>NC_081249.1:63583067-64907129 GCF_030490865.1 Poecile atricapillus | reverse complement strand
GGAGAATTTCGAAGCAGCAAAAAGCATAAAACTGAATTCAAGGTGACTGATAATGCCATCTCACATGTTGTTGAAATAAACTGGCATAACTTCTAGTTTTTTGTTTTTCTTTCTCACCCAGGACACAGTGGTGGCCTTAGAAGCTCTGTCAGCTTACAGCATACGGACACTGAACACTGCTTCCACTGACCTGACTGTCAGACTGGGAACACCTGGAAGACAAAATTACTACAGCATTGTTCTGACTGATGCCCATGAAGAATTTCAGAAGCAGCTAGAGGTACACAACCATTGGTTGTTTCAAAGGGTTTTTTATTCCCTCAAAAAGAAGAAATCAAATCCTCTGGCCTAGGTTTCATCATGTTAAACAACCATGATATAGCTGATTTATTGCACCTTGAAATAATTTGATCTGTAAAACAACAGGATCTTCTTAAAAATCCCCAAACCAGCAGGTGCTTAGCAGCACACTTTAGAGGTGTCTCCTGCCTCTTTGAAGACTTTGGTGGCATGAATCTCTCCCAAAAATGAAGAGCAGCCAGGAATGCAAGTCCTTCTAGGGAATGAGGAAGAAGGGGAATAATCTGATCTCCATTGTGACTGGAACTGTGAAAATGTGAAATCCAGGATACAAAGGAGGGACTGAAGTTGTTAAAATACACCTACTGGGCCCTAAATCAGAAGAGTAAGATGCATCAGCTCAGTGCATTTAAAATATTGAGACTTGAGGTCTTATAATTCCTTCCATAGCTGAAAGTTTTCCCTGCCCAGGTTTGGAGGGGGTAAAGGCATAGAAGACTGTCAAGATGTCAGGAAAACAATAGATCAAATGCTGAGCACAGACTAAATATCTTTTTTTTTTTTCCCTTGGTTTGCAGTTTGAACTTGGGAGAAAACTTGAAGTATCTGTACATGGCAAAGGAAATGGAACAATGAGTGTAAGCTGCAAATTCAAAGTCCAGAGTCCAGCTGGACTTCTTTTAATCTCTTTTTGAAACTGAAGTGAAAACTTACCTGCTAAGGCCTCAACCTTTGTGTTCCTACCTCCAAAATTCTAAAATTTGGGGTCTAAAGCCTGCCCTTAGGGACAGTCGAATTTTCCTCTCTAACTTTATTGAATCCATAAAATGTCAAGGATGATAGAGGTGGCTGGAGTTTGAAGGGCCTATTTCTGTTTTGGAATGGAGAATTATCTCAAAGGAGTCCCACACCATTTGTGAATCGCACGTAGGACCTGCTTATGTGACATTCCTCTGTGACCACTCTGTGCCACTGGGGGCTGTTTTTTTTTCTCCATATTCCCATGTCCCATCACCATGCGTTGGAGTCCTGAATGAGTAAATTCCTTGTCATTTAAATTATATTTTTAGTGGCTTGCTGTTTGTGTGTTCATCTTAGATATTAAAAATGTACTGGTCACCTGAGCTGAAGAACAACACCTGTAATGATTTGATTTTGACAGTGGAAGTGGAGGGGAGCCTTAAGTATTCTGGTGAGTGAAAAGCACAGGGGCTGAGTCTCAAAGGTGACTCATTTGGCCAGCTGCTAATGGTACTTCATAGCTTTCCAGCCTTGGAAAGTGGGAACATATGAATGAAACAAGGAAAAAGAGAAGTCCCTGAGATCTACCAAGTCATTGTTTCATTTAGCTTATTATTCTTATTCTTAAATAGTATAATAACTATCTGAGTGACTGTGGGTGCAGCAGGTACTTAAGAGTTAGACAGATACCATTAGAAACTTCTTGAGAAAAAGGAGGTGAGCTCCCTTCACAGAGGGGAAAGCCCTGCTCAGTTCCCTGGCTAATAAGGGACCTACCATGTGGGCATAAAATTCTTTAAGACAGATCTGTCATAGGTTTTTCATATGAACAAGAATGTGTTTTCCATCCCCTGAAGTGTGTAGTCATCAGAGCCTGTTGCCTATGCATCATATATGTCTGCATTGTTTTTTTCTGTTTCAATTGTTAACTTTTGAAGGGAGGGATTGTCCTTTACGTACTTATGCATGGCCTAAATCCCATTCTTAGCTAGGTTTGTTAGTTAGTTTTACTATAGTTATCCCTAAAATTCTAATTCTGAATGAATTGGAAACACTGAGACAGTGTACAGTGAACCCACAGTGATGCATGACTGCCCACTGGTATTTATCATGATACCGAAGGGAGACAAACCGCAGGAAAACTTGTGCATGGCTGACCTTGTCTCTCATCTCCAGAAACTGAATACTCTGATGAAGATGATGATTATGAGGACTTGACTACTGCAGGAAACAGCACGTTTGAGACCCTGACTAAAATGGATTGGTTTGACATTCACAGCAGAAGAAAAAGGGATGTGACCACTTCCAGCAAAACAGAATCCTTGCAGTACAAAGTCTGTGTCAGGTAGGTCTGCATGATCAGCTCATTTGTTTGTAATTCTCCTTTGTCACCCTCTTCCTATCCACAAACTCAGCATCCAACCTAGTGATCTTCTCTGGGTCTGCATACACTGTGTGTCCTCTCTCCCATAGCAGGAGAAAAGGTTTCCAAACAATGTGTGAGATTTATTTACATGGCTTACATAGACTTCAAATGTTCACTGCAGATTCTTCCCCACCAAATTCTGGGGAGACTCTAAAGCACTTGGCAGGCTAATAATTTGAAAGAAATTTTTTATTAAAAAAAAGTAAATACAGCTGGAATGCAGTAGTAGCATGTACAGAGTTTCATCACTTTCTGGAGAGATGATGTTACTTCCTTTGTGATCACACTCTGGCCTCATAAAAAAAGAAAGGATGACTAATACTATCTATGAGAGAAGAGGAGGCAGATGGGATGTTCTGTTGTAAAAAGAAGTTGGCAAGGGCAGAGGTAGGAAAAAAGAAACCCTCCTATGCAGTGTGGCACTGAAACACCTGTCTTTGCTTCCATTTAGAATCTGGCATTGGTCTCAGAAGCACAAATTTGTGGCTATCCTGGGTTCCCTTTCTAGAGAGGAGCAGGAGGGAAGAAGCAGTTTTTACTCCCCAGTAGAATTTTGATTTTCCACTGACTTTTTTCAAAGCCTTGAGGACAGCAGTTTTATTCCCTCTTCTAAACAGTGGCATGAACAATGGCAGGGCAGGACTGAAGTTACCTTAATTCCCAGTTTTCACTCTCCCTCATTAAACACATACTCAGTGAATTGTGTACTGGCCAAAGCATCATCTTCCCCATTAATTGCTATGTAACATTTATCAGCTACCAGATCCACTGTTCTGCATCACTGTTCTGCTGAGTGCAAGTCTGAGGCATAGACAATAATGTGAAATTCCTTGTGGTTAAGACATGGGAGAAAAACTGAAAGTGTGAATTACATCACTATTCTTCTTCCCTACACTGTGGTGCATCCTTTATGGGAGAGTGCCAAAATAAAAAATTCTGAAGTACCACTAGGTGTATGTAAAATATCTCATGTCAAGGCACCCCGTGTAAGTGCAGAACAACTTCATTTTCTGGTGATGACACCACTGCCTGATTTTTGAGATGGTGAGAGTCAAAAGATTGGAAATCTAATACATATATTTAGTGGATAACTACAGCAATGAGGTTTTTTGCCTCAGACAGCAGACGTGATATAAATTTACTTAGTCAGTGAAAAATTTGGAAAAATTCATTTCCTATCTCCACTTTGTAAGTAATAGAGAACAGATACTTTGTCAGTGCTGTTTACCTCCCTGGCTTCAACAGTGCTTTTAAGGTGGGATGAACTGTCATTTACAGGTGATTCTTTTTCTGCCTATCAGTTCCAAGGAATGCCTATATGAAAAGCTCAGGCAAGGCACCTGGGTTTGGATGACAATTTGATTAGTTTAGATGACTCGTTTTACCACGTGACTCTTACTGAATTAGGCAGCTAATTTTAAAATTAAAATCCCCTTAGGAAAGTTAAATGGAGCAGAATGTTTTGCTTCACCTTTAGCAAGCCTGAAAAGCCAGACTCTTCAAAGCAACCTGGCTGTTCAGTGCAAGTGTTCAATGCTGACCATCTCCTTTATAAAGGTCCACAGGTCCCAGAGCACCAAAGATGTCCCTGGTTGATCTCACTCTGCTGAGCGGGTTGGAGCCTGACACAAAGGAACTCGAACAGGTTGTAAACACGCTTTTCTATGCAAATTTTTATGGAGCCTTTAGAAAATTTTTCTTTCAAAATCTTTCAAAAAATCTATAGAAGAGACATGGGAAAACAGATTTTGGTTAGATAGATAGATAGATAGATAGATAGATAGATAGATAGATAGATAGATAGATAGATAGATAGATAGATAGATAGATAGATTTTCATTGTTCTCATTCTAATAAAAATATTTGCTGAATATATACAAGAAATGCAAAGCTTGTGGTGAGCAGAGTTCAGATTTCTCGGTCCCTTGTAAAAGAAATTAGGGTGAGGCACAGCAGGGCAGTAATGTGCCCCTCCTTACCATATCCCTCTGTCCTGTGACATGCCAGGACAGTGCATCCTGTGTTTGCAGAGCAGAAGGCAAGTAGTCTCTCAGTGGTGGTTGGTGGAAGGGCACAGTGACAAAAGGTGATGGGGCACAGTGCTCTGAAAATGTGGCTACAGAGTCTGGAGTTCTGGAGCCTGCTTGATTGAGGGAGATTTGCTCCGTTTCATGCTCTCAGGGACCGTCTCCTTTAGGGAGGAAGAAAGGGCTGAACAAAGCAAACTAGAATATGGAAGGTGCTCTGATTTGTTTGCTTCTTTGTTTTCCCACAGTTGGTGACAGCTTCAGACAGGTACATTCAACACTTTGAGTACAAGGAGGGGAAGGTTTTACTCTACTTCGGTGAGGTAAGCAAACCCAATGATTCTCTAATTCCTGCCATTTCAGAGAGCACATAAACTTCTAGAAAATCATTGTCTAATCATTGTCTTCTTCAGTCTCTGTTACCTTTCTGTAATTTTGTCATTTGTTATTATTGAATGGCTCAGTGGAAAAACAGAGGAAGGGAAAAAAGGAAACACACACCTTCATCTTCCACCTTTCTATGTCCAAGGAGATGTAGATCATATTCAAGATTTGGCCTTTGGCCCAAGAAAAAAGAGAAATCCTCTCCCACTCTAGCTAGAAGGGATGCTTTTCATACAAAATAACAAAAGTGTTTACTGCTAGTCCTGTAAATTCCACATGGATATCTTGCATGTCAAGATCAACATCCATATAGTGACAAACAAGTTCAAACTTCAGGACCCCTAGTCTCTGTGTATATTTCCCAATATTTTGGATAATGATTCCACCCTACACCCGCTTGAATTGCCAAAGCATTTCTACAGCCAAAACAGATATTAGCATTAACTCAGCTATACCATCAGAACAAGTGTTCAACAACTTAGCACAGGCACAAACATTGAGGAGTTGACTGGGGAGAGAGAGTTAGTTTTTTCATCAAAACTGTTCTTCTTTTTTCCTCCAGCTCCCAAGTGGACCGGACCCAGATTGTATATCATTTGGGGCAAAGCAAATCAATCCCATGGGCTTGGTTCAGCCAGCAAATGCCATCCTTTATGATTTTTACAACCCTGGTAAGGGCACAGAAAAATGATACATAACTGATTGAAAAAGAGACTCAAAAAACCCCTCTGGTCTATAGAAAGTTGATTTTGATGTAGTGTGTGAAACCACATAATTTTGTTGACTGATAAAATAACCAGCTTTGCATAACTCTCTTCCAGTTACTTCAGATTATCTCAACAGAGATCTTTACAAGAATGGTCCAGTATTGCAAATGGACTCAAAATATGAACTTTAGCACTCATGGATTTTTAAATCAGATTTCCTGAGTTCCTGTTTCTCACAGTTCTTTTAAGCATATTTCACTCATGTTATGTTTTGTCAGGCTGTGTCCTTCTACATCTAAGAAAGGCAATATTAGAGGTTTGACTTTTGTAGAGTGCTTGCTAAGGGAAAGCAATCTTGTTTCTCATTCAAAGAAAGGTTAAATGCAAATCATCCCCATTTGCAAAAGTTATGCAAGCAATATGTGAAAATTAGGACAAATCTCTATTTTGCCTTAATGGAAGGATCCAAGACAGTTTACACTGGGTTTAAATCACTAACTATTGGTTGATCCTATCTTCTTCTGAAATAGTGCAATGTTCACTGTTGTTCTATGGTCTAAAGAGGCTTTTAAGATGAATGGTTTTCAGAGGGAACAAAAAAAAGGGGGATGCCAAAAAAAAAGGGGGGGAAGAGTACAATTAAAAAAAACAAATAAAAAACCCCAACAGCAACAACAAGATGCCCAAACAAAAATTATCCAAACTGAATGAAAATAATCTCAAACTGTTGTCCAGCTGAAAAGCAATGCTGTACCCTGGATGCCTAAGCTGTAGGTCTTTGGGAACTGCGGATGTGCATCTGATCCCTCAGTGCTCTGCTTCCTCTGGACCAGGGAAAATCTGGGCTGCAAATGTAGTTTGTGCTGTTCTGTACAGGCTTCTCCACCTGAGCTCTCCCATCCAAGCTGTCTTGTTCCTTGTCCCCAGACAGGAGGTGCAGTGTGTTCTACAGCGCTCCCAAGCACAGTGCCATGCTTTCAAAGCTGTGCAATGCCAACGTCTGCCAGTGTGCAGAAGGTAAGGAATGACTACAGAAGCTGGTCGAAAAGAAGATAGTTACTTCTAGGAACAATTTACATGGGAATCATTAAGCCCAGAGAGGACCATTAGAATTGTCCTAATGTGTAATAACAGGACACTTTCATCCTCTAGAATGCTCAGTATCAAACAAATTTTTTTCAAATATATCCAGGATCTTTTGATAGCTAAATTAAATATATATACACATGTGCATTTGTATGTGAAAATTCTATCAGCACTAAGGAAATTGTTCTGCCATTTTATTCTCTGTTATACTGTTGTGTGAATTTGGATGTGTAAACTACATCTGTCTACATAGCCATGCCTATAGGGTGTATGACTTATTTTCTTCCCTCCAGGTCCCTGCCCAAGACAAAAATCAACTTTCAGTAAAGCGCTAGCAGAAACCACGCGTGTTAGTTTTGTCTGCTACCAACCAACTGCAGATTATGGTAAGGCATGAGAGACAACTGTTGATTTCAGCATCACTCATTTTAATAAGAATAAACTTGTAGTTTTATGTGCCCAGAGCTCTTCTGAATTGAGTAGAGATTCCATATGTGGCTGAGAGGCTGAGGAGAAAAAACAAAGGCATGAGCAATTGTAGTCATCAGGGCAGTGAGGTGGTAAGCAAAAGCCTTGGAAAGATGCAGCAGGATGCTGGAGGAAAGAGGGGTGGACATGATGTTACACAGTTTAGAAAAAACCCATGGTGCAGTACCAAAAACCCCTACATCCCCCATGTCACAGGATGTAAATAAATAATAGGGTTTCCAGGGCATGCCATAGTTCAGTAGCTCCTTCTGCAGAGCTAGGTGAACATTTTTCTCTTTGTTAATTTGCCTTTCTTTGGATAAAATGTTGGATAAACTACTGTAGGAAAACTGGTTGGGCACCATTGGTAAGATAGATGGTAACAGAAGGACAGGAAAAAGAGTGAAAACCTAACCACAGAGGAGCTTCCTTGAAAAAATACAAAGAAAGGAATACAAATTTAGAATATCTTGATTAATAACTCCGTGGTTTGTGAATAGATGGTACACTGGCTTCTGTTCAGACACTTGGTAAAAGCACACCTATTATTCAGTCTTTGGATGCAATTTCATGTTGCCATCTGGCATCACAGAGCTGTTGTCTGTTGCAGCATACGAGGTGGAGATCCTCAACAGCACAAACAAGAATGTTTTTGATTACTATGAGGCCAAAATCCACAAAATCCTTAAAGCGTGTAAGTATCAAAATGTTTGACTCCTTTTACTCACCTGTAACAAAACTAGGTTGACTAAATGTTAGCCAGCATGAGCCATGCAGATGCCTTCTTCTGCCTTGGAAAAGTAGGATCAGATATATTTCTACAGTAGGCTTTCAAGAAGGCTTATTTATTGCAAGGCTTGTTTGGTGCAGCTGCCTCACTGTTCAGTTCAGCCCTGGGGGAATTTTCTTGGTTCACATTGTGCAATCCCAGAGCACACGAGCTTCAATCATTTCTGATGAAAATAAACCAGAAGGCACGTTCCAGACTCATAGAGTCCATGGTTAGTGGAGCTAGGCTAAGATAACCCCTCAAGAAATATGCATAGTGTGGATATTATGTCTTCTGAATTAACTATTTCGTTTTATGGACTGTTGACAGATCCTTATTTTTTCTTGTGTGAACATATCCACTGACCTCTGTTCTGATACTAAATGAAGATTTGAAGTGCTTATTACTCAACTAATTATTAAGCATTGCAATCCTTGTGGAACAGGCTAAGAGTTGTCCACAGTGACTTACCTGAGGTCAATGAAGACAGGAAATCTTCTAGAAATTCAATTTAATAACTTTGCTAGAGTTAGAAAAAGAAATAGAAAGGCTTCTTTGTTGTTAGGTGCAGTGTAAAGGTTTACACAGCTCGTAGACAATGTCCTTTTGCATGCCTGTCATCCCAGCTGCCCCCAAGTGAACTTAATCAGCAGCATCAGAGAGCATGGATATTCTTCAGAGTAATTTCTGGGGAAGCTGTCAGATGACACTGTCAGTCTTCAGCTGCTGTGATATCATGTGGTCACCAGTTTTGAGTTTGGCAGCCAGAGACTGCCTTTAAAAAGGAACTTCAAAGGTTTTGAAGTCTTCCCTCTCTGGAACAGAATAGTTAACTCACTCCATCAGTCTTTGCTAAGGGGCCTGGCAATGTCACACAGTACTTTATGGCACACAACTCGTGATCTGTGCCCAATGTTCCTGTAGGAAAATAAGGTCCATGCTTCCTGAAGCCAGAGAGCATCTGAAATACCCGAGAATTTCCATGTGGAGGGACAAGATAATGTACCCAGTGGTCAAAATACTGAGATTATGGTATCCTGATGGGAAGTTTTATCAATCTCTTGAGAATACCTAGAGGATTTAAAGGCTTTAGGGCTCTGGGTCCAAATGCAGGAAATTTGCAGGAAAGCACTGGAAAGATTTTGGGGTGTGGTAGCTGAAACATCTTTTGAATGTGAAGTTGAAGGGAAAGGATGTCTTGATAATTCTTATTGGTTTGGGCTGTCAGATGCACCTTCTGAGCATCAGGAAGCTTTCAGCAGGCTTGGCAAAGGCTGGCAGGAGGCATGAAGCCATATGAGGATGAAGAAAAAACTAGGAAATGAGGATGAAGAAAAACTCAAATCAGCCTGTGTCTGGTGTTATTATCTGGTGTTATTATCTCTTGTGTTCTCTGTGGCTCTTTTGAGTGAGGTTGGCCTCTGTTGCCATCACCAAGTTTAGATAAGAATTAGCAGGGTAAAATCTCATTCCCTGAACCCCATTATTATTTCCTTAACCATCTTTGAAATAAGGGGTTGGTTCAAAGACAGATGGAAACATTTATTTGTTTTGCGAGTCAGCAAAAGAGAATCTTGCAGGTGTGTGCTTCTCAGATTAATTTGGTTATTGATACAATTAGTGTATATGTTCTGGATGGTTAATATTTATGCTGTCCTATGAGTCCTCCAGGAGTCCTTTAATGGAACAGTATAGCCCATGCAAAGTAGCACAGAATCTTTTCTTTTCCTCTTCTTTCCCTCCCCTCTCCTGGCCCTTTTTAAACATTATTTCCCATTGCAGGTTATAAAGCTTGAAGTAATTGTTTTCCTTAAATTCTGCTTGGATGCTTTGAAACATTAAATTTAAACTTTTTTTTTTTTTTTAAATTGGAGATTTAAAATTGAAAGTTACATAATAACCATTTAAGGGAATGACTCAAATGCTTATGATCCCACTGTCTGAGTTGTATTAGGCCATTTATGAAGCATATGAACCGAAAAACACCTTGGTAATTTAACCTCAATGAGGCATAACATCATCATTTTCTCAAGTAGTTCTGACCCATCTCTGCAATCCATGAAGAAAATAAAAATTCAGGACGAATTTTTATCATGTATCATAGGAACAGCAAAAAGCTCTTGGGTTATATGAGAAAACCTACAGGATGTGCAGATCTAACATAAGTAACATATATTAAACTGATGCAAGTTTTAACTAGGTGGTAGATAAGGTTCTTAAAGGTAGGTTTCACAGATTAGCAGTCTATGTCAAATTCTCTGAAATCTAATTAATGTTAGAAAATTCTACTGCAGTTTTTTATTCTACTTTTAGGATTTTGAGGACTAGTCTTTCCATACTTGTAATATAGTACTTCATATTAGAGCAGATGCTGCACAAGATTCTGTTAACTGATAAAAATGTGACTGTGGTATAATTGACCTGTAATTTAAACTGGTTTAATATTGAATTTCTTCAGGAAATTTCAAATTATAGTTAGAAAGAGAGTAAGAAATTAGAATATTGCTGTTATTTGCTTTTCTTTTTTTTTTTTTTTTGTTCAAATGGACTTTGAAAACTGTTGTTCTAGTTAAGCAACATAGTGTTCTCATGGCCTGAGATTGGTGAGAAGAATAAACATCTTTTAAGCTATCATGTCATTGTAATAGCTGAGCAGCCACCTCATCTGCCTTGGATACCCACTTCTGTAGTGAGCAGTGCAATTCTGAATGAATGAACTGGGCCAGAATCCAGACCAGAATCTTCTAAGTTACTTTAACATGGAGATCACCAGGAGATTGTCCTGTGTATCAGATTCAGAGGGAATAGCATAAAGGCTGCATCAGTAACATTCAGGTCAGGTGTACTAAGGAGAGTGGGATTTTGATACTGTCTGCTGCATTGTTGAGCCTCAAAATGTTTGAATTTAGTTTAGCTTTTAAGACCACCCTGAACCTGAACATTCTGAAATGGAAGATAGCATGTTTTCTATTTTCCTTGGCTTTTCCTTCATCTCTGAGATTTAAGCAAACTCCATAAGATCTGAAAGGTCCACAGGTCTATAGGAAAACATCTCATTCAATAACTGCTGCAAAAGCCAGGACAACCAGCTGAGGCAAAAGTGGCTTGCTTACTAAAGGAAATATATCCTACCACAGCACAGCCATTTATTCACATGGCAAGCCCCAATTCCCAAGTGAAATATTACCTTGGCTTAGCACTGGGGCAAAGGATCAAGGGGGGGTTGTGTCCTGTGGGATGCAGTTCTCCCCTTTGTTAGAAAAGTTCATGAGGTTTTCTCTTCTTGTCCCACAGCTGCGGATGAAAGCATCCAAGTGGGCGAGCACCGACAGTTCCTGTCACGCTCCATGTGCAAGTTAAACGTTGTCCCTGGCAAACGCTACCTCCTCATGGGGAGAGATGGGCAAACAGTTGATTGCAATAACAAGTAAGTGCAAAATGGTCTCTGGGCAGCAGCAGTTGCTATTGTGGAGCATAAACCCAGAGGATGCTCAATCCATTAGAATACCTCCAGAAAGTAAAGGCAGCACCAAACTTCTCAGGGACTGATTCTGCTGCATTTACTAAAATGCAAAGTGTTCCACTCCGTACACAAAAGGGGAGCTGTATGGAAGAAACAAGCCAGTCAAATTTATTGGCTCATAGATCTGTGGTTCCTAGACTTCTCAGAATCAAATCTAGCCCTGGTTCCCCCGGGTTAAAAAATCACAGCTGGAAAAGGAAAATGGGAAAAGCTACCCACTCCATCTACTGCAGATACCTTAAAGAGCTCCAGTGTTTGCAGAAGAAATGTGTGGGACCATGACTAAGAGCAGCTCCCAAGGTTGTTGTTACATCATGCATGTGAGTAGCATAGTCTTCTCATTTCTCACTGTCACACTAATGAAAAAAGGGAATTTATTGGATTAGGAATTTAGTATGACACTATCAAATATTCAGGGAGGAAGACATCCTAAATGTTTCATTTCTCTGCACAGAACTGGAGAAAGGTAATGCCTCTAAAAGCTTTTAGGGAGGAGATCTCCATCAAACTGCGAGCACCACTTCCTAAAACCTTAAAAAGTTCCATTCCCATCTCTATATGACACCAAAGTGAGTGCCTAGGTCGGTGGCCTGCTTCAAAAGAAGCCTGTTAGACTGGGGTGTCCCAGCAGAGGTTCAATCTACAAAGTCTTCTCCAGTTCAGGCATGAAATACTGGAAGTTACTGGAAGTTTCTCATCACAGAAAATTATGAAACATTTTGGGAAATTCTGTTGGAACTAAACTTCCCCTCACTGCCCCACTGGTGTGCATTTGGGTCTTTTGTGTTGTTTTGGAAACTCTGACAGAAACTTAGCCCAAGCTTACCTGACATACTGAACTAGGTCTGTCCCAGCTTGGCACTGACACTTCCCAGACTTTGCTCAAAGCTCAGTTAACCTGCTGGTGAAAGCAAGTTTCAGGAAAGTTTCTTGGCCAGTATAACTCTTTATTTCAGATGCCTCTGTGGAGGGATGCAGCAGCTCAGAGATTACGCTCTCCCATGGCTCCATGTCAGGAATAACAACTAACCTTTACCTGTCCCATCTTCACTCAGGATGCAATACTTACTTGATGCACAAGCCTGGGTGGAGAAAATTCCAGAGGACAGGGAGTGCCGCAGCACTCTGCGTCGGCAGAGCTGTGCCCACCTGCAGGACTTCCTGAGCACCTCTGACAGCCTGTGCCATGTCTGAAAGATGGCTCTGACTTCCACATCTCTCCGTGGGACTGCAGCTCGCCTTCTGCCAGAATTCCTCCTGCAAAGCCTGTGCATCCCAGTGGCACCTGGAACATTGCAGAGCTGCTTGCATTGCTGTTTCACTGATTAGAGTATCCTCTTGTGGATGTGTATGTGGGTAATACAAGAAAAATGCAGTTCCTCTACTAGTTATTGTGTTTATTGTAGTTGACACTGGGGAAGAGAGAGCAGAAGTTTTTGTCTCCTTGAGATATTATACAACAGTGGAATTATCCTGAAGAGAGTCAAAAGAAAAACACATTGTGCATTGCCTGATTAATTCCTGCAGCCCTGGGCAAGAAAAAAAATATTTGAAAAAAGGCCAAGACATTTTTGTGGGTCAAAAAGAAAATTGGGTGTTCATGTGTTTACCTGTATTACACTGCTGCTCAAAGAGAAGAGATACTAACACTCATGCTTCAACACATCAGCTGGTTTCTGGTTGTAATTGTGAGTCCTGCTGACCCCATGACCAATCCATGGCTGGATTCCATGAATCTCACTTCTAAAGCTGGAACTAGAAGTGGCACACTGAGCATGTCCTGTGTTGGACTTGGGAGCCTTCCACAGGCTTGTTAGGCTGGGAGCTCTCTGAGGGCACAGAATTGCTTTTAACTGCACTCTGTAGCCACATGTCTTCCAAGCTTTTCTTTTTCTAGGGTTTTAACTCAAAATTGCTCTTTTCTTAGGATAAGAAAAAGTCTGTGGAAAATGTTTTGGTAACACTGATAAGCTGATGATATTCAACTACCCGTTTTTTCTTCTTTAGCTTGCCAGCAAAATGCCATTTGGCAGTCATGTCTGAAGCAGAGAAGAACTGGGTAGGTCACCATCCTCTGATGCTCATAGCACTATTTGTGCCAGCAGCTACTGAGCACAAACATTTCCCACCTGGACTGCTTGTGCTAGACTGTGGTAAAATAAGAAGGTCCTTTGTCAACGACAGGATAAGAAGTAGGTCAGCATTGGGGTCGTTAATTCGGAGTCAAAGGACCCTACTGATAGAAAGGGCAACAGTGATGCTCATGCGGCCAAGACATTACACTGCAGCAGCACTTATCAAAACAGCTCCATCACAATTAATTTCAGATTCACAGAAGACAGTTCATTGCTGTGTGCCTGAACTGTGAACTGAACAGCTATCTTTGAAGGCTGCAAAGTCAAATTTAGCATCAGCTGAACCTGAATATCAGCAACATCTTCCTCTCAGCTGTCAAGCACTGCATGGATGGAGGGTAGGGATGCCTCATTTCAGGAAAAACTGCATAGGTAACTTCATAGCATATGTAAAGAAACCTACTGAGGGTGTAAGACACTTAAATTGACAGATGACTTTGAGTTTTGCCCCAGCTTTCACATTTATGAAATGTGATTTTAATGCCTGGTCATATATTCTCTTTACTTTATTACACAGCTTAAATAAAAGTCAGCGATATGGCAAAATACGGCTGAAGTCAATAAAGCAAGTATTAATTTCTATTAATGTAAGATAAAGAATAGGCTGTTCCACTGACATACCCATTACCCAGTAATTATGCCAATATTTATGAAAGAATACCTCTAAGGTTTAGAGCCAAATCCTTCCTTTCCACTCCACAGGGCATGAGTTAAATATCTGACCCTTCTGCTGTGTAGAGTACATCAAGAACTCAGAGGTTCTTGCCTAGCAGACAAATCATCAAATAATTGCAACACTCAAAACTCTGTAAAGTGTGGTGAAAGCATCATTAAAATTTTATATTAGGTCTAATGTCCATTTTATATATTTTCTTCCAGGTGAGTCTAAGCTGGAACTGCTTGGTGTCTAAACTTTGCAAATGCAGTCTCAACATGGGAGCTGTGCATGATTATTATACTTACTTTACTCTTATTTTGGGGACAGAGGACCCAAACATGCTTCTACTTTAACTGCCAATCAGGACCCCCTTGCTTCCTAGGAAAACCTTTAAATATCTCTGGCCTAGGAGCTAGCATAGAACATTCTCTATCCCCCTGTACTTTTCTGCCCCAAACCTCCAGATATATTTATAGGGAGAGGGAAGACAATGGTGGAATTATTCTGTGCTGCCACAGCTGTTAACGTTTGCAGGTAACGCAGCGGTAGAGCTGCTGGAGACTCGGACAGCACCATGGAGGCCTTCTGGAGAGCTTTGGAAGCATTCATTTCTCCTTCAGCTGCCACAACCTGCAAAGGAACAGAAATGGAAATGGTGTGGAAATGCTGCCCATAGTGGTGAAAATCCAGCTTTATAATGGAGAGAAAACAAACTAGGACTCCTGGAACTACAGGACAAGAGGAAATAGCCTTTAAGTTGCCCCAGGGGAGGTTCACATCGGATTTTAGGAGAAAAATTAGGTTGTCAAGCATTGGAAGAGGATGCCCAGGAAGTGGTGGAATCACTAACCCTGGTGATCATTTAAAGGGTATGTAGATGTGGTGCTCAGGGACATGGTTTAGTGGTAGACTCAGCAGAGTTGGGTTTAAGAGTTGGACTTGGTGATCTGGGAGGTCTTGTCCATCCTAAACAATTCCGTGGTTCTATGACCAGGAAATGAAAGCCTGGAGGTGGACTCTGTCGTGGGTCTCACCTTAGCTTTTGTCTCTCGAGCAGCCTCTGCTTCAGCTGCCATTGCCCTCTGCATGGCCACGGGGATCCGGATGTCTTTGATCTCCACACGGCCCACTTTGACTCCCCACTGCTCCATGGCACTGCCAAGGGTAGCCTTGGGGACAAACAACACAGGAAGATTACAACAGTGCTGCCAGGGAGAAAGTCATGTGGTGTACCCTGCTTGGACAGAAGGACAGGGCACACCTGCACAGCAGAAAAAGGGATGCTCCAGGAGCACCAGCACCCAGCATGGTGTGTGCACAGTGGGTACCACAGCCTCAGGAAACACTTGCTGGTCAAAACCAGTGTCTCCTGCCTCCTAAATTATGATCCCCATCCTTTCCTGAGGTGAGCACTTACTAAACTTCTCCTTTTCACAAAGAAACACTAGAGCAACTTCCTTAAAAGGCACAGCATGGTAAAAGTACTGGTAAAAGTATGGGTGAGACACAGGACAGTCCTGCAGCACTGGCAAACTCATCTGTGCTCCAGCTCCTGGGCACTCCTGCAATCCACACCACCACCATGGTCCTGTCTCTGCTCATGGCCACTCTCCTGGCTGCAGAGGGTAGTCTCTCTTTCATCTGACTATGCCTTGTCTCTGACTGAAATTAGTAAATTGGGTGTTGGCTTTTTCCCCTGCTCTCTTCTTGGCTGCCAAAAAAAAAAAAAAAAAAAGGAAACCAGATGGCATTTTAAAGCATACAACAGCTCCATTTTGTACTTAGTTGTAGTAGGAGATACAAGTCTTGCCTCAATCAAGGGTCTGCTCGAGACAGCGCTTCCCACAAGCAGCCAAGCAGCAGTCCTCTTTCTGCATGCTTGCAGCTGCCTCTGTGCAAGGGCTAAGATGATTTTTTTAAAGTCACTGGATAATTTGAGAATTTTAATTGCTTTTTGATAGAGAAAATTTTGCTACAAGAGCCTGGAGAAATACCTTTAGAGTAACTCTTTCTGACTCTAAGCAATGAGATGTATAATTGAAAAAAAAAAAAAACCCAAAAAGAGAAATTATGTTATCCTAGTTGAGTAAAGAAAAAGAGATTATTTCTAATTTGCTACTCCCCAGAAGACATTTTCATGCTTGTGAATTTTGAGTGCCAAAAGGTTTACCTGGACACTGTGTGCAATCTCCTCACAACCTGCCAGGAGCTGAGCTAAACTCTGTGTACCCAGAACATTTCTCAGGGTTGTCTGTGCCAGAAGCAAGGTGGCAGAGTGGACATCAGTGACGTTGGCAACAGCACTGACAGCACTGTGGATCATGTAGTGCACCACCCCATCCACCTGGGCAGTAACAGCATCTCTCGTGAGAATCTGCATTTGAGAAATGCACACAGTCACAGAAAGATCCAACAACACATCCTTTGCCTAGGAAGGGGAATATTATTTTTTAACCCTTAGTGAGTAAAAGGCACAGATAATTCAAAGAAACTAAGAAATTTTTTTGATTTCTTTGTCATTCCCTGAAGAAATTACTTCAAGAGAGCTGTCCAGCATCAACAAAGTTTACACTGGGGGAAAATGCTTTACATACCCTCTAAAAAACTGCTTCAATAGTAAGTGAATCTCATAATTTGAATTAATTTCTTTTGCAATAATAAATTATGGCTATCCTATTCCTGTCTTGTTGAAAGGTCTATTAATGAGTTTATACATTTCATGCAGCTTGAAAGATCTGTGCTACTTCCCCTAAACAACGTATTTGTAAGAAACACAAACAAATTAAAAACAAAAAGGAATTGTGAGAAGAAACTGAAAGAAATATTTAAACATTCATAGAAGAGTTGTCATCTTTTTTTAGACAAGTTGCCTGTGCTTCAGAGGGCAGCTGGCCTCAGTGGAGAACTGATGATGCTCCACTATCACTTCCTTCCTCAACATCTTTTGGCTGCAAGTGAATGCTTCACAAAAACCCTGCCAGCTGCTGCAGAAGCCTGGCCAAAAGCTGCTAAGTCTTACACAACACAAGTTCTGGAACCATCTTCCTTCCAGCCTCACATTTTGGGGGAGGCATTTTTCATTTCACACCACACACCCCTGCACCCTGTAGTCTTAGAAAAGGTTCTTTCTGTTTACAGAAAGGTAATAGTCCAAAAAAAATCTCCTGGGGAATACAGTAGGAAATTATGAAGACCCAAAAGGTCTTGGAGCTGCATCTTCTCCCTCTGCTCTTTGTTTAAGGAAGGGGACAGCAATGCCAACTCCATAAGCAGAATAATTGTCCTGCCATGGGGCTGAGGCCACATAGAATTATAACTTGATCAGAATAGGATTGCTCAACAACTGATTCTTCAGATTAAATTTTTCAGTCAAAATTTCCCAGTAAAATGCCTGAAGGTATATCCTGCTTGGATGTATCTTGCTTCCTCCATCCATTCCTTCTTAGACCTGAGTTTTGTGGGAGATTGTCTGCTAATTCCTGTTAATTTAATGGGATTTGTTACCCATGGGTATTTTGTCTTTTCAGACACATGTAGA
This sequence comes from Poecile atricapillus, assembly GCF_030490865.1. Classification (NCBI taxonomy): domain Eukaryota; kingdom Metazoa; phylum Chordata; class Aves; order Passeriformes; family Paridae; genus Poecile; species Poecile atricapillus. The sequence goes on along the minus strand of NC_081249.1, from coordinate 64,889,367 downwards.
AGGCTCTTTTGAATGATGGAGCTCCATGTCAGATCCAATTTTATTAGGACATTAATTTACAACTGGGAATTTTGTAGCCCTCTCCTCTTATCCTCCCTGTCTCTCATTCATGCTTCCCTTGTTTTTGAAATCACACTTCTGAACACCAGCTTGACCTGCAATGATGCATCTGCAGATTTTCATTAGGACAATCATAGAATGGTTTGGGTTGGAAGGGACCTTAAAGGTCACTCCGTTCCATCCCCCCTCCCATGGCCAGGCACACCTTCCCCTAGACCAGGTTGCTCAGAGCCCCCTCCAACCTGGCCTTGAACACTTCCAGGGATTAGAGCACCCATAACTTCTTTGGGCAAGAAGTTGTTTTGCAAGTAGCTTGAAATCCAGAAGATACAGCAAAGCAGCTAAGTATGGTATACTATCATAGCTTGGTGTGGCAAAATTACAAAACGTGCATTATTTTTGATTGTGCCATGGAACTGTTGCATCTTTTCTTCCTGTCTTCGATGGCAGCCAGAGAAGTTACCTCTTGTGGAGGAATCTTACAGGTAACTGTCCTAAGATCAACCTTGATAAATGTATCTGTACATGGAAGTACAAGGATCATTCCTGAAAAATAAAAATTATTAGATGAAACTTTGAAACTGAAGTCCAGCTCCATGTATCCTAGAGAAAATAAACAGATGGAAATACCCATAGGATGGGGAATAACACCCTGTCTTATCATTGCAGCTGTCTTTCTGCTTACAAGACATGACAACAGTGATTTGCATTTTCAAATAGCAGAGGGAAGTACAGATATCTGAAAATAATGTGAACTCATTAGAGCTTAGTGACCTAGGACTCTGGTCTGGAAATGGGCAGCTTGAAACTCTTGTCTGAAGTCTGCCATGAGACTTTTGGCAAAAATTCCTTCCATGACTTTAATTTTTCCTTTTTAAATCACAAGCCATGTATGGTTCAGTACGTGTCCTCAGGAAATACATCACCCAGGTCCAGATTCCTGCACCACATGAGGAACATTGTCCCAGGATGTGACAAAACCTGTGAAGAAGTCCCTACAAATCTCCTTCACTGGAGAGGGAGACTGGACAAAACTTCTAATCTTCTATTGTAATCTCAGCATCTTGCTTTGGTGCCCAGAGCCACACAGAAGAGCCCTGTACCAGGTCTAGCTGCTCTTTGGACCACATGACTGCTATTCAAGAGGAAGGACAGTACCTAAGCAGGACTTTTCCCTGTTATTTCAACTTCTAGTTTTCCCATTTCACTGCCCAGCGGTGGTAACTGCACCAATGCAAACTCCTTCTGTAGCTGGGTTTGGTTTGTGATTTGTAAGCTGGTCCTAGGGGGCTGTTACAGACTCATTGTAGCTGCTGAGTGTCCCTGCCCTGACACATTTACCATTTTCAGAGCAGAGGACAGCTAAGGAGCTGGCAGCAATAAGCTGTTTTGGAAGTGAGGCGCAAGGAGAGAGGCCACAGTCACTCAAAAAAGACCATGGCACACCTGAACACTGAATTTAAACCTCCCTGCAGTCCCCTGACATTGTCTGCAGCATGAACTCAACCCTCTGTTGTCTAAATTATTGAACAGCAAAGTCATACCTGGTGTCGAGGTACTCAAACTTCTGTGCTATGACAGGAGGGTGGCTGTATCTTCCGTTCAGAAAAACAAACAGTCTGCAGGTAAAAGAACTGCACTAGAGAGGACCTTCTCATTCCCCTCTATGCTATGAAGAAGGATTTCATGGAACCTCTGTAATTCTCTATGTGATCTGAGCACATTGTAATAACATAAACAAACACAGAGGACTTTAACAGAGCAAAACTGTGTGTATTCACCTGGTTCCTTTGCTTTCTTAGGCAGAATACGTCCCAGACGAAATACAACAGCACGTTCATATTCTCTGACAACCTAGGAAAATATTTTAAATTTAGAATTTTACAATTAATTCTGTTCTCACTCCCTGGTCTTTTAATCTTTGGCACCCATATTAAATGTGAAGAAAGTACAAATAATGTAGGAAGCAACAAAGCTGCAAATCATTTTCTTCACATCTACTTGACTCATGATTTGCTGTAAAAACTCGGCCCCTATCCTTGGAAACAAAACATATTACTTATGAAAGAATTAACAGTGATCTAAAAAGGACACCCCAGAACTCTCTCAACATCACCAGCACACTCAGAGGAGTTGTAGACAAACGGGCTCTCACCTCAGGTAATCTAAACTACTTCACTTAGAGCATCACAGCTACTGAAGGCCTGTCATCCAACAGATATTGAACTGTAAGTTTAACTGATGATAAATGTTGGGACTGTAAGAAATAAAGTGAGGAAGCTGTAGCAACACAGAACATTTGTGTTCTGTGATCTGTGTGGATCTCATTTCCAGAGGACATCTTTGCTACAAACCCTTATGATTCCCAAAACATGAATGTGAGGTGCCTTGTCTTAACCAAATCATTAAAAAAGTAACAGCAATGATAGTAGAGCTTTCTTTGTGTGCCTCAAATCCTGCTAGCTTACCTTAATACATGCCCAGATGGAAATAGGAAAGGTAATAAGCACCAGGAGGAATGAAAGGGAAACCAGGATCCAGCCACAGACACCAATTCCTTCCTGCCTGTCAGCTATAAAAAATATAAGGAAGAAGAGCAATGAATGTAAAATTGAAGAGTTATCCCAGGGATGTACGTCTAGCCCAGTGCAATCATATGGGAGCATAAAGTCCACAGAAACTCACTCCCTCTTCCTTCCTCCCATCACTCAAAGAAAGCCATAAAAGACCTAATCAAACATTCAACTCTATGGCCCTTCTGCATAGAAAGTTAGAAAAAGTTCAGAAAATACTTTTTGCAATAGGAAAAAAGACAAAAATGAAAGATATTACCAAACCTGGGGGCTGTGAAGGAGAAATAAATGAATGGGTGGAGTAACCATGAGTATGAAACTGTCAGGTGAGGCAAAGTTTAGTTTGTATGAAACAAGTAACAAGGTAAATGAGGGGAACTCCTGCTTTCTTTAGATGAATATTTTGAGGAATATTCATGGACCAATCCATTCACTGGACCATAAACTTCAAAATTAGTGCTTGTCAAAATGCATACTTCTGCATTTTAAGCAGTTGTCTCCATGTGTTCAGCTCATCCCAAAATTTCATTCTAATGAAATAAAACAAATATAAAACTAATTTCATTATTTTACTGCCCGAAGTGAAGACAGTACTAAGGTAAGTTATTCCAGAGGTGTAGGGCAGCACTGGAAATTTCTGATACCAAATAAAACTCACATGCAGACAGAAATGACAAATAGGTAACAATTCAATTTGTACTGTGTGAGAATAAAATCAGCTTGTCAGGACCAGCATGAGGATCCCTGATCTGTAAGGCACAAGCTGGCAGAGCAGCTGAACAGGACTGACAAGTTTGTCAGAACATTCCCAGCAATGCTGGGGAAGGAGGACACACAGCACAGCCTCCTGAAGCCCCTGCCCCTCCTGGGTGCCTGTGCATGGCTGGGCTGTGCCAGCTGGCAGTGGCTGCTGCACACCTGGCTGTTACCCCCAGCCCTTGGCTACCTGCAGCTTTGACCACTCTACTTCTGAGGCTCTGATGCAGATTTAATTACTCACATGTAAACACCTTTGCATTCAGAAGGGCCTGGGTTCAGGTCTCCCTGAGAGCTGGGCACAGAAGTGGTGCCCTGGGAGCCCAGCTTTCCTCCTCACCCTTCCCAAAAAACAGCAGTTTTAAATCCCTGGCTGTTTTACGGGGTATCATCCGGCACTCTGCAATCAGCGGTAAAATTTATTTGAGGAGCTTCCCTAAGCAAATTACTGTGCAAACCTTAAGGCTGTGTGTATAAAAAAAGGATTATTAGTACTTAGTGTGAAACTCTTTAACCCTTTCATGGCTACCTGTTCTCCATACAGAGTACTTCACATTATTCTAGTGGTGTGTCAGGCTACGACAGGTACCTAAAGTATCAGCAGTCTAGTGTCCTTTAGTGAGTGGAAAAAGATCAAGGAAAGTCACAGATTAGGCATCATTCATAATTCTTAATCTGAAATCTGAGTAAATTAATCATGAAAGGATGTTTTGTTCAGAAGAACTCAACATTTTTACTCTCTCTCTTAATTCCACATAAATGACCAGCTTACAGAAAATATCTGAAGATCTTTTTCTCCAGTGACAAATTTGTTTTAGAAGAACCTCTTCAAAAGCATTTTTGTGTTGTAGCATCATCTACCATCCACCTGAGCCCACTGTGAAGATGCCTGGTGGGAATTACACAGTCCACAGACGGGGAATAGATGGGAAAAATATCAGCACTCAGCAGACTGATACTCAAGAAGCTGAGAAGAGTTAGAGGTCAAGATATCATCCCTAACCATCATGGGCAAAAAGCATGCATCCAAAACTTGAAAAAGTACATTTGAATCCTTCTCCATAAGAACAGTCCTAGAGATCCTGATACCAGGTAATAATCTAGGTTACAATTAAGAAAGGAGAACATGAAAATATGCCTTTGAATGAAACTCTGAACTCCCACAAACCACCACAGAGATCTCTGATTACCCCAAAGTTTCAAACCATATAACCACACAACAAATGAAAGGATCTAGAAAAAAAACAATAGGGAAGAACCAGCCACAACTTCATGCATCACTAACCTTGGTTTGCCATCCCTGTATATGGATTATAATAGTCATAATCACCAAAAATCTCACTTGACTCTTTAGTCCAGAGCAAAGCAGGAGCTGCAATGCACCACAAAGTGTGAGAGCTCATCACTCAGCAGTTGTGGAAAAGCTCCAGGGTGCTGGAATAAGACTCACTTTTTTCTTGATACATTCATTAGGATTCATCACAAACACACCTGGTAAACAAACTCATGATGTGAGTTTCACATTTGGAAAGCAAATTAAAAACTCAGTGTGGGCAAAAATCTCCCAAGTCTCCTATAGCAACAAAAAAGACAGAGTAGACTCAGCCTCTTAAACCACCATGTACCTTCCTGCTTTCTACTACGGGCTGAAAAATTCTTCTGCCTTCCCTAACTAGATCCTATTTTTCTTTCTCTAGCCCATCCCTCCGTACAGAAGTGTATCAATAGTTTAATCTGTCTTTTTTGTCCATGGGGTCAGAAAGTAGATGCTGATGCATCCTGGCAGGGCAGCATGAGGCAACATGCTCTGTCGCTTACAGTGGCAGATTCTGAGTTTTCATCTCCAGTCTATGTCGGACATCAAATGCAGATCAAACATACATTTTCTGTTTGGTTAGTTCTACACCTTTTTAATATTACTGAGAAAAGACCCACTCGCACACACAAAACAAAGCTTACCAATTAGATGTTCTGTGTTCATTTTCTTGGGTCTCTCTCTCTGGGGATCCATCCCCTTAGAGGGAAGCTCTGATCTCCTCACAGATGAGACAGGAGTGTACCTTGACGCTGCAGGGCTCACACAAAATGCTGAAGAGGGAGGCAGGATGACAGGAGAAATCCCCTGTACAAGAGTCTTCCGGGAGTTAGTTATGCTGGTGAGGAGAGGATGTTTACAAACACCAAGTCTTGTGTCTCTGATGTAACTGGATGGTATTCTGTGGCCGTCCTCTGTCTGGGATGTACTTGGCCCAACTGGTCTTAGACCCCACTAAATACAAACTGGAAATAATTTGCATGAATCTGCCACCAGAGATTGAAAAACCCACAAACGAGACAGGAAGATAAAGTGAGTCCTGTGAGGAGCAGCTGAGGTATAGCCTGAAGAAAATGAGGCTCGGGGGAGATCTTAACACTCTCTACACCTGCCTGAAAGGAGGTTGTAGCAAAGTGAGGATTAGTCTCTTCTATCAAGAAACAACCAACAGTATAATAAATGGCCTCAAGTTTTGCTAGGGGAGGCTTAGATTACATATGAGGAAAAACTTACTTCACCAGAAGAGTTGCCAAACACTGAACAGGCTACCCAGAGGAGTGGTAGGGTCCCCCTCCCTGGTGGCATTTCAAGAACATGCAGATGTGGCACATAAGGATGCAGATTAGTGGTGGATGTAGCAGTGCTGAGCTAATGGTTGGACTTGATCTTAAGAGATCTTTTCCAACCTATGACGCTATAAAGCCAGAAAGCAGATATTGCTGCTTCTCTGCTGTTTTGGGGCTCATCTACTGTTCAGATCTCAAACACCAGCATAATAAATAAACAAAAACTCCAGGTGAGGTTTCCAAACTGTGTAGAAACCTCATCACACCCTTCTTCACACTGTCCTTCAGTACAGGCTGAGCCCTGTTGAGCTGGATAACCTCAAAACCACAGTAGAAGCATTTCAGCTCCCAAGCCCTAAAACTGTCCCCCAAGAGTATTTTTCGCAAATTATTTTGACAATCAAACTAAGCACAGCATTTCAGACTAAACCATTTCTGAAGGCTGTAGTAGCAGAGGACAACCCTCTCAAAGGACAAGGCTGTTTGCTTGTTATTTGAATAAAATATGAGAGGTGTTTTTTATATGCAATTTAGGAGTTTGATATCCAGCTGCATAAATTACAGGGCTGTTTTTTGTGGGCATCTGTTATCTAGAATATCTGTGAAGATCTGGCTCTAGCTTCATTTCACCCAATCTTCCTCCCTGTCAGTAATCACCCTGGCCCCAGATGGGTCATTCAAAGCTGATTGTTCCCCAGAGAATCCTTTTTCAGTCTCACAGAGGAAACAACACCCCTAAACTGACATTTTAAATCCCATTGAAAGCCATAAGCATGGCTTGAACAATCAGGATTGACAAGCATATGCTCCCAAACATGTAACAATATTCATTTTAGGCCATTTGTAGCATTTTCCTTATCATTTGACTTCTAAACACTGAGCTGTATGATCACACCTCTTCAGGATGGGCCCTTACTAGCAGGCTAGCATGTGAGAACAGAGACAAGAGAAAAGCGATTTAATTATTTCAGAAGCAAAAACATAATATACAAAACTATCCCACTTCTTTTTTTTTTCATTTTAGAGCAAAACCAAAGTTACTTAAAATAGCTTAATTCTGAACCATTTGAATTCCACAATTTAAACAGCTCATACCATCAGATAAATGAGCAACCTATACTAAAATTTAACAGACATAATTGCTCCGTTTATTGACAACTCACTGAGGTGACTGTAAATATGGGTGAGTAAAGCAGATGGTGTTTTTTGTTTATGTTCAGGAACATCATAATATTAGTTTTTTTCATTTTAACTTAAGCTGTACTTTTATCCCCTTTCCAAAATGTTGAAATCAAAGTCAAGGCAATCTTAATGCTTCCTCCTCAGGGCTATGCTGGGGCATGTGGATAACTCATGTCCCAGAGTGCTATAGAACTCTCAGAGATCAAAACACGTGAGAGCTCTGGGGCAAAGCAGTTTACTAGCTGCAAGTTCACTGGTGATGAAGAGCCTGGTGTACTCCTGTGACACAAAGCACAGCCACAAAGACTGAGCTCAAAGCTTCTTCAGCAGAACTTACTGACCAGCAACATCAGATGCCTGTGGTTTGGGCTGCTTGCCGTTCAGCTATTTCTGCAGTTTTTTATTTGTAATACAGCTAAAGCCTTCAACTTCTATTCCAAAAGCAGCACAAGTGCTCAGGTCAGGCACAATCAGGTGCCCACCATTCTCCAACATTCCTCAGCACTCAGTTACATTTACAAATGGCACCAGTCCTTTACAGTCGACTTTATCCCACTTACCTCATCATCCAGCTGTAGACACTTAATCCACAGCCATTTGTAAACAGTGCCAATCCCAAAAGTACAAAAAAAAAAAACCAGCAGGCAGCCCCCACATGAGATTAGCAAAATTGTAGGTTTAAGTTTGTCTTTTTCTGACCTTCTTAGACCCACACTACTTTCTTCCCATGAACTGGGCTTTGGCCAGTCCCTATAGATTTCTCACCTTTTTTTTTCTCTTTTCCTGGCCCTGAGTTCTGCCTACTTGCTTCAGGCTCAGCATTCCTTTTCCCCAGGTCAAAATTAAGGAGACAGGACAGGAGAGAGCAGATTAACAGTACTGTCCTTTTGCTTGTAGGAACATCCCCGTATTGCTGCTCCTCCTCATGGAAATGGCATCAGCTTTCTACAGCTGAAGATCTGGAGATGACAGAAGGCCACCCTTTGCCCACTAGAGTAAATATGAGAGAGTCAAAGATATTGCTCCTCTACCAATACAGAAAGGAAGGCAATTTGCAAGAAAGTCAGAACATTCACACCACGGCAAGTTTCCTTCCAGGCCCAGGCAAACTCCCAACACTTATTTGCAAACCAGAGGAAAAGGACAGAAAAATTACTCTGTCTCCTATTCTCTGCAGCTGCAATTAAAGCATTTGAAAGAAACATTGAACTTGTTTCCAAAGGTATGTTCTTAGTTGTTGCAAAAAAGATTTTATTTCAAGGAACACTTCACTACACCGTATCTTTGCAGTCCGTTAGTACACGCAAAATAGAGCAGTAATAGGCAACTTGAACAGTGAAAAAAATCACTTCATCCAGAATTAAAGTCATACAGCAAGAGCCCTTTCCTGGCACAGGCTCAGTTTGAGGTGGTTTGCCTCAGCAGTAGACATTTCCTTGGCTGTCTAAAAATGGTGCTCAAACAAGCGTGAAAGAGCTCAGGACAAATCACTCCCTTCAGAAATTCCAAGGCTGGGTCACAGCAGTTTGCTGCAGTGCAGAATACAGACTTTATTCCTGAAGAGGAAAAAAATTAATAGAAAACAATTTTACATCAGGAAAAATATTTTAAAAAATGAATTTTAGTTCTAACCACTGGAGAGTTCCATTTACAAAACCCAGCTCAGTATGATTTAGCAAGAGTCAGTAAGAACCAGAGAGCCCATTCCAGACATAAGAACTTTACAAGTGAACACTTAACATATTGATTTGTCTAACACTGACTGGAGCGTCAAACACTCTTCTCTGGTAAAGTGGCTGTACACCACCCAGAAACTACATTGCTTCAGGAGAAGAGCATTTAATACCATGGATTTCACTCCTTCTCACCTGTTTTCATTTGGAGAAACAAGGCTTGAGTCTCTTTGGCATCCCTGCGTTGTCCAGTGCTCAGACAGGAACCTCAAACCCCATGACTATTCAACAGATAATTTTAGAAACAGAGGCACAAAGTACTTACTTTCTGACAAAGCAGTATTACTTGCTTTTGACTAAGGGTGACGTGAATTATTTCAAACTTTGATTGCTTGGCAGGGAAACTAGGATTAAAATAGGATGTCAGACTCAGCACCTCAGTAAGGTTACAAAACACTGTCTTGGAACTGCTTTACATTCACATCTAGGGGAGAAAAGCCAATTAAAGCCAATTTTCTCATTATAAGATACCGGTAACTTTATTGTCTCCAACTGATCTGCAAATCTACAAAGAACAAGTTATGGAAAGAATGACAAGCAGAGTAAAATGAAAGATGCTAGAGACCTCCTCCACAGATTTCTTAAGTCAAGATATCAATATCAAAGATACAAATTTTAAGAGCAGTTCAGAGTGGAGAATCATGAGAATTTAACAGGTTTAACAAAATAAAAAGATGTAAGAACACAATATTTTTTTTCAATTGATAATAATATGTAAGTCTGATTATTAAAATGTCAAAGAATTTAAGTTTTTCATCTAAAAATTAAATAGGATATTTCTAATCTCACTCCTCAGGAAGTCAATTTTATAATTTTGGAGAGAATTCTGCATCAAAAAGAAACAGCATAAGCAAGATCAAGCAGTAAAAGTATCTTAGTAAAAACAAGTTTATTCATCATATTTTAGGTAAATATGCAAATATTCAGCAAAGCCTTTTTGCCATGAATGTAAATTTTTTATTTAAAAAAATTATGTTAAAAACCAATACAGTAATTTCCATTAATGTTCTAAAAAAGTTTGTTCACATCTTGAAAGAAAATACATTAGCAACATCTCCCAGCAGAATCAATCTTTAAAAAAGTAAAACTCTAGGTGCAGAACATTTCTACAGTGTAGTATCTCTACATTTTAATTTAATCACATGATTGAATATCATTCATCTCTAGTCTCTAGACCATGATCAAGAGCATATCTTAAATAGATGATATTCAATGGTGTGTTACACATTGCCACAGATACTAACATTATTAGAAGAGTGCACAACTCAATTTCACTAACAAAGCAAGACCTTTCTATATGCTGCATTGTAACAGTTAATTTAGCTATATGCCTTTAAAATCATGTCTGTTTTCCAAGGAAAAATACTAAAAAAATACATGGTCCAAATTCTGCTCCCACTTATATTCACAGGATAAGATAAGCACCATCAAGTTGTAGTTTATAGCTGAAAAGCATATAGAAAACCAGTTTGTTTATGAGTATAAGGGAGAGAAGAACTTGCCCCATGTCTGTAAACATTCACATAAGTCTGCAGTCAAAAGTGCCAGATAGGCAGCCTATCCGCAGTACAATTATTTCATTCACAGGGGTGCTGGGGGCAAGGAGAATATTATGGAACGTTATTTTAGAGGCAAGTTAAAATGTTTTCAGGTACTTTGGAAAAACATATTCTCAGCTAGCTAAACCATACTCCAGTAAAACATAATCCACTTCTACTCAAATACAGTACAGCATCATTTCCTAGCTTCCTGTTCAGACAAAGGAGTACTCAATTCAGCAGCAAGCCCATGACAATATTTCAAAGCATAAGAAAACCCCCATACACCTCTGACCTACCCTCCTCTTAACATATTGCTGATGCTAACAGGAGTTCCTCATACATTGGAAGAAAACATCTGAAAAACCATAAACTGACCTTGATTTGTGCACACACAAGAAGTGTGCTTCTAGACAAAGGTCGTCTACAGCTTTAATTGTCTAGTTTCAGTCTAGATCTCAGTCTATATTAACAACATATAACATACAAAACATAACAGAAGGATAGGTGCATATTCACACTATTAAGTATACTTGGTCTCCCTATTCAGTTTGACAGTCAACTGCCCTATTTACACAAACATCTGTTTGAATGATCCTGTAAGACACCAAACACTGAACTCTTAAAATTAAAGGAGAGTCAAGGATGCTCAGCAATTCACAGGATCAGACCCTGAATCAAATTGAATGCAATTCACAAATTAAGTTTGACATCTGACACAGCCTCCTGCACACATTTTACCCTCATGTTTTCCCTTTCTTTCCCCAACTCAGAACATGCTCCCACTATCGCAGAGACAGCCTTCAAAGTGAATAGGATCAGGCTCTGTCAAGCAAACACTGCAGTCTTTAGAAATGCCTGGAATTTACTGCCATCCACTCTGGGGCAGACTTGTCTGCAATGAAAATGGTGTTCCTGGTGTTGATGGATAGTTAGCAAAACCTTCAGGCTGAGCTGTATAGTTCTCCAGAGCAGAAGCAGAATGCGCCTTTAAGGAAGATAAGAAGTTAGGAAACAGCACTGATAAAAACAAGGAAACAAAAATCTAAATTAAGCAAAATTTCAGCCACAATACCAGTCCAACTCAAGCCGAAACAAATGGATTATAATCTGAAGTGTGCAAAGAATAGAGATGAGCAAGGAATCTACACAAAGATGTTAAACTGTAGTGCAACTATTGCTCTGAAATAACACAGAAAGAAAAAAGCAGTTGAATTAAGGGGGAAAACAAAGAAGTGTTAATGGCTTTACTTTTCAGTGGAGTAAGCACCAGCTGATTTGGAAGGCACAGCTTAAATATTCTAGTGATTCTGAACTTTCCTTCTCTTCATTGCTCAAGTAAATAAATGCTAATTTTAGTGACTGAATCTTATAAACAAGAACAATCATATTCCCTCAATGCAATCTGCATACATTTCTACAGAATAGACTCCTGAGCTGCAAAAGCAGCATGGCCTAGATGAAGTAACTTGCTTCTTCCAATCCCCTGATATTCAAAAGATATCTGACAATATGCTGCACTCTGAAAAGTACTTAGTCACATGCTCCATTTCAACAACTGAAGTGTCACAGAAAAGAGAAAACATTAAGTCAAGACACTCAGTTCTCTCTTTTAGCACTATGTAGAGAAGGACAAATTTCTTACAAGAATCTGTACAGAGGCTGTTTTTAACAAAAGACAAGCAAAACCTAAAAACACAAAGTCTGATGATAGTTTCAGTTAACTTATTGTAGGTTGATGAGTGAAATAAGCTGTTTCATGGACAAGAAATGAAATTACACATTACCCAAAACCACTTCAAGTTTATATTATAATTCTTTTTGTGGGAATTATCAAGATAAAGGCACAACCACAATAGACACAAATTCAAGACAATCTGATTGCATGTGCAGAGGCACATGATTCACAACAAACAGTCCACAGAAATCTGTAAGTTATTCAAGTGTCAGACTGCAACCGAGTACAAATTTTTCAGTGGTATGGTCAGCTCATTAGATTTAATACAAACACAGCAAAAAATTAATTTGCATTGTATTTTCTTTTACTTTTCCCCATTTTACAAAGAGCTTTAGATAATGTTCTAATCTCATTTATGAAGCATTGTACACTGGCCTTGAGTAAGAAGTTAGTACAAGTTGTTTTTTATCATCATACTTGTAATCAGTTCTCACGCAATTTAGGGGTTTTAATCTTTTACTGATTTAAACCAATCCCATGGAGTTAACAGGCAAGTACATGCTCAAGAGATCACTGGAAGTAGAACAGTATTAACAAATAGGCACATTACCTGTAGTAGTGCTGACTGTGCAGCTGCACTGTGCTGCAATTCCTGTAAGGAAGATTGTGCGGCACTTTGGGGAAAGCCAGGGATACCAGGGAGAGATAAAAGACCAGGAAAAACTGCATTTCCTGGTGTCTGTAGTCCAGAAGTCAAGCTGAAACAATGTCAAAATGAGGCTATTATTAGGAACATCTGCACCAAGCTTTATTCTGTCTCCCTGTCTATAAGCTTATGTCTATATAAATTGCAAAAGCAGTTCTTTTTCTAAATCTCATAAAGGTCAGAATTTCTAAACCAAAGTTCAGTCTTTACCCACCTAAAAATTATTCATAAATACACAAACCAAGAGTGTCTGGAACATACCTAAGGGGACTCAAAATGTTTTGCACCTCAACTGTGCTGACAACTCACACACCAAAAAACTTTACAGACAAGAATTTATGCTGACTACTTCCTTAAAACATCTAAGATATTGTCAACTATTACCTGTGTGTGTGTCAGTGGATGCCCCCATGGAATGCATTCTGGTAAAAGCCTAGGAGGTGCCAAGTATCCTCATCTGGGAAATATGATCACTGAGCACCTCACTGGATTAGACTGTTGTAACAGGAAATATTGAAGCCAACCATTTAGTCACTACCCTATCAGCTTCTAAAGACAAGTGGAAATCCAGTGGTGAACTGTATTTAAAAATTATCTGCAATTATTAACTATGAGTGAAAATATTGTCTACACACCTAATACAAAATCAGAGTTTTGCTCAAGAGAAAAATAAATACTTCTGACCTCCTCCAGAAACAGTAACATACCCAGCCTGTGCCACGAGTGCAGAGTTGAAGTTTGAGCTAAAGGCCGAGGCAAACCCTGGCAGGACTGGAGCCGGAGATGGGGCTGTGGCAGCTGCTGGCAACGGTGCAACTGCTGCTACTGCAGAAGATGCCTGGAGGCCAGGGAAAGAAGGGAGAGCAGGAGTGACAGAGGGTGTGTTAGAGACAGGAAAACCAGGGAAGGATGGGTTTGATGATCCCAGAGGTCCCTGGGCAACAGAAAAAAGGGAAGGGACAGCACTGGACAAGTTAAGCGAGAAGGGTGGAGCAGAGACTGCTGCGGAGGCGGCGAGTCCTGAGAGTACGGCGGCGGTGGAACTCACATGGGGGGCGGACACGGCTGAAGCGCTTGTAGCCGGAGTGGCCAACAGAGACCCTGGGAGAGTGACGGGCGGGGGCAGTGCTGGGTTACCAGTAAAAGCAAAGTTACTGGTTAGCGACGTGAAAGGAGGAAGCCCATTGAACACGGGGGCAATGGGAGCAGAAGAGCCATGTGGGGCGAGGGAAATGGAAGCCAGAGAACCGGAGTTGTTCAGAGGAGCACTCAAAGAGGAGAGCCCTGACAGCGCTGGATTCAGGGAACTGGGTAAGCTGACGGGCACTGAAGCTGCTGAGGTATAAGCACGCCCGAGCCCTGACAGTCCTAGAGTGCCGTGAGAAGGACTGGCTGAATGAGAAGGACCTTTGAAGGCTGACAGGGTAGGACTCATGGGTTCTGTTTTGACCAGAACTGGGATACTTGTGGCAGCTGGGGCTGATGAGAGCTGCTGATCGGGATTAGTAGGACTTGTGCCATGCAAGAGTGAGGCTGATGAGCCACAGCTGACTGGCATAATCGATGGTGAAGTGGTTAAAGGTGACTGTGCAGGCAATGTGGGAGGAGTGGAACTAGAATTGGCTACAGATGGGGATGGAAGACCTGGAAAAATAGCCAGCCCAGGTGTGGAGGAACGCTGTGTGTTGGGGGTGGCTGATGGAGTGTAACATTTGTTGACAGAGGAAGTGGGAGGGTCAGAGCTTTGATTAGCAAGAGCAGATAAAGAAGCAAGCTCACTTGTCACAGCAGAAGGTAAAGCAGATGAATTGATTAATGAAGTGTCATTAGATGTCAGAAATCCCTTTAAGACAGACAAAATTGGGTTAGGCAAGCTAAGCGAGCCAGGAATGGTAGTGGCAGGAGAATTAGCAATTGTAGATGGAACAGGACTAGAAATCCCTTGGGCATTGGGTGGCAAGGACAAAGGGAGGCCAGCAAAGACTGATGACAATGGAGCAGGATTATTAGCAGAAGCAACTGAAGAGGTTGCAGAGAACGGGAGGCCAGCAAATGGTGTAGCAGCAGATGCAAAAGCTTCAGTGGGTGCAGGTGTGGCACATGGAGTGGAAGAACCTTGCGGAGCAGGCATAGCAGCAGGGATAGAAGCCAGCCCAGAGAAAACTGAGGGGACAGGGGTAGAGGTTGCACTGTGAACAGATGTGACAGGAACACCAGGCAATGAAAGGGATTTGATGACAGTAGGGGTTGGGGTGGATGGCTGAGATGTATGGATGGAAGAGGAGACCTGTCCTGGGAAAACAGGAAGGACAGGGGTAGACATGTTCATCCCAGAGATGAGTGGAGTTGCAGGTGCTAATGGATGGCTTATTGCCTTGACAGGTGATGGGGTAGGGACTGGAGTAGCAGCAGGTGTTGAAGGATTAGAACCATGAGGAGTAAAGAGCTGATTCGATTGTGCAGAAAAAGCTGCAAAGAAACAAAACCAGTAAGAATACTTGAAACTGTCAGAAATGTTTGAAATCAACACAGTAACATTTTATACAGCATTTCAAAATATGATACACAGGCAATAGCTAACACACAATGTCTACATATAAACAATGAACAGCGGGGCCTATGAAAACAAAAAGGTACACACAAACACATCACACAGATCATACACCATGTGGGCTAACATTCCTTTTTAAAACACTCTGTGACATCTGCTACCTCTTCATGATCTCATGCAAAACAGTTAGAAACTCAAATACACTCTGTAAGAACATCTAAATGATACAGGTAAACAACCCTCCCTCTGGTCCCTAACATTTGGCAGTACCCAAAACAGATCTAATATTCCATCAGCATCAGATCACCTGGGCTCCTCTGCATCCACTCTCACTGAAGGTCAGAATTTCCTTCAGAACCAGTTAATTCAATGTATCATGATTTCAGAGAAGTTTAGTCAACAACTGAAGAAAGCTGATTTCAGGTGCTGGTAGTTTTCTTTCCTTCAAAATCAGGTCATTCTCTTCACTGTGCTTCCTTCAGATTTTGATTCTAAGAAGGTACACTTTTAAATTCACGTATCACACTACAGTATTAAACTAACATTGGCACTTGACTTTATCAACAACTATTACTAGGAGTCTTAAGTCAGGTGTCTGTGATAAAGGCAAGCACCTGCCACTAAAAGTATCAGCTTGTGTCCTACAAAGTAAGTTAGAGACATCAGTCAAGCTGCAGGAGAACAGGCAGGCACACTACGAATGGGGAGGTGGAGGTTAATGGAAAGGAGCTGCATTTATGATCGCTGGCATGTCAAGAGTCTTGATATGCCTGCCTTTAGTTTCCTGTGGAACATGAATATGTTAATAAATCATTCCTCTCAAACAACCCTTATGCTTTATTTTACTTTTGGAATAATCTGTTCAGATGCAAGCAAGACATTCATCCAACCAAACTCACCTCTCATAACTCTCTAGCAGCCTACATGCCTCTCCTGTCTGATTTCTACATGTAATTCTACACACTAATCCAGAAAATTATTCTTTAAAATCTTGGACCTAAGTTGATATGACAAACTCCCATTCTGTCTATGTTGAAACTCTAAAATGAGCAAATCTGCAAAAAACTTATTTCCTTTGACATACTGTTCTCAAAAAAACCAAAAAAAACAGACTTCCCAGCTCTGGATTTTATTCTTTTCTCATTCTGTTTCCAAGCTGAAGACTCTCCTAAAGATCACAGTTATTTAATCCTGACAGCCAAGATAATCACTAATGAAATACAGCTGTACTATGACCCAGAGTTGTTACTGAACTTTTCCTCCCAGGAGAATATTTCATTCCTTACACTGTATTCATTTAGCTGTATGAACTAACTTTGTAAAAATACATGCACACTTAAAGAGGGGTAAATAAGAATGAAGTGACTCTTCAAAACATTTCTGTAGAACATCCCTGGACATAGAGAAGGAAAGACAAAACGTAACTTTTTTTTTTGGTCCCTAGGAATATTTACCATAGCTAAACTTATCACAGTCATTTTGTCTATTTGCAGTATGTGTTAATATGCCCAACTCAGTGGTCATTAAATTCTCAGTTTGTATTTGTCAAGTCTAAAAAAGTGTCAAAGCCTTTTTATAAGTAGCTCCTAATGGGATTTATTATTATGCTTTGCACTAAGTGTAAAAAGCACCACACAAATAAAAACAATAAAAAATGCACAACTGTCTTGGTAAAAACAACAGGATCTTACAGGGTAAGACGAAAATACAAGTAGACATAGTTGGATCTAACACTCTGGGAAAAGACATTCTAAATCTCTAAATCACTCTTGTATTCCTACCTTCTTATTGCAACTGATTTATGAAATTAAAATGTCAATTAAAATTTCCAACAGATTTTCAGTGTTTCAGTGTCCAGAGTTTCAAAAATTGCAAATATTTACTGAAATATTTAAGCACATGACATTGCAAAGGGTATTTTGATTAAGTTATTAGCATGATTTCTCACATACTTATATAATGAAGAGTATAAAAAACTTTAATAAGCTATCACAAAAGAATGAATTTTGATGTTTCAATCCTTGTAAGTACAAATGTCTGACGATTTTTTTTCCTCCACTCTCAAGAGAGTCTATTCCACATACTTTGTGGCTTCATACTTAGAAGCTTATTAAGATCCCACTAAACAAGTTGTTAACATTTTCTGAACAAACAACAAAGATACAATCAACACAAAAATCCCCCACTGGATTTGCAGTTTACCTTGATTTTGGGAAGGTTTTGCCTGGCTGGAAAGGTCCTCATTTTCTAAACAGAAAACAGCAGCTTGTTATTGAAAGGCAAATGAAACTCCAGCAGTGAATGATCCACTCCCAGCAATGAAACAGGAAAACCAGCATGAATATTTTAAAGATATGCATGCTTTACCTGATACCACTTGATTAGCAGTGTATGGTGGAGGAGCTGGTAAGCCTGGAGCTATGACATTGGCCATTGGAACTAAGCCAGCATTGTTGTAAGCACCTAAAATAACAAAGGCAATACACATCCCCGTTGTCAGAAAAACCTGTATCTAGATGAACCACTAAGCATCTTCTCCTTTAAAAGAATTATTTTCAAGACTGTAAGACATTCCTTCATCTAAAAGCTAGACCAGTTAATTATCCAGGCTGGATGTTGGCTTTTTCTAATGTCTGCCTGAAGGGCATGCAATGTGATACAAATTTTACTAATGGCAATTCTCTTAAGAGAGCCAGAAAAAGTCAGGTTTCAATTCCTTTCAGTTCAATCTTGCCTGAAAAAACTCAGCCAGCCCGGAGGAGTGGTACAGAGTGTCTGCAGCATCTCCTTTCCTATTCCTAATGTAAAGGCTGCTGCAACTCCTTCTTCAACATTAAAGACAGACAAACAAAGAAGCCAAACACATATCAGTAACCATGATGCTTTAACACTAGCCACTAACACTCAGAAAATTCTGAGAAAAACATCCCTTCTCAAATATTTAATCTAGTATTCTTCAATATTTCTTTAAATGTTAAGAAACTCAAGTGGGTTAGCAAAGTATTTTAATATAACATTCTTACAGCAATGAACACATTAAATATACCTTTTTTCCTCTGTTATTTTTTGGGGCAACTTAAACTGTTGTATTTCTGTGGTATACAGTTCTGATGAAACACATCTGAATTTAAATTGCAGGAACACAAACACACTTCACAGTGGCCCTGAATTAATAGTTTAAGAGCATAAGAACTTGGGCTTCATGGGAAAAGGTAGCACTTGAGTAATACTGAAAGTGCACTAATTTGTCGCACAGAAATGCTTTCTGATTTCATACTTCCATAGTAATTCCACCTGATGTTAAGATTTCTTGCACAACAACTCTTGCCTGAAAATCAGAAAAGCAACTAATAATCACTGCATCACTCAGGAAAGAAATGTTCAAGAGGCAGAAAACAATTCATCATTCTAACCACTGACTGAAAACAATCACATTCAATAGTTTCAGGTCAGCATCTACAATCTCATTCAACACACACACACATATATGTAATTTCACCAGTTATGAGTTCTGTTATCACAAGAGCTTTCTTAAAAAACATGTTGCAACCTAGTAAGGTCCTGAAACCCTGAAACCTCAAAAGCTCTTTCATATCCTAAAACTGCATTAATATTTTTATCTTGCCACAGGTGAAATTTTGTGCTTTAAGATACTTTGGATAGAATTTCTAAAAATTTGAGTTTGTCTGAAAGTTTCCTGTACAGTTTCTAGGGAACAAGTAATTTCCTCGGCATAAATAATCAATCAGTCTCAGTTTAGCCACTGGTAGTGCCCATTTTTCTAAAATGGCTGTAAAAACACTTGCAGACATCAAGTTCATTAGATGACTCAGCATCCAGCATGTTTGCTAGGAGTTCTGCTTCACTTTCATATCAGCTACCTGAAATACTCCTTGAAATCCCCACCATCAGTGAAAAGCAAGCATCCTAACCAGAGCACCCCTTGATTTGCAGTACGGAATTTCAAGATTAGAAAAGGCTTTCAGCTGCCAGACCTAAAATTGACTACTTTAAGTATTCTAAGCTTTCTTCCAAAGAAAGGGCAATTGCCTTTCTCCCTTTCCAAAAATGACTCAAGTCTGATGTAGCAGAGCAAAGAGAGGAGCTTATGAAAAGGCTCAAACTTACCCAAGGCACTAGGCGAGAAAGAAAGCAATGGCAGGAAAAGGCAATCACTATTTCCCTTCTGAGATTGAAATCTACTTTTCTTTTAGGAAACTGTTCACTCTCCATTATAATGGAGAGAAGGCAAAGATGAAGGCAAATGAGAAACAGATTACAGCCCTTCAGCAAGTTCCTACATAGTTCCACCCAGTTCAGGGCTGTGGCTGGCCATATCCCAAGCTGGGTTCCACAGCAACAAGTCAGACTTGTCAAGCCAAAGCCCAAGCCTTGGCCAAACGTTACAACAAAGCCAAAGCCCTTGTTTTGTCTAACATGCACGTCTCCCATAAATTAAATATTTTGTCATCAGAACAGGATTGTGAATTTTTCTTATGGACGTTGGAAAATGAAGTCAATATATTATTTTTTTTATCAATTCTGCTGTCATGAAAGAAAAGGTAAAAACCAGTACCCAGAGCATGCTCAGGGAGCAGAAGCCAATTTCAGAAATGACCGTGGTCAGAGAAACCGACACTTGACACATTACTTAAAAGGCAAATGCACGAGCAATAGCATCAAGCTAGAACACACAGAAACCTTACTTGGTGCAATAGTTGCATGTGGCCGACATGGTGGGATGGGATATGGAACTGGTTTGTGTGGATTGTACGTTGATGGAGCCTACATAAACAAAAAACAAATGCAAAAAGCAATAGTGAAAGCATTACCTAATGTTTCTCAGACAAAAAGCTATCATTAAGATACTACTACAGACAGGCATTCTTTGCTACAAATATACGTGATGTGAAATTTTTTCATAATATCCATAGTGACTGCAAGCATTTCACTCTTTCTGAAAAGACTGAAACAAACATCACTAGTGTACCTTTAAATTTTAATAGAAAACTGAGGAGAGGGGAAAGGGAACTCCTTTCTGCCTTGTAGTTCTCACACTCTGCAGACTTGGACTGACTTCTCATTTTACAGGTTTAGCACATTTAAAATTAGCATATATTTCTGAATGTACCTATGCCTTTAAAATAATACAGCTTTGTGGGAAACATAATAAAAGTGATAATAAAACATTTGAACAATACCTCAAAGTAGTAACAGGTTCACTACAAGTTTGTCCCACATGCTTAAAATATTCAAAATGCGCATCAGCTGTCAAGAAACAAGAACCTCTTTCTAAGGCACTGCGGTAATTCAAGTGTCAAAGATGGAGGCATTTTCTGTGTTCATGTGAGAAATCCTCAGAGAGCAGCTCATGATAGACTACTAAAAATGATTCTAGTTTTCTCTTCTGCTACTGTAGTTTAAATTCTGTCTTCAAATGCACATACATTGTATCGAGTAGAGAATCCTCCCCCTCTACAGATAAAAACTAGAGCTCATTTTCAAGTTAAAAAAATATTAGGTCATATTCATTACAGAAGTTTAGCTTCAATTAAATTGCTGCTCTACAGTCTGCTTGCAACATAACAGCATTTTATAACAAAGCCTTGTTGAGTTGGCTGGTGGTTGTTTCGCGGGTTTTTTGAAGTTTCATGTATTTATTAATTTTTTTAGACATACTGGTTTGGATGGGCCAAGTATACGGGCTGCTATTCCCTTTCCTTCATTAGTACATTCTTCTGTGTCCTTTTTGATAGGGGTTCCCTGGAACAAAAGAAAATGAAACCAAGCATTAATTTAGAAATAAATCCCAAACTACCACACCTTGCTGAACAGCTCTGCCATATTTTTTTTTTTTTCTGAACTACATTTGAATTTTTGAACATTCTGAAAGTAACCATGTTTGCCATGAAAAAAAAAAACAAAACAACCCAACTGTTTTAGGCTTGTAACAAGTAAGAGCATTCCAACAGCTTGGTTTGTAACACTGACTGAGCTTTTGTGAAGAGAGGCAATTCTGCATTTTGACTTTTGGACGTGATAACATTAATTTCAGTTAATTTTTCTGTCCCTTAAGTGTTCACAAGTACTGCTTAAGAGCCACACTGAGATTAGCAGTAGTACCGTAGTGACAATATTAGGTCATCTTCTCAACCTATGAGGAAGCCTCTTGACACCTCTCCTGATTCTGCCAAATACTGCTGGAGTTTACAATGTTTTCCTGATATGAAGAATGTCTTATTTATGAAATAATCTTTACCTGAAGCAGCATAGAAGGAATGGGAAAACAAAAATAATGCAAGTTCCCTATAAATGCGGAATGGGCTGAAACAAACAAACAAACCAACAAACCCAACAAACGCACTTTGGTTTTGATTCCACTCTCCCTTACGTGTATATGAATTCTGAGTGTGGTTAAACCACAATGAATCTTAAATCAAGGGTTCATTTGTGAAAAGCAAAAGCATAGGATCACGCTTACTGGAAAAATTCCATTTATGCGGCTTGGTTTGCCCTTGGGATAAGGATTGCCAGGAATCATGCCACAGGATGATATCATAGCATGAGGAGCCTTACAACCTGTTTTTGAAGCCTGCAAAATAATCAAGAAAGAATATTATTTGCTATCAAATTCAATGCTCTAAAGAAAGTAGTTATTATTTCATGACATGTAGATTGCATGAATCAACCTACACAGAACAACTGAAGTCTGTGTCTCAAGTCTTACTCCAAATACTCCACACAGTGTAAACTTCTGCCCAAATACCCCCTGCTTGCACTGAACTAGGGCTTAAGCACTTGATGTTCTCTAAAACAAAGTTTCCTCCAGCATAGGTTGCAATTCTGTGTCCCTTTTTCCATATGTTCCTAATGCCTGACAAAAACTTCACCTTCTGTTGCACATTCTCCTATATTTTTTGCAGTTGTTTCAGTTTGTCTTACACCAGTAGCTCCCAGAAGTCCTCATGTTAAACCCTGACCCCACAATGACCACAAGGATGCAAACGGAATCCTAACAGAACCAAGGATATTAGTTTATCTTGGTTACCTGTTCAAGAATTCTTCTGCATCTTTTCTTCTCTGACATATTAATTCTGAACAAATCTTCTATAAGGCGATAATTCTGAGCATCAACAATGTTTCTATAAAGACATTGACAGAGAATTACTGCCATTCCATTTGCATAAGTTGAAACAATTCACCACTGAAAAGTGACCCACATTTAGTTAGCCACTACCCAAAAGCACATTAAAAAAACATAATTAGTTGCGATCATAGTATTACTATTATTAAAGTAAAAATCCTAGGCTTAAATATGGACTTCATACCTCTAAGCAAAATATGGCATTTGAACAAATATCAACACAGAACAATGGATGATGATGGCTAAACTTTATTGCAAGAGTAAGTACAGAGAAAAAATGAATTGTGCATCACAATTGTGCATCACTAATTTTCCTCAGGCTACCCTGTTTTGTTTTGGTCTGAAATAGACAAGGAGCAATGACATGGCTTCCTTAAGCTTAACTCCAAAAGCAAAATCATGTCTGTATCCTCAGACTTAATTGTTTTATTGATATTTGTATCGTGAATTTATATGCCCCAGGAAGTTCAAGCAGGCTGTCATACAACATTCACAGGGAAGACAGATATGATTAAAGCAAAAAAAAAACCCAAACAACCCAAAAAGGAACAACATTTCATAAAATAAATCCCCTGAACCAAGCAGAAGAGTTCCATTTTAAATACGTGTAATAGATCCTCTGAAGTAGCTCTGTTCACTAGGAAAACCCCAACTTTCTCTGTAAATACAAATTTAGAATATCTAAACTTGTTTTTTTTTTATAGACAGTAGATTTGTCAGTTTAAGAGATCCATTTACTTAACTCATTTCTACATATGGAATATTTAGAAGACTTTTCAAAATAGGGCCAATTCCCAGAATTTCCCGGTCTCAATACTTCCAGATTTCAGTGAGCAGTGAAATAAACTTAAGGCCCTCTTGGTTCTCGACAACATTTGAAGACCACAGTAAAAACATTGCCAAAGTGGCAGTCTTCCAGCAGGCAGAAGCCCAAACAGCAGCAAGCACAAGACTCAAATGAACTGTGGAATTTTCCACAATCACAGAATCATTGGTTGGAAGTACCTTGAATATCACCTAGCTCCAAAGCCTCTTCAGGTGAGCAGAGGCATCTTTTACCAGACGAGGTTACTCAGAGCCCCATTTAGCCTGGCCTTGAACATTTCCAGGGATGGGGCATCCACAACTTCTCTGGACAACCTGTGCCAGTGCCTCACCAGCCTCACAGCAAAGAATTTCTTCCTAATATCTATTTTAAACCTGCTCTCTTTCAGTGTGAAGCCCTTCCCCTTATCCTGTCACTCCATCTCTCTTGCAGGCTCCTTTCTGGTACCAGAAGGCAGCAATTAAGTCACCCCAACTCGTTCCAGGCTTAACAAATGTAATTCTCTCAGTCTTATGCCTACTTCTAATTATTCTTTTAAACAGCCCCATCAGTAATGGATTTCTGCTTTACCTTAATCAGTGCTTCCTCCTAGGAGTGTCTAAAGTTTAATATCCTCAAACATGAGCTAAAACAATCTAAGTTAAGGAACACAGCAGAAGAGATACTTACGAAGCTAAGATTTCAAGGGCAATAAGTTTATCTTTACTGAATGTGAAGCAGTTGAGAATATTAACCATTTTTGATGCTGGAACTGCCACTATTTTCTGATAAGAAAAAAAGAAAGAAAAAAGTGTGTATAAAATAAAGCAGTACATCTATTTTAAACTCAGAATACAATTCAGTAACAGCTTCATATAGTATATTTCAGCAAACTTTTAATATCCTCTCCCTCCCATTGGGAAGGAGACTCTATATGCTAAATTATAAAAAAGCAGCTCCAAAAAGCACTCACCAACCAAAAGTAAAGAAATAAGGAGAGTCAAGAAGAGTTACAAAGGGTTACATCTTTTCCTGTGATACACAGGAAAGGAAAAGCTACTTTAGTCAGAAAAGATACCCCAATTAGAAGTATGACATTTCATAGCTTGATACCACCGAAGGAGATGAAGAAGAAACTTTGAAGATTTTAAAGGGTATATTGACTCATCAATTGAAAAGTAGGTGTCATAAAATTGACATTAAGAAAGCAAATTTATTCCACAAGATCATGTCACAAGAACTTACATGTTGTAAAGCTTTTATTGCCTTAAGCTGTGGTTCTGCCCAGGAGAAGTATCTCAGTAATTCAACAACCTGTGACAGTAAGGCCTTCAATTAATTCTTCAGATACATTAAAAATGTATACTAACAGCATCAATATGACCTTTCCACTTTTGTAGCACACTGGTATACTGCTAAAAAACATCTGTCTGTGATGTTTGATTGTCAGTGCCTACCAGCATCTAGCTTTCTTTTTATTTCTAAGTAGGCACCTAAAAATTCTATTTTATGAGACAAAGATTTTTAATGGAAATATTTAAAATATTTACTTTTTGACATATATTAGAAAATATAAATAACAATATCACTGTATTAGAATAAGTAAAAAAAAAAAACCTATCAAGTATCACTGAAAAAGCTTATCAACAATCATGATCCCAAACAGCATATTCCCAAACATATACCAAAAAAAAGCCAGCAGGAAAAGAAAGAGGAAAAAGAAAATCTACATATTATCATATATATTATTGCTACATCTCTAGATAATACACACAAAACAATCCTAAATTACATCACAATAAATTTATACCATTTTCTAGTCACAATAAGAATGAAAATGTAGTGATTTTGTAAAGCAACTTAGAACTCTTTAATAGAGTCATGCTATAATAATAAGGAATTAAATCTCCTTAGTTAATAAATATGAAAAGCTAGTATGATCAGCCTCAGTATGACTGAAGACAATTACTTTGTATTACTGAATACACAAAAACAATAGCTCCCATTAAACCCATAACAGTGTTGACTTTACCTGTTCACTGGAAAAGTATCCATGAACATATTCAATAGCTTTTAATTTGTACTCTGTCAATACAGCCTAAAAGATATAGAAAAAGAAAAGGATGCATAATTAGTGACTCAAAAGTTATAATTATAGCACAACCATCTGCTGATCTATTAGTCTAAAATCTGCCCCTACAAAGTGACATTTGTAGCAATTACACTGCAGCATTTTGAAGTTAACAGTGTATTTCTTAGGTAACTGAGATCAGTGAAAAGCAGGAAGATGTGCTTTAATTCTTCTGTTAAAAAAACCTCATTTTTTTATTTACTTGATTTTGGTTTTTTGTTGCTGCTTATAACTGTGCTGAGAGAACATCATCACTCTTCTTTCTGCTCCAATGATTTACATCAACTTTAAGTTAAACAAGATAATACTGTTGATTATCCAGGCAATCTCTTTGCATGGCCCCTGTAAAGTAACTGACAAAGTATTTTACTTCGGTGAATTTATGAAGAAATTGGATAACAGTTTATACAGATAGAATTAAATACACAACAGAGCTTGGTCCAGAGATGGATACTGTCTTACCCTTATCCTTACACCTTTCAAATTTTAACATGCAGTCATACCAAACAAAGCACAGTACTTTAATGCAGCCTTTTGGGTGTGTGGCAAGAGAGTTTTGTTGATAACCACATGCGCTGTCTAACAGCCAGCTAACTCCTTCCTCCCTCCTCTGTACCCAGTCCTCTGTGACAGGTACAGGATGTAAAGAAGACAGCTAACAGCTGAATTCCTGCCCCAAGCCGGTGAAAATTTCTTTCTTACACAGTATCCAAGTACCCCCTCCAATGCTAGACCTTGTGTATTCTCAAACCACATTTAGCTATACCCACTTCCATCTTCCTCCCAACAGTCCTAGAATCCACCCCTACCCCTCGATTTTTTGTTCCTGTCCCTCCACACAGACAGACACAAAGGTCTCCATCACTGCATCCTGACTGTAAGTAGCTCAGGTGCAAAGAAACACACTTGGATACTGTTTTAGGCAGCCCTCCTCCTTTTCTGTACCTCATTAAGAGACAAACACTACCAGACACACTGAAGTCACAGGCAAGAATGAATTTCTGTTTTCATGCTCATTTTTTCTTCTACCCCTTCCTCCTCTTCATGTGTTTTGGAAAAAAGCAGGGTATGTCTTTTTTATTACTGAAACAATTGTTACTTTTCCTTCTTAAATCAACAACTGAATGACTCTATTACAAGAGTACAAACAGAAAGCACTGCTATGCATATTTATGGCAGGAACAAACAAACAAAACTCCCAAAGTTTATTTTGCTAGTACTTGTAAATGCATACAGAGAAAAACAGAAGCTACACATGAAGACATTTAAATAATTATTCCTGCTAACTGTAGGACTGAAAATGGAACATGCCAACACAACAAACTTGTAAATCACATAATAAAGAAGGTTCTACCACAGAGTCAGAAATGAAGCTTAAATAAAAACATAGCAACAAAGACTCAAAATCGGCATTTGAACAATGAATGTTACACCACAACAGCACAACTATTATTAACACAGCACAGCACTGATCCTTAGATCAACAGCAAGTTGGAATACAGGAATATAGTCAGATAGCATAGAGGAAACATAATTGCCTAAAATCACATGTCTAAACCCTTTTGTCTGAAGTCTTTAGTAATCACAGAGCGTATTCTGAAGGACTGCACTGCAGTAATATAATTGAAACATTACTCCCTCCCACCATCAATCATCAGAGAAAGCATTCATGTGCTAGTCGTCCCTTGATTTTTTTTTCTTTTTGTGGTTCCCAGATTTTCCACACAAATTCATAAACCGGGAGGGAAGTCCACACCCTGAAATATCTTCGACTGTCATGTTTCTAGCTATTTTATAAAGGAGACTTTATGACCATGACCTTATGCAAATATGTAGTTGTGATAAAAAAGATACCCCTGGGGCTTCTGTTAAACAGTTTTATACCTCAGTTTGGTTTTATACCTCGATATGTTGCAAAATAATAATACTGCAATTGCAGCCATCACTCCCTCTCACCAAAGAGAAACTGAACTGAAACTCAAATCCAGTTGAGTTCAGATCTGAGTCCAGATAAAGGAAATTTACCTCCCCTAAACAAACCAACACAACAAAAAACTCTACTTAAAACAAAAATGCTATGGATCGCTCTTCTGCCACGAGGAAATCTCATCTGAAACAAGCCCTTCATGTCACACTAAGACACCTTCGGCAGGTAAACTGTTCTACTGTGACACTTAAATATCCTCTGTTTAACCACAGCAAAATACATCATCACAGGTTTCTTCTTCCCAGGCAAAACAAGAAACATTAATCTCAAAAGATTCTGATTTTTTCCTCTCTCCTTTTCTCCTTCTAGCATTTGGGGAAGTGTGCCAACCACTAACCTGGAGCCTTCCTGTTAA
This sequence comes from Poecile atricapillus, assembly GCF_030490865.1. Classification (NCBI taxonomy): domain Eukaryota; kingdom Metazoa; phylum Chordata; class Aves; order Passeriformes; family Paridae; genus Poecile; species Poecile atricapillus. Next base: position 64,861,567 of record NC_081249.1, on the reverse strand, counting down.
AAGCAGGCCCCCGTGCAGAGAGAAACCAGAGCCCTGCAAGTCACAAGGAAGCCCAGGTTTGTATCTCTGCCCCCCCACAACCAGCAGTATTTTTCTCGGAGAGTTTTCAAACAGGAGATGCAGAAACACAGCTCAGAGCACGCATCGAAACGCAGGATTCACATCCCAGAGGAAGAAGGTGTGCACAGCACACTCCTGAGCTGTGGGAGACGTGACTTCCAAGGACTAACTAAATCTCACGCCCTATTTGTGCATTGTACCTCCTAAACCAGTGTGTAAAAGGTGGGTACTCCACACTCTCCGCACAGGCCAAGCAAATGCAGCCCTTGCCCCCATAGAAAACATGCTTGGCTACTTTGTTTTTCTTTCTCATCTTCCTTGAAAGTCAAAATGCTGCAGTGACCTTATCCAGGTGCTCATTTCAAATGAGGGCTCAAGATCAAGATCATCCAGCCCCAACCACCCTTGCCGTGGGCAGGGACACTTCCCACTTGCCCAAGGCCTTATCCAACCTGGCCTCGAACACTGCCAGGACTGGGGCATCCACAGCCTCCCTGGGCAACCTGTTCCAGTGTCACTGCCCGCACAGTAAAGATCTTGTTAACATCTAATCTAAATGTCCCCCCGCTTTCAGTTTGTAGCCATTACTCCTCGTCCTATGGTCCATCAACAAATGATTAAACTAACACACAAAAGGATAATTTACCTTCCTAATTTCATCCAGCACGGTTTCAAATGATTTCTTATCCATCTTGGTTATTGCATTCAATGCCGACACTTAAACGTGGTGAAAATAATACAAGTGGTTTCTTTTAAAAAAAAATAATAAAAAAGAACACAAAAAAAAAAACCCCGCAGCACCAAAAAACCTAAGTGTCTCTGAGCATACAGGAAAAAAGGATTTGGAAAAGGAAAAAAAAAAAAATAAAAAAAAATGCCGGGCACGGAAGGAGGCTGTCCTCGGCCCCGGGGATGGAGCGCTGCCGCCTCTGCAGCGGCGGACACGGAGACAAAGGCGCCCTCCGGGAGGCGCCCGACGCGCCCGCTCCCCGCGCGTCCCGCGGGCGCTCCGGCGGGAAGGGAAGGGAAGGGAAGGGAAGGGAAGGGAAGGGAAGGGAAGGGAAGGGAAGGGAAGGGAAGGGAAGGGAAGGGAAGGGAAGGGAAGGGAAGGGAAGGAGCGGCGGCCGCCCTGCTCAGCACGCGGCACGGCGGCTCGGGCCGCTCCCGCAGAGCATCGTTCGCGGCGCCGCTGCCCTGTGACCCCGGCGAGCAGAGCCGGTACGGACCCGGGCGGCCCTCGGGGCAGGTGAGCAAGGCGGCACGGGAGCGGCGTGAACCCACAGACAGCGCACCCCCTCCGCCGGTCCCGCCTCCCCGCCGTCGCGCCCCTATAGCATCACAGCACGGAGCGAAGGCCCTTTTCCACACTGGGCGACGACAGCGATGCCTGCGCGGGAGCGGCGGGAACTCGGGGCGGACTCGCCTCTCGCCCGGCTCCCGGCGCCACACCGAAGCGCTGAGCGCTGCCCGGGGGCGCCGCCGAGCCCGCCCCGCTCCGCCGCCGCGCCGCCGCCCCCGGGCCCGGGCCCGGCACGGCGAGGGGAGCAGCGGCCGCCGGGGCGGTGTGGGAGGGGCCGCGGCCACGTGGCTGCCATGGCAACCGGGCCGGCCCCCGGGAGGCGGGAGCGGCCGCGGGGCCGGGGCTGTCATGGCCGCCATGGCCGGGACGCTGCTGGCTCTGCTGGCCGTGCTCGGCAGCTCCCAGGTGCGCGGCTGCCGCTCGGGGCTTCGTGCCGGGGCCTCTGGTTAGGGTGGTCAGCGGGGAGGGCGGGGGGCAGCGGGGCCGGAGCCGGCGGGGCGGGGGGGGGTGCGGGCGGCGCCCCGGGACCCGTTCGCTCTCGGTTCCAGGCGGAGGCTGCGGTTCTGGGCGGCTTCGCAGCCTCGCCGCCTGCGCTGGGCGGCCCCTTCCAGGGGGTTCAGGCAGTGTGCTGCTCTCCAGCGAGGGAAAAGGAGTCTGTGGGCGAATAATTTCCCGCTCGATACTGACGGGTGTTTTCCTTGCTTGACTGCTGCTGTTTTGCTTCATAATAGCCCAGCCTGTCTGTCCGCAGCTCTGTGTCATCAGTGTGTGCCCTGGTCCCGGCAGGGCGAGGAACAGGAATACCAGGTGGCCCTGGGCCTTCAGGGCCTCCTGCGTTATTTCTTAGCTCTGTGCTGAGTGCTCTGTTTCAATGCTTACCTTACAGCAGTGCTTAGCTTCCACTCTGCTGCTGGAAAAATAGAACAAGACGGTGCAAGATTATTTTTTCCAGTATAATTTAAACACATTGACCCGAATCTGACTGTTCTGGCATTTTACACTTCTTCTTTTCCAAGCTGTAGTTTCCTTTTGTGACCTGTATTATTTTTTTTAATTATTATTATTTTCACCTCTTGAAGTGGCTACTGAATCTGGTGCATTTGAAACCTGTACTGTTCATTTTGGAGAGTGATTTACAGATATTAACAGCAACTCTGGTAGAAGAAATTTCAGGGTGTGTGTTTTGCCTTCTAATTCCAGAGGTCCCCAGTCCAAAGGACTTGATTAGCTAGCTTTCAGATTGTGGAAGCTTTCCCACTTGCAGTCCAAACCACTGGCTGCAAGCCTGCTGCTGTTTGTCTGTCTTGTTAATTTAAATTTAATAAATTAATTTATGATGTTTTGACACGCGGTTGCTTTCAGCTGCTGTTTCCTTTGACCCCACCCTCATGGAATTTGAATACTATATATTTATTTTGTATTTTCAGGTTTTAAAAGCAGAGTACTTCTTTCCTTGGAGGGGAGAGCAGCAGATGTACAAGCTGGACATAGGCTGGCCTAAAACTCCAGAACACTTCACTGGCCAAACATTTTGTGTTGCTGTTGACTCTCTCCATAGTTTGGTCTATGTAGGACAAGTGAGTGGGAATACTGTATTTCTCCCTGTGGTTGTTTTGTGGGTTTTTTGCCTTTAAAGGATCTAGTTAAGATTAGGATATTTATGTGTTTATAAATACATCTTTATTTACATGTTTTTATATGTATGAATAATTCTTGTATCAAAAACAGAGAAAATATGAGCAGAGATGTCTCTGCTATATCTATTTTTGAAAACAGCTCTGGCACAACATTTGTTTGTGGTTTGTTTTTTTTTAAAGTGTTACATTTCTCTGGTATCCAACTTAACTGAGTTGCAGCAGCTTGTTCCCTTACCTGTAACATAAAATGTGAATTTGGGGCAACTCAGTCTTCCATTCTTTGAGGCCTTGTCCCATGAAATCAAAACCACACAGCTCTTTCAACCAGTTAGAATAATTGGAGTTAAATTATTTCCTGTACCCAGGTCCATGTCTGAGTATCTCTAGGCCATGGATAAGATGTTCTCTCCATGGGATGTGGTAGGAATTTCTCATAAAGCACGGTATGAGTACTTGAGTGCCTTGTAGCTAATAAGAACTGTTGCAGTTTTTCAGTTCCATTACATTGGGCATGCTTTTCAGCAGGAACACAAAATCACAATTCAAGCTGAAGAGCAGGGTAGCTGCAGGCATTTGGCTGCTCTGAAAGCTGGACTCTGTGTGATGTAAGGTGAAAGTCTAGACTGACTGGAAGGTTTTTATGCTAAATTTAGACCCTTATCTCTTTTTCCTTTTCTAGCTGGAAAAAGAGTTGTAGCAGACAATTATGTCAGGAGATTCTTTCAATTCATGAAGCATTGCAAAAATATCACAAAGAGGAATTTTATATTATAAGTTTTATTTTTATTTTTTTTATTTTTACTTAATATGTTTTCTTTACAACTTTTTTTGCCTTTTCAGCGGGGAGAAAATGTGCCAAAGGTACTTGTATTCTCAGAAGAAGGCTATTTTCTTCACTCCTGGAATGATACAGTTGAAATGCCTCATGGTATCTTTGTATGGAACACTGCAACAGAAAGTTCAGTGTGGATCACAGATGTTGGGACAGGTATGCATGGTGGTGTGTTGTAGTTGATAGCCTGAAATGTATTTTTCTCATCTTTTAGTTGTGATTTCCCCCCCCCCCCCCCCCCCCCAGCTTCTCTTTCTCGTAATTGTTTACCTGGTGTCAAGTTACCATGGTTACTGAAGTTTCTCTCCTCAGCACCACGGCGAGAGGCTGGATAGAGTAAAGAGAGGACCCTGCTGGCATTTCCAGCTGCTTGAAGTTTCTTTAGCCCAGGAAAGCACGGGGTTGGGAGAAGAGAGACCCTTCTTTCCAACACGGAAGTTTCTAACTTTGTTTTTCCTGTTCCAGAATGCCTCTGAGCTATGGAAGCTGGGAGGGCATGCTTACCTTGCCTTCCCTTTCTTTCCCCCCTGTGTTGCCAGGAAACCAAGCCCCCCCCTCTCTCCCCCTCTGTCCCTCTGTGGAGAATACTCCTACACCTCTGTGGGCATTTGAAGAAGTTGGTGTCTGTTATTTCTTATCTTGGTGTGTGTAACCTTGATTTGTAGAAAGTTTGTAAGATGTACCAACTGAGAAAAATAATTGGTTCTTTCTCTGATGTTCCCACCCTCCGAGAAACCCTGTTAAAAGAAACCCCCCAGACCCCAAATCCTTTGTCTCTCGTCCTTTGGATTCCCCTTCACAGAAATAAACTGTGGAATGCAAACCAGAGAGAGAGTCCCCCCCTGATTTCTTTACTCGCTCTATAGACTTGAATTCTTGAAGAAAATCAGTGAACCCCACAAACATTTGCTGGCTCAAAACTCGAGTGAAGAGAAACCTCATCACTGAGCTAGCCAGGCCACACTCGAGAAGATCGAGTCAGTGGTGATATGAGAAATATTCAGTGGAGATGAAAATGTAATATTGCTTTAAACAACTTGCTTATTTAAGTCTCTTAAGCAATTCTGAGATAGATTTGTGCTTTTCTTGCCATGAATAGACTTCTCAGGTGCTGCACAAAATAATCTGAAGTTTCATGAGTTGTGCTGTGTTTCTGCTTACAGCTGCTGAGCTCAGTCAGCACTCCTCCCTGCTGCCCAGAAGTATAAGTGAAAAGACTGATAGACCTAGACCTAGTTTTAGTGATCTTAATGCAGTGGTTGAATAGTGTTATAGCCTGTGGATTTACTAACCCAGTGTCATAATCTCATTATAGAATTTTGTCTATTAAATGTATTAATATCACTTTTGAGTATTGGATTTTAAATCTTTGCAGTTAGTTTTAATACTTGCATTTTGTTTCGTTAAGATGTTTTTGCACTTTCTTTTTTCCTTGATTCAGGGAAATATGGACACACAGTGAAACAGTATAGCCCTTCGGGTAAACTTATGCAGGTTTTGGGCACACCGGGTAATGCTGGTTCAAGTTTGATTCCCCTGCAGTTTGATCAACCAGCAGACATCTTTGTGGAGGAAACTGGAGAAATCTATGTTGTTGATGGAGATGGAGGAATGAACAACAGATTGCTCAAACTGTCAGATGGTATGGAAAAAGGAACTGTTGCTGTAGTTGACCGTTGAAAACTAGATTTTAAATAACATGACTCGGGAATACTTTTAAGCAAGTACTAGGCAGAATTGTCATTTAACTTGAGTTTGAAGACCTTATTAAATCAGATTCTGTTCTACTGCTTGTCACTTCAGGAGAAATCTAGTTTTTCATCAGAAGAGGCTGAGAGAGTGACTTTGTTTAGTGTACATGAAAAAAAAAGCTAAGGTCTTTTTGCTGTCTTCAAGTCACTGAAAGGAGGCTAGAGAGAAGACAGAGACACATGTTTCTTGAAGATATGCAGTGAAAAATGAGGAACACAAAGCAAAAGGTTCAAGAGGGGTGAATTTCCAGTTTGATTTTTGTTAGAAAACATTCAGAGTAAGGGTTGTCAGTGAATGACAGGGTGGCCCAAAGATGGTTTGCAGTCTCCATTCCTGTAGATGCTCAAAAGCTGATGAGTTATGGACAACTTGATCTAACTTCAGAGTTGGATTTTTTATCAAAGTCCTGCTTTGAGAAGCAGGTTGGACCAGGCAGTGTCTGGAGAACTTTTACACTTACATTGTTCTGTGATTCTAATTAGCTCACTCATACTCCTCAGTTAGGGCAGTAACTAAAGAGTCTGCACTTGCTCACAGTTGGAATAGTGGAGGAGCTACTGTGTCTCCATTGTGCTATCATAAAGCAGATAGTTTCCTAAAACCTAGTTTACATAATAGTAAATTGTTAAAAGTAAAAACTTCCAGGTAACGTGTGTCAAAAATCAATTTAAGAAACAAATGAATAGCATAATCAGACAACTCCTTTTTTTTCCTTTTTTTTTTTTTAATTCAGTGCTTAACAGAACCTTGAAGTATGGCTCTTGTGTACTACTGGCTACTTTTCTGTAGCCATAATCCTGAAACCACTAATAACACTGTAGTAGTCATGCTTTCTCTCACATTTATGTATTGGTAGTACTGTGTTTAAACAGTTTAGAAATCTCACCTTTTACAAATTACCCAAAGTAACTTTGCAAGAGTGACTTAAAAGCTATTTGTTGTTTTCTCACTGTGATTTTTTAATTTTTTTTCATGGTGCTCACTGTTTAGACTACAAAGAGATATGGCTGACTGGAACAAATGGGAGCGGCATTGGTCAGTTCAAGATTCCTCACAGTGTAACAGTGGATGCTTTTGGACGGGTAAAGAATTAAGGAAATTTTTTTATTTCATCTTTCAACAGACTTGAACAAAACAAAATGCATTTCCTTTTTGTTTAAACTGTTGTGATCTGTGTCACTTAATGGGTTTACAGTTTTCAGTGTGATAGTCCCAAGCTGAAGTTTCATACTGCAGGTTCTATGGAAGCAGCTGACTCCAAGGTTTACACCAGGAACCTGACAACTTACACTGTCAATGTCCATGCAACAACAGTGTTGCAGGAGTGTTCCTCCTGCAGTTTGTAACAGGTTGCCACAGGTGAGACTACAGAAGTGTGTTCTGTAATAAATAAAAGCACTTCTGTTTCTTCATGTAGAAGCAGCAGCCTGCTCGGGCCATCCTGATCTTGATTAACAGCTCTTCTTTTCCCATGGGAAAGTGCATACCAGAGGATTGAGTCCAGCCATAAACACCTGTGCTTTGATGTACAACCCAGAAAACTGGGCTGTGAATGTGTGTGGGATGAATGATAAGAGCTAGAAACATCAGCTTTACTCTCCTTGGTTTTTTTGTGGTTACTTTCTCTCGCCTGCTGGCTGGCTGTGTAGTTGATCCTAAAACTTGTGCACAAAAGAAACATATAAATACTCCAGTGTGTTTATTAAAGACGATCCTGCTAGATGACAAAGTGGTGGTCTGTTATCCTCAGTCACTACACTTCAGGAGGCTTTAATTTCATATTTGCAAATTCCAAATAAGCTTTAGGTAGTAGTGAGGCTCTAGTTATGTTGTGGACATTACTCTCTTTTACATCCAGCTCAAGGCATTCCAAGAGATTGCTTCTGCCAGGTGTTAATTGTAGTCTGGCTTTTGGTCTGCCAGTCCTAGAGAGGAATTATGCAGTCACTTCTTAATCTGTTTCAGGGGAAATAAGATTGCTTCACTAAAACACCACTGGTTGAAGCTAATTCTGCTGATGCTGTCTGAATCAGAATAAGTGCATATAAAAATCAATTCTCTGCCAAAACTGGCAGAGTGGGAGCAAAAACTGGAGGAGCATGGTCACTTTAGGCTGCAGGGTAACCATGAGTTTATTCATTCAAAGACAATGACTGGGATGAGCTATGATTTTACTGCCAGCATAGTGTTGATCATCAGCTTAGATTGAGAATTAATTATTAATTCATAAGTAGTGTAAGAGAATGCTGTAGTAGTGCTTCATTTTAAAACAGTGATGAAAGATGTAAGGTTATGTTTATTGCTCCCTTTTTGGTGATAGCCCAGAAAAGTCATGAAGTTTACTTATCAGACTGATGATTTGTCAACAGCTAAAACTTCAGTGATTGTAGCACAAAAAATGCCTTCATTTGAACTGTGTAGTGCTTTTGCTAGCTTGCAGTGTTTGTGGACCCAGTTAACACAGGGTGGGACAGAGACAAAACTGCTTAGACAGCTAAACATGCTGTAAGAGTTTAAATGGCTCAATGTTTGTCGCAGTATTAGGTATATCAGGAGTGTTTGCAGATCATGATCATGAAATGAGACTACCATTGGAAAACAAAATGCAGGTGACAGACCTTTAGACAGATCTTCAGAATTTAATAGGTGGAAATATGTCTTCATTGTAGGGATAAAAACCCTACCAAATATATCAATACAGCCACAGAAAAGAAGAGAAAGCACTGATTGCTCTGTTAAAGTAGAATAAAATAATTTGTGTATGTTAACTACAGGTCAGTTTTGGTTTATATCTGGAAGTCGGATCTACTGATTTTGTTTTGAATGGGAAGGTATACATTCTTCCAGAGTACATTCTTCCATTTTTACTACAGGGCACTTTGGTCTTGTAAGAAACAAATGCATTTAATTTGTTCTATTTGTTGACAGCCATGATTTTTTTATTAACAGGTATGGGTTGCAGACAGAGGCAACAAGAGAATCCAAGTTTTTGATAAAGTCACGGGAGAATGGCTTGGGTCTTGGAGTGGCTGTTTTTCAGAAGATGGACCCTACTCTGTCAGGTGTTGTTGAACAGTTCTAGAAGCATGCAGTTACATAAATAAGGTGTACTCTTACTGATGAATTTAATGCCTGCTGACAAGGAGTTAACCAGTGTAATAAGGTGCTGGGTATCCTAACATATGCAAAGATCTGCACAGCTGCATCTTGACAGGGAAATCCTGGCTGTGTAACAAGCCCTGTGGATTTGAATGCAGGATTGGGAGCTTCACTTTAAAGTCGTTATGTTATTAACCTTACTGTTGCAGCTTTTACAGGAAGAAAGATTTTCTTGAATGAGTTTTCTGTAGCATAATGTGTCTTAATGATGAAGAGCGAGGCTTACAACTTAATTTCCAATGTTACATATCATTTTGACAGTCATAGCCTTTAAAACTGTGACTGTAAAAGAGGTTTTGTTTGTGTTAAAATGAGATGTCATATGGAGTTCATAGTTCAAAAATATGTTTATCTTTCACAGGTTTACTGCTGATTACAAATACCTGATTGTAGCTCAGCTGAATATCAACCGGTTGGCAATCTTGGCAGCACCTCCAGTTGGCTCCATTGGGGATTGTGTCATGGTCCACAGTGTCCAGCTGGCTGATGAAACCAAACCACACCTTGTGGATGTAGACATGAGGCATGGAGCAGTCTATGTTGCAGAGATTGGAGCCCAGCAAGTACAAAAATATGTACCCTTAAGCTGATGGTTTCCCACAACTGCCATGGCACAAGCTGTGTGACATTTAAGACCTATGACCACATTTCCTAGAGATCCTTATAGCTTTTGTTTCCTTAGACACTGCACAAGTGTTCCCAGAACTCTAGAGCTAAGACTCTGTCCTAGCTGTTGTGGAGTTCTGGAGAAATGCTTGGTCTTGAGCTGTTACTTGTTTAAGTAATGATGTGGTGGCTTTTACTTTTGTTGCTATTATAAAATAAGCATTTTAATTTTATTACATAAAACTTTACAAACACAACTGTTGATCTTAATATATGGGGTCAACTTGGGGCTCTACTTAGACTGTCTGTGTTGTTAAATGATCAGAAATGTCTGAAAGAAGTTTTATAAATTATTTCCTGGGACAAGAGCACTTCATTTCAATGTTTCTTCACTTTGTTTTTTGAATGGTTGTGCTGATACTGTCCAACAGAGAATATAAGGATGTGTCTCAGTGTTAAATTAGATGCTGCTGGATATTGGTGTCAGCACTGATACTGGCATCTGCCTTAGGTGGTTAATGACATAAGTATTGAAATCTGTTTTCAGATTCACAGATTTAGCTCTAGCTAAAGCCATAAAGTCTGTAATAAGCTTGAGCTGAATTGATATTAGACGCTTCAAACTAAATTAAAAGTATCTGCACAGCAGCCAAGTACTGATTCTTAACAAAATCAGTTCTTAACCTTAGTTGATTTATATCAGCATGAGTTTTCTGTTCCATAAGATTTCATAGTGGAACATATTGAGGTTTGAGCCACGTAAGTTCCTCAAGAAAAATCTGCAGTTTGCTAGGAAAGTCTTAGTCAGCAGTAGGGACTGGGAGACATATGATTTTCTTCTGATTTAATTGAAGCTCTGTTAACAGCAGAAATTGTTAACAGCAAGGCATCTGTTTCAATTTATTTCCAGAACTCAGACTTCATCAACTCCATTAATGTGTAGAGTTAAGTTTCTTACACTATATTATAGCAGATGTCTCTAAGCTCTGTCCTAAAAAATCCTGCTTCTCCATTCCCAGAACAAAATGGTTCTGCTTTCTTTACATGTTGCTACAAGATTTTAAGTTCACTTCAAAATAGTGAACAGAGGGAACCAGATATGGGAAAACTGGGATGGGGAAGATGATAAGGCAGCAATGAGACCATGGCTAACTGATTACCATGTTAAAACTGTGGATCCACATTCCATATTTTCTATCTCTTTAAAACATTTGAGAGGATTTTTGCTGTTTCCACACACTCTACTGTGTGGATCATTCCAATGCTAATTACCAGCTAAGAGAGGTACTTTTTTCTACTTTCTTAAAAAGGGAGTATGGAAAATGGAATTGTAGTGATGGGAAATACCTGCTTCAGTAAACATTATCAGAAGCAAATGCTATTTAATTTTGTAGGTTTCAACCTATGATCACGAATTTGTGAGTCAGCAGATGGAAAAGCTATTGAGAAAAGTTAGATTTGTATTTTCTCTGGAAAGTAACTCAGCTGTGGAGCCTGACTGCCTGATTTCAGCACTATTTGAGATTAATGCACTAAATGTGAGTGCTTTGTTGTTGGCTACATCCACAACAATAAGACCAGATCCCACCTGGGGCTGCCCTCACTCAAGCTTTAGAAGCAGAACTTCAAGGTTATACACTAGCAAATACGGTCCACCACTCATGTGGTCTTGAATGGGAGCTAGTAAGCAATATTTATTTGCTGAAAAAGTAGCAGCACTTCCTCTAGACCTATGTGGATATGTTCACACAGTTTGTTGTGTGGCTTTTCTAACTAGTTTTTTACTAGCTCAGGGATCTCTGTTCTGTGTGCAATTTAGCTATTTCTTGTCTACATAAGGTGGGTTTATTTTATAAAATTTTACTGTAAAATCATTATATTTGAGCATATCTTGGTGGTGTAGGGGGTCCAGGCATACCCATCTTGCTTCACTACATCCTCTCCTTATTTATTTTTAATTTGTCACATCCATTTGAAAATAGAACTCCAAGCTTTCTGGGAACATGTTTTTGTGTTCAGTAAGGCAATATAGTGCACTTTTGGATGCTGACAAATAACTTACTTGTACAAGTTCCTGTTTGCTGCATGGATCTGCTCTCAGCTCTTTTTTATGAGCTTTTGCAGCCCCAAGAATTGGAGAGCACCCATCCAGTTTTGTGTGGCTTTACTGAAATAGGCCAAGGTGCCAAAATGTGCCTTGCCACTAGGCATTTGAGTATCTGTGATAACAAGGGACAAGGGATGCTTATTATTGATAATTATGAGATGATTAGACTCTATTTTATCTCTGTGTCTATGACCAGACTGAGAAAATGATTTTGTGCACTAACTTGCTAATTCTCTGAATGTTTTCTTATATATCACCTTGAAACCGATTTCTGAAGAAATCAATAGTATGAGAATTTGATAAAATAAACTGAGAATTTCCCATTATTGAAGTATTGGGTGTTTTATTTCTGTATGAATGTAAATACATTCCGTTGTAATGGATTGCTCTTCTAAATACAGGGACCTCAGCACTTAAATAAGGTATGTAATAATTTCTGATGCCAACATTTAAATGTAATCTAAAATTCCACGTTATCTTTATACATCCCTATTTCTGTGGCCAATCTCTTTTTGCATTCTAATTTATGTATCAACACAGAAACGTAAATATCTCTCATATGTTTCCCTCTGAGGAATTAGTAGAATGAAATGATGAGTTACCTAAGTGCCAAGTATGAAAAAAAAGAACATTTAAAGTGTATACCCCTATGATGGTAATAGGGAAATTAAAAAGAAACTAACAAAACACTTCTTATACCAAATCAGATTTTATTTTCAGAAAAGATTTGCTGAGCAGTCTAGGTTTTAGAAGACCAAGAAGGGTTCTGTATGGATTAAAAACATTTGCACAAGAAAAAAATAACACACTTTTATCAGTGTTAACTAGGTAACAGAGAAACCTAAGGTGACTGCTAGAACTGTCCAGAAATCTAACTTTGGGTAATAAGTGCCAGCTTTTAGGTGTGAACAGTAATCACTGGAGTATTCAACTAATGGAAATAGAAATACTCTGTATTTTGTTGTCCCAAATCCTGCAAGCCTTTTTTTTTTTTTTTTTTTATTTTTTTATTTTTTGATAATTTTTTTGAGTAACTACCTAGGTTGTTAACTGGATGATGTTTCCAGGAGGTAAGACCAGATCACACAGCCCTTTCTCTTCACAGAATTATGGGTTTGGGTTGGAAAAGACCTTCAAGATCATCTGGTTCTACTCCCTCTGTCGTGGGCAGGAAACTTTGCACTAGATCAGGTTGCTCAGATCATCTAACCACACCTTGAGCACTTCCAGGGATGGGGTATCCATAACTTCATTGGGAAACCTCTGCCAGTGCCTCATTATTCATAATGGTTTTTTTCATGCCTCTTTTTGTATGTGTGTTCTCATAGTGACAAATTTATTCACAATATTTGGCCAAAGAAGAAAAAGCCTGAGTCTGGTTTGTGCTATGCAAGATCAGGTTAGTGAGGCTGAACCACCTCAATAAAACCTGAAGGGAAGGGGACAAAAGTATGTTCTTGGGTTTATTCATTGCTGGAAGTTAATTGTCCCTCTGGGCAAGTTTGCTGCCTTACAGTGGTTGTTAACCTTTTCTGAAGCATTAAGTAGTCACTTATCATAGTTAGCACTTACTTTCTTAACAATTTGTATCCCCAGAAGTCTTCTCAAGTGGTTTATGAACCAGAAGTGTTTGCAATCCCTCAAATTGCCTGTACCCAACATAAGAGGGCACCAAACCCCTGCTGATGCTTGAGAGACTCAGTGTGTTAGGACAGGCCTAACAGCTGCTGCTTCCTGAACGTCTTCTGTGGGTCAACAAAGATGATTAATTGCTCCAGACTTCCTCTCTCTTTTCAAAATAGACTGCTTTAAGCATAAGCTGATCATAGAGTCATAATAATTTTGACCAATTATTACTGGATTTATGTCCATCTTTTATTTCCATGGTTTTCCTAGGGAAAAAAATCAGTAATTCAATGTCCAGAGACAACTGGATATCGTCAATTGATTCTTGTAGTCCTAACATCCTTGGTTTCAATGGAATTAATGCTGATATGTTGCTTTGGAATTATTATAATAGTTTATAATAGTATAACTGTAGCAGCATAATTATACCAAGAGAGTGATGTCAGTGTATTTCCCTACAGAGGTGACCCTGAGTGAGATTAGAGCTAAGCTCACTTAATCTCATTCACCAATTTTATTCTACCTTTCCTTTCTCAGCCTTTGTTTGAAAAAACCTTGCTTTGATTTTGTATTTCTATTTTATTCTATTCCTTTGGGAGATTGCATCTGCAAAAATTGTATTTTCCAGTAGTTGCCATAATAAAGTTAGAACACAGACTTTTCTTCAGGTATATGATTCAATATATTTGAATCATTCAGTCTTTCAGTGTTCATAAAACATCAGTCTTATGTGAAATTTTAAAGTAGTATATTAATTTATGCACACAGGATGATTTGTTACAGCATTAAAGCCAAAGTAACACTGATACAAAGGAGATATTGAATAGATACTCTTTATCATAGTATCACATTTTTCAAGTCGGAGGAAACCACATGTAATTGTGTAACTGAATCTGCAAAACAGAAATGAAAAATACTGCCCAGTTACAACAGGAATAAGCCTGGTAATTCAGTCTCAGCTGTGGTGCGATCTAATTAAGACCTGAGAAATCTCTTGAATAGCTGGAGTCTGTATACTTAAATTCTTCCTAGTAGTCAATAAACATTAATAAGGGGTGGCTTTATATTTAGACTGGATTAATTTGTCTTCAACATCCTCTGTTCTGTTTCCAGGTATCTTAGAGATTTAATATAGCAATTTTTTTTTCTTATCACCCATGGAGTCATTTACAGATGATGACTGAGTCATCTCTTGCTCTGCTCCTTATCTAAACTGTATAGATTGGAAAACTTGATTTGCAATGGAAAACTGATAAGACTTTAATTTCAAAATATTTTCATAGCACTTTTTAATAAAAACAAACAAATGCAGAAGAATGTTTACTGTGCAACAGGAAGTCTGGATATTAGATTACCAGCACTAAACATATCTGTGTACTGTACAGGAGTAGTACTATCTCCCCTTTTGATTTGATGAGACTGAATTTACTCCTGCTCCTAGCTCTCAGTACAGTACTGTCTCTGACAGCTGTCAGATAATTTGGGTGACTACATGGTCAAGGTGTAAAGGTGGAAGAATAGACCAGAACAGATACCAAGTATTTATCAGTGTTTGCTGTTGAAGTGCTTAGCAAAATTTTCATGCTGTTAACATTTTTTGACAGGGTCTTAATCAGAATATCTGGCTGAATTTAAGTGTCAGTAAATGGCTTATTGAAACAATCTGGTAAGTTACTAGCAGGTGTTCATTAAGGTCATTAAGTATTTTCAGGAGATTTCTGAAATAGTAATTTGTGCTGGAACTGCATTAGAATCACAGGAGAGAAAGAAAATGGCAAATTTGGTTCAAAGAAAAAAAAAATCCACCACACCTGTGTGTGAGATTTCTGTAGAGGTTCAAAATACTGATGACAGTACCTTGCCAATTGACATAAAACATAATGAAAGAGTATTGTATTGGATCTACAACCATGAAATCTGTTACAGGTCATTGGAGGAATCTCTGAGCATGTATGTCAGGATGATCTGGCTAATAGTTTGCTTAAATCTTAAAAGGGCTTTTAGCAACATCTCATGCCAAGTGTCCAATTGTGTGAAATGAAAAAGAAAGGCTGATTATGGAAGACTAATTAAAATATTATAAATGAAGTTAAAAATTAGTTCTGTCCTGGTCAAAGTATTGATAAATATTCTAGAAATGAATTTGGGAAGTAAGGGACAGAATTTACTGACTGATTTACTCAGACTTGAGTGTAAAGACAAAAGCTGCAAAGAGCTGCAGAAGGGTATCATGAAGTTGAATGAATGGGCAATAAAATAGCAAAATAAATATAATATCTATAAATATAAAATCAGATAAAATTAGCAAAAATAAGTTCAATATTATACACTGTGATAGCTTTAATATATACTGCCATTCAGAAAATTATTCTAACTCATAAAAGATGATTCTATGAACATATCAGCTTCCAAACTCAGCAGCAACCAGGAAACAAAGAGAATAATGGGTGGTACTAGGAAAGTACCAGCTGATTAAACAGAAAGCTTTGCAATGTAGTTATGTGAATTCCTAGTGCATGCTCATTTGGAACTGTACAGGCAATTCTCCCTCTTCTTCCCACTTCTAATCTCTAAAGGCAATAGTAGAGCAGGGGAGGAAAAGTCTGTTAAAAATCATTGGCTGTACGTGTCTACTGGGTAGATGTAGGGTAGGTGTTAGAGTATCAACAGGATTTCATCATGTAAGGCCTCTGCATGAACATGCCTTTCCCCTATAGGTGCTGCTGCAAACTGGTTTGGCTTCAGGACTCAATGAGGATGTACAGACATGCCATGTGGGGTGAAGAATACAGATGGGCAGAGACATGTGGTGTCTATTATGCAGGAGAGGTTAGATAAGACCTTGCAAATATCTAAGCTTTTAGTGGTGAAGGCACTTTATGAATAGGACATACAGTCATGAACTCAGTTGTTTGTCTTACTGAAAATCAAAAGTTTCAGCAAAGGGATCAGAGTTGCCCTCATTCCAGTCTGATCACCTTTGATGTTCCTCCTAAGGGTCATGCTCTGGCTGCCTGTGCCACCTGTCCACAGTCCCAAAGATGAAGAGCACTTTACTCTCTGCATCAGGTACTAAAATATAAAAAAAAATTAAATTTTTTGGAAACACTTCATCTCCCAGGGCCTAACACAAACACAAGGTAGCACAAACTAATTTGTGTTCAAAGACTGGAGCCCTTGAAAAATGTTGGAATTCAAATGAAGGTGCTCTTTAAATGTTTTAATGATTTCCAGCCAAGACTCAGTGCTAATGGTTGTGCTGGTTTATCTCATGGGCATTGGTGTAGCTGGAACAAGAGGCAGAAGATGACTCTTGGCTCCCAAAGGAGAACTCCCACTGCAGTTCATGGCAGTGGGTGTCTGGTCTGCAAGCAAATACCCATAACTGTCTCTACAGAGATGCTGTAAAAGAGAAAGGAATCATACTAGAGGCATATGCTTCAACATGTGTATAAATCTTACGGTGGAAAAAAGTCTTTTATCAATTAAGGAGGAGACCTGGATGTCAGGGGGAAGGAGAGGGGAGGGATTCTACCTGGCAGAGTCCACACTAGCACTGTAATAAGGCTTGCCCCATCTTACTTAATGACCAGTCAATTTTCAAAGCCATTTTAGTAATGAAAACTAGCAAATTGTTATAAGATCAGGAGATTTTATATAACTAAGGAGTGCCATGATTTGCCTCCAAGCTGTTGCCTTAATAGGGCTTTGTGATGGATGATGCTACCAAATGATAACAAAAAGAGAGTTTAAATCATACGAGATAAACCGTGAGCTGGAAGGAGTAAAAATATTTGGGATGACTTTAGAGATGGTACATTTCAATGGATTTGAAAGTGCTTGCCAGTGTTCTAACAGGGATGCATGGTGCAGCAGACAGCTCCTGATTTTCATTTTGCCCAATCTCCTTGTCACAGATGTCATTTTTTCTCATAGACAGTTGAGTCAGGAGGAAATACAGGCTACGAACAATATTTATCAAACATCTTTTATGAACTAAACTGTTAATACTAATAGAGACAATTTGCTCCTTTCCTTGCAGTTAAGTCTGATGGTCTGACCCATGAAGATCTACCTCTAGAGCTCACCCAGCAGCAAAGGGCAGCCACAGACAGCTCCCACCCTGTACTTATGGTCTCTCTGGCCTGCTGCTTCTCCATCCTCACACAGGTTTTGGCAGTGCACAAGTCTTCTTCCCTGCACACAGCTCCCCAGCAGTGCACAGGAGAGGAGGGCAGCTCTGGAGGGGCTTATGTTAAAAAAAATCTTTTTCACCAAGCATTGTGGAGAAAGGCACAGCTTACCTAAAAAGGCAGATTTGCTGGCAGTCTAGGAGAGGCCACCTCTAAAGCAGAGCTGGCCACTGAGAGTCCTAGGAAGGTTGCCAGGTGTTGTGAAACCCATGTGGCATTGCAGAGCAGTCCTGTAAGGTCTGGTGTGTCCCATCTGCTTCTCCCTGTTCCTGTCCAGTTCCACATGGAACCAGAGGGCCCTTCAGTCATGATGGCTGCTCTCTGAGCAGCACCTTGCTTCTCCAACACCGGAAGCAATCACACTCCCACTATAAAACCTATAATGATCTGCAGACACAGCTTCTGCAAGGAGATATCTCTTATTAGGGCATTTGTGGCAGTTTAAAAGCATTTTGGGTACATATGCAAGGCCTTATGTAACTTTCTTTTTTGTCAACTTCCTCACTAGATATAATAAAGGATATCACCTTCCCCAGCAAATTTCAACTTGCTCAAAATGATGTAACAAATTTCAGATTGTATGGATTGCATACTATATGTATCCTTAACACAAACACACACACACTCAGGTATGCAGATAATGTATCAGGAGAGGTGTGCAGCAGATGCAGTATATATAATCTATCATTCATACATATGTATGCTATTTTAATTTAATTTTTATTGATCTAGTCTGGATCCAAGGCATGCTGGGAGAGGTGAGTAGTAGCAAATGCTTCTATAATGAAACTGCCTAAGCCACCCAATATCAGCAGTAGTTCCTTGCTGTGTTTGCTCTGTACAGAGACAGCTCTTGCCCTGGAGGCCTTCCCCAAGGAAATGGGCTGGTCTTAAAGAAAAACAATATATAATTCAATAAGATAATCTGAAACTTCCGTCCTTTCAAAAGGAGGTCTGGTTTGGTGTGAGGGATCCATTAGACCAGCTCAAGTGTCCCAAGGAATGCTATTGCACCAATCTTAACTCGCTGCAATAATTACAGTGTATGAGTTTTAATGGGTTTTATGACATCCTTAGTTCTCATTCCTCTGCTTGGGAGAAATTTCAGCTAGGATAAGAAAGGAATAATAGCCACTTGACTCAAAATCTTTATCAGAGAAGAAACATATGTAGCTTGATCTAAAAATCTCAAACCCTGTATTATTTCAAAAGAAAAATACAAGCACTTGGCACTACACTATACATGAGATAAAAGCCTGCACGTTGCCAAGAGGGCTTGACATAAGAACACTGCAGATAATGAAACAGTGGGAAAATTAATAGAGAGGAAATTATGAGCACCTTTTAAAAAGTTTTATTATAAACATACCTGTTAGCCCATGGAAGAATTTATTTTTCACTGAAATGTGGTTAGAGGTGAATCCAAGTAAACAAAACATTCAAAAATTAAATGGAACACAGTAGCATTTCATGGAAGTACAGGTCAATTATACAGGTTGGAAATGTATCCTTTTTGTTAGGCAAAGATTTATGCAAGCCTAGCCAAAGTGAATGTGGTTCCTGGTGCACACATTTAAAGAGCTAGCTCCAGGATAGAGCTATCCTTAGGATAGCAGTCTCAAATATGAAGTATAAATTAGGCTCCAAATCAGGAGTAGCAATTGGTAACATTTAAATAAACACCATCAGGCCGAGTGACTGATAATCCCACTGCTCATCCCTTGCTAGCCCTTGCCTCCTCACTGAGGGTGAGTGACACAACCGGGTACATCCTCTGAAGCGTAGTAATTAAATGGGATGAATCCTGTGCGTCTGGGTGCTCAAAATGCAAATACTGCTGCTTTTTTAAATTCAGCAGAGAATTTATTAGCCGTTTATACAGTTAATCAGATGCAGTGGGGGAGGGAAGAATGGTAAAATTGAAGCAATACTGGAAACCCAGAAACTGTGGGACAAATGGGATTGGGTTGCTTCACTCCTGTTCTGAGATCAGACTATTTGAGCTGTTGCAGTTGGTTTAATTGCCTGGCCTTAGTTTTTTAAGTGGGTGAAAGCAAACCTGAAGCCTTGTGTTGATCCTTTATTTTTTGCTTTCTTGCTTGCTCTGCAAATAAAGGGAATGAAACAAAAGGGGAAGCTGACCACTCCTCCTCCAGCCTGGAGAGCTCTCCAGGTGCCCAGGAAGAGTTGTTTTGCAGCAACACCCTCACCCACAGACCACCCTGAGGGGATAAAAGGGAAGAGAGAACAGAACTAGCCCTGGGCACTTCTCCTCCCATTTTTTCCACATATGTTTTACTTAGAGCCCAGTTTCAGACCCCAGCCTCTGGTGTTCTGTTCCTCTTCTTCAACAAGGCTCATGAGGAAACTCCCAGGACTGCAGTGGGCTTATCAAAATACAAGCTGAGTGATCGATAAAGCAATTCATGTCACCCAGCCAAAACCTGCCAACATTCGCCTTTATTAGATATTGTTTTTGTTTACTTTTGGGCTCTGAAATTGAACTGTTCAGGCTGAAGTCATCCACGCAATGGATTCTTTTTCTTCTGCTTAAATCAGTTACTCCTAAGAAATTATATTGTTTTCCACTTATTTAGAAGAATTTTAAAGCAGACAGAAGCTCTAATACCATCCTACTAAATATGGCTTTAAATTAAGCAAAGGTCATGTCCTCTGCATGAGATAATTTCCACTTGTTATTCCTGTGGAAAATATGTGGATGTTTGGCTGTGCAGTGAGCCTGGAGATGTCCAAGGAAGCTGAAGGAGGACCACCCAGGAGAGGACACTAAATGAGACAGGAGCCTCTGAGGAGAGAATAAAGTGGTGATCATGTCATTAAAGATTGTAGCAATGATGCATGTGGAGAAAGGGCAGATTTAGAGTTGCATAGATGGTATTAAGTCTGACACTTCCTAGGCTTTTGCCTGCTTGAGTTAGTAGATTTAATAAGGCACTAAACGTGCATATGTGCATGTACAGTATTGTTTTCTGACAATGTGCCTTTAATGTGGTAAAACTGTTTGCAATCGACAATACCTTGACACACAATGCCACTCAGTGAAAATAACAGTTGTGTAGAGTGGTCCCTAAGACATAGCTGAGGAGAACATAAGATTACAGTGCAAGGTGGGCTTTTAGTGCTACTGAGAAAGAAAATAATCCATGTCCCCAGAGGTGGGCTGCTGCTTTGGATCTTATTCTCTACAGTTTTCCTTACAGCTACATGCAATGGTGTTTACAGTGTGTGTATCTAAGTGGAGGGGAGAAAACTGTTCACCAGAAGCCTCAAGAATGCACAGCAAAAACATTCCTCTTGGTTTGCCAGTTACTTGTTTATGTTACTTCTGTAATCAGCCCTTTTACTCCTTCTTAGCTTTAAATTTTATTTAGCTGAGCTTGCCTGTACACAGATCCACAAATAGAACAAGCCAGTCTCCCTTCTCATAGTGTAAGATTCAAAAATTAGTTTTTAATGGAAGATGCTTTCAATCTTTTTAAAAGAAATAGTAATTTGAGTTACAACAAGAACTATTAAACAGTTTCCTGTACTGAGCTACAATAGGTGTTTTCATCTCTACACCTCTTCTAATTGCTCACTATTATTCTTACTGCTTATATATCTTGATAGGTTTTAATGTACTTAAGATGCTTCTTCAGAGTATTTTCCAAGATTGTGGTGAGCAGAATTATTATATGGTTGGTCCTTTCGTCTTCTGAGCATCTTATTACTTTATCAATTAAGATTTTATGAGTAGTCCTATCTTGCTAAAATTTGCAAATCAAATAACTTTTAATTTAAAGGAGAATGATTTGATGGTAGTGTCTGCTGGGTTTTAGCTAAAGTAAACCAAAATACACTCAGTTGAAATTGTCTTGAAAGCAGAAAAGCAGTTGCAGTGTGAATCTGTGGGGGTGGAGGTGATGAATTGCACTGTGAAAGAAAATGAAAACCAGATGGCACTTGCCAAACACCAACACAGGGCAGTTATGCACAGTGGAGGCACAGCCACACAGCACTTACACAAACCTGTTACCTAGATCCTCTCCAGGCTGCTGAGCAGAGTGAAGCTTGAGTTTTGCTGAGGTATCTGGTGACATCGGGGTTTTGTGAGATGAAGACAAAGCAGCAGCTCGGTCTGAATGAGCCCAGGCTGCAGATAAGATGAGGGACAGGCAGTTTGCCAGGACCTCTCCAGCACTGGTGGCTTTGCCCGGAACTGCTGCACAGTTTGGAACCCCCACCAGTGCCCGCAGGGCAGGGAGCTACTGGCTGCTCTGATAACAGGAGTTGTAGGGGGGGTTGAAGTCTGAGCTTGAACAGCTTGTTTTTTCCCATTTACAACAGCTTCGCTTTGGTGGCCACAAATAGTTTTAAACTCACAACTTCAGCTGCATTATGAATCTTAGCTTGGTGTAGGAGGAACTGAGATTTTATATAGGAGGAGATAAAACTTGTAGGAAACGTTAAAACATTGCACTGCAACCAGGAGTAAAGTTGTCACTGACAGCTACAGCAAAAACAGAATTTCCCCCTAAGCAAACACATCACATATTTTGTTGTTGCTAATATGACCCCACTCACTAGGACCATAGCAAACACAGGAAGATACAACCTGGTGATGAGGGATTGACATCAGAACTGGGTTGGTTCTGCTGCTCCAGAGCATCCACAGTTTACAAGCTGGGGAGTGCAGCTCTAAGCAAATAGAAGCTTTTTGCTCAGTCAGTTGTTGCTTATTAAATGTTTTTTGAAATTCTTTGCAACTTTAAAGTAGATTTTCCAACCAACAGATGAGTCATTCCCCTAATGCTCTTTATTTTGCCAATAGACGAGTAAGAAGACTCAGCTGATACACACCTTGGCATATCGCCATTTTATGATTCAATCTACTATCATAATTGTTTGTTGTTCTGCTTTGTTTCAGTGAAAATGATGGATTATAATAATTATTTTGCATATTGTACTTCTTTTTAAGTCCTTAGATCTAGAAAGGGATTTGGACTCGTTTTCCTGCAAGTGAACCACAGCAGAGGCATGCCATTTTTATTTAGAGATACCTAGGTTAATCTTTATTATCAACATCTCTTATTAGCAACATTAAAGAGGAAAATCAATTACCAAGAAATCCTTTTGAGCACTTTCCCATCAGTAAAAGGCCATGGCACTGCAGAGTTAAAGCCTCATCATCTCTACATTACTATTCTTTCTGGGTTTGTTCCAGTTAAAATATCTTGTAAAATGGTCATACGAAAGCCTTATGATTGAATTCAGTCATTTATAGAAGATTCCCTTTGGCTAGAATTTTCCAGCCAGCAGCTGAGGTGGAGTAACTGACATCATGCCTGGGGCAAAAAAAGGAACAAATTTTAACTGAAGATACTAACAGCTTGCATAGGTACACATTTCTAGAGGTCCTGTCATGCTGTGGCACCATGCATGGTGCTTAAGGTGAAGAAGTTTGATCCATTCATTTGACATTGCAAAATTGACCCTTACTTCAGCTCAGGTGACTGTTGTACATCACAGCAAAGAAAGTTTCTCTGTGGGAGAGTTTCCAGATAGATCTCTCATCCACCACATTGTGAAGGCAAGGATCCAATAGATCTATTAGCTGTTTTTCTTGCAAAACCAACGTGCAAGCTGGTGCTGACCTGAGATGTGCAGCTTTTGGCAATAGCCCTAATTTACACCTGCCTAATGCTCTCCATGGGAAAAAAAAAAAAAAATTTACTCCTTTCCCTGGGCAGCTGGAGGAGGGTCCGAACTCCAGTATCTCAGGTTGAAAGGCTGGATGGCAAAGACTATTAAAAATAACAAAAAAGAGGGTTTGGTCCCTACCCCTGAATGACATGGACTGTCTTACATCCACACAGCCCAGTACATGTTCCTCTTGTAGCCCTTCCACCTCATCCTCTCTCTGGATGTCCTCTGGCACTCTGTTGGTGTCCCTTCAACAACAGAATTATGATTTAGAGAGCTGGGGAACTTCACCTTGTTTTCTTTTTCTGAAATAAGCCAGGGCTTGCTCTGCAACTCTGAACTTCAAGAACCTGTAAGTAGATGTTTTATTCACACCAGTGTGAGGCACAAGGACATATACCAATGATGGAGGGTCAGGTTCACTCATGGTGACTTCTGTCAGGAGCTGCTGAGAAAAGACTCCCCAGAAGCACTTCTGGGCTCTCTCTTGGAAAACATTCATTAGAGATGTCTGGTCATCCCTTGAGCAAACTAAAAATTCAGCAGAGAAGAGTTGGGGACCCGTGCTCAGCTCCATCCCCTGCCCCACATATGTTTAGCTGTACTAACATACCAGGAGTCAGCACTTTATTTTCACCAAAACGGTATAACCAAATGAGCAGAAAAGGAATTACATGGGTCAAATTCAACATTGCACATACTCTCTTCCTGCCAGGAAGCAAACATTCCCATCAAATAGTTTAATCCAGATTAGAAATATATATATATATATAAATCTGGCAGAGAAGGAATCTTAAGTGTCTCAAGTCAAACTGCCTCCTGGGACTTCTCCCAGGAAAGTCAGCTTGTGCCCCACCTCCCACTCAAGATCCCATCCAGAATTATGGTTTCATCTTGTGCAAAATACCCAAGGTTTTTGGCAGAATATTTGAAAATTAATACTGCAGCACAATCATGGAAATTCCTCTCTTTTTAATGGTATTTTCTACCTGGCTAATAAATAAATTCTCTTTTAAATGGAAGTTGCCTCTGAGTTTGTTCTCCTGCTGGACTCCAGCCCAGCTGACTGAGAAGGAAACTGCAGAGAAGTTCTGTTCTCTCTGACAATGATCAAGCCATTAATTGATGTGTAATGGTTAATTTACTTATTTATATATTTATTTGCTTGCTTACTGACTTGCCACAGTTAATCTCTGTTGCATTGCTGCCTGCTGTCTCTCCCCATTGGTTCAAAAGGAATGTTGCACCTTGGGTTGTTTTTGTCCTCACAGTACTTTAGCCACCCAAATGTCTTGGTGGTGGTGTGTCCTGTCTTCTAGCCCTGGATATACTTTTCTGCCATAATCATCCTTTATCTGCCTTAGGGTTAACTGTTGCAGTCCTTTTTCCCTAGAGGTGAGGGAATGGATAGACAAATGGAGCCAACAATGAAAGCAGCAGGGCTGCACACCCCAGCAGGGTAAAATGTTGGCTTAACCAGCACTGCTTTAGACAATTACAGTTTCTTCCCAGTTACTTCACTGGTTATAATCTCTACAGGTCATTGCTGTGCTCTGTAGTCACAAGCTTCTCTGACAAAGAGTTATACATTTTAATTTATCTGTGAGAAAACCAGCACCGCAGCAGTGCTTCTGAATGTAGACGATAATTCATTCTGGCACTGTGCTGTGCTGTGTTAACATGAAAATGCAGTGCTGATTTTGTTTATTTGTTTTGTGTAAGGAGATTGATGCTAAATTTACCCCTGCAAATCCAACAGGATCATTGTGGTTTAAGATAATTGCATAGCTTAGCATAGTTGTAAAACTGCAGCTGATTCTGGCACTGGGAGACTGCCTTTGATGAGTCTCAGGTTCATCTCCTGGAATGGAGTGCCAGTTTGTCCCACGATCCATCATTTATTTATTTAAATCTAAAATAATCAAGACCTGTTCCCAAGGCCCTATGGAACTGCCATAATAAATTATGCAAAAATACTGTCAAGTTAAGCCTCAGCAGTTCAGCCAACTATCTACCTCCACTGTTAGCTGGAATGTGTGTCTGCCTCCTCTGAAAACCCTCTTACATAAAAGCCTTTTGCAGTGTGTCTGGAAAATCAGCAGATTTGGTATCTTTAAAAGAAACGGAGGAAAAATTTCCACAACCATCAAATATAACACTTTGCGAGTGCTGTGCTTTTCCCAGTTACTGGGAACTTCTGAGGAAAGGCCATTTCTTGATGTTGCAGACCCAGTCCACAGAGGACTTTACTGTGCACACAAAACTGAGTGAGAGGATGAGACACTCTTAATCCAAACACAGAGTAAGGAAAACTGCAAGGGGTGACCACAGATAAATTCTTTATGCTTTCCCAGGAAAGCACCATAAACTCCAAGAAGACTCTGAACACTGAACACAGCTCCTGAGATACCAGTATCTTATCTGTGTATTGAGTCTGTGTGGCAAGGTTTTGGTTTGGGGTGCTGCACAGGTGGTTTCTGTGAGAAGCTGCCAGGCGCTTCCCCATATCTCACAGAGCCGATGCCAGTTGGCTCCAAGACGAACCTGCTGCTGGCCAAGGCCAAGGCCATCAAATAGTGACTCTAAATAAAAGGGTTCAGAAAGGAAAAAAACAACAGCAACTTCAGCTGGAGAGAGGAGTGAGAATATGTGAGAGAAACAGCCCTGTAGACACCAAGGTCAGTGGAGAAAGAGGGGGAGGAGATGCTCCAGGTGTCAGAGCAGAGATTCCCCTGTGGCCTGTGATGAAGAGCATGGTGAGGCAGCTGTGGCCCTGCAGCCCACAGAGGTCCACAGTGGAGCAGGTATCCCCCTGCAGCCCATAGAGATGTGTGATGAGCTGTCTGCAACCCCATTCCCTGCCTTCCTGCACTGCTGGGGGAGAGAAGGTAGAGTTCAGGAGGGAAATTAAATCCAGGAAGAAGGGAGGGGTGGGGGGAAGTTGTAAGATTTGGTTCTATTTCTCATTATCCTACTAGGATTTAATTGGCAGTAAACGGAATCAATTTCCCCAAGCTGAGTCTCTTTTGCACGCAATGGTACTTGGTAACATAACTGCCCTTATCTCAATCCATAAGCCTTTTTTTTATATTTTCTCTCCCCTGCCCAGCTCAGTAGAAGAGTGACTGAGCAGTGGTGGGCACCCAGCCAGGATTAAGCCACCACATACTCCCAAATATTCTGTCTGGATTTCAGTTGTTGAGCTGCATGAAGCATGTTTACCAGCATCTAACCCTGAGATAGCCATCACGTGGATCACGTTGTCAGTGTTTGTGCCCAAGAGGGAAGGCTGTGTGTGTCTCATGAGACACATATTATGGAAACTGGCTAAGAGGAATGCTAGCAAAGGAAGAAGAAAATCATAAATAAAGTAGGCTTAAAATAGTGAAAATATTTAAACTATTATTTTTACTGTAGAAGCTCTAAACTCTCAGTTCTTTCCCTAAAGTTGATGTCCCTAGTATCTCCTGAATAACTTCCCAGAATATCCTATTTCTTCCTAGTCTTCTTCACTACTGTGACAAAAAGATCAGCTGTCACAAAATACTATTAAATTCCTTTAGCCTCCAAAATGCTTGGCTGTGTCTAGTCTGCCTGTTGGCACTTCTCTTTGTTATGTAGTGACTCCTGTGCTCATGAACTGTCTGCAAAAATGCTTGTCAGCCCATTTCAAAATCACACCAAGAATTTCTTGCAAAAATACAGTACAATTTTAGCAATTTCAGTTGCATGAAGCACCTTCTGCAATTAACAGAGATCAACAGACCATGTCCAGCCAAGGACACTGCCCATCAAAAAAGCTCTTGACCCAGGGGACTCAAGATATGATATGAGTCTCAGCCTGTTTTCCATGTGCACCTTTGGTTTCCACAATGTCTGTGCCTTGGGATGGATTCTACAAAAAGTCCAGGCTGACTATGGGTCCAGTGGAAATAAAGCACCTTTCTGAAATCTGGTTCCAAAACACAAAAAAGGGAAATGTAATGGAAACTTGAGTGAATGGAGGCTAGACTTTAGCTAGATCACTAACTCCCATTTTTCCAGATCTCATGTCTAGACCTCACAATACCAAATAGAGCCAAGTACAAACACTTTCAATTACAGAGCTAAGTACAAACACCTTAAATTATAAAGCAGTTACACTCTCTTTGCAAATCATCCTTAGCAAAGTCCACATCCCAAATGGGCTCTGTTTTTCAGAGTTTCAGTAAAGAAGCAGCCTCATGGGAAAGCTAAACACCCTGAGACCAATATTAAATATTGTGTGATATTGGAAGGTCACTTACCCTCCTCAGTATTTTCTGAATGAAAGATTCCTTAGAATGGGGAAAAGTAAAAGGCTGTAGGATCACTTGTAGACATCCGATTAACTCAGGCTGTATATTGAATTTTCTAACATGGCATTGCTGAAGTCTCTAAAGCAACTCAGCTTTCAAAACTTGCAAGACCACTAAAAAATATTCAAGGATCAGGGAGCACAATCCAGGAGTGGAAGTGGAAGAGTCTGTAATTGGTTTTGATGCAATTACCAGCATGCATAGTTAAATCATACGTGTACATGCTGTATGTGCACCAAAGTTGTGTTTAAGCTTTTTTTCTTATTGAAAGGCAATGACTGGTCTGCCTTTTGCATAGGTGAATACAATTTAGACAAGTCCATAGGTAAAGCAGACACAGCAGCTGGAGGATTAATTAAACGTTTGCCTAACTACGTAAACAGACAGTGATATATCTTCATAGCATCTGGCAGTTTAACCATTCACTAGTCATCCTATAATTAGCATGCTGATGAATTAAATAGAATCCTGTTCTAATGTAGTGCCAGATGGTCCTTCTGACTTACAAGGGGAATGACAATCTCTGTCATGTTTACTTCAAGGGTAGCAAAACAGCCAAAAAGATCCTTCTTTGACTACAACACTGATGATATAGGAGGTTACATTTGCTGTCCACAGAAAGCTTTAACTGTTGCTATATGAAGTAAGCAAGGTTCAGGAACTTTGCATGAAAAGCATGCTTGACTTCCCTTGTTTATTTCTGCTATTTGGTAAAGACATTAGCTGTTTGCTGTGTCTGCAGAAGAACTTCATGTAAGACAAGCACCATTCCCAAGGTGCTGTGGAACAGGAGGAGGTGGAGGATACTGACTAGTGCTCAGAGAGGTCTGCTCTGCAGCAAGGCCTGTGAGATGACCCCTGGCCACCTCAGTGGAGCTTTAAGTTAGTCCAAACATCACACAAGTGATTCTTCACTGTAGATCCATTCATTAGAGAAATCAAATTTACAAAGCAACTAGTGAAATGGCAAGGGTAATAAAATAAGGAATAGCCATAGAAGAGAAACTAAAATACAGAGATGGTGACATATTTGCTGTCAATAAGTAAAGAAAATTATTATATAGCCAGCAGAGAATTTCAATAAACTTCAGTATCATTCTGAAGTTTATAACAGACTTTAGTAGAATTAGTAGTCAGACTACAGCAATCTTATTATCAAAGAATATCTTGTAACTAAGAACCTCTGGGAGAAGATGTTGTGCACGACAGATAAATCTTGGTGGTTCTTTCATTTTGAAGCTGGATGCAGCCTGCTAGGCCCAAGTCTCCTTCATGAGAACTATTGATCATGTTCCAGCTGAGCTCCAGCCAACACTCTGAACATTAAAACTTGCTGACTTGTTTTTACTCAGCCTATCTCTGTACAATCCTTTTCTCTTAAATAACAAATTATACTGTCAAAATGTCAGCATGGGGACCCTGTATAGACTGCTACCTTGTCAGCATAAGCAACATGCTCCATGGTAATATCCTAAATCCCCTGCTACAGAGAACAATTTCTTTTAACTTCAGGATCTTCCAAACTTTATCTAGACTGATGGAGATCTCAAACTATTTTTATGGGCTCCTGCAGTGATTCTGACTTTGACCATTGCACAGTGAAGATTAGTGGTCCGTGTAACAGCGAGACTGAAGGTGCAAGGCCATGCCGTGCGGCGCACCAACAGCATCACCTTCAGGCCTGTGCCATGCTGCACTTCTGCCTCCGTGCAGGGCAGATTCGGTCGGGTGATGATAACAGAGGAGCCTGTGGGCAGCTCCCACTCCATACCAGTGATTACACACCTGTGTGGCCTTGCCTTTATCTCACAGCACACCAAGAAGTTCTCATGTGAACATCCTCTCTGTTTAACGTAGAAATAATGAATTGAGTTGTTTTCTTGTAAGAAAATCCTATAAAAGCTTGAATGACTAGAGCAGAGTAATCCTTCCTTCTCGTGGGGTCTGCAGGGCATGCTGCTACTCTCCGGTGCTGCATAACACGGAGTTCCCAGCATCTAAAGGCATGTAAGTTTAACTCTACTGTTCTCCTTTTCTATACTGCTAGCTTTTATAAGACTTTTTAAAATTATGCTTTACAGAATCCAGGTGCTTTTCTTACTGTGATCGTAACCCCGGTGTGCAACCCCCTCGTTACAGCCGGCAGGTTCCAGTCAGAAACGTCTCTCTGGAGAAAGGATCCTGAGGAAGGGAGGGGGAGCCCGGCAGGGTGCGTGGGTGACTGCCCAGGGTGCAGCGGCGGCCGGGCTGCAAGGCGAGTCGCCCCGGTGGCTTCCGCGGCGGCCAGGGAGAGCAAGAAGGGGCTGTCTGGACGTCTCCCCCGGCAGAAGTACTGGGATGTAGGGAGGGGCAGGGGAAGGGAAAGCCGGGGGACGCTTGCCCTGCGTTTGTTCCTGTGTGAAGTAGGGCCGTCCCGCGCAGCGAGCGGGGTGTCCGGCCCGGCTCCGGCGCCGCGGCGGCTCCGGGGGCCAAGAGGAGGTGGAGGGGTCCGGCCGCTGGTGACGGCCGGGGAGAGCGGTGCCCGCGCCCTCCGCCGCCGGGGAGATGCTCCTGCCCCGCCACCGCCTCTTTCCCCGGCCGGGACGGGCCGCAGCCTCCCCGGCTGCTCGCTGCACGGGAGGCGCGGCGCAGGGAGCGGCGCTCACCGGCTGCGCTCCGCTCCTGATACCTGGGCACGGCAGGTATGCGATGGGTTACTGCTGCGCCAGGCGGCGGGGCAGGGCCAACCCCAGGGCATGGAACCCCACCCCACTACCCCAAGAATGAGCGGACAAATGCGAACGGGCTGGGTGGGACTGGCACGGTGGGAGGGTCGCAGGCAAGGATGTCATGCTGGACAGCGTCGAACGCTTTGCATAAATCTAGGCAGATGCCTGTTGCTCTGCCGCAACAACCCACCAACGTTGTAGCCCCAGCACAGAAAGTCAAGGTATCATTTTCCCCTAGGAAAGCCATGGCGGCTGTTACCAGACTTTGTTTTCTATATGCCTTAGGATAGTTTCCAGGAGAATCTGCCCCATGATCTTGCCGGGCACAGAAGTGAGACTCACTGGTCTGTAGTTCCCTCTCTCTTCCACTTTCCGGTTTTTAAAAATGGGGGTTATATTTGCCTTTTCCCTGTCATTGGTGTCTTGGTTTCAGACAATTTAAAGGAGAACACTTTGGAATGAGTTGTCTCCCTTTATAGGGAAATATATATGAATATATCTGACTTGCATTCACCTTTGGGAAAGGTGAGCTGGTTGTTGTCACCTTCAGGCTAGTTTGTGATAACTTCCAAGATCCCAGAGCAATTTGCATTTCCGGTTCGAGCTCCTTGTGTAATGAGGGCAATCCATGTACTCCAGGTAGCATTGGTGGTGTGACATATTGCAGGGACCTTTCCTTTGAACACCCAACCCCCACTGGTAGTCAGGGTGCCAGAAGAAGCTGTGCTTCAGTGCCTATCACTTCTGAGGCAGCTCAAACCCCCTCACAGGCTGCAAGAATCTCTCCTGTAGTTGGGGTGCAGCTGGCCTCATATCCTCTGTATACCTGACTCCAAAACCCAGGAGGTCATACTCTAATCTTTCCAGGTACTTTCTGCCAGAGGCTCCATGCTGTGGAGTACAGCATGTTATTCACATCCTGTCCTGCCTGGCCCAAAGGCTACTGTGTTATGTAATTTCTTGTTTGAGCTGTTCAAAAGCTTGCTGTTGGTCAGGGCCCCACTTGAAACAGTTTTTCCTCTGTGTCACAAGGTAGAGAGGGTTTACAGTCTGGTTGTTTCAGAATACAGATGTGTATCCTCCAAAAACCCACAGTGCATAGGAAAGCCCATGTTTTTTACTTTGTGGTCAGTGAGGACATAGCAGCTATCTTATTAATCACCTTTGCTGGAATCTGTTGACAGCCGTCTTGCCACTTCACTCCTAGGAACTGAATTCCCTGGGCAGCTCCCTTGACCTTATTTTGTTTAATGACAAAAACAGCTTTCATGAGAATCTGAATTATTTTCTGCCCTTTTTCAAAAATGTCTTCTGCTGTGTTGCCCCATAAAATGAGGTCATTGATAAACTGCAGGTGTTCTGGAACCTCAGCCTTTTCAGTGCAGTCTAGATCAGTCCATAGAAAATGGTGGGACTGTGCTTCCACACCTGATGCAGTCAATTCCAGGTATACTGCATGATCCTCCAGGTGACAGCAGACTGTGGCCTGAACTCTGCTGATACAAGAATAGAGAAAAACACATTTGTCAAGAGTGGGGTCCCATTTTGCTGCCTTGGACTCCAGTTCATACTGAAGTTCCAGCATGTCTGTCACGGCAGCACTCAGTGATGGTGTGACTGCATTAAGAATCACAGAATCATCTAGGCTGGGAAGAACACCCAACATCACCAGGTTCAACCCATGACCTAACATCCCCTTTTCAACCACACCATGGCACTGAGTGCCACATCCACTAATTTCTTAATCAGCTCCCGGGACAGTGACTCCAACACCTCCCTTGGCAGTGTATTCCAATGCCCAATCACCCCTTTATGGGAAGAAGCTCTTCCTAGTGTCCAGCCTAAACCTCTCCTGGCACAGCTTAAATCTGTGTCCTCTTGTTTTCTCACTGGTTTCCTGGGAGAAAAGGACAAACCTCTCCTGACTCCACCCTCCGTTCAGGCAGCTGTAGAGAGTGGTAAGGTCTCCCTTGAGTCTTCTCTTCTCCAGGCTAAACAACCCCACCTCCCTCATCCACTCTTCATAGGACTTGTGCTCCAGATCCTTCCCCAGCTCTGATGCCATTCTCTGGAGACACTCCAGCATTTTAACATCCTTCCTTCCTTCCTAAATTAGGGGCCCAGAACTGGACACAGCACTCAAGGTGCAGCATCAGCAGTGCTGAGTACAGGGGAAGAATGACCTCCCTGATCCTGCTGGCCACACTACTCCTGATACAGGCCAGGATGTCATTTGCCTTGGCCACCAGGGCACGCTGCTGGCTCATGTT
The DNA here is from genome assembly GCF_030490865.1 of Poecile atricapillus. Taxonomy (NCBI): domain Eukaryota; kingdom Metazoa; phylum Chordata; class Aves; order Passeriformes; family Paridae; genus Poecile; species Poecile atricapillus. The sequence goes on along the minus strand of NC_081249.1, from coordinate 64,829,277 downwards.
TAGGTGGCTGTCAATCAGCACCCCCAGGTCCTTTTCTGCCTGGCCACTGTCCAGTCAATCTGTGCTCAGCCTGTGGTGCTTCATGCGGTGGTTGTGGCCAAAGTGCAGGACTCAATTTTTCACTTGGACTGGTTAAACCTCCTATTGTTGTATTCTGCCCATCTATTCAGCCTGTGCAGGTCCTTCTGCAGAGCCCTCCTACCCTCCAGCAGATCAACACTCGCTCCCAGCTTGGTGTCATATGCAAATTTGGTGATGGTGGACTCAATCCCCTCATCTAGATTATTAATAAAGATATTATAGAGCACAGGGCCCAACTGATCCTTGTGGGACACCACTGGTGACTGGCCATCAAGTGGATGCACCATTGTTCACCACCACTCTCTGGGCCTGGCCATCCAGCCAGTTCTTAAATGCAGCAAAAAATGCACCCGTCCAACTTGTGGGCTGCCAGCTTTTCCAGGAGCTGGTGTCAAAGGCTTTGCTGAAGTCCAGGTGGACTATGTAGCCCACAACCTTCCCCTCATCCACCGGGTGGGTCACCTGGTCATAAAAGGAGACCAGGTTAGTCAGGCAGGACCTGCCCCTCCTAAATCCATGCTGGCTGGCTCTGATCCCCCACCCATGCTGTAGCTGCTGCATGATGGCACTCCAGATGATCTGTTCCATAACCTTGCTGGGTACTGAGGTCCATAACCTGACTGGCCTGTAATTTCCCAGATCCTCCTTCCAGCCCTTCTTGTGGATGAGTGTCACATTGGCCAGCTTTCAGTCATCTGGGGCCTCCCCAGTGAGTCAGGACTGAAGGTAAATGATGGAGAGTGGCTTGGAAAGTTCATCTGCCATCCCTCACCACCCTAGGATGAATGCCATCAGGTCCCATAGACTTGTGAGCATCTAAGTGGATCAGCAGGTCTCTGACTGCTTCCTCCTGGGTAACAGGGGGGTTATTCTGCTCCCTGACCCCATCTACCAGCCCAGGAAAACAGTTGTGCTGTGGACAGCCTGTTTTACTGTTGAAAATAGAGGCAAAGAAGGTGTTAAGCATCTCTGACTTTACCTCATCTTTAGTTATTCTATTTCCCCCTGCAACCAATTAAGGATGGAGGTTGTTCTTTCCCCTCCTTTTGCCATTAATGTATTAATAAAAATATTTTTATTATCCTTCACAGAAGTGGCCAATTAAGTTCTAATCGGACTTTTGCCACTCTAATTTTTCCTACATGACCTGGCAACATCCTTAAATATTTCCTAAGTTTCTAGGAGACTCCCTGAATTAATTCAGCCCTCTGATTACTACCCAAAAAGACCTGTAGTGGTTTGACCTTGGCTGTGTGCCAGGCCCACTAAGCTGCTCTACCGCTCTCCTTCCCAGTGGGACAGGGGACAGAGTAAGATGGAAAACAATCAGTGGGTGAGATATGGCAGTTTTATTACAGTGAAGGGAAAGAAATAAGCAAGAGTCTGCATGTGCATAAGCAAAGGGAAAAGTCAACTCTACTTCCCATCAGTGAGTGATGTTCAGACACTTCCTGGGAAGCAAGGTTTCAGCACGATTAGTAGTTGCTCTGGAAGACAAACATTGAAAAATCACAAATACCTGCCCCCCCCCCCCCTTTCTCTCTCCCTTAGTTTTTATATCTGAGTTGACAATGGCTGTACAACTTTATAAAGCAATATACAAGAATAAGCTAAAGGCTATATATTAGGATATTAACAAAATCAACAGCTATATAGTTTTATCAATAGCTATACAACTTAATATCAATAACTATACAACTTCATAAAGTGACATACAAGGATAAGATAGAATCTATATGTTCCCATCACCTACGTGTTTTTGCTTATTCCAAGGAGTCAGGTGAGCCACAGCCAGGTTCATTGCTCCAAGAAGTGTTATCCAACGTAAGTCGAATGCAATGAGCAGGCACCCACTGAACTCCAGTATCTGTCGAGATACAGGCATATCCACGTCCCCAGGTAACAAGATCCCATGGGCCCTCCCAGGCTTGTGTTTGCAAATTATGAACTCAGACTGGAGCAGGGCCATGGGTCCTGTCACTTGGTGACTGTAATGACAAAAAGTGCATTAGAATAACAGGTATTGTGCACGAGGGAAGAACAGTAAGACGATTCAATGTAAACACAGCTTTCCAAACTCTTGCCTGTGGGGTTTCCCTTATCATTCCCCCTTATCATTCCCCCTTATCATTCCCCCTTATCATTCCTCTTTTTTGTTTTTGAAGAAAAGCTTTAAGTGTAGAGTCAAAATGTTCTATAATAGCCTGACCAGTAGAAGACTGAAATACCAGTGACATGCCAAAAACCCCAAAATTGCAAGAATTGTTGGGTATGCTGAGCTACATAACCAGGTCCATTATCAGTCTTGACAACATGTGGTATACCTAAGGCTGCAAAAGCACCACAAAATTTGTGAGATCACATTTTTTGCCTTCTTTCCTGCATGTACAGAGCCCAGCAGGCCTTAGAATAAGTGTCCACAGAAACATGTACATATTTAAGGTGACCAAACTCTGAAATATAAGCAACATCAGATTGCCATAGCTGAAGAGCTGGTAGCCCGCTAGGGCTTGTCTCATCCTAAGTCACAGTGACATGTTGCTGACAATCAGAGCATGAGGTAACAATATCAAATGCTCCTGCAGGTGTAAGATGGAATTGATGTTGAAAAGCACATGCCCCCTGATGGAAAAATTGATGTGACTGTATTGCCTGATGTAAAGTATCTGGTACCGGGGCAGCCCATGCTGGGGCTGTCAGCTTATCTGCATGGGCATTTCCTTCCACAATGAATGCAGGCAAGTTAGTATGACTACAAACATGAAGAATTGTCTTGGTTCTAGAAGACAGGTGTCTGCTAGGGAGAGCAGGAGCCTCCCTTGGGATGAAAGAATGTAGACCCCCTCCCTCCGAATTATTATAATTTTGAAATCAAGGGGGCTTTCGGGCAGAGATCTGGGGATAGGAATAACAGTTCTTTACTGGTATAACCAGGCAAACAAACAACAATAACTACAGCAATAACAAGAAAACAGAACCAGGGACCCCAGGACAGCTTTCTCGGCTGAGACGGGATGGAGGAGAGGCTTGTTTCACAAACCCCTCGGGCAGTCAGTCCCGGTGCTCCTGCAGGGCTCCGAGGAAACAGTCGGCTGGGACAGCAGGGACGAGCTGAGATCCTGGGCTGGTGGATGAGGTGGATCAGCAGGGATGAGCTGAGATCCTGGGCTGGTGGATGAGGTGGATCAGCAGCTCCGCGGCGGTGCCTGGCACTGCCACACGTCCCGGCAGGACTGGGGGTGCGAGGCCACCAGCAAAGAGGGGAGAGGGAGAAGAAGCAGCAGCTCTGTCTGGGTGATGGTGAAATTCCCTTCTCTCCACTGCAGCAGCTCTGCGACCCAGCACACAAACGTCCTTCCCCGAAGCCGAGGAAAAGCCAGCTAAAAACTGTCCCCACCCTCCTTTTTCTGCCCCCTTCCCCCCCCCCCCCCCACCCTGGGCCCGGCCACTCTTTGTCCTTTGTGAGCACCCCTAAGTACCGGTAGTTAGGTTGTCCCAGCACATAATGGGTAAAAATTCCCTGGCAGGCCAGAACACAAAAATAAAACAAAACAAAACAAAAAAAGAACACCTAACCCTCAACACTATCCACCCCGAATTTTTTCCCATACCAAAATGTTACATCAAATATTAAACCTTTAAATTATACACTAACACATACTACTTTAACTATATACATATGTACATGCAGATACAGATACAAGCACAGTGTCATGGGTAGCTCACCCTAAAACCAGGTCCCCTTGGGGTATGCACCGGGTCTCTCCATCTTTTTGCATCACCCACCAAGTGCAACCCGGTCCTTGAGCAAAGACAACCCCACGGATTGGATTGTCTTTGCTGGAGGCAGAATTAACCCAAACAGTTTTTCCCAGCATACCTCTCATATGTACCACTGGAACCTTATCTCCATCTGTCGTTCTAAAGGGCTCAGATTGGGCTGGGCCTGCTCGGTTAGTGGAACCTCGGGTGTTGACTAACCATGTGGCTTTTGCTAAATTAATCTCCCAGTTCTTGAAAGTTCCCCCACCCAGCGCCTTCAAGCTGGTTTTAAGCAGGCCATTGCACCGTTCAACTTTTCCAGCAGCGGGTGCATGGTAGGGGATATGATACACCCACTCAATGCCATGTTCCCTAGCCCAGCTGTTTATAAGGCTGTTCTTGAAATGAGTCCCATTGTCTGACTCAATCCTCTCAGGGGTGCCATGCCTCCAAAGGACCTGCTTTTCAAGTCCCAGGATGGTGTTCCGGGCAGTGGCATGAGGCACAGGGTAGGTTTCCAACCATCCAGTGGTGGCTTTTACCATTGTGAGCACGTAGCGCTTGCCTTGGCGGGTTTGGGGCAGTGTGATGTAGTCAATTTGCCAGGCCTCCCCATACTTGTATCTGGACCACCGCCCACCGTACCAGAGGGGCTTCAACCGCTTGGCCTGCTTGATCATAGCACACGTCTCACAGTCATGGATAACCTGAGAAATACTGTCCATGGTTAGATCCACCCCTCGGTCTCGTGCCCACTTATAGGTGGCATCTCTACCCTGATGACCTGAGGCATCATGGGCCCATCGAGCTAGGAACAACTCTCCCTTGTGTTGCCAATCTAAGTCTGTCTTTGACACCTCTATCTTTGCAGCCTGATCCACCTGCTCATTGTTTCGGTGCTCTTCATTAGCTCTACTTTTGGGGACATGGGTATCTACATGACGGACCCTCACAGACAGTTTCTCTACCCTGGTGGCGATGTCTTTCCACTCATCAGCAGCCCAGATTGGCTTTCCTCTGCGTTGCCAGTTGGCCCTTTTCCACCTTTCCAGCCATCCCCACAGAGCATTGGCTACCATCCATGAATCTGTGTAGAGGTAGAGCTTTGGCCACCTCTCTCTTTCAGCAATGTCCAGGGCCAGTTGAACAGCTTTGAGTTCAGCAAGTTGGCTTGATCCACCTTCTCCTTCAGTGGCCTCTGCGACCTGTCGTGTGGGGCTCCATACGGCTGCTTTCCACTTCCGGTTCATCCCTACGACGCGACAGGAACCATCAGTGAACAGAGCATAGCGTGTTTCTTCTGCTGGCAGTTGGTTGTACGGTGGAGCTTCTTCAGCCCGTGTCACTTGTTCCTGCTCCTCTTCATCAGTGAGACCAAAGTTTTCACCTTCTGGCCAGTTTGTAATTATTTCCAAAATCCCAGGGCGATTTGGGTTTCCAATACGGGCGCGCTGCGTGATGAGAGCGATCCACTTGCTCCATGTAGCGTCGGTGGCATGGTGGGTAGCAGGAACCTTTCCTTTAAACATCCACCCCAGCACTGGCAGTCGGGGTGCCAGGGGGAGTTGTGCTTCTGTGCCAGTCACTTCTGAGGCGGCTTGGACTCCTTCATAGGCAGCTAAGATTTCCTTCTCTGTGGGAGTGTAGTTGGCTTCGGACCCTCTGTAGCTTCGGCTCCAGAATCCCAGTGGTCGGCCTCGAGTCTCCCCAGGCACTTTCTGCTAAAGGCTCCAGGACAAGCCATTGTTCCCGGCTGCAGAGTAGAGCACGTTCTTCACGTCTGGTCCTGTTCTGACTGGGCCAAGGGCTACTGCATGAGCAATCTCCTGTTTGATCTGAGCAAAGGCTTGCTGCTGTTCAGGGCCCCAGTGGAAATCATTCTTTTTTCGGGTAACCAGGTAGAGAGGGCTCACGATCTGGCTGTACTCAGGAATGTGCATCTTCCAAAAACCTATGGCACCTAGGAAAGCTTGCGTTTCCTTCTTGCTGGTGGGTGGAGACATTGCTGTGATCTTATTGACGACCTCAGTGGGAATCTGACGCCGCCCATCTTGCCACTTTACTCCCAGGAACTGGATCTCTGGAGCAGGTCCTTTGACTTTGTTCTTCTTGATGGCAAAGCCAGCTTCTAGCAGAATCTGGATGATCTTTTCTCCTTTCTCAAATACTTCCACTGCTGTGTTCCCCCACACAATGATGTCATCAATGTACTGCAGATGTTCTGGAGCCTCACCCTTTTCCAGGGCAGCCTGGATCAGTCTATGGCAAATGGTGGGGCTGTGCTTCCACCCCTGGGGCAGTCGGTTCCAGGTGTACTGCACTCCCCTCCACGTGAAGGCAAACTGAGGCCTGCATTCTGCTGCCAAGGGAATGGAGAAAAATGCATTGGCAATGTCAATAGTGGCATACCACTTCGCTGCCTTGGACTCCAGCTCGTACTGGAGCTCCAGCATGTCCGGCACAGCAGTGCTCAGCGGTGGAGTCACTTCATTCAATGCACGATAGTCCACAGTCAATCTCCATTCTCTGTCAGACTTGCACACAGGCCAGATGGGGCTGTTGAAGGGTGAGTGGGTTTTGCTGAGCACCCCTGGGCTCTCCAGTTCTCCGATCATCTTGTGAATGGGGATCACAGCATCTCGATTTGTCCTATACTGTCGGCGGTGCACCGTCGAGGTGGCAATTGGCACTCGCTGTTCTTCCACCTTCAGGAGTCCTACTGCAGATGGGTTCTCTGATAGTCCAGGCAAGGTGTTCAATTGCTTAATGTCCTCTGCCTCCACAGCAGCTATTCCAAAAGCCCACCTGAGTCCCTTTTGGTCTTTGTAATAGCCATTTCGAAGGAAGTCCATGCCCAGAATACATGGGGCCTCTGGGCCAGTCACAATGGGATGTTTCTGCCACTCTTTCCCAGTCAGGCTCACCTCGGCTTCCAACAGAGTCAACTGCTGCGATCCCCCCGTCACCCCAGCAATGGAAACAGGTTCTGCCCCCACATGTCCTGATGGCATTAGGGTACACTGTGCACCAGTATCAACTAAAGCTTCGTATTTTTGTGGCTCTGATGTGCCAGGCCATCGGATCCACACCGTCCAAAAGACCCGGTTTTCCCGTGCCTCTTCCTGGCCAGAGGCAGGGCCCCTCTAGCACTGGTCATCCTCTCCTCCCTGGGCATACATGCTAGAGGTTCCTTCAAGGGGATCATCCTCTTTTCTGTAATATCTGGCAGTTTCGTCACGGGAGGTTGAGGCTACCTTCACTTTAGTGGGACCTTTCTGGTTACTGGTTCCCTGCCTGAGTTGACGCACTCGTGCTTCCAGGGCAGAAGTGGGTTTCCCATCCCACTTTCCCAAGTCTTCCCCATGGTCACGTAGAAAGAACCACAGCTCAGTTCGTGAGGTGTACCCTCTCTCTCTAGCTGCGGGACGTGGGGCTTGGAGTTTTGGGCTTGTGACCCGCACTGGTGCCATATGGGAACTGCTCTTCCTCATCTCTTCCCTCATTTCCCTCATCTCCTCTTTGAGTTCCTTAATCACAACAGAAATCTTAGCCTGATGTGGGCCATGGACCATACTGTCATAATTTCTAAGCCTGGTGGCAACAGAACCCACCGTCTCTCGGCTCTTATCGGCATTAATTGTTGCAATATAGGTGGTGTAGTCACGTGGCCCTAGATTTGCCAGACTCCACAACATCTGCCCAGTGCACCTGACTTTGTCGGGGTCATTATCATGCTGTCCACCCCTTCCAAAAAGGACCTCTAATATCGCCACTTCTCTCAGCTGTTGGATCCCTTCCTCAATGGTTTTCCATTCCCTTCTATGATAGTGCTCTTCCATTCTCTTTCTGTGGACAAACCTCTCTCTTACACTCATCAAAAGCCGCTCCCAGAGGGAAAGGGGCCCTTGCTCCCTGACAAATATCTGATTCACACCTGAGTCCTGCGTCAAGGGTCCCACATTCCTTGCCTCACCACCATCCAGCTGCACGCCTGTACCCATAAGGTCCCAGACCCGAAGTAACCAGGTGGTATAAGGCTCACGCCCCCGCCTCACAATGTCTTTTTGTAACTTACGGAGACTGTCATATGTCAGAGACTCAGTGATGATTTCAACTTCTGGCTCCCCTGTGGGTTGTGAGGACCCTCCTTTCTTATCCTTATCAGCAGGGTGCTGTGATTTCATCTTAGACTTCCTCGTTTCCACAGGGGCAACAGCTGCTGGCTGTGACTGCCCTTGTGGTTCATCTGGAACCTGGACGGTTGTAACATCTGTGGGTTCCACTGCTGCACCATCAGACTCTCACTCTTTGGAGCAGGGGGAGGGTTTCCCAGCAGCTGAGGAAATGCACTCCTTTAGCATCTCACGCATCTCTTTCACCAGAACCCCCACCCACTCTGGGTGGTTCATTTCTGAGGTGGGCTGTGGGGCAGGGGCAGGCTCTGGAGCAGCACTCCCTGTCTCTGGGGCAGGGGCAGGCTCTGGAGCAGCACTCCCTGTCTCTGGGGCAGGGGCAGGGGCAGGCTCTGGAGCAGCACTCCCTGTCTCTGGTGCAGGGGCAGGCTCTGGAGCAGCACTCCCTGTCTCTGGGGCAGCACTCCCTGTCTCTGGGGCAGGGGCAGGCTCTGGGGCAGCACCCCCTCGCTCTGGGGCTGTGCCAGGCTCTGGAGCAGCACCTCCGGTCTCTTTCCCTTTGTCTCTGAAGGCTAAGTAGAACAGGCCTATCAGCAACACCAGCCACTGTATGATGTCATTAGCATTCAGAGAAGATTTTAACCCTTTGAAAACTGGCGGGGTAGGCCCAAGGAACTGGGTGAAAGGTTGGGAGAAAATTTCCCCAGCTGTCTTTTTCTCCCAGTAGGTACCATTATTAAAGTAACCTGAAAACCATCCAGTTAGTGTGTGACAGCTCTGAATCCATGAGCCCGCCGTCCAGAGGACGTTAAACATCCATGAATTCCTCACCTTATCAACCCACAAAACAAGCTGGATAATAGCCACAGTAGCCTTAGTTATAGGACCCATATTTAGGTAAGGTGCAGCAAATGGGAGAAATATAGCTGTGACCACATGGCCCACAAACCTGGGTAAGCTAAACAACATGGTTCTACCTAACAAGGTTTCTAAATCCAGCACACAAAAGTTAGGTTATTTAAGAACTGTTATTCCTTTTTTGCCCTTTTTCTCTCAGTGCCCCACGATGGGCGGCCAAAATCTGTCTTGGTTCTAGAAGACAGGTGTCTGCTAGGGAGAGCAGGAGCCTCCCTTGGGATGAAAGAATGTAGACCCCCTCCCTCCGAATTATTATAATTTTGAAATCAAGGGGCTTTCAGGCAGAGATCTGGGGATAGGAATAACAGTTCTTTAGTATAACCAGACAAACAAACAAACAATAACTACAGCAATAACAAGAAAACAGAACCAGGGACCCCGGGACAGCTTTCTCGGCTGAGACGGGATGAAGGAGAGGCTTGTTTCACAAACCCCTCGGGCAGTCAGTCCCGGTGCTCCTGCAGGGCTCCGAGGAAACAGTCGGCTGGGACAGCAGGGACGAGCTGAGATCCTGGGCTGGTGGATGAGGTGGATCAGCAGGGATGAGCTGAGATCCTGGGCTGGTGGATGAGGTGGATCAGCAGCTCCGCGGCGGTGCCTGGCACTGCCACACGTCCCGGCAGGACTGGGGGTGCGAGGCCACCAGCAAAGAGGGGAGAAGGAGAAGAAGCAGCAGCTCTGTCTGGGTGATGGTGAAATTCCCTTCTCTCCACTGCAGCAGCTCTGCGACCCAGCACACAAACGTCCTTCCCCGAAGCCGAGGAAAAGCCAGCTAAAAACTGTCCCCACCCTCCTTTTTCTGCCCCCTTCCCCCCCCCCCCCCCCACCCTGGGCCTGGCCACTCTTTGTCCTTTGTGAGCACCCCTAAGTACCGGTAGTTAGGTTGTCCCAGCACATAATGGGTAAAAATTCCCTGGCAGGCCAGAACACAAAAATAAAACAAAACAAAACAAAAAAAGAACACCTAACCCTCAACAAGAATATAAAATGGTGCAGTTCATTGACATAAAGTATGCCACAATATTTTTAACAAATGAAACTACTCCTTGTTATTTACTTCCTTCGACACAGTGTGATCTAATTGACAAACTATATTACAGACATATTGGGAATCAGAGACAACACTTAAATTCTCATAAGACCAGGCCTTGAAAGCCATTGTCACTGCTTGTAATTCTGCCAACTGAAGGGATCTATCTCAGTGGCCTATCACGCCATACCACTGACCTCCCCCTATCCAGGTGGCAACTACTTTTTCTCTCCTCTCTGATCCATCAGTAAAAACCGTGCACCCTGTAGTCAATGATTCCACAATTTGCAATTCGAGATATAGCTGCAAATATAGGGTTGTAGAATAATATTTTTCCTGGAAAGTCTACCATGGCCATTTGTAAACAGAGCTATTTGCCATGTACCAGTCCCAATACTCAGAGGTCAAGGGCACAGTCATAATGGTTGGCTCTCACCCTGCTAACTGGACACACTGTTGTCTGGCTTTACAAATTACATGAGCAACCAATTCTAAGTGAGTGGTAACTGTCTGTGCTGATATGACAGAAATACACATTCTAAGAAATGCAAAGGATCTTGCCAGCTGTCATGCCACTGGGCTATGAGGCCCACAGGCCTCAGGATGGTCCTGAGATAGTAAGATATATATACACTGAGAGGTATGGTGGTAACCATTCTCCAAGGTTTCTTCCCTTTTATTGCTAATTCTTCTGGCTTCAAATGCAGCAAGTGCCTCTGGTGACAAGCTCCTGGAAGATAACAAGGAGGGATCACCTTTTAATAAATCAATAAATGATGTCAACAACATTTGATAATCCCAACAGTGGTCTTATCAAATTAATTGTGCCCATCAATTTTTGCAAGTCATTCAATGTTTGTACAGAATGCTGAATGATCACCTTTTGAGATTCAACAGTTTGTCTAAGATTTTCATTCCCAAATACTTCTAGGGATCTTGTTGCTGTACTTTCTCAGGAGCAACACACAAACCATTAAAGCTCATTAAACTTCTTGCATTACCGGCATTAACACATCGAGCTGTTCTACAGATGGTGCAACAACTAAGATATCATCCATATAGTGATAACAACAAACTTGTGGAAAACGTTTCCTAACCTGTGATAACGCTTGTGCCATATACCACTGACAAATGGTTAGGCTGTTTTTCATCCCTTGAGGCAACACAGTCCAGTGGTATCTTTCCTCGCTTCACTGTTGTTAAGAGGGGGACAGTAAAACTGTTGGAGTCAGTGGCACAGAAAATAATCCCTTATCTGTGCTGACAGGCTCTGACTCTCAAAAGAGCACTGAGTTTAACCTAAAACCATGGAGAAAGCTTCTAGAATTAAGTAGAGAAACTGGGAATGTCAGTATGTGTTAGACAGAATTATATTAAGTCACTGGGTGAGAAAGTTAGTTTAGGGTTTAAGCTGTATTAGTGAATAAGAGACAACATGGAGGATTTAGGGCGTTGTCCCTTTCTCCTTCATCTTCTCCTTCTTCTTCTTCTTCTAGGGTTTTTGGGCAATATTAGGTGACTAGATGAAAGAATCCACATTGCAGAACACAGGTGTCAGGTTCTTGGGTTATTAATGAAAATAAGTTACTTGGCATTTCATTATTGGATGGGCTGACACTTAAAAGACCTTGAAGAGATTCCTCGTCCCTCCATTTTGCACTTTGTTAGCCTAGTGTGCATAAGTCCTTGTAGTCTGTAAATATGTAATATAGATAAGGAAGAATAAACATCCTAAGCCCGTACACAAAAACAGGTTCTTTCTCATCAATCTCGGTCTGAACCCATTGTCACCCCAACACTCTGGCGCCCAATGTGTGAGGAACTCAGGACAGAGAGCCCTTTGGAGAAGGCAGCTAAAAGCTGGAAGAATCCCTGGGGAACAAATAAGCCATCTTTATGTGTGAGCTGGTGAGAGCGGAGCAGCCAGAGCCAGACACCCTTGAGCTGCTGGACAGACCATGGACAGAGGAGCTGAGGCTCAGATTGACCCAGAAGTCAGGTAAGACACCAGAGGGAACTAAAAGTGGGAAACTCAGTTTCCAACATGCCACAGTGAAAACTAAAGCCTTCTGATAATGTTTTCATAGTTTTAGTTACTTTCCCATGAAAGTTCTATAAACATAGTGTAATAGATAAACTTACGAATAAAAATTCGTAAAGGTCAAAATAAATATATTTGTAATAATATAAAATAGAACAGTGTGGCAAAAAGTCCTTCCCCAGATCTAGTTGCGAATTCCCATTCAGGAGAAAACAATGCTAGCCGGCACCCAGATAAAAATCCTAGCCTGCGCCCATCAACCGAAAAGAATAAGCAGGACACGAGCCATCAGGCTAACAAAGGAACGAGCTCGGAGGAGATATCCATCGCTGGACCTGAACACGCCCTGCAGACCACTGTTGGGGAAGCAATCAGGCTGACAAAGGAACGAGCTTGGAGGAGATATTCATTGCCAGACCTGAACACCCCACCTGGCAGACCGCTGTTGGGGAAGCAATCAGACTGGACAAAGGGAAAAGCCCAGCCGAGATATTCATCGGCTCCAACCCGGATCCCACCACTCCATCCTGATGGCCCAAACCAAAATTGAAATCAGGGAACATTAAAAACCTCTTTACATATGAGGAGACTCTGCCCGGACATCTATTAACTCTATTCTCCAATGCCAGGAAATACATTCATCCAACAATCAAGGACCTTTGGTGAATGGTGCCTGCTTGGAATTTAGCCTCAGGACACAAAATCCCTATAAAAACCCAGGCCAGAGAACCCTCAAGCGTGGATTTGGGAACACCTATACCTTTGGTATAGACCCTGTCCACCCAGTGCTGCGCTGCCCATTTTATTGTGGTTTTTCTCGTTGTTCGTTCTTTATTGAAATTGTTTTATAATAAATTTCTCTTTTCATTTAACCTAAATTTGCCTTTGCATTTATAACAGATTGGTGCCGTGACTCGGATCGGAGAAACTGCGGGAGAATCTCGCTGTCCAGGATGGGTACCCCTGCTGATTTTGGCGGCCTGGGGAGTCGAGAGCCTCCGCAGTTCGTTCCGACATCCGAACCAAATTTAGGCTACGGCAAAAACCACAATAAAAAGAGAGACGGATCCAGAGAGCTCGGGAAGGCACGGAGCCTTCGAGAAAGCTGCGGCTTGGTAGCTCGTAAAAAGTCGACAGTGCACGAAGACGCCCTCGCAGGAAATAGCTGTAAGTACTGTGGGGTTGAGCGGGTGATTGGGCGAGTGTGTGTGAGACGTGATCTGATCACGGAGCGAGTGCGGACTTCAAGGCCGCGGTTCCATCCTCCCGCGAGGGAATTGGCCGGCCGCGAAGGAAGCGATTCGGTGTGAAAAAGACTCTCTCTCCACGCTTGTAAAACCTGGGATGAAAGGGAGTCCCGGGGGACTGATCACAAGGGGCTGAAAGGGGAAGGGGACATCCTATCGAGCTCGGGAATTGGTAAACCCTTTCAGTCAACGGACCTAGGCAAAGGTCCAAAGGAGAATCGAAGTGCTGAATACAAAAGACCCCGGTGCAGCTAACTGAGAGGTGAGTATTAGCAGACTTTGATTTCTCTGGCAAAGGCAGAACAAACACAATGCAGGAAAGGTAAGATATTTTTTTTATAATATGGGACAAAGAAAAAGTAAGATGCAGAAGAAGGGTAATGAAAAGGGTCCCTCCGAGAAAGCGAAGGGATTGCTGGACATCCCACCGGAAAGTCCCTTGGGATGGATGTTAAAATATTGGGAAAATTGTCCCGAGAGAAAAAAGAAATCTAAGGCAAAAATGATCCAGTATTGTGCCGAGGTCTGGGGAGGGCAAGAATTGAGAAACCATCTCACTTGGCCTGTGCTGGGCACATTTGAAAGGTGGACGTGTAACGAGCTGCTCTCTTATGTGGAGAGCAAGGTTTCCTCGGACCCCGAGGAGAAGGAATATGCCAAGCTCTGGTTAACTGCCAGAGTAGGGTTATTCCCGGTGAAACAAAAATGTGGATCAAGGGCCGAAACCTGGGAACCCCTTGATCATTTACCACCTCCATACCACGGACCGGCAGAACCCTCTGCGGTGGATCAGGTGGTGCCGTCAGCACCCGCGGGCTCCCCAGAGCAACCTGCTGAGATATTCACATCTCGAGTGGGGGAGTCGGCATTGGCAGTCGTGCCGGCAACACTCCCTTTGCCCCCACCTGTGGAAACCCCAGCCGCCACAACCTCTCCAGAGTCCATGTTAGTGCAAGGCTGGGGATCACCCTATCCACAATTGCCCGTCCGGCTGCCACAGCCGGGACCCTCACACTTAACTGAAAAGGTCCCCCCCGGTAACCGGGTGACGGCAGAGTTCCCGCAAACAATCAAGGAAAAAAACCCCACAAACCCCAGTTCCCCTCCTGCAAGTAGAACTCGTTTGAAAGCAAAAATGGTGGGTGAAGAGTGGGGAGAGAATGAGAATGGACACCGAATGTTCCCTCTCAGGGAAGTACCAACAGCCCCTGGAGTAATTGGGTTTGTGAATGTTCCTCTTAATTCAGGGGATGTGCGAGCATTTAAAAAAGAGATGGGGCGGTTGCTGGATGATCCGTTTGGTGTGGCTGAAAGGTTGGATGACTTCTTAGGAAGCAGTATTTATACGTATGATGATATTATGGCAATCCTGAGATCGCTGTTTAATCAGGAGGAGAGAGAGATGATTAAACAAGCCGGTATCAGGGACTGGGACCGACGCAAGCCACAGGGGACACCAGGCGACCAAAAGTGGCCCAGTGTGAACCCGAGTTGGAATGCCCAGACGGAAGAAGGCAGGCGAAGCATGATAGATTTAAGAAATATAATTGTGCAGGGAATTAGAGAGGCGATTTCCCGAGGTCAAAACATTAGTAAAGTGTTCGGGGAATGCCAAGGGAAGGAGGAATCGCCCACAGAATGGGTGGAGAGGCTACGGCGGAGTCTTCAGATATACTCTGGGACTGACCCGAACTCTCCCGTGGGAGAGGTCCTACTCAAGACACAATTCGTAGCAAAGTCTTGGGAGGACATTAGGAGGAAACTGGAGAAAATCGATGGATGGCAGGATAAAAGCCTCCAAGAGCTTCTAAGGGAAGCTCAAAAGATATACATGAGAAGGGAGGATGAAAAACAAAGGCTACAGGCTAAAGTGTTAGTAGCCGCAGTAAAAGAGGTTCAAAAGCAAGAGCAAACGCATGATAAGTTTAAAACTTCACCCAGAAAACAGAAAGGCTCTCACAAGGAAGCCCCTACCCCACGGACAGAGCTTCCCGAGTGTTACTATTGTAAAAAGGTAGGACACATTCAGCGGGACTGTAGGAAAAGGATAAAAGATGAAAAAATCTTTCAAGAGGATTAGGGATGTCTTGGGCTCTTTAATTTGGGGACCAGAACATCCAAAGAGCCCTTGATAAAACTGAGAGTGGGTCCCCAACGGCAGGAGGTAAGCTTCCTGGTAGATACCGGGGCAGAAAGGAGTACTCTGCAAAAACTGCCAGAGGGGTGTGTGGCAAGCAGGGAAAAGGTTTTTGTAATTGGAGCCAAGGGAGATCCTTTTAAAGTATCTGTAATAAAAGATGTGGAAATAGAATCGAAAAATAAAATTTGCCTAGGAAATTTGTTACTTGTAGAAGAGGCGGATTATAATTTATTAGGAAGAGACATGATTGTTGCATTGGGTATCAATATTGTTGTTAAAAATTCTGAATTGGTAGTGAAGATATTCAAATTGACTCCAAAGGATGAAGAGGAAATTAATCCCAGAGTGTGGCACTCAAAAGGGGAAGTGGCAAAACTAAATATTAAGCCTATTAAAATTGAAATAGAGGACCCCGACGACCC
The DNA here is from genome assembly GCF_030490865.1 of Poecile atricapillus. Lineage (NCBI taxonomy): Eukaryota > Metazoa > Chordata > Aves > Passeriformes > Paridae > Poecile > Poecile atricapillus. The sequence goes on along the minus strand of NC_081249.1, from coordinate 64,813,503 downwards.
GATAAGGGTCAAACAATATCCCATCCCGATGAAAGGGAGGAGGAGATTAAAGCATGTAATTGATAATCTTCTCAAAGGGGGTACCCTCGAACCCTGCATGTCTCAACATAACACCCCCATCCTAGCCGTAAAGAAAACGGATGGGAGTTTCCGACTGGTTCAGGATCTTAGAGCAGTAAACACTAGAACCCGAACCAGGTTCCCGGTGGTGGCAAACCCTTATACTTTACTAAACAGACTCTCACCTGAGGATGTGTGGTACAGTGTAATTGACTTAAAGGATGCCTTTTGGACTTGTCCTTTGGATGAGAGGAGTAGGAATTACTTCGCCTTTCAGTGGGAGGACCCTGACACAAACCGAAAACAACAGCTAAGGTGGACGGTCCTTCCTCAAGGATTTGTGGAATCTCCAAATCTGTTCGGACAGGCTTTGGAGCAATTGCTAACCCAATTCGTTCCTGAGGATGGGACAAAACTGTTACAATATGTAGATGACCTGTTGATTGCCGGGACAACTGAAGAAAAGGTGAAAAGGAGTACGATTGCTTTGTTAAATTTTTTGGGACAGAAGGGGTTAAAGGTATCCAAATCCAAACTGCAATTCACAGAGCCTGAGGTTAAATATCTTGGTCATTGGATATCTCAAGGGAAAAAGAAATTGGACCCTGAAAGAGTGGCAGGGATCCTCGCACTCCCTGCCCCAAAAACAAAAAGACAAATTAGACAATTTTTAGGGCTTCTGGGATATTGCAGGCAATGGATTGAAGGTTTTAGTGAAAAAGTAAAGTTTCTGTACGAGAGACTAAACACTGACAGACTGAAATGGACTGAGTAAGATGGAATTAAATTCCAGGAGTTAAAGAATGCCCTCATAACTGCCCCCGTACTAACCTTGCCAGACACCAATAAAGAATTTCAGCTGTTTGTGGACTTGAGTGTGCAAACAGCACAAGGGGTTCTGACCCAGGAATGGGCAGAAAAAAGGAAACCCATAGGATTTCTATCAAAAATCCTAGATCCAGTTAGTAGGGGCTGGCCTACTTGCTTGCAAGCAATCGTGGCAGTAGCTCTGTTGGTTGGGGAAGCAAAAAAGATAACTTTTGGAGCTTCCTTGATAGTTTATACCCCACATGACGTAAGAAATATCTTACAACAAAAAGCAGAAAAATGGTTAACTGATTCAAGGCTTCTGAAATATGAAGCCATCTTAATCAGCTCACCGGGCCTGGAATTAAGAACAACTACTGCACAGAATCCTGCGCAGTTCCTGTTTGGGGAACCAACAGAAAAACTACTCCACGATTGCATTGAAACTGTGGAATTGCAAACAAAGGTTAGGCCTGACTTGGAAGACCAAGAATTAGAAGGAGGAGAAAAATGGTTTATAGATGGTTCTTCGAAAGTTGTTGAAGGAAAACAAAAATCAGGATATGCAATAATAAATGGTATGTCAGGAGAGGTTGTAGAGTCGGGACCCCTAAAAGCAAGTTGGTCTGCCCAAGCTTGCGAGCTATATGCTCTCCTAAAAGCCCTTCGGGGATTGAAAGGAAAAAGGGGGACCATTTTTACAGACTCAAGATATGCATTCGGAGTGGTACATACCTTCGGGAAAATATGGGAAGAGAGGGGTTTGATAAATACTAAAGGAAAAGGATTAATCCATGGGGAGATAATCAGACAAATTTTAGAAGCAGTCAGAGAGCCACGAGAAATATCGGTGGTCCATGTAAAAGGACACCAAACAGGGTGGCAATTCCACACGTGGGGAAACAATCTGGCAGAACAAAGAGGCGAAAAGAGCGGCTTTGTTAACGGTAAGTATTCCCGAAGTAATCCCAGAGGAATCACTAGAGGTTTCCATGCTCCCTTCGGAAAGGGAGATAGAAGAATTCAAAAAGGTAGGAGGTAACTTCGAAAAGGGAAAATGGTGGTTACCAGACGGGAGGGAATTAGTCCCAAAGGGAATGGCAAGGGGAATACTACGGAGACTACATGAACAAACTCATTGGGGAACTCGAGCATTAGCCGAGCAATTTCTTAAATTTTTCGGGTGCAAAGGAATCTTCGAACTCGCCAAACAAGAGGTGCAAGGATGTGTGATATGCCAGAAAATAAATCGATCAAAATTTAAGCAATCAGCCTGGGGAGGTCGCCCTCTCTCATACAGGCCGTTTGAAAGAATCCAGGTGGATTTCACTGAGCTACCAAAAATCGGTAGATACAAATTCTTATTAGTAATAGTAGATAAATTGACACATTGGGTGGAAGCTTTTCCCAGGGCAAGGGCCACAGCTCAAACGGTGTCAAAAATTTTATTGGAGGAAATTATTCCCAGATATGGGATAATAGATTATATCGATTCGGACCAAGGCACACACTTTACATCCAAAATTATCAGACAACTATCAGAAGCATTAGGCATAAGATGGCAATATCACACCCCTTGGCATCCTCAGAGTTCGGGACAAGTAGAAAGAATGAATCAAATATTACCTCTGTCTCTCTTTTCTTTGCCTCCTTTGGGCTCTGTTCTCTGTGGATTTAACTTTCTATAGTCTCCCAGCCTCCTCTGGGCTGAATTCTCTGTAGATACAGCTCTCTATAGTCCCCCAGCCTCCTCTGGGCTGAATTCTCTTTAGATACAGTTTTTCTCTCACTCCCCAGCCTCCTCTGGGCTGAATTCTCCTGGGATCCTCCCTCGTGGGGAGTTCCACTTATCTCCATCCTCGTCACTCGAAGAAAGCTCCCGGACTCATTAGGTTCTGATTTCTCGGGTTTATTAAAGGATCTTTACAAAACTTGGCAGGTCCATCCAGACTAACTGCACAAGCTTAAATCGCCACAGCCTGGCTCATCTTGTTCTAATGATACAAAATGGCCCTGAACCACGCGGCCTTTTCACTCTTATACTAATTTTTATCCTATTCACTACTGACATGTGTATTGTTATCATATTTCAACAAATAAGTTTTCTATATCTACTCACGTAATCAAAAGTGCGACTAAGTCTAAACCAATTATATTCTGTGCTTTTATAAACTGCAGAAGCATGGAGAAGAAGGAAGAAAAGGACTAAAAACTACACCCTTTTTCCTCCATCTTTACTCCACGTGTGGAACCCTCTTAAAACTTATACTTTCACCTCTGTGTCAAAAAAACTATTTTTCTACTTCTTATTCAATCTCCTACAAACTCTGGCTTATTCAGGGATATTTGGAAGCCTTTTTATCAGTATTATATACAATTGATGTATTTTTCAGAGAATTACATAAGCAGAGAAATGTTCCTGCATTTCTAGACTCCTACATCTCCCCCTTCTCTTTGCAAAAGCTTTCTCTAATCTTTTAAAACGGCTTCTCTATCCATGAATTAGCCGAGCAAACAATGTTTTCAGATATTTTCACTTAACTAAATCATGAGCAAGTTTGTATTGATTAATGCAATTAATAAAAAGATAAGGCACGAATGAAATAATTAACTGATCTTATTCTAAAGCCTTATCTTCCTTCAAAGGTTCTTAAACTTCTATAATAAACAATTCTCTTTTAAATTTCTCAGTCCACTTATTTTTTGCGTTATTGATTTTTTAGCAATTGAGATGTTGTCTTCACTCGAGATCACGTTTGTGTGCTGGCTTCTTGGCTTCTGGAGTCTACTTTCTCTCTTGCTTGTTTCTCGGTCCAGTATGGTTTCACACACTTCGCGGGAACCCACTTTGGTCCTGCATCTGTGGAGACACAGGCATATCCTTTTCCCCAGGTTATTAATTGAAATGGACCTTCTATTTGTTTTGATTCTAAGTTTCTAATCAAGACCAAAGGTTTCTCTTTTAGTTTTGCCTGGGTACTGTTAGAGAAATGCCTAATAATCGGTGGAATTGGTTCTGCAAAGGAGCTATTTAGAAAATTCAAGACATACAATGCCTTATTCAATCTCATCTGGGGTGTAGCTTCTGCCTCTCCTCTTTTCTGTCTGTCTAAAATAGATTTTAAAGTACGATGCGTTCTCTCAATAATTGCTTGACTCGTCGATGAATGGGGAATGCCAGCAGTGTGATAAACACCCCATTTTTTCAAAAACTCTTCAAGAGTACGATTTTTATATGTTGGACCATTGTCAGTTTTGATTTCTTTAGGTACACCTAATGATGCGAACGCTTGTAAAAAGTGTTTACATGCATGTTTTGCTGTTTCTCCTGTGTGTAGAGAGGCAAAAACTGCACCTGAAAAAGTATCTACTGATACATGAATGTTCTTAAATCTCCCAAAAGATGGATATTTAGTAACATCTGCTTGCCATAATTGCAAACTCTCCAATCCTCTTGGATTTACTGTCCTGTGGACATAGGAGGCTGTGCCAACTGGCAATCTGGGCATTTATGATGGCTTTTGCTTGCTCTTTTGAAATATGGAATGTGCGCATCAATGCTTGTGCATTCTGATGAAAGAATGCATGACTCAATTTTGCTTGTTCAAAAATATTTGGTAAAGTGTTTGAAATGATTAAAGTCAGTTTATCTGCTCGGGCATTTCCTTCTGCTAGAAAACCTGGGAGAGAAGAGTGTGCTCTAATATGTGAAACAAAATACGGATTTTCTCTTTGTTCTATTATTTGTTGCATACTGATAAGATAACAATACAGATTTTCATTATCTACTTCTTTCAGAAGAGATCCTTCTATTCTTTTAACAATATTTGCTACATAAGCCGAATCTGTTATCAAATTGAAGGGTTCTTGAAACAACTGAAATGCTCGAACTACAGCAGCTAATTCTGTGATTTGGGGTGAGCCTTGTACAATTTGAATATCTGATTCCCACTTTTTTGTGATGGTATTTTGCCATGTTACAACTGCTTTGTGGGTTTTTCCCGAACCATCAGTAAACAGAGTTACTGCATTTAACGGTACTTCACTCAGCTTTGGTTTTTCTTTATAACTTAAAGAAAACTGTTACTTTGGACTGTAACAGTTTATGACTGGGAAAATGACTTGAGCAAACTCCTGTAAAACTTAGCAACGCAATCTGCAAGTCATCAGACTTTTGCAATGCCCAATCTAAATAATCTTTCTTCAGAGACAGGTAAATTATAGTAAAATCTTTACCTGTCATTGTTAACAATCTTGTTCTGGCTCTGATAATTATCTGGGCTGCCATTTCTAATGCAGTATAAATTATTTTAGGGAACCTGTAGGGCAAGAATACCCATTCTATTATCAACAAAGGATCTCTTTCTGAACTGTCCCACTGGAATATAAGACCATACAATTGAATACCCTCCCCTAATACTCCCAGAAAAAAGGGGAGAGTTCTTGAAACTCGATGAGCTTGTCTTTTCTGGAGAGCTTCAGTGATATTTTCGAGAGCTCTTTGAGCTTCGGGTGTGAGAGTTCTGGGAGATCTGAGATCAGTGTCCCCTTTAAGCAAATTAAAAAGCGGTGAGAGTTCATCATTTGTGATTCCCAAAGTTGTTCTGACCCAGTTGATTTCTCCAAGGAGTCGCTGTAGCTCTTGTAGGTTATTGACTCGAGTTCTTACTTGTATTTTTTGAGGTCTTATTTCTTGTGCTGTAATCTTCCAACCTAGATAGCTCCATGGTGAAACTTCCTGAATTTTAGAAGTCGAAATTTCTAGTCCTGCTTTCTGAATTTCCATAAACATGCTGTCACGAGTTTTTTCCAGTTCTTGCTTTGTTGCTGCAGCGATGAGCAGATCATCCATATAATGAATGATCAATGCCTTTGGATGTTTTTCTCTCACTGGAGACAGGGTTCATGCCACGAACCATTGGCAAATTGTTGGAGAATTACGGAGACCTTGTGGTAACACCACCCAAAACATACCTCTGTAGAGGTCTCATTCTATTAATACTTGGAACTGAAAAAGCGAATCTTGGAGCATCTTTCGGATGAAGCGGAATGTTGAAAAAACAATCCTTGAGGTCGAAGATCATGATTGGCCAGTGTCTCGGAATCATTGAAAGCGATGGAAGTCCAAGTTGAAGGGGTCCCATTTCCTCAATGACCTCATTAATTCTTCTGAGATCATGAATCAATCTCCACGAACCTGAAGACTTTTTACGAATTACAAAAACTGGAGAGTTCCAGGGACTAGTAGTTGGTGTAATGTGACCTTTCTGCAACTGTTCTTGGACTAATTCTTCTAGAGCACTCAGTTTCTCCTTTTCTAGGGGCCACTGGTCCACCCAAATAGGGTCATCTGTTTTCCAAGTTAATTTCAAGGTGGTGAGTGCCTCAGTGGCCCCGATCAAAAATCCATTTCAATTCTCATCCCCCACTGGGATAGAATGTCTCTTCCCCACACTGTGAAGGGTCTCTGTACAACAAAAGGACACACAATAGCTGTCTTTTCTTTTGGCCCTGTAATGATGATGGGGTGTTCACTCTGCAGGCACACAGTGTTCCCTCCAATCCCTGAGAGGGCACTCAGAGGAGTTTTTAAACTCCACTCTCCGGGCCAGAGAAGATGTGAAATGACTGTGACATCTGCGCCTGTATCCACTGTCCCTTGTATTAAAACTGTATTTTTATCATATGTTAACTCACAAGTGATTACAGGTCGATCACGGCTAATTTGTTTCACCCAGGTAGCATGAACTTCTATGTATTCATTGACAGATGCAATCCGCTCTCTGGTCTTTATCTTGATTGGAGTATTTGCATGTGGAGGCAGGGCAATAGCTTTAGCTATCAGTATGTTTGCTGGAAGGGTCAGTGGAGGACGTAGAGCTTTAGCTAGTACTGTTAATTCTTCATTATAATTTGCAGAGACAACACATGGATATATAATAAGTCCCAAAATAGTACATCTGTCCCTGCCTATTATCAAAAAATCCTGTCTCTTTCTTGATGCTCCGGTAGCTCCTGTATGGATTACTGCATGATCTTCATTAAAAAAACACACCATTTTTGAAGTCCTTAATTCACATTGTGCACCTGGTGGTAATAAATCTGGATCACTGGGGAATTGACAAACAGTCTTGCTAAGTGAGTCAGTTTGTTGTTCCCCAATGATCATTCTCTGATTAGAAGAATTCAGTAAAATTGATGTTGAGGATTTTCCCTTACCACCACTTGTGTCATCGCGTGGTGGCTCGGCGCGCTCTTTTTGAAGTTTCCCGGCATTGCCAGAGGTTTTCCATCTACATCTGTCATGGAAAAACATTGACTAGGATGATGTTTTCCTCTTCTGCATCTAGGGCAAAGACTTTGTGCTTTTTTCTGTGACGTACAATTCTTCTTTATGTGTCCCTGTTTTCCACATTGATAACATATTCCTTTGGAAAGTGTTGCTTCCACCACGTCTGTACAATTAAGTTGTTGAAATCCTGATTCCATGCTCTTGAATATTTTCTGAAATCCCTCTCATTGTTCTTCAAGTAACTTTTGAAATTCTTCTGCAGAAACGCTGGCAACTTGTGAAATGCACATCTTACTGCAGGCCTCTATCATTTCTTCAACTGTTGGATACCCTGGCAAGGCACTGATAATACGTCGACACTCTGCATTAGCATTTGCAAAAGCAAGACCTTGAAGCAAATGTGGCTTCACATTTTCATCTATCACTTGTCGGTCAATTGCTTGTGTGAGACGATCCACAAAACTGGTGAAAGGCTCTGAAGGACCCTGCCTTATTTCAGTGTAAATACCTTCTGAGGATCCAGAAGGTTGAATCTGCAGCAGTGTCTTTTCAGCTGCTTCTATGATATCTCGGAGCACCTCTGGAGGCAAATCTGCCATTTGAATTTCTGGTTTATGATATGGGATATCTCCTGCCATCTGGGCTACTGTGATGTGTGCATATGGTCCTCTTGCATATTTATCTCTCAATTCTTGGAGGGCTTTTCTCCATTTCTTATTCCATAACATATATTGTGACTCTGTAAATATTGTTGTTGCTATATATTTGCAATCATAAGGTAACATTTCATGACTGCGAAAGAGGCCTCTCAATAACTGTTTAAAATACAGAGAGCCAAGTCCTCTCTTTTCTACTGCATCCAGTAGGTCTTTTAAAAGTGAGCCATCTATTGGCTCCCATCTTGGGGTGTCATTCTAATTGGGAATGGCAGGACGAATGACACGGACTCTCAAGGGAGTCAGAACAGGAGAGAATCTCTAGTTTATTGCTACAGTTATGTTATATAGACTAGTTCGTCGAAAGTACAGAAAGGAAACTCTTATTGGTTAGTAAAGTGCTACATTACCATCATTGGTCAGTGGGGTTTACCACCCCCTGACCTTCTCCTGCAAGGAAAACACGGGGACAGACAAACAGCACCTGCAGGCTGTTTTCTGTCTTTGAGGATTGTTTTGAATCCTCCCATGAATTTCCCAGGCTAGCTTCTCAGGCAGGGCTGGCAGGCCATGGGGCCTGCAGCTTGCTCTAAAGCTAGCCTCCATATTGGGGCATCCTCCCTTCTTCCAAGTCTCACTGGTAGTACAGCAATATCCTCAATATTTCCAGGAGCATCCATTCCTCCCCCTTCTCTTTGAGGAAGGGTCCATATTGATTTTTGTTTTTGTTTTATTCTAATTTGAGGTATCATAGGGAAATTTTGTGATTGTGAGAATTCAGCAAAATTAGGATCAATTAGATCCTGGAAATCTAAAGGATACTGTAATCTTCTTGAAGAGGAGGGATATTTTTTTGAAAACAAATCCAATTTTGAATCAATATTTTGAAAAGCTGACTTGTCAGCTTGAAGGAAAAAGTCTTGTGCTTTAAATGACGACAGTGGAATTCCTTCACCAGCAGTAATGGTTAAAATACTGTCATCCTCCACATGCTTTGCGCTTATAATTTCAGATGATGAGGGCTGGTGTAATGCTGTTTGCCCATATGATGCTGTTGTTTCAGCAATTGGCTGTAACTCCTTTGTTACTGCTGAATCATTAGTACTTGTTTTTATAATTTCTAAGAAATATGAGAAAAATTCTAAAAATGCATAATCAGGGGGATAATTCTCTTTAAGAGATAAATCCCTTTCAGTACTAATGATGCTTATAGTAGAGAATTCTTTCTTTATTGCCAGATCGTCTTCATATTTAAGTTGCGCAGGCTTGGAAGCTATGCCGGACTGCACATGCGCGGTTTGGCAGGGGGTTTCCCCAATCTCCGCCTTGATGGGTTGGACCCTCCGCATCATGGACCGCGTCACGGGTCTCCCTTCGGGGCGTGCCTTTATGGCTTTGGCCGGCCCCCTTGCTTTTCCTGCCTTTTTAAGGCGGCGCTTTGGTATTGCTCCTAATTTCTCCCCATTATATCCGGGGTCTCTGTGCGGCGCGGCCAATCCGCCGTTTCCCGCCGCTCTTTGTGGCTCCTCCTTTTGGGCAGCCTCTGATTCCGCCTGCTGGGCGGGTATATCTGAGGGTACATCTATGCCTGCTGGGCATGCTCTGTTTCATTATTTTTTTCCGATATCATTTCCGGGCTATTAGCTTTGTCAGAGGGCGGGGAGAAATCCCTCCCTCGCTCTGGCTCCTCTGACAGAGGCGGGTAAGGGGGTTGTTCTATAGGCGTGGCTTTAGAAATAACATGAATATTTTCTAGTACTTTCTTCACCCCCCCCCGCTACTTTTTCTGATTCTAATAATTCCATAAAGACTTTATGCCATTCCTCATGTGTTCGCGCGCGACTTTTCTCTCTGCAATATTGCAGCAAACTGTTCACTTTGCTTTCTGGAGTTTCAGTGGGACCTGTTTGGTGCTCCGCCGCCTCTCGCAGTCCTCCCTCCTCCCGCACAATATCCGAAGGGATGGGGTTAAGGGTAACCATGCCGCTGAGGCTTTTTGGAGCTTCCCGATGCTCCAGAAAGGGCAGTTCAATATCTCTCCCCTCCCCACTTTTCAGGGTAGGTAATTTCGGAAAATGATACTGATACATTACATCAAAAAGAGTATCACTTCTCTCTATCATTTTTTCTGGTACCCATGTCTCTGGGATTTTTGATTCTTGTAATCTCATTTTTATAGTTGCCCATATACACGGCTGAAATATTTGCTCTTCAGTTACTCTAGGGTAATTTTCTTTTATCCACAATAACAATAATTCTAATTCATTCCTAGGAATTTTATAATGATACTGTTCAATAACAGTTTCTTGTCGTTCTAATTGGGAACGGCGGAAAGAACGACACGGACTCTCAAGGGAGTCAGAACAGAAGAGAATCTCTCAGTTTATTGCTCCAGGCCTGTTTTATAGACAGATACGTGGAAAGTACAGAAAGGAAACTCTTATTGGTTAGTAAACTACTACATCACCATCATTGGTCAGTGGGGCTCACCATCCCCCTGACCTTCTCCTGCAAGGAAAACAAGGAGAACAAAACAACACCTGCAAGACTGTTTTGTTTCCCTGAGGATTGTTTTAATTCTTTCTCATGTTTTTCCCAGGCTACTTTCTCAGGCAAGCCTGAGGAGCTATGCGGCCTGTAATTTGTACAGGCACTCTGATTCAGATATAGCATCCATAATTCACCCCTTTTGTTAAAAAAAAAAATAAAAGGGCAGTGTTTGTCACGTCCTGCTGGGCCCTTGCAGGAGAGAGAACAAACACAGCACAAGAGGTTTATTTCAACAGAACTTGGAATGGATGCTGATTTAGAATCTTGACTTATGTTTTGATGTTTAAGGATTGTTCTCCTTGCAAGGATCTGATGGCTGACTCTAACAGAACCGGTTCAGTGAACTAACACACACGCACACACAACAAAAACCATTGTTAGTCTGTTCCAACTGACGGTCTAACTTGTCGACAAGTAAGAATGTTCAGTCTCTGCTTGTAGAAGGACCATCTGAGTGATGATCGGTGTCTTGGTCATCATCTGAGGGTCGCCTGTTGGCTGCTTTCTGCCTTTGGTGTCGCAGATCAGGGCGGACGCACCTTGCGGGTACCCACCGTACCCCAGTGTCTGTGGAAATGCATGCATACCCGCGACCCCAAGCGATGAGTTCACACGGGCCTTGCCACTTGTTGGTGGTTAGGTCTTTCACCCAGACTTTCGCTCGGGGCAGGTGCACCTCGCCTGAGGACTGCAATGAAAGAAAATGATTAAAAATGACAGGGTTATCAGAATTTTTTTGCACTGTGAGGTGATTGATTGTATACAAGGCTTTCTCCAGCCGGCTGTGTGGAGTTTCTCCAACCATCCCCGTTTTTTGTTTTTCTAGAACACGTTTTAGGGTACCATGAGCGCGTTCGACAATAGCCTGCCCAGTGGGAGAATGTGGAATACCGAATGTGTGTGAAACTCCCCATAACTGTAAAAATCGTCGTGTCTTCTGTGAGGTGTAGGCAGGGCCATTGTCAGTTTTCACAGAAGAAGGTATGCCCAAGACTGCAAATGCAATTTTCCAATGGGCAATAACATCACGACCTTTTTCCCCGGTGTGAGCAGATGCCCACATAGCAGATGAAAAGGTGTCAACAGACACATGCACATACTTAAGTCTGCCAAATTCCGCAATGTGAGTAACATCTGTCTGCCAAAGCTGTAGGGCTTTCAACCCTCTGGGGTTCACCCCCGCTGGCAGAGGTGCTGCAAGTCCATGACAGTCAGCACAAGAACTGACAATGTCACGAGCTTCGGTCGGTGTCAGGTGAAACTGTTTTTGCAAAGTATGTGCACTTTGGTGGAAAAAATCATGCGATGCCTTGGCTTGTGCAATTTTGTCAGGCTGAGGTGCTACCCATGCAGGGTTAGCTAACCTATCAGCCCTGGCATTACCTTCTGCTATGAAACCTGGTAGATGGGTATGACTCCGAATATGCAGGATATAATATGGGTGAACTCGAGCTTGGATTACACACCACAAAGACTTCAGCAGCTGAAATAGATGCTCATTATCAACTTCTTTCAGGAGCACACAATCTAAACGCTTAGCAAGCTCTGCTACATAAGCAGAATCAGTAACTAGATTCAATGGTACCTGAGAAAACCGCTGGAATGCCATGGTTGCACCCTTAGTTCGACTAACTGGGCTGAGCCTGACTCATGGCCTTCCAGCACTTGCCACTCAGACTCATCCTTCCATGTAACAATGGCTTTTCCCGTCCTTCCTGAACCGTCAGTGAAGACGGTGGGTCCCTGCACCGGCACCCGACTACTCTTTTGTCGAAAGGACAATTCAGCTGACCCTGCTAATTGCAACAGTTTGTGGCTGGGCAGATGATAAGCAACCTGCCCTGAAAAGTTTTGCAGCGCACTCTGTAAGGAGGCACTGTTAGTCAGACTCCATTCAAATTCCTCCCGCCGTATTGGGAGGATAATTTTCCCAGGGTCGGCTGCCATCAGCTGCAAACACCGTTGACGGCATTTAATTATCAATTGAGCAACCAATTCAAATACCGTGGGCGCCGTCTTTTTCGGTTGATGGGGCAGAAAAATCCATTCCAAAATGTGCAAAGGATCAGACCATTGTTCACTCCATTGGCCAATGATACCTGTAGGATGAGACTCTGGACAAGTAATAAAAGCAGTGATATCAATGGATGGATCCACCCGGTAAACTTGCCGAGCAGAAACAGCCTGTTGAACATCCTCCAGCGCTCGCTGCGCTTCAGGAGTCAGCTCCCGAGGGGAGTTCAGATCAGGGTCCCCCTTCAAAAGATTGAACAATGGGGACAACTGTGCCGTGGTCAGCCCTAAGTAAGGACGCAACCAAGTGATGATACCCATCAATTTTTGGGCATCATTCAGAGTCTTGATAGAATCCACAAATTGCACCTCTTGATGGCAAATGGTTCGATCTAAGATTTTGACCCCTAGATATTTCCAAGGAGGATGCCGCTGAACCTTTTCCGGAGCTACCTGCAGGCCATGAGAACGCAGAGCTCCGAACAGCTGGGGCTGTATCCTCAGCAGTTCATCCTGGGTGGATGCTGCCACCAGGATGTCATCCATGTAATGATAACAATAAGCTTCAGGAAACTGCTCACGGACTCCTGATAAGGCCTGAGCTACATACCACTGACAAATAGTCGGGCTGTTCTTGCAGCCCTGTGGCAAAACCTTCCATTGATACCTCTGCACGGGTTCAGCGTTGTTGATCGCAGGCACTGTGAAAGCAAACTTGCATTTGTCCTCAGAATGCAATGGAATAGTAAAAAAACAATCCTTTAGATCAAGGATCAGGATTTTCCACTCCGTGGGAAGCATGGTAGGTGACGGCATGCCAGGCTGCAGTGCCCCCATGCTTTCCATGACTGCATTGATCTTGCGGAGATCCTGCAACAATCTCCATTTCCCAGATTTTTTCCTGATCACAAAAACGGGACTGTTCCAGGGACTAGTGGAAGGCTCAATGTGTCCCTGCTGTAACTGTTCTTGGACTAATTCACGAAGGGCAACCAATTTCTCTTTAGCCAGGGGCCACTGGTTTTCCCAGATGGGTTTGGTCACCAGCCACCGCAAAGGCAGCGTGGAAAACTGTGTGCCCTTCGTCACAGTGGCCCCTATCAAAAATGTGTCCCAATCCGCACTCCCCATGCTGCCAAGACATCCCGCCCCCAGAGGTTAAGTGGAGCTGCAGTGACATAAGGCCGGACCATAGCTGTTTGCCCTTCTGGGTTTTTGATCAGCACGGGCCGCTGGCTCACAAATGTCTGCGTGGTACGTCCCAGTCCCTCAATGGCCGAACCCATAGGAGTCAAGGGCCAGGACGGAGGCCACGCAGAGAAGGAGACGATCGTCACATCTGCCCTGGTGTCGATGAGACCTCGAAGCTGAATTTGCGGCGGGCTGGCAGTCGGCAGACTCAGGGTGCACGTCATTTGAGGACGCTGAGTAGAGATACAGGCGGACCAAAGGACTTGGGGCAATCCGGTAGATCCAAAGCCACCATCCCCACGGGTCCGATCAGCAGTCCTAGGAACACAGGACTTAAAAGGCACAAATTGAGCAATGCGAGTCTTCTCAGGGATGGTAACAGGGGGGGAAGGAGTAGAAACCAGGGCACAAATCTGTCCCATAAAGTCAGCATCAATGACTCCCGGGTGTACAAAAATTCCTTGTAGGGTCGCACTAGATCTTCCCACAAGCAGTGCACTCAAACCGTGACCCAGAGGACCAAAAGCATCCAGGGGAACCTTATACACATGACTAGAATCTAATGTAACTGTTGTTGCGGTGTATACATCCACTCCTGCCGCCCCCTGGGTGCTGCCTCTAAGCTGGCTGAGTAGGCCTGTGGGGGGGCTGTGCCCTGGGAACTCACTTGTGTCAGAGCGCAGGTCCCCTGTGCGCTCCTGTACACGTTTCCCGAATCCCCCAAAGGCCGACCATTGGCATGATATCTAGATCTACATTGATCAGCAAAATGACCTGGCTTGTGACATCTAGCACACAAGAGCTTCCCTTTCCCTTTATTACTCTGCTGCACCTGCCGAGCCTTGCCCTGAGCATTCTTTTGCTTCCTGGTGCCGCGGCGGCGGAAAGCCCGGAGCACCACGACTTCTCCAGAAGCAGCCTTGAAAAAGGCTGGCCCAAAGCGCATGCGAGCAGCTTCGAGCAGTCGAGTGATTCCAGCTCAGCTCAGTAATAGTATAGTGATTTCAGCTCAGCTCAGCTCGGCAGCAGCGGCGGCAGGCAACACAGGAAGCAGGGACGAGATAGCTGGTCCAGCGTTCCACCGAGGTACAAGCCTTTATTCAGGCAAAGCTTCGGCGAAGGGTGCCGGTAACAGCGAATCTCCCGAACAGAGGAAAACCCGGGATATTTATGGGGAAGGAGAGGGGCGGGGGGAAGCCCGAGATACCTGTATCGGGGTGGGACAGCAGGGGGAACACCAATGAAACACAACAGTTTAACATAACTAACTCAAAGACCCCTGGGAGCAACATTGTGTCGCTCTTACAGAGAAGTATCTCCTCTCCAGGGGAGGGCCAGTATCTCGGGCCCAGCGGGCTCCTCCGCACCCACAACTCCCACTTCTTTATTTATTAAAAAGGCATCCCCTAGAGAGTTAGCTGATAGCTTCTTAAAACATGAAAACATACTTAGGAAGATAATAACAATCAAGAAAACCCAACAAATGTTCTTGAGAACGGAGGCAACCCATCTCTCGAGTCCCCAGCTCACAAAAAGGTCTTCAAGCCACTGGGGCTCCTTTTCAGCCTGGAGTTTTTGGACTGCATATTGGAGTCTCTGGATGCGGGCGTGGATGCCTTCACTGGGGCTGGAGAGGTTAAAGCAGCATAAACCATCTGATTCTTCACAGCCGTGTCCATGGGCCAGGAGCAGAAAGTCTATGGCAGCTCGGTTTTGTAGCGTAGCATGCCTAACAGTTTCTTCATCTGTCAGGAGGTCGCTCAGGACAGAGGAGGTCCGGTTGGCCTGCTTACCAAGCCAACACTCCAGGTGAGAAGGCTCACCAAGGGCTTTAGCAGCAGCTGCCCACGGCAAAAATGCTGACATCACTATCTTCTTCGTGTAGGACCGATCTTTAATTTGGTTATCACATTTTTCATCTAATTGTGTGAGATCTTTCTTTTGGTGGGCCAATTCATTCTTTTTCAGCCAATCATTTATTAGAGTTGAATTTGGAGTGAGGATGGTAAGCTGTCCAAGCGTGCAAGGACCTCCCCGGAATCGGGAAGGGATTCCTGCCCACACTCTATCCCCACAGATCAAGAACACTCCCCGGGGCAGCACTCTGGGATAGTGAGAGGAGGTGGATCGTGTGCTGCTGGTGTAATTGCACCATTTGGACTGACTGTAAATTTTACTGTTGGGAGTCACATTTTTCCTTGATTTAATTGCCTTTTGGTATTTCGAGGCAGGCCATGCATTGGCTACTGGGTGATAATTAAAATTTATGCAGTAGGCAGCTTTGGAGGATCCCAAAAGCTCTAATTCCTGGGGTTCCTCTGGTGCATGGGGCAAGATCTTTGTCCACTCTTCCCAAGTGTCTACTGGGTTGGGTTCTTTCCCTGTGAAAGGATATTCATGGGGCTTTAAAGGAATCCCTACCAGGCAGGATGACAGAGGGTTGGTGGCGCTGCCCATGGACAAGCACATGTGGTCTTGTTGGAGTGTCTTTGCGAGGGTGATCCACACGTTCTCCTGGGGCTGTGCTACTAGCCAGGCATCCACAGCTGATGTTTTCAGGAGCATCCAGATAATCAGGGACATCAGGAACTCAAGGATGGTTTTGCTCTCCATTTTCTACAACAGGACATAGAAGATTAGCTCTAATTTTTGGAGGGGGGGGGGAGCTATTTTCTTTCTCCCTTTCCTCTCCCGTCTCCCCCCTCTTTAAAAAAAAAACAAAAAAAAACCAAACAAAAACAAAACCACTAATTATAAGCAAGATTATTCTGTGTATTTGGGGACACAAGACTCGACACCAGCAGCAGCAGAGGTGCACTTGGGTGTAAGCTGGCAATTTGGGCTAGGCAACGAGGGCAAGAAGGGGAAGGGGGAGGGAGTTAAGAAGACTTGTGTACTGTCACGGTGTCAGGCGTGACGTTGGCAGTCGTCTCGTTGCAGCTCTGGTAGCAGGACGGTTTGGCCTCTGTCTGGTTGTTGGTCTGGTGGCAGGTCGGTTCTGTGGACTCCGACGACGTCTCCGTTTCCAGGCTGCAGTGGGCTGCTGTTTTTCTGGACCTGTGTGGGTCTCAGGAGACTTTGAAAGTTCTGAATCTGGTGCAGGGTTTGTAGGGCCTAAGTAGGGTTTTACATTTTTCCCTGGGAGCCACTTAGGTCCTGATGGTGTGGACACACACGCATACCCTCTCCCCCAGGTAATCAGTGGGAAGGGTCCTGATGTCCGTTGTGATTCAGGATCCTTGATCAGCACCGGCGGCTTCTCTGTGAGTTTGGCATGAGTTGAGTTAGAGAAGTGCCGTATTACAGGGGGGTCAGGCTCTGTAGGTGAGCAATTTAGAAAGTTCATGACATATAGAGCCTTACAGAGCCTCTCAATGGGAGGAATGATCTCTGTTCCTCCCCGCTGGTGATCAAGGACTCTTTTTAGGTTTTGGTGGGTCCTTTCTACTATTGATTGCCCTGTAGGGGAATGAGGAATGCCCGTGGTGTGTTTCACCCCCCACTCATTGAAAAAGTCTCTTAATTTGTGAGAGGTGTAAGCAGGTCCATTGTCTGTTTTAATTTGTTCTGGGACTCCCAGGGTAGCAAAAGCAAGGAGAAAATGTCGGATGGTGTGCTTGGCATTTTCTCCTGCATGGGCTGAGGCAAACACTGCACCAGAGAAGGTGTCTACGGAGACATGTACGTATTTGACTCTCCCGAAGGATGGGACATGAGTGACATCAGTTTGCCATATCTGGCAGCTGTTAAGTCCTCGGGGGTTAACCCCGGAGTTAACGACAGGTATTTGGAACGATTGGCAATTAGGACAGGTGGCAACTATTGCCCTAGCCTGGTCTCTGGGTAGTCTGAACATTCTCATCAGTGCAGGCACATTTTGGTGGAAGAACTGGTGGGACAATCTTGCTTGCGCGAAAATGTCCGGGACATTGGCTGCTGCAGCAGGCATGGCTAAGGTGTCTGCCCTCCTGTTTCCTTCACCAATGGCACCTGGGAGGTCGGTGTGCGCCCTCACATGCATGACATAGTAAGGTTGCTTTCTGTGAGAGATAAGATATACTAATTCAGAAAGCAATTTGTATAAATTTGGGTTAGAGACCTCTTTTAGAAATGCATGTTCTGCTCTCATAGCTATTCCAGCCACATAAGCCGAATCAGTCACTAGGTTGAAAGGTTCTTGGAATTTCTCAAAAGCTCTGACAACGGCTGCTAATTCAGCAATCTGTGGTGATCCCTCGACCACTTGGACATCAGACTCCCATTTCTGTGTCCTGGGGTCCTTCCAAGTCATGACTGACTTGTGGGATTTCCCTGAGCCATCTGTGAAAACCGTCAGGGCCTGGAGTGGTGTTTTGCTCTGTAATGATTTGGGGACCAAATTAAATGTGGTTTTGAAAAGTCTGTGGCTAGGTGGGTGTATAGAAATTTGGCTTGAATAGCTATCGAGAGCGAACTGAAGGCTCTCATTGGTTTGGAGGAAAGGCTCCAAACTTCCAGTTGCCAATGGGAGGAAGATGCAGGTGAACTCACAGGCTGCGAGAGTGCGGAGATGGACTCTAGCTCTTTTAATGAGTTCAGCCATGATTTCTTGTGGAGTGGTGATAGTCTTAGTGGACTGGTTATGTGTAAAGATCCACTCAATGATAAGGAGAGGATCCTTCAATGCAGTGTCCCATTGAAAGATGAGCGCGTGTAAGCGCGGGGCCTTACCCAGGACAATCAGCTGGAAGAGCAGGCTGGGCTCATACCGGTGGGCTTGCCGTGAAGACAGGGCCTCCTGAACCTTGGTGATGGATTCTCGAGCCTCTGGCGTGAGGGAGCGTGGTGAATCGAGGGCCTCACTGCCACGGAGCAGGTTGAAGAGGGGTGCAAGGACTTCTGTTGTTACCCCAAGCAGGGGGCGTATCCAGTTGATGGACTCACAGAGCTGATGCAAGTCCCGCAGGGTCTTGGGGTCATCTTTGATGCTCAGCTGCTGGGGCACGATGGTCCGCTCACGGATCTGGAGTCCTAGGTAGGTCCACGGGCAGGTGTGCTGGATCTTGTCCTCACGGATCTCAAATCCAGCGTCCTCGATCGTCTGGATAGTTTTTTGTAAAGTCCGGTGCAGATAGTCATCGTCAGCAGCACAAACCAGGATGTCATCCATGTAGTGGAGGATGATGGCATCTGGGAACAGGGTCCTCACAGGTGACAGGATGCGGGCCACGTACCATTGGCAGATGGTAGGAGAATTTTTCATCCCTTGAGGAAGGACTAGCCAATGGTATCTTTTTAAAGGTGCTTGTCTGTTTGGAGAGGGAACCGAGAATGCAAATCTGGGGGCGTCCTGAGGGTGGAGGGGTATGTTGAAAAAACAGTCCTTTATGTCAATGACAGCCAGCTTCCAATCTCGGGGGAGCATTGAAGGGGAGGGCATGCCAGGCTGGAGGGGGCCCATGTCTTCAATGACATCATTGATCTTCCGGAGGTCCTGAAGGAGTCTCCACCTGTCTTTGCCTGGTTTGCACAGAACAAAGACAGGGGAGTTCCAAGGGCTATTGGTCTCAGTGATGTGGCCTTTGGCAAGCTGCTCTTCCACAAGGGCTTCCAGTGCGCGCAGTTTGGTTTCAGATAGGGGCCACTGATCAACCCACACTGGATGGCGCTGTTTCCAGGTGAGTTGGGGGGTGGTAGGCATGGCGCGCTTCTCAGTGACCCCCACTAAAAATCCCTGCTGGGAATCCTCAGAGAAGCTCCCCATTGGGACAGGAGATCCCGTCCCCAGAGGGTGATTGGTGCTCTCACCACAAATGGCCTGATGGTTGCCATTTGTCCCTCAGGTCCTTCGATGACAATATTCCGTTTGCTCCTCATGGAGGCTGTCATCCCTCCAATTCCTGAAATCATGCCTGCTACAGGCTGTAATTCCCAATTGTCTGGCCACTCGGAGCGGGCGATGATGGTAACATCTGCTCCAGTGTCTATCATTCCTGGGCGCTGAATCCTTTCCCCATAACAAAACAGGCTACAGTCCACAATGGGTTTGCAGGAGCCCACAACCTGTGTCCACATAGCACTGGGGTTGAGGGGAACATGATCTGGGCAGTCACTAGGAAGTAAAAAGGCCTGTGCCACAGGAGTCTGTTCCTTTAAATAATAAGGAGGGTCTATGCAGGCCAAAGAGATGGAAATTTCATCTCCAGGGTATATAGTCTGGACTTCAGGAACAGTCTGAATTTGTCCTGGACAGTTAGTTGGATCCCCAAGTATTAAGATGTTAGAGGGACCGCCTGGTGGTCCACGTTTCCCTGTGGGGACTTTGTAAACACAGTCACCTTTCATATGTAAAGAGAGTCTAGTTACCAGTTGACGCCAGGTTCCCATCTGAGGCGCTCCACCTGCTGGGTTTAATATTGGGGCCCCCGTGGAGGCAGGATGGTGGGTTTGGCAGGAGGGGTGGAGCGGTGCGGCATTTGATTTGATGTCGAAGCGCGGGGCCGTCCCGCGCTCTGCTTGAAGTTTCCCGAATGCCAGTTCTGTCTGGGGAACTGTTGGTGGGCTGGCGGTTGTATAGAATGTCTCTCCGGACAGTCTTTGAAAAAGTGTCCAGGCTCACCACAATTAAAACAACAATTTCCATTGGGGTTTGCAGCATAAGCTCCAGATATCGCCTCTGCCACTCCTTTAGCCACTGCAAGTGCCACTGTATTCTCACTTGAGGCAGAGGAGTGTTTGGTGCAGGCTTCAACCATCTGATCTATGGTTGGTTCGGGGTCCAGAGGGAGGGCTCGCAAAACTGCTTTGCACTCCTGATTAGCATTGGCCATTGCTATTTTTACTAATAATTCCTTTTGTGCCTGAGGGCTCTCTATCTGCTTTTCAATGGCTATTTTTAACTTATCAATATACTTAATAAAAGACTCAGTTGCCCCCTGCTTAATATTGGTGAAGCACTGCGTTGGCACTTTATCATCAGGGGTGGTAAAAAGAGATATCTTGGCAGCATTAGCTATATCCTGTAAGGCTGCTTCAAGCAGATCCCTGGCCTGATCTCGGGGCTTTTGGAAATCTCCTTCTCCTGCTAATTGCTCTAAAGTAAAATTGGGTCTGTTAGCATCTCTTGCATAAACATCTGCCAATTGCTTTAAATGTTTTTTCCACTGCCTCTCCCACAACATGCATTCTGCTGGAGAGAGAAGGCAGTTCATAATATTTTTGATGTCATGAGGGACCATGACGTGGGCAGAGAAGGAGGCTTCCAACAAGTGTTTAAAAAAATGTGAACTCCTGCCATGTTCCTCGGCAGCTTTGCAAAGTTCCTGCAGTTCCCTATAGTGAAGGGATTCCCATGCAGCAACCTGTGCCCCTGCCCTGTCTCTCTTCATTATTACAGGAAAGGCAAGTATTTTCTGGGACAGAGCTGAGTTCCCCGCCCGTGTGGCTTCCCTCTGCACCTCAGCCCAGTGATCTTCATACTCAGAATCTGAATAAGAAGATTCACTGCTCTCATCTCCTAGTGGAGATGGGGGGTGCTTGGTGGCAGCGCGGGGCCGGCTCAGGTGTCTAGAGCTGGCCCTTTTGTGGCTGCGTGGGGAAGCGGGGGTGGCCCCGCTCCGGCCGGAGCCGTCCCGGCCTCCGGGGCACTGGGACCCTGGAGCGGGTGCGCTGGTGGGGACGGGGCCCCGGCACGAAGGGACAGGAGCGGGGCCCGCAACGGGGAGAGGTTTCCCGATGGACAGGGGAGGGCCCGACGCGGTTACACCCAACGACGCAGTGGGGGGGGAGGAGGAGCAGGACGCGGCAGGAAGAGAAGGGGTGAAGGTGGGAAAGTGGCCATTTTGGACATCGAGGGCGGGAAAACCGGGGTGGGAGTGGGACAAAATGGCGCGGCTGGCCACGCTGCCGGCGCCATCTGTGCTAACGCTAGGAACTGGGGGGGACACAACCGGGTGTGAGGGCATAGGAGAGAGGGTAGAGGAAAGACCCAGAGCGGCATGGCCATTGCCGCCCTGGTACGGGTAGAGAGACGGTAGGGGGGTGTCAGGGAGACGGCAGCAGCCCTGTGCCCGGGGGCAATGTCCACCCGCCGACTGGCTCTCAGGCAGGGAAAGGGGTTCAGGGACACCTGGAGGGGCTGACGGGGTTGGGGGATTTAACTGGGGACCCAAAACTCCCTCTTCTTTTTTTCCCTCTTTTTCCAATGAGAAAATAATATTTTGAAACACAGAAAAAAACTTTGCAACAGAAAAATCCCCTTTAGCTTGAACTGTATATAACTTTCTCCCCACATTATCCCAAAAAATTCCTGATTTAGCAGAGTCCGAATTGATCTTAAAATGCTTAAAAACCCAATGAATAAATCTTTTTAAATCCCCTTTAGAAAACTTAAAATTTCCCGCTTTTAAGGTAGTCACAACTTGGATATAAAAGTCCCTCTCAGGTGGGGTCAGCCTCAATACAGAGGACTCATTCCCCATCCTTTTTCACTCCCCACCCAGCAGTAAAACAGCAAAAAAAAAGAAAAAAAAAGCCCGAAGAAAAAACCTTTCACAGGATACACTTACAATTTCTCTTCGGCAGATGCCGGCGGGCGAAAACAAAGCTGCTGGGTGGGTGGTCACCTGACGACCGGTCCTCAGGCGCTTTCCCTTGCCCCAGATGGTCAGCGAGGGTCCCGGTTGCAGCCTCTTGGATCGCTTCTTGCTAGAACGCAAGCAAGCTTCCTCGAGGGGCGGCGGCTCCAACGGCGGCTCGCCTCGCAGCTAAAGGTGCGGGCGGACGCTTCTTCAGGGCTTCTTTAAAGCCCCACGTTGGTCGCCACTTGCCGCGGCGGCGGAAAGCCCGGAGCACCGCGACTTCTCCAGAAGCAGCCTTGAAAAAGGCTGGCCCGAAGCGCATGCGAGCAGCTTCGAGCAGTCGAGTGATTCCAGCTCAGCTCAGTAATAGTATAGTGATTTCAGCTCAGCTCAGCTCGGCAGCAGCGGCGGCAGGCAACACAGGAAGCAGGGACGAGATAGCTGGTCCAGCGTTCCACCGAGGTACAAGCCTTTATTCAGGCAAAGCTTCGGCGAAGGGTGCCGGTAACAGCGAATCTCCCGAACAGAGGAAAACCCGGGATATTTATGGGGAAGGAGAGGGGCGGGGGGAAGCCCGAGATACCTGTATCGGGGTGGGACAGCAGGGGGAACACCAATGAAACACAACAGTTTAACATAACTAACTCAAAGACCCCTGGGAGCAACATTGTGTCGCTCTTACAGAGAAGTATCTCCTCTCCAGGGGAGGGCCAGTATCTAGGGCCCAGCGGGCTCCTCCGCACCCACATCCTGGAACCACCCTGGCAGCCTGGTTGTTTTGATGCTAGAGCTGCTGCCAGAGCAGACATTTTGTGCCCCACAGAGCCCACCTTGGCACAGGCTCGGACCATTTCTGGTATTGAGGGGTCCCCTGGAAGAGCTTCTATGATCTTCCTACAGTCTTCATTAGCATTATCCCTTGCCAGCTGTTTACACAAGAGCTGTCTCAGGTTATCATCTTCAACCTGCTTCTCCAAGGCTGCAGCAATTTTTTCAACAAAGGGTAAGAAAGGTTCCTTTAGACCCTGAG
Source organism: Poecile atricapillus (assembly GCF_030490865.1). Taxonomy (NCBI): domain Eukaryota; kingdom Metazoa; phylum Chordata; class Aves; order Passeriformes; family Paridae; genus Poecile; species Poecile atricapillus. The sequence goes on along the minus strand of NC_081249.1, from coordinate 64,790,346 downwards.
TAATCGTTACATATCGTGCCCTGGGAGCAGCCACTTCTATAGTTTTTAGCAATGCTCCCATACCAATCTTCTGCCCTTGCTCAAGGACTCTGATGTCCCAACGGGCCTGGAGGTCAGGATTGGAAAAGTCACCAATACCCATAAGGGCCTCTACTCTGACCCCCTGTCTGGGATCATGTGCAGGCAGACGCGCATTCCCGTCTGCAGCCCTTTGAGCCATCTGCCTCCAATTGTCTTCAAAAACTTTAAACTGCACAGGCTGGAACAAGACTTGAGCCAGGTGCCTAATATCAAACGGAGCAAGCACATCAGTGTCTAACACCCTAATAATCTGCATAACCTCGGGAGATCCGAGCCCGTATTGTGCCACCTTACTCTGTATATCCTGCACCACTCTCCATGCTATCACATTATGCTTGTCGGCCTGTCCCGTATTTGGGGAGGCCTTAAACACAGGGAAGGCTTGGGCCGCCCCTTGGGGCGCCCCTTGGACGTCCCGTCCCAGCCGGACCCAGTCATCAGGAGCCGAAGCGGTTTCCAGTCCTCCCGCCGTCTCCCCCGCTCCAGCCCCTACGGTGTTAAAAATCCCGGTCCCGGGTGTCCCCAGCCTCTCGAGCAACTCCCAATCCCCCACTTCCAAAGCTTGCTGTTTCACCACGTCCCAAAAATGCCCCCGATGCATCAGAGACGCGGTCACCGGACAGGGTGGGGATGGGCCGACATGGCCCCAGGGCGGGCTCGCTGCCGGGTCGTTGCGGGCACCAGAAGAGGTGGACGGGCCGGCCACGTCAGGCGGTGCAGATCTTCGCTCGGAGGCCAAAGCAGGTACAACAGCAGAACAGCCGCACCGGGCTCGAGGGAGGGGCGGCGCCGGCCCCGGCACGGGCCCCGCTGAAGGCAGCGGGGGGGGAGAAGCCCCCGCTGCCGCCGCGGCAGAGCAGCCACAGTGAGTCTGGGGGAGGGGCAGCGCCGGCCCCGGCACGGGCCCCGCCGAAGGCAGCGGGGGGGCGGGAGAAGCACCCGCCGCTGCTGGCGGCAGAGCCCGCAGCGGCGGTCCTGGGAGGGGGATTTCTGGCGCGCAGCCCGCCTCCGCCCACGGCCCAAATCTTCCGGGGACCCAGGCCGCTCCTAGGAAGCGCTACGCCACTCATCCACAGTTTCATCGTCCACCCCAGCCTCACTGTCCTCAGACTGGCTCCGTTCCAGCGCCTTAAAAAGCGCCCCCCAGGTGACTGCCAGGCTGCTCACACTGGTATCCCCATCAGTCAGTTCAGACCATAGACGGTCTCCTACCGACAGCCAAACCTCAAGATCAAAGGCATTATCCATAGTCACAGCAAAACCTTGCTCTTTTATCCACTGAAATAAGGCACGCATGGCATCTTCAGAAACACAGAGTCCCATACGGGGCAGGGCATCCTGCCAAGCGAGGTAGGCAAGCTGTTCATCAGCTGAATTACAGTTCCCCATTATGAGAACTTTATCTTGGTGGCTCCGCGAATGTAATTACACAAACGCTATCGGCTTGGACCCGGGATTTCAAGCTCTGCTTCACCAAGATAGGCCGTTCCAAGCCCGCTCTCCGGCAGGCTCCACTATCCCGTTGGTTAGAAACCAGCTTCCTCTTGGAAAGCCCGGGAGAATTCCACTTTCCCCTCTAGGGGGAAGGGCCGGTGTTTTTCCCGCTCGCTGCTTACCCTCAGGGGTTCAGCGTCACGTCGGTTGTCTTCAGACCTCAGGGGTCAGTAGATACAGTTCACGTCGGGCTACCAGACCTCGGAGGGTCGGTCCATCCTCACGCGGGGTCACCAGATGTCGTTCTAATTGGGAACGGCGGAAAGAACGACACGGACTCTCAAGGGAGTCAGAACAGAAGAGAATCTCTCAGTTTATTGCTCCAGGCCTGTTTTATAGACAGATACGTGGAAAGTACAGAAAGGAAACTCTTATTGGTTAGTAAACTACTACATCACCATCATTGGTCAGTGGGGCTCACCATCCCCCTGACCTTCTCCTGCAAGGAAAACAAGGAGAACAAAACAACACCTGCAAGACTGTTTTGTTTCCCTGAGGATTGTTTTAATTCTTTCTCATGTTTTTCCCAGGCTACTTTCTCAGGCAAGCCTGAGGAGCTATGCGGCCTGTAATTTGTACAGGCACTCTGATTCAGATTTAGCATCCATAGTTTCTAATTTTTCTAAGATTGCCTGTTCTCCTCTAGAGATATTTGATCCCATCTCGTAAGGTTGGAACGAGCTTACCGGTTCAGATGGCTATCTATGAGGATTACCGACCAGCAGAATCAAGTGTCCGGAGTTCAGGGCCCTTGGAACTTCGGAGTTTGATAGCAGATGAGTGGTCCAAGATCCGGAGTTGTGATCCAAACAGGCGTTGATAAAGATTTTCGTGAGCTATATATAGCACACACACGGGGCACCACTTGTTACCTCTGTCTCTCTTTTCTTTGCCTCCTTTGGGCTCTGTTCTCTGTGGATTTAACTTTCTATAGTCTCCCAGCCTCCTCTGGGCTGAATTCTCTGTAGATACAGCTCTCTATAGTCCCCCAGCCTCCTCTGGGCTGAATTCTCTTTAGATACAGTTTTTCTCTCACTCCCCAGCCTCCTCTGGGCTGAATTCTCCTGGGATCCTCCCTCGTGGGGAGTTCCACTTATCTCCGTCCTCGTCACTCGAAGAAAGCTCCTGGACTCATTAGGTTCTGATTTCTCGGGTTTATTAAAGGATCTTTACAAAACTTGGCAGGTCCATCCAGACTAACTGCACAAGCTTAAATCACCACAGCCTGGCTCATCTTGTTCTAATGATACAAAAATGGCCCCGAACCACGCGGCCTTTTCACTCTTATACTAATTTTTATCCTATTAACTACTGACACGTGTATTGTTATCATATTTCAACAAATAAGTTTTCTATATCTACTCACGTAATCAAAAGTGCGACTAAGTCTAAACCAATTATATTCTGTGCTTTTATAAACTGCAGAAGCATGGAGAAGAAGGAAGAAAAGGACTAAAAACTACACCCTTTTTCCTCCATCTTTACTCCACGTGTGGAACCCTCTTAAAACTTATACTTTCACCTCTGTGTCAAAAAAACTATTTTTCTACTTCTTATTCAATCTCCTACAAACTCTGGCTTATTCAGGGATATTTGGAAGCCTTTTTATCAGTATTATATACAATTGATGTATTTTTCAGAGAATTACATAAGCAGAGAAATGTTCCTGCATTTCTAGACTCCTACATCAAACATTAAAATCACAGCTAGCCAAACTTATGATTGAAACCAAAATGTCATGGATCAAATGTCTTCCCCTTGCATTACTAAATATAAGAACCATGCCGCACTCTGACACAGGTCTGTCCCCCTTTGAAATGTTATATGGGATGCCATATAAACATGGAATGCCAGTGGCACATCCTCAGGTGGAGGATGTGCAGATTCAACCGTATCTTATTTCCATAAACAAAATTTACAGGAGCTGAGGAAAAGAGGACTGATTCCCCAAAGTGCAACATTGGGATTTCCAATCCACCAGATACAGCCTGGGGATAAAGTTCTGATCAAGGCGTGGAAGGAGCATCCCCTCAGCCCTCACTGGGAGGGACCATTTCTCATCCTCCTGACAACAGATACCGCGGTTCGGACTGCCGAAAGGGGCTGGACACACTCATCTCGGGCGAAGAAAGTAACGGATTACAATTCCTCCGAGTGGAAAGTCACCACCCCTCCGGGAGAGTTGAAAATTAAACTCCGGCGTCACCACAAATGACAAGTGAAGGGCAGATAAGTTGTATTAATCCTGATTGTTATTGTTTTCCATTTGTCCATTTCAAGTGTGCTTATTGTAACCAGATTTGAGTGGCTCACTGTTTGGGAGGGTACAAACCCAAGGGGTTGTGTACCAAGTGTCTAGAAAAAGAACAAGAGCAAACTAACCTTTTCCTAATACTTGCCACCCGGGCGGGGATTTTGGAACTCGACTCTCCCAAGTGGTTCCTGTTTTTCCAAAAGGGGTTGAGAGGCAAACTAGATTGTAAAGCAGAACCTTTAGTAATCAAGTGTCGTAGAACGATAAAAGTACCGTGTAGGACAGATACGATCAAAGCGTCTCGGTGGGCTGCCTTTAAGAGAAGGTACGCCATAAGGACTTCAAGGGCCCCTGAAGACAGTCCTTGCTGCCGAGAAGATGGTAATCCCCGCCGTATGTTCTTATACGGGCGAAGGGCGAGGCAGAGGGATGCAATGGTGGGGAATCCTGACAGTCCTGAATCTAGCCATGTGCTTGGCTGAGGGAACGAGTCCCGAGGCACCTCCGGGGGAGCGTCCTCTGGGGAAGTGTGAGCAGTGTCGGACTGCCACAGTAACCGAACGAATGATCAACTGTCCTCCGGAACTACGAACGGGGTTATGCTGGGCTAATGGCACTCAGTATAATCTGTGTAAATTGGAGGGGGAGGTTTGGTGTTCCCACCCAGGGGCAAGTTTTAAGGACAGGCAGTTTCAAACTCTGGAAGAACAAAGGACCCAAACAACCCACTTCAGAAACAAAAGGGAGGTGGGGGGAGTCCCTCCGATCTCAATTTGTGGTCAATGTAATAAAACCGTCTGGATTGGAGGTAAAAGGCAATCTACCTTCATCGCATACTACCAAATTAACCCTCTGTGTTATAATACAGCAAACTTGAAAACATGTACTATGGGTGGAAAAATGTATTGGGAAGGAAGAAATTTAAAACATGAAGCAAAAGCTTCCTTCAACAATGAACCCATAATTCTAGATTTGTTAAAAAATGATGACGACCAGGTGTGTTTGCAATTCGACCAGGTATTCTGTTTTTCTAGAGATGAGGAAGGATTAGATCCAGAAAGCAAAATAAAACAACTAACCCTAGAATTAAAAAGACGAGAAATAGAGAATAAAAGAAAGAGGCTGGAACAAGAGAGACTAAACTTTCTCAGTGAATATTATGAGCAATTGGAAAGACAATATAGTAACTGGGGATTACCAAGCCCCAACCAAAACCTATTCATAGACCTGATGCAAGAGATTGCCACCGAATTAGGTCTATCAAATTGTTGGATATGTGGTGGCTTGAAATCGGCCGAGAGATGGCCATGGAAGGGAGAAGGACTAACCCCAGAACAACTCTTAAAATGGAAAGGCCTAAAATTATCTAAAACTACACGAAGACCCGAGGGATGGGTAATAGATCAGAGAATAATTGGAACTTTCTGCATTAGCAGAGAAGGAAAGGAATTCACCGATTTGGTAGGTTATACCCCGTGTATAAACACCCTCACGGTGAATTCCAACAGCAAAATAAAAGTCTGGCAACCTGAACCACCCGAGGGTTATTGGAGTCACTCTCGGGATAATAACTGTGAACGGATAGAAATAATTGGACTTTATTGGTATAAAAATTCTGGGGCCAATCCCTTCCATGCGTTAATAGGCCGGAGAGAATATTGGGATGATCCAGCAAAATCGAACAAGGGTTGGGAAGCACCGGATGGCATATATTGGATATGTGGAAAGAAGGCATACAGTGAATTACCTAGAAGGTGGAAAGGATCCTGCACACTCGGAATAATTCGGCCCTTTTTCTTTACCTTGCCCAAAGATGAGAGTAAGTCTTTGGGAGCTCCCCTCTTTGAAACCTTAGCCAGGCAAAAGAGGGAATTAAAACGGGAATTACCAATGGCGGGAGGCAACCAAAAGTGGAAAGAGGAAGAATGGCCTGCTGAAAGGATTATTCAATATTATGGGCCCGCTACTTGGGCAAATGACGGCAGCTGGGGTTACAGAACCCCCATTTATCTCCTCAACAGACTTATCAGGTTGCAAGCGGTGGTAGAGGTAGTCTCAAATCACACTTCAGAAGCCCTGGAACTCCTAGCAAAACAACATTCACAAATGAGAGCTTTTGTGTATCAAAACAGATTAGCTCTCGATTACCTGCTAGATGAGGAGGGGGGAGTGTGCGGCAGATACAATGAATCCGAGTGCTGTATGGAAATAGATGATTACGGGGAAACAATAAAAGGATTAGCGGCTGAAATAAAAAAGGTAGCACATGTACCATTCCAAAAATGGAATTCAATCCTACAAGCCTCCTGGTGGGACCAAATATTCGGTCAAGGGGCTTGGTGGAAGAAGCTAGTATTCTTCATAGTCTGTTCGATTGCTGGAATCATTTTTCTTCCCTGCCTAATTCCTTGCTTCATCAGACTAATTCAGTCTGTTGTGCAAGGAATGCAAATTGCCACCCTTCCAATAGATCCTGAAAAAGCACAAGAAAAACCTACTTCTCTCTCTAAACTAATGAAATTAGAGGAGGAAAAGGAAAATAAAAATGCAATTAAAGCTTTAGAAAATTTTGAAAATAAATATAACCGGTTTCAAGAAGATTGTGGGAATTCGCTAACTGACTGGGAGGAAAATGAATGTGATTAAAAATTACATACAATCCTTCCCCCGTAAAATTGGATAAAATAACAAAAATTTTTAATGTGATGAATTATTAGGCGGGGGACTGTAATAGATAAACTTATGAATAAAAATTCGTAAAGGTCAAAATAAATATATTTGTAATAATATAAAATAGAACAGTGTGGCAAAAAGTCCTTCCCCAGATCTAGTTGCGAATTCCCATTCAGGAGAAAACAATGCTAGCCGGCACCCAGATAAAAATCCTAGCCTGCGCCCATCAACCGAAAAGAATAAGCAGGACACGAGCCATCAGGCTAACAAAGGAATGAGCTCGGAGGAGATATCCATCGCCGGACCTGAACACGCCCTGCAGACCACTGTTGGGGAAGCAATCAGGCTGACAAAGGAACGAGCTCGGAGGAGATATTCATTGCCAGACCTGAACACCCCACCTGGCAGACCGCTGTTGGGGAAGCAATCAGACTGGCAAAGGGAAAAGCCCAGCCGAGATATTCATCGGCTCCAACCCGGATCCCACCACTCCATCCTGATGGCCCGAACCAAAATTGAAATCAGGGAACATTAAAAACCTCTTTACATATGAGGAGACTCTGCCCGGACATCTACTAACTCTATTCTCCAATGCCAGGAAATCCATTCATCCAACAATCAAGGACCTTTGGTGAATGGTGCCTGCTTGGAATTTAGCCTCAGGACACAAAATCCCTATAAAAACCCAGGCCAGAGAACCCTCAAGCGTGGATTTGGGAACACCTATACCTTTGGTATAGACCCTGTCCACCCAGTGCTGCGCTGCCCATTTTATTGTGGTTTTTCTCGTTGTTCGTTCTTTATTGAAATTGTTTTATAATAAATTTCTCTTTTCATTTAACCTAAATTTGCCTTTGCATTTATAACAATAGGTTGTTTATCACATTCCTTCTAAGAAACGTCTTTTGATGGATGTTTCGCATGACCAGTGTGCTTGGGAAGGTGGTAACTTAATTATCCAATCCCTGGTCATTGTCGAGAATATAAATACTGGAGTCAGAGAATAAAGAGAAAAAAGAGAATTCTTTCCTGTTCTAACACTGAAAAGTGTTTGTGTGAATCATTTTATATCCTTCAGTGACATCTGATGACCTTTGATTTGCACTGCAGGTAAAGTTGCAGTGTAGTTCTGGTGAGTTGTCTCTTTCTTTGAAATGGCCTCCCTTAGGCCCTCGCCAACGGATGCGTTGAAACTGGAATTTTGGCGATCTTTACTGGATAGGAAGCAGATCGACATCTCAGAGGATGCTTTTCAGCGACTGTATTATTATGGCCAGCGTGAAGGTTTTTTTCCTATGGTTGACAAAGCTTTTTTGAAGCAAGCTTGGGATTCATTAGGAGATTCCCTAATTCAGGCTGTGTCTGCAGGATGTAATGCGAAAATAGCAGAATTCCTAGTGACCTGGAGGAAATGTAACTAAGCTCTGGGGAGCTGTGTGTCCTCTTCCGACAACTCAGTGGGAGGTTTCTCTGAATTGGATGAAGGGGACAGGATGAATTCTGGCTTTGGGAGTGGGGCAGAGTTCTCTCTCTCCTCCCATGCCACTGCGCTTGGGGAAGGCTGTATCTTGGACCAGGAGCTTGGCTCCCCCGGGGTGGCTTGGGCCCCCAGCAGTCTGCCCGCCCCTGACCAACAGCTGGGTGGGGGCCAGCGGGCTCTCAGGAGTTCCATGGAGCTGGTGGGAGTGGCCCCACCTCGCCCGGCGCCCAGGAGGCAGAAGAGCGAGGGGGAGTCGCCTTCCCTGTGTGCTTTTCCAGCGCTGGGAGGTGGGGAGCCGCTAAAGAGTGGGCCCGTGCCACTCCTGGAGGTGGAGTCGGTGATGATTCCATGCCCCCATTGTGGTAAGGCTGTGGCATATCCCCCGGAGGTTGAAGGGGCTGGACTGAGCTCTGTGCTGGCTGCCATGCATACGCAAGTGGGGGCAGTCCCGGAGGGCAGGGGTTTGATTCATCTTCTCTCGGACCCTGTCCCCATGGGTGGGGTGCCTGTGCTGCTCCGTGTGGGGCAGCCAGTGCCGGCCCTTGGGTTTTGTGCCAGTGTTGTGACCCTGCTGGGGGCAATGCCGGATGCTTCCCCTCCTGCACCAGCTTCGCTAGGCGTGGATGGGAGTGCCGGGTGTGGCACGGAGGCCTGGCTGGATTCCGCTGGTTCCATGCTGCAGTGTCGCCCCTCCGCGAGTCCAGAACAACCCTTGGCAGCGGGGTGGGGCAGTGCCGCAGTTCCATGGGCCATGACCCTCCCTGTGCCCCATTCCCACCCCGCGCTTCGGGAGGGACGTGTTGTGCTGGCTCTGCCCCGTCCCACCTCGGGTTCCTGTGCACCGCCCAGACCCACAGCTGGGGCAGGAGTGCCACTGTCATCTCCCAAGACTGCGTCAGCTGTGGGCCCTGCATTGTTTACTTTTGGCGCGGTTGGAGTCACAACCGTCAAGAAACCAATGACCCCCAGGGGCAGAGTGCCCCGGGCTGGTGGGGCTTCTTCAGCTGGTCTATGGACTTTACCCCCCTGCCAAATGATGGTGCAGCCAAGAGATCGTGTGCAATTTTGGGGGGCTGTGAAAGCCAAGGTTGATGATATAGCTGGTTGTGATTCCGAAAATAGGTCCCTGGAGAGCGGAGATGAATTCTCTGACACTGCTGGTGCTGCAAGGACTGTGATGCTGAGCGCTGTTGCGGTGACTCCCAGCCAGGTGCCTGCCCCTGTCTCTGGGGAGTCCATGGGACAAAACATAGCAGGTGCGACTGTTCTTTCAGATGATTATCAGGAGTTCCCTGAGATTAAGGGTGAAATTCAAAGAACCCATCAACCGTTATTGTGGAAAGCCCTGAAGAATCTCTGGTAAACAGCTGAAAAACATGGGTTAGGGTCAAGTGAAGTCATGCAAGCACTGCGAGTTCTTGTCAGTGATGTACTGTTGCCTTATGACATCCAGAGTCTGGCTCGTGTTCTTTTTCAGCCGGTGGAATATGACATTTTTGAGGAGGAATGGGCTCAGATGGCCTGTCGAGTGGTGCAGCAGAACACTGCCTTGCGTCAGCAAGATCCCAGGCGTGCAATTTGCTCTGATGCTCTGCTGGGTACGGACAGCTTTGCTGATGTTAATAGGCAGGCTGGCCTTGACCCTCTTGTGCTTGAGCAATGCAAAGAGATGGGCATGGCAGCATTATTACAGACCATAGAACTAGCCGCCCTGATGGAGCCTTTTGCGACTGTTGTCCAGCGGGCTGACTTATCTTTTCTGCAATTTGCGAACCGGCTGTATGCTTCTGTGGAGAGGCAAGTGCAGGATCACGAGGCAAGACAGCTCGTGCTCAAAAACCTTGCAAGGTCTAATTGTAATGCCTTGTGTAGGAGGATCATTGGGATGATCCCTTCGTGATCCCTCGCTAGTGTAAATGGCAAAGACTTGTGTACAGGCAGGTGTCGCTGATGATGACTGCTGTTCTGTGGCCGGCATGGATGGGGCCACAGGGAGGGTGGCAAAAGCAAGGAAATGCTCAGGCCAGCAGAAAATAGGGAAAGGAAGCACAGGGGGTAACAACTCCCTTGTTTTTCTGTGCTCGGTGTGGAAAGCCAAATCATGCAGCAAATGTCTGCAAGGCGAAAATTCATGCCAATGGCCAGCTTGAGAAACAGGAAGCAGAGCTCGACAAAGAGACGAGCTCAGACACAAGCCTCTCTTCCCACCCCGCAGCCAATGGAGGTCTGCTTGGCCAGCTCGTAGCCAGCACCTGTGGCTCAGCAGGCCTTGATGTCTGCACAGCAGACACGGTTGTTTTAGACTCTTGCAGAACACACAGGGTTCCCTTGGATGCTTTTGGTCCCATGGGTGAGTGCTCTCCTTGTGGGAAGATCTAGTAACACTGCCCAGGGCGTCATTGTGCACCTGGGGATCATTGATTCGGATTTCACAGGACAAATTTATGCCATGGTTTCCATGCTCACCTCCCCTGCCACAATCCCTGCAGGAACCAGACTTGCTCAACTTGTGCCTTATAAGTCTTGTGTTCACAGAGCTAAGAACTGGCTGCAGGGAGATGGCAGCTTTGGGTCCACTGGGCTGCCTCACTTTCACTGGACCACTGTCCTGATGGCCAAGGATCGCCCTGAGCGGGCATGTATCCTGTCCATCCCTGGTGAGACACCACCAGAGGTTAGCCTCCGCGGACTTCTTGACACTGGGGCAGACATCACGATTGTCAGGTTTGCCAACTGGCCCCTGGAGTGGCCCTTGGAACAGGTGTGGACATCTGTCACAGGGTTGGCAGGAGCAGCACAATGCTATGTGAGCCCATGTTCATCACGAACCCAGAGGGAGACATGGCCATTGTTTGGCCGTACATTATGAAGGACTCACAGATAATTCTCTGGGGGAGAGACATTCTGGCTGCATGGTGTGTGCATATCGGGATGGATTTTTGATGGGGGCCACTGTGCTGTAGGGTGCAGACTGTCCAACGCCTCCTATACGATGGCTGGTGAATAAGCCCACTTAGGAGAACCAGTGGCCCCTCCCTCAAGATAAATTAGTCTCCCTTCGTGATTTGGTGCAGGAACAGTTAGACCAGGGTCATCTGGAGCCTTCTACCAGTCCCTGGAACACTCCTGTTTTCTGTATCAAGAAGAAGTCTGGGAAATGGAGGTTGCTACAAGACCTTCGGAAAGTTAATGCTGTGATGAAAAGCATGGTGACATTACATGTTGGTATGCCATCACCCACCATGCTTCCCGCTGATTGGCCAGTCCTCATTGTAGATCTGAAGGATCGTTTCTTTACAATTCCTTTGCATCCCAATGACAGACTGAGATTTGCCTTCTCGGTGCCGGTTGTCAATAATGCTGAGCCCATACAGAGATATCAATGGAGGGTTTTGCTGCAAGGCATGTGAAATTCGCCAGCCATTTGCCAATGATATGTGGCTCGAGCCCTGTCTGGAGTTCATGAGCGGTTTCCTGATGCTCATCTCTATCATTATATGGATGACATTGGTGGCTGTGTCTACCCAGGATGAACTTCAGTGGATACAGCCTCACTGATCAATGCCTTGCACTCTTATGGGTTGCAAGTAGCTCCAGAAAAGGTTCAGCAACAACCTCCTGGGAAATATTTGAGGGTCAAAATTTTGGAACAGAAGTCCAAGCACCAAGAGGTGCAATTTGTGCATTCAGTAAAGATACTGAATGATGTCCAAAAATTGGTGGGTGTCGTCACTTGGTTGCATCCATATTTGGGACTGACCACAACACACCTGTCTCCCTTGTTTGATCTGTTAAAGGGAGACTCTGATTTAAAGTCACCTCGGACACTGACCCCAGAAGCACGGCAGGTGCTGGAGGAGATTCAGCGAGCAGTTTCTGCTCACCAGAACTGATCTTTCCATTGATGTCACTGTTTTCATTACCACTCCAGATTTGCATCCCACAGGTACCATTGGTCAATGAAATGATGAATGATCCGATCCTTTGCATGTCCTGCAATGGGTCTTCCTGCCCCATCAGCCACAGAAGACGGCAACTGCATTGTTTGAGCTGATAGCTCACTTGATAATCAAATGCCGGCAACAGTGTTTGCAATTGATGGGTGCAGATCCTGCAAAGGTTGTGCTCCCAGTACCGCGGGAGGACTTTGACTGGAATTTTGCAAACAGTATTTCCATGCAAAGTACTCTGGAAAACTTTTCTGGGCAGATCACTTATCATCTGCCCACCCACAAGCTGTTGCAAGTAGCGAAATTCACTGAAATTTCTTTGCAGCCCAAAAATAGTCAGGAGCCTGTGCAAGGACACACCGTCTTTATTGACGGTTTGGGGAGGACTGGGAAGACCATTGCTACCTGGATGGATGGATCTGAGTGGCAGGTTTTGGAAGATCATGAGGATGGGTCAGCCCAATTGGTGGAATTACGGGCTGCTGTCATGGCATTTTAGAAATTTTCTCAGGAACCTTTCAATTTGGTCACGGATCCTGCCTATGGCCGAAATAGCCCAGCAGTTGCATCATTCAGTTTTGAAGGAAGTCAGCAATCCTGCCTTGTTTCACTTACTGAAGACCCTGCGGTGTACCATTCAGGCCCAGGTGCATCTGTACTATATTCTGCATGTGAGGAGTCATACCAATTTACCAGGGGTCATTGCAGAAGGTAACACGGGGGCTGACAAACTGGCTAACCCAGCATGGGTTGCACCTCAGCCTGATACGCAGGCCAAGGCATCACATGGGTTTTTCCACCAGAACGAACATACTTTGCATAAGCAGTTTCAGTTGACGTCAGCTGAGGCCCATGACATTGTCAAGTCTTGTGACAACTGTCATGCACTTGCTGTGCCTTTGCCAGCAGGGGTAAACCCCAGAGGCCTTAAGGCCTTGGAGCTTTGGCACAAAAGTTGTCAAACAAGTTGCTGAGATCGACTGGCTCTGGTATGTGCATGTCAGTGTGGACACTCTCCTCTGCAATGTGGGCTTCTGCTCACACAGGAGAAAAGACCCGCAATGTCATTGCCCACTGGAGGCAGGCCTTTGTTGTTTTAGGCATACCTTCTGCTGTGAAGACCGATAATGGTCCTGCTTACGCCTCTCAGAAGGTGCGGCAGTTCCTGCAGTTGTGGGGTGTGTCACACAAGTTTGGTATCCCTCATTCTCTGACAGGTCAAGCTATTGTAGAACGAGCTCATGGTACACTAAAACGAGTTCTACAGAAGCAAAAACAGGGAATGCAGGGTGAAATCCCGCATGGTTGGAAAAAGCTTTATATACCCTAAATCACCTCACAGTGCCACAGAACTCCAATAACCCAGTCATGTTGAACCATCACCTTTTATTGCAGGCTTTGGGTAAGATGCATCAGCCTTGAACGAAGGTTCCAGTGAGGAATTTAATCACCAAACAGTGGGAAGGTCCCTATGACCTTATCGCTTCGGGGCATGAGTATGCATGTGTATCCACAGATACTGGGATACACTGGGTACCTGCAAAGTGCATTCGTCCTGACCTGTAACCGCAAAGGAAAAATCCGGCTGATGGGCAGGTTGGAGACCATGACCAAACTGAAAATCATCAAATGGATGGGCCATCAGATGATGACTCAGATGCAGATGATGAATGATCACACCAATGACCGCTCCACAAGCGGACACTGAAAAAGTTTTCATTTTTTTTTTGTAGTGGAGAAAGAGTAAAATATCACCCTGAAACTAGAGCCTTCTGATTGTTTAGAACATTGTTTATTTTTCTTTTTGATTGTTTAGAATATTGTTCATTTTTATTTTTCCTTTTTCTTTTTTAAAGGAAAAAGGGTGAGATGTCGCCCTGAAAACTAAAGTCTTCTAATAATGTTTTTGTAGTTTTAGTTACTTTCCCATGAAAGTTCTGTAAACATAAGTTATTTATCACATTCCTTCTATGAAACGTCTTTTGATGGATGTTTGCCATGACCAGTGTGCTTGGGAAGGTGGTAACTTAATTATCCAATCCCTGGTCATTGTCAAGAATCTAATAGTGGAGTCAGAGAATAAAGGTTGGTTCTTTCCTGTTTTAACACTGAAAAGTATTCATGTGAATCATTTTGTGTACTTTAGCAACACCAAACCTGAGAGAGATGTTTTAACTCTCTCAGAAGAGACTAGGCTTAGGCCTAGAGGCCTTCAAGCCTGTGAGATCTGGCAGATGATGTAACACATGTGCCTGAATTTGGTCGCCTCAAATATGTACATGTCACAGTAGATACCTTTTCAAAAATTATTTGAGCCACTGCAAAAATAGGAGAGAAAAGCATACATGTAATTCGACATTTAGTAGCTTGCTTTGCTGTAATGGGAGTTCCAAAAGAACTGAAAACAGACAATGGGCCTGCATATGTAAGAACACAGGTTTCTCGGTTCTTACAAATATGGGGAGTCAAACCATGTAACTGTAATTCCCCATGTGTCAACTGGACAAGCCATTGTAGAAAAAGCCCGTAAGACCTTAAAAGAGTAATTAAGTAAACAGAAAACACCTGAACAGTCAGACCCTGTCATTCGATTGCAGCAAGTGGTATTCACTCTAGATTTTCCAAGTTTAGTTGGAGATTTAGAGCAACCCCTGGTAGTAATTCATAATAGTCAAGTAAAGATGCAAGCTACCCCAGCAATTAAATTATATTATAAGGACCCAAAGACAGGTATCTGGGAGGGACCAAATCATTGCTATTTAACGGGTGTGGTTACAACTGTGTTTCCACAGACGCTGGACCACTATGGGTGCCTAGCCGATGGACCAAACCAGCCACGAAGGATTTGAAGAACAATCAGAACACTGATGCCCTCAGTCAGTCGCTGATTGGCTGCCAGATGACATCACGAGAGCAGCAGATGTTTCAAGACTGAATCGTGTTAAATCGTAGTCTGTTTGTGAGAGAAATTCTGTAGAAGATCTAAAAGAGTGTAGAGACTCCATCTAACCGTATATAAAGTAAATTGCAGTTGTGTGTTTACCCTTTCAGCAAATTGCTTTCACGCTTAGACTGCATATAAACCAGAGCACGTGTGCTAAAGGTGGTTAGATAATAGTTTAAGATAAAGTTTAGCCTGTGTGGTAATTGTTATATTAGTATAAAGTATAAGTATTTCCCCTTCAAGAGGTAGTGTAAGCATATTTGAAAGTTCATTTAATGTTAAAGCCTTAACTGTGATTCTGCAAGCATGGTGTCATTTGAATGGAACAAACTGCTTACAGTAATTGTGCTGTGTATAGTCCCAGTCAACTGTCTGCTAACTAACATCCAAAAGCGACAGAACATATGGGTCACTCTGGCACACTTGACAGGCCAAAAATCAATGTGTTTGAGCCTAGCCACACCTGGAGATCCTTTTCGCACCTGTCTCATAGGAGTCCCTGAATGGGATCCTCAAGCATTTAAAGGTTTAGTTAGTAATGAGACTCGACTGAATCGATCAGCAATGTTGCAAGAGTGCAATCGCACTATTGGCCTCACATCAAGACAACTTGAAGCCTGCTGGCAAACGAAAATTATCGAAGTTCTTAATGTTACCATAGGGGACCCAGAAGAATTGGATTTGTTAGGTTCCACCAATACCTCAGGTGGATGGATAATGTTTGAACCCCCAACAAAAAACCGCTCCAACAAAGTAATGCAACACTGGGTTACAGTTAACCCTATAGTTGATCTCATTACTGACATTGAAAGTAAAGCTTTTTATTTACAGTGCAATCTCACAGGACGCTTACCAAAGCAATTACCTAGTTCAATATTCCTAATCTGTGGAGATAGAGCATGGAATGGCATTCCTGCTAGTCCACATGGAGGACCCTGTTACCTTGGGAAACTTACTTTGTTCCATCCAAGCTTACATCAATTGCTGAATGTAGCTGATAAAATAAAAAACATCAAACGGTCAAAGCGAAGCCTGAATGAATTACAATGTGATGACGTTAGAGACCCAGACTTTTGGAATCATGGTATAATATGGGCAGCCTCCTTCTTTATTCCAGGGGCAGATGCCACTAAAGACTTGTCAACTCTAAAAAGGCTCGCTTGCTGGACTAGAAAAGAATTGAACTTAACATCAACAATGTTAAGTGAACTTTTAGCTGATGTGAGTAGTGTACGTCATGAAGTATTGCAAAATAGAGCTGCAATTGACTTCTTGCTCTTAGCACAAGGACATGGTTGTGAAGAGTTTGAAGGCATGTGCTGCTTGAATCTTAGTGATCATTCAGTTTCCATCTATAAGCAACTACAACAGCTACAGGATGGGTTACATGCCCTGAAAGAAGATAGTGACCCCATTGGAAGTTGGTTCTCCAGCTGGGGCATCACTGGATGGTTGAGGTCTCTTGTGCTAGAAGGGGGACGGATTTTACTTATAGCGTTATTTGCGATGATGCTTTTAACTTGTATGTTATCTCGTCTTCGTAGAAGTGTACTACGAGTTCCATCCAAAGCCTGGCTTGTGCAAAAAGGTATAGGGGGAATTGTAGATGATTTTTTAACAGAAGGTGGGCATGATATATTAGTAAAGGCCTGTCTGCACAAACCAGCCTTTGGTATAAGTCGTGATATTAAAGGCTAAAGTCTTTGAAACTTTCCTGCAAGAGAGAAAATAAAGCAAAACAATATCCTTGTGTATGAGAGAAAAAATGTAAACCTGTGTGTATTAGCCAGTAGTAACCTGCTTAGCCCGTGGACCCTGTAAAACCCTATAAAAGGTGTGCTAAAGATAGAAATAAACAGCGTTCACTTTTACTTCTGTGAACACTCGTGAATAGCCTGAACGGTTTCTCAATATAGAACCAATAAGAGAGCATCCAATCCATATATCTATGGATGAACTTTAAAGCCTTTTATCCTGGATACAGGCAGAATTCCCAGACATGGATTCACAGACAATTTTTATTTTGAGCCTGTGGGACAATGTAAATACCAGAATTTATGAAAACGCCACTCTTAAGAACTTGGCAGCAGCCAAACTCCTGCCACCTTCTAGAGTTATTTATGAAGTAGTTTACACTAAGTGGAACTCCAAAACAGAGGCAAGGGACACCTTAGAGACAGGAACAGGGTGAGACACCCTCCCAGCAAAGTTGGAGGTGGTGGGGTCCACCTTCCCTCCTTCCGCAGAAGCAGGGATACCTCAGTCCCTGAATACAGCACTGCAAGCATTGGAAGTCCTTTCAAAGGATCAAATCTCAAAGGTAAAATCCCAAAAAGACATTTTATCCCTCGTAAAACCAGCAGTGGGGGCTTTGCTGCCATCACCAATCATGGGAGCCAAGAGTGGGACTGTGGAAAATGGCAGCCCACTCAGAGAGGAGGTGGGGGTCTTCCTAGCCAGCCATGGAACTGTTACAGGTGGCAGACTCGCCACAAACACAAAAGCCCAAGTGCATAGTCAGTGCCTTGCCCGATCCACAGCTGTTGTATTGTGTTATTAATTTTACCCCCATCATGTTATGTTAATGGTTTGTTCCTCTCTCCCCCTTGTTTTTGTTATTAGTTTAACCCAAGTTCTACCCTCTCATCCCAGTTGTCAATCCACCCTTGTACCTGCCTCTTGTTCTTGAATGTTCCCTGTTCCTCCCCTCTGGGCCCTGTCTGCCACTCGGCTAATCCTCCCAGCTTCTAGAAAGTTCAGGGAGGGAAGTCAAGTGATAGGGAAAGAGACAGAGGAAGTCCTTCCCTGAACCTTCCTCATTGGTTCTTTCCAATGTCCTTCTGATCCCTTCACACTCCCCCCTTGTTTCCCATTGGTTTGCGATCTGTCCCCTGCCCTGGTTCTTCCCCCAAATTTATGTTTCTGTCATCCCTGCTTTGGGGGCTCTCCTGGAGCATCACCCCTGAGGTCAGAGGTCCCTGTGAGGACTCAATAAACTTTGGACTTCACCTTTCAAGAGAGCCTGACTCCTGCCTCCTCCATTGTCACTGTGGTCTCTTCTGCCAAGCCGCTCCTCTGATTCCCAGGATTCACAAAGGTGTCCCCCCACAGGTTGACAGTGTGGAGCTAGCCAGGGTGGGTGGAGTGATAACTCCAAAAGGGACACCGCGACACAGCCAACCTTGCCTCAAATGATAAAGGCCTGCAGCAAGGTAGGCACGCTTCAGTACGTCGCAGCAACTCAAGCAGATGTCTTGGTAGACAGATTCAAAAAACTCCTTGAAGCACAAGATGAGAGACTCACGAGAACCCTTGCAGTGCTCATTGTAACTCCTCAACAAGGCAGTTCCTCAGAAGTCATGGCAACAGATTTATACAAGAAGCCATATTTCAAATGTGAGAAATATGGACATACAAAAAAGAATTACCCATAGTCTTCAGGAAATGTGAAAGCACCAGATCTTTGCCCAAGATGCAGAAGAGGAAGACATTATGCAAATCAATGTCACTCTAAAATAGATGTGGATGGAAAACCTCTACCCCTTCTTGGAAATGGGAAGAGGAGCGCAGGATGCCAATGTGCCATGACACATGACACAAGTGATGGCCATGACTCAGCAGTCTGGGACCCCTCAAGGAAAACAATCTGTGGGGAACCCCAATCAAACTCCATCTGCAGAACCACCTGCAACTTCCCAAGCAACCCAGAACTGTTACCCCCGGGGCACAATGTGAATTGGCAGCTTCTGAATTAACATACTTCATGAATGAGAGTCACACAGTGATTCCCATGGGGGTCACTGGAATATCATGGAAGAGGCAAGAATTTTTAATTATAGGCAAGGATGGAAGCAGTACTGCTGCCTTCAGCGAGGCAGAGGACCTGGTTCAGGAACGGCACGGTGACCCTCCCCAGGTCACTCGGTCCATTCGCACACAACACCAATGTGATAGATGGCAAAATGGCATTTATTGGTGAAGAATTTGACACTTTATAACCTAGGTTCACAGTGTCACTCCCATCTGCTTTCATCACAGCTAGGTGCTATTGGCTAATTACAGGGGTCATTACCATAAACTATGGAGGAGGGGGGTGACTCTATCTTTCCGTTACATCCCGATATCTTCTGACTGCCGGGCTCTAGCTGTCCACATTTCCCCCCCTTTATGCTTAACTAAATTGGCTAGAATATAAGGTATATTAGTCTTGAAAGTTCCAACATTATTTTATGTATATCTGTTCTTAAACATTTTATCTAACTTATCTATATTATGAAAAGTTTTAAAAGTAGATATCATAGACTTGAGTGTGGTGGTGCATATTTCTGGGAGTTACCTAGTTTCTTTGTGGACCTTCTAGGCAGCTGTGGCATGTTTTTCCCCTCCCCTCCCTGTCCCTGAAACGTTATCCCATTGGTTGGTGTTATATGTCCCCCCGCCCCTCTCCTGAGGTTTGAAAAAGTCCGGGAAGGAGAAACCCAGTCTCTTCTCCCCTGGAAACCAGCCAGAATAAACATCCTCCGATACCCCGGTGGGAGAAGCAGCACTTTTTGGTCTTTTCTTGGTCGTGAAGGATCTCCCTGACCCCTCCATCGACAGAGCTAGCTTGGATTACTTCGGGGGGCTAAGGGAAGATCGCTTCAGGTGGCGCCCATCGTGGGGGCTTCAGAACCCCTTGGGACGGCTGGAAAACTCCCCACTGGTGTTTTAACAAGCCTAGGTACTGTCACCTACCCCGCAGTCTTTACTGATAGGGGTCGAGTTGGTAGCTCGGTGAGTACACAAGTCAACTCGGACAGAGAACCTTTTTTTTCTTTTCTTCGAACACCACGCTTCCTTCAGGAAACAGGTACTGGGGGGGGTGCGGGGGTGTGCGGGAGATCCAGCGGTTGTTGTGGGGTTTTGCGAGTCACAGTGGTGGTGGTGGTGCCGGTGCCAGAGCCTCTCCCCGGTATTGGGACCAGGGGAGTCCACATGGCTGCACACGTGGTGTGTGGGGGGGAGTGTACCGGCAGTGCCTCCCGGGCTCCGCAGTGGTTTTTAAACCCTGACCACAGTTTGGATCTTTTCTGCTTTTCTTGGAGGTAAAAAAGGTTAGACCAGTCTGCGTAGTAAAGCCTTAAGATTGGCCATGGGTACTCTTTTGTCTACACAGGAAAGGAATAAATATTACCATATTAAGAATATTTTAAAGGCTGGAAATACCAATTTCTCAAAATATAAGCTGAGAAAATTAGTAAAATGGGTTTTTTTGCCTTTTCTGAATTTGAATGTTGATTCCCTGCCTGACTGGGAAAAGGTTGGGCAAACACTCACAGTGCAAGTTGAACTGGGGGACAGCACAGCTGGCAAATACCCCCCACTGTTCCATTTAATTCGGAAAGCAATTCTACGGAGGCAAAAGCCTTCGGCTCCCTCTTCCCCCCCTCTTCCCTCGGCTCCCCGGTCAGAGGGTTTGTCTGAGGCATTACAGGCAGACAAAAACTCTTGCCCATACCCTTCCCTCTCCGCAGAAAACCCCAAAAAACATAGCTTAAAATCCTCCTTGCAAGGAAGGGGGGGCTCGGTAAACTTACTCAAGAACATGTGTTGAGCAGTAATGGTGCCAACCACGTGCTGTCCTTCCCCCCCCCCACCCCTCCCGTAACCCCTTCCTCCCACAGGTCCCCGCCCCCAAGCCTCTCCCCGCCCATAACCCCTCCCCTCTGCCTGCTTCTAACGGGACGGGGGGTGGTCCGGGGGGCGGTCTGGGGGGCAGAGATGGGGCAGGAGTTGGGGCGGGGGCTGGAAATGGGGCGGGAACCAGGGGCGGAGCTGGGGGCTGGGCCGAGTGGGGGGTGAGGGGCGGAGCCCCTCCCAGTTCCCATGGTCCGGAGGGCGGGCCCGGGAGTGAGCAGGGAGGTGAGATTGCCTCACCATATTCCAAAGGCAGGTGTGGTTGTGCTAATGCAATCTGCCCTGATGGCCCCGGGGGATGCCCTGGGGGATGGGAGGGCGGATCCCCTCAGCCTGCTCCCACTATAGAGCCACGTGGTGCCCCTGGGGGATGGGGAAATACTAGCCTTGCCGGTCAAACCTTTCTCCCCTGCCATTTCAATACAAACCCTGGGAATGGGGAACAAAAGGATTGGGACTCAGCCATCTTCCCTATTGCTGCTCCAGTAACTTTTACTGGAACAAGACCACAGAACTGTACTTACAAGCCGTTTTCATACCAAGACAAAAAGGAAATTTGCAAAGTACAAAGAGAATTTGGTCATAATAATGAAATATTTAAAAGCATTGTTAAAACAACATTAACCTCAAATGATTTAGTATTTAGCTACAGATATTAAAGATCTTTTTAGGTGTTTGCTTACACCATCTGAATTCGATTTGTGGGAAAACACATGGAAACGATTTCTAAAAAACATACTGGTGGAATTATTAAAATCTAATCACCAAAATGTAGATTTATTAAATAATCCTATTACTTTGGAGCATTTATGTGGTGAAGGAGTATGGGAAAAACCTGAGGACCAAACTAGGGCATTGCCAAAAGCTGTGATAGATAAAATCACTACAGCTGCAGAAAAAGCTTTCACCCAGCTACCTACAGCTGACACTAAGGGCAGTTATATTAATGTAAAACAAATGCCTTCAGAAGGATTCCTGCAATTCTTAGACCGATTAAGAGAACAAGTCTCCTGTCAGGTAGAAGACCCCGTGGTACAGGCAGAGTTAGTCAAGGAACTTGCTCAGAGAAATGCTAATGAATCTTGCCGTAGAATTATTTTAGGTTTACCTATGGATCCCCTCTGACCCTTGCACAGATGTCAGCAGCCTGTGCTAGGAAAGCAGAGATGTTTTCGCAGGAAGGGAGACCTCCCTGGACCACCCCAAGACCTGTTGCTGCGGTTTCATCTGAGACAAGGACTGAACAGATGACGTCTGACCAGTAACAGCGAATTTGTTCTCACTGTAGAAAACCGGGACATTTTGCTAAAAACTGTCCTTTAAAACAACAGAAACACATGGATAACAGCTTGCCAAAAAACTTACGTCTCAGCACTTATCCACTCAGCGCGCAGACATAAATGAAGTGGAAACAAATCTCTGTCCTTTAATAAAAAGGGGGGAGGGGGGTGAAAAACTGCAAAAATATAATTGTGAAAAACGTTTGCCTAATAAGGTCTGGCAACCGCAAAAGCGATTCAGACTTGTAACTTCTAAAGCTTTTTGTTTCAGATCTGTCCGCTGGGCTGTCGTTGGAGTAGATTTGCAGGATAATTCACAAGACCTGGCTGGACTGGATAGTAGGTATTTTGTTATTGGAGACACAGCACACACACCAATAGAGATTGAGGTGGCTCCCATGACAATTATGGGAGACCTAACACATCTCATTCTCTTAGCTAGGTGCCCCCAACCACCTTTCTATATAGACAAAGGGCAGGTAATAGCCCAGGTAATCCCTGTTCCAACAGAAGTCCCAGTAGATGACAAAGCACCGGGAGTCTACTGGGCAGAAGTAGTGGGTGAAGACAAGCCCATTATGGGGTGTAATTTAACACATAAATCAGAACATCTCCATGTAGAAGGGTTAATCGATACTGGGGCAGATGTGACCATCATACCGGAAAAGGTGTGGCCCTCACATTGGGAACTACAACTGGTGGCAGGAAAAATACAGGGTGTTGGAGTGATGAAACTGGCAAAAATTGCTAAAGATATCATCCAGATCGAAGGTCCGGATGGTAGGATAGCTAGTGTCCGACCTTTTGTAATTGACTACAAGTGCCCCTTGTGGGGGAGAGATACCATGTCGCAGTGGGGGGTAAAATTAACAATTCCTGAGACACCTCAGGATTTTTGATAGAGGCCACTGTAGAGCATCCGGTCCAAAAGTTATCTTGGCTAGATAATGATCCAATTTGGGTGAACCAGTGGCCTTTCAGCAAACAAAAACTTGGGGCGCTAGAAAAATTAGTGGAAGAAGAATTGGCTAAAGGACACATAGTAGAAACAACCAGCCCTTGGAATTCCCCGGTGTTTGTAATAAAAAAAGCCAGGGAAAGATAAATGGCGCCTCCTTCAAGATTTAAGAGAAATAAACAAAAAAATACAGGACATGGGATCTCTCCAACTAGGTATGCCATCCCCAACTATGTTACCACAGAATTGGTTACTAGCAGTACTGGATATTAAAGATTGTTTTTTTCAAATTCTCCTGCATCCAGCTGATGCACCAAGGTTTGCCTTTTCCATTCCCACAATTAACTGGGAAGCTCCAATGAAATGGTACCACTGGACAGTATTACCTCAGGGGATGAAAGCCAGCCCCTTCATCTGCCAGTGGTATGTGGGGTCATTGCTGTCCCCAGTGCGTGCTGAAAAGAGAGAAGCTATCATTTTGCATTACATGGATGACATTTTAATATGCTGTCCCAATAACAACATACTGAAAGATACCCTTGACCTAGTGGTTAAAGTTTTAACCTCTGCTGGATTCCAGTTGCAGGAAGACAAAGTTCAAAGGATGCCACCTTGGAAATACCTGGGCCTGGAAATTACTGCACGGACTGTTATTCCGCAAAAATTAGAAATTATTGGTAATCCTAAAACTCTAGCAGACCTCCATTCTCTATGCGGTTACTAAACTGGGTCAGACCATGGCTAGGTCTCACAAATGAGGACCTGAGCCCCCTACTCAATTTATTAAAGGGGAGAGAGAGTTACTGTCTCCCAGGGAGCTGACTCCAAAAGCAAAAACTGTAATTGAAAAGGCACAAAGGGCCTTGACAGAAAGACAGGCACACAGCTTCAAACTGGAGCTGCCTTTCAAATTTATTGTCCTGGGGAAATTGCCACACCTACATGGGTTAATATTCCAATGGGCCAAGGGGCAGAGGGACCCACTCTTAATAATAGAATGGGTTTTCCTCTCCCATAAAAGACCCAAAACTATCACCAAGCCACAAGATCTGATGGCTCAGCCGATTGAAAAGGCCAGGGTAAGGCTGCGGGAACTGGCAGGTTGTGACTTTATGTGTATTCACCTCCCAGTCAGGCTCACTGGAGAAGGCAAAAACTCCCCTGAGAGACTGACCAAAGAGATGTTTGAGCATCTGCTGCAGAGCAATGCTAACCTCCAGTTAGCTCTGGACAGCTATAGTGGGCAAATTTCAGTTCATGCACCATCACACAAATTATTTCATGAGGAATTCCACCTCATTCCTCGTGAGAAAAGGAGCCGGAGGCCACTCAAAGGTCTCACAGTGTTCACTGATGCATCTGGGACATCCCACAAGTCAGTGATGACTTGGAGAAATCCACAGACTCAGCTTTGGGAAGCTGATGTTGAGTTTGAAGAGGGGTCACCCCAGATAGCTGAACTAGCTGCGGTCGTGAGAGCCTTTGAGAAATTTTCAGAACCAATTAATTTAGTTACTGACTCAGCCTACGTAGCAGGAGTGGTGTCCAGAGCGGAACACGCAGTTCTCAAGGACATTGAGAACGAACATCTCTTTAGATTGCTTTCAAAACTGATTTATTTGGTTTCAAATCAAGAACAACCTTTCTATGTGATGCATATAAGATCGCACACCCCGTTGCCAGGTGAAATCGCTGAGGGGAACCGGAAGGCGGATTCCCTTGCTGCCCCAGCCAAAAAGGTATGTCTCCCAGACGTGTTTCAACAGGCAAAAATAAGTCACCAGCAATACCATCAAAATGTGCCAGGACTGATTCGTCAGTTCCAGCTGACACAGGATCAGGCTAAAGCCATCGTGGCTACCTGTCCCAATTGTCAGCTCCAGGCAGTGCCATCATTAGGCATCGGAGTTAATCCCCGAGGCCTTAAAAGCTGTGAAGTGTGGCAAACAGATATCACTCACATTCCCAGTTTTGGTCGCCTTAAGTATGTACATGTGAGTATTGATACATACTCAGGAGCGGTGTATGCCTCTGCTCATGCAGGAGAAAAGTCTGTGCATGCTAAACAACACTTAGTACAGGCCTTTTCCGTATTGGGAATCCCTAAAGAAGTTAAAACAGATAATGGCCCAGCGTATAAATCCAAGGAGTTCCTGGAATTTGCCCAGCAGTGGGGAGTGGAACATCAAACTGGCATCCCCCACTCCCCCACAGGTCAGGCTGTAATCAAGCGTACACACCAGATGCTCAAACAAGTCCTAGCCAGGCAAGGTAGCGAGGCAGTGTGGATGTCTCCCCAACAAAAACTCTGTAAAGCTCTGTTTACCATTAACTTCCTAAACTGCTCATTTGAAAACATGAATCCTCCTGTGACTCAGCATTTTAACAGTGGTGATCAGTTTAAATTGTCACAGCATCCACTGGTTTTAATCAGGGACCCTGAAACTTGGCAAACCAAGGGTCCCTATGAACTTGTCACCTGGGGGCGAGGTTACGCATGTGTATCCACCCCCACAGGCCCCCGATGGATTCCTCAGAAATGGGTGAAACCTTTTGTTCCAAAGAATCCAGCACAAGCAAGAAAAAAAGAGAAGCAAGTGGCTGTTGCTTCCAAGAGAAGACGCCGCTGAAGAGAGCAAGAAGAAACCTCTCTAGCCTCTGACCTGCATACTGTAACTGTGAATATGTTTTAAAGAATGTCTGTTTCCTTTTTTTTTTTCAGAAATAACCTACCTCTTACTCAAATCCATGATGAGCCTTAACCCTGCTGTCATCCTGCTCGCACTGAGCAGCAGCCTGGATCGTCCCACAGCCACACCAGAACATCTGGGTGACCCTGGCACAAACACTCCAACAGGAAAACATATGTCTATCTACTGCAGCAGCAAAAAATCCTATGTCTACCTGCCTGGTAGGAATTCCTTTGCAGCATAATGAATTCACACACAGCTTTAGTACACTGACTCCTGAAGCAGGTAATAAACTGCACAGCACTCATGCAGAAGCAGAGTTAAGAAACCCCGTCGAAGAGTGGCTACCCCATTTTCCTAAGGCAACCCAGGAACCCCAGGAGTTAGAGCTGCTGGGTTCCTCCCCAGCATCCTACTGTGTGCACTTTAGGGTCAGTCCTCCAACTCATAAAGAAACATTCCACCATATAGTACAACATCAAGAAGAATTCACAGCAAAAAGGTGGTGCCGTGTACTAAGCTACATCAAAGTGCACTCCTCAGCTCATGCACATCCCAAAAACCTCCCCAAAGGACTGTTCCTCATTTGCGGGGACCGTGCATGGGCAGGAATTCCATCCCGTCTCCTCAGAGGGCCGTGTACCATAGGGCGTCTATCACTGTTAGCGCCCAATCAAACTTTAATTGGCGAGTGGACCCATAAAAACAATTTGACCAAAAATATTCAAAAGAGAAGTGTTACAAAATTAGATGAAAATTGTGACTCAGAGATTTTCCATTGGTCCAAATCAAAAAGAATTGCTGCATCCATTTTCCTTCCTTGGGTAGCTGCAGCAAAGGCCCTAGGTGAATTGGGACACCTAGAATACTGGGTGGTAAAACAAGCAAATTTAACATCTAATGCCATAAATGCCCTCCTAGAAGATGAGGAAATTACCAGGCAGGCAACACTTCAAAATCGTGCTGCAATAGACTTTCTCCTATTGCTCCACGGGCATGAGTGCCAGGAGTTCGAGGGTCTCTGCTGCATGAATCTGACATCGAAAGCTCCTAACATCCAGGCCACGCTCCGAGAGATGAAAAGCATGATTGGACAAGTCAAGCAAGAAGCAGATGACTGGTTCAATGGACTGTTTAAAAAACTGGGGACTCTCGGGGTGGTGGGCTTCAGTCGTGAAAACTATTCTGTCACTGCTAGTCATTGTTTTGCTAACGGTGTTAGTGTTTGGAGTGCTGAGCAAAATACTGTACAGAAGCATAATTAAGCTAATCTCAGCTACCTCAGATGTCAACCATACAGAGTTGGCAGACCGGAGTAACTCTCACCAGCCCGCAAATGGGAATTGGTGGGCCACTTCAGGTCAGTAAGTCGTATAAGCTTGTTACCTTTCATTTAATTACGTATATCAAAGTAGGGGCAGATGTGGTGGTGCATATTTCTGGGAGTTACCTAGATTCTTTGTGGACCTTCTAGGCAACTGTGATGTGTTTTTCCCCTCCCCTCCCTGTCCCTGAAACGTTATCCCATTGGTTGGTGTTATATGTCCCCCCGCCCCTCTCCCGAGGTTTGAAAAAGTCTGGGAAGGAGAAACCCGGAATAGACATCCTCCGATACCCCGGAGGGAGAAGCAGCACTTTTTGGTCTTTTCTTGGTTGTGAAGGATCTCCCTGACCCCTCCATTGACAGAGCTAGCCTGGATTACTTCGGGGGTCTAAGGGAAGATCGCTTTACTTGAGTAAAATATAAGGTGCACTATACTTAATTAAAAAGGCTAAAAACTTATAAAATAGACACTGCAGTTTTTCAGTAACAAACATAAGGCACACACGGTGACCAAGTGCATTCTTAGAGCATCTGCTGTCTTTCTACAAACAGGATGTTGACTTTCTCTAGTCGGCTCTTGACAAAAGACACAAGCTTATTTAAAACACACGGTCCAAAGATTAACACTAGTAAGATGATTACGATTGGTCCGATTAGGGTGGACATCAGGGTGGTCAGCCACGGAGACTGGTTAAACAGCAATTAGAACCACCCTTGTTGAGCCTCTCTATCTCTGTTTCTCTGGGCTGGTCTTTCCCTCAATTCGGCCATTGAGTGTCTGACTACTCTGGTGTGATCAGCATAAAAGCAACACTCTTCCCTTAAGGCGGCACAGAGACCTCCTTGCTGCATTAGCAGAAGATCTAGCTCAAGTCTATTCTGCAGGACAGGTTCAGAGAGTGAGGACAGTGACTAGAAAGGAGATACATTTTTCAGTTATCTGCAAGTCTTTATCAATTGTCATCTGTAGCTGAGACAGTCTCTGTTGTTGGGTCACAATGGCAGAGACACCTGTGGCAGCACCAGTTGCTCTCAGGTTAAGCAGCATCGCTATGGTTACACCTGTCACCAGTTCTCTTTTCTGAAGTCGGGTGAGTCTCTCCGCCTGCAGGTTTAACTTCTCATCCAGGTGGTACAGGACCTTGGGAACAATCACAACTTGCACACAAAAATCATTAGAAACACTGAAGTTATAAACTGATAGGCATAGGGTAGTCATTGTCCCGTCTGTGCCCATCAGCCGCTGCAGGCTGGAGCCTTGCAGTTTAGGGGTTATTGGTGAGTGAACCCTCTGTCCCCCATCTGTCACCTGGACTGGGAACCCTAGCACAGCTGAAGGGACCCAGCTGGCACATGCAGCTTTTATCTCTCTCCAGACCGTGAGAGGAGTATCCTCTCTCAGTTCTCTTTTAATGTGGAGGGGGATATTCTTGTTTATGTTTGTTGTTTCCTTCTCTAAGGAGTTGGTCTCGGGCCACTTGTCCCCGCTAGTATCTCTGTCGGAGTCGGAACTCGACTGGATCATTATTTCCAGTTTCCCATGCCTTTTTGTTGGGCTCTGGCCCCGCCTACATTCCTTGTGGGTGGGCTGTTCCCTCCCTCCTGGTTCTCCCCACCCTTCACTCCGCCGTCCACTCCGCCCTCTGATCCTCCCTCTGTTCTGCTCTCTGCTTCTTTCCCCCTCTCGGCTCCCTCCCCTTCCCCTCTCTTTCACATTCCTTTCCCTGTACACTACCCCCGCATCTTATCTCTTTCACTTCACATCCTCTTTCTTTCTCACATACTTAATCTTCCTCGTCCTTTCGACCATGTACGCTCGTCAATGCCAGTGTTTGTTCCCTGTTCCTACCAAGGACATTTTCTCCTCTCTCTTTGTCTTTTTGCTCGGCGCCATCTTGGGGCACATAGGGTGGTGGTCCCCCCCAGGCTTTTTGTGCAGCACCCCTGGCTTCCTCTGTTAACTCTCTCCAAAAAGTTTCTGCTCTTTGTTGTTTCTCTGTGAGCAGATCGGGATTTGGGAATTGAGGGGACGTGTCGCCCTCTTGTGGTCCCTTCGGCTCAGCAGAGCTGCTCTCCTCTGGGAGCTGTAACGCCTGGGTGGCTGCCCTGACCCCAAATTTTGGGGTGGCCAGCAAACAGTTTTTTGTCGCCCTCCAAGTTTCCTTGGCAAGGGCCTTGGTACATCTGTCCCACACCTTAGGGTGGATAATACCTACTGGTTGGTCTATGACCCCAATATGCAAAAGCCTCGCAATTGCAAGAATAAAATTCTTAGGTTTACAATCTATACCACATTGTTTATGTAATTGAAATACGACCTTCACAAGCGCTTCCATTGTCCTCGTGGGTCCAGGAACGTCTTTCCCCGCCAGGACTGGTCCAGCCATCCTGACCGCCGCTCCTGTCCAGGCGATCCTCGCTCTCTGGATTTGGTTCCCGCTTTTCAAATTTGATTCCCGGGTTTCAGCACCACCTTGCTGCTTTCAGTGAGGCAGAGGACCTGGCTCAGGAATGGCACGGTGACCCTCCCCAGGTCACTCGGTCCATTCGCACACAACACCAATGTGATAGATGGCAAAATGGCATTTATTGGTGAAGAATTTGACACTTTATAACCTAGGTTCACAGTATCACTCCCATCTGCTTTCATCACAGCTAGGTGCTATTGGCTAATTATGGGGGTCATTACCATAAACTATGGAGGAGGGGGGTGACTCTATCTTTCCGTTACATCCTGATATCTTATGAGCACTGGGCCCTAGCTGCCCACACAGTACTTCAGGGATCATTGTTTATCCATCAGTCATCTCGGCAAGCCATAATGAAGAGTTAACTGTTTTGGCCCAGCCCTTGCACCCTCCATCAATTGTTCCACAGAATACTCCAATAGCCAAGGGCATTGCTTTGCCATCTAATGCAGTGCAGCAAATCTTGCCAGTGGTGAGTCAACAATCTTCATCCAGCAATGAAGACATGAACGTTTGTGACTTCTGGATATAGCAAATAGGCCGTGATCAACCCTAGATCACTTGTGACTTGACATGTGGTAACAAAACAATCCAAATTATGGGCATGTTGGACACCAGTGCAAATGTCACGGTCATTTCTCATGTCTTATGGCCCAGAGAATGGAGATTGATAATACCTCTGAACTCCTTCTCAGGAACTGGAGGAAATACATTATGCATGTAGGGAAAACGTGCAATCGTTGTTTCAGGGACAGAAGGGAAAACAGTAATCATTCGCCCCTTCATTGTGCACAAATCCATCATGGCTTGGGGAAGAGACATTCTGTCACAATGGGAAGTGGATTTTTGATAGAGTCACTGCAGCATTCACCACCCTGGGACTGACTTGGAAGACAGACAAGACTGTCTGGGTGGATCAGTGGCCCCTAACAAAGAGGAGATTGAGTGCTTTCAATAAATTGGTGAAGGAACAATTGCAGAAAGGTCATATCAAGGCGACAGATAATCCCTGGAATTCTCCAGTGTTTGTCATCCACAAGAAAACCTCCAATTCATGGAGACTGCTTCATGACCTCAGAAAAATCAAAAAGGTCATTAAGGAGATGGGACCACTTCAGCTAGGACTGCCTTCTCTCTCGATGATCTCGACTGACCACTTGTGATCTAATCTGAAAGACTGTTTCTTCAACATTCCACTTCATCCAAAAGATGCTCCACTATTTGCATTTCTGTCCCAAGCATGAACAAACAAGAACCTTTGTGAAGATACAATTGGGTGGTCCTTCCTCAGGGACTGAAAAACTCACCGACAATTTGCCAGTGGTATGTGGCACGAGCCTTGTCTCCTGCTCCAAAGACATCTGCAGGCAATGATCATTCATTACATGGATGATCTGCTTATTGCAGCATCAACACAAAAGGAGATGCAAGAGGCTTGTGAAAGCATGATTATGGAAGTTCAAAATGCAGGATTGGAAATTTCTACATCAAAAATCCAACAAATCTTGCCATGGAAATACTTGGGATGGAGAATCACAGAGCAAACTGTGATACATAGCATGAATTCATTCATTCATTCAGTGGTCGCTACTGACTTGGGCATATTGGAATTAGACTCCTCAGAGTGGTATCGATTGTTTCAAGAGGGAGTGAGAGGTAAATTGAGATTGGAGGCACAAGTCCTTATAACTGAGTGTCGGTGAACAAAGCACCCTGTAATGCCGATGCAGTAAAAATATCAAAGTGGGATGCCTTTAAGAGGAGATATGAAGCTCGTTCCACTTATGAATCCCCTGAAGGATATCCCTGCTGCCAAGAAGATAGATTCCCTCGCCACAGGCAGCAATCCTGTGGGCATAGGCAGAGGCAGAGGGGTACATGTGTGGGGAAGCCTGGTGGTTCTGAGTCTGATAATGGGCAATACTATCAGTCTGCTCTCCAAGGGTTACCCCAGTGTTGAGAAGCAAAGTTCAACCCAAGACTGTGGGCAGTGTTTTAAGAAGACCCTGACAGGACAAGGGGTTACAAAAGCCCTGGCATATTGCACCCACTATGACTGCAAAACTGGCAACAAAATAAGAGAATGTGAGCATAATCACACTTGATATAAGATGTGCCAGATAGAAAGAAGAATGGTCTGTTCTGACCAAAGAGCAACGCCTAAGGATCAGTGGTTAGAGGTGCAGTCTGTGCCAAAGAGTGAGGAAATACTGACCCATGCATTACACAAACGAGCTGCTGGGTTAGAGCCTATTGTTTCCACCTGTAACAAATATAACCACTTGGTATAGATCGAAGGAAGAGGGGAATCCACGTTTATGGCACATTCCCAAGTTAGTGCAACATGTTGCAATCACAGCCAATTAAAAATGTGCACTATGGGTGGGAAAACATATTGGGTTGGAGAAAATCTAGAGTATGGTAAAATAGTTTTTTCAGTAATGAACCTGTGATAATTGATCTTCACAAGTTATGATGATTGAATTTGTTTACAATATGGTAGAACTTTCTGTTCTGCAAGGGATGGAGAAGGGGTAGATCTGGAGAGCAAGTTGAAACAAATAGACCAGGAATTGAAGAAACAAGAGCTGGAGGCAAAAAAGAAAATAATGGAGCAAGAAAAGTAAAAAATCATTAAATGAACAATATGAACAGTTAGAACATCAGTATAGCAATTGGGACTTACCCACCTCAAACAAGAACCTTTTTGTAGATCTAATACAAGAAATTGCTACAGAATTAGGATTCTCTAACTGTTGTATTTGTGGAGGGCTTAAATCAGCTGAGAAATGGCCATGGAAAGGTGAGAGTTTAGCTCCAGAGCAACTTCTAAAATAAAATTACACCCAAATTTCCAAAACATTAAAACGACCCGAAGGGTGGGTTTTGGATCACCAAATAATTGGAACAGTTTGTATCAGCAGAGAAGGAATAAGATATACTGAGGTAGTGGGATATATTCCTTGTATATCCACTTCAGCAGTAAATTAAAATAATAATACCAAAGTCTGGCAACCAGAAACATTCCCCCCCCCCCCCCCCCCCCCAGATATTAGAGTCAAACAAAAGAAGCAAATTGTGAATGGAATTATCAAATTGAGTTATACTGGCACAAAAGCCTTGGAGCTAATCCTTACCGAACCTTAAAAGGCTTAAAGGATTACTGGGAGAAACCAGAAGCTGTAAATGACCAATGGAAAGCACCTGACGGGGTATACTGGATATGTGGGGAAAAGGCATACAGTGAATTACCCCGCAGATGGAAAGGATTCTGTACTTTGGGAATGATTCGACCCTCCTTCTTCGTGCTACCAAGGTCTGAGAGTAAGCTGTTATGGGCACCCCTATATGAGACCCTAGACAGAGAAAAAAGCTGAATCATGAGTTTCCAAAAGCAGGAGGGAATCAGAAATGGGGAGAGGATGAAGGGCCTGCAGAAAGGATAATAGCATACTATTGTCCAGCAACTTGAGCTCAAGACAGGAGCTGGGGATTTAAGACTATAAACTAAACAGCACTCACAAATGCAAGCATTTCTGTATCAAAACCGAATCGCTTTGGACTACTTGTTAGCAGAGGAAGGAGGAGTCTGTGGAAAGTTCAATGAGTCTGAATGCTGTGTAGAAATAGATGACTGTGGGGAAACTATAAAAAACATTGTGGCAGAAATTAAGAAAGTAGCACATGTACCAGTTCAAAAATGGAATTCTATCTTTCAAGCTTCATGGTGGGATCAATTGTTTGGAGGAGGTGAAGAAAATAGGATTTTTAATATTGTGTTCAATAATGGGGTTACTGTTCCTGCCTTGTCTCATACCATGTTTTATCTGACTAATCCATTGTGTTGTCCAAAGCATGCAAATAGTGGCAATGCCCATTGATCCTGAGTTAGCTACAATGAAAACTAGTCAATTTGAGAGAACATCTAAAATATCTAAGATAATGGAATTAAAAGAAGATAGAAAGAGCAGAGCCACTGAAGCTCTGGCCAGATTTGAAGTTCGGGCACGATTAAAGAACATAAAAAATAATTGTGAAATGTGTAAAGGAAAGTCCTGGGACAGTCATAAGGATGAGTTCTAACAGACAACATGAGAAAGTATGAGAAAGTTATTTTACCAGTAGCATTAAGCTACTGTGTAGTTAAAATATGAATCAAGATACAATAAGCATGTGCATTGATATAGAGAAAGCATAATTGAGAATCCGAATAAAAGAAATCAAAGATTAAAATAACTGTCTTATGAAGAGTTGTTAATTTTATACACTGATTAGCAGTATAGAAAAAGTAGTTGTTAAGTCTTGTAAGTACTGATTATGAAATTGAAGAATATGTGAGCTTTATCAAAATCTGTCCCAAAAGCACAAATTAATGAATTGATAAAGAAAGAGGGGGACTGTGACTCATGGCATGAATAAATTTGTGCTAAAGTTATAAGTAATCTCATCTGACAAGAATCCTAGTGTATTTCCAGGAAATCTTCATCTGATGAGATTATAGTGACATTCACCAAAGCTACCATGAATATTTGTCTGCAAAGAGTGTATTTCCAGGAAATTTTCATCTGACAAGACTTCAGTGATATGCACCAAAACCAGCATGAATATTCATCTGTAAAAAGTGTATTCCGAGGGATTTGTTGGGTGCCACGATAAGGAAAGAGACACATACCAACATGCAAAAGAAGGCAAGACCAATGGAAGAAGGTAAGGGACCCTCCCAAAAGCCTGGGAACATATAAAAAGGACTGTGTGATAGTCACATATTTCATGAAACACATGCTTAGAGAGGCTTAGAGAGGGGCTTGGAGAGCCCCTGCCTGTTTCACCTGACGCTATTCACCTGGTTCAGTGTCAATCTGATTTTTGCTTGTGGCTTTTACGATTGTATTTTGATTATGGAATAAATTCCTTTTATTAATCAAATTTGCTATCCATTTATAACAAAATAATCAGACTGCAGAAGATACAAATCAGAACTCAGGTCCACAACCTACAAGATCTACAGAGACTCTTGGGAGAGATCAATTGGATCAGGCCAATTCTGGGAATCACTAATGATGAACTTGCACCTCTTTTCGATCTATTGAAAGGAGAAAGAGCATTAAATCTCCCAAAATTCTTATGCCTGAGCCTCAATAAGCCCTTGAGATGGTCATTGAACCTCTTCAACAAAGACAAGCACATCATTGTGCCATGTCACAACAGTTGTTCCTTGCAGTGTTGGGAGAAAACACGCAACTGTAAGGTCTCATATTTCAATGGTACACTTCAAAGGATTCTTTGTTAATAATAGAATGGATTTTTTTATCCTACAGGTCTCCAAAAATAATTTTCATAACATTAGAAATGAGAGTTCAGATCATAATCAGGGCCAGAAGAAGATTATTAACAATGTCAGGAAAAGATTTCGTAATAATTTACCTACCTTTGAAAAAAGAACATTTTGACTGGGCAATGCGAAAATCAGAAGAATTGCAAATTGCGTTGCTGGATTATTCAGGTGTCTGTTCAATTCACTTTCCAAGACACAAGCTGTTACAGTCAAAATTAAGCTTCAGGAAGAAGCCCAAACTGAGTGAAGTGCTGTTAGATGCAATAACATTACTCACTCATGGTTCAGGAAAAACACATAAATCTGTGATCCCATGGTAGAACCTAACAACAAAAATATGGTATTCAGACATTCAGATAGCGAGGAGTTCTCCTCAAATTCTGGAATTGGCAGCAGTGGTCAGAGCATTTCAATTGTTCCAAGAACCGTTTAATCTGATAACAGATTCATTTTACATAGGCAATATAGTCAAAAGAATAGAAGGGTCACTCTTAAAGAATGTCGATAATGATGATCTATATTGTTATCTTGCATGAATGCAAAAAGCTATAGAACACAGAAAAAGCAAATACTTTATCTTTCACATGAAAGCACATTCTTTATTTCCAGGATTCTTGGTGGAAGGAAATGCAGAAGCAGACAAATTAACAATGACCATTGCAAACATTGCCAAACATTTTTGAACAGGCAAAATTGAGTCATGCATTTTTTCATCAAAATGCACAAGCTCTTATGCAGATGTTGCACATTTCTAAAGGTCAAGCTAAAGCAATCATAACTGCTTTCCCTGATTATCAACTTGTGATGCTCCATGTATCCACAGCAGCAGTCAATCCAAGAGGATTGCAGAGTCTGCAACTGGGGCGAACAGACATAATGAAATACCTATCTTTTAGGAGATTCAAAAATATCCATGTATCAGTGGACACTTTCTCAGGTGCAGTCTTGGCCTCTCTGCACACAGGAGAAACCACAAAACATGCATGTCAGCATTTTTTGCAGATATTTGCATCACTAGGTGTGCCTCAAGAAATAAAAACAGATAATGGTCCCACCTACACAGCATAAAGACATGCCACATTCTTACTGAATTGGGGTGTTCGTCACACCTTTGGTATTCCTCACTCTCCTACAGGTCAAGCCATCATTGAGAGGACACACCACACCTTGAAATCTCTTTTGGATAAAAAAAAGGGGAAGGCAGAGGCTATATCTCAAATGTGTTTAAACAGAACCTTGTATGTTTTAAATTTTCTGAACAGTTCTTTTGCAGAACCAATTCTGCCAATCATCAGACATTTTTCCAACAGTACTCAGGCAAAATTAAAGGAAAATCTTTTGGTTCTGGTCAAAAATCCAGAAACAGGACAGATTGAAGGTGCATTTTAATTAATAACCTAGGACAAAGGGTATTCTCGTGTCTTCACAGGTTCAGGGCCGAAGTGGCTTCCAGTGAAGAACATGAAGCCTTAACAACCGCAGAAACAAGCAGACGACCCCAGGAATGGAGAAGTGAGCATGCAGACGTGAACTGCATTGAGATCACAGTTGACGACAAACATCTTCTATCCCACATGCAGAAGCTGTGAACTTTGGGTTTTATGTAAAAAGTGTGGGAAAATTTTAATATTGCAAAGCCTCGTTTGTAAATGCGTGGTGTGGATTGTGTCAAGATTCATAATCTTGCAAGAGAGTTAAGGCCATTGAACATGAAACTAAATCAGGTATCACCCTTGTGCATTATCACTTTGTTGATTGCTTTAAGTAATGCGATCCTGCCTGTGAGTCAACCAAAAGAAAACATTTGGGTGACTCTGGCCAATGCATCAGGCCTGGAGACCATTTGCTTGACTCACTCAAGTCCAAAGAAACTGTTCTCTACCAGCTTGGTTGGTTTGCCAGTAGATGATTGGCCAATTCCAAAAAACATCCCTCCAAAGCTCTCACAACCTATTCTAAATCCCACTGAAGGGTGGGACATGTGGAACAAATCCCTCCCTAAGGCACTTTATGAACCCCATGGATTGGAAATCCTTGGCTCAGTGAGAATGGATTTTTGTATTATATTTGATTCTCCTGTACCAAAACAAAACAAAAACAAAGTTAGAGATGTCACTCCAAATCACATTTTGTACAAAAATGCCACATCTTGGTGTAATTTTACTCCAGTCATAGTCATACCACCCAACCATGCTCCACAATTGCCACAATTGCCACAAGGCACTTTTCTCATTTGTGGAGACAGAATTTGGCCCACCATTCCATCAAACATTACAGGCGGTCCAGCCAGTGTTGGAAAACTCTCTGCTGACACCTAACATAAAAATGATAAAAGTAAAGAGACACAGAAGGAAGAGGTTTGTCAATCAATACACACCTGATTGCAATGATGACTTTAATTCATGGAATTTTAAGCAGAGATTCGTGACAGCTCACCTTCAGCCTCAGGCAGCTTCAGCAGCAACGTTGAAGCAACTGGATCAACTAGGCTGCTGGCTAAACAAGCGATCCCACTCCACCTCTCACGCACTGTGCAATTTGTTAACTGATGTTAAAAGTGTGAGATATGCAACTCTGCAAAACAGAGCAGCAACTGATTTTCTTTTGCTAGTGTATGGACATGTGAAGAATTTGAAGCAATGTGTTGTATGAATCTGTCTGATCACTCAGAGTCCATTCACAAGAGCATACAACAATTGAAGGCGGGTATAGACAGACTTGGAGTTGAAAAGGGATCATGGTTGAATGATTTGCTTGGTTGGTTGAACCTTGCACCAGTGTGGAGGGAACTTACAAGAACTGGTATATTTGTGTTGGTTATCATCATAGTTTTTTGGGGGTTTATGGCCTGTCTACTTCAAAGTATCTGGAGAATGGTAGAGAAGGCTGCTAAAAAAGTGCTCTTGGTTCAAACAAGAGGGGGGGATGTTGGAGTCAGAGGCAGAGAAAATAATCCCTTATCTGTGCTAACAGGCTCTGACTCTCAAGAGAACATTGAGTTTAACTTAAAACCATGGAGAAAGCTTCTAGAACTAAGTAGAGAAACTGGGAATGTGAATGTGTAAGTTAGATAGAATTATATTAAGTCACTGGGTAAGAAAGTTAGAATTTAGGGTTTAAGCTATATTAGTGAATAAGAGACAACATGGAGGATTTAGGGCATTGTCCCTTTCTCCTTCTTCTTATTCTAGGGTTATTGGGTAATATTAGATGACTGGATGAAAGAATCCATATTGCAGGACACAGGTGTCAGGTTATTGGGTTATTAATGAAAATAAGTTACTTGGCATTTCATTATTGGATGGGCTGACACTTAAAAGATGTTGAAAAGATTCTTTGTCCCTCCATTTTTCACCTTGTTAGCCTAGTGTGCATAAGTCCTTGTATAGGACTATAGACTTGTATAGGACTATACCTTGCATAGTCTGTAAATATGTAATATAGATAAGGAAGAATAAGCATCCTAAGCCCAAAGGCAAAAACAGGTTCTTTCTCATCAATCTCAGTCCTGGGGACAAGAACTGAACCACCAGTGTCACCCCAACATAAAACAAAACTTGGGAGCGTTGTCTGGGTGCAAGGGCATAGTAGAAAAACAGAACTTCAGATTGACAATACAAACATCCCAAGTAGCTGGATTCATGATGGGAGAAGGCGTACCTTGCTGCAATGCTCCCATGCTTTCCATTGCCTCATTAATCTGGTGGAGATCATGTAAGAATCTCCACTTACCAGACTTCCTTTTGATCACAAATACTGGAGTGTTCTAAGAACCCTATGATGGTTCAATATGATTTTGTGCCAGCTGCTCATTAACTGAATCTTTGACAGTGGTCAATTTTTCATGAGTCAGGGGCCACTGGTCAATCCATATAGGCTGCGTGGTCAGCCACTGTAATGGGATGGCAGGTCTGTGCTGACCACTCTCTACCATGGCCCCTAGGAAAAATTCTGCTTTTCCATTGTCAAGGTGACTCCCCATTGAGTCAGACAATCACATCCCCACAAATTTAAAGGTAACAAAATTACATAAGGGAAGACGGTAGCTACCTTCCCATCAACATTAACAATACTCACAGGTGAGTGAATTTGGTAACTGGTAGTTGTACCCCCAACTCTTGCCACAGCTCCAGAAATTCCTCTACTTCTTCCTGGTCAAGCTAACCTCAGCTTCCAACAGACTAAACTGCTGTGATCCCCCTGTCATCCCAGCAATAGAAACAGGTTCTGCTCCCACATGTCTCAATGGCATTAGAGTACACTGCACCATCAGATACACACAATTCAAAAGACCTGATTCCTTGTGCCTTCTCCTGGCTAGACGCAGCGCCTCTCTAGCTCTGACTATCTTTCCGTCTCTGGGCATGCATTCTGGAGGTTCCTTCAAGGGAATCAGACATGTCATCCTCCCTTTTGTTATACCTAGCAGTTCAGTCATGGGAAACGGGAGCTACATTCACTCTGGTGGAACACCTCTGTTAGTGGCTTCCTCTTCTAGCTTATGTACCCATGACAGGACAGAAATGGGTTTTCCATCCCATCTTCTCATGTCTTGCCCATGCTCACACAGGAAGGACCACAGGTCAGCTCGTGGGTGTACCACCTCTCCCTAGATAGGGAACACTTGCTTCTGATAACAGGGGCTTTGGTCTATACTGATGAAATTTGGAGACGGCCCTCCTTGAGCTCCTTGCTGAGTTTTGGAAGGGTCTCTTCAATCCTGTCTTCCAATCTCTGCATATGCTCGGTCAAGTCCATTTCCACAGCTGATATTTGGGCTTATCTTGGGGCATGGATAGTGTCTTCATTTGTCTGGATTCTCCCTGTCATAGCGCCCACTTATCACCAAATCTCTGAAAGCTGGAATAAGACTCCTTAACACAAATTTTTTTGTGTTAAAGAGGGTACCATTTATCAGGCCCCTGGAAGGGCATGAGGGATAACTCCTCCTAACATGCCTTCCAATTTCTACAAGTTTATTGCTAATATACAGTTACAACATGCATATTATAATTTTGCCATTACCATAAAACCCTCCTCATGTTCCCTAAGTTCCTAAAAATTCAGTCCCTGTTTTAGCTGTAGCTGTATTCCTGAGCCAGATGTCTCCTCTTTATCTTCTAACATCCTTGTTTGGGTAGCAATTTCTGCATACTTACTTTTCTGCTAAAGGTCTGCAGACACATTGTCTTCTCTGTTAAAAGTTCAGTCACAGAGCCTTTCTACTAGAAGTTCACAGTTACAGTAGAAATTAAATTAACCCCTTTAGTATCATACTGCCCCCCTCAATCCACTGCAGTGTTGCTAGGGCATGGTTGTACGCTTGTGTCCTGAGTCATGCAAGATTGAGCCACATCGGTGTCATGCATGTTACCATGTCTGGAATCTTAGTGGTTTGGCCATTTGAAAAAGGGAGCTCTATCACCACGAGTTGTCTCAAGCATTGAGCTTTCCTGTGGCTGTAGGTCTTCTTCTCAGAGATCTCTCTCCTTCACACTTGTTAAGAGCCATGTCCAGAGGTTGAGTGGCTCAATCCTCCTTGTGATCCCACATCATGTGACAGGGATCTCAAGTGCCTTGTCTCAGTACCTTCCAAAATTATACCATCACCTGCAGTGTTAGAGACTCAGATCAACCAGCTCAACATAGACTTGCTGGGTCATCGAGTGAGGTCTTTTCTCAGATTGTGGAGACTTTCTAAGGACAAAGACACAGTGATTATTTCTGATTCTAATTCCTGTGCAGGCTGTGAGGGTCTTGACTCCCCATCATCATCCAGTGGAGAAAAGGATTTGGTCTTGTATTTCCTCCTCTGGACACAGATGATCGCTATTAGTTTAGGCTGCACTTCTGGTTTTATTGCAGCCTGAGTGACTGGGGTGTCTGCTGATTTGTTCTCCTGATTTGTTACTGGAACATCATGGAAGAGGCAAGATTTTTTGATTATAGGCAAAGACAGGAACGGCATCCTGGGACTTACAATGTATACATCCATAGTTTCAGCAAATTATAATGAAAAATTAACAGTTTTAGCTCAGACTTGGCATCCTCCATTGGTAATTCCGGAAGATACCCCAATAGCCAAGGCTATTGCTTTACTAGCCCACACAGTGGAGCAAATCATGTTAACAGAAAGTCAGTAGATGTCGCCTGAAGGCAATGACATGAAGACTGATTCACAAGTGATCGAGGCCTGCAGCAAAATCGGTACCCTGCAGCACATAGCTATGATCCAAGTGGACCACTTGTCAAGGCTGAGCTCATCACTGATGTTGGTAGCATCTTGCATGAGAGAACATATTTAATAAAGGGTAAAAATGATGGATGAGAGGAGTCAGCAAATGTGAGAGAAATAGCAATGCACAGACATCTGTTTGGTTTTTCCTCTCCCTGTCCCATTGAGCAGTTGAAGTGATAGAGTGGCTTGGTGGGCACCTATGTCCTGACAAGGACAGCTCACCACACCTTTCCTGGCTATCAGGCTGGTTTTTGACCTTTCCACTGAGAAGCAATGCCCTCCTGGAATGCTGCAGTTGGGACCCTGTACATCATAGGGTCCTCAACTGACTGAAGAGTAATAATTGATACAACACTCTCCTGTCACAAATGGGTCTTAAGTAGGCAGAGGACACTAATTTTTTTCCCTCCCTTTTGAACTGTAGCAGGGAAGAAGTCTAAATTAAATCCCGTTCAGATATGTGGAGACAGGAAAACTTTTGTCTAACAAAAGGTGTGTGTGAGGCCTGAGTGTGTTCAGCCATATCTTCATAGATTTTTAGAACCAATCTTTCATTCTGCGTATAAAATAGATATTTCCCAAGGTAATATATGGCTGGCTATTTTTTAATGCATGGCTGTTCACTTTAAATGCTGAAGCCAAATGAGTTACACCATTGAAAACTGAACTGTACCTCAGCAGTCCACAATCCCTGGCCTTCTCTGACCAGAGACCCCCAAAAGTATGTCTCAGTGACTTCTATGCATGTTGCTGTCCTGACTAAGGAGCTACAGCCTCAAAAGCTCCTTATTGCTCAAGGGTGGAGGGGTCTGAGGTGCAGACTGTGAACAGCAGTGTTTTCTAGGATCTGAAGGGCTGACAACAGGCAATAACCCCAGGGAGAAACTGCAACACTGATGATCCTGAGAGAGGAGATAATGACAAAAGCGAAGGTAAGGATTTTCTGGAGATGTGGAACAAAGGCAGAGCACTATATGAGCTAAATTAAAGCAATCTTTCACCAAAAGTGTGCTAGCAAACTTGCAGGCATGAGAGGGGTTTGAGAGAGAAAGTACATGAGTTAAACAGTAAGAGCACATTGAAGCTCCGAAGGTGGGGAATAGCATTGTGTTAGATGTTGGTGCAGTCATTCAGAAGGCTGCTTCTGATTCTGAAACCTCTTCCAGAAGGTATTCAGCTGGAAATGGACTCCTTGATTCAATAATGTCTTAAGGAAAAAGACCAAAAAGTACCTGAAAGGCAGTACCCAATCCTCTTCCATCCTCAGTCTTTCCACAGATAAAAGATGCAGAGTCTAGGAGGGGACATGCACCAAATAATTTTTGTTTTTGGCTCTTCATGAAAAAAGGAAAAATATTGTTGAAAATAGCTGGCTGAGGGAACATACTTTCACAGGACTAACAATTCCACTTAACAGTCACATGTCTATGTCTCCACTACCCAGGTCCCAGTATATAAGTTATTTGTCTGTTAAAAGCAGTCCTGTCTTAAGTTAGCTCAGGCAAGGAGCTAGAACACAGGAGTAGAGCCAAGAAATGTCTGTGAAATTTTTATTTCTGGCTTTCTGCCTTTCCAGGACTCTCTCACAACCCTGATTTCCTCAGGGAAGTGTTTTGGCAGAGAGGATGCTCTCAGAGCCTGGGATATGAACTGTGTGGGCTGTAGCCAAGAGTCCCTCTATGTATCTTTTATGTTTTATCTCTCCCACTGTCCCTGCCCCTGAGATGACCTCAGGGTGCTGTTGGTAGATTTATGGGTTCAGCTAGTTTGCACACGCATTGTTCATCTGAACAGCAATTTGTAAATAGCCTCATCAGTTATCTCCTCTGTCATTGTGAAGAGCACTCTAAAAAAATATCTGGTAAGCATTTGGAATATCTCAAATTATTTCAAAGATTTTCAAAAGCACTCATAGGGAATCTGGGCTGATGCCATTTCCATACCCCATCACCTTTAACTGATCATTCCCATGGTGGGTATCTGCTGCTTAATTTGCAAATGTCTAGTGCTGAGTTATGGAAGTTGCTGGAGACATTTAAGTTATTAAACACTGGTAGGACATTAGGCACTAAGACTCTGTGTAGTACAAAATGGCTTGTTTTTTCATTGAGGTTTTAAATTTCTACTGGTTCTTTTAAACATCTGTGTCTTAGTCCAATTTAACTCATAATTCTATTCCACACTTTTTAAGAAGCATCCATATAATAGACTTAATTTATGACTAGCCTTAATTCTTTGCAGAGAAAATATAATTAATTCCGTTATGATGCTTCACAGAAACACTACAAATATAACACATACATAAATTACTTCTTACTGATGTAAAAGTCCCTTCCCAGTTAAGCACACCTGTGCTGTGAATTATGTGAAATATGTGAATATGTGCTGCAGAATGGCACATATTTTCCTGGGAGCAAATAGCAAAACTGCATAGTCTAATGAAAGACATACTGGCAATTAGTCTGCTGAAGGGTCAAAATTTGCAAGGTAATACTAATAGTCTTATAAATCTTAGAAAATTTCAGTGCTCAGAACCAAAGTAAAGGGCATTCAGTTAAATTTACTTCCCAGTCTACAACTATTTGTTCTTTCATTTAATTTTAGCTAGGAATAGAGAAAAAACGTGCTCTATCACTGTGCCACCTGCATAACCTATTCTATTTGTTGATCCTTCCCTCAGGAAGACACAAAAGAGAGCACTATTCTCATCACCTCCATCGGCCATAGAAGAACTCAGCTGTGTAAGCCAAAATTAGACATATCAAAGCACCTTTGATCACTTCATTGTCTGTCAAGTTCTCTCCAAAGCAAGCACTGTCTTCTATAATGGATTGTATTACTTTGAAATGTCATATTTAATGTGTGTTCATTCCTTCAGATCCCTGATACTGTCTGAGGTGCTGACTGCGCAGCACCACACGGAGAGCCTTGCAGGTGGGTCTATTAATTTCAGTGTGCTCCTGTTTCTCAACAGCATGTGGTTTAATTGCAGAATTGGTGGAGCAAGGGCATCGCAAGAATTTATCTCCGTTTTCCTGTGTGTGCACAGCCACGAAGTCATCCTGCAGTGTAGGCTTGAATGAATTATGGGATCATAAAAAAGTACTTCAATTCACAAAGCTATCAACTCTTTGTCATGAAACAAAAACACCTGCCAGAAGAGTTTTATTCTTACTTGATAATCACAGCACAAGTAGGCATGGGACAAAGCCATCATTTAAAGGGATTATTATTATTCAGCAGACATGCTCTGAGGAACCATAGTCTAAATTTAGTTACTAATTAAAAAAACACATTTTACAGATGTCATTAATTAGCCAACAATCTGAGAACTGTCTCTTTCAAAAAGGCAATGTAATATTCATTAGTGAAGTACCCACCACAGGATTTGACTTCTCTTGTCCAATAGATCCAGCAATGGGTCATTACTCATGTAGGTAACTTCTTGTTTTCCACTGATAAAATTAATTCTAAGCTACATTTAGCTGATACTGAAATTATGTCCATGAGAAGAAACTGCAGAAGTAAACAGCAAGCCATCATTCTTACATCACTTTC
The DNA here is from genome assembly GCF_030490865.1 of Poecile atricapillus. Classification (NCBI taxonomy): domain Eukaryota; kingdom Metazoa; phylum Chordata; class Aves; order Passeriformes; family Paridae; genus Poecile; species Poecile atricapillus. The sequence goes on along the minus strand of NC_081249.1, from coordinate 64,745,943 downwards.
CAGAGTTTTATGAAATTCCTCTTCTATCATTCAGGCTGTTTGGATACACTCAGATCATACTTTTTTCTAATCAGGTGATTCAGAAACTTCATTTTTCAGACAGAAGAGCTAAAATGCTGAGGAATTCCTGTGGTTCCAGGAGCTAGGTCCCTGAAAAATAATCTGTAGCATTAGTAAAATACCAAAGCTGACACCTACAAATGATCAAGTAAGTTGGAATAAAACTGCAATATGGGGAATAGGATGAAAGTTGCCAGTGGTTGGAACATAGCTTTCTCTGTCACATGAAAAATCTTGAATTTTTGAAGAAAAGAGTGTCTCAAATATTTCAACCAAGAGAAAAAACTGTTGTTAAATGTTATGGTGTTGATTTATGTGAGCTGTGGTTCAGTGGCCATATGCACTCTATTTTTTTCATTCTTTGCACTGGGTCATATTTCTTATAGAGTCTCATTTTGGGGAGGAAAATGGCTCAAGAAACTTGTGAAGAATTGTTTGGCCACAGGCACATTTCAGGAAATGTAAAATATACCTGGGTAGCCTGGAAATGGAAAACTATAAGGACATGGGGCATCTGTTCTGCAGCATAACTGAGGCACACTACTTACCCTGAAGCAGTGGGTACTTGGCCAACTCCTCATTCCAAGCTTTCATTCTTCGGGTCTCACTTTTCCAAAGAAAAATATACTATGTATGGGAAAGCCTATCCCTTTAGGAAATTAAAGATATTAGTCTAATTTTGGGTTTTGACAGAATTATTTTAGCTAGCCCTGGAATACCTGAATGCTACCCATAACAAAATCCATGTCCCCTTCATTGTTTTTTGTTTGTTTGTGTTTTGCTTGGTTGTTTTTTTGTTTTTTATGTTTTGGGTTTTGTTTTTTCTTTCCAGTGTTAGACAAATTTCAAATAATTTCCAAGTATATTGCTGAATATATTTTAGAAAGAATTCTGAAAAACAAGGACAGGTCAAACACTGAACAAAGCTTTAGGATCTCTTTTGAGATTCATAGAAATGAGAAATATTTGTAGACCAGGTGAAGCTATTTCTTAGTAAAACTAAAATGCAAGAATTTAATTGTTATTAATTATTAAAAATTTCATAGATTTTGACTGGCATTGGTTTCCTAAGACACTTAGTCTGAGCTGGTTGTGGAAATTTCTCTTTAGTTAATGGAGACAGAAAGGTACCTCAAGGACATTCATCCTACCTTATCTCTTCTAGCTGCCAGGGTCAAAACCCCAGTTTTGAGAGACATTCAGGGCCTTTCACTATGGAGGGAACTGGGGATCAGTGAACTTTTTTTCTCACTGTTTGTTTAGAAAACCCTTCTAAATTTCATTCACTCAAAAAATAATTCAATGCTGTGTTTTTCTCATAGAAATGATGCCTTTCTCTGTTATCTGATAATCACAGCTCTCTCCTGGGACATTCTATACAAATAATTTCTGAACATGTTATCAGTCACAGCCATGTCTGTTTATTCAAATTTTCTTTCATGGGTATCCAAACTACATTTTAACCTCATCTATATACACACAGCTATAATTTAAGTAAACTGTGAAACATGTACATGCATTTTTTACTTCAGGAGATTCCTATATAGAGTTTTCTCTGTCTGGCTTAGTTTTTGCTCTTTAAAGTTAAAGGTAGCTGATGCAAATCTTCCTACTTGTTAGTCCTGGGATCCTTTAAAATGAATTTGCTGAAGGGGCTTGAACTTGAGGCATGTAGCTTCACCACAGTGGCTCACCCAGATCCTTTGGTACTGTTTTTGTACCCTGACTTAGAAAAACACCTCTGCAAGTAACATGAATACATTTTCTTTCAGTGTTTTCTTACATAGACAGTCACCTCAGTGAATATTCTGGCTTCTAAAGCCATTTACTAGTATTCTGGCTTCTAAAGTCATTTACTAGTACATACTGTGAAAGAAAATCCAAACTCAATTACAGAGGATTAGCCCTCTCTGTCCCATGAGGTGGCTTTTCTGCTTGCATCTCTCTGCAGCTTTCATGGCTGTTACCCTTGGAGCCAAAGTCATATATATGCTGAGCTCAAGAAACTCTTTGTAAGAGAACAGAGAATGGATTGCCTGTTAACATAAGCACAGCTGTATGAGGCAAGTGGTATATAGTTGTTTGTATACAAATTCAGGCTATTGAGCAGCAGACAAAATAATACTTCAAATCAAAAGAAAAGGAAAAATGTTGCTGCTTTTGCCACTTCCTTTTACCTAAAAGTATTTATGCAGGTGCAATACTTTGGGATCAGACAAGAAGATAAGAAGAAATAATTGGCACGCTTTTACAGAGTATAATTTAATGATGTTTCAAGTCCTTGTGTTACTTCAACAGTCATGGGAGGCACTGAAGAATTTCTGGACATTCTGTCTAAGTAATCATCTCCCACCCTCCCATCTTATTTTTCTTTCTTTCTTTTTTTTTCCCATGGCTTGTAAGTTTTTTAGATGAGAATGTTGTACATAGTTTTTTCTCAGAAATCTTTGCCAACAGATAATGCTGGCTTTCTAGTCGGAATGCAGAAACAAATGCAATGAAAATGCCTCCAGACCCAAGAGAAAAAAATGTTTCTTGTCATTCTTATTTATCAGAATAAGCACTTATTTATCAAAATGAGAAATATTCATTATTCAGAATAACACGTCTAAAATGCTGTGTATAATTAAATAAAATTACAAGAGTACTGGAAGCAGTAGTTTTTCCTACTGGGTTCTAGCAGACTAGTAGTCGTCCTAGTTCAGAGTTAGCTTGGATTGCTGATGTCACTGTGGCATATGGCACCAGCCCATAGCTTATGCCCTGAGTTTGGGGGCAACAGCCTAATGCTGTCGTGGCAACAGGGAGAATAATCACCAGAAGAGGTACTCAAAAATGTTAGCAGTACTTGAGGAAGGTTGGTAGAAAATGTTTCTATATTAAATTTGCAGATTAAAATAAAAGGTTAAAACAATCTTCCAGTTGTTTGGATCTTCAGTTCTGCCTTCCTTGGCCGAGCAGTGAGGTGCTTTGATACTGGGACTATCAAGAGCCTGGTGGGATCCAGAATCTCCTCAAATAGATCTGTTTGGTCTTCACAGGGATTTCCAGTCAGTAATGTCTTCTTCCCAATGGAGCTATGGAGAAGCTCCATTTTTTCCTTTTCCCTCACATCTCTTCCTGTATGTGTCCTTCCAGCTTTGCTATGCTGCTTTTTCTGTTGGGGTGGCTGTAAGTGTCTTCTAAGCCTGTACTAAATTCTTTAAACTTGAAAGTGGTCAAAAAAGTCTTCAGATGATATTTGGTGGTTCTCTCCCTCAAATTAGTTTTTTTCGTATCAGCGCACGGAGCTCACTCAGCATGCAGTCAGAAGAGCACTAGGGCCAATATAAGGAAAGGAGCAGGTTAAGCAGTCATGGTGAGGGCAAGAAGGAAGAAAGGAGAGGAGAGATGAATGAACTGCACTCCTTTCAGAGTCAAGTAGCCATCAGGTCAACTCAGATCAGCTCAGCTATCAACCTACCTCCATTATCTCCTGATCTCCTATTACGACCAGGTGACCTGCCTGGAGGATGAGGGAAAGGCTGTGGATGTTGCCTATTTAGACTTCAGCAAGGCCTTTGACACTGTCTCCCACAGAGCACTACTGGAAAAGCTGGCAGCCCATGGCTTGGACGGGTGCATTTTTTGCTGCATTTAAGAACTGGCTGGATGGCCAGGCCCAGAGAGTGGTGAACAATGCTGCATCCAGCTAGTGGCCAGTCACCGGTGATGTCCCTCAGGGATCTGTTTGGTCCTGTGCTCCATAATATCTTTATTGATAATCTGGATAAGGGGAATGAGTCCACCATCTCCAAATTTGCATATGAGACCAAACTGGGAGCGAGTGTTGATCTGCTGGAGGGTAGGAGGGCTCTGCAGGAGGACCTGGAATGGTTGGATGGATAGGCAGAGTCCAATGGGATGAAGTTTAATAAGTCCAAGTGCTGAGTCCTGCATTTTGGCCACAAAGCCTCCCTGCAATGTTATAGGCCAGGGACGGTGTGGCTGGACAGGGCCCAGGCAGAAAGGGACCTGGGGGTGCTGGTGACAGCCAGCTGGACATGAGCCAGCAGTGTGCCCTGGTGGCCAAGAAGGCCAATGGCCCCTGGCCTGGATCAGGAATAGTGTGGCCAGCAGGATCAGGGAGGTCGTTCTTCCCCTGTACTCAGCACTGGTGAGGCCACACCTGGAGCGCTGTGCCCAGTTCTGGACCCTCAGTTTGGGAAGGACATTGAGACACTTGAGCATGTCCAGAGGAGGCAACGAGGCTGTGAGGGGCTTGGAATACAAACCCTGTGAGGAATGGCTGAGGGAGTTGGGGTTGTTTAGCCTGGAGAAAAGGAGACTCAGAGGTGACCTTATCACTCTCTACAACTCCCTGAAAGGTGGGTTTAGTTAGGTGGGGGTTGGTCCCTTTCTCCAGGCAACAATTGATAGAACCAGAGGACACAGTCTCAAGCTGTGCCAAGGGAGATATAAGTTAAATATTAGGAAAAAGTTTTTTACTGAAAGAATAATAAAGTACTGGAATGGTCTGTCTGGGGAGGTGGTGGAGTCACCATCCCTGGATGAGTTTTAAAAAGATTGGAAGTGGCACTCAGTGCCATGGTTTAGTTGTGGTGTTAGGGCATGGGTTGGAGTCAATGATATTTGAGATCCCTTCCAACCTAGTCATTCTCTGATTCTGTGAATTACTAATGGAGTTAAAGCTACTTTATCAGCAGCACTATTTCAACCCAAATTGCAAACTTTGTTCAGTTATTTAAGTGGAGTGATTTTCATGTTTGAAGGCCTACTACTTATCAACCAGGAGTTTATTTTTACTCCCCATTGGTATTTCCTATCAATATGCTGATGGTGGGTCCAAACATTTTGGTGAGGCATGCTGGACACTGCAACACTTTACAAGAAAAAACATCCCAAAAGGACTATCAGGCTGTATGGTTAGAATGTTGCACGAACAATCTAACATTCTGAACTCTTCCTCTATTTTGCACCCTATTTCTTCTAACAGAGAATCTTTCATGTGCCTTTTAAAGCCATGTTAAGAAGCCAGGCTGGTTTGAGATAGTAGAGAGGGACTGGTCATTCTTGGGATCCTTCCAGTATAAACTGAACAAATGACTGGGTGTCATGGATTACAGTGTAATGCACCAAAACTCTCTGCTCTAAAGGAGTCACTTCTGACAGGCCTGTCTGGAGGTGTACTGAGAAAGAATAGGCAGAAGGCAAGCAATTGTAAAAGATGAGGCTCCTAGGAGGAAAGCTAAATAGAAAACACTGAACAAGGTCCATCTGCTCCAGAAGGAATCCTTGTTCCACTATGAGAGGAGGAAATGGGTTGACCAATTAGGCAGAGATACAGCTCCATCTAAATTTAGTTCCAGAGATTAAATAGGCGTGTCTTCTGCTGCTTGTATTCCCAGTGATTTCCCTGAAGCGGTATCAGTCTGAGCAGTGGTTATTATGTTATTCATGTCTTTATGTTCTGTATAAACTATTTAAGAGATATGGGGAAGAAATCTTTTGTACATGGCGTCTAAAGTTCTGGGCAAGTTACAACTGACTGTTTTTTCTTTGTTTAAGCCTGTTCATTAGAGAAAGAAGAACAAGAGGAGAAACCTTTCTATTAAGTCATGTATATTTGTTCAAAAAAACTTCCACCGTAGTTTTAGAAAACACACTGAAGGCAGATGCTTACAATGTCCTTTGGCCTAAAGGGGGGCAGGAAATACCATGCTTTGTTTTTCAAGGAACAAAGATGTGCATCAGTTCAAATGCCATCCTGACTGTAATGGGAAAAAAACTCTGATAATGGCTGGACAACATGAAAGGAAGCTGTGGAAGGAGCACAGAAGCAGCAGATGCCTGGAGAATGCAGAGTGGCAATGGTGATGGGTGCATTAAAAAATCTGGAGGAATAGAGGAGAGAAGGAGCTTTAACTTGAGCTTAATGCAGACTATAGAAAATGGAGAAGCAGATCAGTAGTCACAGCTGACTTGCTGTAGTGTAAGCAGCAGTTCTACTGTAAACAGGGCTTTGAACTAAGTGGCTTCCAGATGTCCTTTTTAATCAACATTTCTGAAAGCTTTTGAATTCTTGCAGTGTCAGATGAGGATATGCTGCCATTGTCTGATTTTTCTGCATTCAAAATTACAATTACATTGCACACATTTTCAAAGACATCTCCTGACGGCCTTAGTGCAGGGTCCCTTCTCCTCACCTGGGAGGGCAGCCCACAGAGGAGCAGGTGGGATGAGGCACATGAAGTTGGGTAGGGATGTGAGACAGGCTGGGCAGGCTGTAAGGAACAGACTGTTGGTCAGTTTTAAAATGGGGTATGGAATTGCTCATTTCTTCAAAAATGGGTAGAGAATATTGGTAATTATTACGGGGTGGGGGCCATATGGTGCATTGCAGGTGTGCCTGCCAGGCCAGTCATAAAAGAAAAGGTTTCCAGATCAGGTGCTAATGCTGATGGGGGTTAGTGTAAGCTGGCAGTATGATACATGATCTTCTCAGAGAGGCTGAAGCCTAGGCAGCTGGGAAAAAGCTCAGCTCTAGCCTTCATGTTTTCCAGATGAAGGATGGTGCACATCCCACAGGTCACTTGAAGACAGTAGGTGTCACTTAAGCCACAGGGGCATAGTCTTCCTGAATTGCAGAATAGCCATAGCTGTGTTTTTCTGGTTTTCTGCTGGCCCAGGACAGGAGTCATGGCCCTCACTCAAGTCCTATCCAATCTCCTGCTGTTGGGGGGCTGTTCAGTAGAGCTCAGTGTCCCTCTCTAAGGCATGGAGCTTTCACCTCCTGCTCCTGAGAGCAGCTGAGAAGCACCCTGAGTCCCCTTTCTTGTTCTCCAGAGGAGGAAAATTTGACAGAAGTGAAAAAACATATGGCAGAAAGGAATGAGCAAGAAGTGAAGCCTGCCCAGGGCTGGTTTTCTTCATGCATGCAGCTGTGAACAATTACCATCACACCCACATGCCAGAGCACGCACATAATCATGCCTTGTAGGCACAGCCCGCAGCAGCCACTGAGCGCTTTCAGCTTCTGTGGCAAAAAAAATCCCAGTTACTACCAAATCCACTAGACATGCCATGATGGGCACTCAGTCTCCTTCTCAATGCACTCACTGGTAACCCAGATAAATCATATATGCATGATTTTGGTATCTCAGCATTTCAGGCAGCAAAGATGGCAAAGGATAATGAATAGAAAAATGCAAATACAATATCTCCTGTAGAAATCTATGTTTTCTGCACAGGTTTTATACTGCCCCTCAGCCTAGGATCTGGGGGAAATATCAAAACTAGGAGCTGCAATGACCTAACTGCTTACCTGTGTCTGTAATTAATTCAGATGAGCTTCCCAGAGCAGCCTCCCTTGCTGTGTAAGCTATGAATATAAATAGCCATGATAGTTGAAGGCTTCATTTCTAGAACAGTGGAAGAATTTCCTAACTCCCTGATTTTATTTATCCAAATCACATCCTGATACAATTTTGCAGCAAGAACTGGCAATATGATGTCTCCCCAAACCTGCTTTCTGTGCAAAGGAAATCAGGGTCCAAAAAGGTGCAAGAAGCAGCATGACCCTGGGTTATGACACAACGTATTCACTAGGTAGCTTCTACACAGCCTGATAAGTAGGTCATTTGTTACAGACACTTAATTTAGGCATTATAACTTCTTTTCAAATCAACTGAAAGGGCCATGATGGCCTAACAACAAGCTCTCCAAGCTGCTCATTGCTCTTGTCACAGTTACTTTCAGAAGCTACCAAAATAAGCATTTAAAGATGGTATCCTGAAAATAGCCCTGGACATCTGTAATGTCCCAAATGCAGGCCTCATCTTCCAAAGTTTCTAATGTAGGTCCCACATTTTTAAAGCAAATTGGTTTTGCACATTTTTATGCAAACTTTTGGGTGGCTTAGGTAGGAGCTAGATGGTAGATGGTAGACCTAGATTCATTTTTTTTTTTAACGTATCCAAATCCACAATTTCTGTCCTAGCACCAATATGATTTATTTCACCAGGTTTCTAACTTAGCTTAGTGCCAGTGTTCTCTAAATATCTCCTTGGGACAAAGTAACTGTGGCAATAAATATTTGTAAATAAATCACTAAGCCAGGTTAAGAGAAAAGGGGTGCAAGAATCACCTTGTAGCTTGGGTGCTTGGATGAAAAGGAAGATTTCTGCTTTATATTCTTATTTCTGTTCCTTGACTTGATTCTAGAAACTTGTCTAATATAAAATAAATTTGCATATCTGATCTAGGGCTTCTGTGGACCATATTATAGAAAAGAAAGCTGCCTAAGGAAGAGACAGGATAACCTGAGGTACCCTTAGACTTCTGACTCACGAACAGATGATAACAGACCAAACCAAACATAGAGAGCATGCTCAAGGACTGTGATGTACTGGAAAACTGTGCACATCTACTGCTGTCTCAAGAACAGGTGCATGTCCAGTAAAGAGATTCTTTAACTAAGCTTGTATTCCTGACTTATTGGCATGGTGCCCCTCAGAAGAACTAATCAAGAAATTAGTGTGCTGTGGTGAGGTGAAATTCTGATAAAAAGCACAAGGTTACAGAGATTTCATAGTGTTGAGGCACCATTTACAGGATGGTTAGGACAGAGAGAGTGAAATGTTCTGGGACTGGCCTTTGGCAAAGTTATTTGTATGCCAGGCACGTTTACAGCCTCCAACAGCACTGTTTCATCTAGATCTTCCCTAGGCAACAACTCTGTTCCCCAATTTTAGACTGGTGTCTTCCAACAGGAAAACTGGGCCAACTTGGAACAATCATCACCAACAGTGTTAGTTGTGCAGGCAGCTGGGGGTTGGTAATCACCCACACTCCTGCCTAGCAAATCCAGCTGATGGATTTGAAGGTTGCCAAAGCAGGGAACCTTCCCACCTCTGTGTATGAGCCCCCCTCAGCAGAACTGGGGCACAATGGCCAACCTGTGTGGGGCAGTACCATGAACATCATATAGCATTTCAGTACTCCTGGCAGGCAGGAGGCCCCTGTGCTGTGTTTTCACCTGGGTTTGAACAACATGCCTGGAATGCCAGGATCTGAAAGCAGCTTGCTGGAGCTCAAAAGAAATAGATGGAAGTAAAGGACCTCAGAGGCATTGAATGATTAATGGCATTGAATGTTAATGCCAATGTTTAATGACAATATTGCAGCCTTTAATCTGAAATAAACGGAGTTGATGTAGTTGAACAAGATGAAAAAAATAAAAAAAACACAGGGCTTGACAGCTCCCATTCTAGCCAGCATTGGCATAAAATTCTCCTTCATCCTGTCCAGCACTCCAGCTCTTTTGAAACAATCTAAGTAGTCATGCTGCATTCAGTACATCAGGAGTGACTGAAAAGGTAATCACTGGAAGTGATGCACAACTCAACAGGCTGCAAAGAGGTTGTTCTATGATTTTTAAAAAGGCCACATATTTTCTGATTTAGTGTTCCCTTTATAAAAAACCTGACTTATTCCTTCTCACACTGAAAAGTTACTTGGACTTATTGAATTCTTTGGAGGAAGTATTTCTATCTAAATCTGTCTACAGTCATCATATAAATTCTGAATATACACAAGGGAAGATTTTGTTCTTTGATCAACTTAAAATTGACTTTGTTGACAGCAAGTTATGTCTGATCTAATTTACATCAATGCATAACTCAGTTTGCTTCAACTAGAGCTGCTCTGGATTCATATCGGGGTATGTCAAAAGAGAGTTTGACCTTGCTTTTCAGGCTTTTGCAGATAGTTGTTCTCAAATAATCTTTCTGCAGGGTACTCAAATTTGTTTCTTCCATGCTGAATGATCACTCACTGCTAGACGAGTCAACCCAGCCCCTCCCAAGCAAGAAAGATCAAAATTTTGTCCTTTTACTTCACCTCACCTTTGCCCAGAATTAAAGCTGAGATATTTTTGTTTTTTCTTGGGTCCTCCAGTGTCAAGTTAAAGAAGGAATATTTATCTGGGGACCACTCATATCCTTGTTTTCCTCCAACTAGTGAGTCAACACACCATCTGACTTCAGAGCTCCTCATCTACTGCTCAGAAGTTCCAGAATTATGTCTGGAAAATGCTATATATGTAATCTAATATAGAGAAAATTAAGTATTGCTATTGACATATGTGTAAATTTGCACTTACAAAAAAACCAAAGAAGTTAATGAAGTGCCATCTCATATCTCTTTTCCAACAAGAGGGAGAAAAATAATCTCACATTTTTCCTGCTAAACTAGCATATATTTAGATAAATATGTAAAAAACTGTAATTTTGAGACATTGCAGTTAAACAAGGCAACATTTGTTCTTGTAGTTGCTTGTACACATACAAGGAAAGAAAAGGAGGGAAAAAAACTGGAAAAATAAACACAAACAAAACAAAATTACAGTAAAAAAAACAAAACCCTAACCTGGTATGTTTGGCTTTTATACAGGTAATTCTATGTCTCTGATAGGACTGGGGACTCCCTTATTTTTTTCTGTTCCTGCAAGATTTTAATTTTGTGTCAGTGATACTTATCCTAGGTTTGGCCCAATCAGTATAAAACCATATTGTGATGGAAGGCAAAACCACAGCTGTTTTCTTGCTGCTTCGCAATGATATGAAATTAGATGCCATTCTGGACAGCAGCTTCTAAATATCTTTGAGTGTGAAGTCATGTTAATCTCTGCATTGGTGCTTTGACCTGTCATATCTCCCTGAAATTGCCTAGGGACTAATCTTCTCCAGCTAAAGCCATCAATTCCTCTTACTGAGCATCCTACTGCCTGGTCCTTCCTAACCTGACTGTGGCTCTGTCTCACATGGATCAGCCTGGAGTGGATAAAAGGAATACACCACTGAATCCTTAATTATGCTGCTGATTTCCAAGAGAGAAGAAGGATTTTCTCTAATTACCCTGTTTTAGCAGTTTTTGATGGCATACATTCTTACACCTTTTCCTCAGTGAACTTCATTTCAGAGCCAGTAGTACAACCTTTTTGGTGCCAGCCAGCCCACATCCTTGCCAACCTGTTGCCATTGCAAGTGAGCTCTCTCATGCTCTGAGGAGATTTCAGGGGTTTGGAGACTGCAGCAGTGATTTTGTGGTGCGCTCTGCTTCCACATGCCATCATTTAACTACCTCCACATTTGGCACTGTCTGGATGCAGAGGAGAAGAACAGACAAACAAAAGTCTGCTTTTGAGACACCAGGTTGCCTAACCCACCATGGTGATGTGTGTCTGGGATGCTCTGACTGCCTCTGTACCAAGTCTCCTGCTGAGTAAAACATGAGGGCTGCTAAATGCCATTAATAGACCATCCCTAAATGATTTTTCTGAAGTTGAATGTTTTTTCTAAAGCTGTGGCCAGAGCTAGCAAAGGCTTGCAAGAAGTGAGCATTCTTACCCCACAGCTCAGGGGCTGGATGTTGGTTGGAGCACACCTGAAGAGGAAAGCAAGAAGGGGAGCAGGGCAGGGGAGTGTGCAGAGAAGTTGGAATTTCTTCTCCTGGAGCCAGGAATCTGGGAGGATGAGGTGATGACCACCACTCCGTTGCTTCACCTGGGAGTAGTACCTACCAGCTGCACCTTCCCACAGTGACCCTGAAAGAAGAGCAGCAGCTATTCCAGCTCTCCCACTCTGCATCAATCACAAAGCCAGCAGCCGTCACAAGTGTTTTACCTCCCTTCAGCAGAATGCTGCTTTGGGCAGGTTCCTGCCTTGTCTGTTCCCAAAGGAGCTCTGGCTTGGGTATGAGGCTAAATTTGGCCATGTTTTACTGCTGATGTATTTTTGATGTTCTAGTGACCTGTAAAAACCCCTGCCCAATGCTAGATGAGTAAATTCTTATGACAGGTAAAAAAAAAAAGTTGGTCTTTCATGGCAGCTTTATATAGCTAGTGCTGGAATTCATTAGAGATTCATGGAGTAATGAGCCCCCTGTACAGTCCTTCCCTTGTACCAAGGTACAGCAGAGTGAAGGAGCAAATGGGGCCCCATTTCATAATCTGCCTGCTGAAAAGCGGATGTTTGTAAAAGGAAATAGGTAAAAAAAAATATAGATTCTGTCACACTTCACACTGAAATTTTCTTTATTCTTTACAGACAAGCTCAAGCAATTCTATTCCAAGTACCACATCCCAATCTGTGCTATAAAGCAGGTGAACACCCTCAAGTCAGCGAACCTGTGAAAGAAAGACCACCTCAAATCACAAGCTGCTGTTTCAGGGAGTGTGCACCAGACAACACTCCATTTTCACCTCCCAGGAGCATCCAGGTCAAGTGTTTTGAGTAGGGGAGGTAATCATGTTGTCTAGTTTTAAGCCCCCAGTTTAGGAGCTTATATGGAAGAGTTGCCCTCCCTCAACAGGCAAAGGAGAGAGAGATAGCTTCTTGCAGCCAGCAATCCCGAGTATTTGTCTTGCTCAGGTACTATAGATCATCTTCTGAAAGAGCTCCTTCAGTTCACTGCCTATATGGAAAACTTAGGCTGATACCTAAAACAGACCAAATGTGTCCTAAAATGTTCTGTCTTTCTACCCAGGGAGCTGTGGGGAGGTTAGTCCAATCTAGGCTTCTAAAATAAACTCCTGAACTCAGTGGCTGTGGTTTGGCAGTATGTCTAACACATCTTTACCTGGATATCCCTGTTTTGAGGACCTTTTGTATCCCACTGACTACATACAGTTATAGGAGGGCAGCTATAAAGAAAGCTTGGGGAAATCTTGGCAGTGATAGGGTTAGTTGTTCACTGCTACACCTTCACAATCATCCAAAATAAAATCCTAGAAATTCTTTCAAGGTCATTCCTGTAAAGAGCACTAAACATGAAGCCTTTTCGCCTGTTCCTCACTGCAAGTACTGTCACAGATACGTATAGTTACCAGGCTGCTTTGTAGTGTTCCTGTAATGCTAAAGATCCCACACATCTTCACACCAATCCCTGTCTCAAGGAAAAAGCAGGATAATAATGCTTAATGCAGATGATGAAAAGCTGTAAACTGTTGATTTGCTTACAAATAGGGGAAATGAAATTTTGTAAATATTTTTGTCTGTTGGTAACTGTAGCTCTTCTCTGGCTCTTCATTCTTTGTATGGGCACAAATGGAGATGAACAAATGGAGATGATCAGTGAATCAAATGATAAAACCCAGAGAAGGTCAAAGCAGTAGCATTTATTGCCATCATCTCTCAGAGAATATATGAGGCATTAAAATTCTGATACTGTACCATATTCTAGTCACAAAGATTTTAACGAGCACAAGTAACGACATCAAATGAATCTCATCTAATGACATGAGCAATAACGAGAACAAGAAAAGGTGCACACCACAACCTCTTTGAGTATGATCCTAAGTAGGTGGTTTACAGTCCATCTCGGAAAGTGGGGGCTGTGGCAACATATAAAGGAATTCACAATACAACCAAGCTGATTAGTCATTACTTATTGCACAACAACTGCTGTTGATTGCTACTACTACATGTCTGATGCATTACCATCCCAGGCTACACCTTTTTTATCTTGCAAGTCATGAAATTTCTGTTGGCAGGTAGTGAAAGCTGCCACAAATAATACAAGGGAAGCTAAGCATAAATCTCCACTGTGAATCCACAATTATTTCAGGAGAACAGAGTAAACAATCCAGCTGACAGGACTCATATCTATCAGCTCTTCTTTAATATCATTATTTAGTATAATATGTGGTTGCAACTCAGAAACCTGCTTGGTCCAGGCATATCATCTGTTTGCAGGTATCAAATCAAAGAAGGCATAAATGCTTTTAAATCTATAGAATCTAAAGGATGCAGAGCAGAGTAATTCTATGCAGCATTGACTGGCAGAAGTTTGGAATTCCTCTTTGCAGATTCCTTACCCCAGAACTTCTAGAAAATATGACAGAGCTTAGTAAAGCAAAGGCTAAACTGCAGATTTAATTGCCTGGCTCTGGTGCAGAGAGCCATAATTGCAAAAGACTGCAAGAATGTATTAAAGATTCCATCTCCCTGCTAAAGATGAACCGAGTTGCATTTTCATCATCAGCAATAATCAAAGTGTAGTTCAGTTTACTACAAGCCTGTCCTGACTTGGTTGGGATATTATTTGCCTTCCTGAACAAATAACTGCTTGCAGAAACTACCTGAATACAACCAAGGGTTTGCGAATCTTAATTTGCTCCTCTTAAAAATCAGACCAAACTGTCACTTACAGCCCTAGATTATTGTGTTTTAAATTGCATAGCACTAAAATTTAGCCCTAGCTGGAAAGCTTTCAGATAGTGCTACCTGCTCTTCTGTTTGCCATGCTGGCACTAAGGCCAGCTGCAGGCAGGAAAGGGCAGTAATCTGCAGTTTGTACCTACTTGAGGTGGCTTTTCATGTCATTCATGTTTCAGAGCAGCACAGTGGCCACCACACAGTGCTTCATTTGGGGATTGTGACCTTTTCAGTGCTTACACTGTGGCAGTGCTGTTGTGTTTTCTTTAGTATGATCATCCCATATAATCTGCCTTGGCCGCTTCCGCTGCTAAACAGGAAATTCTCTGACCAAACCTGGTGTGTCAGAACCCCTTTTTGTCTACAGGTTGTCCCAACACACCACTGCATGTCATTTGAGCTGTGCTCACACATGGTACTGTGATTTTCTATGATATTTGGTATTAGTCTATCTGCCTATAGATATGCATAATTTATTATCATTTTCTCTTCACCCTGGGTAATTATCAACTTTATGTTTTCTACTCAAAACATGTTTGTTGTATTCAATTTTATATTGCTCCAAGGTGAAGCACCACTTATTTCTAATCATTACTGACTTCTTTAAGTGAAAATGTGTCAGGCTAGCTCATTTATTTCACTTTTCGAGGTCTGTCTCTTATGTTCTCAGTTGTGTCATTAAGACATTCTGCCATGTAGAAGCTCTTGAGTTATGACTCTACCTTCAGTAGTGGCATCTACTCCACATCCTTGCTTTGTACTTATAAGAAATTTAAGGCCATGTGTCATGAAGATTCAGGCAGCAAGGACCAAACGTGTGAGCTTTGGGGTTTAATGCATGAGCTCTTATTACTTGCAAAATTCAAGTAGGTTGGTCAAAATTGCGCCAAATTTATCTTTCTTTGGCTAAAGAAATACCAGATGTATGTATGAATCAAGGAGAAAAGATATAATGAAACCCTCTGAAAATCCAGGGAGGATCTAATGGCTTATTGTCAATAAATCATTTTGAAAGAGCTATATGTAATTTCAGCTATTAGAAGTCAGGATTTACTTGCGCTTGTGGAGTCTGATGTGCAACACATTTTCTGAAAGGGGCATGCTGGACTATCTCTGTACTAGAGGTCAACATTGATTATCTCATGTCCACCAGTAAAAAGCTAGTCCTGAAGTTCCAAACGTTACCTTCGGTATAGATTCTCTTTCAAGCAATGGTGACAGTGGTGTCATTTCTATCCTGCTCCCCAGGAGCTGTTGAAATGCTGTCCAGTGATGCCATAAGCACCTTCTGCTGCCAGTCATTGCCAACTCATTATTGCCAAGATGGATGTGTTGCTGCAGATGGTGAAGGAGCCTTGTCCACAAACACAGATGACTGTTCGCATGCTCACTTTTTGAAGAAAAGTGATCAGAGACACTATGGTTTACCATTCTATTCAGCATAAGAGGTAGCTTGTTTGCATGTCCTGTGGACTTCAATGCCACCTCTGGCACAGCCAAATCCTTATAAAACGTGTGACTGGAAATACACAGAATTGTCTGCTGACATTGTCTGTATATTATTTGCATGATGCATGGCAGGACCATGGTCACCACTTTGGTAGCAGGATGATGAGGAATCCTAACAAAAAAAAAGTTGTATGCATTTGCAGGACCTTTGTGCATGGCTGTACTTGTGCTTAGCTCCTAACCACAGCCTGTTCTGATGCCAGTAGGCATTTGTTGCCTAAACCGCTGGTTCTCAAGCAGCTCAATTACAATCTTCTTTAACCCAGACCACTCTTGAAACCAGAGGGAGTTCATAAGTTTGAAACCTGTTTGTGGATCATCAGTTTCACAGACCAACTGATAACCCCTCAGCAGAGACCACACGTTTGGAGCCTCTTGCCAAAGCTTTACTGAGAATGAGCTCTGTACTGACATGCCAGAATAGGAGGAAGAGAGAAAGGAGAAGTGGGACAGTGTCCAGCCCACACCTCTGAAATATTGATGATACACACACATATACTTATATTACTTAACCACCACAGACGCACAGATATCTGTAGGACTGTGCCTGCAAGTGGGCTTTCTTTGACACTTTGAAACAATTTGGACAGGGCTTTCTGTTACACACTAAAGATTGACGTCTATTTAAAAAAAGGCTAAAGCTGTGTGGTTATGCAGCCTCTACCAGGGTACAGATAATGATGAGAGTAATAGCAGCCTTTCAAAGGTGAGGAATTGCCACAGCTGAGGTTGGGAGTTTAATGGGGAGATGTAGCCAATTTAATAGCACTCAGGCACTGGGCATTAAAATCCCAGTTCCCTTGGGTTGCTTTATACTAGACTGCAGGGGTAAAGGGAGCAGAAAGCCACTGAATCATCTTCTCTTTGGAGCAGCAAATTCACCCAATATAGGAGACAGAGGTTGTCATGCGACAAGGTTGTATAATCTCATGAGCAAGGCTGAAGGAATTAGAAATACGCCAGCTATGTCAGTGTATCCCAAAGATCCTTCCTCCAATTTATGACAGCCCTGAAGATGTCTGAGTGTAGGCCAAGGTTCTCCTATTACTAGTCAGCCAGGGACTTTGACGGTCACAAGCCCATTGTAGTGCTTCCACTTGTCATTCCATTTTTTTATGCCTTTAATTTGACTATAGCAGAAGGTTTCAACTCAGGTATATTTTGCTTTTCTAGCCTAGGGAGTACAGATACATTAAGATTGGACAATATCTGATCAAACTTCTGAGGCAATGAGAACTGCATGTAAAATTTTAAGACTGCACACAACTCTGTCTTGTGCTTTCCTGTGGCTATATTACATACATTTATTGAAATTCAATTTGTAGTTAGGGAACAAGAGGATTTTTTAAGGCAGTTTATTGCTGCAGGTAATAGAAAAGACATAAATCTGCTAATGCTAAAGTTTCTGGACAGTGATACTCTAAGCAGTTGTTACTGGGGGAATTTTACTAACCATGGGAAATCTCAGACAAATGCCATAAAACGTTTTCTATAACACATCCTCTGAGACATTGAAAAAAAAAAAAAAAAAAAAAAGAAAAAAGAAAAAAAAATAGGTTAAATTGCTATACTTTTTAAATTTAATTTTGTCTTTTGCAAGTCTTGGGAAAGTCACAAAAGCATTTATCAGCATACTTTAATTCAAATAACAGAGGTTGTGGAGACATTTTCTAGAACTTTTACTCATAGTGGAAAGCTCCTTTGCAGATATTTTCCAGTAAATAGCCCAGAGCAATAAAAGATAGAATTTCCCTTCTGTGAAAGATTGGTCTCTGAACACAGGATATCAGAGCTGTCCCTGTATGCAGCTGCAGTGCTTCCTAGTTAGCAAAGTATTGCTTCCAAATTAGGCAGCAGTGGCTTTCCTTTACCCACAGGGGGATAGCAAAGGTTCAGCGCTGGTAAATGGTGATGAGACCTCCCACTTCTTTTGTCTCAGTGTATGAGAAGATGCTCCCTGACATGCACTAGGCACAGTAGTGTCTTGCTGGTAGAGGTGACCTGCTGTCTAAGGCTGAAGAAAGAAGAGTCCTCAGCCATTCATGGCTCTTGGAGTGAGAAGCAGGCATGGATTTCTATAAACAAGTACAGCATGACTCCATCCTCAGGGAGAAATGAGTAGCAGCTTCATACTTGATAGATGACCCTTCTAAGATCAATACAACAAAAATGGACATGAAAGGAGGGTCTGACTCTGAGAACTTTTGGATTGAAAAAAACCCTGGTGTAGAGGGGGAAACTGAGACTCTCTTCCTCACACTCTGCAAGCTATATAGGGGAGTTAGAGTAAAAGTCTCAGTGTTGGGGCCACTGAACCACCTACCAGAGATCAACTGGGAGCTTGGCATAACCATGCTGACAGACTTGAAAGCCATTCTGTCCATGACAACTGTGCTTCTAATGTAAGTGACAGGCACGAGTGAGCAGGGAGGCAGGAGGCTGTGGCTAATGGAGGGCAATCCCAAACTTCTTGGGGTTTTAGATGTGCTGCTCCTGTGCCTACAAGCTGCTGCATTTCCCGGTTCATTGGATGTTTTGGAAAAATACCCATGTGTAGGAGAAATTATGCTGTTTTTCTGCTTAATCCATTCTCCCGCCTTTCTCCAGTGTGTGATTGCTTCAGAGTTGACCCGATTCCTGGCAGTGACTTGTGTGCTATGTGGTGGGGCTCCACCACACTGCTTGTGTCAACGGGGAGCCAACCACCCTCCGCTGCTTTTCCAGTCCCACTGTACTCACTGATCATGGAGAAGGTGACTTCTGGGGGACACACCAGAGCCTGTGGCTTGTAATGAAATATGCAGAATGTCCCTCCAGCTGTGCTGCTCATGTTCTCACCATGGTCCCTTTCCTTATTCCTCCTCTCCACTTTCTCCTATGTTCTTTGTCTGCTTGCTGCATCCTGTCCCTAGTTAACTTGTCAGTTCTTTAAGATGAGGATAATCTTTCCTAAATATTGTACTTACTCAGCATGACAGAAGCTTGAGAACCTCTGGGCTCTCCTGTAATGAATGTAATATATAATAATAACAAGATGTCATTGAAAAATGAGCCTGGCACTATGCAGAATAATTGAGAGTAATGTTAGTTTTTAACAGGAACACTTTTTTTGCTCAGTGATATATACATTTTGTCAGAAACAAGAATTATCAAAATTTTCAGATTTCCCCCTTCATTTATGTCGCCACTTGTTTTCTCCTCCATTTTATTAGCTGTTAGATTTTTTCCTGCTTTCTACTCTAATACATGAAAGGGGTAAAACTCTAACTCCAAGATAGAATTGAGGTCTTAGGCTGCATTAAAAAGAAGGTAAATACTGAGATTCCTCATTTCTAAACATTTCTTTTGATATCATTTTTCAACAAAAGTGTTATAAGTGAAATATTTGCACCAGTTATAACAAAATTTATTGTGAATAAATATATCTCTCTTTCCCCTCTTTAGTCCCTCCCTAGTAGCCATCCATTTTCTCCCTCTTTTTCTATTTTTCTGCATCTTCTTACTTCTCTTTCTTTGACCTGTACATGCAAACACTCACTGACAGATATTTTGACTGGTGATTTGTCTCTGCACAGAAGAGAGGCTAAAGCTGAGCCTGGATTTTGGATCTCTGTGCATTCTCCAAGCTTCTGTCTAGCCTTTGAGATGCTCACAGCTACACAAAGGAAAATGGGAATATAAACATTCTTTTTAATTTCTTTGGTATCTCCTCCAACAACAACAATCTTTTCTCTTTTTCTGCTTTTCCAGCAGTACTGAAGAAACCATTGTCTTCACCTTTAAACTGACAAGTTCCAGAGGGAAAGAAAGACAGGGAAAATCCCTACATACAAAAATAGTACTATAAATTATTTTAGTTATTACAGTTTGTGATACTGAGCCAATACCTAAGAGGCCCTCTTGAGAGCTAGGGGCCCCTTTGTGTTCTGGGATGATACACAAAAGGACTCTGCTCCAAAGAGCTGCTTTATTTTTTTCTTTTAAGGAATTTCTGGCACTGATTGGATGTTGATGAAAAGTGCTGGCTTGGCAACAATAGAGAGTAAAGTCTTCTGTTCATCTGCAGACAGCGCGAATTTCCCCTTTCCTCTGTCCTGCTGGCCATCAGTGGGACCCTGAGAGCCAGTCACAGTTTTCCAGGTTTCTGGGTGAAGCCCAGTGCACTGGTTCTGGCTGATTTGTGGTTCATGGTACAAAGTTTTCTCCTCTTGGGGGGAATTAAGGTCATTTGAGCTCATGTCCCAGCCAGAGCTCAAAGCAGACGTGGTGCTGTCATTAACACAGAGAACAGACATGTGTGGTTACATCCCTGTGTGTATGCACAAGGTGTGTTTCCTGACCCCACTGCTCTGCGTGCTGTTTTCCCACTGACTTATCTTCCTCATCCTCAGACTTCACCCTCTTCCTATGTAGACGTGTCTACAAGCTTGCTGCCTTTTCAAAATGTTTTTAAAGGATTTGAAATGCTGTGTATCCTCTGCAGTGTGTTGGTTTTGTGTGTGTAATCGCAGTGAGCTCAGTGCACCAAGCCAGTTTACACTGATTGAGAATTAGCTCTTGAATTCCTTTTAAAGGGGATACAGTTTTCAGCCTTGAGATACCAGAAGCCACCTGCAGGTGCAAAGGATGCAATGGGAGGGAGGCAGGAAAAGTCACTGAGGAATGGGAGAGGAGACTTCTTTTCTATTGCTTTTAGACACCTTGACAGGAAAGCTGAAGCATTTCCTCCTTCCTTTTCACACACCTATCTCAGGATTCACACTGATTGCTGGCTCAATGCATCTGGCTCTGACAGACTGTGGGACACAGAATGACAATAGTTGTGTCTGGCAGAGGGACTGTACCTTAACTTCAACATCTTACCCTTAAAACTAGGACAAAACTTGCATTTACAAGAAACAAAGAAATATCTAGCAGAATTAAACATAAAATTGTATGAGCAACTTTCCTTTTTTCAATAACCATTCTTATATTTAATCTTCCAGTACCCAAGATTTCTTTTGTTTGCATTCCCCTGCTTTGAGTAACCCAAACTATTTAGCTTCTGGTTATACTAAGTGGTTTTTAAATGGAAAATAGGAGCTCAAATTTAGCAGCCATTCATTAATTTCAAAGAAATGTGGTTTTTAATATATGCTGTGGTTTTTATAACTGGTTCACTTTAAGGAATTGAAAGTGTTAAATAAATTAGACGGTCCAGTGAATCTTTTCCAGCCCAGTGTGTTGCTGGGATTTGGACCTGGTCCATTGCATTTCTTTGAAGCTCTTACTGCTTCTATATTTTGTTTTCTAATAGCCTAGTTAAGACAAAGAACATTTCCTTCAGAGCTTCTAGTCAGCTCTGCATTTTACTTGGCTTCTATTTGATTTTTGGACTGTTTCTAATTGATTTCCATTAATAAGGTAAAATCTCTGGCTGGCGCTGTTTTTTTTCCCCTGGTGCAAAAAGAAACAAGTAATATGAAACATAAAGTTTATTTGGATTCTATCCAAACAGTTAACTCCTTTTTTAGTTTATCCCCAGTAGAAGTTCCTTTGGGGGATGCACTATCATTTCATCAGTAGTTTCTCCTCTGCTTCTGTATTTCCTCAATTAAAACTCATTTCACAGAGTGAACTTTGTTGCCTATTCCTGTTAGAGTTCCACACTCCAGGGGTATAACACTCCAGGGTTATACTGTGATCAGAAATTTTGCTGCTTTTTGCATTCTGAGCACATTTTCTCCTTCCTGTAAATCATGCATATTTGTATTTATTTGTAACTTAGTCCATGCTAATTTCCAGATATTTACATAGCCACACAATCTTAATTTTATTCTTGTTACCATATCATCCTTTTTTCTTGACTGATGAGAGGGAGAAAATTAGAAAGCAGACATGATCAAAACTGAAAAACTCAATTAGAGCAAATGATGAAACATGATGTAATAAAGAAATGATTGCAAATGTCGTGTTTTGTTACTTACTATATATATTTTGAAGTTGCTTTGCACTTTCATGCATTAAAGGCATGAAAGTAAAATATCTTGGTAAATATTTCTGACCTAGCACCTGGAGTCAGCACCTGCAAAAGAGAGATTTGCTCTAGTATTATTCCTGCTTTTCTCAAGGCCCACTGGAGAAGAACCAGGTTTATAGGGAGAAATATATTTAGATAGAATCAATTTTCCTTTCCATGCATGAAATTCTATCTCTGGCTCTGGTAGTATTAGGTTATACCAGTCTCCTGGATTATTCACATCTTAACCTCTGAATTATGTGAGGCAGGCTGAGCGTACAGAAGAAAATGGTATTTCCATCAGCAAACAAAATATTTTCTCATCTGAGTGTGGGCGTTTGAATGCATTCTCAATGCAGGGGTGTACCATATATTTTTTTGTTTTGTTTTGCAGACTGTCCAGTCCAATTCCCCTGCAGTGCTAATGCAGTCAGACTCCATGTCAGAGCTTGGGGAGTGGCAGCACTCAGCAGGCAGCCAGGGACAACAGGGCTCTGCTGCCCCATCACTGGGAGGTGAATATGTCTCTGCCTGCAGAGACGTGGACAAATCCTTCCCCACAGCACAGCGCAGTGTCAAACCCCAGTCTCAGGGGTCTCTTCTCCTTGAGAAGCCCCAGGTCAGAGGCAGTGACCACCTCTGCTTCAGGCAAACACCTTCGCTCCCTTTTCCGACCTTGCCTGTGCTTGTGGAGGAAGATCATTTGGCAGCAGGACAGCGCTGTCAGAAGGTCTCTTGTGAGTGCTCTCTGTGCCTTTCCTGGGAGCGGCAGGAGCTGGGAGAGGAACAGATTTCACCTGCACAGGCACAGTGTGTCCAGCCTGGCAGGTTGACCTACTTCAACAACAATAGACACTTGTACTCAGTAGGCCTGGGTGCTACAATTATCTGCTAGCCTAGCAGGAAATTTGGCTTACTAGTGCAAGGAGACGTTAAGCTGAGAAATAATGTGAGCTTCAGGCAACATCCTTCCTGGTTATGTCCTTGAGGACCCTCCTGGGTGTCACAAGACATGCACAGCTGTCACTTGCACTGACACTCAGCATTTGGTGAAGGATGCCAGGAGCTGTGCCAGCCCTGGTGAGGCTGTAACATGCCTTCTCTCAACATGACTTGGGGCAAAGGCTTTCCCTCTCTCCAGCTTCACCTGCTGCTAGCCTCCTGACCACCAAAAACCCTCCTGCACAGCCCTTGTGCTCCCTGATGAAGACCCTCATGTGGCAAATACTTACACGGTGTGTCATAGTAGGTCCTCACTTCTTCTCTGGTTTATATTTTTTTTTTTTTTATGTAATGCTACTGGTAATTTCAAGTTTACAGTGTTTTTATGGCCTTCATGATGTATCATTTCACTGTGACCTCACAAGAAGCCTGTGTGTCCTTTTCCCCCACGTGATTAATTATTTTAATAGAGGCAAGAGAAAGAAAATGGGGAATTTGTGGATAGTGGTTTTCCTTACTTGGTGTACGGAAGCATTTCATTGTGGGCCATTAAGATTCACTGTAGCATAGCTCAGTAATAATGTGGAAAAAGGAGTCATGTGCTTGCGGGTTGTGTGAACTGAAATTACAAGCCATGTCCAAACCTCTGAGTCACCTCTGCTGCTTCTCAACGCAGTTGAGTCCAGGCAGGAAGTACTGAATGTAAATACAGTACTTAAAACCATCTATCCCCGACTTCTCACTGGGTGCTCCTTGAAAACTATCCATAAGCAATTTTAAAAGGATGTATTTAATGAGTGGTCTGAGGAAGGTACAAACTACCCTCCCCAGCTAGCACTCCTTGACTCTGGATGCCTGCTTCATATAGCATGGCTAGGGACTAAGTAGTGGATCCTGTAATTGATCTTCACAATACTTCCTAAAAGAAACTGAAATCTTACAGAACCAAAAATTGGCATTTCTCTGGCAAGAAAATGAAGATTTACTTTAAAATAAATAAAAAAACCCCAAACAAAACAGCTATCAGATTTGATGCACAATGTTTTCAGGGAATTTATTGCTGTCACTTCTATTCATGATACACAAAGTTTGTATACTTGATATATGGTCAAACTACAGAGCTTTCCACTAGGTTGGACTCCAGCAAACACTTTTCTGGACACTTTTCTGACCACTTGCATCCTGCCAATGGCCAGTCTTGTGTGTTCCATGCCTGGACTTATGGTCACAAAACCATCCCACCGTTACTCTTGTACGGAGTAGGTCTGACTATTTGCTGTTGTAAGCAAATGTATTCTTTCAGTTCTAGTGGACAAGTGTGAGTGTTTGATAAATCTGGGTGGGGAAGGAAATTTCTTTGCATGCTGGAGTGCACTGGAAGAGTTTACAAACATCAGGGTTGCAGCTGGAAACAACAACAAGGCTACAAGTCAACTAAGTAACTGCATGGGAAAAGAATATGCTGGGATAGTGACCTGCAAAGTCTATACTTTTTATGCATTCAGAGACCTATGAAGCATCAAGCACAGATCAGGATTAGGAGTAAAATGGCAGAGGGGTCTTAGACTGTGATAGGAAGGGAGGTTCAACATGTTATCAAAAAACCTGGCTCAAGGGTGGTTGCCAGATACCAGAGAGATACTGGCTCCTATTTTCAGCCCAGGTTTTATACAGCACTGGAATCCAGAGAAGATATCATTTTAGATCAGTGGAGACAAGGCTGAATGCACAAACAAAAACCTCCTCCTACCAAACAACATCTCTGTTGAGTATTGTTGTGCTGGGTATGAAATTTAGCTGCTATATCCATACCAGATCTGTTAAATATCTAGAAATTATTCATCTGTGATAACTAATGAGGGAAATAAGATAATTAATTTCAGTGTTTCTTGCAACAGGAAAGCTGTCTGGCAAAATATGCCAGACGAAACATCCATACAAAACCGTGTCATTGACTTACATGTTTAGTTCATTCACATTCCTAACCATGAATAAAAAGGAGAAATTAAATGACAATCTTTAATTGTCTGTATAATTCTTCTTAATGAGTACATTCTGGAGTACCATAACGGTGGTGTAGGTTTATGAAACAGAGATCTGTCTTCCCTTAATAAGAAATAAGGAAGTGATACTGCAATACTGGTTAATTATTGGATACTCTTTCACTGTGAATTAAAGGTCTGTGCACATGCAAGCTTGGAGAAGCAAAAAGATGTAACACTTAAAAGTACATATGTTATCAGAAAACTGAGAGGGTTAGGGGAAAAGGCCAGGAACTGACAGGAAAATAAATGAGATGAAACATAATAGAGATAACTGTGGTAACTGTAGATCCATTAAAGAATGTATCATACAAGAGTCACAAAGGTAATGGGACTGCGCACCTGCTTAAAAATAAACATGCAGAAGTGGTTTGCTGGCTCAAGACAGAGTGTTTAGGTGTGGCAGAGCCAAATTCACGGTCAGTGGAGGTGGGAGAACTTCAGTCAGTGCCACCCTTCAACTCTGTATATCAATAGATGAGAATAAGTGTACTTGGAAGCTGAAAGTTAAAGTGTTATATCAATGAGACTTTTTCCTCCAGTTTGTACAGCTGTAGGCCACCACCTTGCCCAATCTCTTCAGCCACTGCCTAATTCAGGCATGAGAGAGTATCCAATTCAGGTTTGACTGTCAGCATCTGCATGTTCTCACCTGTGCATGTCTCCACAAAGAGCCCAGCCATGGGTTCTCATGCTGCTTCTTGGTTGAGAAGGATTTCTTTCTGTGTATCTGCAAACTTGCACTTACTGCTCCTTCAGGCTCTGCACTGCAGTGTCTCAGAGACAGGCTGGGCAGCTGCTGAGGCCATTTATCATTGGATCCATCTCTAGGTTTCACTGCCCAAGTGTTCTCACCCTTTTGTCTCTTATAGTACACTTGGACACAAGCTCTTCAGGATTAGAGCTCCTTGAGATGCAAGAAAAACAATGGATTGAGTGCTTTGTTAATCTTGAGCCTAGGTGAACCGGTGTGAAGTGAATCAGTGAAGTGTCACAGTCAGTTTGCTCCCAGGTTTGTTTGAGGTGATTTAAATTTAAGCATACTTCTTACCTACACATATAACCTGGGGCATTGTTTCAGTGGTGTGTCCACACCAGCTTTTGTGTAGCTCGTAATGGCAAACCCAATGCCTTAATTGTGAAGGGGCTTCAGGACAGCCATAACACTCATGAGATCTAGGGTGGCACGTCTCCAGTGGGATCTGTGCTGCCCAGTTTGTGTGTCAGTGTCGTCAGTGCTTCCTGAGTTACAGCTGCAGTGACAGACACATCCCCCTCAGTTCTGATTTACTACCCCTTAGGGAGAGTGAAGGCAATGTCCCTAAAGAGTAGTAAATCAGTGGGCAGACTTGTGGGCCAGAGTGACTACGCAGACCATTAGGGAGTATGGGGGATAAGGAGGAGGTATCCTTGGGAAGACCATCCTGAAGGTCAGCACGCTGTTTAAAGATGTTAATGCAGCTCTGTGATGACACTAAAGCTTACAGCTGGTTTCAGGCTGTGGCACTGAGCCTGGATGAAGAGATTTTTTTTAACTCAGTCTCTTCTTCCAAGCAACGCAGTGTCCTACTCTTGCTCGAGGCTTTGCTTGTCAAGCTACCCTTGAAGAGATCAAAGCTACTGTTGGTAGGTATAATTTGTATAATTCAAAAATCTGCATCATTTGTAGAAAAAAGTTTTGGGATGCTACTACAAAAAAATAAAAAAGGGCTTTCTTTATTGTATTAGGCTGCTGGCTCAGAATTGCTTCCAGAAGGGCATGATGTTCTTCTGCTTGCTTTGGTGAAGCAGCAATATATTTTGTTGAGGTCTGAGCTGACTCCCTGCAGCTTTGGGCCATTACTGAATTAGAGCCAATAAAGAGCATGCCCTCTTTTCTTTGCCTGCAAGTCAAATCCTAGTGGGGCTCAGTAGGACATTCTAAGTAATCCCTGATTAAATTAGATTTCTCTGAGCATAACGTCCAGAATATGGTGGATGACACAAACCCACCCTCTGAGCAGTCAAATTCTACTTCCCAGCAAAATCATAGGCAGGAAAGAATGTATTGTCATAGAGACTCAAGGCGTAAAAGGCACTGACTGTTATCAATTTTCACTTGCAAATGCTTCACCCATGTTAGTAACTAGAGGAATGGCTACCAGGAGGCAAGGAGTACAATCTAACCAGCATGTGATAAAGGCACCCCAACAAGTCCTGCTTCATCACCAGCCTTGTGTGTCCTGTACCACAGGATGCTTGCATGATGTACCCAGCATGCTTGCTGAAGCTTGCTAATGCTCAAAGGAAGAAGATGATATTGTTTATATTCCACATTCTTCCATTGCTCAATATCCAAATATTTCACAATGTAGATCCAGTTTCAAAAGTTCATTTAAGAGAGAATTCTTGTTCCAAGCCCAGTTTCCTGTTGCAGCCTGAATCCCAGAGCAGGTCATGTGCAGCAGTTGGCTCATGACTTTCTGGAGATGCTGCACCACTGATTTTATAAACAATGTATAGTGGGAAATGGATGAATATGTTTCTTATTTAAATAAATCTAATCTGGCAAATGTAAGTCACTCCAAGAAAAATGCCTGTTGCTCATGGTTTCCAGAGCATGCTGTGCAGCTTTCCCAGGGGGAAGCCAGGGACAAATCTGTCTCTACGCAAACAAAACTCCCTTGCACGTCTGTTGGAGCAACGCCAAACAGAGAGAAGTGTTTGATCCTGGAGTCTGATTCCCCACAGACCGGAGAGCGAACTCTGACCTGAATAATGGAAAGCAGCCTTGGCTCTCAGCAGCCAGGCTGCACGCAAGGAGGCTCTGGTGTGGTAAAGATATAAAACTCCAGCACTGACAAAAGCTGCTGCCCAGCTTGGCTGGTATGCGAGAGCGGGGTGAGTGCTGCCACACTCACAACAATTGAGGGGAAGCTTGAGGCCCAGCTCCTTGTGGGAAAACCAAATGAATTCCTGTCAGGGACACTCCTTGGCAGCAGCAGGAGGCACCTAAGGAGTCCCAGTCAGAGCATGGGTTTACTTGTGTACACACATCCCTGAACATGCTTTGCTGGATCTGAGCTTCTGCTCAGGACTGTGCTCAAATGTTTCTCCTGCTAGCAGGGACAGACAGTCCCAAGGATTCCAT
Source organism: Poecile atricapillus (assembly GCF_030490865.1). NCBI lineage: Eukaryota > Metazoa > Chordata > Aves > Passeriformes > Paridae > Poecile > Poecile atricapillus. Next base: position 64,718,046 of record NC_081249.1, on the reverse strand, counting down.
GGGGTAAATCCTCTCATTGGCCCAAGTGACAAGTAGATCAGTTCAAAGGGCTGTATTGAAACCCCTTTTGCTGCACAGCAGTCAAAAAAGGACTACCTGACACAACCATTTCCCCAGGACCTGATGGTGGCTGTGGACATACCCAAGAGCAGCATGAGCCATTTGATGGTCACATTGTGGAAGAACATGGCCATTCTTGGTTTTTGCAAGTCTCTTCTGTGTACTGAAAGTGGAGCAGAGTGTAATTTTCTTTTTTTTTTGGTCAGTGTCAGGTTAAAATTAAAGTGTATTTATTGTCCTGTACCATAATCTTCATGCTCCAGTTCTGCTCCTGCCCACGCTTCCCTTTGCCTACTCTGGTTTTCCCCAGGAGGTGAGCAGAGCAACTTGTTCCCTATCAATGGACCTCATTGCCTGCAGGTCTGAACATTTCCTGAAAGATCCTCTAATTCCAACCCCCCTGCCATGGGTGAGGATACCTTCCACTAGACCAGGTTGCTCAGAGCCCCATCCAACCTGGCCTTGAAACACTTCCAGGAACAGGGTATCTACAATTCCCCTGGACAACCTGTGCCAGTGCCTTGCCACCCTTACACTATGTAATTTTTTTCCTAATATCAAATCTAAACCTACTCTGTTTCAACCCACTCTGTCTTCTGTTACTACATGTTCTTGTCAAACACCCCTCTCCAGCCTTGTTGTAGACCTGCTTCAGGTACTGGAAGGTCATAATTAGGTCACACTAAAGAAGCCACCTCTTTTCCAGGCTGAACAAACACAATTCTCTCAGCCTTTCCTCATAGGAGAGGTGTTCCATCCCTCTAAGTGACCTGACTGCCCTCCTTTGGGCTCGCTGCTACAGGTCTGTATCTTACCCATGCTGGGGACCCCAGAGCTGGATGCAGAAATCCTGATGAAGACAACGGGAAGAGGTACGCTTCTTACCAGATTGTTTATTATGGTCTTTGGAGATTTTCAGCATGGGAAGGAGCTTGTGATGTTTCCAAGTCTGAATTTTACAGAAATTTTGAAGAGTGGCTAGTATAAAAAAATGTATATCTGAAACTTGGGTGTGAATGTGCTGTTGGTGCTTGAGCATGGCTTAACCCTGCCCAGGTTTTCTGGGGAGCTTGGATGCATGTGTCACTCCAGTGACCCCGTGATAGTTTCTCCTGAACAAATGGGTCTAAGGGAGGTCAAAATCAGGGTACCATCCTACAGCAGCCCTGTGTTCTTCAAAGTCCCTTCTGTTGCCAGTAGTGCCAGTGCCGCCTCTCTCCCCTGACTTTCCCAGAACTGCTTGCACAATCATGACCTTTCCATTTTCTCTGTGACCTTGTGATCAGCTTTAGTGGGCAGAAACCTGGAGCCAGTACTGGGAAGAGTAGCAGGCCATTTCTTTTGATGGCCCAGTGCTCTGAAAGCAGCTAGGATTTTCCATGGGATGGCACAGCAGTCTCGGTAGCTCCTACAGCTTTCTTCACAATTTTCTATTTTTAAACATCTGATACAGCCTTTTGTGTGTGTACCACCTCTGTGGGGTTGTGTGTGTGGAGGAGAGGGGTCATAGCTGTGTGTTTTGAGCATGCACATACACACTCACACATACCCCAACCTTAATCATGCTTCAGGTCACATCTGTTTACCCCTGTGAACCCAGCTTATCTCCTACTCCCATGAACGTGAATCCAAAGCAATTCTACTCATATACTATGACTTCAAATAAGCTGGAGAACACTGAACTGGGCAAAACCAGACCAACTGGGTGTTTATTTTTTGAAGATTGAAATAGAAGAATTCTTTAATCTTTTAACAACCAGCTTTTGGCCTTTGAACACTGCAGGCTGTGCAAATGTGCCACCTCCTTTGGGAAATCTAGCTTGCAACAATTTTGCGCCATTTCACAATGTTATTTGTTCAGGCATTAAATTATATAGACTTAAGGAATGAAAAAAATAGAAGAATACCCCAGTTAGCATGGCCTGTTACCTTTTCAGAGAAAGGTTTTGCTTACAGACAATGGTGGCTTGCAGCCAATGTTAACATGGCCTTTTGACTTGCAGGCCTATGGAAAGCTTGCTCTGTCTTTCCCAGGAGGTGTCACTATGAACTATCACTACACTGCCATACAGTTCACAGGTATACAAGGCCTGTATGGATGGAATTGACTGCCAGGGACCGGGCATGTAAGTTTTCTTCAGCTTTCTTTCCAAAAGGGGGCATGAGCAAGGGTCAAGAAGTCCTAAATATTTATGTTGCATCTTGGCTTACATGGATTTTGCAGTTCAGATGGGTTTATCATATCCACAAGTCTCTCATTGCTGGAGAAGATCTCTGATTATTTAAGAGAAAAGGAGAGGGCTGCTCAGTATCTGAGACAGCATACAAAATCCCCACAAACAGTAATGCAAGTGCAATCCATACTCCAGCTGCTTTACTGGAATCTCCAGCTCTCCTTCCCAGTCCTCCTATTACTTGGTGTTAGACTTCACTTCTCTGCTTCCCCACTGCCTTAATTTCTCCTAAAACCTGGAACACTACAAGCTGTTTCTCACCACATGCCAGTGAAGAGCAAAACAGGCCCATGACAGTGGTTGAGATCCCAAAAAGCCCAAGTGGTTGCTATCAATGACACCTTTGTGCCTGCATCTGCAACACTTATGAGGAGCAGCACTCAACAAAAGGCACCTTCCTCCAGGGAGAGATCCATGTATCCTTTCCAGCACTGAACAAGGCACCTACTATCCTGTTCACAAAAGAACAAGGATTTGCCTCTTGACTTCGTTTTTCTTCCTGTAAGCCTACTGCGGGAAAGTTCTGTTTTATTTGAATGCAGCATTGTTTATTTATAATTTTGTCCTAGTTGTGTGACAGATTCAGCATGTGTCACCCAGCAGGGGAAGAGTAGTAGGCTGGAGAGTTAACAAATGCACTGCAGTGAAGCCAGATGGCCTGTTTTCATAAGGAGCCTCTGAAAGATGCTCTGCTGCATAGATTTCTTTTTTCTTTCCTTCCTTTGGCTCCCAAAATTCACTAGAGCAGTGTTACTGCATATTAACTCACCCACCAAAGCTTCATGGGTCTGAGCTTCACCCTGTATCTCATCTAACACTGCCTGTGAGCAGAAAAACACACTGTGTTTCTGTGATGTACTGAATCAGCCCATCACCTTTCTCCAGAAGCAAAGTCAATAAATGAGAGGCTCCTGAGCACCCTCTCCAGTGTACCATGGGTACTGAGGTGTAGGTGAGGTGCTTGTGTCCATCAGGGATGCCTTCAGCCTGGCTGGGGCACAACCAGCACCCTCTCCCCACAGTCAGTGGTTGCAGAGTCTAGCCCCACCTGCCTGGAGTGTCCTGCCTGATTCCCCCTGGGAGCTCCCATGCCTCTCAAAACATCCATGCACATCAAGGGGACTCACTTACTGCTTAGCTCCTGGGAAGCAGCCGACTTGAAAGCCATCTCAGAGCATGTACTAGTGAAGAAGATATTTGCTGGAAGGATATGTAGTTATGCTTACATTTTCCCCAAAGGACTGTGCCCCCAAGGAGACAGAATTTTCCCTTTCTTTTTCAGGATATCATTAAAGAATGTTTCATCTTCTTCCTTATTTTTTGTTTATTTCTCCCTCCAGTTCCCCATTGGGATGTTTTCCAGTTTCAAAGAGCTTGCATGCACTTTCCTTTGGAAGCCATTAATACCAATTTCAAGCTTTAGCCTTGACTTGAAAGAGATGAGACAGTCTCACTTTTCAGCTCATGAAAAATGGGGCAAGATATGAGCTGATTAGGTATTTGCAGCATCAGTACTGATAATAAAAAAAAAAAGAAAATGGGAAAGCTAACTGCTGTTATACATGATATCACAGCATTTGTTACAATTAGCAGAGAAACTCCTGACATTTGAACAGGAATTACTTTAAGGATGGCATGTTTTCCCCTCTACTCAGCTTTGAATTGCCTGTCTGAATACAAAGGGTTAAATAAAGGGAGGCTATAAGTGCCTTTTAAAAGAATTAAACTTTTAAAGAGCTAAGGACAAGTGATTTATTATATAGATAAGGCAGCATTAATCACATGGGTTTACAGAAGATTTTGTTCTCTTTTTCCCATCTTTGCTCCAGGGGAGAAGCTATCCACCCACCCAGCTATCCTCAGTCAGCCTAGAAGGTGTTATTTCTCCCAAGGCTGGAGGAAAAGCTAAAACTGAAATTACCATGGGAAGGGAGAGTTTTGAGGTGGATACAGAGGGGTTGCCCAGGCTAGATGTTGAAGAGCCTGAAACACAGGACAGCAAGGGGCTGCAAGAATGGCTTCAGCACGATGCTGAGATACCAGAGCTAACTTTAAAGGACTCAGTGGACACTTAAAACAGGCAGCCTAGAGATGGAAATAGCTATCTGTACCAAAGATTGCCAGTGTGGTGTCAGCCCAGGGCCTTGTAGGGCATCACACTCTGCAGAGCACAGACACTACACCCTCTATGAGCCACTTCCACTTGTCAGAGGTGAGCTGGGAGAGGCACAGAGCCCCACATGTGTGAGCAAACTCTGCAATGTTTTAGATTTCATTTAAATGCTTTGAGGAAAAAACAAGTGATGTGTTGTTTTGAAGACACAGGCTCTTCATTTCTACAAGTTGCTGTCACACATTCTTGAAGGAAAGGTCTTTGAAGACAAGGACTATGTAAATTAGTGATTAATTTTATCCTTTTTTGAGTGTGACAATGGAACAAACAAACAAACCAGCATACATACATCCATCTATACATACACAGATACATACATAGATATATATATCTCCTGAATCTGAAATGCTGGGCTAAACCAACTTGAGGAGATGCATTTGAAAACTGAAACTGCTTATTTGGAATTGGCTTTTGTTTATTGTGAACTTTTCAAATAATGAAAAAAGAAAGGACTAGGTTCAAAAGGAATGTCTGTCATGCACAAAACAAGTGAGGTCAGAGCAGCTGTCAGTAGTGATGAAGGACAAAAGACCAGAACTGATCCTTATCATGAAAGACTTGTGGCACAGTTACACACTGTCCACACTGTTTAAGGCTAGTTTTCCATAGCTGATTCCTCTTGGAGAGAGACCATCAGAGAACCCAAAGAAATGCAGTGAGCAAGATAACTGTTTAGCATTGTGGATGATTAAGGCTCAGACTCTTTCATTATTTCTTATTTCATTTGGCAGTATAGATTGTTACCTTTCATTTGAAGCTTTATATTTTATATACTTACCTGGGCTATTTTTAAATTATTTTGCTAATTGTTTGATTGGATATATCCTAGTAATTCAGAAAATCCCCAAATCTTTATTGTGGGGTGAACCATTCATTCACACATTCTCAGTCTATCCTGTTGAAGCTGCTCCTTTTTGCATTGCAGATGTGATTGGAGTAACCAATTTTGCTGCTCCCAAAGACAGCCTGATATCTGTAATTATATTGTTTAATTAAAAATGGAGAGGGAAGAAGAGGAGAGGGAAGGGAAGGGAAGGGAAGGGAAGGGAAGGGAAGGGAAGGGAAGGGAAGGGAAGGGAAGGGAAGGGAAGGGAAGGGAAGGGAAGGGAAGGGAAGGGAAGGGAAGGGAAGGGAAGGGAAGGGAAGGGAAGGGAAGGGAAGGGAAGGGAAGGGAAGGGAAGGGAAGGGAAGGGAAGGGAAGGGAAGGGAAGGGAAGGGAAGGGAAGGGAAGGGAAGGGAAGGGAAGGGAAGGGAAGGGAAGGGAAGGGAAGGGAAGGGAAGGGAAGGGAAGGGGAAAACCACAAAAAAAAAACAACCTCCAGCTAGGAGTCAGTTTAAAAATGCCAGAAGTAAAGAACTGATCACCACCCTTGATATGTCATTCCATTCCTTAATTACTCACAATTACAACCTGTACTTCAGGTCCACCCTCCAGCCATTAGATGCTTGTCTGACAGACTGAAGCAAACATAATCAAAGGCTACATCCCCTAAGAATCCATATAACTGTGATTGCATCACTGTTTGCCTTCTCTTCAGTAGACAGAAGACCTGGACTTTTCCCCTATAAATTGAAACCAAAGCCATTCTTCAAGATCTGGGTGGAAGTAATTTAATTCAAACTATGTAGGTGTCAGCATGGGTGAAAGGAGTTGTCCTCTTAGGATTTCTCTCAGTTATTAGTGATAGAGCTACATGATGGGCTTAAGCTAGATGCCTAATCAAAGCTAGGGGAGAACAAACATATATGGTTTACAAAACCCACAAAATCATTCCCTTATAGATGAATTTACAAATATGGGCAACTTCTCAGTCCTTCTCTTTTTTATCAAGCAAATGAGAAACAGGCACAGTCTTTTAACATATTAACACCCAAATTAAAACCCTCTGGGTTCAGAGAAAGCATGGGAAAATTCTAATTCAGAAAATTGCAAGAATAAAAATAATCATAAAAAATAGGCTGAGCTTCTACTCAGCCATAACCAGACCATCTCCCTGTGGCAGCATAATGTTAAGTATTCCATTTCTAGCCTTGGAGTGATTTGTTTATATATTTATTGAATAATATTGGTGTGTTGATAACCAAGTTTATAGATGGTTATAAAATCCTTCTGCTGCAGTTAATTTTCTTTTAATGCCACAAATAATAATAATAAAAAAGGACAGACTACTTCATAACTCACAAGATTCTTCCCTCATATTCATGGAAAAAAACCAAAAAACAATTCAAATGATAATGTCATGCCAGCTACACATCCGCTGGAAGAGGCATCTTTCACGATGAGATAGAAGTGTCATTTCAGTCACTGACAAAGCTTTTGCTGTGGTCTCTACAAAAGAACCTCTTATCTTATCACTGAACACAGCTGTAAGCTTTATACATGTATGCTTCAATTGCCCAGCTCCAAGTCCTTTTGTAAAAACCGTCAGTAGAAATTTGATATGCAAATCTCTGGACAGTTTCTTGTCCTTGGGCTAAGTATGGCAGCTTATCGGGAATTTAGCGATACTTAGAGATTACTCACCAAGCAGTTCTTCATAACATGGGTGAGGGGAACTCGTGCCCTATCACAGCTCTTGAATGTTGAGTGTAAGGTTTGTTTAAGCATATTGATGTGGAGAACTTTGGGGTTAAAAGGAACATAAGGATAAATATGAAGTCATAGCTTAAGGCTTCTATACAGAGGTAAAATTATCTTCCATGTGCTTACTAGCCACTCCAGAAGTGTTGAAGGATTGCAGTAATTTTGTGTTCCCTTAGTTATGGAGATTCATATTGTTTGCCCTCTCTGAGCCTGCTTGTTTTTTGAAATCTCTGCTCTCCAGGTGACAGTCCTTTGGAGATACAGCTTGCATCTTGTTTACAGAAATATGATTAATTCCACCTTTGCAAGAAAACCCAAGCAGCCTGAGACTTTGCCTGAGCCCTTTTTTTTTTCCCTCCCTGTCCTACCACCTAAGCATACCCCATCAGCCCAAACCCACAGATCTCTTTCTGTAGGGCTGCTGTCCAGCCTCTTGCTCCCTAATTTGTATATATAAGCTTGATAACTCCACATCAGGTGGAGAATCCAGCATTTGCTCTTCAGTTTCATACAGTTGGTGATTGTTCAGCTCTCTCTAGTCTTCCTAGATCTCTATCATCAAGGAAATCCAGAGCTCTTCCTCAGCAAACTTCATGTTTCAATGTTCATGTTCAACTCCAGTGTCCAGATCATTGATAAAAATAATAAAGAACATTGACCCTAAAATTGTACAATTTCTCTTCCAAAGACAAGGTGTTCCTCTCCTACTACTGTTTGCATTATTTCAAATCCAAGGCATGACAATATCCTTGGTAAACATACAATGATACACAAGCTTCAGTGGTGATCTGTAAGGAGATAGAAATTCCCATACAGAAAACCCAACTCTGATTATTTGAATCATGCATGATCTTACCCTGAATATCAACTGGCTGCCAACTTAATTTGGAGTGTATTACAGTGCTGTCTTTTAGAGAGATTCAGCTAATTTCAGTTTAACAATGGAAAAGTTGTGGATCTGAGCTGTGTAGTCACCTGAGCATTCAGGTAGAGAAACAGACATTTTCAGAGGGCTGGGCACCCCACGAATTTGAAGACAATTTTCAAGCAGAAGTTTGCTTGTGCGGTGTTTATATATTTGTATGTTTTGAAAGAACTTCAGTTACTTACACGGAACGGTGCCTAATTTCCAATGAGGAAAATATTTCCACTCCGCCTAACTTTAAGTGCCTAACTACAAAGCCTAGAAGGCTGGACTACAGTTCTTTGGATGATGGTGTGGAATGCCAGTCTCTTCAGAATTGCCCTCTGAGGAAACCTGTCTCTTTTTGATAATGCAAGAAATTGCTTATCTAGGCACTCAGTATTATGGGGTTTATGTCCTAGGTGTCTTGGTTTTACAGCAACCAGGACTGTACCATTTGCCAAGCTTTATGGGTGAAAACTTTTTTTGGGTGCCAACAGAGGATGCAAGTGTTTTGGTTTTTTGAGCTTACTACAAGACAGGACTGGTTTCTCAGATGTGCAGGGCAGCTCACTGTACAGCCCCTGCTAAGGATAATCAGGTAAAAGTGGAAAGGAATCCAGCCTCATGCTGCATTACAGTTTGAAAAGCTTTATAGTAACACCATGTGCCTAAACTGAACCTGGCAGCCAAAGATACTGTGACTCCAGACTGCCACGGTGCTCCATAAAAACCCCCAAACACTTAATTTTGAGCAGAAAGCCTTTTAGTAGCTAGGAAGTCTGAGAAGGAATGATTTTCCTTGGAAGCATAATGTGCCATTTCTTTCCATTGAGAGTAAAACCTCTGCCACTGAGTACCATTGAATTTGCACCTATACTTTTGCAAAGCAGAAAGATTCACCTCTAACTTTGTCCTCCAACTCTGAGGACAGCAGTGGGCTGTGCATTCTTGCAATCTTTTGGCAGAAGTTGGAGTCTTGCAATCTCAGGAGCAGGCTGATGGTTTTTGGGTACCATCTAATTATTGCATTCAAATGGAGATAATAAATATGAAGACTGTGATAGAATGGACAGGTTGGAAGTAAGTTGCATTATTTCAAACTGCTTAAGTGGTCATGTTTACCTTTTTTTCAGCTCACAATGTAAGGAGATGGAGATTGGAAACATCCGAAAAATGATGTGCTGTGAAGTACATCCTTTTTGCATGTTCATAACTCACACTTCTAAAGCAACCATTGTATCTAAAATAAAATCTTTTGAGATTCCAAGTGAAGAAAGACACTGTTACTATGAGCATCTGTGAGCTTCAAAAGCCATTACAGAACAGCCATATTGCAATGTAAAAAACAGATTTTGTGCCTCATTAATACTTTCCTGTTCTGTTTTTTCCCTGGCCTGCAGAGGGACTCCTGATGTGTTTTGGACTTATTTCACTTTGCATAACCAACAAAATATTCATTGCCATAGGGACATTTCCCTCAACCCATACGTGTACCCCAACTTCTAGGTTCTAGAGACAGCTGCTGTCTAACTCAGGAAATATTATTTATTTCTTTGTTTACAGGAAGTGGACCTGCTCCAGGTGGAGAGGAAGAAATGAGCATCAGAAAGGAAAGGCTATTTCTGAGGAGGGACTATTTTACTGAAGAATTTCTGCCTATTCCTACTCAATTTCAAACTATACACACAAAGTTCTGTGGTTAGAAAAAAGTATCATCCAAAAAGACATTTCTCAAAAACAAGTTTCTGAAAACAAGGATTGTCACCAAATTCTAGTAGACAAAATATATGTACTAGCTCAATATTTAATCTGGATTTTATGGTAAGTGGAAACAGATTGTCTTAAATATAAGAATAGGAAAAAGATGTAACAGCAGGAAACTGTCCCTTCATGTCTGAATTTCCTCTTTAAATAACACCATCGAGTTCAGGTTGAACTGCAGCTTCACCAGTTGAAATCTCTGTATCAGCACACAAGCCAGCTACAGAAGGTTGAGATCAAACTGTCTGGTCCATTATTCTCCAGTTATCTGCTCTGAAGATTTCCTGCACCATCTGCTGAAACATCGTGTACAGACATGGAATCCTGTCCCTAGTCCAGTTTGAGATGCAGGCTGGTTCTACATGATAATTCTGTGCTACCTGCAGGGACTAACTGAAATGAAACAGCCCTATGCTGGTACAAAATATCCCTATGGTATCCAATGGCATTTAGGCTTGGAATCCAAGTTTTGCTACATATAATATAGTTCCCAGGCCCAAGGGGCAGGAAGTGAGAAATGAAGCAAAGATAAGACTAAAGAATTTCCAGGCTGGAAATTCCCACATTGGTAATTATCCCCCTGCAGTGAGAAGCAATTTGGTGTTCTCCTTTGACCAAGTATGATCAAGACTATTTGTTGGCGACAGCCTCTGGTGTCCTGCAGAGTTGTAAAGGGCAGCTGTGTGTCCCATTGTCATGTGAAACTTTACCAAAGACCAGTAAAGTCCAATATTAATTAGTCATTCTCCATAGGCTTGATCCAGGAGTGATTATACAAGACAAAAGAGTGAAGCAGTCATCTCCTCTCCAAGTGTCTCTTTCCTAATTATTTTAAGAAAGCAGTCATTAAAAAAAAAAAGAAGAACACAGCCTAATAAGCTCATGCAAAAATAGGAGAACCAGGCTTAATTACAGATATCAGGCTTTCTTTGGGAGCAGCAAAACTGGTTACTTCAATCACATCAGGGAGATGAGTTGTCCTGGTCTGTCTCCACCTTTCATTTCCCAGGAGTTTTTCAAGAGAGAGCAAAAGGCATCTTCTCTGGTGGACATTTTAACACCAGTTATAGATATGTTTAAGCATCTGGAACAGCCCAACATACCTACTTTGAAAACAAAAATGTTTCTTAACTTAGCAGTGAAACTTATGTTTCTTCTCTGATATTATTTGCACTGCAATCTAGTACTAGAAATGGCCAAATCCTGAGCAGACTGTCTCCTTTGAACAATATGAGATATGAGATTATATGAGATAGATATGAGATATGAGATATGAGATATGAGATAGATATGAGATATGAGATATGAGACATGAGATATGAGATATGAGATATGAGATATGAGATATGAGATATGAGATATGAGATATGAGATATGAGATATGAGAAGGAAGGAAACCACTTGACTATTTGTTTCACAATTCATTAGCAGGAGTTAAAAAACATGAGAAACAAGGAGGAACCAAACAGAAGGAAAGACTGCCACTGTTTAACTCCCCTGTCCTAAGGGACCATTGGTGTAACATAGTTAATACAGAACAGAAATTATCATAAACACTTTATTTTTCTTTTCTTTTTCTGTCCAAAGGCTCCTGTCTTCCTATCTTTCTGCAGGTAATTTTATGATTGTGATGTTGTGGCATGACCCATAGAAATCATTTAACTGTAAACCTGGTCATCAATCAAAATAAAATATTTATTTTGTATTTCCCAGGAAGAACGTTGGATCTTAGAAACAGTTTCTCAGAGCTTCTCTACTCATTTATGCTTGGAAACACACAAATTAATTAGGATAAGGTTATTTCATGCCTGAAACACCATCCTGATATGCTGCAGCAACTCTTACAACACCCTTGTGATCTATGGTATCAGTACACCTGCCATACACTCATTTTTGAGTGATTGCCTACAGTGAAGATGAAAGTTTCTCTAAATCTGTGCACTAAATCAAATACCTGCTGTTGCTGCTACCTGGACTAATGCACATGGCAGAATATCCCAGATCCTTTCCATTAACATGTGTGCATGTATGTGCCTGCACAGACACATAAATATAAATATTTATAGAGAGGAATGGAAGAAGAATTAATTATCTTTTTTTTTCTCTTTTCATTGTAATTTAGCACTGCCTATTTTAAGACAAACTAGAAATTAATCATCTAGCTCTGACACCATGTGAAGTTCATATGTGTTTGCGTGTGTATCCAAACTCAAATACCTGTGATAAAACCCCAAATGTCCTTTGGGTTTATTTCTGGCACTCCTACCACCCAGCCAGAGACAGAAATAGAGGAAAGACTGTTGAAAAATGTAGGGACTATTTCCTTTTATTTCCTCCTAAGTGGGCCCTAGTTTGGAAGATATCCTCGAGACATTTCCAAAACTTTTGACAATTACATGATTCAGATCAGCATAAACATGTGCACTTTAAGGGAGACATCTGCTTCAAAGCCCACCTAAGCACAGTAGCTTTTCAAAGCTTAAACATTTGCTGTTTGAAGTTGTGAGATGAGTGCCATCTTTAAAAGTTTATGGAAGGCTTTGAACACAGGCTCCAGTGTCATACACAGGAGGAAAATACCACACAAAGATGGGGAAACAGGCATGCAATCTCCAGGATACTGCCAGAATTTCTTCCACCCTCATTATCCCTGCCAAGCTGTGCAGTGCCAAATGCTGGGCGCTATGCACTGTGAAGGTGGGGATCTGAAAGAAGGCTGTCAGAGGAAGAGTAATGGGAAAGTTTAAGGCTGAATGAAAAGAAGATCTACAAGCAAAGAAGATCTACAAGGAAAGACTGCTGAGGTAAAACAGATTGTTAAATTCGAAGAAGAGAAGACTGAAGAACAGGAACAGCTTGCAGAATCACCATTGCTAGTGTCAGTAAAGAGTACTTAACTATCAGCTAGAAAAACCTCCAGGAAACAGCTGCTGATGGATGGTATCACACCCAGGTGAAGAAAAAATCAGATAACTTCCATCCTGGTGATTCTGTAACCATACTGACACATCTTCACCTACACTGGTTCAGTGTAGTTTCCTCTCTCCTTTTTTAGTTTTTTCCCTTCCCTTCCCTTCCCTTCCCTTCCCTTCCCTTCCCTTCCCTTCCCTTCCCTTCCCTTCCCTTCCCTTCCCTTCCCTTCCCTTCCCTTCCCTTCCCTTCCCTTCCCTTCCCTTCCCTTCCCTTCCCTTCCCTTCCCTTCCCTTCCCTTCCCTTCCCTTCCCTTCCCTTCCCTTCCCTTCCCTTCCCTTCCCTTCCCTTCCCTTCCCTTCCCTTCCCTTCCCTTCCCTTCCCTTCCCTTCCCTTCCCTTCCCTTCCCTTCCCTTCCCTTCCCTTCTCCATAACAAGAATTAACTCCAGGAAGCCCTTTGGTCTATTTTTATACCTTTTGTTCTAGGTTGTATCAACCCACCATACACCCCACCTTTGAATTAACAGTCACATTTCTCTCACTCAGCTTTAGCAATTTAACTTTAGCAGAGTCAGGCAATCTAGGGTCAATGGAGTAAAAATAGGTACTTCCAAACATTGCTTTCTAAGACCATGTTTCCTTCACCTTACTATAAAATTCTCCATATGATCAAAGTGACAAAACTTGCCTGTGATTCTGCAAGGCAACCCCATGGCAAACTCAACCAAATGCTATTACTGCAATTTAGAGGAAATTTCCTCTGAAATCCACATGAGAAATTATTAAGGAAGTTCAATGTGCAAAATGTAGTAGATTCCTGATACACAAATCATAGATTAGGATTTTTCTTACCCATGTTAATTCATGTTCACTGCAATAAAAAGAATACTTGAAGCTTTTTTTTCATGTATAAAGACAGAGGTGGTAAGAACTGTGTAAATCTTATTTTCTTTTAAATGAGTTGAAGTTCTTATTCATCTACAGATTATTAAATACACTTTACCTGAGTAAAAATGTAATAGTGCAGGGTATGGAGGTAACTACTGTATAATATGAATAGCAAGTAACAGCGTGCCTCATTTTTGCACTTCTCCATTCAGTGACAAGATAATTTACCAGTTGTGCTCTTCTGCTGTGGTACTCATGCTGTAATTAATCTATGCATTAGAGTACAGAGAAGACCTCTTGCCCTTTAATTTTAAAATCTCAGACTTCTCTTCAGGTAGGTAATACCTTCACTGGGCCAGCTACTGAATTTTCACTCATAAGCATACAGGAAGAAAAAAAAATCCATCTTTTCAGCCCATCCAGCAGCATGGCTCTGGAGGGCAAAGATTTGACCTTCTTTACCTTGAGGGTAAGGAGAACCATTCTCAAAGAGAGGATGTGAATATTACTGAGCCCTAGAGTTCACACTCCAGCTAATGGCTGTTTTTTGTAAAGCCATCTGCAGGAAATTTCAAAACTTCTCCCATTACCTGTGTGAGTGCTGCCTTATGTATGCAGTCCAATGCAGCATATCAGTGTGATTTCATGTTTTATCTTTATCTGTTCTGACTTCATGGTCTAAGTCCCATGGCCCTTGCTTCAGCAAAACTCCCAAAAAATGGCTGCATAAATTTTGTTAGGACAAGGACAATGATGTTGGCAAGCAATGGCACTGCACACCAGGCACAGGTAGTTCTTAAAAAAAAATTTGGATTTCCTTTTCCATCACTTCTGACACTTTCTCTGTAACACTTTCTCCCCTTTTAAATCAGGTCAAAAAGCTGAAAGAGAAGAACAAACTCTGAAAACAGATGTGAAAACTCTCTAAAGGATTTTTTTTTGATACATGGAAACAAAATGTTCTGCTGTTTCCAAATTGAAAGGTTTTATTTAAAATTAAGGTGACATTGAAGTGCATCTACCCAAGGAGCCATGGCACATATTACAATTGCAATTGCAATTGCAATGCATGAGATGCTCATTCTGCCCTTGGATGAGGCTACTTGGCAGATGATGAGAGCCCTATGTACTCAGATGAGACACAGAGCTCAGTCAAAAAGAAGATTTACACTGTGTTTTAACCTCTAACTGCTCATATCAAAACATTTCAGGGGATGAGAGTGCTTTATTTTTGAGTATAATAAATTTTTACTAAATCAAATATATCTGGGCTGTATTTTTCAGAATAAAAATAGAAAGGCAGAAGGGTGTTGCAAGGAAAGTAAGACTTCTTCAGGAAATTACTTATTTTGCTGAAACAACATTATCTCTAGAAAAAGAGGAAAATTCACAGTATTCAGAATGACATCGAATTTTTTCATGCTCCCTTTCCATAAAGAAATGAGATACTAATTCATTCCCAAGAGAACCAGAGGGATTTGTTGTTTGTTTTGTTTTTAAAGGAGGATGTATATTCAGTGCCATTGGAATTAAAAGAACATATTCAGACCTGAATAAAAGTGCATTCCAAAAGATGTCAAGAGGAAAGTTTCTACAGAGCCAGCCTCTTCAAGAGCTTGTTACAGCCAGTGATCACAAGCAAGAGCTTTAATAAGAGCTGAATTTACACACAAATATTTAGAAAGCAAATAAGTTAGTAAGTGGAGGGAAAGAGAACTTCACAGCATTCAGTACAATATTTCGGTGTAATACTACGAGCACAACATTAGAAAAAACCATGCATCTGTTTTATGGTTGGTTTATATTCTTCTCTTGTGTGTGCATTTTATGCACATAAAAATTAACAGCCTTTGACTATCCATTTGTATTTATAACATCTGCAGTACCAATGGGTGCAGTTCTAGTTTTTCTGTCCCAGGCTTGCTAAGCATCCTAATTTGGAAAGAAAATGCCAGATAACTCTCCAGGGGAACATTCACCATGTCAACGTCTCTTGATTCCTAGACATCCTAATCCTAATGTCACCAGTGGGAAGTGTGTAATGAAGGAAATCCCCATGGCAGTGAAGTGGGGTAAAGCCAAAAATGACAGTCTTTGCTTTTTCTGTTTGAACCAGCTGAGGTATAACTAAATGCAGTCTGAGGTTGGAGTGGCCTTTCTGCTTTGGGGTCAAGAATGTATTTGGACAATGTAAATGAAAAATATCCCTGAACAAGATGGATTCAGAAAATTATGTTCACATTACAACTGCCCCCACAATGGTCACAATCAGAGCTCCCTGGATTCCCCCTGTTCTTGTGAGTACCTGAACAACAAGGACTCTCTACTCCAGTGTATTCTCTGAGGACACTGGAGTTCACCACTGCCTTACAGAAAGAAAACAAAAACCAGAACAAATCATAAACAAACAAACATACAAAAAAAAAAAAACAACAACACAAAAAACCCCAGACCAAACCAAACCAAACCAAACCAAACCAAACCAAACCAAACCAAACCAAACCAAACCAAACCAAACCAAAGCAAAATAAAACAAAACAACCAAACCAAAAACCCAACCAAACCGAAAATCACAAAACACATCAAAACCCCAGGGCCTCCAGAGAGCCACTGGCACAAATCCCTGGATTCAGCTAGTGGGACTATTATTGTTATAATTTTAAAAGAGATATATATATAAAAAAAAAAATATATCATTTTCTCCTCTGCTACAAATTGCTGCAGTGAAAATGTTCCAGCTGGTGTGCAGCTGGTTCAATTCAACTGTTTCCATTTGCAGATAAATTCTCTAGCTGTGAGGAAGTTGCCAGTTGTTTTGCTGATAAATTCAAGATTTCTTTTGAGCCTGCTGTGCTGTGCAGAAGCAGGGGAGTATCTCCAGAGGGAGAATGAAGTTTCTGATGAGCTGCATGCAGTAATATTCAAACTGCATCTGCCTGGGATTGCCACCAGGTACTTTTAAAGTTAGCCCTTCCTCAATGAGAGCAGACAGGAATGAGTTAGTAGATTACAATGAAAATCAGTTTTCAGGGAAGTATTGGTGTGGGAAAGGCCATGTCACAAAATTCTGGTGAACCTTGAGTCAGTTAAACTGGGAAATGCCCTTCCCAGTCTGTGAGTATATCTCAAAAGTGTGTTGTATCATGAGACCATTTGATTAGAGTGTCTTTGAGACTGCAGTTGAGGCTGGCTATGTCCAAAGCCTGTGCTTGTACCCAGGCACTGGGGAGAACACTGGAGCTGCCTGAAAGTCTCTGAGCACTCCATAGGAAAAGCCAACCCAGGGGCAGACCTTATGAACGAGATAAAAATAGCCAAGGCCTCTCTGTAACAGAAAAATATAGATTTGGGCAGAATTTCCTCATTTTAGTCCTTGTCAGCCATGAAAACCCTTCAGGTCTGCTTAGTTGCTATTGCAATTTTCCTACACAATACCGATGGATCCTTTACAGAATTCACATTAGAGAAACAAGAGCTATATTTTGGCCTGCAAATACATTCTGCCAAGCAGGGGTGTCCAGTTGTTTGTTTCAGCAAGATGATTAACACCCAGCTCAAAAAAAGCCATAAGCTTCCTATATTTATTTTGTTCATGTTCACTGTGCTGTGGGATGAGTTTACCTTGGCTAACACATACTCACAGGAAATGAAATAAAAACAGCATGGAGAGGAATATCTCCAAAGTGGGCAGAGCAACACAGGTTGTTCTTAGCAATCAATGCTGGTTGTGTGAACAGTGGAAATGGACTAGGGCTTGGTGCTACCATCTTACTTCTTGTCTTGATCTGTACAATTAGTACAGATGTACAATGTACAATTAGTAAGTTACAGAAAGGAAAATGTTAAAGTAAAAAAGTAAATTAGAAGCTTTTGTCTCAGGAAGAATGGAAATGGCCTTTTCTGCAGAGGTTAAATCTCCCCTATTAATAAAAAGCAAGGAGAAATCTGCCAGAGAGGCAGAGCTGACAGGTTGTGTAAATGGCCAGTAGCTGAAGTCAGAGCCCACATAACATTTCCAAGTGTGCTGTGACTAAAAGCTGCAGTCTACAAGCCATTTGTTCTCCTCCACAGTTCCTCATACCAAATTAATATCCTTTTTTAATTTTCCATCTTGCCATGCTAATTTTACGTTGGAGCAGGTCCTCCTATTCATAGAACTCAGGTTGTTGCAGGAGTGGAGGAGGGCTGCAGGTCTGGGAAGAGCAGCAAGGGGCAGGGGAGAGAAAAACATTGCTTTTTTGGGAAATGCATCTATGGAGGGTGCTGCTCAAGTAACCAGTAAAAAATTCCACACTCATTTTTGTGCTGAAGAAACTGAGTTCAGACCATACTTGGTATGTGCCTACAGAATTCTGAGACACCCCTTAAAAAGCTTTTCCAACTCTACGGAAGTTCTGCACGGAATTACACAGCATAACAGCTTTATTTTGCCCTTACTGCATTTCTGAAATTGGCTGTTACAGAAGTACAAGGTTGCACTAACCAGCAGAAAAGTTTGGTTTCATGCATGCAGCTTTTTCACTCTTTTTTTCATCTGCTGTCTCCAAGATATTTTCACTAGATTCCAAAATGCTGTATTCTGGTCACTAATCCACCCAGACAGCCAAAGTCTGCTTCCAGCCTCAAATCTGAAATGCCTGAGCTCTTTCTTTCTAGTCTTTTGGTATCAAGTTTAGCTTCCTGACAGCAGATTTGAAAAGACTGGAAGAAGTTTTTCTCTTTCTATCTGACATGTTACAATCATCTGTCCCCATGCTAATCCAGGTTTTGGGGGCTGTAGTCAGCAAAACACAAAAGTACCTGCAGGGCAATATAGCACTGCTAAAACTTTCCTCATGACTTTAATGTGTTTTGGAAATTACTTGCCACTTACATAAAACAGAATATGAAAACCTGATAGCTCTGTTTTGCCATTTAGGATCTCAATATTTGGACTTCCTTTGATTTAACAGATTCTTCAGTAGTCTGGGATGAATACTGAAAACAATGAATAAAACTTCCTGAAAGCAGAATCCAGCATGTTATTGAAAATAATTACCATTAAACAATCTGCAAAAATGATTTTTGCAGAATAAGAACATCTCCTAGGCTTTCCTATATTAACATTCATACTTCTGAAAATTCATGCTGTCAGATTTTCTCACTCCACTGCAAAAAATTTTCCCAGGCTGCAGTTGGCAACTCCAGCAGTTTTCCCCATCCAGTGAAGCCAGAAAGTGTAAAAGCTGGGGAATTGTTTTTCCTTAAAGCATGTTTTTGATCATTCGCATATGTGGTGTTTAAGATTTGGGCAGAAGTCTGCTTTGCTTAGCCGAATATCAGAACTGGGCCTCCTGCCACTATCACATCCTCACAAACAGGTTTGGCTCAAGTTTTAGCACAGCTAAAATGGAGGAAAACGAACCTACTTGTTATGTCTTGTGAATCAATACCTGACCCTGTGCCTTGCCTGTACTACCTTAGGCTGCAACTTGTTTGAAGCATAAAGAAAAAGCAATTAAAAAACTTTAACTCCTTGATGGTAATACTAATGTGGAAAATTCTTCTTCATTTGGCTGCAGGCAGGAAGTCCAGTGAATGTCTTGAAAAGCAAGATTTTGCCAGTTTTACCACATGCTTCTCACATTTTTGACGACTGTACCATTCATGTGTCAGAAATAACCACAAGGAATGTGAGTACTTCAGGCAGTACAAGTTTTCAAATGGCTCTACAGTAGTTTTTGGAACAGAACCTTGCTCCTAGCTACTTCTAGATATATGCCAGCTAGCAAAAATCAGTCCACCCGTCTCCCAAACAAGTGTTTTAATTAAATTGCACTGCAGCAGGTTCAGCTGAAGTCTTTGGGAAGAGGCAACTCTCATGCTTTAAATAACAGATGGTAAATTCAGAGGATGAAACCTCGATGGAACTTATGCCTGGTGTAGTCTGAGCTCCTGATTCCATACAATTTGTAAGAAACTTTTGCCATGATGTTTCAAAGCTCTCCTCTTGAAGCATGTCAGAGAAGGGAGTCTCTTAAAATGCATGTGCAGCTCTATGCATGTTCTGCGGGGGGGGACTTACTGTAAAGCTGTACTTTGATATTAAAAATGGGATTTAAAACATTAGACTCAAATTGAATCTAATTCCTTTCAATACTAAATTCTAGGGAAAACCACGTTTATTTTGAGGCATGAAAAATAAGCAAACAGACCCTTTTTAAGTAGAAAAAAAGTCTTAAAACAGGGGCTAATGTCATCCCATATATGACAGGGTGGGATGTAGCACCTCAGTGCTTTGGGTTGCTCTTATATTTACCATCAGATCCAAAACTGTCCCCCTGCTTTGTACACAGCAGGCCCAAGTAAATTGATTTTTCCTTAACATGATCCAGGGTTTGCCCCTTTATTGCTTGAGTGAAACTCGTCCTTGCTGCAATCGATCCATTCTATTTATTTTCTCTCGTTGAAACCATTTGTCAATATTCTTGGAAGGTTAACCTTCCAAAAATTTTGCAGCCCTTCTCAGCTCATCTATGAAATGTCACAGTCCTGTTTTATAGTCCATTATACAGGCCACCAGTGAAACCTTTGAGAAGATCCTGAGATGGTTCATGGCAGAGCCCTGATCATTCTTCCTGACACTGAAGCATTAAAAATACTGTCCACAGCTCATCATACACTTTTGCTCCCCACCTGTAGGAGGATTTTCTAGGCCATTTTAGCTTCCCTTTTAGGGCTGAGAGCAGGGATCTCTGATATTTCAGTCTCATTTTATTTTTTGTGATCTTGTGGCCATGATAAAGCCCTTACCTATACCTTTCTGACCCATTGTCAGAGAAATGAGGGCGATTCTCTGTTCTCCTGTGTCACACAGTTGTGCTGCAGGGCTTCATCGTCTGAACGTGAGATGTTCTGAAAAGAACTTTGGCAGAAAGTGCTCCAAATTGATATGAGTCCTAGTGAAGAGCATTAATCTATACATAGGGAAAGAACAGGATTCAACTCCCATTTCATATGAAAGCTGAACTATTTAATTTTATTACTTCAGGCAATATCAGCAAGAAAACAAACAGTAAAGAAATTCTTAGATCAAGGCAATATTAATCCCCTCCCACCCAGCCACAACTCAGTTAAATTGCTGAGTTTGAAAGAACTCTAAATGCTTTCCTTTGCCTCAAAACACTGCTTCTTCATCCATTTTATCTCTCAAAATGTTAAGATATTCCCCCTCAGCGCACTTGCTAACACCTTGCACTGGACTCTTCTGCTGCCCTCTGACTCTGATTTCGAGCAAAGTTTCATGAATTACAAGAGATGACTTCTCTCTTGTTTCCTGTGTAGGCTGCTCTCAGCTGGCTTGTTCAGCACAGTTCTGGTCTTTATTGCACAGTGCTTTATCTTTACAGCTCTTATCAGACATTTATACCACTTTCCTCATGTGCCTGGTATTATTGGCTGAGGGTCCGTTGCTCAATGTATCAAACATATACTGGAAAATTGCTTCTGGCAATGATTCTGGATAATTTTTGGTCCAGCAATCAGGCTGCAGCACATGTGGCTTGTGGTTGTTGCTTTGCATGGGCTTGGGACTCAAAATGCAAAAAGACATCCATGCTTCTCAAGCCAGAATCTGGAATTAATCCTTAGCAGTGCAGCCTTAGACTGATATGACTCAGAGTGGGATGGGATATCTGACATGCCCCCAAAATGTCTGCTGCATAGATCACAGTCTTCATACACATTATAAAACATTCTTTAAATCCTCAGAGTCTTTTAAATCAAGAATAAAACCCCTGAAATTAGACCTGTTCCTTTAGCACAGCTACCACCTGCACCAAAGAAGTCATGGTCCTGCCTGTTCCTTCCTGCTCCCTTCACTTTATGAGGATGAAAGGGTCAGGCTGTACACAACATCACCCTGAAAACCATGGGAACTTTAGTAGAAACTGGATTATTTCCTCTCAAACACAAGTTTTCTCTGTGGCACTTGACCTTACCAGTTCTTTAGACTATGAGATTGGAGGAAACCTTGCAGATGATGTAGCTAAAATTTCTGAGTAATGCACAGAGTGTGCTTTACTTCTCCTCCCATGTGAAGTCCACCACAGTCTTACTGAAACTTGCTTTAGACCAAAACACTCTTGATGAAGTCAAAGGCAGATGTGGCCCTCTTAGGTTGGCAGTTATTCATCTCTGCTGCTGAAAATGCATGTTTTACTCCTAACTTTCATTTGATTGGCATTAACAGCCTTACATTGTTTTTTATCATATTTTTCTCTGACATGTTAAGAAAAACAATAAAAACTTGCATTTTTTTTATGCTATTGGAATTTAGGTTGCCTCTTTTTTTTTGCATACAATGAGCAAAAGGATTTCCTTGCATCTCTCATTATAAGGCATTTCTGTATTTCTCAAAAGTTGTTGTCACTATTCTCTGCATTGTTTCCAAGTTTTCACAACTTCTTTAATGCATGAGCTCCTTTTACAGATATTTGTTTTTAAGAAGAGTTGTTTGCAACTCAAACTACATTTCACATTCACTGTCATCATCAGCAGCATCCTCATTGACAATATCAACTATTAAGGACCAGATCATAAATTAGAGGAGCTTGGAAACTTCATGGATGTTTATGCCTTATAGATTGCCCAGAAGCATTAGAATGGTTAAGGTTGTCCTCCTACAGGTCCCTGTCATCTTCTTGTTCCAACAGACCAGGTTCATAGGAAGAAATGAGTCACTGGTACAGTTGTTGCTAGTCTCTGCCCTGTCCTTATGAGGGAAAGAGTTTTGGATCCCCTCTCCACCTGGGAAGGAGATTACCTGCCATGCCTAAAGGGTAGAGAGCCATAACCCCCAGTCAGAAAGACCTGTAACCACCTAGATCAAGAAATCCCTCAGTTTCTTGAAAATAACAATGTTTTTTCAGGTACTGTGCTCTACAGAAGGTGCACTGTAGCACCACAATTTGGCTTCACACATTACATCACAAAAACAATGCATCTAAACAAAAGCAATGCATCTAAAACATTCAAATAAGTGGTGCCTCAAGCTGCTCACTGTTGCTTTTTCCCCATCTTTCCCCTTCTCCTTCCATTACTTTACCTACTCTAAAATTCTGGTTACAAAGTCTTCGGGAGAAGTACTTTTTATGTCTTTGTAGAGGAGCTGGCACAATAGATCAGTCTGATCTAACAAGACCTTTGAGTGATAGGCAAGGCTCATGAATAGTGATTATTGCTTCCAACCACCAGAGAACTCAGCACTTTTTCAGAGAAGTTGACCTACTTAAATTGTATATACAGGTAGTGCTGGCAGCCTTTTTATTAAATTGCTCCAGCAAACAGTCAGAAAGAGAAGTGTGGAGGATACACAGCTATCCTGCAGGTCAAGATGTGCAAAAGGAAATGAGAGCCTGCAATTATAGCACAGGTTTTGTACTGAGGCACTTTACTGAGAGCTTGAAATTGTCCTTATGGGAGTTGAGGGATCAAATGCAAAGTACTAACACTGTATCTTGTACCCAAGACAATCACTGGTTCTATGGACTAAAAGAGATGGAAAATTAACTGTTCAGAGCAAGTCTACCTTGCCAAACATTGTTAATGTAATCCAGATTTGGCATAGACCCACACAGTGTGACAAGGATTTGGCTTTAGTTCAGTTTTTCTCTGACCCTCTGTCACTCATTCCCTGGATTTCAGGATCTCAGTTCATCTTCAAGGCCCTGAAAGGAGCTCCCAAGGTTTTTGGGAAAATTATACAGTGGTCCTGATCTGGGGTTTGAAAATGCTGATAGACAGCAAATCTACTTACAGGCTTTTAGTCTGCTTTCCCCTCCTGAATTTTAACAGAAGACATGGGGGAAGAAAGTATAAATAAGAACCAATAATAACTGTGATGTTAAAGAACTCCCTTTCATAAATTAGCAAATTTTCTGAAAGGTAGAGGTAAAACACTAGCAAGAAAAAGAATAATCAAACACTATGTGCATATGTTACGTAAACTCAGTGGAAGAAGGAAAAGAGACAGATGTCACACTGAAAAATAAACCACTAGGGTGCTTATTAAAAGTGACAATACTCCTACAGGAAAATATTGCTGCCTTGCTGCAACAGACATTAGACAGTTTTCCATAAGCAAAAATAATTGTCTTGGTATTTAATGTCAACAATTTACCACCTCCTACTGAGATGTCAGCAAATACATACCCAATCCAAAACATTTTACATATGAAAACAAGAAGCCAAGTTAGGAAAATAAGTACTTGGCTGGATGAAATGCAATGGATCATGTGCTGTTAGAAAAGAGCTGTTGTTGAAGCAAACTGAGTTAGGGTCTGGTGGTAACTGGGGCTACTGGTAAAAAATACACAGTACTACAAGTCAGTTTGTGCTAAAAAAGAAAGCAGGCCTACAAGGAATCAGGCCAGGTATTCACATTAATATTTTTGGTTCCCTCACTTCTTTAGTGTCAAATGTTTGATTTTACAGAAGTGAAAATTTCACTGAGCTTTTGCTCATTAGCAAAAACCTGAGAGATGAAACATGGAAAAATTGTTGCATGTTTCTGGAAATCATACTTCAAAGTAAGATAATTCTCTTATGTATAAAAGGGCTCCTGTGTTTCCATAATGTGATAAAATGTCAGACCCATCTTTCTATTTAAAATAATTTGGCTGTATTAAATATATGAGCATTTTTTTGTCTCATTTTTGTTACAAGAAAAAATGGAAAGCCATAATCAACAGCAAGAGATGGAAAAATACTAATATCAGCAAGAGTACAAGCTCAGCAGAACAGGAATTTTCTCCCTTGTAAATATGCAGCTAACATATTAATCACAAGGCTACGTAGCCTTGGCCAGGATCCAGGGATGAAAGATGCATTTCTTTTGCCAAGAGGGGACTCTTTACCTCCCCCAGCCATGCATGCTACCAAAAGATGCTGAGAGTGGTTCTAAGAGTAGTAAAAGCAACAGAGATATAACAGATTTAGTACATAAATATGAACTTCCATAGCACATACAAAGTCATGACAATATATATTATGGTTTACTTTCAAAAAGTGATTAAAGTATTTAATTATGTGCAGAGCATTATTTCAAAACACCGGGATTATTAAGTGTTGGGAACACAGTGATCTATTTTGCACACAGGCAAAAAAAGAGATGTGAAAAATTTCCAATAACACCATAGCTTGCAGGGGAGTTTGAATTTGCTTTGGCTGCACACAGCTTAAACATGATGCTGGAAGGTCAGACAGTGCTCTTCTAAATGAATCTATCAGAATAAATGGAATTGCTTTGGATTTGCCCTGGATTCAGTTAAAGCAGTATCTGGTCTATGAAGTTCATCACGGTCAGTTATACAAGCTAAAATGAAATTCCAGGAAGTTCTTTGCATTCTTTTCTATTTTATTATGAAATTATTTAAGAATGAAAAAAGATACTGCTAGGTTTCATTAGGGACTACAGATTTTAAGAGAAAGGTTGTTTATTTGTATGTTTTAGAATCTCATGCTCAACTCTAATCAATTGTAATTTAATTGTAATTGCTTTTTAAATTTCATTAAGCAGTGAAGTAAAAACAACTGTGGTCTAAAAGCTTTCCAGACTTCTCCTTCTGTCCAGGTCGATATCTGTTTTCCTACAGAGTCAACAAGGACAGGGGAAGGCAGGCAGGCAGGCAGGCAGGCAGGCAGGCAGGCAGGCAGGCAGGCAGGAACCAGGCAGGAAGGCAGGAAGGCAGAAAGGCAGGAAGGCAGGAAGGAAGGCAGGAAGGCAGGAAGGCAGGAAGGAAGGCAGGAAGGCAGGAAGGCAGGAAGGCAGGCAGGCAGGCAGGCAGGAAGGAAGGCAGGAAGGCAGGAAGGCAGGAAGGCAGGAAGGCAGGAAGGCAGGAAGGAAGGCAGGAAGGCAGGAAGGAAGGCAGGAAGGCAGGAAGGCAGGAAGGAAGGCAGGAAGGCAGGCAGGAAGGCAGGAAGGCAGGAAGGCAGGCAGGAAGGCAGGCAGGAAGGCAGGCAGGAAGGAAGGCAGGCAGGAAGGCAGGAAGGCAGGCAGGAAGGCAGGCAGGAAGGCAGGCAGGAAGGAAGGCAGGAAGGAAGGAAGGCAGGAAGGCAGGAAGGCAGGAAGGCAGGAAGGAAGGCAGGAAGGAAGGAAGGCAGGAAGGAAGGAAGGCAGGAAGGAAGGAAGGAAGGAAGGAAGGAAGGAAGGAAGGAAGGAAGGAAGGAAGGAAGGAAGGAAGGAAGGAAGGAAGGAAGGAAGGAAGGAAGGAAGGAAGGAAGGAAGGAAGGAAGGAAGGAAGGAAGGAAGGAAGGAAGGAAGGAAGGAAGGAAGGAAGGAAGGAAGGAAGGAAGGAAGGAAGGAAGGAAGGAAGGAAGGAAGGAAGGAAGGAAGGAAGGAAGGAAGGAAGGAAGGAAGGAAGGAAGGAAGGAAGGAAGGAAGGAAGGAAGGAAGGAAGGAAGGAAGGAAGGAAGGAAGGAAGGAAGGAAGGAAGGAAGGAAGGAAGGCAGGCTCTGGCCAGTTGTTTCAGCTGCGAATAATTATTATGCCTATCTTGTTAAGCGTGCCATATATCCTAGGATCTGTCTACTGGAGCATTATAGTAATTTAGAGTAAAACATTTTAAATACATTGATCAGAGTTGGCACTAAAACTCTTTTGAAATGGATCTGGATGGCAGTGTGACATGACACCATCTGGGTTCTTCTCCTGTTTGGACATAGAGTGGGTGTATGCTTTGGCACTGACAAAATAAGAATGTTATCAGTGCAGTCCATGTTGACACTTCCCCGGTGAAGCTGATGCCAAATCTCTCTGAATAAAAACCTGGCCTCCTTGACATCAACAGGAACTTTGCCATGAACTTCAGCATGGCTCACATTTCCCTTCTGTCTTGAGGTAGAATAAACTACCTCAAGAGTAATCTCAGAGGACAGAAGCATTGAGGAACGGACCATGATACAGGTTTTCACATGGTCCTCTGGAACAGATAAGACAGCAAGGAACAGTATTCTCCTAAAAATGTACAAGTGTAAAGCACTTATTGGAAAGAAGCTTATTGTACAGTCTTTCTGCCAAGCAGTTCATTGTGTGCACAAGCTTGAAAACGATTGAAAATAGCCATAACTAGCTGAAATGTAAATGTTTGCATTAAAATCCTTTATAATAGTGGAACTTGTAAGCCTACAAAACAAAAGAAGAAAAGAACAAAATGCTCTCACTTGGCACGACTGCTGACAGAGTAATCTCAAAAAAAGGCAAAACCAACAAATACTACAGTGTGTTCTACTTCTCTAGTTACATTTTCTATTTACTTTGGCAATAGTCACTTAGCACCGATGAATTCTGACAGAGAAACAGTGATGACTAATGGAGGCAGGTGGTATACATTTGAACTTTACAGATATCAAGAAATAATTGCTCGCATAGAGCTGTGGAAAATATGATAAAAATGGAAAGTCCAAAAGGTCTGAAGGCCCTATATTAGAAGAAAAACAACAAAAGCCACCAAAAAAAAAAAATAAAAAAAAAGAAGATTCATGCCGCTTTCATTCTGGTAATAAAGCTGCAAACGTGGACTCTGAATATGTTGACAGCTAATTAGCTAAACCGTGGCAGTGCAAATCCTGTGCTGCCAAGCAGTGGATGAGAAATCTCTTGCTGTAACATGGGAGTTGTTTAAAGTATGTATAGCTTGAGAAGGGAACACCAGATTTGTGTTCCTTAGTGGCTCCTGTTGTCATCAGGAATGTGCTTTTAGCTTATACAAAAAAGCAAGGAGAAAAGGGACTTTAAAATGTCTGTAGAAGAGCATGTTCTTGCAACATCACACCTTAATCAGAGTATTTAATTACAGTCTTTGCATACCACACTTCATTGTATGTATCACTTTTCATGCTGGCAGATGCACAGTGCTTTCTGCGTGAGGGTTGCAGCTGCTCAACACCAGCCCAACAATACTCTTTAAATATGTACAATTCTAATTCCAATAAAACCAGCAAACAGAAGCATGAATTAGAATATGATGCCCAAGTTAGTGTTCAAAAAGGACAAACACCTTCTAACAGCAAAGCATAAACATTAATAGAGACTAATTAGGTGTAAGTGAAGGCAGAAGCCCATGTAGAGTCCATGCATCTAGAAGTTAGGAAGGAGCAACTAATTAAAAGGAAGAGATTGAAGGCAATCAGAATGATAACTGCCTCAGTTTCAACCATTGGAACAGTGATTGGTTCCCTTCCTTCCTTCTTTCCTTCCTGACAACCATGATCAGGTACACTGGAAGAAGGAGATAACAAAAGGAGCTGGAATAACCCCCCAAATGGTGTCTCAGCACTGGATAAAAGAGGTATAATTTAATGAATAGCACAGTGCCAGACCTTCTCTTCCTCCTACCTCATGATGTAAAGACAAGGCAGACAAGGAAAATAGTGAGAAATTCAAATGTGGTCCTTTGCACATCTTAGCAAAGACAACCCAGGGAATTTGGTGAGGCCAGGTGTCCTGAGAGGATTCAGTGTGCTTGGAGAGCAGGAACAGCCACAGCAGTCTGAATTAACAGCACCTCAACATTTCTAGGGTGTATTGGGGGTCATCCTTCAGAACTGAAGCTGCTGGTAGTTCTTGAGAGACAACTGCAATGAGACCCATGGAGGCAGCCAGTGCCTGTTTGCCTGCTTCAAGCATCTGATGCCATCTGCTGAAGGCACCAACTTGTTTCCATGTCAAAGCCAGAGCTAGAGCCTGACCAAGGGAGGGCAATGGTCAGATCCACGGGGACGCCACAAGCACTCAGCACAGCTGCAGGATGGCCCCGGGCATCATCTGTGCCCCACATCACTCAGGTGATGGGGAGTTCCAGAAAGGATGACAGGTCATCATTTTTCTTGGATGAGCACATGACACGGTCTCAAAGTCCCCACACAGGGAAATGGAGCTCAGCATACAAAATCCAATCACATGCAGGGCTGTTACAATTTTAGCTGTGTTTTCAAGAAATCCAAGGACATAAAATCTAGCCCTAGGCCCACACATGAAACTGGACAGAAGCATACATAAATCCCAAGTCCAAGTAGCCTGGTATGCCCATGTCCATGCAGGTACACTCTCTTTGCCTCACTAAGCATCTCATCCCTGTGTCAGCCCTCCCAATGACAATATCTCTGTGAACATGTCAATCACTGGGCTGTGCCTGGACAAAGACTGGGAGAGTGTGGGTTGGCATAAATGAAAACTATGCCAAGGAATCCAGTGGAAAAGCATACAGGCAAGCACATGTCAGCACTGGGGACACTGGCCTAGGTTTTTTCATGAGTACAGAGCTAATCTGATAAACACAGTCAAGCTCTTTTAGAAACATGCACTCCCAAGGAGTATAGATCAGGAATAATTTAATTTCAGCCTAAGGTAAGGAGATAAATTAGGATCAAGCCCTTAAAAAGCCTATTTCTCTTCACTCGCATCAAAGAAGATTATCTAAGGTGTAAGCATCTATCACTCAGACACTCACTATTAAGTGACATTATTCCTACCATGAGGCATCTGACTCTAACTGTATGAATCAAAAGCCTGTAATTTGCAGAAGTGGCTGCAATGCTGAGGACTAAGGACTGGTGTCTCAGTTTATCTACAAGCAGTTGCAGTCAGGAATGATTATATCCTCCTGCAGCATTCAGCTGTAATGAAGATTAGTTAGTGAATGTTCCCAACAATAGTTTTGCAGAGAAAAGAGGTTATTAATCAAATTGGATACTCCAGCCAGTTCTGTCTATTGTGTTTTATCTATAGGAGAGCACATCAAGCAAGAAAAGGCAGGGGAGCTGCAGACATGCCATCAGAAACTCCCAGTAATGTTTACTCTACATGCTATGGCAACCAAGTTATTGTGGCTGTGTCTAGCCCTGGTGTGTGCCTTTGTTCCACAGGCTTACTTTGACACCAATTTTGGATTGCCAGGTTTCCTGCCTCTAAGTGAAGGCATCCACCCTTTCCAGCCTGACCTCTCCCATCCAAGTACTGGTGGGCTTTTCCTAATGAACCCATCCATCTTTGCTTGGTAACAATTCAAACATGTCAGGTCTTTGAATGGATGGAAATATCTTTAAAACATTTAGGAGTTTCAAAGCATTAAGATATCTTTGCTGAGCTAATAAATACCCAGCTGATTTAACAAAAAAAAAAAAACAAAAAAAAAACCAAACCCAAACAAGCAAAAAAACCCAAAAATCTGAACCCCCCCAAAACCCAAAACAAACCACCAAAAAATCCAAAAAACAAAAAAACAAAACCAAAAACAACCCAACAACAACAACAAACCAAACAAAACCAACCAAACAAAACACACACACAAAAAAACACACAAAAAAGGAAGAGGAAAAGAAAATTTACATATGTAGGCACTGATGCCTCCAATTTCTTTTCATCTTTGGGTAAAAATGTTATTTTATATATATATATATATATTTTAATTCCAATTAATAATTATTCTAAAATATTTGTGTGAAGTGGAAAAAATAAGCAATCCTCAAAAGAAATTTATGGAATATTTCTGTTAAGGGGGAGGCAGGAACCCATCCTTCAGTGCCTCTTGCCACATGTCATCCACAAGCATGAAAAAGGTGGTAACAGTTGGGAGGAGAGGCAGAGGCATTACATTTTTCAAGTCCTCTGAAAGGTCCAGTTGCTTAGATTTGGGAGGGAGTTCACTCATGACTATTCACAGAATGCTACCACTTGTGCTGTGAGGATTTGCCTGTCATGTCAGAAAAGTGCATCAGTCAGACAGCAAAGGAGAAACAGGCCTGGTGTAAACTGAATAATTTTTTTTTTAAGTCTTCACTGGGGAAAGGCAGAAGAAAGACAGATGGCTGCTTCCAGGTGATACAAGAGGAATACTTTGCACATAAAGTCATTTGTAAAAGTTTCTTAGCAGCACTGGCTAAAGTAGTTAGATAAAAAAGATTTAGTGTTTTGTTTTGAGCATGGCACAACATTCCATGAGATTCAGGTTGTTCAAAAAAAGGGGAGTCCTAACTATAGTCACCACAAAACTGAATACATACTTCAGCAGGTTTCTTATACTGCCAGTGAAACTTCTGTGCCGAGAATTCCCTTCTAAGCATTACTAAAAAGAGACACTTTCCTCTGCAGGATGATGTGTTTCAACACAATGAAAAACACAAATCTAAATACTTCATTTTATACAAGAGTAACCTGATGGCTCAGAAGGAAATGTGTTTTTTCTGTGTCTTAAAATTCTGTAGACTCTGTGAACCTTACTAATATATTTGAAACCATAAAAAATAAAGACAAAACTATATTAAATAATTTTCAGGCTAAAAATACCTTTTTATTATCCAGTAGAGAGGAGACTTGTAGAGAGGAGGAACCTTAACAGATAATTTTTTATCTACTCATTTTTATTGCTGCTGTTGTTTTTATTGCTGTTACTGCTGTATTGTTATTTCAGAGTCTATTTTAAACCACAGTCAAGGCTGAGGTTTCACTGTAATTTGTATAAGTGATACATAAAATCTACATAATAGATTACTGTCACTGTAATGCATTAGAGTTTGCATAGAGGGAAAGACTCTTCACATTGAATGTTTTCTGATAGGACTATGGATGATGTTTAGGAATAAAGTGTGAGCAAGCCTCCTGCTCCCATGGCACATCTCTGTGGCTGCACAGTGGCCAGCTGGGACAGCTTGTCAGATAACACTTTCTTCTGAGGTTTTTCAGTTCTCAAAAAGGCTGTGCTTATTGTACACTTGTACTAAGGTGGGGAATGGGATCTTCTCTGCCCGTCCGAACACACCCCAATATATTTACAAGCACACATAGTGAGAGGTAAAAGGAAAATTATTTTAAACTAAAAGAGGTAGCTTTAGGCTAGATATTAGGAAGAAATTCTTCACTCTTAAAGTGGTGATACTCTGGCACAGGTTGCTCAGAGAAGCTGTTGATTCCCTGTCCCTGGAAGTGCTCCAAGGCCAGGCTAAACAGTGTTTTGAGCAACCTGGTCTAGTGGAAAGTGTGCCTACCCATGGCAGTGGGGTTGGAACTGGATGATGTTTAAGGTCGCTTCCAATCCAAACCATTCTATGATTCTGTATTAGGGCCTGGGGATTTCAGTCAGAGCAGGGTCTTCAAAAGGGCTTAGCACCCTTTTGCATTGGCTATGAAATTCCTTTTCATCGATGTATGTCTTTCAATGTCTTTCTGCTGCCACACTGAGTCAGCGTGTGCCATGTCTTCGGTTTGAAGCACTTGTGGTGTGGTAACAAAAATGCACAGGAGCAGGGGAAAGGGAGAGATGTGCCTGTCCTTGCTGGCCTCTTGGGGTCAAGACACAGCTTGGACAGATATGTGGAAGACAAGGAGCTCCCAGACACTGTGGCATAGGCAGCCACTTCAGTACTAATTATTTACCCAAGAGTGTTAAGGTAGAGAATTTCTTCCATGAATCTGTTTCTCTCTGTGGGAGCCAGGTCAAACCAAAGCAGAACTAAGCAAACCAAACTGCTTGGCTCCTTCCAGAAAACCAAATTCCCCTTCCTCAGGGATAGGTCAGGACCATGGCAGTGTTACAGCCCCTCAGTCGCCATGGCAAGAAAAACAAGGAGGGAAAAAAGAGACTTCATTTAAAAGCATCACAGTTCTGAAGCCAATATTTCAAATAAGTATTTATAAAATATCAAATGGGAGCATATAGCAATGCCAGTTTTATTTCATGCTCAGCCTTAGGTCATATAAAAACCCTCATCCCTAGGTCTATGAGATGAGCTCAGTTGGTCAGAGCGTGGTGCTAAAAACACAAGAATTGGGGGTTCAATGCTTGTATGAGCCATTTACTCAAGAGTTGGACTCAATGGTCTTTGTGGGTCCCTTCCAACTCAGAATATTCTGTGAATCTGTTATATAAAAGCCCAAAATCCCTATTAATCCTCACGAACACTTCTCTGACACAGGTGACTAACATTTCCTGTTCCTAGGTGGAAAAGCTATAGTATGGAGATTAGTCCCTAACCATGCAGACTGAGTGAAGTAAGATTAAAACTGCAGGCACTTTGCCAGCCTACCCATCTCTGAAGTCCAGAATCTCTGGGTTTACCTCCTGCCACGAGTCTGAATATTTGCAGCTTTGTTTAACTCCTGAGGGTGACGAATGAATCTACAGGCTGCATGATGTTTCTGAATGAGAATTTGTATCTGTTTTATTTCCAAGCTGATACAAAGCCTCCACAGCACTTTTTTCTTTTACCTGCAACAGCCAGATTTCCCTCCTTTTGGTGTACATCAAAGGTCACCAGGAAACCCTGAGACAGACTGGGAGGCCCTTGGTGACTTGGTAAGGCTGGAGATCAGCCTGCCCTGGAGATGAACCCACCTGCAGCTGTAGAGCCTCCATGGTGACGGGACATGCCCTGCCATAGCCACACAAACCTGGTCTCACTGCACTCCTAAGCATGGTGGAGAGCCCCTGGTCCTCTTCCAGCACAGACACATGCATGGCCACTAAAGGAACTTTTGCCATTTTCTTGGTTAACCAGAAACAGAAAAGAAACAAAAACTGGAGATGTGACAAGAACTGTCTGAGTTTTTTAAAAACTTGCTCTTCACACAGCTTTAGAAAATTCATGTTGGACACACACAAATATTTCCTGAAAAATGCAGAAGAAATATTTAGAGCACAGCCTGTTATACTGGAAATGTTTGACAGACTACAATATCATGTCCCTCTGGTTTTACTGTGAGTTCTTGGCAATGCTGTCATTGTTTGAAATATTGCGTGTGTCCTAATAAAAAAGCTGTAAGGAATGACTGTCCCTACTCCAGCCATTGTTAAAGATGTTTATTTTTCGATCCCTTGGACACTATCCATAGAACAGACACCAAAAGCTCACTGTTAATAGCTACATCCCCAGGCTCTTTTCAGGTGCTCAGCTCACATCTGTGGTTCCTTCTCATCACTAGGCCTCTTTTATTGTCTTTCTACCCTGGATGTCTGGCAGTTTCTGACAGGGAAGGAACACCATGATGTCCAGTATGATGATGAAATTCTGTTGACCTGGAAGTGTTCACATTAAATGTGACACAGGAAATACTCATAAAAATGGCCATTAATCCATTTCTGGAAATCTGGGTAACACCACAGGCATAGTGTTCATTCTTCATGAAGGTACGTTGGCTATGATCCTTACAAGACCCAGAGGCAAAGAAAGGGTCAGCAATGATGAAGCGGGGTTAATTAAACATATCAGCTAGGGACTGATTGATCAGAAAGACTTATCTTCACTTGGGAGCTAGCCACCTGGAGCCAGAACTCTGTGGGCCTGTCTCTTACTCTTTGTTTATTCTCATGTTCACATGGGACAAATAAGTCTATAATGTTGAGCAATAAAGTTTTGCTCTGCTTGAAACCTAGGTGGACCAGAGATGGGATATAGTTGCCAGTGACACCTGAATTGCAGTAAATTCTGAGCAAAAACATGATCCAAGAAAGAGTTGACAGCAAATGAAGGGAAGGGCAAAGAATCCCAATCCTTGTGTTTGCTGGCAGCTGAAAAGGCAGCAGACATCTTCATAAAACAGCTTTGCCCCTCCTGGGCTGACACGGTGCTGTCAGATTGAAAGGGCATGAACACCAACTGTGCTGCCTGACATGCTTCAGCAGGGAGAAATGCTGCAGCCTGTGTTTGGCAGCGTAATCTGCTGTCAGAGAATTTCATAGCCTTGGGGTGCAATTACCAAAAGCTCTGGCACCTGCTGTGTTCAATCTGTGCTTTGGTACAATCAATGGGTGGGTACCCCAGGAACACCCAGCAAGGGACAGGAGGATGACAGTGTGTGGCAACCATTCCACCCTGTACAGAGCCAGCACTGGGATGTGGACATGGGGCAGGGAACATGGAGCAGTCAGTGGAAGCAGTGGGCCAGGTTTAGCCCAGGTGGCTGCTAAGCCTCACCAGCTGCATGCACAACTGGGACAGAGGGAACGAATAATGAATGTATGCAATAAGGCCAGCTTGAAGGTAAAAGAGTAATAGGAGGACAGAATGGGGTCTGGCAGTCTTCCAAGGGAAAGGGTTTTAATCTGTGGGTTTTTTTTTTTATTTGAAGGCCTCTTATCCTCAGGCAAGAAACAGATAAGGGGTCTGCAAGGTTTCTCGTGTGTACTGTGCAAGTAGAGCAAGTTGTCATCCTACCTGTCTGTACTGGTCCTGGCAGGAAAAGAGTTAATTTTCTTCTTAGTAGCTGCTACAGTGCTGAGTTTTGGGTTTAGCATGAGTATAATGTTGATAAGACGCTGATGTTTTGCTGTTGCTGAGCAGTGCTCACCCGAAGCCAAGGACACCTCAGTGTCCCATGCTCTGCCATGGGCTGGGAGGGAGCGTGGCCAGGAGAGGTGACCCAAACTGGCCAAAGGAATGTTCCATACCTTAGAATGTCGTGCCTAATATACAAACTGGGGGAGCTGTATGGAAAGGGCTG
The DNA here is from genome assembly GCF_030490865.1 of Poecile atricapillus. Lineage (NCBI taxonomy): Eukaryota > Metazoa > Chordata > Aves > Passeriformes > Paridae > Poecile > Poecile atricapillus. Next base: position 64,683,056 of record NC_081249.1, on the reverse strand, counting down.
ATTGCTGCTCAGGGCCTGACTGGGCATTGGTAACTGGGTGGTAAGCAATTTTATTGCATATTACTTGTCTTTTGGGATTTATTCCTTTCTCTTTCTCTTCTTTTCATCATCACCATCATCACCAACATCAATGTCATTATTATTATACTTTATTTCAATTACTAAACAATTCTTATCTCAAGCCATGAGTTTTACCTTTTTCCAATTCTCATCCCCATCCCACCATGGCGGGGACAGTTGAGTGAACAAGCAGCTGGTGACACTTGGTTAAACCACACAGTGCCAGCCACTGGGCTCACAGGTTTGGTTTCTGCTGCCCACCAGCAGAGTGAACAAGCTTTGAAGTGAGAGTTGTGCTTGCCCTAAACTGGGATATCACTGAGTTGTAGCTGCAACATGAGGCTTGCCAAAGGATCTCTGCTTTAAGCTGGTCAGATGCAGCTGATCCACTGAGGTCCTATCAGTGAACTTGGCCTTTTACATGTGCAAGGACTCCCAGGAAGACATGAAGACAATGCTGTAAATGAGACTTGGCTTTCTTTTACATTCTGCAAGGAGGACTCAGGATAAAGCTAATTCCACACTGTCTTGTGCTCAGGTTCTCAGTTCCACTGTATACAATTCTAGGCTCACTTAAAAGCACTCAGCAAATAACATATCAGAATATGTTATATTCTGATGTAATATCTCCGATATTTTTTAATCTGAGAGCCTGGGAAATGTATGCAAAATAAAAATAAATTTTAAAAAAAGCAAGCAGTTCAGTTAGCTTGTTTATGAAATCTCAGTGGAATATTTTTCTCTGTAGTCTATGAGGAGAAAAAACATGGGAACAATTGATGATATTTTTTAAATTTTAGACTTATTTTACTGAAAAAATCCTGCACAGATATAAAAGCTGATCTCTACAGTGGCCACATTAACAGATTGCTAAGTTTTATGTGGCAAATGTATCTGCATAGAGCTGCAAAGAGCAGAAGATAATGAAAACTTTGGAATCATATAGAGGTGACCAGCAGGACCATGAGTCAGTAGTCACAGTACATGGAGTCAAAGCCAGCACAATCTGGAGGAACCAAAACAAACTCTGCAGTATTTTTGGAAGGGGAAGGCTGGCAAACATAGCTTTACCTGGGCAACATGAAATGCAGCAGATGGGAAGATCCTGAGGGGAAGAGAAACTCAAAGGTGGGAAATTAAGCCTCATAGTCCTTGGCAGTCAACCAGGAAGTTCAGAAAACTCAACTGAAACTGTACAACAATGGCAGCAGCTTCCCTCCTGCCCCAAACACACGCTCTGAAAGCATGCCCCGAGCCAATGAAGCAATGTGCAAAGACACAAGGGACCAGATTCAGTGGGCTGGTAGCTGCACACTCTTCACAGAACTTGCTGGGGGCTGTGGCGCACAGCCAGCCTTCTCCTCTTTGGCACTGGAAAGCTTCTTCCCATGAGGAATTCTGCTCAGACTCAGACTACCCACACAAGTTGCCAGCAGATAGACAGAATGATCCTTGCACAGCTGACTGGTTGCTTGCAGGACAAAGCTGTTGGTTTAGAGGGGCCAATTTTTTCTTACGGCTTCTGGAAAGCATGGATGTGAGTGAATGGCTATTACTACACTTGATCATTCTCTCAGCTGTCTTCCTCAGTCAGGATAGGCTGAGGTCCAAGCTAAAAAGCTAAAATCTTTGTTGAGAATGGGGAGGGTAGAGCTACAGAACTGGGGGAGCCATGAGGGCTCAGTGATGAGCAAAACATATATGCACCCAGAAGATACCTGAGTGTGTATTGAAAACCAGGGTTCTGGGAAGGGAAGATGGGTAGAATCTGTCCTTGCTAGGTATCCAAAGCATCCAAGATAGTCAGCTTGCTCATCATGGCTTTGACCAGTGAAATGGCAATGGTGGTGAAAGCAAACAATCACCAGAGTCACCTACTCCTCTGAGTCACCTTGCTTCAGTTTCCTCCCCATACTGTGAGCTGAGGGCAAGGAACTCAATCAAAGTTACCATGGAGAGCAAATCAGGAAGAGGCTAGAACAAACTGACTGAAGGAAGGAGAGTTATTAACATGCAAATCAATGTAGATAAGTCAGGGGGCAAGGGGAACCTGAGTTTAATTCATTTAACAGCATGGAGATGTGCAGACCAGAGCTGACAAGAATTTAAACAAAGATAATGCCCACGTGTTATGGGTGTTTGTGTGCTTCACAATGGCAACGGAGGACAGTGAAAGAATATATATTCCTGTGGGCTGTAACATTTGCTAAAATGACTTTTCTCAACACCTTTGAGTGACCACTCTTGCACACACAGGCATTCTGCCAGTCCACCCAGAACTTCAGTTCATAGCATCAGAAAAATGCCCAGCAGATTTCTTAGAAGGAAGGTTTATGGTAACCACTTCCAGTTAAGAGCACTTAAGCTGCATTTATTTGCTAAGTAATGTTGGCTCCCTGATTTTTATGTGTAAGAGCTTTTGTTTCAAAGGCAAACCATAAAAGAATATTCCCCAGCCTCTCTTCTCAGCAACCTAAGCAATGCAGCACTCTAAATCTGTCATTGGCTGAGGTGGGAATATTTTTTCTGAAACCTGCTGCTAAAATGTTGGCAGCACAAGTCTGCTTTAACATCACTGATTCCAAACAAAAGGAGACACAGACATGAGAAAGTTGAGAGACTAAAAACAGGAGCATATTTTGATTTCCTGAAAAATACAAGATATGCAAGAGTTGTGTTTGCAGAGGACTGGCAGGATGAGGATTTGCCAAACCAGGAGCAGATGTCATAGCAACGACATCCAGGAGGAGAAGTGGTGTCAAGGCAGATGTCACCTGGAAGGAAATCTCCCTGTCCTCTGAGGAACATTGTAATAGAAGGAAAATGTTGGAAGCTGTTGGTCAAAGCACATTCATAAAACCTGGAATACGCAGGTGAAGCGCGCCCAGAAAGCAGTGATGCTTCGTAGGAAAGGCAGTTGTTTGATAGAGCCTGGCTCATAAGGTCTGGTTCTGCCTTTGGCTTGCACAGGCAGCTCTTGGCAATATTCTGTGTTTGCCTCCTTTTTGCTGCCTCTCAAATAATATCTTCAAATGAAGATATTCATGCATCCACTAGGCATCTTCTTTAAGTTTGTTGAGACCTGCCAATGGAAAAATTCTGCATTTGTTGACATGAGCGCCAGGAAAGATGCTTGAGATTCATTAATGACATTTATTCAGTGGACTCCTCTGCCTTCCTTGTGGGGTCCTTCTGCAGGGTCCCATGGTATAGCAATGCTAAGAGCTGCTCAGTGAAGTAGGTTACCTTACTGCATGTCCTCTATTCTCTGTGTGAAGGCCTGGGGATTTTCTAGAGCTCTGGAACAGTTGCTTTCAGAATGGACTGCCTAGGCTAGGTGAGACAAAAGGAAAGCCATGGTGAACCAGACCCAGCAGAGTCCCATGCCCTGGAAGGGAGCAGGGCAGGAGCTGGGTGGCTCTGGTGACATGTGCTGCAGTGAAGAGGGTGACATCCTGCTCACCCAGTGGGAGACAGCATCTGGTAGGCACACCTGGCTACCCTGGGACCAAAACCATCCCCAGATCAGCCTGCATCTCCAGCTCCAGCCATACAAGGTCTCACATTTGTACACATTTCCCTGACTGTGCTAGTAAGGCGTGTGTAGATCCTGACACCCTGGGTCTTCTATCAGCCTGTGCTCACTTTCTGTTTTTCACACTCTTGTCCTCTTGGAATGCCAAAGCTAGTTCATCTCAATTCTCGGCATGAACATACCCAAGACCATGAGCCACTGCTCGGAGAAGTTTCAATATTGTCCATTTAGTGGTTTTAATTTAGCATAGATAAAATATACTGATGTGAGAAATCTGTTGCTTCCCTCTAAGTTCACCCCTTTTGTGCTGAACTGTAGGATGCTAAGAATAAGTGGGTACTTTGTCAGCAGCAGTAACACTTCAGAAGGCAGTCCAATTTTCTTCTTGCCTCCCCCAGGTTGCACCTCCATTGCTAAAGATCCCCTGCATGTCCTTTCATCATTCAGCTATTTTTAGATGCCCTTCTCCACAGGCAGTTGATCCACAAATCATAAAAAGTCTGTGGAATCTCCCAGTGTTATGGAGATTTTTGGAGGTTTAGTCCTGAACTGAGATCAGACAACAGTCGAGAATTCCTTGACTTTTTTCATTAGACATGGCTCAAAAGACAGAGCCCATGCTGTGCCTGTAATCCAAAGCCTCCTTAAGAAACCTCAAGTTCTGTCAGTTCCCAGAAAAGAAACATCCTCAGGCCTTAGGAATAATAATAATTCAGTGGGGCCTATCATTCAAAAGCCAGCTCTCATATTCTGTGCAAAAAGCATAGGTTTCTGCTGGATTCTAGTTTTTTATATTGGTAAAGTCAACAGCTACATCCTTGAAGCATTGCAGAGTTGTGGCCATTTTCTAATTAGCTTGTACTAATTTTTGACACAGGAATGTACTAAGAAACCAAGAGATAAAAGGGAACTGACATAGCCGACAATTTGGGAAAGTTGTACTATATCCTTCAGTTATTTGAGGTGACACTGTTCCCCTACAAAACAAATGGCTTATCAGAGATTCCCTTATTCAAGAGACAGTTAACAGTTGCCAAAATGCACACCTTTTAGGCATTAAAAAAGTCTTCAGGACATTTGTCAGCTTTGCTTGATTTTTGGAAGGAGGGGATTATTTATACAATTAAGCCTGAGCAACATAGGAGTGGGTTTTTTTCCCTAGAGGTAAGTAGGCAGGGAAGAAAAAAAAAAATAGTGTTAATATGGAAAATGTATCCTCCTTATTGAGAGGATGGCATCTTTTTGCAGTGTCCTGAATCTCAGCTGGTAGCCAGGGCAGCTAGGGAGAAGAGTCCAAGGCTGACACCTTTCCACTTCAGCTGTTGTCAGAAATGCTGTCCAAAGTGTGCAGGAAAGTTATCACTTTTCTTATTTGCTCATATTATATGCTTGGTGGTCTACAGTCATCAGGTGTTAGGTATCCTGGCCTCTCCTTGAGCCCATGAGGAAGAGGAGAAAAATAAGATCTCCAGTTTACCACTGCTTCTGAGCTCTCTCCCCATCCACAGTGTCATAGCTGGTTAAAGTATCAGCATGAGGGAGCAATACCGGTGCTCCTTAAAACACTGGACAGCTTAAAACCACCTGCCCCAGAAGCTGGGTTGTGAATTGCTGCAAAGATGGAGCAATGTGTTTAGGTTCTGTCAGCACCTTCCCTCTGCATTGCCATGAAAGGAAATAAATGTTCAGATTGATTGAAATGGCTCCAAGCAGCTCAGAACATTTCACAATTGTGCTGAGGCAGCTCTGAATGGTCCTGCTGTCTGAGAGGCAATGAAAAAGGAACAGCAGGCTTTGCTTCTAAGTACATTTACTTCTTGACTGTTGAAATCATCTGTCTGAATGAGGTTCAGGCAGCAATGTTTCCTAATTATGTAAGCCAGTGAAGTACCGAGCACTGAGTGCTGCATTCACAGTTTTACTGTGGCTCCCAAAGGAAGATGCATATGAAATAAGCTGCTGAATCTTTTGTGAAAAGCATTTGCCTTTTTTTTTTTTAAAAAAAAGTTTTGTAATGTCCAGGTATGGAGTGACAGAATACCGGTGAATACAGTGGCTTCCACCAGGAAGATCAATGTCTTGTAGGAGTAAAAAACAGAGAGGAAAAAAGAATGGAGAAGTGCAAGGCTTAATAAACATTTAATCAGATCTCAATCTTCCTAATGTAGGATAAGGTGGAAAAAAAACCACATCTATTACCTGGAACAGAAGTTACTGAAAAACTGAGTGTAAACACACTGCTGATGTACATGTTTGGAATTTCTATAACAGTCATTTTCATTCAAGTGCCTAAATTTTCATATCAACATTTCTTAAAAAAAAGTTTTCAGCTTATATTACTTGCTGACAGCTATCATTTTTCAACAGCTTCTATCTAGTCATCTGTTAGGTTTCTGATTGCTGGTTTCATAGCTGCAAGTTAAGCTTAGCTACACTGCAAGTCACAGGTCACACAAAATCAGCTCCTAGAAAGGTATGCTTCAGTGATCTTACTCCATTAGCTAAAATATCTTGAGAGTCAGGCTGGCCCAGAAAGCTGCCCTATAATTCACATTCCTTGATACTGACAGTATGAGCAGGAATAACAAACTACAGATGGCGGAGCTGAGGAACTGCTCACCGGTACATGACAAAACCAGAGTAACTCTTCTGAGAGAGGTGAATACCACTGCTACATATTGACAGCAAATGCAGATTGATTAATATTTCATTGCAGAGCTAAACATTTAATGTTACTCCTCTTTGAAATGTCACTGCGCATCTGGGCATGGGTGCCTTTTCTTTCTATGTGCTACTTCTGAAAAGTTAACTCCTTCCCTCTTACCGCAATGGGTCTGTTGCCTGCAGCGTGACTTCTCCTGGTACTGTTGCCCCAGGACATAAAAAAAAAAAAAATAGAATAGGTATTAGTGATGACAACTGTTAGGTCAGTGTTGTTCAATGGTCTTCTAGATAGTGGGGTGTAAGAAATACTCTGGAAATGAAACACTTAAACTTTTGGTAACGGATTATCCCAAAACAAGGTACTCTGATCAGTTAGTGAGAAACAGCTTGAAACCTTCCAGAAGTGGCAGCCATGCTCTGCAGCAGCAAGCTGTAGCAGAGGTCTGGAGAGTGTGATGTGGAGAACAGCAGCAGATAGCCTGCTCACAAGCCTGCCTTTGAGTAGAGGCACTTCCTGCAGTGGCTGTCAGGCACACGGACCTGCTGAAGCCAACATGGAAGAGCAGGGTGAAGGAGTTTCTGCAAGCTCTGATTTTAGACAGAGACAGAGGTAGGTGTAGTAAGGCACTCTAATGTCTTTTTAATTTCTGTGTACCCCATAATTAGGTATTAATCCCAGCAGTGTAGAAAACAAATGCTATGTTGACAGCTACTTGAAAACAAATATTTCACACTGCAATACTTAATATAGAAACAGAGCTCCAGGCAAGAAGCACTTCATCATTTCAAATGTACTATCCTAATTATAGCTTGTGTTTTAATTGAGATTTCTTTCCTCCATTTCCCTACCAAAAGATACCACCACTGAGTGAAAGAAGGTCCTTTACTCTTGCTGTAAAGTGGAGTTACTTTACTTTGGGGTAGGACTTGGGCCCTACTGATAAATTGAGAAATATTTTTTTATAGGTGCTGGTCAAATAGAAAGCTCACTGATATGATATGGAAAATATGGAAATTTTATAATATGGAAATATGGAAAATAATGTAATATGGAAAAGAATAATCTAAATGGTTTATATGGAGAATTCCTGAGGTACAGGGAGTCACAGGCATGGAGCCTCTACTACCACCCTGTAGTGGGGTTGTCAGTAAACCCCCCAGTACAAGACCATGTTCTATTTGCTATCATTTCCATTTGGGAGTAGAAAGAGTCCCTTTGTACCCACCCAGCTTGGTAATACCAGCAAAGAACTGCAGCCTGACATCAACAGCAGATTTTACTTTTGAAAAATATTTTTTTATCTTTTGAAAAGTTCATTATGTTTGTTAATCCATTTTGCTTTTTCTTGTTCCAGAACAGGAAAGATAAGGATGCACAGCTAGCTTCCTTTGCAAAAAAAAGGTTCTTTATTATCCAAATCCAGAAATTTGTTTATCTGAGAAATAAATACATTATTTTATTAAGAGCTTTTGATCTTTGAAGACATAACTCCTAAATAAATACTAATTGCCAATATTACGTGTCACATAGATTTTGCTTTTGTAGAATCTTATTTTACTTAATTCTGAGATCACAAGAAACATTTAGATAAGTGTAAAATGAAGAAGATATAGGGATTTTTTGCTTACAGAATACGTGTCTGTCTGTATGTTTTCCATAGTGAAAAAGATGGACACTTTACGAAAACATAATATAAAGACAGATAAAGAATAGCTACTGCATTTTTCCCATTGAATCCATGCCTAAGTTAAGTTAGTGGACTATTTGCCATAGGCTGCTATAATTTTTGGACCAGGATCATGAAGTTTGGTCCAAGCCTATTGGACTGAATGAAATCTTTAACAGGCTACAAAGTATCCACATGAAGAGCTTGCTTTCCCTTTAGAAGACACCATGCTTTCAAAAGCTGAAGGTTTTTGAAAAGTGGTCACATCTGGCAGAGGTTTAGGGAACGAGATAAAATTATTTGGCTTAGAGGCAGAGTAATTTGTAGAAAATCATCCACTTCTGTGTAGAAATTGGATGCCCATTACTTGATGAAATACTCAGTTCTTTGGTGATGAGCTGGAGCAGAAGTGCTTCACAGCATGACTGTCTACAAGCCAAACAAATGTACTTTATTTCTTTATTAAATATACTTAAATATTGATTTTGCTGTCTGGTATGAGGATAACCAAAACTATCTATATCTCCTGGAGAATGAAAAGAGGATGAAGATATTCATGCATGCGGAGCAGGGCTCCAGGCAGTTGGCAAATGCACATGAAGCTCATTAAACACCTTGGCATCTGTCCTGGAGCTAGGGCTGATGCAGAGGTCTCACACAAGGGCTGCTGCAGGGGCTGTGGACAGGCATTGCCCTCTGCCCCAGGTGGAACTGCCTCTGACAAGCTAGATGGGAGCACTTTTTGTGTTCTCTTGGGAACCCAGGCACTGGCCTCCACATCTGTCCAGTGACAAACACGTCTCTAAAGTTGCCCGAGTGTCCACACATTCACAGACTCACTCCTTGGGCTGCCCAGGATTGCTGCAGACAGGAGAATTCCATGGTGACAGCAAAATTGTCCTACATTCCCAAGGTATGAACAGCTTTCTGCCTGTTAACATAGACCTGCATTTGGTCTAGGATTCAGGTGAGATGGGGCTTTTCTGTACCACAGCATTGCCTCACCATTACCACTCCAAGCCAAACTGTTTTATTATCACTGGGGAGACGAGCAGCCTTGGTGCACGTTTAGAGACGATCGTGCATCTGGTGATGGCCAATATGGCTACAGTGCCTGCTGAGGAGCTTTGAGGGTCATGAGATGTCCCTGTGTGATGGAAGATGCCTAGAGCAGAGTTACTTATAGCTCATTTGCTCTTAGCCAGGAAATCAGGCAGCAATGAGCTGGGTCTTAGTGACATAGATATATATAATGAAGCTGTACCATATGTTCCTTTCAGAATTCCTTTAATTTCATTTACCTAATTTAATATGTTTGGCATAACATAGAATATATACTCAACATACTGACATTCACAGCAGATACTTCTAGCAGACCGAAAGGTCTCAAGATTGTCCACAGAAGGACCCAGAGCCTGTCTTTACTCGGCTAAAATATCCATATGAATTTCAATGAACATTCTGTTTCTTGATGATGAACATGAAAAAAGGCCATCTATTTCTATTTTAGCCTAATAACCATCCTTCTGTCACTAAGACAAGTGAGCTTGAAACTGCTTCAAAATTTTCCTTTTTTTCTCTGATCCATTATTATTTAAAGAATAGTAATAAAAACATTTAATACTCAAAAGCATTTATTTAAAATCCTGTCTTCTTAAAGCATTACACTTAAATGTCACTTCTAAAAAAAGACGTATCTAATTTCACCATTGTCTCTCTGAAAGGTTAAGTATGTAGAGAAAAATTAATGCTTATGTTGATGTACAGATTATCTGTCTTGTCATTCAGCTTGATATTTTTCACAGACTATTTCAATGAATGACAGATAAATTGCAGTTACAACTGATTCTAGATTTTCCCTCAAGAAAAAGGAAATAGAGGGGTTAAACCACCTCAGGAGCTATAATTTCAAAACATTTTTAAGGGCTGGGGATTTCTGTCATAGACATATATTTGTGTTTTGGGGAGAGAGCAAACTCCACGGCACATAGTGAAAATTTGTTTAATATGTAAGTCTTGAAAAGCAATGACTTTTTGATAGAAATAGCTTAATGCTCTCTCAAACTCCAGACAGGCCTTCACATGCCTCATATTTATGCAGATATGACTGACTTAATGCTTGAATGACACAATTTGCATTTTCCCTCTCAGGAAATACTGTGCTAATGCTCAGGACTGGAGTCTTGGCAGCGCATATTAAGCTGCATAGGGAAAGTCCCCAGCTCTCTGGGATTTGGGTGGGGGAATGTGTTCTCCCACAATCATTCCCAAAGACTAAACTTATGTAAATAAAGATGCATCAAGTTCTTCCACCTCCACTTGCTCCACTTGAGCTTATATATGAAGTACCTTTCCAGTCAAATTATATATTATAATTTTATATTATATATATTAATTATATGTTCTGACTCACCATGGTGTAATGACTGGCTTTGTCTCTGAGGGAAGAGCAGTGGATGTTTGTATGGATTTTAGCAAGGCTTTTTACACAGGCTCCCAGTTTTTTTGCACCAAGTTTGTGCTAATATGGTCTGGAGGGGGAGGTTAAAGCCTGATTAGATGATGAGGCTCGGTAGGCTCCATGTTTCCTGGTTGGAACAGGATGCCTTCAGTGAATGGGATATCCACATCTATTCTGGAACCTGTCCTGTCCAATGGCTTTACCAGTGGAGGGGTGTGGTCTCACCAAGTTTTCAGATGACACCAAGCTGGGGGACTGGGTGATACACTGAGGTTTAAGGCTGCCAGCCATAGGGACTGAGGCAGTCTGGAGGAATGACACAATAGGAAACTTAGGAAATTCAACCAGGACAAATGCCAAATCTTCATGCACACATGAAGGAAGAGGGCCCTGCAGTGATGTAGGCCAGGACTTACTGAGCCTGGTGAAAAGATGGCTGTGGGGGCACACAGTAACCCAAGAGAAGCCACCCAACACCCATAGGGAGGCGGCAGGAAATGGAGATGAATTCTTCTCAGTTTTTTCTTGGTGGGAGGATCAGAGACAGTCATCATTAATTGAAAAAATAGATCAATTATAAAGAAAAGTAATTCCCTCTTGGGACAGTCAGGCAGTGGCACAGGCTGCTCAGAGATGATGTGCATCTCCGTCCTAGGAGCCTTTCAAAACTGGGTGAGATAAACTCGTAAGCAACCTGTTGCCTTATGACTGATCCTGCCATGGGTAGGAAGTTGGACCATATCTTCTGAGGCTGTTTCCCACCTGAATTATTCTGTGGTCCTAAAACAGCTTCTGATAACAAAGTGTAGCCTGAGATTAGAGGACTTCTTTTTACATATATATAGCTCCTGTATTAGGTGGGAGTGGCAGATGAAACTTGCAGCTCCTAGCATGTTTTTTGGAAGTTGACTAAGACCTCTGACATGTGTGTTAACAGTGAGCTCCAGAACACTGGGTGGTCTGGAACACAGGAAATATAATCACCCAAAGAATGAGATTTTGCAATAAATTTCCAAATGTTTTTATTGGGGGAAAACTGCTTAATTGGTTCTAAAATACAGCTTCATAAATCTATGAACGGGATTGTGGTATGTGATTGCCAGCAATGGCAGGGAAAGAATTCAGTGACCCAGGACTGTGTGCAAGCTTACCTCTTTTGTTTAGACAAATGCAAGGCCAAACTCCTCATCTTCAAGAATAAATAAATGCAAAATTAAACATGGTAAATATTGTAAATATTTCATTGACACTTCAGACTGTGAAATCGAAAACAATCTTTTGCCCATTGGAAGTTATTAGAGTTTGTAGCTGTGAGGCTTGATAACCACGATAATAAATGGTATTTATATTCTAGTGAAAAATGGATATCAGAACCAAAATGCACAAATATGGACAAACCTAATTAAGCTGTGATTGGTTTATTCATATCACAGCAGCTGAAGGCTATATGATAAACAGCTTCAAAGCAGGTGCAGCATATGTTATTGGCTTGATTATTAAAAATTGACGTTTTATTCAAGCCCAAATTTTAAAAAGGAGATTGTATACAAATTCAGTCATGCTATAATGGTATTTCATCACAACAAAACCCTAATTTTCTTCATGAAGTAATTGCCTAATTCCAGTTTGTCATGATAAATCAAGCCTGAAGCCAAGCACAGGAAGATCTAAAAAAAGTCAAAGTGCTCTTCATGATGCATGGTCCAGGATATAACCTTGCAAGAGTAAAATATGGAATAGTAGCACACATATTTATAGCCAGGTCACAGAAACTTTTTACAGCTAACCACAGTTTCAGTGGAAGGAAAGACATGTTTCCACAGTAATGCACTGTACAAAGGCAGCATTTTTCAATTGAGATACACCTGCCAAAGATCTGAATGCAGTCAGGGGAGCCAGTCGAAGCTGTGTTTACACCTCCTTCAGTTTTAATAAAGCAGCAATCCACAATCATAACAGGCACGTTTCATACTTACTGTGAGGATATATGGGGTGCTGCTGACTTCCTGCAGCAGGTTTGGATACAGTCCTGAGTGCTCACAAGAAAGGAAGAGGCTTAAAATCTGGAATCTGGAGGGAAGAGCTCCTGCTTCTGCTGGTGCTACTGGAAGAGCGTGCAGGGAGGCACATCCCCCGTATGGTTGGTGCACTCCTCAGCAGAAGTGCAGTCAGATGAGTTGGGGCTATTATGGGCTAATCTGGGAGTGGTAAGGTACAATTTTCATTTTGCTGCACAGCACCATAAAGCAAATAGTGCTCAGCCTATAATGAAACTCAATAAAATTCCACTGAGTGATGTCAGGATTGATCACTGTAAGCTGACATTGCTATTTACACCTTCCTCCAAAAATCTGCCCAGTGCAATGTACAAAGTACTGGCACGATGCCAGATTATTCAGCTCTAAGTGTTATTAACCACCAGAATTGCAACTGAAACATAGATGGCAACATAAATATACACAACAGGAATATAATCCTGGGAAAACAGGATCAGAAAAACAAATTTGAAGGGGAATAACATTAGTTTAGTTATGATTAAATAAATTAGTTATGATTGAAAACCCTTTACGAGTTCCCATGAATTAAGTTCACATTGCTTTAAAAAATAAAAGACTGATTTTTAAAGTTTTTATGTACAGTGCCAGCTTCCTGTGCAGAGAATGCTGCCTGGTAGGTATTTGAGTTACTGGTATTAAGAAGTAAAGGCTTATTTCAGTTGGCTAAACTGGGATATACAGTTTTGTGTGAAATTCTGAGTCCTTAGCAGACAGGACAAAATAGGGAAGGTCTTGCTGAAATCCTTCAGGATACCTGACAGCAGCAGGCAAAAATGTGGAATATGCCAGAATGTCTCCAGTGGCAGGAGATGTCTATCCTCAGGCAGTGTAACTGAACCCTAAACATGTCTGTGTTTTATGGGGTAAAAGGATACAGCGTGGTTATAAAAGTTATGAGTATTTCTAAGAATTTTTCCAGTGGGGACTTGGGATGGAATTGTTTCATCTACTAGGACAACCATGCATTGCAAGTATTGATCAAGGAAAAATTTATTTACAGAGAATTTTCAAATACAAACATAAAATAGCACATATTATATATATATTTTACAAAAATGAATATTGAAATAATAAACATGGTACAGCACAATACAACATCAATGAGCTAAACACAACAGCAACAGAAATCTATGTCTGGAAGAAGTTTGCTGTTAGTCGTACGTAACCAACAGAGCTCTACAGTACTGTGAGTGGAATTTCCAATGGACGGGAAAACGTCCATTTGCTGCATTTCATAAAAAGTACTATAGTAAGGATACATATGCCAAGTAATTATGCTGCATTTTGTAATAATGCTGAAAACACAGAGTCTTAATAAAACTTATATAGGGCTGAATAAGCAGTGGATAAATGTTTGGGGAAGAAAAATGTGTAGAGATTATACAAAATACTGATAAAGTGGCTTATTGGTCCTTTTATTAAGTTTAATGTATACATTAAAAAGTGTTGCAACACCGAGTCTTAAACCACCAGAGAGAAGTAAAAAAAAACCTCAAAAAAACCAAAAAGGAGAGAAATTTAAAAGGAAAAGAAAGAATAATCGCACCAAAAAAAGTTTCCTCTCTACTTATTTTGTGCCATGGTCAACATCTGTGCGTGCGTGTGTGCTTTCAGGAGCGCCGCACTGAGGGGCTGCCAGGCGCTAGCCCAGCACGTGGGCGCTGCCACCCCTCACCAGCCTGTCCAGTAATTGGTGCATGCAGGATTTCACCATTTGCCAAAGCAGAGTTTTCCTTGCTTATATTTTTGTGGAGCAGACCCTGAGCAGGCTGGGGTGAGAGAGCCCGTCCCTGCGTAGCCCAGCCAGGTGGCTTTGCACCGCCTTTCACCTCCCTGCCACTCTGGGGCCGCCCGCTGTCCCACTCCTGAGAGAAAGCACTTGAAAATTCCTTGTCCGTTGTTGTTGTCCAGCAGACCTGGGCGGGCCTGGCAGGGCCCGTGCCCGGGGCCGGCTCAGTAGGGATATTGCTTCTGTTTCTTGCCCGAGAAGCAGGCCAGCCAGGTGCACACCAGCATGGCGGCCGCCGCGCCCCCGCCCGTGCAGTAGTAGGCCCAGCCGATGTGGCAGGTCCCTGCAAGGCAAACAGAGGGACAAGGGTCAGCATTAGATGGCAGAAAGCACCGGCGCCACCACCCTCCCCTTCTGCCCACTTTCCTGAGATTTCGGCCTGCTTGTATGCCCACCTCAGACAGGGAACATCGGGCATAATTCAGGCTCTGCCTCTGCAACGGGGGAGTATAACCAAGGGCATGGGGGACCTGCTCACATCCCCCTCACACAGGCATCAACCCTGATCATCCGCAAAGACGTGTGGCGTCAGGGGATCACCTGCATGGCAGACACTGTGGGAATGGAAGCATAGAGACCAGAAATAAAAAAATAGGCAAGTTTCCCTATCCCCAGCCACGGACACAACTCATTGCTGAAAAATTCACCCATCTTCTGTCTAATGAGTATCACAATATGGCTTTGAATCCATTTAAAGGCCTCGGTCTCTTTATACAGTCAAACTCATCACCGATAAATGGTGCTGGGGAATCCCATAGTGGACCATAAAGTGATTACCTCCCTTTCAGGTATTGTGCCTGCCATAGGGGAGGATATCAGGAAAACAGCAGCTGCAGCAGGGAGGAAGCCTCTTCAGAGATCTCCAAAAGCAAGGAGTTGGCTGTAGCTGCTTCTCAGGATTTTAACCCATTTCAAAAGGAATTTTCACTTTGCCTACATCATCTTTGTCTTTTTTGAGTGCTTGAGACTTGTTACCACTGATGTTCTTCCTGTGCTGTTGATACCTCGGGTGTCATCACCCTGCTTTGGGTAGTAAGTGCATTCAGTAAGGCACAAGCAGCAATGCAACACTTCTTTCCCAACCTTCCCAAAAGCAGCAGAAACCATCCTTCCCTTCAGAGAACAGAAGGTAACAACAGAGTTTCCATCTAGAAATAGGTGTCATGTTGGTATTCTGTCCCAGTGGCATCCCCCAGGGCCAGTCTTGAGGTTCAGGAATTATCAGCTCAGCTAATCCTGCCTTAGGCAAAAGAAACACAAAATGTCTGTTCATCTTAACATGTCCAAGGCATTCACATGCCTCAAGGCAGACAGCATTGCCATATATCCTGTCTGCAGGATATTGTCTGGCAGACTTTGTAAGGAAACATTAGTGGGAGGCAACACTTACGCTCCTGGTCACTTTGAAGATCTCAGGCTGACACCACAGCAGGAAGCATAACACTTGTTTCATTTTTTTTCTTCCTAACCCTCACAAAATTTTAATTAAAAAAATGTCCAGTGAAACAAGGACACTGATGTAACCAAGAGAACTTGAGGACTAGCAGCCTTGGCTTGAGCTCACTAGACACTCTCCTTAATGTGCTGGAGCAGACAAAGAGATTTACTTGGTTTTGTCATCTAGTTGTGCTCTGTAGATAACACCATTCTTGCCTTTCTTACAGGAGTCCACACAGAGTCTGACTTCCTGAAGAGAAGGCCATCAGAAACCCTGGAGAGCCATCAAGTGCCTGGCAATGTCCCTGATACTGACACTTGCCCAATCACCCAGCTGTCCGTGGAGAGACCTGTCTCTGGGCCACCTATTGCTTTGCCTGTGTACACACCCTGTCCTTAGCTTCTGCTGAGAATTTCAAAAACAGACTTAAGCCTACACCAGATGTTTAAACTCACTGGATTGCTTTGAAAATGATCACACATATACCAGGGTAGGTTATTTCTTGTGATGAGATGGATTCCCTCTGACAGGTCTTTTTAAACTGTGAAATATTCCAAAAACTACTAGAGAATTGTAGTTGCAACTTGACAAAGTAAATTTTTCTCATCATGATGTTTCCAGGTAGAGAAAATGTCAAAATACTACTTTAAAAAGAGTTTAAAGATTCACCTGGTGGCACTGCCCAAAGCTGTAACCTAAGCAGGAGAGAATGAAGTAAATTTGACCTTTTGCATGGTGTGATTTCAACTTTTGTACCTTGGCAGTGGGAGAGAGTATGCGTGATACATATTAAGAAGAAAGAGCTGTTAAATCAGTGTCAGAGATGTGTTCAACAGATACAATGCACACATTCACTCTTGGCTGAAGAGAACATTTATTTCTCCATACCATGCTCCATTTACCCAAAGGACCACTGCCCTACGTAATGCTCTGAGGCACGGCAGGCAGGCAGCCTCTTGATCTAACAAATGCAATGTAGTTCACAAGTGTGAGTTGGGTCAAGATGAACAAATGAAAGAATGGGAGAGCAAGCAAACGGATGAAAGAGCTGGGAGCTTGACCTTAGAGCAATAATAACACAGCAATAAACCTGGCCATTATTTCTAGCCCATGTCAAGAGCAATGGGAAGCCTTGGAAAGAATAGCTTGATCTGTACTTGGATGATGCTGAGCAGAACAGAATTTCAAGCTGTTGTGCTGAAGAAGAGCCTGTATCAAGGCAGGTGTCTGAGGGAACAGGACTTAGCTATACTTATCATTGCAAGTATAGTTAAGGATAGAAACAAGAACAGAGATAATCCATCTCAAAGGTACTCATTGCAATGAATGCCTACATTGCATAGCCACATGTCAAAATGAAACAATGACAGGCCTTTTAAAACCCTATTTACACAAGGAGGAAAACATTTTGGAGTCATTTGTTTCTGTTTTGGTGTTCTCATTTTACCACATGTATGGCCTATTTTAGTCTACTGCATACTAAAGAAAGATTGTTTGTTATCAATAATTGGGTAATTTAGTTGCAGTTTAAATTGTAAAATGACTTCTGCTTCACATTGATATAAAACACTGATTTTAAAAGGATCAGGAAGCTTTATAAAAGGCAGAGTTGAGAAGCTATTACTGCACTCACACCAGCAGGACTAGTCATGTCTCAGTAGTAAGCAAAGGTCGAAGAGATTTGCAGATATTTTGGGGCTTAAATTCAACCATCAAGTTGAGAAGTTTGCATTCATAGAGCCTGTCATATAAAAGATTAGAAATCTAGTATTGCAGTTTCCTTTTTTTTTTAAAATGACGAAGTTCTAAAATGAAAAGCAACACTACCTAAATACTTGATAGAATTAAAGCAGTTGTTGAAACCATGTCAATTTTCACACACACACACACAAAGGCACAAACGCTTTTTTGTTTCTCTGAAAGATGCATTGGAATACACATATATACATAGGTAGAAGAATCCCCACCCATTGAGGGTGTGGAAAGAAAGATGGGCTAGATCTGAGTTTGTGCCAAAATAAATTCCCAGCAGCTGAAGTGCTCTTCTAGGTGATAGAGATGACATGCAGCACAGCAGCTTGCTTCCCTGCAAAGAACTGCTATTGCTTTTAACAAACCAGTCTTCACCTGACAGGTGAGTACAAAGGGAGAGGCTGTGACTTCAGCACTTAAGCACCTAGTTAATTCTAGGGTTTTTTTTTGGTTTTGGGGGTTTTTTTGTGGGTTTGTGTTTTTCGTTTTTTTGGTGGGGTTTTTTTGGTTGTGTGTGTTTGTTTGTTTTGATGGGATTTTTGGTTTGGTTTTTTTGGGTTTTGTTATTTTTATTTTTTTTTTGTTTAGGAGAGCATAAATAATTTGAGCTCCTGGTTGTTCAGGAAAGTAGGACTGTCCAAGTTGGCTCAGATAAGCTTGTAACAAGCCATTAAGAACTTTGTTTTCACCTTTGTTTTACCGGGACTGGCTGCAAGAGTGTCAGGATGAACACTGAAATAATGGAATCATGGAGCTTGAAGCTATAGGCATGGAAGGCCATTTTCCAAGCAAATAAAGGAATGGAAGATGGAAACACTGCACTCTTTTTTAAGAGGATTGAGAAAAATCATTGTCCCTGAGGACTGAGGACAAAAATTAGGGTGAGAAGGACACTATCAAAAGAAGATTTACAGAAAAGAGTCCTGTGGAACATAAGACAATATTTACTAAACCAAAAGAAATCAGTAGATGTGGAAAGGTAATTTTGCAGTGATGAATGGACTTACTAAAAAGCACTTCCATGCCTTTTCCTGTTTTCTAATGTGATCCTCAAGGCCAGGATATGCATCCACTCACTCCTCTCCTCCTCTTAAATATATAGGCAAATAAAGAACAAGACAAATTTGGGAGCAAGTAAAATTTGGCAACAGAAAATATGCAGATACTTGATCTACCATGGAGCTGTGCCAGGATCCAGTTGCCAAAACATAATTTTACCAGGATTTCTATTCATGATGTCTTATAAATAATTATCACATATAGTTATCGAGGTCTTGGAAATAACATATGGTTTCATCTAAAATAACCAATAATTGCCACTTATGAAAATATATCCTGAATATGAAAGTGTCTTGGATGCAAACCTGTTAATTGCAAGACTTAGTATCTTAAATATTTGTACCTTTTTTGCTGTTAATTTTAAGACTATCCTGGACTTGCAGTCTGGAGTATTTGGCAAACTCTAATCAATTAACCTTAAGTACAGCCTATTTTCCAAGTTGAAGGAGAAAAGGTTTCAGAATTAGCCAGACTGTAGAGAATAAATGATATACCTTCAAAAATAAAACCTACAATTCCTACTTCCAAGAAGTTGTGCAGGAATTCTAATTAACAGGTTCACATGAGAGTACAGTACTCTAGAGAATGTGAATTCATATAATCATTCAGGGTGCTGGAAAAGCAGTCGGAAAAAAAAAATAAAGATGCTAAGGGATATACTGGGATTTGGTAATATGAAAGACATAAATGAATGTAAAAGATAATCAGCTAATTAGTAAGAGGGTAAAATTATTTTGAAACAAAGCCAAGATAAATTAAACAGCTGAAGATCTTTTTCTTGACACAGCAACAATGAAAAAGTGTCATGTGAAATAAGCTGCAAAAGCAGGAAAAGAAGTTGGAACTTGGAATACGTCCAGAAAGAACTAAAGTAGTTATGTGAAACAAAGAAAGAACACTATATAAGGTAAAAAACTACAGCTCAGGAAACAGCCGGCTACAAAATAATGAATTCAGTGGAGCTGGTTACTTTTCCTGTTGCACAGATATTACTTTTTCAATGGATTTATCTTTAAAAAATTACACTATTTTTAAATTTTTTAAAATTTATATTTCTTTCAAGCTATTTTGGTTACTTACAATTGGTCTGTAACTAAATGCATAAAATTTCGTAAAGTTCTGAAGGGTAAAAAAGTGGGGAAAAAAAGCCAACTTGAAATTCTTTAGTCCTGCTGTATGCATATACTCATATATATGATCAAATCCTGCTTTCTTTGGAGAATCACATAATTTTGTTTAATCAAACCTCAAATTTGCTGTAGCTGTGCATTTATCATGGAGAAATGAAGGAGAAACCAATACCCAGTGTCAATTACAACACTCAAATTCCCAAGAGCAAATATGTGCTGCTAATGAGGAGCTCCCTTGGCCTCCTGCTAGAAGTCAGCAGAAAGCTAACCTACTGCAAAAGTGAAATCAATTTTGCCTCTCTTCCAACATCCACAATGCCGAGATTCAGACTGGACTAGAGGCCCAGACTCCCTTCAGAGACTATGATGAAGAAAAGTCACTAACAAAAGAGTTGTATTTCCTCTTAAAGTAAACATGTTAAGTACAGCAGGTGGACCCTGCTCTGGTAGCTCCTATTTTTTCTCCCTTTTTACAAGGAAAGGATTCTAAACAAGTAGTTCAGCTGCTCTTTATGAGTAATAAAGAGCACCAAATATTTGCTCCAGGTGATCTGAGTCTCTTTCTGGATGCTGCTGCTTATGTCTACTGACAGCAGAAAGTTCTTGCATGACCATGTCTAATTCTGGCAACAAAGGTATGTGCCTTATCATAAAATGATAGAATGGGCAGGGTTGGAAGGCTCCATAAAGATCATCTAGTTCCACTCCCCCTGCCTTGGGCAGGGACACTTTCCACTAGAACTTGCTCAGATCATCCAACCTGACCTTGAACAGTGCCAGGGATGGGGCACCCACAACTTCCCTGGGCAACCTGTTCCTGTGGCTCACCACCCTTACAGTAAAGAATCTCTTCCTAATATCTAAACCTACTCTCTCAGTAGCAATTCCCCCTTGTCCTGTCACTACACGCTCTTGTAAGCCTCTCCTGATGTTAGGCAGAATATATGTGGACCTTGATACAGTCACCAAAGGCTTACAAAGATTTAAGAATGGAAGCTGTTTGGGTAGCACTAAAGAGGAAATGTTTCTTGATGGAATACTTCCTCTACTAGCACTTAGTTTACTCAGTCATTGATCTAAGAACTCAGCAGCTGCAGCTCAAGTATTCTTGTAAAGGTTGTTCTCAGCCCCAGTCAAAAAATGAATGTATAAAATCTCCATGCTGTATGCAGAGGATCTGCAAGCAAGAAAAATGCCTTTTTCAGATAAATTGCTCATAGAAAAACACCTTTGAATATTTTGCCTTTAATAGGATTATAACATATTGTCCTCTCTTCTAAATCCTTTTCTTGATTCTTTGGCACTCTATGTCAACACTCAGCCAGATGCTGAAATGATGCCACCTAAGACAAATTAAATAGTCGACAAAGCCTTTTTTACATCCACACTGCTTTCTGTGGGGTTTTTATGCTGATTAAGGAACTGCACTGTTTGCTTGGAAAGTGCTTTAAAGATCATTTACTCTAACATTTCCATGGCAAAAGTAATTATCAAGTCAACAGTTTTCTTTAAGATATTTCAAGCCCTCCAAAAGTGGCAAAGGGGAACTTAAATAATAATGATTTTTTGAAACAAATATTCATCAAGAGAGAAGTTTCTGAGAGTTTTTGAGGCCAATCCAGCTGCTTGTTTAGTTCAGGATGGGAGCCAGGCTTTTAAGTCACTCTAGACAACAACTTTGGCCAGGTGAGCCCTTTCACAGCAGTCCACAGACAGATGGGCTGCCACAGATGGCAAGCAAAGTGTGTGTTTGGAGTAGCTGCTTTGGTTGATGCTGCAGCTGGGCCCCCAGGTCAAGGATGTCTCTGACCATGAAGGTAGAGATAGAACTATCATATTTCATGAAAGAAAGAAAAAATACTTTCCAGGTAGTTAAAAAAAGTTCCATTAAAAACTGGAGTCTATCTTAAATTTTGTCTTCATTCTGTCTTGTTAATAAGTACCTAATATCACTTCATACATCTGGTGGTTGGGAAGTGGCAGCTGGTAGCTTGTGATGACATGAATCATCTATGTTTCAATAAGTGAATCTTACTCTAGATAAACATTTTGCTCTTTGGGCTCTTAGGTATTGGTCTCATAGTGCTGTTTCACCAGATGCCAACTGAGGCTCAATTTTGTGAGTTAAATTGAGCATGCCCTGACCTCTCTGGGACCTGCTGTGGAACTTGGCTGCCTCTGCACCAATCACAACAGAAATCAGCATGTAAAACTGAGCAGTTTCTACATACACATCCAGGGAAATCAATGGTCTAAAATGAAGCTTCACACTGATTTTAGGCATTCAAAACCAATACAAATGTGTTTACACATGTACACTCATGTTGTCCCTTTAAAACAGGCATGAAAGTTCAGAAGATTTCTTCACACACGCTAAATAGGCAAAATGTGAAAGCTTTTGCATAAGTCTTCACTTTAGTGCATACTCTCACCTTAATGCAGTCACTCACTTCAATGATTTTCCTGCTAAAACACTCATTTCTCATCTGTTTTTCTTGTGTGTTACATTTAGAAATGAAAACAAAATGGTATTAGTGCCTCTAGCTCAGCAAAATTGAATGTGTTCTGTATGAGATTCAATAATGACGGTTACTTTTGGGAAATTGCCTGCTAATTCCTTTTGCAGACCCTGGAATTTTGGAGATCTGACACACTTTCACACCCTTCAGTCAGCAGCTCCGTCTTGCTGTGCCACATTACTGCTGCCCTGAATGGGCCCACAGGCAAGTCCATGCCAATAATGCAACACAACAGTAACAGTTTGCATGGTGACAAGAGATTAGGATGATTTTGGTCCATCCTCAGTGAAAGTCCATCCACAATCCCTTTGAGCATTGCTCATTTCCTACACTAGTCTCCACCTCAGGCACTGTTGCCAAATTAGAGTATAGACTTAGACTCAGTCAATGAGCAAGCAACTGTGGTGGTTTAAAACATGAACAACTCTCTTTTCTTGTCCCCATTTATTTATATTGCCCTATTTCTAGGAGTTAACACCCTAAAAACAGTGGTAGAAGATTTCTCCTGTTCATAATCTAGTGTTTCATTGGGAACTCTGCTCCATTTGTGACCTGTAATCCAGATGGGATACTACAATAGGGAAGGGGGCTTCAAGATCATCATAGAGGTCATGCTGACTGGAAGCTGGAAACTACAAGCAGAGCAGCATAGCACAGACCTGTCATGGCCTTAACCTCTCAACAAGATTTGCAAGAGGCTATTTGTCAAAGGCCTAATCTATCCATGTGCTTCTTTTCATGATGGCAGAGCCAGATCTCTAGAGAAGAGCAGGGAGCAAGCCCCTCTACAGGTGCACCAGTCCCTGTCTGTCTATTTATGGAGGTTATTCCCCATCCCCCTTTGCAATTCATCTATTGAATGTAATTTAATCAACAAATGGAGTTGTCCTTGGCAGAGTATCGTCATTTGAAGAATTACTCCTCTTTGTCAGAGCTGGAGTTATACAACCACTTTTATGTTGATTGAGAAAAATTAGCCCAATTAAATACATAAATGTTTAAGTAAATCCTTTGGACATAATTCCCCTAATAAAAACCAAATAAATATCCATTTTTAAGGAGAGCAGTCAACTGATGGGTATTTCACAATGTCAGCTCAGGTTTTCTAGAAAAGAATATTCAAATCCACTTAAATTAAAGGCATAGTTATTTTTCCTGCAGTCTTTTTAAATACTACTTTGGAATCTACATGGAAATGCGTGTATCTGTCAGGGCTAGAAGAAGAGGTCCCCTCCTCACAATTTGGGCCATCTCAGCACTCTCTGGAGTGCCTGTTAGTCTAATGCCTTTTCTACTGCCTGAAGTCATGAAGAGACATTTCTTATCTAGCACACCCACTAAAGATTAGGTTTTTTTCCAGGTTCTTAGCATTGCTATTTATTTATTCTCTCTAATTATGAGTTATGGGGGAGGGATTTGTCATGTTTTCCTTAAGCAAAAATTTTCATTTAATTACTAATTCTAGTATATTTCTGGTTGGCATTACAGATCACAGTGCACAATTCAGCTGCTTCTCAAGAGAGTTCTTGCAGTTCCTCATCTGTACGTGCCTCTCATTCTTCTTCGTCCTCCTATAATGTAGATTGCAGGTCCTGGTTCTTATTTTCTACCTTCAACCTCAACCATTTATCCCCCACACTTTTTGTAAGTCCACAACAAATATCAGTGCTGACCTCCCTCTTTTGTTGGCTCTCTAGTCAAACCTGGTGAGCTTTGACCCTCCTTTCCCAGCTGCACACTCACATTCCCTGTGGCCCGGGCTGCAGCACTTGCTCTGCCATCCTGGAAGAGGAGGCTGAATGCTGCCTGCTGATCAGCATTCCTGTGAACACATCACCTCTGAGAGTAACCACAAGCTGAATTACCCTCTCTGTGTCATCCTCGCTGGCACCCACAGCAGCAGAGGGTGCAAGAACAGCACTCCCATCATCACCTTTTCTCCCATTAGAAACCAGTGTAGGGCTCACAGCAGCTCGGATTTTCTGAGAGTGGATTTTGAATGCAGCGTAGTTCTTAAGACAACTCATTTCACAAGCTCAGGAACAGAAAGCATATCATTGCAGCTTAATCAAATTAAATATTCAAATGAAAGCAATAATTACTTAAATTTGTCTTGAGACTTAGTAAGATTAAGTCTTTGAAACATCATTTTTGGCCTGTAGGCTCTAATGAGTATGCCAGTCCCTAATGATTCAGAAAAGACCTAGAGGGTTTGGGTTATCATCAACCAAGAGGTATTTATGAAAGACTAGCAGCATGGTTATTAAATGGCCCTCAGACAGTACCTTGTCTTTACAGATGGTTTTGGTAACGCACCATCAAAAAGACACTAAGTAAAAAAAAAAAAATCATAGCCAAGCATTTAAGTTCACTGTCAATGTATGTGGAAAGGATATATTTAGTGGCAGGGCTGCCTAGAAAAAAATCACTGCAGCAAATTTCAGCTCTCATTATGATCTGTTACTGTGTTGACACACGATTGCAGCAGATCAGTGAGACCAGCACTGCTGTCAAGTCTAGGCATGTGTCACACATGGGCTGTGTGCTCCAGAAAACACAGCCAGAGCCTTCACAGTTAATGCAAGATTTCTTCTGGTCCTTATACGTACCTGGAAGGAAAGCTGCCAGATGACATTTTTCACATTAGTTTCTTCACTGACTTTTAAGGCAGAGTGACTCAATTTATGCAAATATCTGACTCATGAGTCAAGACTGAGACAGTGAAGGTGGTCTTGGAGACTCTGCTCTGACTGCGGACATGACAGTATTTAAAGGTAACAGTTTGTAACTGCCCAAGAGCTTGGACGAGCTCACACTGTCACAACACCCACCTTCTGTGACTCTGCAAAGAAATAACCTAGAAGGTAACACTCTTCTGCACCTGGGATCAAACACAGGACACAAGCTGGAACCCCAGAAGCAGAGCTGTTCACATGCTTGGCATGGAAGAGCAGGAGCCAGCATGCACCAGTGAGGTGTTAGCTGTCCTTTCAAAGGGGTGCTCAGTGGGCTGGCCAGGAACTACTTCAGGCTTCCACACAGGACTGGCCATGGGCAATGGGCAATGAACCTGAATCTTCCCTGCAACAGTTATCACAGAGTTCTGTCTTGTCTTTCTACTACATCCTTTGACACACCTTTCCATAGAGCTGGGAATATAAGTTCTGGAACATTTTTTTCCTGCTAGTTAACTATACATTTCTGTTCTTATTGTTCTCTCTCCTCTGTCTTTAAATCTTTCTATTCTGAGGTGAATAAAAAGTTTTCAGGAACTTTTTATACTTTGCTGAAGAGTAAATTTAGTATCAACAGCACAGAAGGATATTAGAGTTCAGAATAACAAGGTAAAGCTTGTAGAGCACATTACACATCCCCTGAGTAACACCATAGGTGGTTGCTGATAAGACATCAGTGGCACTGTAGGGATGGGTGCTGATATTGGTTATGAGAATTTCTGGTCCCCTGCCAGACCAAATGCACTCAAAACACCACAGGAATTCTGTAAGGAAGAGTGGCCTGGAGCATCTCTCCCAGAGCAGTATTTTTTTACCTTTCAACCTCAATTCTTTTGCATATCTTGACAAGAAACACCTCTGAGATTAAAAAAAAAATCTCCTTACTCCTGAAATCTGACAGAAAGATCTGTATAAAATCAAGAGATGATGCAGCAGGTTTGTCCTTAACATTAGGAGACCATTTTTGTCTACTATTCCTTGCACTGGGATTCAGGCCCTGAACAAGTCCTGCATGCACATGTATGGAAAGAATTTCTATGATTAACTAAGGTTTTGATTGTAAGGGCTGGAAATGGGGAGCTCTGTATGCTTAGGAGCAGAAGCTGTCAAAGTCTGTGGGGGGTCAAGGTGCTCAGTCCCTCCTGCTCCTTCAGGAGGATTGCAGATCCTCCTCTTCCTCGAGCAACACAGGGTCAGAGAGTACTTGTAGAGAAGGGTATCAGCAATTGCACTGATCCTTCCAGCTAAACAAGGTCTCAGACATGCATTCAAACATCAGATCCCGATCATCCACGTTGCTTAATCCTTAGGTCACTGCCGTTTCCTGGTTTTCTAGAGCCCCTCCACAGAAATGCACAGGTGTGAGCCCAGTTTGGCTGCAACCCTGGCTCTCATTCCAGGCGCAGTGCACTCAGCAGCAGTACCTCAAGTAGTTTGTTTGGGAGAAGGCAAACATAGGGTGTAAGTGTTATTTGCCAGCTTCTCAAGTATGTGAGCAACATACAAATACTTTACACTTGTGTTAGAAGGCCATAAACATCCCAGAACTCAAAGATAGCCAATTGCAGTCATGGAGAATTACCCTGACCTGTGCTGTGATGGGGTGCCTCTGTCCACTGTCAAGACCTCCAGGAGTGCTAGCTCCCATATTGCAAAACTATTAAATCTGATTTATTTCTAAAAATATGCATACATACATAAACGTATACATAATTTTTTCTTTTATAACATCCTTCTGGAAAATATTTCCAGAGATCCATCTGAAATCCCCTGCCTTGGCACCATTCTAGAATTATGCAGTATGACTAGCCTACCACACACAGGTAGGTTGCTTCCCCAAACCTGTGCTTATGTCCTAGTTGTCTTCTATGACCGACACATAGAAGAGCCTAGTGTGGCTGAGATCGATCCTCTGATGATGACTCACCCAACTCAAACTGGTTCGAAAGGTTACCACAGGTTTGTCTGACTTCTTCACTGTCCCAGCCAAGAGGGTAGAGGGCACAACCAGAGCCGATCAACAAACCTATGGAGAGAAAAGGAAATAAAGGTTTATACAAACAGTTGCCATTAGCTTAAACACAGGCTGCCACTTGGGAATCAAAGTTCCAAACTGCAATTTAGGAATGCCAGAGAAAAAGAAGTCTCTTCTTCTCCTAAAACAGATGAAAACCATTTGGACTGCTGCCTTCTACTGCAGTTTTAGAGCGGGTCTGTGGGCTGGAGCCAGTCCAAGCAGTTCAGCATCAGAAGCCATGCTCAGCTTCTGAAGCTTTTATCTGAGAGCTTTTAGACTCCTCTTCTACTCTCCAGAATGGCTAAATATGCAGTTTGGAATACACAACATGTGGTTAAATAGAAGCATGTTAATGAAAGCATTTACAAGCTGATTGCTTCTGATTAATTAAAACAACAATCAACCAGGGTCCATCAAGGTTCCATCAGGAAAACTGACAGTTGTGCTAATCTGTTGCCATTTTGCTTTGTTTTTCACTCTTTCAAAAGCAAGAGAATAATGGTTTCATACCACTTGATCAATGCATACCACAGGTACACACTGCTCAAAGTTTTCTTAATTCATTCAGCTGCAACAACTGAGTCATTTATCTGTTGTCATACTTGGTTTAGCATTCACAAGATGCTTTGCTTTCTCCAGCCCTCATGCTGCCCCAAACAGATGTGTTTTGGCAAATCCTGTCCCTTCACAAGACATCGTAGGGAATCAGCAGCGCACCAATGCACCATGACTATTTTGCAGAAGTGGCATTTTTATCATATTGAATTCTCAGCTGTCACTGCAGCAGCTGCCAAAAGGCCGACGTAGCTGGCAAAGCGTTTCACACAGATAGCCTAGAGAGAACATTTCAATGGATGTTACAACATTTAAATGTTGCCTCCTTTGTGTCAGATCTTATTTATGAGACTGGAAACAAATCACTGTGTAGATAATGGGCTAGGAGTACCTGACACTTCACAGGCTGTAAAGCCAAGCAAGCCCTCCCAAGGTTTTACCTGCTAGGCAGAGCACAAGGTTTCAAGCCCTACAGCTGTCACTTGCTGCCTTTGGGCATACCTCCTGACCTCACATAATCTTGCTCCTCCTCTCCTGACAATAAGGAGCAGTGCTCCCTGGAGAAGCCCTTCTGCTGCTTGCTCCCAGTGCAGAAAATCCCTGGGTGTTGTGACAGAGTCACTGTGGACATCACATCAGTCTAACAGGAGTCCTGAGAGGGATTATGGCTCAGGGCCTAGAGCTTGACATATCTTCCTACTGTCTCCATTCTCAAGATACCTAAGCTTCTCATATTGCCGAAGTTCCTGTAAGATACAGAAATCACCTTATTATGTTCTTGATTTGCTCAAAGACACACCTGAACAAGGCATGGAAGTCCAGAAGTGGTATCTCATCTTTCTTCAAAAGATGTTTAATGCTCTCAGCATCTTGGCTGTTAGCAAAGTAACTCAGCAGCTTGTCTGCTGCTCCTCCTCCAAGCACACCTGCACCTGTTTAAGCCCAGTATTAACTCCCTGGATCTTCCTCCAGTAAGTTCAAATTTCTTCAATGTGCTCAAGCCCACTTCTTCCTTCCCTTGTTGATCAGTCATTGCCTGCTCTTGTCTCCACATCTACATAACATAATGAAAAAGAAATCCCTGAGGCAGCTCTCTCTCAGATGGAGCATTCACCCAACAGCTGTGACAGGAGAAAAGCAATTAAGGACATGTGAATGCTAGGTATTTTCAGAACTTTGCCTGATCTGGGTATGGTTGCTTCTAATGTCCTCACTAATATCTTTCACAGTATCATTTCATTTTTTTTCCCCTTAGGGCTGTAGAGCTAAGGGCAGCTGGTAGGATCCATGTAAATGAGAATCACTTCTAATTAAATTCTCAGAAAGGATGTTTCTCAGACAAGGGAATCTAGGCCAGAACTTGGTCTACATTTGTTAAAGGCAGCCTAAAACCCTCAAAACAGCCCCTGCCGATTCTCTCTTGAACCGTTAAAGCAAGAAAGATGTTGTGAAGCACTGACAGCATGGGTGTGCTAGGAAGGAGCAGCACCCCATAGGCCAAGTAGGAACATCACCACTGATGATGAGAATGGCTGGGGAAGGCAGGAAGAGCACCTACATGCCAGTCAGCTTCACAGACCAGTGCACTGTGGCAGCCCCAGCCAGTCCTGCCGTGGTTCTGACCCCTTCTCACACCGCTTGTGGTGCCTGCAATGTGCCCAGTGCCAGCCCAGGCTGCCATAGCTCAGGAGCTGCTCTGGCCAAAAGGGAACCACCGTGGCTGGGCTGTCTGCAGTCTCCTTGTGTACTTGAACAGACTGTCTGGGAGACGTACAAGCGCTCAAAGGGCTCTGTTGCAAGGGGCAGGGAGGTGTACGCGGGGGTAGGAGGGAAGGCAGGCTTGCACCCGCCTGCCTTGGACCGGATTAAACGGCGGCCAGCCCTTCCTCACAAACAGGTCCTGGGAAAGCCTTCTGCTCAGTTCTTCCAGGAGAGCAAAACAGCAGCACTGCAGCCAAGTGAAAGGACTATTAGCATAACAATGCTGCTGCTCTTCCAAACCCAGAACAAGCCCTTACTCAGCCCTTTCCAATTACTCTCCTCAGGTGGCAAGAGTGTCTAGTGCCCATTGCATTCACAGACTGTTTTCAGCTCTCTTTAGGTTTTGTTGCAGCAACAGGTTGTTAGGGCTTCTTCCCACGAGTATTGCTCACAGCATTTTCCACTGCCACTCTCCAAACACAGTTCATCCTTTTCCAAACATGAGTACCTGTTCACTCTTTCTGCCTCTGATGCTACAGTGGATCAGTGAACCTTGACAATTTATCTCCTTCCCTATTCAGACTCCTTCAGCCCCGTTACACCTCTTTTCCCATTTCTGTACACCCATGTCTGTAAGTTCAAAGCCCAGTTTCAGTGCAAATAAATTCAAGGGTTCAGTAAAAAATTCCTCAGCAATGCAATATATTGTAACGTTGAATTGCTCCAAAGGAGCTCACACATGCATGCTTGCCCTTAATGCCATTCCAACACTAACAACCAGCCCACAGCACCCACTGCTGAGCCTCACCATTAGCTGTGCCTCCTACTAAGAGATAAACCTAATAAGGGAAAACTATGTCAGAAAGCCTCCTTATCCCAGTGACAGCTGGCTCTCCAGCTGACTAGGGGCTTTATCAGCGCTGAGTTTCACTTATGGAGTACCAGTCATTGAGCAGTGCAGCTTCTTTTCCTCACACAGCCTGCACTGACTGGGATGAGGAGATCAAATGGGAAACTGCTGCCTATTGCTGTTGCTGCCACATGACCCCAAAGCACCAGTGGCAGCATGCTTATGTGCAAAGGACAAGGTATAAAGCCATGGGCAAGTTCACACGCTTCTCTGAGTGAACATAACACCTTTCAGGGACAAACAGTGTGCCAGGAGCATGGGTTTGTGTTCCCATCTGGCAAAATGGCTTAAATAAATATTTGTTTTGTCACAGGTACCCACTGGCCACAAGACTTAAAGCTGTTGCTCTGACATGTCCTTTGATATCACTGGTTTTCAGCTGTTTTTGACTAACGTTCAGACTGTTCCCTTTTGTGGTGCATATGCACTTGCTGTGGATTTGAGTCTTGAGAAAACACTTGTCCTCCAGTACTTCTTGCAGGCAAGGTTCAGGCCCAGCTCAGGGACTTGCCTTCAACATAAGAATTCTGCAAAGGTTTAGAGCCCAATTGTCAGCAAGGAAAAGTTTCACAAGCTTTGCTTTGTGCCCTGAGGTATATTTATATGTATGAGCATGTGTGTGTCATGTCCCATTGCTTTCAGCAGGATTCTACATGACTTCAACATGGTCTGCATGGACACTGAAGCTGAGAACTGGCATTCTGGCTCCCTTATTTTATGCACTGAAAGTGTGGAATGTGCCTCAAAGCCCATGGTGTTAATGGGATTTAGACAAAAGCCCCTCAGTCCCTTCCTTCCGTTCTAATCAATCCATCCCTGTTTGTAATGAACTATGTGGATCAGATCCTGCAAAATCAAAAAGGCTGCATACTATTACCACTAATAATTCATACATGCTCACAGCCAATTTATTTAATCACAGAGGATGTAGATCCTGCTGAACAGCTGCAACCTCCAGTGAAAGATCCAAGCTGAATCCAAGGGCTACAAACCCAGTGGAAATCATTAAGCTAATTCTGCAGCTTCAGTAAAGAGCAGTTACTAGTTCAGCTCGTATCTGAATCATGAAGAATCATATTCTGGCCTGCTCTACAGTTATTGCATTTAGCCAGCTATGCTACCCAGGACACCACACCCATCTTTACAGCTGCTTAAAATGCTTAGGATGCCTGTAACATTTTTTAAAAAGGAAGAAAACCAAAACCAACAATGTCTTGTAATTACCATCCTCTGTCATCTTCCATTATCCATTATAGTTGTTAAAAGAAATTGAAAGGGGAAGGAAATGTGCAGATCCGTAAATGGCACCTTCACAAAAAGGCCTGCAGCCTCGAGGTGTGAGGGACCCAGTCAGTGGGATAGGGTGAGTCAGCAAGTGGAGGTGCTGGTGGCACTTGGCAGCTGTTTTAGATGACGTACCATGTACCAGCAGAGGTGTTGACACTGTCACAGATCAGCTTTTCTGGAGAGGTTCCATATCTGGGAATGAAACAGGCTCCTTGCCCTTGTCTGTGAAACACTGCTATCGTGAATGCTGCATCTGGCTCAATATGCTAGCAAGGCATGGGGAGATGGAAACAGGGCTGACTGAGCACCACTAGCCGTGACAATCCAAAGCTGGAATTAAGACCTTAGCTTCAGTATTTAAGACTACCAGACAGCCCCTAGGCTCTCATCTAAAACCAGCCTATGTGGCTAAATATGGAGCTGCCCAGACCTACAGACTGTAGACCTACAGACTGCAAATCAGGGGGTCAGACAGTGGATGCCTTAATATTAAACCACCCAGAGTAATCCTTGTCTCTCCCAGACTGCCTTCCCTGTCACTCTTGCTGAGAGTATAATGCATGATTGTACTTTAGTAACACTTAGCACTTGAAAGATGATCTTGCCTGTCTGGAGTGGTGCTTGTGATTGAAAATAATTACACATAACAGGTTCTGCATATGGTGGATGTGGCAGGGAAGGGACAGTAATTACATTAGTGGCTTGGCACAGATCTAGGTCTCATCTTTGAAGTGATAAAGAAATGATTTCTGGCATGCAGCAAACAGCTTACTCCAAGAGGTAAAATATTAACCACTATTAATATCTCCAGGAATAGCCTGGATATGAGCAAGTCTTGAACAATAAATACAGAAGGATTAACAAACCAAGAGACGTTAACCAGATTTTGCTGTGGGCAAAATGACTGCATTCATAAACAACAAGAACTATCAGCAAAAACCAGTGCACAACAAAGGAAACTTGCAAATCCCTGTGGTGGGCTGTCCTCAGATTGCTGCTGTGGCTTCAATGGGAGCCTCCACTCAAGGACCTGATGTGCCTTAAACAACTCATGCAGACATCATATCATAAATTAATTGCAACTGTCCTGACCATTCATAGCTGTAAGTCCTGTTTTACGGCTCTTCCTCTCACCTGTTGAGGGCACAGCATTCCCTGATTGCTAAACGGCTCATTCTTGGTTATTTTCTCAGTCCATTTGATGATTGCATCTCCCAAAAGCCTGTTAAATAAAGCCAAAGCTTCCATAGTCTCCTTCCTTCTCCCTTGCCTAGGCTGAATCTAAGCACATGATTCAGCTAAGTCTGATGATGAAAGCCATCAGTTTGATGAATAAAGAGAGGTGGTGATGGCAGTGAATGAGGCACTTAGCTTTGGACTCCTTCCTGCTACAAAATGCATTTTAAAATGGTAACTAAACCCGTGGTGGCTTTCCTTGATTATGGGCTTGTTAAGAGCTTTATACATGCATTCAATTTTTGTATAGCCTCAGCTCCAGACAGTTATACCCTATGAATGCAGTGAAAGGGACTGCTGGGCACCATAAAGGCCTTCTTGCCCAGCAGTTAGAGGGGTCTGCACTGCTGTGACAGGGACCCTGGGAAGACTCTGAAGAAGGAAGGAGCCCTTCATTGGGCCTTGTCATTGTAAAAATTTGTATTTTCACTTAGAAAAATAAAAACAATGTGCCAGACTTGATATATGTACTGCAGAGAGAAAATAAAACCAGAAAATAAACCAGAAGTGAAGGTTTCTTTTTGTGCAGTCATCTTTTAGTGAGAAATATCTACTTCAAATAATATTCCTCCTTTCTCTCCCCCATTATCTACTTTTTTGCCTTTTATTTTCAGACTTGACCAGAAAGAAAACTTGCCGATTTTGTTTTGGGGTTTTTTTGGTTTGTTTTGTAAGGAATTTCTAATGTATACTGTTCATCCGACAGATATTCAGGCCATATGGAGAGGCTGACAGACAATAATTTGGAAGTCATCGCTTTCAAGACCATTTTAATGATGATTTTTCCTTTCACATTTTTTCTCTATTAGCTATCCTGAATGTTCAAGGATGATAGAAAGCTTTCACATTCCCATCTGTCACTTGAAGGTACAGTAATCTCGACAAGTAAAACAAAACCACTTTTTAGATGCAGCACAGACTCTGACTCTCTGTTTCTTGTGATTTAAAAACTCACCTCACTGTAATGCTTTTAAAGCATTTTTCTCCTAGAAAAATTACTCTGGAGTGTGAAAGTAAAATGGAGATGGCACCTGAAGTTGTCTGCTGCTTTCAGACACACCTTAGCCAACAATGTGGTTAAAGAAGAATTGGTTAAAAACTGGCATGCAAAATACTTCAGCAGACACAGCTTCAGAAGTCCCTGTTCAAAGAACCCTCTGGGAGCTGTTACCAAGCAGCAATGGAGTGATAGAAGAGGGTCAGAACAGATTAAGACAAACTCCAGAGCCTGGGCAGAAGAGCAGAACCGAACAGAAAAAAGAGGGGAGCTGGATCATGTCAGCCCCCGTGCCTGTGGAGTCCAGCCTCCACTCAGTTAGTGAGGGACAGTGTTTTTATACTGACAGCTCCCAGCACTTCAGCCACAACACCCCTTCTTTAAGGTTACACTTCTACCTGCTGTCAGCACCATCACTTTGTTCTTTGGTCTATCTGTTCTGTTTGTTAGAGAAATGTTACCACACCAGTGCCTCCCATTGTTGCTAGTATCCGTCCCTCAGGAAACCCAGGCATGGAGCTGAAATACTCCATGATTGCTGAAAAGCTTTTATTAGGGTTAAACACAAGATGAACACTTTGGGCAAAAGTTCTATCTTTAGTTAGTAGTCACTGAACATGGTACATTTGACTGGTTCTTTATTGAGCCTGAGCTTAATATTCCTCATTTGAGAGAGGGTACAATCCTGTGAATTCACAAATGTCAGTAAATTCAGTAAGTGACTCCCTTGTCCCAGTGTCCAGGCAGTGGGGACACACCGACAGAAATAATTCTATGCTGCACCAAATTTCCTCCCATTCCTCCTACAAGGATTGTGACATGGGAGACACAGGTTAGTTCAGGGTTTCACCCAAGATCAAGTTGTTTCTGCCACAGACTTGCTATAGGAGGACATTAGAGGGGCTCTTACATGCAAAAATGAGGCATAAGAACAACACAAACCAGAGGGAATAAAATGCTACAACCTTCATCTTGCAGATCCTGCCTCCAATAACACAGATTAATCTTGAAATAGCCAAGGGCAAAACCCCACAACCCTCTTGCTTCTGGTTCTGAGCTCCAGGTTTTAATTCACATCATCTGACTTTACTTAACCCCCCTTTTTCTGGCCTCCAAGCCCCATACCTTTAATGAGACTTTTTGTCTCATGTGGGCTTGTGTTACTCATGTGGCTTTTTTTGTGGTCTTTTTGTGTTACTTTGGGTCACTCCACACCATGGGCATGCACTGCCTGGCACCTGCTTGGCTCCCAACCTCAGCAAACAGGCGCAGTGGAGAAATGCCACCTGCCTACTAGAGCTCTTGGAAAGTGGGGCCAGTGGCAGGGGAAGCCTAAAAAAGGTATTACAAGTGTGCGACAGCATCTAGCCAACAAAGTTCTGTGTCAGGGGAGAGTCACAGCCCTCACTTTCACTGTGAGAGAGCATGGGGCGATGGAGGGTGCAGATGGGAGTTTTCTGACAGATGAAACATCACTTTGCTTTGTTTTTCATTTGATCAAAGGTGGCTCATTACTACAGAGGTACTTCAGGCCCAGAGAGGGAAATTTCCCCACCCTGAGATGCTTCCTTTCTAAGTGCCTCAGGTGACACAGGGTATATCAAACCTGTGCAGATGCCTCTGCAGTGGCAATTGAATTTAGATCTTTGTCAGTACAATCAGGGGAGTCTAGAAGATATTTTTTCTCATCCTAAAGCATATATAAACATAGGTCTGTGACCAGGACACATGTAAGTTCACATAACTCTAAAGACAGCAAAGACATTCACATGGGACTGGCAGACATGACATAGAGGCAGCAGGGAAAGCCAGTGCATCTGGATTAGCAGCTGGAGGTGGAATAGCCAACGGCATCTCAAATGGCACTAGGCACTTGTAGGTCAATGACTTGAATTGTGCTCCCCTTGCATTACAAAGACAGAGTGGGATTTAGCCCCTCAAATATGTCACCCTCTGCCAGTTTAATTGCTGTTCAGTATCTTGCTCCTTTAGCTGCCTCTCCAGAACAGTGCAAGGTTCCCCTAAGCCCTCTGTCATACCTGCCAGCCCACACAAAGATTTTGCAGACCCTAGGGTATTTCTAACAGTGCAAGGCATCTAGGTTTAGCCTAATGAGTTCCACCATAGATATCTATTGATCTTAATGCAAGCTTAGAAACCTACCTCAAGGGAAAGTAGCTGTACTGTAAATACCTTTATAAAGTCTATGAACCCATCCCAAAGTAACTTACACTTTTCTTTATCCCTTATCTTCT
Organism: Poecile atricapillus; assembly: GCF_030490865.1. Classification (NCBI taxonomy): domain Eukaryota; kingdom Metazoa; phylum Chordata; class Aves; order Passeriformes; family Paridae; genus Poecile; species Poecile atricapillus. The sequence continues at coordinate 64,647,232 of NC_081249.1, read as the reverse complement.
ATCCTTCTGCCCTTAAGATGCAAATATCTCAATTCCTGTCATCAAATCTCTTCTTTTATGGGAAATTACCTGAATTTTAAGGAAGAAGGAAAAGATTAAAGGAAAAACTGTGTTTCTCCTGAGTGTAAACCTGAATGCTTGATTTTAAAAGAAAATAATTTGTATAGAAAAAAGTTGCTGCTTCAGAATGGCCTTGGCCTGCCTCCATTGCTACCACTCAGAAGTGCTACCACTTGCTACCTCTGGCAAGTCTCCGTGTCATTTCTCCCAGAGTCTGTCACACAATAAAATGATTGACACCAATTGTTCTGAAAAGGATGTGACATGGTCCAGTTAAAGGCAGAGTGAGTCTACAGAGTGGAACTGAAACGCTTGAAGAGCTCCAGAAAACACTCTGGAGTTTAACTGTCAGCTCATTTTTGTTTGGCAAGCCATGATCAATGCTTGTACATTATAAGCTTTATGGGGGGGAAAAAAACAAAAAAAAAGCCTGAGAGTTATCACATGCCATCAGACTTCTTTATGTGACAACCCATCTGTGTGCTCACCCCATATTTGTGACTCAGAATCAAATGCTTGACAGCTCAAAGAGTCTAAAGCAGCATATGGCATATGGCATAATGTATTTAAATAGAAATCATTCCATTAGAAACACAAGGGTGCCTACTGTAATTAATAAAAGGTAGCTTAATAACTAACTTCCCAAAATGCATAACTCTCCATGTAGTCACAGTAGATAAGGCATATTCCTTTTCATTAATATGAATTTCAATAGCAAATGGAGACTGGCCAAAACTAGACAGAACTTTTCAGAAGCTGCATGCTCGAAGCATTTCCCAGTACATGAACTGATCTCAAGAAAGACTGTAAGGAGGGAATGCAGGAAATATATCCTGCATCAGTGAAGATGCCTAAGCAGAAAAATGGATAAATGTTGAGGCATCCCCATATCTTTTCAACACAATCTGTTCAGACTAACCACTAAGTCCCTGACTCCCTAAGAGCCCTGACTCTTGAGCACTACTCCAGTGATTCTGCTGCTTTTGGAAATATCTAGTCACATAATGGTCCAGATTAAACCAAATAATTGCTTTTCCATGTCTATTAGTTCACTAACTTATTTAAAAGCAACTGTTTGTAGATGATGAATAAAGCAACAAAAGATGTCCAGCCAATTCCTCCACTTTGGTGGCATATCCCCAAAGTCACAGGGAAACTGGAATGCATGAAAAGCCTGTATCCAGTGGGGAAGTACTGCATACCAGGATTTTAACTATTTAAAAAAAAAAAAAAATCTAGTCCATTTTATTTCACTGGAGATGTCCATGGATTAATAACAGAAGATCAACCACTGCACATCTCAGTAAAACTTCAGCTATACTCAAGACTTTAAAGTAGTATTTTCAGTACCCACTCTGCAGACCCTCTGGCAAGCCACAGAGTACTTTCCAAGGAAGTTCATACATGCTACTAGGAAATCTATACCTGCAATAAAGATTGAATGGCTCTGCATTTCTACTGGAGAGTCTCTAAGGCCCCTCAAATCAAATGAGTTTGGAAATCACTTCTCTAAATAGGAAATACAGTAAGATAAATAATGCTGTAAAAGTCACTGGCAGTCATCAAGCACAGCTGAGAATCACTTTATGCTTTTCTCACTGGTGCTTCACAGGTTTAAGTCTTTTACTCTGCAAAAATGTTCACACCAGCAGCGTAGCTGATACACAGGCCTGCAGCCATCAACTCCATCTCTGTCTGTACAGTGTATCCACTGCTGATGGATAATGTTCAGACAGCAAAGTGCTGTAAAATACATGGGAGCTGGTGGAGATGAGGCCAGTTTCATTTACTGTTTGCTGCTGTTGCTGCAGCATTTTTTAGCAGCTTCTTAAATACTCTTTGCATTCGCAAGGCTACTTGCAGAGCAAGCAGCTAAGCACATGAATTATTCTATGCATGAACAAAGGTGCATTCAGTGCTGTTTGCCTTGTGCTGAATTACAGTGGGAAATCAAAAGAAATGGAGTTAAATCTAAGCAATAATAGACTCCATGTGAAATCGATTGTTCATATGGCTTTCTCAATTAAACTAAAACCAACTATTGCCCCATTCTCAGCTACTTTGTTATCAGTAAGAGGGACAGTAAGATTCAACACAGCTCCAATTAGAACTATGTGACACTCAAAATAGTTTCATACTGTTAGACTGTCTGTTTTGTTCTGCATGATTTTCACATGCTGAAAAGCTCGCATCATGAGACACATCCAAGAAAAAAAGATATTTTTATTTTTAAAAACAAAAATACAGCTTTTTCTGTACTTCCTATCCAAATGCATTCAAACTCAATAACTGACCCAATTTGCAGGGGGAAGAAGTACTTTATCGAGTCAATTTTCCTCAAATAGATCCCATTTTTCAGTTTGTCACAAAATGTGATAAATATAATTTTGGATAGGAGATGCAGTTTGTTACAAATATATTGCACATCTGCAGCTCAGAAAAAATTGGCGCTGTCACTTATCTTCTTCAGACAGAATCCATATGGACAACCTTACCAACATCTCAAACATACTTGACTCTTTCTGTTAATGAAAACCAGTGTGTGAGAGGGAAGAACTAAGTAGAAGGATGTGCTTCTTTCTTCTCAGGAGCCCACCTTTGAAATTATTTTGAAATGAGTTCAGTAAAGTTTAGTTACAAAACTAGGTCTGGAGGGGACATGAAGAAGTTACTTAAATCATCCTTCAGCCTCAAAGTCAGGATAAGCTCTACTTTTACCTTCCAAAAGAACTTTTCCTTGAATCTGTTCTTAAGAGGCACTCACAATGGAGATCCCATCACCTTTTAAGACATTCTGTTCTTGTGGCTCTGTCTGCTACAGAAGCTTCTCACATTGTCTAACCAGTATCTTCCTGTGCAAATTTCAGTTCACCCCATAAACCATGGACTCTGCTAAACCCCTACTAGGGCTCTGAGAAACCACTTCATTTTATTCCCTCTTTGCACCACCTTTCTTTGTAACAAATTAAGCACACACAATTTATTCCTTTTTTTTCCGCACTAGAACTGGCCATTCTGTTGAGCCTCCTTCTCCTTCCCAGAGGATTTCTGTGGCTGCTGGCTTCCACAGTCTGTTGGAATTTTTCCTTCAAAAAACAAAAAGCCATGCCAGTATAGTATGACAGCAGCTGAAAAATCAAACTTGTTGCTTTCAATGGAGACAACCCAAAAGGAGAGTTAAAATTAAATTAAATTAAGACCTTGAAGGTGATGATAATACTAACTAGCAAAACCCTAAAATGAACAGTGTGACTCTTGGAGCTCATCTTTGTCCCTTCATCCTAAAAACTTTTTAGAAATAATGCTTTATGAGCAGTGGAAGACTCTTCCAGAAACTCTTCACTGTAAAGGCTGTCCTTGGTAAAAACCTATCAATGCTTTGATACCATCCCCAGCATTCAATAGTTCTGCTCCAATTTACAAGATCATTGGCTTAATGGATTAATACTTAGTGAATGGAGCATGCAATTCCTAGATACAAGACATGAATTTTTATTTGGACCTAGGAGTAGGGAATGCTAAGAAGCAATATTAGCATTGGTTGGACCTCCTACAAGGATTGACAGAGAATTTAAGAAAAAAAAATTGAAGCAGAAAATGAACAAGCTATGAGGTGAATGTTAGATGGCTGCAGGAACCACTAATGATGGTACTTGGACCATTTGTAAAGTCTTCAAGGAGGAAAAGCCATTTATTTTCAACTCTCCTCATACACTATTGTTTGCATTCTTTCAGAACCAGCTGACTACTGTGACCAGCTCCTGACTTGTGCCACTGGTTCCTGCTTGAGACCCCACAGTTTGTATCTCAGATATCAAATGAGCATCCTATGTTTTCTGTGATGCAAATAAAACCACCTGCAAGTGATCCCAAGCCAAAGCTGTTTGACAGAGTTATGTGTTCAGGAAGGAGCCCCAGAGTAAAGCTGGAGCACAGCTTTTGGTGTGCAGGCTGACCCAAGCTGCTTGCAGAAGCTGCAACTCCTCTGCTGCTCCAGGTCCCAGCAGCTGCCTCCTGCTTTCCACAGTTTTCACACAACACTGTCCACACAGAGCAATGGTCTGCTAAAGCACTTAGCATCTAAATAAAGCATCTAAATAAACCATCTCCAAAATGTGAGCTTCCTTTTATAGCTTGGACAGGGACTGGTGCAACCATGGTCTCATAAGAGTTATAGGATATCTTTTCAGACTTGTGGAAGTATTACACTTAATATACAAAAGCAAGAGTAATTTTCACTGCTGGAAATTGTTGAAAACCAAGTATATTTTATCATGAGAGAAACCCTGTCCTTCTTTGAGTTTCTATTTAAAACTAGAATACCCAGCAACTACTTTATGGGAAGGGATATTCCCTTCCTCCTAGATCTGACAAGACTTTTCTTTGTCTAACTTACATACTCCAGGGGAACCTCCATTGTAACAAAAATTGTATCCAGAAGAATTAAAACAGCCCTATAACTAAGTCAGAAACATGGAGATCCCTTTCTAAAATGCAAATATTAATTTTAAAATGATACCATCACAGCTTCCAGGACCAGCTGTGCATTTTTTTTTTCTTTTTTTTTTTTTTTCCTCCTTTCTCTTCTACTGCCACAGAATCCTTGTTTTGAATTATCAGAACAATAATTAGATTCCAGGAAGTGAAGAGGGGAGGGCATTCTTGTCCCCCTGAGAGGAAGAGATAAAAGTTTCATTTCTGAAAGCTGATGTGCCAATGGCGGATAATGGGGAATTGGGATTCCTGCTTAACTGCATGGGAGAGTTCAGTGAAGTTTATTAATAAAACAATTTAGATAAACTCCATTTATGCATTATTTGTACTAGTATCCTGGCAACTGCTTATTTAGCATCTTGAACACATCAGGAATTTGAAAGAAAAATACAGAAATCTTCCCTCAGACTGTAAAATCTTTGACAGAAGTGGGTCTGGGAAGTAACGAAGAGTTTTCTTTTTCTGCTTCTCCTTATTTTTCTTCTTCCAACCAAAAACAATTTTCTAATATCCTTGGCATAACTACTATAATGAAGCATAATTTATTTGATCCTTACACAGCCCCCTTAGGATTACTTCTTGCAGATAGCCAATTATAAACTCTTACATACTTTATAGCTCTCATTATGTCTGACAGAGGCACACTAATAAATAATGCAAAGCCCCTTTTGTACCCAGTCTACCTTGAGAGAATACCGGGGTCTGCTGTGGAGGGAAAAAAACGCATCGTAATGCATTCTTATTTCCAAATGGACTGAAAAACTTTCTAGCTTCAGCTTGCTTCCTTGGGACACTTTTTTTCCCCAGACTGGACTCCTGGGGCTTGATTCATTACTAGATAAAAATCAAGTTTGAATAGAAGTGGACCATGACATAGAGAGTGTCACTGCCGTGTCACTTCCTTGTGACATCCTGTCAGCTGCAGACAAGAAAGGAGGTCTGAAAGCAGAACAGCCAGGTTGAATACAAATGAATGAATATTCAGTTGTAGGCTTTTCACAGTAACGAAGCAGAAAGGGTCAAGGCTCAAGGAGCACATTTCACCCTGTCTGTGCTGCCTTTCTGGTGCAACTTCCAGACACTGCTAGTGTTCAGGTCAAGGCTCTGGAGGAGAGCAGAACAGCTCTGACCATCCCTCAGCTGCTAGGATTTAAAGAGCAGCTGAGCAAGTCAGCAGAGACATGGGGTTGAGTATACAGAGATAAGGCCCCGGTGGAGTGCTTTACTTTTGCCTTTAATTGCCATGGTACTACTTCTTAAAGGCACAAGCTGTAACTATAATGACTGAGAAATGTTACAAAGATCACTACAGAGACCTGCGGGGGTCCCAAAGGCTGCAGCCGACATCTGAGCCCACCAGGGACTTCCGTGCAACCACTGTGTTAATATTGAAGCTTTTTTTTCCCTGCATAAGGAAAACAGGATAATAGTTCCAAAAGCCCCAGGGATTTCTTGCCTCTGTGTGGTACTTTGAGATCTTGAGAGAAGGTATTAACACAAGATTTAAAAATTGAAACAGCAAGCAAATAAACAAACCCAACTTTTCCAGGGGCACAGCCCCTGCTCCCGAAGGAGTGGGCTCAGACTGTGACCTGGGCTGCAGAAGCCTGAAGGTTCAACTCTTGGCACCAAAACTAAGCAATATTCACTATATGACACATCTCCTCGGCTAGTGTCTGGATGGACACAGCGAATTACAGTCTGAGATTCCAGCAGACTTGTAGGTCTACACTATCTTCAATATCCCCATGTGGCTCCACACAAAAGTGGACTGAGTGCATAGAATAAGTCTGTGTAGTACAAATACCTTAGCTACGGTCAAGTCAGAGCCCTGACACTGAGCCCTGCTAGATTATGCAATTAAATCAGCCCCTCATAGCTGGCTGTGGGGATGGCAATGGATGAGAGAAACAGAGACATTTGCCTTTGCATGCAGCTACAAGGAAAATTATCTGCCATTTTAACTACAGGGTTTGACTAATGCACACTGAAGCACTCACCTTCAATTAGCCATTTAACCCAGCAGATCCAGCTGTGATCTGAAGAGGCTGAGACACTGCTAAATGTTTCTCTCACAGGAGCCATAGGGAATGGCCAGAGGATATGATAAGCAGATGTAATCCAACTGGCAGAAAAATCCTGTGTTTCCAGGAATAAGCAAAATCCACAGTATCTTTTCCATTTTGTGCACCCCTCCACTTGCGATAATCTCAGCACCTACATATGTCATTTGGGAACAACATGCCCCTGGGAAACCATGCAAAAGTGTCACTTGAAGATTCAAGACTCTAACTCATGGTTTATGAATGCATCTTTTGTTTGCTTTTAAAAAATGAAATAAGCATAAATTAAATATGAGAAACTTTTTGCAGTTTGCAGGCAAACAACAAAGAAACTTAAAAGTGTAAATACCTGCTACTTTTGGTTAAGATGATTGTGGAAACAGCCTTTACATAAAACCTGATCCAGACAAGGTTGGGGTGTCCACAGTCTGGATATTTCCACCTGAGAAAACCTGTTGGCAGTATCAGGGTAACTTCAACATCATCAACAGCTGGAACCAGAATAAAGCCATCTTCCCACCTGGCAGTCACTGAGAGGTGGTTTGAAAGGCTTCCTCTTTCCTGTCTGCACCCTTCTGCTCACAACACTTCCCTCATCACTTCTTCCTCACCTGCCTCAACAGGGTATTTCCACAAGCATTTACATGGCTGCTTTGTAGAAAATAAGCATTTTTTGCTTCCTGAAGACAAGGAACAACATAGAGTCAGAAATCAGAGTTTGGAAGTGATACTTAACCCTATTTAAGATATCAAAAAATAAAGATTGTGCCACTGCAGCAGATGATTGTGTTCCAGGTCTCTGAGTCTACCACAGAGCAGATCTGCAGAAACTGGAGATAGAAACATACAATTTGCATCCAGTCCCCTGCTCCCAGGGGGTGGTTCATTCCCTGAGGTAGTCTGCTGTGCTTTGCTCCCTGAAGCACATTGCTTTAATCTGTGCTGAACACCATGGTGTGTCCAGTCCAATTCCAAAGGTCTCCAAGCAATAAAGGTGTATGGCTTTCCTGGGGCAACTGTTCCACAGCCAAATGGCTTGCTCTGGTGTGATTTCAGGGATGTAGTTAAATGGAGGCTTGTATCTCTGTCTCACCAGGAAAATACATCTGCACTTAAGAGCTCTCCTAGAAGAACTGTGTATTGCGTGTATATACACACTAAAGCAAGGTTGCTTCCCAACACTACATGACAATCTTCTGTCCCATCACACTGACCTTTCATTTCCATTGAGGAGAAAAGGACTCAGCTTGCCTCTCATTCCCCACCACACAAACACCACACTGTGAGAAGAAGCAGCACAACAAACACCGACAGCATCCCCAGGCACAGCAGCCTCCTGTAGAGCACAACAGCTCACCACTGCCTTTGGGAAGTGTTCAGTGCCACTTGCTGTGGCCACGTGGAGAGCTGAGCAATGGGGCTTCTCTCTCCCTAGGTTGAATTCCAGGTGCTCCAGTTCACCAGGTGCAGTGTGTCATTGCCTGTGCTAACAGGCACAGGTGACAACACAAGGGGCACCCAACAGGACTGCTCTTCCTCCCTAGAGCAGCCTGCTCCTGTACTGGCTAATGGGCCACAAAATACCACTTTGGGATAAATTTCATGTCACAGAGGATCTTATGCTGTGCCATTTGTGAAATAATAGTTAGGCACTCTTACACATTCCCAGATACATCTTCTTACCCCCTTTCTCCCCTTTCCCTCATGCAATTTCAAGTTAACATCAACCAGTTCAGGGAGCCACACTGACCAAAAAAAAAATCACAACTTTTTACAGGGTTATTATTCTGTTGGTATTAACTCTGCAAGTTGGCATACTGATGGATAATGTAAGTGTCCTGCCAAGGGCAAAGGACCACCCCCTCTCAAGTAAATCATCTTGAGCAAATCATCAGACCCTAGTCCAGGTCAGTTTGTTTGGAACGTTCCACGCAACCACACAAACCGGTTGGGAATCTGATATGGAAGGGAACAAAGAGCATCTAAACAGAGCTCTGGCATCTGACCAAGTACTGGAGAGGTGGGCAGAGCTGAGGGGAGCTGCAGTGCTGCCCACAGCTCAGAGTGGTTGTGGAGAAACACAGTAAATGGGGTGGAGAGAAAGCCCTGGAGACAACTATGCAGAAATGAGACAAAAGAGGGAACTGAGTGCTGCAAATGTGACATTGAGGGATATTCAAAGACATACAAAATAGGAACAGGATGAAAGCTGAAAGCTAAAGGAGCATAAACTTTTGAGAAAATGAGAACAGCTTCTATATTCAAGGCAGTTAAAAGGCCAAGGAGGAAAAGATTGTGACAGGAGCCATAAACGTAGATTACTTGCATCAATAAGGAAGAATAAACTGTTGTGTTATATGAAGGGGCCCTTCTGTCAAAAGGCAATTGGTGTTGGAAAGGGGTTTCTTAAGAGATAATCCTGTCTCAGTTCTCTGATGTACAGCCCTGCTACCGTACTTCTCACGTTTGTTCGTTACAATGATCTGCCTAACTGCCTAATAAGCATCATTCCGTCTGTCATCGCAAAAGGAGTTCATGGCTGCAATAAAAAGCTTGGATGCAATTCAGCAATCCCAAACGCCACGGCTCTAATTTATTCATTCATTTAGTTTTCAGTGGTGCAATGACACTGGCCACAATAGTATTACATGAGGCTGGTTTAAGTATCCAGGAGAGCTCAGAGAGCGGAAAATTCAATTCCCATTGCCATGGTGAGCGATGTATGCCACTGAAGAGAGCTTAACTCCCAGGGTAAGAAGGGTGTTTTCCTTGCACTATTCCTTTTGAGCATAGCCACTGTACTCACAAAGAGCATTATCAAAACTCAGAACTCATTACACTGACTGGGGGTGACAATTCCTTCGAATCTCATTTTTGTGGAAACTCCTTCCAGAAAGCAGTAGTGAAAATATGCTTCTGAAAATCATCAAATAGATCTACTGTATAAGGCACTAAAAAAGTCCTCTGCAAATTTGGACAAGGGCAATGTTTTCTAATTCCTTACAAACTGTCCCAAGATAGGCCTTCTGAGGACTCTGTATCATTACCTGCCACTCAGCTGACACTAATTCAGTTGGTTTTGGGTATTTTCCAAAGGCAGAATGGTGTAAGAACATAAACAACTTACTTTATTGACCCTTCACATCATAAAAAGGAGTTGGGCGGACATTTTGCAACAGAAAGTCCTTGCAGTAGGTACAGCTTCTTTTTGCTCTGCAGAGCCATGGCAAAAGGTGCCTTTGACAGCCCCCTTGTAGTGCTTGTTTTGATGCAGTACCTCGAAGCAGGGGTGCACAAAACACCAGCAGTGACACACTGCACGTCCAGAGCCTGTGGTGCAGTGAAATCAGGAGCAGCTGCTTTGTACCCAGCTTTACATAACTCCTGACAGGCCTATGAGCACAAGTCAAGGCAATGTTATTCATACAATTGTAAAAAATAACAGTGGTTTGCAAATGTTTACATGTTCAATTATATATAAGCCTTCCCCAGTGAGTACATCTGTCTCTTTTTGCTTTTCTCTGTCAGTCAAAATGCCTCTCAAATGCAGAAGCTGAATGCTGCAAATGAACATCAATAGAATTCTCCTTCCAGCAGGGCCCATGAAAAGTGAGGACAGAAAAATTAGTATTTGTATTCTCTTCTGAAGGGTTCCTGGGCTGGAATTGCCTCAGTTTATCAGCTTGCTAGTTGTAAGAAGCCATTTTGCTTTGGTGAATGCTATGCATGATTTTTTTCCTCCAGCATTTGAAATCAGGGGCACCCCTTTATCTGTTATCACTGCCTAGGGCAGATCCTGCAACCACACCTCTTTTCCTCAACCAGATGATGCTTTTACAGGCAGACCCAGAGTAGTGATGCTTTTTGATGGGAGTGGAAGAAGAGAAAGGTGCCATCGTATTTTACTAAAAGACCACTTTAAGTCAGAAGATAGGAGCAAGCTGCCTGCAGGAAAAATCTGCCTCTCAGCAATGGTTGAGAGAACAAGAGAAGGTCAGAGCAAGTCAAAATGCTTTGTATTTGTGACAGGTAAAGTGCCCGTCATGGGGTTACCACAGCTCAGTTTTCATGGTAAATCAAGTCCTTATATTTAACAGCCAATGTTATTCCTGCATTTCATAGATATTTCCATGTCTAAGGATATTGGAGAGGGGCTGACTATATGTAGATCCTGTGGAAGACAAAAGGGATTTCTACATCCCCTTGTACTCACTCCGTTTTCACTCATCTTTCCCAGATGTTACAGAGAACATGGGAAACCAGATGGCTATGTCATTCCAAGGCGGGGGTGTCCAGAGGCAGGCTGACTCAGTCCGTGGATGGGGAGGTGGTATCAGCCACAGGTGCTGCTGCTCATCAGCAAGAAATTAAATGCTTAAAACATTCACTTAGCAGAGTCATGAAAAATTCTCTTTCCCCTCAGTAAAAGAAAATCATCACAAGGTTGTTTGCCTTAACTTTTCTTCTTTATTTTAATAAAACCATTTTGCCTCAGTTTCTGTGCAGGAAGATCTTAAGTGACCCATTACAGGTCAGCCAGTGTGACTGATTTAATACAGGTGGAAGAAGCTAGAGACAAAGAATAGCAAAAGTATGACATCATTATACAGTAAAATATATTTCAGCTCCTGGGGAGAATATTGCATTCATCAGGGAGCAAAAGAAATGCTTATGTCAGGAGAGAAAGATTAAAAAAGTTTATTTGTGGGTCTCCTTCCTCACCTTACCAGGAAAAGAAGAGTTAATGCTGCTCCTTGGCATCAACTTTATAGTCAAGGAGATTATCACGATCCACTTATGGATGTGGAGCATAGCAGCACAGTCTGCAGGCTGTGCCAGCGTGGGATATGCTTGGTGGGCAGCCCTGCTCTCTGCCTTGTGAAACCAAGGGTAGCCATTTGACACTCAGAGAAAAATTAGGTCAAATCACTGCATTAAAGCCAGGCCAAAAAGAACAGTGCTGATGAAGAACAATAGTTGTGTGACCAATTATAGCGAATGTTGTGATGTGTGCAAGGGCTGCATTAGATTTTCAGCTACACTCTTGGGAGAAATGCATTATTTATTGGCATTACTTTGCCAATTATTTTAATGCAATATTTATTACTGCATTAAACAATGAGCCTTAGATCTTTGTAATGGAAGAGGAAGACGCTTGCTTGGTCTCAAAGCAGAACACCAAAGCGCAGCCAGGTCCCACTTCTCCTCCCCCAGAAGTTTATTAATGAATGAACTGCTCCTAACAACCCACTCTCTTTTTCTTCCCTGCCCTCCCCCTTTTCTGCCTTGAACTTCCAGCAGAGAATCGAGTCTTTGTTATCACTCAGGCTGTTGGTGAACTTTAGCTCCTTGCAGCAGCCTCGTGCTGCCCCATGGACCATGTTCCAGTCCAGAGATAGGTGAAAACATCCTCTGTCCACCTTGCCAGCAGGATCAGGACCCAGGGCTGTCCTGTGCCTGTGTCTGGATATGTTTCAGGGCTCTTCAGCACAGAAGTGGGCTGGACATTTGCAGCCACTGAAATGGTATCAAAGGATTTAAAGCATTACGGGGGAAGAACGGGTTTAATGGACACTCCTTCAATTCTAGGCTCTCTCTCGATCTTATGCAGCCCACACTAAATAATACATTGGCAACAATGACATGGGAAGAAGCAGACAAAGCCTTGGAAACACCAAAGCATTTCATGAATGGATCTTAGTTTTTTGTTTTTTTTTTTTCCTTTTGAACTTCTTCAAGACATTAAAAATTGCATCATCCATAATTTCCTTTCCTAGATGTGAAAAATGCTGCAAGGGGTTCCTCCTCCGCAACTCACTAATTAACAAGGATCAAAATGCAGTTTGTTAGAGATATAAGGGGAGATACCATGTGGCCAGTATTTACACTGCAGTGGCTTCAAGGGTTCAGCAGGAATAAACTGGACTACAAGGACATTGCAATGTGCTTTGGATCGTGCCTTAAGAGATCACAATGGTTCTTATCAATGGTTGTGGAAACCAGATGCCAGTGTCTGGTTATTGAGGTTTTATTTCCAGGAAGCATGTAAATCCTCCCTTTTATCAACATATCTCCTTTTTATAATATGAATGACAGATGGAGTAAGAGGAAATTGCATAATAAAATGAGTAAAAGCTGATATCGATTTGAATTTGTTCAGACACTGATGATTATCTCATTCTTTGAATAACAGACATCTGCATGCCTCTCATTAAAGCAGGAGTCTTTGAGCTACCATGTCCTAGCTGCAAGTTTTCCAAAGATTTTCAAATAAAATAACTGGTTTAAACACCAAAACCACCATGTTGTGGTATCTTAAAAAAATTAAACAGCCTTGACTTTTCAAGACTCACTGGCTCGTTTGCATTAACATCAAAGTTCCACAAAAGCAAAACCCCCTGTGGGATTTATAGCATGTAAACATTCAAATTAATCCAGAGCTTGGTGAGAGATTGACACAAAAGAGTAGAAAGGTGCAAAGCACAGCTTAATTAGATCATTATATTCCACAATGACCAGCACATGGATTATGGAAATCCAGCTTTATTAAAGTCCTGGATATGCTTATTTTAGTATAGAGCTGATATTCCCATTTAATATCAAGTTCAGAGAGTAACAATAATAATTATTATAATTACATGTACTGGATCCAGTATGACCACTTTATGCAGGGAAGCACCCGTGTTTTACCTTTTCAGCACTCAAAAGCACTGAGTAAAATAATTTAGCTAAAGTAAGAGCTAGTGCTATGAGACAGGAGAGAGGGAGAAACATGCCTGAACTTCACCAGAGCAAACCAGAGCAATCCAGTCCTAAATCAGATCTGCTTGCACTGGGCCTGGGCTTAAGTCATCTTTAGTTATCACAGCTGGGGTTGTGATCAGTGGCTGAGGGACAGTGAGCTTCATCTTATTTTTTTCCATTTCCTGAGGGTTACAGGCTGCTGAGACTGGTCAGCCAGGCCAGCTCACAAGCTAGGTGGGCTTGCTGGGAAATTTTAAGAAAGCTGTTCTTCAGAATGGCTTTAACCAAACAAGAAAATTCACAAAAAAACAGGTGCAGTTTGAGAAGGAGTGATAGGGGCAGGAGCCAAAAGATCCTTGTAAATAGGAATGTTTGTAAACTAAGAAATGCAGGTTTTGTGAGCTGAATAGCAACGCTGTCAGAAGCATTTGGACAATACTCTCAGGCACATGCTGTGACTCTTTGGGAATGTTCCTGTGAGAGGCCATGAGCTTGACTCGATGATCCTTATGGGTCCCTTCCAGCTCAGCTTATTCCATGATTCTGTGATTCTCTGGGATATGAGAAAACTGGTGTGAGCTGGCAAAGACATGACGTGATGGAGAGGAGAGTTCATGTGGGAATTTTCAGTGGGTACATGGGAACAAGAGATGAGCACAAACAAAAGTGTCTATTCAGTAGATTAATGCAGAGTCAAGAAACGAAAAGGAAATGATGGGACTTTTTTTTCTCTGAAGGTTAAGCAAAACACAGTTATCCCGAAGGAGTGTTCACAGGATTAATCATGCTGTTTAATAAACCTCACATCAGGATGTAGGAGCACTGCATTTTGGATGAACACCATCCACACTTCTGAAGCTTGAAACCTTTCCACGTGGGCTATGCAGCTCCCTCTAGCACCAACTCTGCAGGTCCTGGTTGAACCAGCTGTCCAGAAGCCTGCTCAACAGCTCCTTACCACTTTGTTAATTCAGGAGTACTTTTAACTGATAATAGGAGACCCATTATTCCTAACTCACTGCTCTTTAACTCCATCAAAATGGAGGAAAATGTTTCTAATGCACATAAAAATTCAAGCCCTGAGCTTCTTCAAAGACCCCAACAGCTTAGTTGCTACGAATCGCTCTGTTATGAGTCATTATGAAATCTATAGGGCTGCTTTTTATCCAGGAACAATCAAAACCTTCATCACAGGACTCCCCTTGTGCCAGATCTCCTGGTGTATCAAGCAGTTGCATATTGTCGCACACAAAAAAATTCTGAGAATGTTTTTTCTCGTAATAGAGTATTAACTGCATTTGTACAATACAGAATTATATTATTTTCAGCATGGTTTTGTTTCCAGCCACACTACCAGGCAGAAAAAAATACTTATCATTCACAAATGTCAGCTGAGAAAAATAAATCTATGGCACATTAAATCATACAACAAAAATGCTGGAAGAAAGCCCCTTACTGCTCCATTCATGCCCTGGAGCTTGCTGATCGTTACATATAAAACACACGCTTATTCTCATAAAATGCATTAAGATTTTATGGCACAGTGTCTTGAAATCACTCAGAAACAGCCTAGAAATGTCATTAGTGGGTGACTGTGCTATGTGAATTACAGCTTTTGCCCAGTATATTATTTCATACCCTGAGAAATTTGATCTACTCACATCATAATTATTTTCGTTTTCATCTGAACATTAACCCTGCTCCATCTATGGGTGAGTAACTAGCCTGGCTCAAAGTCCATTCCCCTTGGAAAGCAAAGTGTACACCAGCAAATTAGGAAAACAAAGGGCCAGTCTCTGTTTCATGTTAAGCTGAAAACATCTGGAAAAATAGGTCTTGTTATATTTGGTGCACACTGCACAGCTGCTCTGAGATAGCAAGGCAAGCATCACTATTTCAGATTAAAAAAAAGAGTAATAATGTGTTATTTTCTGACTTGGCAAAGATGATGCTAAATAAATCATGTGAATTATTCAGTGTTGAGAGACAGGTTATATTTTCTATTTCTTCTCTTTTCTCCATCTCACATGACTTTAATACAGGCAGAGGTGAGGAAAAAAAGGCCTTTCTTAGTCTCTGAAGAAAGGCTTCCTTAGTATTGACTGTAAATTGGGTTTTTCTAGGTGAATGGTCAGAATTTGTGTCTGCTGAAGCGACTGCCAGGAATGACAACACAAGGTTAGATTGGCATCTCCATCCTCCTAAAACTTCTACAGTTGGTCAAGTCTTCCCCATTTTCTTCCTTCTTCTTCCTGCATCTTTCCAAATGGTGTGCTGAGACGAACACTCATGTTGTCAAATCTCTCTGTATCCTTATATCACACCACAAATCCTGGGGGAGAGGATGCCCACCAATGCTATGCACACGTGCTGCCGAATCCTGCTGAAGAGGATTCAGCAGGAAAAGCCTTCTCCTGGATATTTATGCCTCCCTGCTCAGAGCTCAGGTCTGACAAAAGTTATGATACCTGAAAGTACTCCATCAGAGTAGCCATAAACATTCCCTAATGCAACAGAGTGCCTGACTTACATGAAGCCTTTCTTCACAAGCACTTTAAACAGAGGATTACAGTCCCCTTGACACAGCATAAATCCTGGATGCCAAGCTGGATGCCATGAATCAAATTGTCACTCCAGGGGCTGCACCAGACAGAGCCTGGCTCCTGAAGGCAAGGGGAGAGAAGAGCCAGAGGAACGCCTCCTCCCTGCTTTGTTGTGCTCATGCTGCACAAGAGCTACAAGGCCATTGAGCTAATCACCACCATAAAAACATTATTTCAATGCCTCTTACACGTGACAGCATTCTTTACTACTCTGCCCTGCTAATTTGTCTCAGCTCTCTTCTTTGGTTTTCCTCACTCTGAGAGATACTCTATCAGTACTGGGCATTTTGGGTAGTTAAACCTGCCAGGATGCCTGCCTTTTGTCCTGGGACATGTGTCCATCACCAATTGAACACACCCACCTATTCCATTCATTGTTGTCTGCAGATCAATGTTTTGATGGACATCACAGGACTGTGAGGCCTTCCAGCTTTCACCTTCCCTGTATGACTTTTGCTGTCTCCTTTTGTCCTTTTGTGTCATGCTGGGACAAGGATGGATATGACCATCCTCTGGCTTAAGCCAGGGACATGTGAGGAGAGGGTTTGGATCAGGACCCCAAAGGACAATGCAAACACTGCCAGTCTGTTCATCAGAGAGGATAATCCAAAGAACTGGAAGAGAAGAAGGGGAGATTTTTGTTGTTTCACTGGCCTTTATTGTTCTCTCAAATTCTCCCAACCATCTTCACAAATGCATCCAGGTTTGCATTTGGGGAAGGGCAAAGATTCAGCTCTTGTCTCAAAGGTAAGGATATTAAAATAAATGTTTTAAATCACAAGGTTAGACCAGCTGTAAACTTGGACAAGGGATTACAAATTCAGCTAAGAAATACATATTTTTCAGGTGCTCTCACTACATCTTATTTGGCTTGCTGAATACTACTTCTTTTGCAATGCTTGCAAAGTAGAGTTTTATAATTTCATATTACACAAATATAAATCAGTGAAGTATAAGCAAATCAAATACAAACAGATGTAATAATGGCAATAGATTATATTTTGACCTCGTCTTTCAAAAAGGGTGATTACAATATCATGCCTATTAATATTTCTTCCTTGAAAGAATTGAATAATGGCTCAAAATGTTAAAGAATCAGAATTACAGAATCATAGAACAGTTTGGTTGAAAGTGACCTTTAAAGGTCATCTGGTCCAAGCCTCTACAACTAGCAGAGGCATCTTCAACTAGAATAGGTTCGTCAGGGCCCTATTCCACTCAAACTTAAATGTACCATATACTTCTGGTGTGAAACCAGAAAACTTGTTTAGTCAGTGTGGGTACTTGTAATGCATTAATTGTCACATTTCATAGGTATATAGCCTTCCTTGAACATGGTATTACAAAGGCATAAAAAGAAGAGTCTCCTGTAATGTGAAAAAAAAAGGAGAGTGTAAGGAATTATGTAAATGGCGGAAATTGCACAAAGACACTGACAGAAATACGTAATGTAAACAGATGTAGTATCACAAACACAAAATAGAATTTCAGACCTAAGAGAATATGAGACATAAGAGACATAATTGATAGCTGTACAGCTGTGTAGATATAAAGATGCAGAAATACAGAATTCGTATTATAGCATCCTTTCCAGCTTGAAAGCTGCAGTCAATTTAAGTTGTATTTCTTTCTTTAGAATAATGCAATTGAAACCCCCAAAAATGTGTCTCTTAGGAAAAGAAGTGCTTAAATATTATTATCTATGGTGAAAAGTAAATAAGGAAAAAGTTAAAAAAGTGGTGTGGAAGGAGAGAAAAGATGCTGAATAGCAGCCTATTTAGTTCAACAATACAGAGGACTTATATTGATCTGGAAATAAGAAATCCGTCATCTAATCCGTCTATGGTGATGGTACTTGTGCTGCTATAATAACCTTGGAGCAACTGAGATGTGGAATGCAATTATAGATGGTGGAATAAAATAGATTGAATTATATGATTTTATACTGGAATCTGTCAGTTTTCAAAGAATAAACTTTTTCCCATTTCATTCTAAAACATTCCTTAGACTGAAGATCAAACTGCTCCCCTAAAATGAGGGTGGAAGTTCGCCCTCTGCAATGCCATGCCTCAAGTAAATTTACAGGACATGAGAATCCCAGGATCTCATAACAAAAGTTTAAACTTTCTTTCCCAGGGGTAAGTGTCCCCTCAGCTTCCTACCTGACTGATTCCTCTCTTCTTAGCATCCATTGATCTCTGTCACGTATGACATAAAAATGTCACAACCATCACCCAATGCTCACCTTTCATTTAAACCATGGTCTTTTTTTTTTTTTTTTTTCAAATATTAAGACAAAATTTTATCATTCAAAGTGTGAGAATATTTTGAATTCTAAGAAATGAAAATGAGGAAGCCATGCTGCAAAACAGGATGCTTCCTCCCCTAAAATCTTCTACAGAGCAACACATAAGTCCCTACAGACTAAAGTAAATTTAAACACCTTTTGCATTTTTATCAGACATTTCTTTCTAGGTTTTCAAAAAGAAATATTGCTTAATGTGCCTAGTTTCTTGTCATGGGGTAGCTCCTTCTCGGCTGACACAGGGGCTAATGTGCTAAAATTCTCCTCGCTAGGTAGAATTAGCTTATTTTTTAGTTTTTACTGAATTAGCTACATAAAAGAAAGATCTTTTACACTCTACAATCTGCAGCCAAATGCAGTGAGACAGCTGCAGTTTTATAGAGCATCCTTCACTAAATGAAATCCTAACAAATGAAAGTTCAGTGCTTAGAAACTGTCTTTTCAAACTGTCATGTAAAATCTTTTGCCTTTAACTTGTGTTATATCAAAGTTTCCACTTATATCTAGAGCTACAAACTAGATTGATTGCCAATGTTAGAAATGGACGAGTCCTTTAAAAGCTTCCCCTTTAAAATCATTTTATGCAGTCTTCAAAGCTATAACATCAGAGATATTAACAGCCCCAGAGGCTTTATTTTAAAGACCACATAGAAAAAAGGAAATATTTTAATATTAAAAAGTCTTTTATATAACCCCCTCAGACAGGGAGAGGGGGGAGAACCTCTGCTGAACCTTTTCAAAATATGTGAGCCCGTTTTTGCAAGAGATCCTGGAGTTTCTGAGCCTGGATATCAAATTGTATTAGCTGCCCTTCTGTTGCTCCATCCACAAGAAAGGAAGCTGAGGGTGTTGGCATATGGACGGTGACAGCATCAGTACAGGAAGGTGTATCCTGGAAAGTGCAGCAGTCAATATGCAAAATAGAAATCGATTACACTTCTTTGTAGCTTTAATAGCTGCTGTCTGCCAGACTGAAGCTGTTCAGACTTGGTTACGCATCCCTGATAGCACTTGGATGATATAGTAGGACTTGTTTTCAATAGACATTACCTATCTTCTGTCAAATCTTCCTCCTGTCAAATCTTTTAACCTGTCTGTGAAGCTTCACTTCTAGTAACCACGAGAATGTGAAGGGGCATTACCTTGCTGCAGGCTAAATTCCATGGAGAAATATTTGTCTATGACCAAACAGTTATGTAGTAACCAATGCAATGTCAACAACTGAGGATGATGAAAGATTCCCAGAATGCTTCTTAGACCTCTCTGATGTATGACAACTCACTGTTGGGTGAGGTTTGCATTTTTCTGAAGCTTGTGCACCACAAACAAGTGCTTCGCATCCTGAATATGAACTAAGCTTTAATTCAGACACATTTGCTTTGAGGCATGTGAGTTGTGATGTGTTTGGGAGGTGCTTCAGCGCTCAAATATTTTCAAGAAAAAGATCATAAACTAATAAAAATCAAAGCAAGCACTACAAATGGACTGAGAAAAATAAAAGGAAGGTTGCAGTGATTTCAGAACCAAATCATTACTTTTCAGTACATAAACATCTCTAAGACACCATCAGCAAGCTTTCTGTCTAATACTCATAGATGTTACCGTGTACAAGCGAGTACACAGTAGGAGACACTTAGTAATATATAAGATACAGTAAGGAGGTACCCTTGCCCTTAGCACTTTTTCCTCAAAAGCTAAGGTAGAGTTCACGATGATGTTAAGAAAACACTTCTCTGAAGCAGTGGATGTCAAGTCATACTCATGTCAGTCTGTGTCCTTACTTGACACAGGTCAAGTCAATTGACCTGCAGTCATTGATCTGCAGCAGAACTGAGGACAGAGCCATGCAATGACTGCTTCAACATCCACATTGAAGAGCCTTGTCACAGGCTGAGTGATTACATGCAAACCAGCTCCCTGCTGATCTGTAGCCCCTCAGTAAGGTGTCTCTAACACAGAGAAATGGAACAGGAAGGCACCATTTCACTTTGCTGCAATGCTCGTGTAGTTCTGTCCTGCTACTCATCGCTGAAGCCACCCATTCTGACTTAAACACAGATTTATTTCTCCCATCCTTCTTTATTGTTGGTTCACCTTGCTTGAAAAATGGCCACTTCCCTTCTTTGAAAGATGTCTGGTGTTTTCTAACATCAACTAATGGACACTCTTATCAATGGCAGTAAAATATTTGGCATCTCCATAAAGCAGCACACCTTGCTGGACCACAAGAGGAAACTGCAAGCCTGTAAATATCCCTGTCTTCTTGTCATGCTGCTTTCCAAGGATGACTCTGAGATACAAGAAGCCTGACAGAGTCCAGACTGTACTGGGAGGCAGAGCAAGGAGTGAGGAAAACCCACTGTGCTATCTCAGGGCTCTCCTCACCAGAGCTGTCATACAAGCAAACCCTAATTCCAAATGCACATTCAAGAGAAAAATGTGAATGCTTAGTTGTGTTCCTTAAGCAAGCCATGTGTCACATGGGCTTGCTTTGAACTGGAACAGAAAAATAGGGTACTAGACACTTGGGACTTTGCCGTTCATGTAGCAATGCATCACTTGGATCTCCCCTGACCTGCTGTATTTTAATTCTGCTGCAAAATCTAAAAGAAAAGTTACATTAACTTTCTGACAACCTAGCTGCATCAAAGGGGATCACAATTCTACCACCTGACCATCAGGCACTTCAATTCTATGAAGCTTTCCATTTCCCTCCCTTTTCCAAGGCTTGCTCCAGAAAATGTCACAAAAGACACACAAATGACACATGGCAAATAAATTTGTAGAAATGCTCAGCTAAAAGATCTTTTTTAGCAGGTTAACAGGTCTCTGCTGAAGAAAGATTGAAAGCACTTCTACCCCACAGTGTTAAACAAACGTGCTGGGAGCAGATGCCTCAAAAACGGTAGGAGCTGTGGCCAGAGGAAGTAATATTTTTTGTCAGGGACATTCCCAAAAAAGAGGGAAAATACAGTTCACAATGATCTGACAGGAAACCAGCAGACCTTCACAGATTCTTAAAGTTTGTCCCAGATGCATACAGTACTCTAAAATTCATACTCTAAAAAGATCTTGAAATATAATAAGCTTCTATGGAAGCTTTAAACTCAGGATCTACATTTACCACACTTTAAATAGAACAGATGGGTCCACATAATTAGCAGCTTATCTGCATATATTTGTAGATAAGGAAAGAAAATGCTTAATGAGCAAGTAAGAAGTCTGCATTTTTCTAAAACTTCCAAGCCTTTGGGCCACAGCTCTATCTTTGCCCCAAATATAAGAATTTAACTGGCATCACAAGGAGCAGTGCAGGTGGAGGATTCTTTAATCTTTTAAAAGTGAAGAAGCCTTTCAGATGCCCTGCCTCCCCATTCCCACAATTTCTGCAATTCAGAATATGAAAGGACAAGAAAGAACAACTTTAGGAAAGAATTAACCTTACCTCAAACACTGTTAGACCATCTAGTTTTAATTTTTTTAAGCCTCCACAAATTACAGAGCTTTACAGAGCTCCTGCTATGAACCTGACATACTTAGGTTTCTGCTGTAGCCAGTAGTTTTCAGAAGAGATAAACCATTTTTGCTGGTATGCCATGATGGATGTGCCAGGCACAAGAAATACCCATGACAGATCATTTTACTTCTTTGCTGAGAGATCAAAATTAGTCTTATCCAAAAAAGGGAAAAGAAGTCAAGAGATTATATGGGCTTATAAAAAAATGTATGGAGGAGAACTTAATTTTGACTCCTGAACATTCAACTTCTTGTACTTTAAATCAACCACAATTTGGGCTCTGGTATCACCAATATTCATACATTAACTGAAACAAGCCTATAGTTTGTTGACTTTCATTTATCCTGCCTTCAACTGTTTAAGCAACCAAACCAAAAGTCACACACCAATGAACAAGACAGGCAAGAGGTAAGAAAATAGTTATAAAGTTTTATAAAGTCTTACCCTTACTCAGATGGGAATAATATCCACCTGAATGTCACTATTGCTGAACTATGGCCCCAAGAGTACGGAGAAACAAGAAAGAATTTAGAAGAAATTAGAGGAGACAAAAGCTTGTGGGCTGTTTAGAAAATTCCATGGGTTTGAGAAAGGAAGGAAAAACTCCTGATAGCTGGGAAAAGAGGTGAGGACAAATGAGTGGAACCAATTAATAAATGAGGCCAATCACACTTGTAAATCCTTCTAAGTTTTTTCTTCTTGTAATGGCTCTATATAGAGCAAAAAAGTGAACACTTTTCATATTTTAACTTGGAAATTGGGCCAGTCTTTTTAATTGACATTTTAGTAAAAAATAAAATTATACTTGAAAATCTGAATTTGATAGTTTCTGACAAACTTTAGAAGGAAAGTCAGATGCAAAATTCAGATTTGAATAATGCAGTTTCTGAGCAGCAGGTACAAGCAGTTACAGACATAATGTGCTGAAAATTATTAAAGTCAAAAAGATGTGTCTTCAGCTTCAGCATGGCAATTCTATAATTTTTTTTATTTGAAGAAAATTAAAGTCGGCACTGTAGGCCAGCAAAGGAAATTGGAATAGTAATGACTAAAATATTTTCTTTCTTTTCTTGTCTTTTCTTTTCTTTTCTTTTCTTTTCTTTTCTTTTCTTTTCTTTTCTTTTCTTTTCTTTTCTTTTCTTTTCTCTTTTCTTTTCTTTTCTCTTTTCTTTTCTTTTCTTTTCTTTTCTTTTCTTTTCTTTTCTTTTCTTTTCTTTTCTTTTCTTTTCTTTTCTTTTCTTTTCTTTTCTTTTCTTTTCTTTTCTTTTCTTTTCTTTTCTTTTTTTTTCTCCCTCTCTTTCTCCCCCACCTTGCTCCCTCATCTTCTTCAGTTATCTCCCCCTCTCAAAATCTCTTTTAAGAAATTGTATAAAAAGAGCAACTGAACAAAAGAACTGTCATGTCAAACTATATCAGTAACAAGTTCAATAGTTTTTTTTCCACTTATTCAGAAGAATTTGCATCTATTAAAAATCTGTGAGTTTCAATGTATCGAAATTTTATAGGATTAAAAAATCTGAAAATTTTGGATTGTTTTATGTCAGTATTTTTCATCCCTGATTTTGTTTGAATACATAAATGATAAATACTATCTTTTGTATACTAAATGGTTTGATTTTGCAGAAAAACTAAACATATTGACAATTATATACTTTTCCTAAGGAACAGATGAGATGAAGCTAATCCACCACAAGAACGCACTACAAAGCTTAACGCAGTATTAACCAACACACAGCAGTGCAGAGAGAGATGCATTTGCTTAAATACAATTAAGACACCCCTTTTGAATGAGAACCTTTTGACAAACACATACATGACGAGTGCTGACTTATTTCAGGCTTGCGTTGTGCTGCATCTTTCCCTTGGTGCAGGGCAGACTCAGCTGAGTGATGATAATGGAGGATCCCAAAGGCAGCTCCCATTCTGCACCAGTGATTACACACCTCTGTGGCCTTGCCTTTATCTCACTGTGCAGCAACAAGCTCTCATGTGAACATTCTCTCTCTGTTTGGCACTGGAAATGATGAATGGAGTTGTTTTCTTGTAAGAACACCCTGTAAGAGCTTTTAGAAATTACTGAAACGGGGCGAGCACTGCAGAGACAGGGTCTGCCTGGAGTGCTGCACCTGGACTGGAGCACCACCCTGCACACACAGCTCAGCTTCTCTGGATCTCACAGCAGACAAGATTATTTATGCTACTGCCTTTATCCTGTTGGATCCACCAAATGGCATCTGAAGTGGTTCTTTGCAGAGCCTGAGTACCTTTCTTACCAGGGTCATAACAAACCAGTACCTCCCAGCACAGCACAGGTGCCTATGCCTGTGCATCAAAGGCCGTTCTGCAAGGCAGCCTTCTGTCTTTAAAACACTGGGTTTGAATGGAGCTATAGTGGGTCAGTGCCAAAGAACAGAAGGGACAAAATCATTCACTGTTCTTCTGTACACATGGATGTTGCTAATGTTACAAACCATAATTCAAAGTGGCTTTCAGCTAGTGAAAATACCACACTTGCCACTTCACCCTCTGCTCTAAATTCCGATCAGCTTTCCTTCTCTTTTCACAAACAAAAGGAAAACGCAGGTGATGAAAACTAATGTAAAAAAAATAAAGAGAAAATGTCCCTTTTCAGAAAGAAAAAAAGCAGGGATCAAACTTCAGGGGAAAAAAACCCATCTGCTGCTGGGTCTCATGTCTCCCCACAGGAGAAGTTACACTCATTCCGCCAGGACTTGATGAGACACAAAAATGGTTAGAGGAAGGCAGAGATCCATTGTGTTATTTCATTTGGCAGAAACAGTTGTGGGACCCTCCCCAGTGACAGTAAGACACCTGGATGTAGGGAGGCCTGCAGCAGCAGAACAGCCTCAGCTGAGCCAGCCTGCAGCTGTATGAATGGGATTTTGGGGCTACAGAGGGGGTGGAATTAGTGGTAATTTCTCAGGATTGGGTTACAGCCTCTGCAACTTCACTCACCCCAGGGGTTCTCAAATCCACAAATGCCGTTTCAATGTCAGGCTTGCCAGAGTATGCAAACAGACTTTACACAACCTTGTAAAGTGGGTCATTCTGCTGGCAGATATTCAAGTAGGTCTCTAGAGCAGACACCTCAAGCCCAGGCAGCTGCCACCTCGAAGCCTTGGACCTAATTTTTTTCCCTGAAGGTTGCCATTCTCTTAGGCACATACACAGCATCACTCAGGAAGTAAAATAACATCATGTGAACCTCCCAGCTGATGGCTGCTTGCTTAAGCTAAGTGTTGTTGTGACTCTCTGTACTCTTGGCTTCTTGGTCTGCTGCCATGTGAAAGTGAGATGGGGGACAGTTTCAGGAGAGCTCAGTCCCAGCATTGCCAAATGCCACAGAGGATGCTCTGATCCTCATGAGGGCTAGTGACACCTTCAGACACTGCTGAGTCTGTTAGAGAAGTGACATAATTAACCAGGCCCAAAATAATTTATGATAAGAGTTCATCCAAAATCATCTCTTTACTTTGCTGACAACTGTCTGCCTTAACAGTGACTAAGTGACACTACAACATTCACACAAAATCTTCATAGATCATGAAAAATCAACTTAAGAAAAGTTTGCCATTGAAACAGGAAAGCAGTTAGAACCACCTGATATGTCAAGTACAGCAGAAACGAACAGCATCTATGAAGGAGAACTCATAGGAGACACTGTAAGAGTTTCCAGAACTTCAGTTTCTCATTTTGTTTTCCAGCCTGTCTGAGTCAAGTTCAAGAGGCACAAATGACTTACCAAAAGGGATCAGACATGAAGGAAGTAAGTAGTCTAGGACAGGGTGAGAAACAGCTTGTGGATAATCAAGAGTATTTTACTCTGGTCAGTAAAGAACTGGCTAGTGAAAAAAACCACCAAAACAAAAACAAACAAAACAAACAAACAAACAAAAGTAAAAATACTTGAAACAAAAATAATGCATAGGAAATATTTTGGAGGCTATAAAGAATATTATCCAGAATACTTCATGTAAAAACCCTCAAAAGCCAGAGATGCTGACAATGATGTTTGAACGAATATAGAGTAAGTTTTAGCATTCCCTTGCTGACTGATGTATTTTCCTTTCAGCATTCAGTTTCAACACAGACTGGAGAGTCATTAAACGTCAGGAGAGATCCTGTTTTGGAAATGAAGATGTCTGTGTGGGTGTAAGATTAAATGTTCTCCCATCTTTCAAATGACTCAATGTCTGAAAAACCCAAATGCAATATTTTGGTTGAAATGGTGTTTAATCCAAGCCTAGCTATAATTTTAAGCATTCACAAAGATCTGCAAAAGGACAAAGCCTGCTATCTGT
The DNA here is from genome assembly GCF_030490865.1 of Poecile atricapillus. Lineage (NCBI taxonomy): Eukaryota > Metazoa > Chordata > Aves > Passeriformes > Paridae > Poecile > Poecile atricapillus. The sequence continues at coordinate 64,621,124 of NC_081249.1, read as the reverse complement.
CATTCTACTGACTTAGGAGATTTTATATCCCTTCTGTTCAGTGCTTGGCTCCCTTGGCTGTGTCGTCAAGATTAAGCAAAACAGCACAGACAGCAGGATTTTATAATATCCTTGACATGGCTGCTACCACCTCTAGTTATTGTTGGAAAGCTATTTGTCTGAAGCCTCAATCTGTTTAGCAAATGACAAAAACATGAAGCTGGGAAAAGGAGAGCAGAAGTAAAATTTCTACAAAGAGCACGAATTGTGGTTATGGGGTGCTGCTTGCGTATTGAGGATTTGAAGTACTGTGTGGGATTACATGTGGGCATGGGTCCACACGACTCTATCCAGTTATAAGGTGCCTTGTATCAAGATATACAAGAATTGCAACAAGCACAGAGTATAAAGTAACAAGTAAAAATTCACTACATTTATTCAAATTGGACTAAAATTTTGAAAGCATTACTTTTTACCTGAAGACTTTGTTTCAAAGGACCTAAAACAACTTCAAGCTGGACCACATGTTATCTGTCACCCAACAGCCAGCACAAAGCTCCGTGTTCACCTTGGCATATTCAATAGGAATATGACATTACTTAGTGCCTGTCCTGGATCCCCTTGGTACAGCCAGGTGACTTTGCAGTGCAAAGATCCAGAATTAATGAAGATGGAATGGTGGCCTGATTTCTGTTCTGATAACCAACTGTTGAGGAGCAGAGCTGCTCCCCCAGAGCCCATCTGGACACGCACACTGCATGAGGCATCACTAATGAAATGAGGGGGGCTTAACACCCTTTAGCTGAGCCTAGGCCTGGCATTAAGTGCTCAGCCTCTGAAATTCAGCCTTTCCTGAGAAGATCCCACCAGCCATGAAGCACCATAATCACTGTCTTTTGAAATTATTGTCCATGTGTTATGACCTCTGGATTTCAGAAAAAAAACACCTGTGACTGTGATTTGTGATGAGCATCCTTTACCAAAACCATTGCAGGCTGTGGAGATTCGAACAGTATGCCTCACGAACTCAGCAATTCATCCTCAAGGTATTTGAGGGATGGAGTGCATTCTTGAAGCTACAATGTGATGTTAGGTTGAATCCACCAAACCCCAGCAGCTCCTAATACTCAGAGTAGCAGAAAGGGACTACAGAAGTGAGGCCAGAGTGGAGGAGAGCCGGTCCCAAACGCCCAATGTTCACAGCTCTGCATGAACTGCTGCAGGCACATATGGCAATGTTGCTGCCCAAAGAGGGACTTGGGGAGCTGCCACCATCCAGTTGTAAACTCAGCCTTCCCCAGCCAGCAGCTCCAGGGCTGAGCTGCACTCCTCTTTCCTAGCTGGAGACAGGGGTTGTGCTGCAGACCTTTCTCGCGGCTGAACTCAGCCTGCTGTAGGAAGGCAGTGGAGAGTGGGAGCTCAGTCCCACAGACTGTGAAGCTCAAAAGTCATCAGGCAAGCACATTCTGGAAACAATTACAGTTTCCTTTCTCCAGGGAACAAGGCTCTCAAATATTGTATTTCCTTTCTTCCAGCAAACCCTGTGATATTTATTTTCTGTAACACAGTGTATATATTATCTACATGAATCATTAGTGCCAAACAGTCTTACAAAATGAAAAAGTAGATGATAGTGTTGTCCAACAGCACTAAGCTATAAAATGAAGGCTGTTTGTCAAGTAAGTAAAGCACCAGATTGAAAATGAAACAGTTCTGCAATGAAAGTGAAGAGAAACAATTATTGAGTAATTCTTCCTAGCAGGATTATGTGATAATTTGCCCCTGAATCAAAAATGAAAACAGCATTGACTTCTTAAAAAATTATAATAAATCAGGTGAACTAAAAAATACGGTTTGTTGGAGGATTTTTAAGTATTTGTCAATAAAACAAAAAATCCCAAACAAATTTATTTCTGTGTCAACACTCTGAATAACAACAAAGGCCACAAAAAGCTCATTTTTTGGCAGATTCACACAAGAGTAGGGCTGACAGCCCATCAGTTCACATATTCAACCAGGGCACCTCAGCAGCAGATTTTGTTCCCTCCTGGCCCCTCCTGCTCAGCGTTGAGGTCAGCCCTTGTGAGTCCCAGGGCTTGGGCTTGCTTGGAAAAAATAACTATTCAGTGAAACAAAGAGTGAGAGAGACTGGGTTGGGGGGGGGGGGGGGGGGAAACTCCTATTTTTCCATCTAGTGCAACAACTATTTAAGCACTTCATGTTTAATAAAGGTTTCCACAAGTAGGACAGAAACGAGCCCCCCAGGGAAATGGTTTAGCTTTCCCAGGGGATAGAAGCTTGCACCCCCTTGGCACTGAGGGCAACATTTGGTTTGGGCTCTCACTATCCCCCCCGCCCCTTGGTGACCCTCATCCTGAAAATGTCTTCAGCACTCTCAGGGCAAGCTCCCAAATATTTTAAGGATGACTAAAAGTCATGCTTTTCAACACAGCAACTACTCGGCAGGGGGAAGGGGTAGGAGGGACTTTGCTTGGTGCAGAGGCTTGCACGAATTGCAGAGTGCTTTATCGGTCTAATTTTGTCATCATCTGGTTTGCTGGCTGCTGGGCTTTCATTAATCAACAAGAAACACCATGCTCGGCTAATTTGGAAAAGTCAATCTGTTATGAGCTTTCACTTGTTTAGAAACAATCCCGGCTGAAGAGAACAGCATGGCTAGAGTGAGTCTTAAAAACAGGCTTTCAGCAGCAACCCCTGTTGTCAGGTGTCAGACAGCAGGGGAGTCCCCAGCTAATGCCTCTTACAAGTAAATCCTCTCCCCTCACTTCAATATCCATCTGTATCACTGTTATTGCTTTCCTGACAATTCCTCTGTCTCTCCAAAGAGATAATTGAAATGTCCTGCTGTTTCTCTGAGTTTGTCCTTCGAAGCCCATTAAATCTTACTCAGCTATGTATACCTTAGAGAAAATAAACTGCTATGCCATGATTAATCATCTCACATCCTGGCTTATTTGGGAGGTGGGTACACTGAGAATGACTGAGGATATTGAAGGGTATTAAAGAAAATTGAAAAAGAAGGAGAAAAATGAAAGGCCCTGTGCACTAACTAGAAGAGGGGGAATAAACAACCGAAAACCAGGATTAGAAAAAAAAAGAGCCACAACCCAAACAGAACCTCTTCCTACTACTTGCACAATGATCATCCCACTGAACATCCCACTGCTCTTAGGGAGAAGGTGAAAAGGAAAACACATGGCAATGATTAGTCAGAGGAAGGAAGACACTTGGATAAACAGTGATGACTACTGTGTCAGCAAGGGAAGGCAGTCTATAAGGGAAAGTAGAGCTTCTATATAAAAAAGGAAAGGAGAAAATGATATGATTAAATTCTGGTACTTGAAATGAAGAGAGAATAATAGGTGTAAGGATTAGATTCCTCTCTTTTAAATAGAACCCCTGAAAATCCAAAAAGGATTTTGGTCTAATTGTGCCTTACTTTTAAATATCCTGGGTCCAAGCAACTATCATCCTAATTGACTTAGAAATTCCATTTTCAAGAAAAACCCACTGTTATAACAGGTGCTTCTAGAAAATTTATGTGCCTGAAATGGTATGTACCTGCTATGTTGTTCCAGTGGCAGTGATCTAGCAGGAAAGCCACTGTGGAGTTAGACCAGATGGCAAGACAGAAATAGGAAGTCTCTGCAATTTCTTTAAATAAAGAACAACTAAGGGAAAAGCAGAGAAAGCTAAGAAAAAGCCAAGCGCATAGAAAAAAAAAAAAAAAGAGAGAGCAAAATAGCAAAGTTTGGTGGATAATGAAAGGAGATGCAACTTGAAATCAATGTGAGACAATCACTCCTTATCTGCACACAATTAGCAGATAACATGGACATCAAAGGCAAACTCTGCTTTTTGCAGTTTGCATATGCTTGTTAACACAGATTTCTTCATTCAGTAACTTTTCCACAGTTTGACTCTTCAGATAACATCCTATTGCTTTTCTGCCAGTTGTTGGAAATGAAAATCCACTAAATCCCATTTTTCACTTGTAAGGTTCCTGTCTCCCTGCTTTCCTTGTTAGGCAGTTCTCACACAAAACTTTCACTCTCACAAGGAGTGCTGCTGCCCTATAATTTAAAAGGTTTTCTATACAACCAAGGTCTGAATACATTATCCTCACACACTTGTGGGGATAACAACCCCTGGTGTTGCCACAGAAGGAGATGCAGTCCATGTTAGACCAAAGTACCAAGAAGGAGTTCAAAAAAGTCCAACACAAACCTCCTTTGTGACAAGAAGACCTTGTCTTCTTAAATCTTCTTGTTTAACCTCTTCTTCATGGAGGTTTAACCTCTTCTTTATGGAAACAGCCTCTTGTTTTCAGTTACTTTTTAAACAGTGTCCAATGGCCCCAAGAAATCCCAACTCCAGCTAAAACCGTGCCTCCACTGCTCCCAGTACAGACTGGAGCAGGAGGATGGCTCTGAACTGCTGACCATGCCATGTCTGGCACAGGGCCAGCACTACTTGCCTTGTTCTGCTACCTTCAGAAAGGGCCTGGGTCCCTTAATCACCGAGTCACGTCAGAAAATGGGATCATATTAAAAGGCTCAGGAAGGGTGCCAAAATGATACTCAAACTATTCTGAACCCCTGCAATCAGCTTAAATATTACAAAAGAGCAAGCTGCATCCTAATCTACATACCCTCTCCCACTTCATTTATTTTACATTAAGCAATACATTCCTTAACTGACTAAGGAAATCTTTCTCTGAGCACTGTAACTAATGAATCCCTCTGCCAATGGATAGTGTTGGTCCAGAGGAACTGCACATATAGTGCCTGTCAGTTCACTTGATAGTGTCTGATATAGATGGCAAAACCTCAACTTCTTGGTCAAAGCTGTATCAACACTTAGACAAATTAAAGTCCTCCTGGAGTTACAGGAGAAATATGTCCAAGGCCATAAGCAAGCATATAAAAATTATGTTATTGATTCTCTGAGCTGGCACTTAGTCCCATGCCTTTCAGAGATGCTGAGATTTCAGAGATGCCTTTCAGAGTGCTGCCACTGCATTTTACAAACACGCTTCTTGTTTGGTTTCACCTTCCCCTCAACAGCAGCTGCCTTGGCAGTAAACCGATGATGTAAAACATGAATCCTATTCTGCAGTGAACACACATCAGAAAAAAGGCATTGTCCCCACCGGCCGTCATGTCACAGCTTTCAAGAAGTCCCAGGAACAACAGCATTTTGAGGCCAAGAATTGCTAAATGATTAAAACTCAACCAGATGCACTGTGCAGCAGAAGCAGCAGCCTCTGTGGAAAATTCACGAAGGTTATCCTTTGAAAATGCTAATCAAAAGAAAAATGATTCGCTTTGGTACCAGCCACTCTTTAAAATAACAAAGAGTGTGCTCATTTGGATTGCAAGACTATTTGTGTAAAGACAGGAAGAACATGGGTTTAGCATAATGATGAGGTCATGTTGTCAGAAACCAGCCCAGACAAACGTGTCCCCAGAGGCCACCAGTTTAAGGCAACAGAAAGAATCACCATGTTGGACTGCGGGGATTATTTTTCGTTCTGCAAACAGCATGCTCCACTCTGCACCAGTGAGAACTTTTTCACCATTCAGTAACATGTGGGCTTTGGCTCTGCAAACTCCATGACCTTCTCGAAAGACCAATGAATAATACGTGTTGATAGGCATTACAAGAAGCACGTGTTCAGTGCAAATATGGTTGGTTTTGACATCCAGGACTCTAGCTATGGGCACAAGCCAAAACAGAGCAGACATTATCTTTGTTTTCTAGTAGTTCATCATGCAACTCCCAGCCTTCTCCATGCTTGTCATTCTTAAAGCTGCTGCGAGTGAGTAGAAGAAAACCCTACTTGCAGATCAGAACTTGACCAGTATTTGGAAACTACTTTTAATACAGAGCTTTTCCACAGAGAGCATACATTGTTCATTTCTTAGGATGTGCACAGGCACAATACAGCCAAAGCCTGCCTACACCAATTGTCTGAGGAGACAAAGCAGGTTTAAGTGCAAAACTATTAAAATATAGTACTGTACAAAGAAGTACTGCTGGGGAGAGTGCAGTCCTCAGAAATACATCTCTGCAGAGGTGAGGCAGTGTCATGCTACAGGCTGCCCAGAGGTTGTGGGATCTCCATTCTTGAAGGTATTCAAAACATACACATGGACACAGCCTGAACAACCTGCAGGAATTGTCTTGAGCAGGGGCTTGGACTAGAGACCTCCAGAGGTCCCTTCCCCTCCCTGTGAGCCTGTGCCTCTCTTAAGCCAGGCAGAATTGAGCACCTCTGCAGAAATACTGTTTAACAACAGAAGAAATAGAGAAGAAGGTGCTGTTTCAAACAGGAACTTAAACGTTCTGGTTCTATATGAGCAGTGTAAATGTCAGCTGCATGTTACAATTCAAGAAAGCACACTGCAAAGGGCTGGAGCAATATACCCAAAACCACTCAGTAAAAACAGTGTATAGTCCTGAATCTCAGGGCATTTCAGTTGATGACCCTGCCCTTAATCCTTTATTCCATGCTATATCAGAAGAATCAGAGATTATCAGAACATGACAGGTAAACAGGCAACAGTTCATATTTTGACCTCATTCAAAAGATTTGTTTAAGTGATTAACTTATTTGTGCGTTGTAATTTCATTCACATACAGTACAAAGGTGGATCATTCTATAAAATGGAAGCTATTAGAGCCTGTGGTTTTTTTCCAACTAAGTGACCCCATCTCCTTCTAAGGGAATGTAAACCAGAATGTAAGATGAATCTAGGCAGAAAAAAAACCAAAATAATGAAACAAAACCATAATAGTAATCATAGTAGTTGGTTCTCGATGAGGTACTGCATTCAGATGATAAAGTGAATTCCTCTATCAAAGGGTCTTATTAAAGTGAAGTGTGGGAATACCCTCCTGTGATAAAAAGCACATATTAGTCAAGAAATAACTTTCAAGGATGGCTGCTGCCAATGAGCATAAATCAAGGACTGCAATTGATTAACTAATTTAAACACTAAAGACAACTTTGGTTGCTATGGCAATAAAAGAAAGGTCAAAACCCTGATGACCTTGGAGGCTCATGATCCTCTGGAGATTTCAAAACCTACTCTGGAAATATATTAAAAGATATAATGCTAGCCAGATTTCTTTGTAATAGCTTGGCTGTTTTTTCAGCTGGAAGACAGACCTTGCAGCATGTTTCACACCAGTCTCCAGTGTGCAGCTAGCTCTGACTATCTGATATTTTTTCAGCATCAAAAATCAGCTGGGACATGTGAGAGACTCAAACATTTCCTTTCAGCTCCATTGTTGGCGTGATACTACTCACATATTTCAGTTCCCCTTCTCATTGAGCACTTTATTATCAAGTTCTTATTGCTAAGTTAGCTTCCTGGGTAGCTGCTCCTAAATTCATTGTACTTTTCATCCTACATACTACTTAGAGGTTTGATTCAGAACCTTTTGATACATAAAAAGCCAATGCAGAAACTGGCAGAAAAACAGCACCTGAACATCCCAGGAGAAACCAACATAGACCACTGAGCTCAGTGATTTGCTCTATTTGCAGCACCTGAGGATGTAGCCCCTGATTCTCAGGAAACCTCCTGGCCAAATGTTACACCTGACTGCTATTTGACCTCCATTGTCTCCAGTAGGACTTCATTAGGATCCTCCTGCTTTTACCCACCCAAAGCAGAGAGCAGTAAGGAGCTCAGAAATTATTTCTGTATTGTCTGAACTCAGCTATCACTGAATAACAGGCATCTGTGAGAAGCAAGCAAAAATAAAATCACTCTGTGACCACAAGAGACTTATTGTGTAAAGCATTTGCCAAATTTCAATAATTATATAGATGAGCCTATTAGCCTTTTTTTGAAAAACATGCTCGTCATTTCAAGTCATACTGAACAGTCATATGTCTTGTGTTTGAGTGCAAACACTGATTTCTTTTGTCAAGATGGTCTACTCCTGTGCAGAAGGGCTTCACTGTTTCCAAATAAATGCTGTTTCTATGAGGAATTTGTCAGAACATCAAGATTAGCTGTTATTCCCTACTGCATTTGTAAAGACTCAGATTACATTCCAATCCTACTTTCTAGAAAATATTGAAGCATGCTTTCCTCAGTTTTTAATTAAGATGTCTATCTGTAATTGGTATTACATTAGTGTTATATTGTACGTTAACCAAGGTAGAATCCACTTTTGTTCTGCCTAAAACCACAGCCACCAAAATTGCCAGCTGCAAACTGCCAAAAACCTTGAGACAAATGCATCCTTGATCATTTGTCTTTAGACTAGTCCCTTAAGTTTATTTATTTCTTATGGGGTTTCAAATATTTTAAAAGCTGATTAATTAATTGTAGGCGTGATCTTCTTACTTACCCCAGGGTTTTTACAGATTTCACAAAGAGTATAGAAGAAATCATATTTGATGGGCATCACAGAGCAAAGCAGGACAGAGGGAATCAGTCAATTCACTGGCTGAAGGAAGTTACAAAGATGCATGGTTTGAGGATGACACTTGAAACTTTATGTTACAATGACATTCTAGACTCTGATTCACCTTCAGCATGCAGGCACAGGGCACCAGAGAGCATCAGTTCAGCTACAGAAGTCAGTTTGTTCAAGGGAAAGCATCCAGTTGGCTGGCTTTGCTCTTCCTAAGCAGAAAACACTCTGGGTCAGCTCCACAGGACAGCAGGCTCATTTGAATATTAAGTATTTTAATGGCCACATATCTTTATCCTCTTTTTTCTGCCCTGAATCCATGAAAGCTTTTGTGACAGCTGCATGATATTTATTTATGTCAGAGCAGATTATGGCCCACTTGGGAATGCCAGTCTTGATGCACAGAGCTCACTCTGCATTGCTCCAGCCAGAGAAGTACTGATCCTTCCACCATAAAACTGGAGGGTGCTGGGAAGAATTCACCCATAAAATTTATAGATATCAACATATCTACAACCTTCGACCTTACTGCATAGTATTCATATGCTATAAACTTCATCTCCATCCACAGGAGAGCTGCAGTCACTGAGGGAATGAAGTTTTCCCTGATAACCACAGAGACATCCACTTCTTTTCCTTCTGCAGAGGAGGGTGTAAGGCACCCACCAAAGCCACTCTATCACTCTGCTCTACAAGAGGACAGGTGAGAGAAACTATAACACAGGTTTGTGGGTTGATACAAGGCTCACGAGAGATCCCTCAGCCAATATCACCACAGGTAAAACAGACTCAAAATGGCAATATTAATTGAATTTATTACTAACAAAATCAGAGCAGGATAATGAGAAGTAAAATAAATCTTAAAAACACCTTTCCCCTACTCCTCCTCCATTGCAGCTCTACCTCCTACCCCAGCAGCACAAGGAGAAGGAGAATGGGGGTGGTCAGTTCACCACATGTTGTTGCTGCTGCAGCTCAGAGAGGAGAGCCCTGTGCATGTGCTTTCCCAGGGACCCTGCGGTGCCCCTTATGGGGCTGTTCCAAAAGCCTTTGGCCCTTCTTTGCTCTTCCTCGGGCCGCAGCACCAGGCTGTGGTTCAGTGTAGGAGCCTTGTGAGTAACAGTATCTGGCAGCGGGAAAGGTGGGGAATGGAGTCATAGAAATCATACAAGCTACCTGTGAACTGTATATCCCTAGCTTTCCCTCTTCCCTGCTTTCCCCCTGTGCCCGATTTCCTACTCTTGCCTTTGCTCCTGTGCCCTGCCAGCAGCAGCAGCAGCAGATGATGTCCCTGCCACCGCGCACTGCTGTCCCATCACTGAAGTAATGCCTGGGCTTCCCCCTCCTCTCTTCCCACCCAGCCACAGGAATGTTAATAGGAAAAGCCGGTTGAACCAGGCAGGCATTCAGCAGATTTTAAATACTTTTTTCTCCGTGCTGCCGGCGGGCGGGACGTGGAGCTGCCGGAGCGTGGGCTGGTGACCGGGGCTCCTGGACTGCCGGGCAGCCCAAACACAGCGGCTTTATCGCCGCGCCCGGGGCACTGCGGCAGGGAGCGAACCCCGCCAGCTCGCAGGTGCTCTGTGTGTGTGTCACAGGACACTTCCAGCAGCCCACGGCTGTGTACTCTGAATCTTGTGGCCGTGGAAGTGCTGTAACAAGTTTAAACAAGCGCGGTCTTACCAAGTAAAGGGCGAGTTTGTGTGACATTTAATAGTCTGATTTTCTTCAGTCTTTTTATTAAAATACATTTGGTCACTATAACTGTTAAGCTGCAGGTCACTGAGTTTCATGAATGGATTTTGGTTGTCATTAAATAATTTTACTTAATTTCAGATTCCAGAGGCGTTCCCTCTGCCCAGGTTTGTGCCCAGTTCAATGAGCACATGACCAGAGGTCTGAAGCCCACCTGCAATCCCAACTGGCCCAGCATCCCGGCTGTGGTGGCCTCAGTGGGGACAGGCATTCAGTGCCGCAGCATCCGGGCAGGTGCTTAAAGGAATAAGGAAATCCAGCCCACATCCTACACACCCTTGACTGTCTAGGATGGGTTGAGAGCCAACCCACTCTCTCTTACCTCTCCTAAGCTTGAACCAAACAACATGCTTTCCACAGAGAGCTGGGGATCAACTGGAATCTGCTTTTTATGGTGAACTGGGATACAAGGGAAATTACAGGGGATGATGAGGCCGTGTTGCATTTTTAGCCTGGGCACCAACTAATGTTTTTTCTACACGTTTTATTTTTTGCAGTGCTCTTTGCCTTTGGTTCTTTTCTATCTGTATGGAAAAGTTAAAAACACTATTTCTTACCATGAATCACCTGATCACTTTTATTTGACAAATATGGCCTTCTCAATAAGATGCAGCAGAGAGTAATATTCAGTTGTTTGCAAGTATTTAAAAGAGCTTCCATTTTGATAAAGGAAATACCATTGTCACAAACCTGTTTTTCTCTAGAACATTGCCTCAGTCCCACTAGCAAAACTGGCTCATACTATCCTTCTTTCCATAATTCTCTGACATGATTCAGTAACCCTAAGCAAAGGCAACATGTTATAATCCATTGCTGGACCTTACCTCATCAGCACCAAATTGTTATAATTTATCATTCACCCCAGGCAGTCCAAGTTTATTCCATTTGATATGCAGACTGACATTCACAGTCCTGGGATATTTGATGGATTTAGTCAGAGTTTCCCATTTTCAAAGTATGTTTGAGCTATACATTCATGGTAATAATATTAAGACAAAAGCCATCTTATGCAGTTTGGGCACAGGCCAGTTTATACAGCAGAATCTGATGTGTCTCAGTCTTGATTGATGCTCACCACATAAATTTCCCTAGTAATTAACCTGGACTCATAACTCCCAGCTATGCTTAGGAGACCACCCTCTTGCCCTCCCCAGCTACAGACTCATCATTTAAAGTCAAATGCCTTAGTGGCTGCTCATGGCAGGCTGGGGAGGAATGAAAGCATAAACATTTCTGAGAGTGAGAGAGAAGGTGGTGTGGAGGGAAATCACGTATCGGTCAGTTCCCGGCTGATATCTTATTTTTGTAAGAATGGCATGTCTTTATTCATTTTGCTGATGTGAAATAGAAAAGAGGATGTGGGATGTAGAGGATGAACTGATGATGGTGAGAATGAAGGAATTCCAAATGACAAGACAAAGCAGCTCTGGAAATCTCCTCGACCAATTTGCCTGCAGCCATCTAGCAGGCTTGATTCTCCATTATGCTAGAAATTTCATCCTACTCTGACAAACAAAGTGAGCTTTGCTAACCAGTAAGATGCTGCATTTTTAGAGATAGGAAAATACAAGAAGAGAGAAAAAATCCCAAAGGTGTGTAAAACCAGGAGAAATCACCCTTCTGCTACCTATGTAGGGCACCCCTCCCTTCCTCCCTCTCCCTTTTGCTGTGCCTTCTTAAGGAGCAGACACAAGGAGCAAAGAGAATAAAGGCTGTTACACTTATGGTCCTCAGGATATGGAGTGCATCAGGGGCATAATTGGAGTGTGCTGCTCTCCTGTTACTTGTTTTCCAAAGCCTGTAGAAAGATAAGCATGAATTAGAGCATCTCTGAAGTGGCTATCTTCATATCAGGGGCTGACAGTCCTTGCAATACTCTCTGGAAAACACTGGACCCAAGAATTTCCCATGGCAGCTTATGCTATCTTTACCTTTCCATGGCTTCCCCTAGCACAAACACAGAAAATTAAACCCACTGCACTGAGCTCAGCAGTGTATGGCTGTGGGTTTGTGATTGGGAGGGAAAAAAAAGAGACAATAGAGAAAAAAGGTGCTTTAAAATGCACGCCAAACATTCTTTAAAAGCATAAACACTGGATTTTGTTCCTTTGCACTCACCAGTCTCCCAGGCCACAGCCACATCAGTATGCAATCCATATGGTTAAACCAGCAAGCAGCAACATGCATGTGGAAGAACAGGAAGATATTTGAAAAGGTTTTGAGATGATCCTCCTACAGATGGGTCTTTGAAACAGGTGCAGCAGGATAGAAGCTCTTCCTGAACTGTAAGACCAAAATTAGGGATTTATTGGGTCACATCAAAGACCCCCCCTAGTCTCCCATCTGGCCACGTGAAGACGAACAGAGCAAGTCTGCAACAGACCCTTCTCCAGGTAATTCCTCCAAGCTTGCAGGCTCTGCAGCTCAAGGACTTTCTGAGCCAGAGGCAATGCCCTTATACTCAACAGCCCTTGGGGAATTTTCCTGACAAGAATTACTCTTATAAAAGAGACAGTTCAGCATTTTAAGCAATGCTATGCACGTTCCTCACTACCTGGGTAAAGAAACACCTCCTTTTGTTTGTTTTGAACTCACTGCCTGCTAATACTTTTTGATGTCCTTCAGTTTTTCTAATGAATAAGACAGTCTTTTATTCACTTTTTTTTAAGTCTTTCACATAACCTTTTCAGTAACCTCTTTTCCAGGCTGAAAAGTCCTACTTACTTAGCCCTTATATAGCAGCTATTCAGTAAATTTTAGCACATATTAAAACTTTTATTAAATTCTACTCTTCTTTTCACATTCTAGTCCACATTTTTAGGGAAGGAGGGGAAAGAGAACCAATATAAAACACAATATCCACAAGGTATGGAAACCACAGTGTAAATGAGGGTCTAGTATGCCCTGGAGTCTTTCTCCCACACAGAATCTGTATTGAGCCCCTGCATTGTAACTATGTTTTCAGGACCTCAACAGTCAACTATTGTTAATGAAAAAACAATATACCAGTTATTGAAGAGGTTTAACCCGTGTCCCTCTTAGCTCCAAAGAACTTTCTGGTGCCCTTTCCCCACAGGCCTTTGGTTCTTCCAGTGGCTGTGGTATTCTCAGTAAAGCTCTGAAGGGAGCCCCAGGAAGCCTCAATACTTCTTCAGGCTCGGCACCTCCTGGGTTACCTCTGTGCTACAGTTGGTTTGTCTCTCCTCCAGACATCAGCCACACAGATCATGCCCTCTCCACACCTGTCTACCACCTATCCAGCACTATACTATATTATACCTATATTACATTTCAACATGCTTCATAACCAAGCAACATGAATGCTTCTATGAAATCTTTTCTTTCTCTTCCCAAAAAATCCACTGGGCTACAAAGAGATTCCCATTGCTGCCCACACCTTGCCCCCCTCTCCTTTCCATGCAGGTGCAGTTACTGAGGCAATCTTCCTTACAAATGAGTGAGTGTCTGCTGAAGGTATTCCAAAGCATTATGGAGAGCCGGGAATTAACAAAAAACAGAAAGTGGAATAAAATAGTACATACAATATATGAAAAATATGGATTGGGCAGCTGACATTAAAATATTTAAAAACTATGGTTTTTCTATGCTTGGAATTGCCCATCACCTGATTTTGGACAAAGCTTTTGTTGAATATCTTAGTTCACCTTTCTCTTTGCTGTTTGTGATCAGCTGTGTATGCTGGTGTTTGCCTTAGTGCTGTCTTTCAACAACACGGATGAAACTCTGTCAGGGCATAAAGTATTATCAGTTATCACTGTGGCTATATAAAGAGATTTGAGGGCCCTGGGTCTGTTAGGATTTTTACATTTAATTGTGTTCACCTTGAGAAGGAGAGTTACACAAATACTCCACTTCCATACATACAGGATTTCTTGCAAGCAGGAACTCGCACTTTGGGGGGTTCATTTGCATAAAGCCTTATTAACAAAAGCAAAATTATTTGATCAGAATACTGACATTCTAATGAAAGAAAATTTGGATGTTGTAAGGAATGTGGATTCCACCCTGACAAATCACCTATGTTCTTTCTCGTTGATTTAGCACTGTAATAAAAGACAATGGTCTGGGTTTTTTTTTTCTTTTTTCCACTGGGTTGTAATAATTTACAACTGATTTTTTATTTCCTTTCACATAGTGCCCTTGAGCTGCCTTCAACCTTTTCCCCATAAGCAGTAAGAATTTGGATCCTTTGTTATATAGAAATAAATGTAATATTCATCATCTAGTGGTGTGACAATTGGTGTGAGGCCATTCAGACTCAAGGCAGCCTCTGCATTCCCTCCTCACTTTGAAATGGGTTTCCTCTCATGTGTCATCAGGAGTTTGTGCTGTTCTTTGTGAGACTGGGAATAAAAGCATCACTGCCTCCAAGGGACTGCTCTCTCCTCTGTCACAGAGAAACCAGGAGGTGCTGGGAAGTGTGGAACCTGTAGCAAGATGGGCACAAGCACCTAGAAGACACAAGTCCTCTTCTTTGCAGCAGCTCAGAGAAAGGCAACATGCTCCCCAGTGGCCTCTCTGGAGATAGGAGGCTACAAATGACCTCTGGCTGCTATGGATTCACAGCAGCATGGCTGGTAGGGGTACACGAACCAAAACCACCCACATCTCTGGAACCTGGCTTCTGCAGGAGCTCCAGATGGAAGTCAGATGGCAAGTCCTGACCCCAAAGCCTAAAGATTGTAGGGAAGCTCTCCTCACTCCTTTTCACCTGCACCTGCCCATACCTCACTTTTAAAAAGCCCCCATGGAATCTCCTTAGGCACTGAACAAAGCAAAGCCTACATCATGAGTCCACCAGACAAGGCAGAATAATTGATCACTTTCATTTGCATCACTCCTTTGTCCCATCTCTCCAGGCTGTCATTGCAACAAGCCTATCACCATTAAAAGCCAAAGGGTTAACAATATCATGCATTTCGATCCATATTAGACACCCACATGAAGAGACTTCACAGGAGGTGCAAGGATCAGAGGAGATTAAAAAGACTCCACACCTCCAAATACCAAATGCCTTTGATTTAGGGTTTATGGCAATGTCAGATTTTGGATTAAAGGTGCCTGAGTCCATAAACTCTGCAGAGGAAATATTCTCACTGGCAAACAAAATAGAGGCAATGAAAGAGAGCAAAGAGAGCATGCGTCTACTTCCACAGTGAAAAGACCTTGCTTCCCTCTATATTTAGGCTTGATACAGCATTTCAGTAGTAAGTAACAACTGTAAAATCTCAACTGTAAAATCTCAAAATACTCAGGACAGGAACTTGCATTCTATGTGAGGGAATACCATATTCAGCTCTCAAACGACTGAGTATGAAATTGTTCCGTAACATTGAATTCACAATGTTGAAAACAAGTTAATCTCACAAACAAAAGACAAGGCTACGGGAGAGCAACTCATCCCTGTGCTGTTACTAATGATAAATGTATGTGCTCTCAGCCTTGGCAATACAGTGAGCTCTCCCCAGATGAGTAATATGCTCAAACAATCATCCTTGGAGACGGGAAATGGACAATTTATTTCATCATTATTTAATGGTCAGCAAACAACACATTACAATTAAGGCACGCCCCATCTTTCATGCCATGCACAAGGATTTTAATCTCAGGGGCTTACACTGTAAAGCAAGAGGGAAATTTCTGAGGAAGTTCATTAGTAGAAATGACCTTTTACAAATAAATTAAGATGTATGTGCACTGGCTGAGAATACAGCTTGGAACACAAGGAACATCTTAGAACATCTCTTGTAAGGGATTAAGAAACTCCTCTGCTCCTTATTTTTCTCCTGTAGGTTATGAAGATGCAGAATAAAAGATGTCCCCTCCCTTTACAGATCTTGTAGACAGTCAAGAATGGGAACAGGTGAAGAAGCTGGACAGTAACATGAGATGTTTTACTACTCGTTCACAGCAGCAGCAAATTGCTTCCCAGGTTCCTAAAAATAATAATTACACTTTCTGGGGATGCTGCTGAAGGCCATGGATGCATACTCACAAGACAACAGATTATGTCATCCATACAAAGAGTCAAAAAGAGGAGAGAGGCACCAGGTCATGAGATCTGCTGACTACTCACTAACTGCTCTTTTCTGCAGAATTTTCAGATTCATAATTTTTAAAATGTTTCCTACAGGCATCACTTCAGGAAGGTCCAAGGCACTCTTCACATGAGTCTCAGATTGGGGGGTTTTGAGTCATCAGCTCTTTCCTGGGAAGAGTTAGGAAATAAGGATGTCTTTGGCTTCCACCATGAGCAGCAAAAGTATATGGAGAAATGCTAAACTTATTCGTTTGTTATGGGTGAAAAATATCCAGGTTTTGTGAAAGTAGAAAAAACTCAAAACCAGTATTGAAGAAATCCCACAGCAGTTAGTTAATTTTATTTTTTTCTGCCAATGCAAACCAGATACTTTCCTAGATTGACTGTTTTTTGTATTGATATGCATTAAGACAAACTGAATCATTTCCAGAGTTGGTGCAGAACTGGTCCTTCAAAATCACACAGAAATTAAAAAGGTACCTCGGGTTTATGAGCTTTGATTTCCTGTTTGTAAAAAGTTTCCAGTTTTAGTCAGATACCAATGCTGCATAACAATGAAGACTGCCCGCACAAAATAGAGTTAGTGATATTTACAGCAGGAAAGAAACCAGTAACAAAATTCCAATCTCGTCTAAGGATTTCAGTTTTTCATTAGGACTTTAGTGCTGGGCCACAACTAGTTACAGAGAAAGTAGACCTCATCACTCTAGTGACTGTTTTCATTTACTTCTTTTGCACAACACTCAACAACACCCACCAAAGAAAAAAAACAAAACAAAACCCCAGTGTTTGATATCACTCAGACATTCCTTAGTCCAACACAGTACATGCTTAAATTTCTGATGTCTCCTTCTCTCCAAGCCAGTCAGATGCAATCTGGAAGCTATGTAGTCCTATTAGTCTGGCACAGCACTTGAACTAATTATGTAGAGACACAGCAGTTTTGTGATTTCCAAATACAGCTGGAGAATCTTCAGTTGGCTCGAGGCTGCACGTACTGACCCTTCTGCACGTTGGTAAGATACTTCTAAGTGGGAAGTATTGCAACATATGCAAATAGCAGACTAGAATATGAGTTTGAATGGTTCCATATTATGCAGAAACATAAAAGCAAATATCTCACCTGGCAAGGAGTTTGCATTTTTTGGTGAAATACTCATAGGAACAACAGACTGGACCTGTTTTCCAGGAGTCTAAAGAACACGCCAGCAGTTATATTTAGTCTTGGTGCTATTAAACCAGCAAAGTCTTCTTTATGTTTTTCCTCTAGCCACACACTGATTTTCTCATTTCCTGAAGTCCAGCTGAATTCAAGTTTTTATTACAGATGCTGTGCTGCAACCATCTGATTTTGATGGAAGACTTTTCACACACACACACACACACACACACACACACACACACATATGCTGCAGTTGCTGAACACTGGGAGAGGACTCAGTCTATGTGGATGTGCTCACCTGACACCTGACACAAACTTTTTGGTGTACAAAAAAGCTTTCTGCACCAAAGCATGATGATTAAAATCAGCCAGATAAATTAGAGCCCAGAAACACATTCTTCTTTTTCTAGAATGTCTACAGACATCTATTTCAGACACAATCATAATGCTGCAAGCATTCAAAGATAGGATAATGAGTCCCGAACCTAATATTTTAGCCTAAGTATTTTTGTAACTTACACTGTTTCTAGGGTCATTAGTTTTCAGTTTGACTACATCTCATAAATACATTATAAATTCCACCTCCCTCGGATATTAAGTATATTAAGTGTATCTAAGGTAATTTGTAAGTAGGTTTTTGTCAGACAGCAACACATGGGTCAGATTATAATAAACCTCTGGTTTGGCAAGAAGGCAAGGAAAGATGGGATTGAGACTTCTGCATATAGATAAGCAAAGTGTACGCTTTCTTGGATCCTTTCTTCACTGTGACTCACTACATCTGCAGCCTCTCTGAGGAGGTTCTGCTTTTAGGAAGTACCTGGCAATCAGCAAGTCACGAAGGTGGTAGGAGGTGAGGCTACAGGTCCTGCTCTCTCCTAGCCACTGAATCAGGATACAGTTCATCCCTAAAGTCTCCATGAAATCCAGGTTATGTACCAGATGGGTTACCTACCTTCTGGCCTTCCTCATTCAAGAAGGACGTACAACACAGGGGCATCTTAGGATGCAGAGGAATTCCTGTGGCTTTTTGGTGCCATCTGAAAATACCATTTCATACAATTTAGAA
Source organism: Poecile atricapillus (assembly GCF_030490865.1). Taxonomy (NCBI): domain Eukaryota; kingdom Metazoa; phylum Chordata; class Aves; order Passeriformes; family Paridae; genus Poecile; species Poecile atricapillus. The sequence goes on along the minus strand of NC_081249.1, from coordinate 64,602,641 downwards.
AGAGTTTTCAAAGCAATCTTTTCAAAGCTGTCAAAGCTTGGAAAGATTTTGTTTAGAAAGACTGAAATAATTTTCAGAAGCTGTCACCCACAGACTTTAATTTTTCAATCACATGATATGTCTGTTTGCAACAGCATCTACCATAGTGCTTTCTTAAGAGCTACCAATAAATAATGGATGGCTCACTCATTGCCTTAATTCTCTTTAAATAAGTAAAGAGGCTCTGAGCACACCAAATTACCACATCATTTCTGATGCCCTAATGGAGTCCCCACTTAAATCAGTTTGAGACAGGAAAACAGGAAAAAGTGCAGTGATCAGACAAGTTTTCCAAGCATTACATTAACATCAAAAAAACAAGCCCAGGAGTGAAATGATTTTACCATATTATGAAAGGCTTTTCCTGAGACCTCTGAGGCTATTCTAGTCAATCCTTCGCAACTGCTGCATTCTGGGTCTCAAGCAGCACTGACAAGTAGCAGCTTATGGTAACACTCCTCTTGACAAACTTTAGTCATCTGAAAGCTAGCCACTTAATCTAAGCTACTCATCAAGCCTCCCCCTTCAATCAGTGAAGTGAAATAGGTGCCTGCAGTGAACAAAATTCCTCCAGACTATTATAAAGGTTTCTCAACTAGGTGCTGACTGCAACAGCAAAAATTGCTTATAAAATTTCCATTTCCTACCACCCTAAAGTAATTTTTTCACACTTTTGTGGTCCAGTTTGTCACTTCTTAATCCTTCCATTACATTCCCTATTTATGGGACCATGCTTTTAATCCTGATTTAAACAACTGATGTGATAAGTGCAAAAAGAGCCTTTTTGTGGAGCAGTCCCTAATCAAGGAACAATTGTACAGCTGATGTTGGAAAGCACCTCTTGAAATTATTTAGCCCAAATGCTCTGCTGAATAAGGGCCAGCTAGATCAAGTTGTCCAGGACAGTGTCCAATCAGGTATTGAATATCTGTCTACAGTCTTGGGCAACCTGCTTCAAAGCATGACATAACCTTAAGTCTCATCCAGTGACTACAGGATCTGGATCCACGGGTCATCCTGTATCCATGAAAACACACACTACTACCAAGTGGTCTGTCCCAACCTCCTCCATGCTCTCCTCTGTGACTACCAGTACTATCATTCTGGTGGGTGCAACAACAACAAAATCAAGGTGATAGTGTATCTAAAGAAATTATTATGCTTGGTAATAGCACATTCCGCTTGATAGTTTCCCTGGCAAGTTCATCATGCAAGCACAGAAGCTTTGTGCTGACAGAGAGAGAGGATGGAAACACATGGCTGGACATGTATGGGAGAACCAGGAGGAAGATGATCCAGACCTTCACCTTTCAGTGTCAATCAGCCACCAAAACAGCTCAGCAGGCTGATTTAAACCATATCCTTAATTTCCACAAGAATCTCTTGTGAGGTTAAAAATGAAAAAAATCCATTCCATTTCCCTCTTCTAGCATGGTCCCAGCAACAGCTGTACCAACATATCCAAAGGGATGGGAATTACAAATTCAGGAGCAGAACCTACTTAAACCAGGTCTGTCACTGAAGTCAGCATCTTGGCAAATGAAACTTCTAAACACACCTCTTTAGAATGAAATTAATTGCCCTTTGGAGGTTCTTTTTTCTCCCTACAGTGATTAAAGACATAGCCTGGGTAACTAACCCTGCTTAGGCAGCTAGCATGTAGACAGTCAAAGGCAGCTGAGATAAATCCCCCTCCTACAGCTGAGGGGACTAAGAAAGCTTGGACTGCAAATACTCTTGCATTTCACACTTTTCACAATGAGAGCTGAAATACCCTGTCCCTTAGCAACCACCAGAGGCCATTTATTTAAACTTCCAAAAGCTTTTGACCAAGTACCTCTCTGGAGACTTATAAAAAATGAGTAGTCATGGGATGGGAGGTAACATTTCCTCATGCATTGGAAAGTGGCTAAGTGACTGAGATCAAAGATAGTCAGCTTGCTTTTACTGTAGCAAAAGATTAACAGCAGGATGCCCACAAATACCAAGCTAGAGATGTTGGTTATTGAAATTATTAATGACATAGAGGCAAGAGCAACAGCTAGCACTGAAGAAATTATTTATGCTAACTTTTCAGCAACATCCAAGGTGTGGGAAGAAAAAGCACGAGGTATTTTGTATGACACACATGTTCCTAACTGATTAAGTTTTGAAAGTGATCTTCCCTTCAGCACCAGTGTGAAGCATCCAGAAGTATCTTCAGATGCACTGACTATTATGGTGAGAGCATATTAGATGAAATTCACTTACAGCATCAGAACAGACAGTTCTTTGCTCCTGTGTAATGTTGAAGTGGGCTACTAGACAAAGACATGGAGAAGACAACAAGAAACACCCCACAGACTCTCATTCTAGTATTTATTGCTTAATGAAATACCATTAAATTAAACAACATTTTGAAGGCTCCTGTGAAATCCAAATTGCTTCACCTTCTGCCGCTTTGCCATCTAATCTAAGTGATTGTCATCCAAGTTTCTCACTAAAGTCAGTAACTTATTTCCCTTTTAGTGCCTCGTAAGGTTAATCTGCTTGAATTAAGTGCGGCTTGTGGTGGTGTTCATTGGCTAGGCTTCTTTTTAGGCTCCTAATATACCTGGACCCCAGAAATACCATTTTGACAGACAAAATAACCCATCACAAAGAAAAATTCACATCCAATTCCTGAAGCTGCAGAACCATCACAACATAGGAAAGGCTAGTCTATTGCTGAAGAATGGCAAAGTAATAACAGAGAATGTTTCCCTACTGCTTCACATAGTTGGACACCTCTAAAACATTATTTTCAGACACAAAGACAAAAGCTGCAGAGTTACCCATAGGGTATAATTAATCCTACATCATATTAAACCACAGGAAGTAACAAAGTTGTCCCAGAACCCAGAACAAAAAAATTGCCAGGCTTTTTAAAATACAGTCTGCAGGTGGGTACATGAAACTTTTGCACTAAAATGATGGGGCTTTGCCATCTGAAATGCATAAGCCTATTCAAAATCTAACTACCTGCTGTAAATTGAAGCACCATAAAAATAAAATTGAACAATTACCTTTTGTGGGCAGTGTAGATTGAGCTATATATCAAATTTAACATGACTCCAAAGCAGTAAAATTCCACCAAACACAGCTGAAAAGTTGCAGTCAACACCTAATTTAAACTTTGGACTGAGGGTACAGAGGGGGTTCAGGAGACAAAATTATCAGAGGGATCATGGCAGTGGCAGGGGGCACAGAAAGCCATTGTGTCACCACATCTATTCAAGAGCTTAAAAGAACCGGAGGAGTTCAAAGTGAGAAAGAAAAAATAACACAACAGAGCAGCCACAAATGATAAGGTACATTCCTGCTGCCAGATACATACACAAGATTCCTACAGCTTTCAGTGTTCTGGATGAAGGGAAATGAAAGTGTTCATGCTTACAATAGCTCATCTTTCTTTCACTCCTTCCTTTGATATCTCTCCTTAAGCAAAACTAGGACTGGACAAAATCATTCTTCTCAGGAACAATGGCAGGACTTTAGAGAGAGTTCTCTATTGTTAGAAAGCTCTCCACTAATTCAGAAGGTGCCTCCGTTTGCTCTTTATCTTGTTTTTTAAATGATGCTAACAATCCTGCTCAGGCAGAGACAATTGTGGCTGGGAGTTCAGGGGGGCTGTATTTCTGGTTTTGGGCTCTGTAAGGATTCTCTGTGGGATCTCACCTGTCTGAGTGAGAGTATTTTGTCACTGCAGGGGCACAAATCTTCCAAGGCAATGATGTTAGATGCAATCTTATGCCATCTTGCAACAGAGAGAGATGTTTAATGCATATGTAACAGAGGGGCATGCATATCCCTGAGCTCTACTACACGGAGTATGGTCTGAGCAGACTACAGTCTGCTCTGATCTGGAAGCCCTTACAGCCAGTCAGTGAAGTAATGTGCTTAAGCTCAGTCCCACTGCAGGCCTTTTGGTCAGTACACTATGAAAGAAGGCATGTTAAACTCACACAGAGCAGTTTTACAGGTCCTGAACCCATGATGCTATTCTGTGTCTGGCCAAACAAGAGAGAAGGCACAAGACCTCACCTTAGCCTGCTCTCACCTGCATGAAAATGTTCTTCCCTGAAATCCAATGGAGCAATTAGTCCAAGGAAGGCTTATTCATGGGAGGAAAGCTTGGCAGAAACAAGCCTAGTAAAGCTGAGCTGGAAGCATCTGCATTACATGCCACTGTGGAATAATTCCCACCTTGACAGTCTGCCTCCAGCTGGGAAAGCCCCTGATGCCCAAAGGACTTTGTCTAAGACGACCACCACAAAATAAACACAAACTACCACCCATAGTCAGCTGCAGGCAATGACAGCTTCTGCCCACACATACACAAATATTTCCATGCTAAAGTATGCAGTACTTTTCAGTACTTTAAAAGGGTGTTTTAAATATCTCCTGGCCAAAGATGATCCAAGAGGGGAGAAATAAAACTCTGTGTGTGTGTGTGTGTGTGTCTGTGTGTGTGTGTGTGTTAACACTAACACTTACTATCACTTACATCCCTCACAGCACTTACAATTCCTATTCCTCCCCAAGCTTTTGGCTGCTCAGAACTATGACCTGGAAACATATTTGCCCATGCTCAAAAATTCCTGGGATTTCAAAATTGCTTTCCTCCTTTTGGACTATCTCAGTACTGACTCATGAAAAATCATGAAATGCCAACACCAAATCTGCAGCAGGCAGCAGACAGGTCAGTTAGAGCTTCTCTCTTGTTTAGAAGGTTGCAACTGATATCCCAAAGTCAAGTGGCTAAGATCAAAGACCTGAGCCAAAGCTTCTCACATCTGATTCTGATCAAACAAATTTGTTTCCTCAGAAAGCCCCCAGCCACCATTGCTTGCTATGCCTGTCATATTGGAGGGAGGAAAATGTTTTTACATCTGTTTTATGAACAAATTAGCTAAAATGCAAGATAAAAGGTTGAACTTCTCTAGGGTCATCTTGAAGATAATGGTAAGGTGTTTTCTCAGTTAAAAGATGTTAAATGTGACTTTGTGACCATTTTAGAGACAATTGCTGCTGGTGATCACTTCAACAGTGACCTCCATCTGACCTGCCATCAAGCACAGTTTCATCAGGTCTCCATGAGTGCAGAAGCTCTGCTCCAGGCCATTTTAGCAAGCCCAGATCAGGGAATTTATGTTCTAAGATGACCAATGAAACTGTGCCATCAATGAAGGGCTGCACCCTGAGGCTGGGGTTAGACAGCTTGCAGCAATTGTCATTCAAGCCAAAGGGCAGTTCCTCTCCTCTACCTCCAGTGATTTGTGTGCTATGCAGAGGGCAAATGCAGGGAATCCTATGACCTTTATTTTTTCCTCCTTCCCCGTTTTTGGTTTTGTTTTGGTTTTGTTTTGGTTTTGTTTTAATCCAGGCCAGCTCTCTAGCTCAGTTTGCTATGTAGTTTCTCAAATACCAGCACAAGGCTGGGGCCACCAAGAGCTGTGCATGTGGACTCCCTGAATCCAGTGAAAAAGACTCATGTGAAACAGTTTTGGCTGGAGAGCACTTAGCCCAAAAAGGGTATGTTCAAACCTGTAAGAAAAACTTTCTGTGGCCTGTATTTTCAAATGTATTTGAGGCACTCAGAGATTTGAGATTGATTATTTCTGAATAGCAGAGTAGAGTCTACAATAGAGCAGGCTCTCACATCATGTTTGGCTTCGGGAAGTTTTTGCTAGCATTCTTTCCAAAAAGCTCTTAAATCTAGTAAATGGTAGTACAGTCTATAACCTGCCCCTCAAATAACAGGGTACTTAATAAAGATTGTCTGAGGTGCTATCTTGCTTGTTATGTGTTTAGACAGCAATTCAGAGACGTACAAGAAATATATTCCAGTGATTGCACCCTATCACAGTTGCCTTTGAAGATACTTTTAAAAGAATTAGTAGGTTTCAATACTATCATGGCTATTTAAGATTGTGTTTAAATGCCTCAAGGTCAGGTCTGACCTTTTTCTCCCACATAGGAATGTAAGAGCTCAGTCACACCCCAGTGAGAGAATGCACATTTTTTCCCCTACTTAAAAATCCATAATGCCATTAAAAATGAATACGCTGTTGTTAGATAAATGTATGATGCTAAGATTAAATCTGTTTGAATTTCCTGCCCTCTGTCAATTATTAATATTGCCTATAACAGAGAGATTAATACCTACACAGTGGGGCATAAACATCCAGAAAACAATATAAGCTTTTCCTTTTGAATGAGAATTATTTGCTCAGGTTTCACACCTAACAGGAAGCAATTCTGAAATCAGGAGCCTAGTTTTGCACCTGTCAGCACATGAATGAGCAGAATGAGCTGCTGCTCAAGTCTGGTCACAGGGAACTGGCAAGGGCACAGTCCATAGTGGATAAACCCATGTATTTGCATCCACAGAGTCAATATGGGAGGGGAAATGTGTATCTGAGGACAAGAGCTGGAATCAGAAGCTAAACAATTAACATTGCTTTCATGCCCCTCTGTAATTAACACAGATCAAAGAGGACCTGAAACCATCGATTTCATCAGAAACAGGAGGCAGCAGAGTAAGCACCAGCACTAACAACTCCACAGCTGACACAAAAGCACCTAGTGCAGCCACAGGGCTGAAACACCAACACAAAGCAGCAAGAAAAGAAAATTTGAAATGAAAGAATAGAATTTTAACACTCTGAAGTCTGTCAACCTAAGGACAGTGTATGAGAAAAGCTGTTGTTTTACAGAGCCAGCAAATGATGTTTACGCTAATACAGCTTGTATTTGTTATTCAAGGATGTGATGAGGGAGAAAAGCAACAAGAAGCACTCTTGTGTTCCTATTCTTCTATTCTTGTCTTTCTATTGGCAAAGACATTAAATGCAGAAGGTATATATCAATATATGAGAGAAGAGGGAGAAATGGAAATGTGTCATAATTCTTTTAATTTTGTGTTTACAAACTGATTTTCCTTGCATGCATCAGTTGCACTGGTAGCAGCATTTTCTTTCTGTAAAGAGCATTACATTTAAATCCAGCAGTGATGAGTTCTGTGCTTGGCACCACCAGGTGAATGTGTTTTGACTTTCCATCTCTTTGCCTGTGAGAAACCAACAAATACATAGTGCTTTGCAATTAAGAAGCATAAAGCTCAGACATTACCTGGAAAAAAAAGCAGGAGACATTGCTTGGAACACCAGTAAAATGTGAGAAAGAATAATTCAAAACCATGAAGGTGACACACAACAACCATAGCTCTTCAAAGTTGAGAATAAGCACTTGTTCATTGCATTATTCCATTTCCACAATTGTGTTTGTTTGGAAAGTGATGCCTGTGTGAGCTACATCAGAGGTGATGTTAAGGTTAATAAAAGTGCCACAAGTACAAATCAGCAAATCAGTAGAGCCTGTGTGAAATACAGAAAAGGAGGGAACTAGAAAGCAGGAAAAAATTTCAGCAGGAGATAAAAACAATGAAACAGAAAGTGGTTTTGCCTGTGTCATGTGTTCTGTTGATAGTACTGCCTGGTGTCACTTTATCTTTCTGCCCTTTTGATCTGCCAGGTGAAATGCTCATCTGCTCCATTATATTTTTACGCTGACTCCACAAAATCATAACATATTGGGTTGGAAGGTATCAAAGATGCAATGACCAGACCTTGTTCTGAAGCAGGATCAAAAATATTTTATAATTTGTGCTAATTCCAGGAAACTTTGGATTGGCAAGTAACTTCTAGAATGAACTTTGATTTCATCCTTTTAAGTATAGTGGGTCCAATATGTGCTTTTACTCAAGTACAAATAATCATAACAGATGTCAATCCTTACTGGGATCATTCCATTTAAAAGATTGTTATGATGGTCTATTATTATGAAGATGCATTAGCTGCTGTGTACCTCGTGCTGATGAAGCAGTGGTTCTTGTTGGTTTATACTGTTTCCTGAAGATCAGCCCTTTGCTGTGCACACCAGGAGACTAATAATGGAGTTTATATTCACTGAATAATACGTTGTTTGGCACATCCATGGACTTCCACATACAATAAATTAACATCATAGCAGAAAGTGATAAATTGGTCAGATTAATCCTGTGCTTTGCTTGAGAATCTTGCCACAGATAATATTAATAAACAAGATAAGAACTAAAAATATGTTTACAGCCTTTAAAATAATTCCCATTCATCTGGCTTTACTCAGGACTGTGATCAGTTACAAACTGAATCTTTTATATTTAGATGCCAATAGCAGTTTACTTTTGATCAGTCTGCCTACAGATGAATTCAGACCCACTGAGAGGCTTTAGCAGTAAAACTTCTGAAATTTCCATTGAATGCTGCTACTGAATGTTTGCATGTATCTGATCAAAAATTACCATTAATTACCATTTCTGATAAGTGTTTATTAAAAGCTGGAGCATGGCAAATTGCTAAGTGTACTAGCTTAAAGCAGTTTAAGCAGAATATAGCTTCTTGTTATGGTGATACAGTCACAGCTATTCCAGATGAAGAGATCTTTAAAATCAGAGAACTTCAGAGAACAACCAGCTGTGTCACATAACCTCCGCACTCCTATCTGCTGCCTGGGCCAAAGACAAATGTGCAGCATCCAGCAAGTGCCTGCCCGCACCAATAGCTGTCACTTGAACTATCAAGTGCTCATCCTTTATTTTTCCCATTAAACTGTGCTTCTCTTTTACTTAGAACAATGCTGCCTGCTTTTATGAAAAGCTTGAAAAAGGCTTCATCAGATAAAGCACAGTGAAGTGCAGCTGGCTCATTCTTGTCTCTTGTGAAGGTGAGCAAAAGAAGCAATTTTAAGGCTCAGCAAAGAGTCACTTTAACCTGACATAAATCCAGGCTGCTTAGAAGAGATATTCTGGAACTCACCTGGCTCTTCTTTCCAGCTGTGTCAAGGTTCTGGCTCTAGAATTCATTGCTGCATGGTGGGGCTCATCTCATCAAGTCAGATAATATTGTTCTTTTTCTTTGCATTTTTGCTGTTGTTGTTTTTGTTGTTTTTCTGTCCAAGTTAACTTCCAGCTGCATGATGTACCTAGGATGCCTAGCAATGCAAGACTATGAAAGCTTATGCTGCCCAACAGAGGTGCCAAGAATGAGCCCGCTGAGGCAAAGAAGAAGGTGGGCTCCCGACTCTTGAAGGTAGCAATTATATCTCTGGGATGAGATATCCTTTATAATCACAGTTTCATGTTCAAAAGGCAAAATCCTGTCATGAATGCAACATTCTCAGTGATGTAGTTTCTCAATTTTAAAAAAGCAAGCTACTATCTTAAACTAAAATATCTATCTTTAGGTAAACTTGCATATGATGTAATGACCTGTGGTAAAAGAAGACTAAACTCAGTGACACACGAGTTTCATTTCAGTCTTACAATTTTATTATTGCCACTTAATGCAATGCTAACTAATTACTAATTACTAACTTCAGGATCGGTGTTCAATTCTAGTAATGACCATAACAGCCTCCTGAAGATGAAATATAATTGCAATCCATTAAGAGAGAGGCATAGGAATTCAACTGAAGCCTGAGCCACTGGTTGTGCCCACTGCTCTATTTTTCACAGCTTCAAAAAAAAGCTTTCTCAAAAAATACCACAGGACCTACTCTATGGGTCCTAAGTATCACCAGTGCAACCACACAACATCATTTAGCCTGGGGTCCAGGGATTTAGCAGACACAGGAATTTAGAGACAAGAAATCCCCACCTGAAGAAACTATAGTCTTGGGTCCCCATTATCCAAAGTCACGCTAATGGGTGCACAGATTCTCTCTGAAGTACTGGGAGCCCTATGGGATTTCTATAAAGTTTGGTTTGGACCAAAAATGGAATTAGGAATTCAGGGAAGGCCAAGGAAATAAATGTCCTATAAATCTGTGGGTATCAACTGGCTTGATCCCAATGAAGATATAAAGGAAAAAAGGAAATAAGAAGTATGGGAAAGAACATATGTGGAAAAACTGCCTAAAGCAAAAAATGAACAGTTAGGAAGAAAGGGTGTAGGATACAAGAATGAAAAAAAAAAAAAAATGCTTAGGTGTAATAAAAAGAAGTATTTGGGCCAAAATGTTTGTCAGGCACTCTAAGGAGAAGCAAGACTTGACAGTAGTTTGTAGGAGCATAATGCAGCAATGTGACAGGATGGGTCTGAGAGCAGCAATAAGATCCCAAAGAGGGTGAGCATCTGTCAGAGTCAGTCTCTGTCCAATTTCATGCTCCAGAGAGAGTGGGGAAGCTCAGGCCACCTAATTTTCCACCCAACTACATCAGGCTGACACCCTGAGGCATGAAACTTTCCATGTTGTAGGTATTTATTCCTTGAGCTTGTCACCCCATAATGAACAAGGACCACAGCTAGTCATCTGCTTATTTGAGAGGGCGCTGGGATCCTGACAACCTGCTAAGCAAGCAGCAAAGCTAGGGAGGAGTGGAAAAGGTGTGGAAAGAAATGTGAGAGATCTCACAGTTAATATGGAGTGGAGGCAGTGATGTAGTTACAGCCCTACTTTTATTTTCACTTGATGGCATAAAAAGGAAGGTGAGGAGAATCTTTTAAATGGAACATGGCATTCCCTTATTAAAGTCTGATTTAGACTTCAGCAGTCTTTCTGCTTTGTACGCGTTTCAGTGCTCCCACACCATGGGCAGCCAAACAGAAGAGACTTAATAAAATAAATTTCAATGGTAATTTCCTGAACAATGAGGGCTTGTTTTCAAAGCAAACAGTCCTTTTGGTGTTGTTATCAAAGATGACAGGGCTAGCCATGTTGTAAATATGAAAAGGAGAGACACGGTCTCATTTATAGACTTAAAAGTCTTGCTAGGAATCTTTGTTTCCTGAGCAAACAATCTCTTGTGGGGACTGCATGGAAAAAAAATCTCATTATCCAGTTTTGTGGGGGCTGCCATCTCTGGAAACAATTGCCTTACTGCCAGTTTGTCAAAAGCATCATTGTCCAGCAGTGGGCTGCTGTGGCCCCACCAAGGTCGCAGCATCCATTGTTGCAGTTTGATGCAAGCAGCTTCCACTCACATCAAAAGTGGAGCAGAGTCAGCATTCTCTGCCACGTGTTGGGGTGACCATAGGTAACAAATCTGCTTCATTCCTGGCTTGTGATCCTTGGAGTCACAGGCTTTGCTTGAGTCCAGAGACAGAAGTAAGTAACCCCTTCCAATCATTTTACAGTAATCCCTCTTACACACTATGAAGGACATCCCAAGCAGAGTATTTACATTAAATACATACAGCAGGTGGCCTTACATTTGAAGAAAAACTAGAAAATAACTGAATAATCCTCAGAAACATTATTAATGCTTCCAGACAAGGAAGAGCAGGTTTCTCTATCTCATCAGCTTGCCACTGCAGCCACAGTTTGCCATAATAGGATTCAAAGCTCCTCCTGAGATTGTATCTGCCCTCAAGGATAAATAAAGTCAGAGATGGAACTTTCTGACACAACTTTGTCACTGCGTTATTAATACTGCCAGGCAGTGACCGGAGAATGGGCGACACCAGCAGCATAGCAATTTTAAGGAAACATTTCCTATAATGAAAGTAGCAGCAATGGTGGCCAACAATTACAGAAATAATGTTGGAAGGCTTTTCCTCACTTTTCTATGGAGCCCACCTTTCTGCAGTACACAGTGGGAGACCATTTTGTTGTTGCTGAGTTCAATGGAAAGTGCACAGTTGCCACATAATTCACTATTATATGCATTTAGGGCCTGACCCATAGCCAGCTGACACTAATGGCACAGCTGTTAATAAAACTAGGAAGGACTGTGGTTTGGGCTCTCGCAGAGAAGTGTTCCCAAGCATAAAGCTTTACAGAAGATTATCAACTAATGAACAACAGCACTGGAGGGGATGCTGTTTGGAAGGTAACAGTAAGTTTTCAGAATTACTCACTTTAAAAACTGTGGTTCAGGTTTGCAAGTCAGTGTCTACCTAAGGAGAGCTATGAGCATTCATTAATCCTTATAATCCCTTCCAATTCACATGTGTTTATAAGGATGCTATTCTGGTCTTGCCTCAGAATGATTTTTGGACCAACTCCCTAAACTGCAATGTGGTAACACTGCTTAAAAAAGAACCTCTCAGAGGTCATGAGTTTATGCTTAGGTATTTTTAAATGCTGAAGTAAAAAAGGCCTGATGCTTGCCAGACTTGGAACATAGCTCAGGGTTTATAATGGTTACCTGGGGTGTAGATTAAATAACAAGGTTCCGTAGCTCCCAAGCCACTTCTCCCACTCTAGCCAGCCCTGTACATGTTCTTCTCTCCATGGCAATGCCCTGGGGTACAGCAGAATATCATGGTCCTCAGGGAACGAAAAAAGGTACCTGAATGCCTGAATGAACAGGTGCAGAAGTAAACACAAGCTGCAGCTGGGACCAGCTTTTCTTTCTGGCTGATGGGCAGATGGAGATGAGAAGGCAGGACAGTACTGTTGTGGAAGTGACTCTGCCAGTGCCCCTGGCTCCTGCTAGGAAGAGCTTTATCTTTCAAACTAGTGGCTCTTGCAGATATGTAATTCTCTTCACAACTGCATGACAAGGTGTATGCTACAAAAGGCAAAAGCTAATTCATCCCAGCATCATCCAAAAGCTCATAAAAGCTCCTTCACTACTGAGCCCCCTTGCTTCTTAGTCGAGGAAGAAGTAAGTCACTTCATCCAGTGGGATTAGACCACAATGCCTTCCAACAACGCTGCTGGAACAATCAAGCCCTTTTCAGAGCAGTGCTTTGAGAATCAGGAAAGTAAAGAATTCAGTATGTTGAGATATGGTAGCTTTTGTACTGGCACCCTGATAAGAAAATGATTTAATACAGATATGCAGTTGCATCCTTTGAATTCCTATACACTCTTCAGGCAGCTCATGTCACACAGAAGGCCAGCTCAAAGCCCAAATGCAATAAAGACATTGAATGGTTCTTACCCGATGTCTATCTGTCCATGTGTTTGGAATTTTTTGTGCTGGCTTGCATGCTGAATTACTTGCAGTGAGGAGCCCTTTCTGAATGCCCAAAATATCAACATTTAGCATGGTTGCTATTGAAAGAAACCAAAGATCTCCCAGAAGATTTTTTTACTAATGCATACATCATCAGTGCATAAAAGGGTCATGAAAAGGGTTTCCTTTTGTTTTTCACAAAACCCTCTGGGCAAAGCAGTTTGCAAAGGGTTGTGCAGGGGACTTTGCAGGGAAGTTTGCAAAGACACCGATGACAGAGCTGCAGACACGAGATCTGCTGCAACCTCTCCTGCAGGTTCTGGTGTCCAGCAGCCCCACAAGCTGTGTCCCCCCAGAATTGCTGTACCCTCTTTTTTTTTAGAGACTAGGCTGTTTTGCTTTCTTGGAGACACAGGGGAAGGATCTATATGCCCTGCACTGAATGATTTAATGTAATCTGGGAACAAAGCAGCTATTAATCACTTCTATTGATATACAGTAGCTTTATTAATAGAAAAACTGCCAGCTGTGTCAATTACTCATACACGTATGCATGCATACTCTATACAAAGAATGGAAAACAGACTTCCACCTTCTACTGGAATTGTAATTGGTACAATAACTTCTGAAATGTGGGATCAGGTTTTAATAATGTTAAAATACTGTTTTGTATCACTTGCATGCCCTAATTTATCTCTGCCAAACAGCAAGGCAGCCCCAGGGCCATCTGAATGCTGTGATTAACTAGCTTGCTGACTATCTGTATATTAACATCAGATCCGTGATAGCTTCCCAGTGCCATGCTACATACAGAAGAGGATAAAAAATGAGTTGATCATAGGTTATTAAGGGCAGCTGGCATATCTGATGGCAAGAGCAGGCTCTTTCCCCACATCTCTCTTGCACAGAAATTGGAGCATGTGGTGTGATTCAGCAGTTTAAACTCTTTTCCTCCTCCAGCTGTGAGTGGTTACCATGCTCCAGGGCTCTCCCCCAGACTCCTGCACTACCTGGCAGGGTAAGTGGGCTGGAGACGGCAGCAGAGGTGCATCTGGGTCCCAGTGAGAAGCTGTCCTGCCTCAGAAAGCCCTCTGTATTCTGGGTGCTTTCCCCTCCTTTGCCATGCTGAGGAACCAGTGCTGCCAAGGAATGCTGGAGGGATGGCAAGAGAACAGGTTCCACTGGTGCCAGTGACATCACACCATATGGCAGCTTGTGATGTCAGAGGGCTGGATTTGGTGATCCAGGTGTCCCTTGTCCTTCACATAATGGTATTTAGGTATGGAAGATGTTCAAGAGCGAAGACATCTCCATGAATGCTGAATGCTGTCACTGACTGAGAAGCCTGTCTCATCTGACAAACGTTTGATTTGAAAACACATAAATAAACCTAAGTTGCTCCACAATGCAGAGGTTTCTGATGAACCAATTACAAGTTTTTCTTTGTTCACCGTAGGTATTTTTCCATTAAAGTCAAACCAAGTTTTCCCTCTGTTAACTTACACGCCCCAAAAGCCCAAATTCTGTGGAGGCTTAATTACAGTTTCACACTGCCAACCCTCTTTGGTGCATCTACTTGTAAGTGGAACTTAACATATGTTATCAGCAAACTTAAGGCCCTGCAGCAACAACTACAACAACAACTAGGCCCCTGCACAGCTATCCTGCACATCTAGGAGCCTCCAGGAAAGGAACACAAAACATTTTCAGCCAGCTTTCATACCATCCAAATGATGTAATTTATTTACAAGCCACCTTGCATTCCTGTGCTCCTGCCACAGATACCAGGCTGCAGACACAGAGGTACCAGCCCAGCAACAACGTGCTTGCTGCAAGGACCCCTCACCAACACGAGGTCATGCATCCCTTGGCTATATGTCTGCCATGTTATGAGCCAGGTGACTTATAAATATTTCTCACCTTTGGATAAAACAAAGGAGAAAGCTACAGCATGTTGAGACAGAGTTTTTCTACAGACAACCCTGCCTTCTCAGCACAGAAAGGCAGCTCAGCTGCTCTTTCACAGCCTGAAGCATCCATAACACCTCTACACCCACCAGGACCAGAGAGCTCATCAAAGCTGACACATTAGGGTCCTCTTGGCAAAGTCATCTTACCTCCTTAAAACTTAGTAAACCAAGCCACAAAATGAGCTGAAAGAAGGTCCTTTATAAATACATATATGATTTTGAAATTAATCCAAGCAAGCTTTCTTGTGTAACTTAATTTTTTTTCACACAAGACGCAGAAAAACATACCCGTGTGGAAAAATCCCTAGACTAAACAGAGGACACCTTTTTGAGCTATCCACACCTTAGAAGAGACTTGGAAAATCAGTTTGGTGCTAGATCACACTTCATTTTTGTTATCAAGTCAAAGACAAGAAAAATTTGATGGTTATCATAGAATGTTAAGAATTTGGACTTTAAAGATCATCTGATCCTAAGCCCTACCATCCTGAGCAGGGACACCTCTCATTACATCAGGTTGCACAGATAATCAATTTAAAAGTTCCCTTAGAGCAGGTGAAGGTGGATCCTGATCAGCTGGAGCACTAATCTTATCCCACCTGACCATACTGACATCCTAATACGATTTTTGACTAACGTTGTTTACATGAATACAGCATCCATTATGGAGATACGAAAGCAGTATGACTCAAGAGAAGGGAGTAATTCTGAAGTCTCAACATGCAGTAAGAAGTAGGATTCTTCTCCCCTCTAGAAAGTTAATTTCAGATATCCTACAGTGAGGTTAACAGGATTAGTTTTTCAGTTGCCACTGACTTTGCAAGCGTAACACCAGATGAAGACTGGAGAGAGAGGGGGGAAACTGACTATTCAAAATGCTGGTTAATTGCAAAGTATCTGTATTGCTTAAGATGTGACTTGCTGACAGGGAGAAAAATGTATCAAAGCAAAGGAGATACCTCAAAATAGCAAAATTTAGCTGAATAAATCTCAAGGGATGACAGAAGATCCATTGCTTAGAACTCATATAGAGGGATTTCTTGTCCTGCTCGTATCTTGCATTAAGCAGTCTTTTCTTTCTTTGGTTTTTTTTTTTCAAGACCAGCCAGAAACTACTCACACAGATCAGGAGTTGGGATTTAAAGCCAACTGTTGGTGCAGATATAATACCCATTAAAATCAGTTTGGATGGGAGGTGGCTGCCTGCCTGCCCTTGGAGGTGGACTACATTATCCATGTAAATACTATTCTGAAGGCAGACAAACCTCCAAGAGATCAGAAGCAGCTGCTTTAAAATATGAATATGTCACGTAGTTTCATATTCTGATGCGAGGGCTGATCCCCTCCTTTGAATTCCCTGCCCTAGGCTAGGGTGAGGTACCAGTCTCATGCAAACCTGCTTCAGAGACCAAGGCAAAGAGAAGGTGAGGCATTTTCCCTAGGGAATTGCCTACACCAAAGAAGCTCACAGCTAAATGCTAACTAGGAAATTTCCACCAGCCTGAGTAACACTTCCAATTGCCTGAATCAGCTCAATTTCTCCACGCAAAGTTACAGTTCCACCTACTCATTAGCAATCAGCAGAAATCAATACCCTGCATTGGCAGCTGACATCCTCCATCTAAAGGATGAACTGTCATCATTGTGGTGGCTCAGTGGTATGAGGTGAGTGCAAAAAAGAAGCTGAAGGCTGAAGAAAAATTTGTTCACCTACAATTGATGCCAAAAAGCCTATTTTAAAATAATGACAAGGGGAGTTTTGAGCTCAGGCTTGCTGCAGAAGGGCATTTGCTGTCTGTCCCCCACCTACTTACCCCATCATATCTGGGTAAGAATCTGTCTGAAAGCCATCTTGTCCTCAGGAGGAAACAATACAGAAAAATGCAGCAGTGGAGAGCAATTTCTGGCACGGTGGCTTACCACAGGAGCTGGTTTTCACCCCAACAGCTTCACTCTGTTCCTGCAGGACAGTAAACCCCATGTCCCCTCGTATCTAGGGGACTATCTGTACATCATTCTGGTGGCTTCTGCATATTCTGTAACCATGTGGTGGTCCTTCTTCTCCTAAACCTCTCTACCAGAGAACACCTGGGGAGGATAGTTTGTCACCATCACTTTAGGCTTCCAGTAATCAGAGCCCAAGTGACAATTCAGAGAAAGAGCATTCAAATCTACTCCCAGAGACACAAAATGAGCCACCTGGTGCAATTAATAAAAAATGATGGAACAAGCCTAGGCCATTTGGTTCATCAGAGTTCACTTAGCTTTTCTATTTAACGCTCTATTTCCTCCAAGAAGGCAGCTTACGATTTACCAAGTAATGCCAGTGTGTTTCTACCTTGATGCCTTTAGCTTGGAATGCCAACTGAAAATATGTTTTATTCTGTTTGTATGTGCATAGAGACGTAGTTTTGTGGTGAAGACATGCAGTACACACCATCTCTCCTTCCATTCCCTACCTGCTGGAGGCTACTACCACTTTAGGTCATACAGATTCTTACTTTTACCACCCTTGCCACCCTCTAGCCCAACACTACATCCCACCCCAGAAGTCCTCTGGCACTGGTCTAAAGAAGAGGAATGTGCAGGTGTGTTCTAAACTCATCCTCCCCATTACTGCTGAAACTTGGCATGCAGTGTCCCACCCACTTGGAAGGAATGTCCTGGAGTTACTTCTGAACTTAAATGCCATGATCTGGAAATAAGAAGGAGAAAAAATAAGTTTTCAGTTTTCCATTTAAAATTAATTTCCCCAGTTTTCCATCTGACATTCCTCAGTCAAATCCCAAAGAACTTCTTAACCTGCAACTGCCTATTCATATCAAGGAGTGCATGCAGCATCCCCAAACCTCCCACTGTGTACCAGGGAAATCTGCCTGCTCCAGATCTGCCTTATTTCCTCCTCCCAGTCCCCTGCAGCAGCTGACAGCTTTTAACAAGGAGCTCTTTGTTCGATCAAGTGCTACACTGGATGTTACCAGAACTTTTAAAACGGATGTTTTAAAATTCTCCACTGCCTTTGTAATGGGATTTCTCCCAAGGCCTCACAGGATCCTCTCCCTTTGCCATAATGGACACAAGCTTCTCCAGCTCTCCTCAGAAAAAAGGACTAAATTCAGTTTTCATCGAAGACTGGCTACAACAGCTGAAAATGAGGAAATCTGAGCAGGTGTCACATCCTGTTTATCCGCTCCCTGACCATAGCCCATATGATGAAAACAATGCTCCTGCACTGAAAAGCCGCCAGATATCTTAGCAGTGTCTCAGGTTTTGATGTATTTCCTGGAAACTGATTTCTCAAATGTTCAGTTCTTTTGGTAAACCAGGCAACTGCTGCTCCAAAGGCTTTGTGAGCTGTTCTCATTAGCTTCATATGTTTCATGTTTTTACCCACCATTTTTTTCATATTTTCACATAAAGTTCCATTTGCTGTTCAGTGACCCAGTTTCACAGCACATCTGACATCCCTTTGATTTATTTTTTTTTGCTGCCTGCTCTTCACTTACAGGTAAGAGCAAACGTTAAGAAGTCTGCATCTGGCTTCTTTGTGCAGGTCATTTAGACAGATTAGAAACACTGAAGGAAGCACTAACTCCGCTTCTGGCTTCAATCAATACTTCCTCCGAGTTTGACACAAGTCCTCTCTATTTTTTAGCAATCCTTTGCTATGTGATACACTGACTGCCTGATCTCTTCAGGCTGAATAGCAACCTGGCAAGTGGCACTTCAGTAGGTTGCTGCAGAACCCAAATAACTTGTCCTGCCAAGTCCTATCATTACCCAGCCTTCTTTTTTATATACGTGTATACGTGCTTGTTATGGCAGAGGCACTAGAATGGAGAATAAAGCTAACAGAAGGGAGAGGACATGTCAGCCTTAACAGTGCTTTCCCTGATGGTAACAATTGAACTGCTTCCAGCAAAAATATTTAGTTATGTTCATTGTGTTCAGGCTTCAGTATCTTGCTGTCTGAATGCATTTGCTAAGTAAGCCCTGTAAGTGGATGCATGTGGGTATTTATTCATTTCAGCTGAAATTTTCAGGTGTCTCACGCATTACTGATGACTCTGGGGATGCAAAAGCCACTTCCTTCATTTCCTTTCCACTGCCTGGGGAGATGTAGGAGTCTTAGAGGCAGCAGTGGTGGCATATGACCCAGTGATTCCCCTCTAATCAGCCTTGCAGCAGAGGGAGATCATCCATTTGCTCAGCCACCTGAGAGCAAAGCTGCAGCTGGCTCAAAGTGGTTGACACTGGAAACAGAAGGTGCCTTGGTCATGATGGGTCAGGTAAACAATCTGCTTCCCTTGGTGTGTACGTCCCAGCCTGGTGGCTGCAGTTTGGTCACCCATGGGGCTGCCCCAGTCAGAGGGGCTGTGCACCACAGCTGCCCCACATGGCTTTGCACCACGGCCAGCCTGAGCCCCCTCCACCTCCAGCTCTGCACACTGGCACATGCAGCATGCACAGAGATGAGCCAGGAGACAGCTGTCTTGAGGGTCTCTCCTCTTCCTTTTCTAGGAGCAAAGTCCCCCAGCTCCATATGTTTCCAAGCTCCACACAAGTTGTCTGTCTCTTCAGGTCCCTTTTGATTCCCTGGGTTTCTGGAGTGACTTCTGTGCTTTGCAGATCAGCATTGGCCAGGAAGTTGTGGAAGGGGATCCCACAACTTGCTGGGTTAATGCCACACTGTAGCAAAAGACAGCTCTGCCTTTCTGAGCATTTCCTCCAGAGCATTCCTCTCCTTGCTTTCAAGATCTCTTATCTCCTAAAAACCCTCAGGCTTTTTTCTTTCATGGCTCTATACTCTTTTAATGTAAGCATGAATCAAATTCTGTTCTTTGTCATTCTCATCTCTAGACCCAGAGTTGCAGAGGAGATTTACGAAGTTACGCTGGATTTACACCAGGATAATGAGAGAAAAAATTGGCCCTTTGTCTTTATATTTTAACTGCTTCCCATCATATTTTTTATTTGTGGCAGTGTTATTGTTAGATTTACTTTGATGTTGCTGTTTGAAATTCATTAATCTACAGCATGCTTTAGGAAAGCTCTTTGTATTTGCTCTCTACTTGGAATATGAAATTACTTCGCTTTAGAAAGTATGTTATAATATTCTAAATTTATGACATTACTATTATCTGAGGAATCTCCAGCAATTCATGCATATTCCCCCTTTGTTTCAGGCCCTTCAAAGCTAGTACAGCTAATTCTACATTTTCTTCTTTTGGCATCAGTTGTACATTATACTGAATGCTATTAAATTACAGATCCCCACTCCTTTTCCTGGAAACTTGCTGGCTGGCAGGGTAAGATTAGATATGGGTTTTTTTTAACAGCTTAGCTTTAAGATGGAGATACTATATGAAGCTCCAGTGTGATGCCGTCCCTAAAAGCACTAAAAAAATTACATTAAATAAAATGATGTCACTTCTAATCAGAATTTTTATCCCTTTCTTTCCTGATTAGTGCACCCTTTAGCAGATTTACTAAATATCTCTGCTAGCTCCAACGACTTCACCTCATGGCATCTTGAGTCAGCATTTCTGGCAGAAAGCACAGCCATCGAGTGAAATTCATAATGTAAATTAGCATTCATCACTAAAACCAAGGAGGTCATTAGCAAATATTTCCAAATGACCTATGGCAAACCCACTTCCTCACCAAGCCTGCTTTAGGAAAAATCTTAATTATTCCCAGAGAGAAAGGGGAAAAGCCTCCTGATGTTCAGCTGGACAATTTGGCAGGGGCGATGGCAGCAGCTGTGTTGGGCTGTGCCAGGGGTGTCCATGCCAGCATGTCCCACAAAGGCTATCCACGCTTCTCTCCCTGCCCAGTGGTCCCTGTGACAGTAAATAACACAGTCCCAGGCAGGGAGCAGCCACTCTCCATGGAGGACATTGCTTACCCTTGCATCCTTCAGGGGAATACATCCTGACACCTTCCATTTATTCCCCATCAGGAAAAACCCAGACAACCTTATGTGTCTGCTGATCTTTTTGAAATTAGGTAATCCAATATGTTTAATATAATGTATACTGTAGTAATTCAGCTATCCATGTGTGACCTAGTGCATTTGTGACCTGGGGTTGTTTAGCCTGGAGAAAAGGAGACTCAGGGGTGACCTTATCACTCTACAACTCCCTGAAAGGTGGGTTTAGTTAGGTGGGGGTCAGTCTCTTTCTCCAGGCAACAGTTGATAGAACCAGAGGACACAGTCTCAAGCTGTGCCAAGGGAAATTTAGGTTGGATATTAGGAAAAAGTTTTTTACAGAAAGGGTGATAAAGTACTGGAATGGTCTGCCTGGGGAGGTGGTGGAGTCACCATCCCTGGATGTATTTAAAGAAATACTGGATGTGGTACTCAGTGCCAATGTTTTAGTTGAAGTGTCAGGGCTGGGTTTGACTCAATGATCGTGGAGGTCTCTTCCAACCTAGTCAATCTGTGATCCTGTGATTTGTCAATTATTGGATTTTTGAGAATTTTCTCATGCATGACTAATTTTACACATGCATGACTGCATTTACCCATGTCAAAGCTTTTATTTGTAACCTAACTGATAAAACAAACAAAAACCCATCCACAAATTTGCAGCCTACAAATTCATTCTCTTAGAGGTCCCTATGTAAAGACTGTGTAGTTGCTTTCATAGCTTTATTTCCTTTTGAAAAAAAATGTATTACTTTTTTATATATATATGTAATGCTAAGCAAATATATGTATGGTTTTTTTAAAATACCTTCTAAAATATTTAATTATTTTTAATTATTAATTATTTCTAATAGATATGAATATATATTATATTCAGCAGTGAGCTCATTAGCTAGTATTTGCTTTGCTGGGAAATGCCAGGTGCAGAGAAGTTTGCTATCCCTGGCCAAGTCAGGATGGGAAGAACATTCAGCCCAGGACTCCATGAGATGGGCCAAAGCAGAATGCTGGCATCTAGTATGACTCCAGACATACTGAGATATTTGTGCAGAAAACATAGCTTTATCCTGTAACAAACGTTTGTAGCTCAGGGATTTTTCAAGTCAGGGAGAGTGTCCACATAAGGGTTTACAGTCACTTTCTGCAGCATCTCCTTTCCCCCACCCCTTGCCCAGGTGCTGTGGCCTCAGGGCACTCCCACGCTAGTGGCAGCTGCCAAGATAAGAAGGTGCCAGGTAAGGTCACACCTTGTGTGCCAGAGAAGGTGAGAGAGAAGATAAATGGGATTTCTCCTGGGATAGACTAAGGCAGATCAGGCCTCCCTCTGCCACGCATGTGTCCCATTGAGCTGCTGACAACTTGGCCCTGCAGTGGTGTCCAGTGCTGAAGGAGATTGTCATGAGCTGATATAAAATAAAAAATACTGTCTGTTTGCTGCTGGCTGTTTCTCCATGGTGCCTTCACTGAAGGGCTGGGCTGGAAGCAGCGGGGTCCCAAAGATAGTGATGGTGACAGCAAGGATGGATGGATGTACAGACGGATGGATGAACGGACAGATGGATGGAGAGATGGGTGGGCTGCTTGCTCATATCAGCATGAGAGCTGCTCTCACCAGGGCTTCCCATTTGCTGGTGATGTAGATTTAACTTCGGAGGCTTCACCCACAGCCGCTGTTTGAAGCCTGTGCCAGCCATGGGGGTGGAAGTCATGCAGGGGACAGGCAGTAATTAAAGCTGAATTTTGAAGCAGAGGGATTTCTCCTCCTCTTTCTCTCACCCTTTCCTCAAGCCTAAGCCCTGGTACAATGTTCCCAGAGCAGAGATTCCTTTCCCTGGGTTTATCAAACAAAATACAAAGGTGGCAGGACAGGACTGGTGGTGTTGCTGAGCTGCCAGGCGATATGGGATGGCTTCCATCCCATGGATTCCAGCATGTGCTGTCCCTCCGTGCCCCTCCATGAGTAGGACCCCATGCCATGCACAGCACAGACTCAAAGCCTCTCTCCCATCCAAGAGACATCAGAAGGACTTGGCACCCAGCTACCCATAGGGCACGTGAGAGGCTGCACACCCTCATGCACTACCTTCTACCTTACAGTCAGGACACACGAACCGAAAGATTCTCAGAGTCCTAATTAGATGCATAAATTGTACTGAAGAACACAAAATGCGTCTGTGGCTTCGAAGGACTATGACAATTTCAAGCAGATGGCAAGATAGGAATTAGCACTTCTTGCAGCACCCAGCCAGAACAGATGCAATACATAATGAGGGTCAGGCAGCAGCACACGGCACAATTCCCTTTGCTCTCCAAGCAAACACAGAAACACTAAGTCACTGTGTCACTACAGATTTTGTTGCTGGAAACATGACGAGTGTCAATTGTCAAGGTAAATTAGTAATGCTGCATAAGCGGGAGCTGGAGGTAGAAAGGAGGCTGTGAAAGAGGCAGCTCTAGAGACAAAACGCTTCTTAGAACAGTTTCTCTAAACTCTTCCTTCTCCTGTATGCATATTGCTATTTGTGAGAGGTGCACAAAGTCAGTAACCCCCTCTGAAATGGCCGTTTGCTTTAAATTCCTGATGGGAAATATATTAAGTTAATTAAAATTGTTACAAGGGTAGTGATTCATTAGGTATCTGACTGCAGAAGAATAATGCACCTACCTGGCTACCTGTCTTGTTGGTCCATTTCTTTGTGAATTGCTGTATTTTAACTCACGAAACAGTAAAACATCAGAGCAAAGCAATGGAAAGTTACTGTGTGCTTAACTGTGCAAGAATTATATTCAGGAAGGAAAAAAATATAGGCTTAATTTGTCAGTAGGTATAAAAATAGATCTTGAGGCATTATCTGAACTTAGGAAAAATTTTAAATTGGCTGCCTGGGGCCCTCCAGTATTTTCATTTTTCTAAATGAATTATGGTATATTCATTATACAATAGGTGACTACAACTGTGGAAGTGTTTCTGTGCATTCATTCGGTGGTTCATTCACAATCTGAAAAACAAAGCCAACCAGGTGTAATGAGAAATCCCTGTTACGGTGGTTGAGTTCCTTCTTCTTTGTTCTGCTTTTCTGCTGCCGGTATTTGAAACCCAAATTTGCATGAGTGAAAAATTTTCCTTGGAAAAGCTAATTCACACTTTGGGGTTCCACTGCCTTGCCAAGTAATTCAAGCTGCTTAAATGGATTTGCAAGGTAGATGCTCAAATGCAGATTAAAATGTGAATCCACTTCCCAGAAAATCATGTAATTTATAAAGGAGAAATCTTCAGACCTTGAGGTAGCCAAAGTGACTTGGCTTTCAAAGGAGATTACCTACAAAAGGCTTCAGCTACCATTCTGCTGGAGACTGGATGTGCGACTCTTAAAGCCCCAGAACAAAAGATCAAAGACTGCCTCAGTCAAGCAAAATATTCCAGAGCTGGGAACATAACTTCTGCTCTGCAAAAGGCATTTTCCCAAATGCTGTATCACAATTTAATCTACCGACAGTTGCAAACACAGGCTGGCAAATTGTGAGAAAACATGTCCCATTACTTGTGAGAATTAATTGTTTACCTGAGCAGATTCAGTGTCTTTGAAAACTGGGGTGCAGGGGCCATATTGCTTATCAGACTACCAACATAACCTTAACATAAATCAGTGCTAGTTAATAGCAGCCCTTTTACGGCATTTCAGCTACCCAACCACCACACAACCCTAAAGGGGCAGCTCTGCAGACCTGCTTCCCAACTGTGCACCTAAAAACTGCATCTCCATCTTCTCACTAAGCCCCACACCACTACGTAGGTAGTCATATCTCTGGATGCAGGGAAAAGGTGAGGAGGGGCAAGGTCAGGAAATGCATAGCCACTGATGGGGACAACCTCACCCCTGAGAGGGGCAACAAGTACTCAGAAGTCCCTCCACCTGCAAAGGCTGTCACAGGGGCTTCATACTTTCCTGAATCACCCCACGAGGATAAAGACATCAGGGACCAGATTCTCATCATACCGTCTGTGGTGAATTTTTGCTGTGTAAAATGAATGCAGGAAGGCTTAAAATGAGAGTGAGGTTTTAAATAGCCCACAAGGCATGAGGGAGACTGCAACATCTGGCTGCTCATCTTCTTCCTTCTCAATCAAGTGCCAGATATAATTACGAGGACAGGCAATAAGCAGACAGGAATAATAAGAGAGAAAAGCAAATCTCTTCAAACCTGAACATGACATCACAGCACCTTCATCCTCCAGAGGTTCAGGCAGTCCAGTAAGAGAGTCACATCTAAGAGGCTTTGAATCTGTGTCACATGTGCTATCAGCCTAGCACAGAGTATCAGCACCCAAATAATTATTTTCCCAGCAATCAGTACCAAATCATAGTAGAAGAGAACTGAAGAATTTCTACAAAAGAACATTAACCAGAGAGCTAAATTATAAACCCTGCAATGTTGACATAGTCTTCTTGCAACTCCCAACAAGCATATTTTGCATTCCAGCTGACTCAAGGCATGTCCTGCGTAGTGGATAAGAGCACTCAGCATGCCACAGAGAAGCCTGACTTTGAAACAGCAAGCTCTGGAATACTCACTGGAGAACTAACACATGTCTCCAGAAGAAGGAGCACAGTGGGGCCTTTCTGCACTGCCCTGCTTTCTGCCTCTTCCACTAGTGCTCACAGCAGGGGTGGAGGGAAGAAAGAAGAGGAATAAGAAATTAGTGCAATAAATGGCAGCCAGCCCTGCAGCATCAAGATTCTGTACAACCATCACATTAAACCACAAAGTCATGAGACGTGGCTCAAAGAAAATCCCTTTAGCCCACTGTACCTGCTGGCTTTTGGTATGGTTTGTCTCATGAAGACAAAAGAGAGCAAGAATACTTCAAAGCAGCATGGCTTATTGTCAGGTGTACAGGAATGGGTTAAATCATAGCACAAGATAATGCAGTGGTTGCACATTTTATAATGATTTTTCAGGGGTTTTTTCTGCTGTCATTTGCAGTGCCTTCCCTAGGGAAATCATTTCCTCACCTCTGTGACGGTGGCATGAAGGAAGACTGACCCCTGCCTAGGAAGCCACATTTATTTATGTAAAGTGATTGCACCCATAAAATAAAAGCCATTTTTTGCCAGAATTCCTGCAAGTCTCACTTTTATTCCCTCTTAGTACTTTATTTTTCTCTGTCACTGTCTTAGTAAATTACATTGTATTTTACCTTTCATTTAATTGGACGCTTTTATATAAATCTAATTCTCTAATTTTCAAGCTTTATCTTCTGTATCTCTGTGGCTGACAAAATTTTATCTTCGTAATAGGTAACCTTTAGCCATTACAGGCCAAAAATCCCTTTCCAGTCACTGCTACACAAACACAATATAATCCACCAATAAGCAAAGCATAGTGCCTACACTGGGCAAGTCTGAAAATGCTTTGATGTGAAACAGTTTTCTTAGATGCAGATTGATTCTAAAGTGAGTCTACACCAGTAAGCTTAAGCAAGAGATGTACTTTTATATGTGCAATACATCCCACCAGTAGAGAGACTCTGTGGAGAGTTACCACAGAGCAGTGAGAGCATGGTAAATTTGTGCATGAGCCTTATCTTACCTGGGCAGACAAAAGCTTTTATTATAACCCCCATTCCACCAGTAAGTCTTGCCTACAAATATTAGTCATGCAGCACAGAAGAATCAATTTTTATGATGATGACAAACTAAAGCACAAAATTGAGCACTTACATGCAGGTTGCCTTTTGGGCCTTTTGATGATTCACAAATTAGTCCCTGACCCTCCTGGATCTAACTCTAAATATTTCACTTCAAATGTTTCTACTCTTTCAAGTACGCCTTAACATAGCTAGAATTTGATCTGCCTACGACTAGGAAATGATTTGACACAGCCTCTGAGTACAGAAAAAATAGATATTTTCAAGAGCAGACTCTTCCAGTTTCTGTATTCAGAGAAGAAAGATTGGTTTTATTTAGTTTCATGTTGTAAGACCAGATTTCTTCACTTTGACTGAGTAGTTCTTTATTTTTCCAAGTAGCTCCATTAAAATCAAGGTTGTCTTTATTCTGTCTTAAACAGAAGAAGACTACATAATCTGAATTATTTTGGTTTAACATACAGCTGTTCCTTCTAATAGCATAATCTGATTTTTCCCATTGTACTAAGCCACTTCACTTAGGCTGTTTATGTTGTACTGGAGCTCAAGGCATATCATCTAAAGTTTTATGCTCTTTGTATAGACATGATCTGTCACCCTGGCTTAATTTTAGGATGTTCTGAGTAGATCTTTGGCACGTACAAGGCCTCTTTGGAAACAGTAACAGCTTGTCTGAACCTCACAGTTTGGCAAGAAATAGACACATACAGGACATTTGTGTGTCTTTTAGTGGGATGAGATCTCACTTCTTTCAAAGACTCCACAATGCTAAGCAAGTGCAAAGATATTTTTAATGTACCTTTGTGAGAAAAAGATTACATGGGAATATTTTGTTTAGATTTCTTTGCTAAAATCTTTGTTTTCAGTAACACAGGCATTTAGGATATAACTGAAAGCTTCTTCCTGCTCATTCTGGTTAGATATGATAAATTTCAACCTTTGGCTCATGAGTTTATTCCCTAATCAGGGCTGCAGCACATGTCAAAGCTGTTCACTTTGAATGAAAGGCTTTTCCAGATTGAAAACTCAATTTACTCCTGCTAGTGACATTAAGATAAGCAGTCCCTCAAGGGGTCCCAATCCTTATCTGATACACTGTGTTATTTGCAGGCTCTGGCAGACATTAAGTGGAGTTTCACATACGCACACTTGGGACATGTGTACCCTACTGAACAGGACCGTTCATTTGCACATCAAATGAAGCTTTCCAGTAGCTCAGTTGAGCCCTGTTCACTTGCTGAATATCATCCCTGTTACAAGAGGCTATGATAATGGCATGCCTATATATCCTAAAGACAAAGGATTACTGCTTTGCAGGAGGTGGCTATCAAT
Source organism: Poecile atricapillus (assembly GCF_030490865.1). Taxonomy (NCBI): domain Eukaryota; kingdom Metazoa; phylum Chordata; class Aves; order Passeriformes; family Paridae; genus Poecile; species Poecile atricapillus. The sequence continues at coordinate 64,574,754 of NC_081249.1, read as the reverse complement.
CCCTTGCCTATAGTCTTGTATAATGAATTTCCTGTAACAAAGTAATACCTTTATAAACCCTTCTTTGAAAAAATGAGTTCTCCCCTAGGAAAGTTTCATCACATATCCTTCATAGTCCCCATCACAATGCTGACATCAATTACTGATGTTAGCAGAACCGAGGAAGGGTACTGTGCAAACCCAGAACATGTGTCCATACACATGCTGGTGTATGCTTTGCTGGTGTATGCCCCCTACCATTCCCTTTCTCTCCTGCTTTTTAACCTGATCCAGTCTCTTCTTCACCTTCATGCTACAAAGAGGCATGCTGCTAAGTCTGGACAAGGCTTTGTGCAGACTTTTTCTGGAACCAAATGTAGGTGAGTCCATATGAGGACAAGATTCCTAATCATGTGAAGGAATTAAGAATATTAATACAAGTATATTAAATTTAACATTGAAATTGAAACCAAATTAAACATATAAGTAGGAGCTGCCCTTGAGCTTTGAAATGGCCTTCTTTCCACCTTAAGGAGAATTAGCTGTGAAAGCTATCTACCACCAACACAGCAAGAGAACCAAGAGTCCAGGGAACACTACATTTGCAAAGCTTTTAAAAGATTAAACAGGGAAATTGTTTAGTCAGAAACAGATTTTTTTTTCTGAGTCTTAAAATCAGAAAAAAAATCCACTGGGGAGCTGGACTAATGAAACCTACAGAGTGTTGCTTCAATTCACCTCCTAAATATATTACCAGAAACATGAGACAATGTAATAGAAAAGAACAATATTTTCCTGGGGATTTTTCAATCTCCCTGCACTGAGATTTATGTCAGTCTCATGGCATGATGCAAAATGGTTCAAATTGCCTTCAAAAAAGAGTATTTCCATTTCTTAAAATAGATTCCCAATTTTAGAATCATTTTTGCAGAATCATATTAGACAGCCTAAGAGTGTTAACTTCATACCTATTGAAGATTATAAACATCGCCATAAGGAGCCAAGGTCAAATGCTGTGTGAAAACTGAGCTTGGCTTTCCATAAATATAGTGAGCATTCCTGACAGTTGTGGGGGTCAATGTCCTTTTTGATGGAAGAACTGATTGCTCTAGGACTAGGTAATTTGCAGTCACTTGGCCATGGGAAGTCTTAGGCTCCCTCTCTAGATGATTTGTCACCTGGAACTCAGGATGTGCACTATAGATCATGGAAGTTCTCAGTGCAAGAATTTCTGAGCAACAGAAGAAACACAGCAGGTTTCCTAGGTAATTAGGAGAAGACATAAGTAGTAAAGGACTGAATCACAGTATAAGCAAGAGAGAAAATTAAATACTTGTTCAAAGTGGGCAAGGACTTCACTAGATCAATGTCAAGATTATTATATATGCTAGATCAAGCTTCATGACAACTGTGATGAGGATCAGTAACAACCATACCTCAGAGAATTTCACTGCTTCTTTTCTGGTTTTAGTTCAAGTCAGATGCCACAATTCATGGCTTAGAGTAACAGAATGCAGTATTTCCTTGCTAGAGGAGAAGATTGTTCATCTGTCCATCCACAGCACAATCCTGAAGCTGGGAAAGTACATACAGGATCTAGGTTTTCCACTAAATATCCCAGTATAGTTAGCAAACTGTCTCTTTGGATTTTTCCCAAAATCAGATGATATCACAGTTTTTTCCATAATATGTCAAAGCTTATGAGAAGGGATGCCATTTTCATGACTCCCAGCTATTGGAAAAGGATGCTGAGGTACAGAGCTGTGAAAATATTTAATCACAAGCATCCAATAGCCGATTGGGAAAGAAAGAAATCCTGATCTCCAGGCTATACTCTCTCCAGCTCTTGGGCTTGTATCCCATGCAACTTGCAAAGGCAAGGCAAGGAAGTCTACAGTAGATTTTTAAAGCTATCATGTGAGTCTGTGTTCTTCTTCTCTGAGCTCACTCTGGACCTTCAGCAAGGTCCAAAATACGCCCAAAGTGCTACTAAATGGGTTAGCCTATGTGATGGAAGTCAGTTGGTTTTCTTCTGAGCAAGAACTAAAGTCTGTACTCAGACTGCCTGTAACAAACTTCAAATTTCTCTCATCTCAGTGAATTCACCCAGAATCAGGCAGTCCAGTTACTATGAACCAGAGTCAACTGCCTAAGCATAAACAATTTTGTGCCACTCAGAATTCTCTTAGGTATCTCAGATCATGGGTCTGGCATGTGTGACATAAGATTGATCTGTAGGAAATCCATGCAATTCTGGAGTGGCAGCTGAAGACCAGGTAAGGTTCCTTAGGGCATCTCAAATGATGCTAAACACCTATGGTAAGGCAATAGAATGGAGATTTTTATCCCCCGGTTCTCTTTTGCCTGATCCCTTCTGCACTTCTCAGCTTCTCCAGAAATCACATGGAAAATCCTGCCAGTAAGATTCTGAAGAACTTTGTATCCACTTTGCAGAAGTATAAATATTTATGCAAGACAGGAGGGAAATCAAGCCTCTTTCTTCCCCCACCTCAGAGATATATGAGAAATATACTGTGAAGAGTTAAATAGTTGAGTCAGATTAAATTTACCATGTCTGCAAAATTCTCTATCAAAAGGTTACCTTTGATATAATGTTTCAGCCTGCAGACTTCTGCTTCCCAGCCATTAAATTCTGTTGTAATAAACTTTTACAGTATGCATCATTATAAGAAACTTAAATAGGCTTAGCTCTTGAGAGAGAATCACAGAGACAGTAGAAAGGAGGGAAGAAATGCAAGGTGTCTGGCTTTTTGAATATATAAAAAAAGGCTCTTCTTTATTAAATAATGCATATGAGGAGAGGGATTTGTAATTCTGAATTTTCAAGGTCAGGGTTGAAGGAAGTCTGTCTGGAGAGCAACAAATTCCTGATCTCAGCCCTCACCTTTGTCCCTGTCACTGCCACACGGCCTTGTGCAGATCAGGACTACCCAACCACTGAGCCCCTTAGTTCCAACTGCAACTGAGACCCTGGGGCAAATGAGTTGTTAATACTCACCCCTCTCAAAGAAGAGTCATGGCAATTGCTCTTTTTTTCTTCACAGTATTGTTCTGATATCCATGAGGACAGGCTTAGGAAATATAAATGGCTCAGCTTTATAGCAAAATGGTTGCTCGTGCTTTAAAAGTAAAATTCAGAATTACTTTTCAACTTATAATGAGCACTGCAATGCAGAATGGGCATTGGCAGAAGGTCCAAATGACAGACAGGGAGGATCTTGTTATTACGATGGTTTATGGAGACATTTGGCCTCAGATATATTCTCTTTCCTACTCTGCTGGTAATTCATGTGTTTAAAGTCTAATATAATTGTCCAGAGACCATGTTGAACTCTTTTTCAAAGCTCTAAGCATGTTGGTTACTTAACAAACCTTCTGTCACACATGGGTGAAATGAAAATTTCTTTCCTGCAGGAGTTACATTACCTCTTACATTTGTTTTAGAAGAAGGGATTTATATCCTATTTTGTTCTTCATGTACTCTTGGAACATTAGCTATCAGCCTTAGGATGGCTAGGGAGCATACATCAGCCAATGTTGCATTTCATGGCCTGGTATAAACACAGAGAAAGATAGCTGATCCTCACCCTGTATAATGTGGATTTACATAGGGGGTGACATAGTCCACACCCTTAAATTAACAAAACCTTCATCCTGTTGATACAAGGAATGGAGCAGAGGTACTGCATCACCTTCAAAGTCTTCTGAGAGGCAGGAGGAGGGAAATATTAAGACAGAAAAGTTGTCCTGATATACTCCTTTTCCAATTATTATTCCGCTTCCCTCCCCCTTCCAGCCTACAGACAGTTGCATTAACAAGCAATGCCTTACACTGATCAAATACTAGATTCCTAGGATTTTCTCTCTTCCTATTGTTCAACAGCAGATTTCAGCTACTCAGGATTCTGTGGGTTCACACTTGGCTTGGCTGTTTGGGTTGTGAGTCTCTGAGAGACTTAAGTCCTTCTTTGATTAAGTGAGCACACAGATATTGCTGGAGTGGGAAGAGGGGAAGAGAATAGCCTGAAACATCTCTCATAATTTGCATGCAGTGTCATTTGCAATCAACAAGAGAATATGGTGCCCTCCATTTAAGATGCTGGATTCCTTCCCACTAGATTCAGTAATACACTTAATTCTTACAACACCCTGACACTTTATTTTATTTCTGGCAGTGCTTATTCTAAAGGTCAAAGTCCTCACTGACTTTCTTTCTTGCCAATACTATTTTATTTAATTTTTTTTAAACTGCAGAAGGCACACCTCTCATCTGCCCTGTGGCATTTTTGCAGACACAAAGAAAATACAGTCCACAGGGCAACCTCTATAAAAGAGAGCCAACAGGGACACCCCAAACTGGTCCTTCGGAAAAAGCCGTAGAACAGACCTGCTGGTTGAGAAACTCAAAATATGACTCAGATGGAGAGTGACTATCAAAGAAAATGGTCCTAAAAATTCCCATACAGGAGGCAGAAATATATAAATGTTTAGTGTGACTGACATTTATAGGTGTTGGTTCTGATTAAGTGGAATAAAAAAAAAAAAAAAAGGTCATTAAAGTGTCCACTCTGGCTTTGCAGCTTCATTTTAAATCCAAAACACTGCCTGTCAATAGACAGGGAAGGAGACTCACTGAAAGGTGAACTATGCTCTGTCCTTAGATGCATGTTAAGTGCTGCCACATTGAAGCCAACTGAGGTTAGAATCTGGCCTTATAAATCTTGGTAGGTTCTAAGCTGGCATGTAATTTATTATGAAAGGAAAACTCAGTTTTCCCCAGCTTTGAAAAAGGAATAAGGGCTGGTAACCACTGCAGATCCTTTTGCCCCTGATGGTGAGATTTTGCAGACTTTGTTGAGGTCTGCAAAAATGGACCTCAATTTTGCTGTCTTCTGACACTGACTCACCCAAGAAAGGTAATAACTATTCAAAGAGTTTGTACCTCATAATAAAATGTAAGTCAGTAAAGTTCCTAATTTATTCACATAGGCAAATTAAAAAGTTTTGGCTTAGTCTAATGTGTCACTTCTTGCAGCATTTCCTCCACTGTAGCTAATGAAATGTTACCAAGAGTGACATTCTGAAATCTGAGGCTGGTGATGAAACACTCTCAATGCAATGTAAAATACAAAGCCCCCTGAGTACGCAGGTAGTGTTCCCCACCAAGTGACTCTCCATCCCCCTGTTTTCATTTCTTATTAACTTTTCCCAAGATTTTTGCTTCAAAATTATTCATCTGGAGGTGCTGTCCCATGCAAAGGAAGGCAAAGCTCCTTTTTTAAACATTGGGGAAAACAGTTCCTCACCCTCAGCTGGGTTTGCAAACCAGTTCAGCATTTACCTTTGTCAAGGGAGGAAGAGAAGAGTGTTTGCAAGCCTCTGTTTTGCCTTCCCTGCTGCTGGGAGGTGTAGTCTGTTCTGGCTGTGGGCTGAGCAGCAGAGTGCAGGTTTGAAGAGTGCCTTTCTTCTTGGCCAAATCCATTGTTTGGAAGCTGGAGGCTGCTGCTGCTGTTGCTGCTGCTCCTCCTGCTGCTCCTATAATTGCTGAGTTTATTGCTGCCCAAAGCAAATGAGTGAGTAGGAGGAAAAGTAGGAGGAACAGAAAGTGCATTAATCTACTCTTTGCTGAGTTTGTGGGGGGAATAAAGGCGAGTATAATTCCTGCAGGCGCTCAGTATGAGTGAGTGATGAGCACCACAAAAGCAGTCGGATATCACATACTAGCATACTAGCAGGATGAAGAAGGCAAAGGAGGTCTCAGATCTTCACAGCCCTGGAAGCCTCTCACCAGGGTGCTCTGTAGCATGGGTCTCACTCAGGGCTGTGCTGACTCCATGTTGCCTTACAGGTCCTGTGGCAGGACCTGGCCCCACACTTACTCCATCAAGTCAGGGTGTGGCCTTGTCTGCAAAATTAGAGTTCACTTCTGCAAAGCACAGAGGCTCAGGTCTGAAATATATATATTAAATAAAAACAAGGAATATGAAGGTATTGACTTCTTTGCAAACACTTTTGCTCCTAGACATGTCTGCTCATAGACATATTATTATCTCAAATTATTTTCTTAGACAAGACTATTTATCAGTATTTTGTACAAGAGGGAAAAAGCAAAATATAGATATCTATCTTTTACTGTAAAGGTCACTTAAAATTATTTCCAAATGATGCAAACTTCATAAAAATGGGATCTCATTCTGTGATCAAAATAGTTAAGGTAAGTGTTTTTTAATAAACCACTGATAGCTTTCCTGCTGCACTGGACATTTCTCAACATAGTTCCACTCTAATAGAGACCATTGAAGGATCTCAAAAAGACAAAATATTCAGGAAGATACAAAAACTTTCATTAAACCAACTGATTCAGTTGTGAATACAGGCGGACTTTGTAGTATCCCAGCTTGTCTTCAAGAAATTTCCAAAGAGAAGCAAAGTGGTTAACCCAGCAGTGGAAACACTGCATAATAAAAAGCTGATTCATTTGAGACTGAAAACCTGCACTGATTAATATAGAAGGAAGCCCACACGTCCTCTGTAAAGTCAACAAGGTTTGGGAATACAAAAGACAAGGTGGGGGAACAGGGGACACACGAGGCATAATTTTTTTGGCTTCAAGGAAAGCAAATTACAGGTAGAACCCTAATACTGCGAGTTTCAGACTCCTATCTCTGTGTAACTTGTAATTATATGGTTTATTAAGTAGTATTTCATGTTTAAGTCGACAGAAGGTGATAACTGAGGTGATTGAAACTCCACAGCTACTTCATGCTCTTGAAGCATATTGGGAATTGTGGCACAAGGGTCTGCACAGAGATGAAGGAGCTCTATTTGTTTACGTTGCTGCTGACTGAATCCTCTGCTGGCATCACCATTTAAAATTTGAAGTGTATTTAAAGAGGAATTGACTCAACCAAAGCATCCAGCAAATCCCCAGAGATACATGCACAGAACAACAGTGGCAAACTTCTAGCTGCCATAGCAGGCATTCAAAATCCTCTGCAAATAAATGACTTAAAGGCTTTGAAAGGATAAGAAAGGACTGCCAAGCCAGACAGATCTCAGGGCCTGCTCCTGAAGGCCCCAGACATGCATGACTTCAACTGATTTCCAATACTATGATCTTTCCAGGACAGGCATTAAGAGATGCCTGCCTTTGTTCAGGGAGTTGACTGCAATTTCTGCCTTCTACCCCAGCACTGCGCTTTACAGGAGGATGTATTTGGTTCAAACAAAGGGTCTGCCTAGCTCAGTTCCAGCCTCCAGCAGAGCCATAAGCCATATCCATTGCAAATTAAGAAATGAGTGAACATTTACAACATTTCCCCACACACACTATCTCAGCTTCTCTTTTCAACTGAGCAAGTTTTCTAAACCTCATGTGCTTCATCTGCTTAATGCTCCTTTGTAAATCTCTCTTTCAAGTACTCTCTTTCAGTCTCTCCCTGAACTTTTGCCTTCATAACATCCTTTGGCAGGGAAACCCATGGGTTCATTGCCTGTTATACAGAGAACCATCTTCTTCTGGTAGTTTTGAACCTATCTCCAGACAGTCCATCTGAGGGACGTTTATCCTTGCCCAGGATGAAACAGTGAATGTTTAGCCCTTATTCACCTTCTCCATATCCAGGATTTTGTAGTTCTTCAGTGCAGCCCAACTATGTAGCGTTTTCCAGTCCTAGTCCTAACTTTGCGCCTCTTCCTTGGCCCCACAGCCAGGCAAAGACCATTGTTTTGCTCAGACATCTGCTAGATAGGTACAGGTGAGCTTAAAGGTGGAAGAATGCCTCAGCAGCCAACTTCTGCAAAGGAGAAGAGGTCAAACCCAGCCCCACATTCAGAGAAGCCTTGCTAGATGGCACATGCACCAGTCACAGCCCAGCTTTTGGTATCCCCAGTCACAGGACACAGCACCACGCATCTCCTGCCTCATGAGACAAGGGCTCATCTCTGCAGTGCTGCTGCCAGTGCAGCCCTTCTCCATGGGCCTGGAGACCTGCCAGCAACAGAGCACCAGGCAGCAGCAACCTCTAACACAGACAGGAGTGCACTGAGATACTGCTGAGGTGCCAAATGGCAGGATGGTCCCTTGCCCTGGAGACTGTATAGTCTAAACTGACAAAAAACAATGGGTTGTAGCTTACAAATGAGTGAAGAATGTTGGTTATATTTCGCCTTACATGATTTACATGAGATACGTATGACATGAGTCATATAGAGATATATCCCATACACTTTGCGGATACACTTTGCATTCCAGACCTATTCTAAATACCTTTGCCTTGGCACAGTAATCTGTGTTTGTCACATCCTATGTTTTATTTTCATAATTCCCAAGAAAATTAAACTATTCTCACTGAACAAATCAGCTTTTCACATTTAAAAAGAAGACAAGTATTTTCTATAATACAAGCTTCCAGAATTGTCTGTTGTTTGTGTAATAGCTGTACTTTCATTAGACAAGACAAATTATTTATAGCCGCAGGAAAAATTAATTTCATGGGATGCAAAAGATTGAAGACCTATTGATAGAGTACAGTATCTGCTTGGCAGATGTCCCTTGCCTAAGGCATGAAGTGGCCTGACTATTATCTTGTCTACGGTTCAAAAGTAATTGTGCACATTGCAGACAGAGCACCATCCGCCCACAGAGCAAACACCTAGTGATGATGGATATCACTATTGATACAATTCACACCTTAAAACCGAAAGTGCTGGAAAAAGGATTGTGAATTCTAAAAGGTAATATGAATTCATTAACTGCAAAGAACACACACAGTTGAATTTAAGGAGTAGAGCTGTGACAGTAATTGCTGAATTGAGTATTTTTAAAAAGCCCTTTTGTTCCTATTGGCATCAAAGCTATTGTCGAACTGTGCTGTACTGTCAGCAACGTGAATATTAGGGGTTTAGATCCATGCACGCAAAAGATCAAAAGCAGTGATGAAGGATTCTGTAATTATTAGTAATTGCTTCCCAAGTGGCCATTTTTTATAAAGATTCTTCATAACAAAGTGTTCACTAAAGACTATGGGTTGAACTTATATTTTTATAGCAAGCACATGAGCCCATGGAAATTATTTCACACATTCTCATCATAGCTGGAAACTACCACTAATAAGAAATACAAATGCTACATAAAATCTGGGTATCATTATTATGATTATTGTAATTTTAATGCAGATTATAATGTTACATTTTCAATTAGAAAAATTTCAACCAAAAAAAAGGCAGTTAAACTAGTTTTAGATTGAGTAAAGTCTTAATTTCTCTAATTCAGTGTTCAAAATTTCTTCAATCAAGTAAAATATTAATGGTGCATCATCTGTGAACTGCCATTGACTCATAAATGGTACTTTCTAGGCTTAAGTATCCACCTGCTTAAATGGATGTGAATCCTTACACAGACATATAACTACAAGCACAGGTAAGAAGAGAATTATAACAAACCCAAAAAAGGGTTTAAAAGCTCTGTCATGCCCTCTTCTCACATACCAGTACCCACCCTCTTGCCAAATGCGTATCTTTACAGCCTTACTTCATATTTGACCCTAAGGTTTGCCTTGGAGCTGCACTTGCTTATTCCTGGACTGAATTTGTCTTGAATAAATAAAAATCAGAACCATGGCACTTTATTATTATTTAAAATAACACACACATGACAGTCATAGTCCACTAGATCTCACTAAAAAACACTGAATATATTTAAGAACTTGAGTGTTCTGCTGTCCAGATGTGGCATTAGGCAGCTTTCTCCAATCTTCTGCTGAGCATGGAGATTGAGTATATAACCCACACAGCAGCTACATCTCAGTCAAGCCAAGCACCAGGAGGGAAGAGCTCCACCATGAGCTGATGAGTCCTATGTATTTCCTGGAGGAATATTTGGAGTGCCTAATTGCAGCTTTACAGCTCCAGCACTTCTCCCTTCCTGCATGTCAAAGCCCAAATGCAAAGGGTCAACAGACCATGGAGTAAGAAAGATGCTCACAGGGGAGAGAAAAAGTTTGGGCTTTGTGGGGCAGACACCACAGCTTTGCAGAACTGGTCCATAACTCTCCTCTACATCTGATTCTAAAAACAAGATGTAATTTTCAGTGCCTGAAATGTCCTGTTAAAATCACTGCTAGGATTAATTACAGTCTTATGCTCCTAAGGGTAAAAACCTTACTGTGCCTGTCTGCAAAGTCCGGTTTGGACACCAACCAAATTAATAAAGAATAATAACAGTGGTGCCTGCATAAAAAGCCATCTCATTCTACTGAAACCAATGGGACAACTTAGTGCCTTCCACTATGTGCAAAAAAAGCAATATTCAGTGGTTTGTTTATGACCTCTGAAGAAAAACACATACAAAACCTCTTCAAGATATCCTTCAGTGTGGCCAGGTATTTTGTTTCAGTTAGGTTGCTCTGTTGAATATGTTAAAGCACTCTACTAAAGTTGTCACATGACATTATTTCTTATATTATAATCTGCTACACCTCACAGAATAGCCTCCTTTACCATGCCAAATAAATTAACTCTATTGCAGTTTCTTTTCCGTCATGGTTCAGTCTCCCATCTCACACATAAGATACATTAGTACCATCGTATGTATATTTGCTCCATAATAAATACTTATTTATCATAAAGGCAAAGTGTGAGTTCTGCCCTGACATACACCAGGTTGTAACAGGAGACTTTAGTCACTCCAGTAGCTTCATTATTCTCCAACAACTCCCTCAATATCATCTCTCAAAATAAAATCTTTTTTTTTCACTTTCATCACTGCAAATCAGAAGCAACGTCACTGAACTTGATGTTTCCCTTCCGGTAAGGAAGAATCAGGACTGGTAACTCCTATTCACGAGGCAATTGGGGAAAGGAATCATGTCACTGTTTTATTTATATTTCATCTAATTATTCAAGGCACAGCTTCCATTCATCCTCCTTAGTGGCTGTCTGTTTTCTGCACTTCTCCACCATAGCTTAACCTTTCTTCAGTAGGGATTTTGATATCTGTTTAATTTACCGTGACTTGTGACACATTTTCCCTCACAAGCTGCATATTCTCTGCCAGGGAGAGAGGGCAGGGGGAAATCCCAAAGGGGAGGCACTGAGAAAGCCCACCATGATGCATTTTAGATGACAAGAAACGTGGAGGCCCATTCTCCTTTCACCACAAGGGAGATTTACACCTATAGCTCCCATTGTCATTAATGTAGTTATACACGCAATTTATCCCATAATCTGAGAAGAAAATAAACTTGAGAGAGGAGAGATAAAGGGTATTTGAGGGGAAAACTATTTAGTATGTAAAGTTTGTGGCTGCCAGTGGCAGACATAATAATGGTAATAATAGGAAAAGACACCTACCTATCTGAGTTAAGGTTATTGTAATATGGCATATGAACAGAGAGCTGAACTATCAAGGAAACCACTAAATATCATTTTGAGGATACAGAAAGAAAATATACTTAAGACTAAAGAGAAAATTAAAAGGAGAGCAAAAGTAGAACTAGGAACAAGGCAGCAAATGCAGCAGAGAAATATGGGGTGTTTTCACTAAAGGAAACAGCAGCTCTCTGAGAATACCAGCCAGCCTGAAAAGTGGCAGAAATAGATGGGATGCCATCAGCAAGAGGCAGAAAGCACAGAGATATTTCCATCCATCAAAAGACAAAAGCAAACACATTCAGAAGAGACTGGAATAAATTAGTTTACATAATAAGTGACTCAGACTGTTCAATATAGGAGTGTTTAGGTAATGAGATTATGGACCAGAAATAATCACAGAGACTAAAGCTTACAAATCAGCACTAAAGGAAGACTCTCAAGTGGTGGATCTTCATGATTGAGATACTTCCCTGGCTCACACAGTACAAAACATAGCCAGAGGTGCTGGGATAGCACTGACGTTGCAGACAGACATAGCAAATAAAAGCCCATGTCATGGTGTACCACCTTCCACTTCTTTCTGGTGCAAGCTCACTGGCATTGGTCCTTTATATAGGAATAGCAGTATAGATTAGCAGTACAGAAACACCAATACAGTTAAGATACAACTACAGCTGTGCTAGGAGTTACCATAAGCCAAATATAATCAAATATACTTACACAAAAAAGGCATTTAAAAATGGCTCTATTACTTGAGAAATAATCCTCAGTGAGGAATCAACAGCAAAGTAGGGTGGCTTTCAGGCAAGTCTCTGACACTCATGAAAGAGCACCATGAAGAATGAGTACTAAATTCCAGAGTATAGACAAATGATAAGGCCTTCATCATCTAGGACAACTGTTAAGGGTATAAATAATAACCTCTGATTACTATTCTCTCCTTTGAGTGTAGAGAGAGAATCAGGTGTGCAGCTATCTTGTCTTGCAGGTGGACGAATGCACCCTGAGAGTCTTGTCAGGATCAAAAAGGAAGTCTCTGGTCTGAGTCCTAGTTTCAGGCATCTCCTCAGCTGCCTTGTTCTACCTCTGAACTGTTAAAACTCTTTCACATGAATGGGGCTATATGAATTTTAAATGGGACTTGACCCATTGTATGCAAAACAGGCAGAACATAAATCAGGAATGATTATTCTAGCATAAAATGGAGAACCTGCTTAAAATACTGCTGAATCTTTGTTTTGTAGAAGAAATATTAAGAGTCTAAAGCCCTTAGCTGAGAAAAGGTTAAGTAAATCCAGGTTTTGGGAGGTATGAATTATGAGGAAACACTGATCAGATGTTACTTCTATAAATAATAACAGCTCATTAATTCTCATTTTGCTAATCCACACATTTAAAGACCTCAACAACCCCTTTACCCCCAAGGGTACTCATCCCACTTCTCAGCAGAGTTTTAATTTATGTTAGTAACAAGATCTCATATTTCTAGGAATTCATTACTTTTAAAAAACCTATTACATTATTTTATTGGCAGGCTAGAAGATATTATCATAAATAATTGAAACTCAACTACACTTGTTCAGGCATTAACAAACTACATTGGCAAGGCATCACACTTGAGTCCTTTTTTCAAGTATGTTCTTTCATCCATGGCATAACTTTATGCCTATGAAGTGAGACCCAAAGAAAGGTCTACTGAATCCAGAATATGGGGCTTACATGCCACCCATGTGCTGAATTATTTGTTGTGCAGACACAAGTTTCACAATTAATTGCCAAGCCTTATTAGAGAACAAAGGATGCTGTCACTATCCATGAGAGCAAATTCACAGTCTCCTATCATTTAAATGTACAGACATGGGGTCATCCAGGGAAGATCTTGAAACCAATGTAAGAAAATTAGTAATGTGAGCCTGATGTTAAATAAGGCACAACCTGTAGTGCCAATATTAGCATTCATCAGGCAGGGCTCTCTCACGCAGGAATGATCTGAAGTGTGAAATGCAGAAGGATAATCAGTCAGGGGAACAGACTTTCCACATGGACAGCAGGCAACCACCTCCTTCTAGAGCTGTCCTACGGGACGTACTCAGTGCAGTGGAGCATAACAAATGATAAAGCATTATGCCATGGTGTCATTGAACTGATTCTTAAAAACATTGTGAAGTGTTTGCATGCTCCACAAAACCAGCCTGGAGGAGGAGAATCATATCAATATGTGGCATGGGTGTACTCATAGATCATCCCCTGATCTTACAAGAGACTGACTGCTACCCACCCAATAAGGCTGCCCAGAGGCAGCAGGATTCATCTAACCAAACCTAAGCCAGCTAAAACTGAAGCATCTTATATGAGCTAATTTCCCAGGCTTTCTCCACACTGATCAGAGGGACCTCCAAAGTATGTATTCTCTCTTAATATGCATGGGATGTGACACAGGTGGGACCAAGCTCTGCTGGAGAGGCCTATTTCCCCTCACTGAACATAGAGTACCCCAACCAATGGCTGAAACCATTCACCTGAAAAACTAAGGGAATCAAAAATTAAAAACAGGAGCAACGAACTGGTACAAGATTGTGTCAAGGACTAACAGTGAGACAGATGACTGCAAACTCCATCTTAAAAGAGGATGTAAAACTACCCATGTTTTCAAACAAAAAAGAACAGAACTAAACAATGGAAGTTAAGTGTGAGCTGAAATTGCTGTTTATATAAATACAGAGCAGCTTAGAGCAGAAGGGGAAAAGTTATTTAACCTAAGGTTCAACACTGGCCCAAGAGCAAATAAGTATGTATTAAGAATACATAAATTCACCTTGAAGATTAGGAGAAGACTTCTAACCACCAAAGGACCAAGGGTCTGGAACAGCCTTTTGGAGCAGTGAGATCCTATTTTTGGAATGTTATTGCCTGTAAACAAGCTGCTCTGCTATGTTTATGACATGCTTTAAGAAATTATCATGAAGCATTTAAAGCTGCTTGTGCAGCCCTTGTTGAAGTACAGATACATAAATATCAGGTAACTATTCTGAAATAGATAATTTCAGAAAGCCCCGCTCCAATGTGAGAGACCATGCACGTGTCGAAAACAACTCCACATTTCATTCTAAGTGGTAGGATAATCTATCACAGAGGTTTAAAACTGGGCTTCTTTTGTTTGACTGCCAAGTTTCAACACCAGCTTTCCTGAATGTCAGGATCTGACTCTGCATTGTTATCACTGTCACCGAGATCATGAAATTCCCCTTGTGCCCCACTGGTTCCATAGAAAAAGCAAGTGATTGTGGGCACCAGCTTCACAATGGGCAGCCATGCGGTAAAGGCTAACTTCAGCAGCCCATTGCAAATTAGAAATGGGAGGAGACGGCTAAAATAGAGCACACTGAACTTCAGCTTTCATTTTGGTATTGTGGCTTTTATATTTTTATTCTTCTGAAAATTACATAGTTACCTGCCAGTGACAGACATCAGACTGGACTTCAAGCAAGCAAATATACAGCAGACTAAAGAAGAGATGTGTAAAGAAATAACACTGCAAGGCATTTTAAGAGAGAGATTTGAAATCCACTGGGTCTCTGCAAAGGGGACTTATGTTTTCACATGGAACAGTCTTCTTAATTGGTGGTGCTAAATAACATACTGCATGGGTTCCATTCACTCTGGGAAACTAATGCAATTCTTTGCAGCTTGGTAAGATTTCTGGAGCTGCTGACACCTCCTGCTCCATTATGTGCAAACAGAAAGATTCCAGAGGATCAAAGTCTCTGAGAACATAGATATCCCTGCTATTCTCCCTTTTGTAAACAAAAAAAACATTAGATATTGCAATCCACAGTGAACGTGTTCTTTGCGGGTTTTAGGCCCACAAAGAGAAGATGGTTACATTTAGAAGACCACATCTTAAGTTTAAAATACAAGACAACAAATGCAAAGTGAAGCTACTAATACGGCATAATGGATCATTTTGGTGTAGTATGGTAGGAGGATGCTAACAGCATCATAAGCACCCAAGCATAATAACAAAAGCACTTCAGCTGACGCAGCTCTGAAAAATGCCTTTTTTATGAGAGTATACTTTGCAGAGAAAAAGCCTCAAATTTTCACAACCTGGCTGTAGGCATTAAGTAACAATCAGCTCTCAGAGAAAAGCGCAGTGATGTATTACGGCATTCGGTCTTTCTGGGAAAGACAAACTGTATCATAATTACACGCAAAATTAATCCTGAAAAACTGCATTAGAAACGTCCAGGACTTGAAATTTCAGATCTATTTTCTTCCCTCCAGAAATGTTTAAATGTTGGGTACAGGAATCCCCCTGACAAGAACTTCTGAATACAAGGTTCATACAATCCTGGAAAGAAACAATAAAATTGCTTCACCTGCGCTAATTAAATACAGTGCATAAACTCTGGCTTTCGAATTCTCATCAGAAGGAAGCTTCTTTCTTCTTTTCTTCCTTTTTTTTTCCTATCCCCCTCAGGATTACTGTAATCTCTGCATTAACCACCCAATAAGGACAGTGTTCTGCAGCCTTGAGCTATGACTAAGGATTTGGTCACAGAGGCTAAAGGGTAAGGAACCTAAAAGCTGCCATTGAAAAAATATATTGTAACTGAAGTTATTTCCTTTCTAAGAAATTAAGCCTTACATTGTTTATCACATGTACTTCTCAGGTGAGTGCAGTGTGCAATTAGGAAAAGCTGGCTATGAGAGACAAACCTGCTGTTTCTGTAATGATCATGTGAAAAAAAACCAACAAAACCCCAGGTTCAGCAAGGCTCTGTTAAAACTTCTTGCTCTGTAACTCCAAACGCTGCTTCTCAAGTGTTCTGGCTGAAAACATTCACTTTACACATTCATCATCACCTGCATTTCTATATAGTGTTACATACTACCCCTTTTAGGACTCCACAGATGCTCCGACTGAGGGTCAGGCCTTAAGATTCCAAGTGCACAGACTGTTTTGGTGATGCATAGAGTTCTTGGCTTCTATCTCCTCAGATCTGGGATTTCCACTCCCACTGCATCCTTTCAATTGTGCCAGTGCAAACATTTATACATCCATGCTGGAATAACTCTTTTTTTTTTCAAGTCAATTTTCAGGCAGAGCAGTTCCTGATGACTGTCTGACTGTTGAGCTTGCTATTTATTGCACTGGTCTTTCAAGCAATAAATGGCTTGAGAAAGGAAAGAACATGAGAACTAGATGCCCATAATATTTTTCCAAAGTGTATTAGGAAGCACAGGCATGGTCCAAGGTGCTTACCTCTTGAAGAATTCTTACTGAAAATACTGAAACATACATTATAATCTGAAGCACACAGATACAAAACCAGCAGGTGACATTGCTGATCAGTGCAAAGAAAGGGATGGAAATTATGTCAAGGAAAGATGTCTTTAACCACTTTGGGAAAGACTGAGGAGAAACAGCAGAATACTCAAAGTTCCAGGCTGACCAACATGGTGTCATTGTGGTATCCAAGCTTCAATCACTTTCCAACAGCTCCCTTCATCTTATAGGGTCACAGAATTGGTAAGGTTGGAAGGGACCACAGTGGGTCATCTGGTGTGAACTCCGTGCTCAATCAGGATCATCCTTCAGCAAATTGTACTGAATTGTATCTAGGCAGCTCTTGATTATCTCCAGTAAGGGAGACTCCACAACCTCTCTGGACAATCTGTTCCAGTGCTCAAACACCAGCAAACCAAAGAAATTCTTCCTAATATTCACGTTGAACTTCCTGTTCATCGGTGTCATGGTTTTAAAGCAGCAACTAAAAAATCACTAGAAAACTTACTTATTTCTTGCTGTGAGATATGGATTAGAACAAGAGCAAAACAGGCTTAAAAGTTAAAAGGAATAAAGAAAGTATATTAACAAAAACTACAAGAAAAAGAAACCAGAATAAAACTTCCAGAACAACCCTTTTCTCCCCCACTACCCAACTATTCCTTTGTTTACATGATAACATAGAGACAAAAAACTTTGGAATTTTGGTGTTTAAAACAGTCCCAATTCCTGCCAGTTTTTTTATCAGTCTTTGTAGAGAAACAGAAGTCTTCTTCTGCTAATTTATAAAGTTTTTCACAAGAAAACTATTTTTTTTATAGCTTTCTATTTCTCTGATGCTAGCTGCCCAGAAATCTGTCATCAGTTATCTCCTCCTATTTCACATCACTCTGAGGTGTGTTATGGGTCAAATGAGTCTAGGGATGTCATTTTTAAGGGTGAGTTATTCAAAGGCAAAAGTTCATCTGTTTCTGTGAGCCTCCCTGGAAACAGAAGTTTTCTCTTTGCCTCTCAAGGCCACAAATCTTCAACTATTACTTCTCCCCTCCTGTTTCAGTATCTCACACTATTACAACCACTTCACTTTTTGCTCAAAATACACACTTTGAAATACTCCATTCCTCCCAATATACTCTGTCATGAATTAAAGGAGTTTTTTTTCAGAACACTACTGTTCATCTCCATAGCTTTAACAGAAAAATTTTCAGCTTATTAAAGCATCTCCTTATTTTCTCTTCCCCATTTAAAACTTAATTCCTTTCTTCACTGTTTTTGATAGTTTCTGGTGTCTCCTTACATGTTGATTGCTCCCTCTCTCTCTTTCTCTCTCTGGAAAAAAAGGATTAATCTGCAAGTCTCATCTGGGTAGTGAAAGAGTTAAAATCTTGCCCAGGCTTTGTAGATGGTTCTGTGGTCTCTGCCGGAGCAGCAGCTGGAGCTGTCTGCAATGGAAGATTCTTCATGGCTGCTCTGGAGAGTGTGGTTGCTGTCTCAGCCCTCCACAGGTCAAGAGCTTATTTTCTTTCCTTATTCGTCAGTTTCTGGTGAATTCAGTCACAGCAAAAACTGCAGCTGAGCCAGGGACCAGCCTGGCCCGGCCAGAGCCCGGGGCAAGCCCCGCAGGCCCCATCTCCCGGCTGGGAGCCGCTGGGCCCAGCCCAGCCCCTGCCCGGGCCGCATGGGCTGGGCAGGGAACGGGAACCCAGCTAAAGCTCAGTTACCTTTCACAGCCAGGAAACAAAGAGACAAAGAAATTCCCAGGCTTAGGTCTTAAGGTGGTGTTCACAGGTTGAGCTCACTTTTCAATGGTCAGAACTACTGTCAATTCTCAGAAATGGTCAGTTGTTGGCTGGGAGAAAAACTCCCATCAGCCTCCAGCAGTTTTAACTTTTTTTTTAGGTATTTCTCTTTGTTTTCTTAAATGCCAGTCTATCACAATTGGTTTCTGCCTGCTGCCTCTTGTCCCATTGCTTGGCACCTCTGAGAAGAGTCTGGTTCAATCCTCATCTTTCCTTCAGATTCTTTTATATATTATATATATATTGATGAGGTCCCCTCTTAGCTGTCTCTTCTCAAGGTTGAACAGGCCCAGCTCCCTCAGCCTTTCCTCATAGGAGAGATGCTCCCTTATTCATCTCTGTAGCTCTCCACTGGACCTGCTCCAGGAGCTCCCCTGTGCTGAGGAGCCCAGAACTGGACACAGCACTCCAGATGTGCCCTCAGCAGGGCTGAGTAGAGGGGCAGGATCACCTCCCCCAACCTGCTGGCAATACTCCTCCTAATGTACCCCAAGATCCAGCTGACCTTCTTGGCCACGAGGATATGATTCTCATGGACAGCTTGTTGTCATTCTCCACAGAGCTGCTTTCCAGTAGGTCTGCCCCCAGCCTGTCCTGGTGCATGGGGCTATTCCTCCCCAGGTCAAGGACCCTGCATCTGCCTTTGCTGAACTCCAGACAGTTCATCTCTGCCCATCTGTCCAATCTGTGGAGGTCCTTCTGAAGGGCCACTCCTCCAGGCTTTGTGTCAGCGAACTTTCTGAAAAGGCATCTACGCATTGACCCAAGTTACTGATGAGTAAGTGAAACAATACTGGGCCCAGAACTGAACCTGGGGGGACACCACAAGTGACAGGCCTCCAACTAGATCCTGTGCCCCAGATTATGATCCTCAGGGATCTGCCATTTAGAATCCACTTCACTGTCCAATCATCCAGTCCACACTTCCTGAGTGTGCCTATGAGGATGTTGTGAGAGACAGTGTCAAAAACGTTGCTAAACTCCAGGTAGACAATGTCCACTGCTCTCCCCTCATGCATCCAGGTCGTTGCACAAGGTCCATGAGTAATGGCCAGTATGTATTTGTAGCTATGAATCTGAGCTGAAACACTCTTATTGCTGAGATGAGTGAGGCAGCATTAGTTTGCTAATAAAAATACCAGAAAAATGTGACCAAGAAGAAAGAAACTTTCCAAAAAAAGTTTTAATTTCTTACGAATTATTTTTAAAAAGTAAGTTTTGAAAGCATTTTTTGCTATCTTTCCCTCTGGGAGATATCTTTTTTATTTCACAGTGGGTAGCTGAGTGGCATGAGGATTAAGGCGGAGCAGATCCAAGTCACATTAGAAACCACTGAGAAATAAGTTTGGTTCATCATTGTTTTAAGGTTAAGTTCAAGGAGTTCTTCCAATGTTTGGATCAAAATAAATAAATTTTATCCTACTGTTAAATTAATTACAATGTTTGCTTCTTTAAATGACAAAATAAACACACTTTTTTTTGGAAATGGTTAGTGGCTCAAAACACTAATTTAGAGGACATTGCTCAGAGAAAGAAAGGTATAATAATGAAAAGGAAAGACAAACTATTACCTTTGTGGATGTGCAATACATATATTTTTAGTGATAAAGCTGTTGATAAACATTTAATTTAATATTTTATTTTCATTGACCTTAGCAACTGTAGATCCAAGTCACACCCATGAAGAGTTAAGATACACTCAAGGCTACAGATAAATAGTCCACGCTGGTCAAAATCGTTTCTTTGTAAAGAGAACTGGGGTTGTGCCTCTGCACCCTGAAAACGCAGGTGCATATCTGGCTTTTGGTTACATGAGGAAGGAACCTGGAGAAATCCCACAGGAATCAGTGTTACTGTCCAAGCAATAAACAGGTATATAAGAGTGTAATTTTAGCCAACAGGCATACACAGACTCCAGTCTCTCCATCACTTTTAGAGCATCAAAAAGGATATATTAAATAAGTAGAGTGATAAGGAATATCTTTATTCAGTAACAAACCCTGCCTTAGAGGGGGAGTTGAAAGCACTCTTGAATTTTAAGCAGCAAGAACTTCTGTAGGAGACTCTCTCTGGCAGCAGTTGAAAAGACTGAAGAAGACATTGAAACAAAAATGCATCAAATTCCAGAAATTTGACAAGACCAGATTATGAAGCTGAACAGGGTTTTTTAAAGCAGCTGGCAACTCTCTAATTTATTTCACCTGTCCTTTTCATACTGCCAGGGAGAGTCTGCCCCACATGTGAGAACCAAGTCACATCACTGCATGCCTGATATCATGCCAACTCTCCTGAATAGCAAAAAAAAAACAAAGTCTATTCCGTTTAATTGCCAGGTGTCAAGCAGGCTCATTACAGTGTACAGAAAGCTCTCTGTGCAACAGATCAACCTGAAGAGGCTTATCTTTGTGGCTGCTGTCTATACAGTCATAATTAAATAAAAGCAGATGGAGAAGGCTCTAAATAATCATGACTGTGAGATAAATAAAACACTGGGTAAGTAACTTCAGAAGTGTAATTTAAGCATCTTACATAAATAAAAAGTATCAGAATCTTCTGTGATATGTTTTCATGCTGAAGTAGTTCAGAAAATTAAAATAATAAAGAAAACAATGAAGTGAAATATCACACATAATAGGAAACAGGTAAAAGTCATTCTGACTCACTCTTCCCACAGGCAAACGCAAATTTTCTCTGTGTCCTTTGCTAATGCATATGCCAATTAATCTTGCAATCATATTATCACAAAACTGTGTGGTTTGGCACTTCTTATTTCACAGAACATGAAAAAGCTGCTCCTCTTCTTTAGAGCCACAGCTCCGCATAGATCCAATCACTGGGACATGCCAGAGGGTCACTTCAGCTGTGCTCAATCTTGCATGGCAGGCCCAGCTATACAGGATTTCCTGGAGTTTTTGCAGTGAGGTATATCGATGCCTTGGTCCTTCTTCAGCTATCAGATGTAGACCCCAAGTCACTGTGCTGCTCAGTGTATCAAGGTCCCACTCTCACAAACATGCATTTTCCATCAACTTCCAAGCACTGGTTTCCCACCTGGTACCCCAGCTGCAGACACCAAGGCACAGTCATGCTGCCATGCTCCTCACACAATAAACTTGTGCATGGTGCGGGGACTGCCAGCCTGGCTGTGGGCACCTGTGCTTTCCTGCTGCCCCCCAAAATGATGAAATGGAGAAAATCTGTTTCTCTTTGCACTCACAGCGAGATCCGGGGGCATATATCACTAAGACCGTTCACTCTTGGCTGAGGTACCCAGCTGAGCATCCCTTCTGGAATCAGAAGACAAAAAAGATTCCTGCAGCCTGAAGGTTAAAATGCAGGAAGACACTATGTATATGGGGAGTTTCTGTGCAATGTTTTGCAGCTGTGTTCCCCTAGCACAGCTATATGTAACGAGTAGTTAAGAACACAAGGGCTTGAAGTGCAATGCCAACCTAAAAAGCACGTTAAGTCCACCACTGGTCTTAAATGTTTCTTTCTTTCTAAATAGGATATTGTGTAGCCTGCTGCAAAGTATTGTTTGTTCAGTGCCAAGTAATCTGCAGAGCTATTAACTGCTCCTGGGAAAGATGCAGTTAAAAAGTGGGACAAAGTACCCAACCAAAGCTTTTGAAAGAATATATAATCCACATTGCCTTAACCCTCCAAATACCTATCTGCATAACAGAATAAAAGTGCAGGTATTGTATATTTTAGAGATATATAACATGACCACTTAATGGCTCTGTGAGATCTTTGATCCAAAATCTCCTTTCTGATCTGTGCAGCAGATCTATTCCTTGCTTGCATGTTTGCTTGCTCTTCTGGCCAGATGTTTAAAGTACTATCGTTCTTTGTACACAGGGAAAATAAAATGTCCTTTAAAAAACTCACACATAATAAAGAAGCTCTAACCTACAAATATATCAATGGAAATTGTTTTCTTTTGTAAAATGGTCTCTCAGTGGGTGTGACCCAAGACCACAGAAGATGTCACAGACTGCTGTTTCATCACCCACAAAAGGTAACTAAGCACAGCAAAGTCAGCCATACTTTTCAGCAATCTAGGGAGTCAACCAGACAGGAAAGGTTGAAAACCAGTCATCTAACAAGCATATATAATCTTTGTACATAAAAGAACTATGACCTCTTTTGAACCATGGGATAGTATTCATTATTGCAAGAAAAGCTTCACAAAGGAAAGAAAATTAGCTGTGTCTTTCAGTTAGGACATGCCTTCTGCACAGCTGGACTACACAAAGCCATTTAATTATGGCAGCAAGGAGCTCAATAGGGTAAATGGCTTTGTGGAACAGTCTGTGTTAGCTTGTGACCAACATTGCACAGTCACCATCAGCTTGGGCTGCACACAGTAAAAATTCCCATCTTCCTCAAAAATGCCCGGCAGATAATCCTTTAGTCATAAACCACTGTAAGGAAGCAGCACATGACAACTGGGTCAGTGGCTATGTTTGAACCTAAGACTTGGAAGGCCTATATTCAAGACTTCTGCAAATATAACTTTCAATAAGTTTCTAGCCTCCTAACTGTAAAATGGAAAAGTACTCCCTGCATCTGTGCTGAGGCACTGTGAAGATAAAGATTTTCCAGAAAGATAACTTGTATAACTTACAATATAGAATTCTGTCAACCAGCTTTGCCAGAGATGACATCAAGCTGTATACTTAAATAGTGAAGGGAAAAAATTATGCAGTCTTAATCTCCCTCAAATATTTCCTATTTTTCCATCCTGTTTTGCCCATCTCATCCATCTCACAGACTGATTAGCTTCATTAGAGATGCACCTGTCTTCTCAGTTTTACTTGTGAGCACTTAAAGACAGGCTGCAATGAAAAATCTGATTGCAACTTGTGAATTCACATTCAAAACTGCTGAAAGCATAGTCCTGTGGCAACAGTTGCTTACCATTCTCACTTACCCACTGTTCAAGATCTCTGAAAACCACAATACTAGTCCCTTTGGTTTACAACAATCCCAGTCTGTTTCCAAAGTGGACTTACATTCCCAGTCTGGAAACACCACCTCTCACCATGTTTGAACAACAGAAGACTCTCCATTTTCCTTGTGTCCTTGTGTCTTTAGAAGGTAAGAAAAACCTATGATATTTTAAAGAGAATCTAAGAAGTCTGGATTTAAATGGGAACAACCACTACCATGATGATTAAGGAATGCTTGCTGGATATGCCATGAAGTACTTCAAAGAATGTCCTGGGAGGAGAGGGGGAAAATGTGAAGAGGAATCAAAAAGATTTCATGCAAGAGACATAAATGGTTTCCAGATGTTAGATCAAATCTAGGTCACTGTGTCAATGGATCAGTACACAGGTCACCATGTACTGAATTCAGATATAAGTGGAAGTAGTGGAGGCTGTTATGCTCTTGCTAAATCAAGACGATTTTCACAATGAGCAAGCAGAAAAATACTAAAAGTTGGGGGGAAGAAAATAATAAAGTCCAATTCCTTTTCACCCCAAACTTCATCCCCTCCTGGGTCTTCTCTATCTTTGACTTTAGTGTTTGCAGTGGTAGCTGATTCTGTGTAGATTCCGTTTATTAATTTTTTTCCCTGTTCACTGAGTGTTTTCTTCCAGAACAAAAGTATGGCAAAAGATTTGTAGTTTCAAAACTAATTAAACAAGTAGCTCATGCTTGCTTGCTCTCCACCTAAAAATGATGGCCAGTTTCACGATGGGCGTTTTCAAGGTGGGCTACACCATCCTTCTGCTGGGAAACAGAGACCACACACCCATCTACAGACACAGAGTCCATCACATATTCCATACAGATACCAGGTGCAATTAAAGCAAAACTACTGCTAAGCCCTCATTTAGGGTTCTACTTTATGGAACAAATAAAAAGCATGATATCTAAAAAGGCATGCTATTTGATCTGATGCTTTTCAAACTGGATCCTAACAGCTTTCACTGAGGCTGAATTAACGTCTTTTGAATTTTGTAAAGATTATCACTGACCTATTTAAAACAAAGACAAACAAAACGAATGGGGGAAAAAAATCTTTCTGCTCTCTTATTTTTACTACAAAGACAGATAGTCATACAGCCTAAAATCACAACCAGGTATAAATTTTGACCATTCTCATGAAAGCCACGGAGATGAAAGCATTTGCTTGCTGAGCTTCATTGGCTGAAAAACACTTGACTGGGTACATTTAAAAATGCTGCTTATCTGAACTGTTTCAAGAGATTAGTTTGCATATTTAATATGTTAATGTTTCACAAGTAAGAAGATTTGCAGTGACTTATTACAGGACATATAACTTGGCAGAGCCCTGAGTCATTTAAGCTGGTACCTTAGCCACTATATCCCAACAACACTATTAGACACCACCTCAGAGTCTATCCATGGCAGTAAGCCAGTTTTGCAGATCCTCTTCCAAAATCCAGTTTAGAGTCTGTCTTTCACCAGAATATTTCCCAGTGGTTTGTATTTTCACTGTCACTAGCATGTCAGCAAGAGTGCATATCTTTTGAGCTCTGATTAATTTCGCCTTGACACTAGTGAAATGCCAAGTATAACTTTAACTCAGGTTCTGAAATGTTAATCAGTTTTGAAATATCCATAGATTGCATATATATCAAGGCCTGTAAATACTCAGAGACATCTGTCAGGATCCACATGGCACTGGCAGTCTTGTATCTCCCTAGGCCCACAGGGTCAGGTGACCATCAGCACTGATAACAAAATATATCATCTTGAAACAAAAGGACATGGCCTTCTATTAAAGTCTTCTAGAATAAAAAATATGAAGATATAACTCCTCTAAGATATATATTAATTTGCATTCTCAAATAATATTTTGATTATTTATGTTTTCAGAGCTGTCACTGGCCACATTGGTAAAAAACTTTGTATAACTATTGATGTTAAAAAAAAAAAAAGAAAAAATCTCAGAATCACAGAATAACAACCCTTTCCTGAGTTGGAAGGGACTCACAAGGATCAATGAGTCCCCTCTTAAGTGAACAGCCCAAAAAGGGATCAAAAATCCTGTCCTGGATCTCTGTGTAATCAGGTCATAATCATAATGTGATTTCTGTGGTTTAAACCTCTACCATTATGCTAGGTATAAAATTTATAGGAATGTCCAGACTTCAGGATATAAAGTACTCATTAATTTTGTGGAAGAGGAAGAAACTTCTCCCAGAGCAATTTTATTGCTGAACAGTCTGCTACACTGTATTAGGTCTGCTCCTTACACTGGAGCATTTCATGCTGGAAACGCTAAGATTCTGTACTTCAAGCCCTCACGCTAAGACAGAGAATAATCTGTATTCTTATACTCAGCTTAGTAGGAAAAAAAAGCTCACAGAAACTATGAGCTATGCTTTCATCCAAAAACCAGCCAAGCAATGTACTCAGCCAACCTGGAAAAAACAAAATGAGCTTTCAGTCCATAGCCAGAGGTTCATGCTCTGGAAAGACCATTCCCAGAAGAAAGGGTGAGGCCATCTTTTCCAGCCAGCTCCAAGTCAGGGCTGATTTCAATGGCACCATGACAATTTGCACTGGCTGGGTACCTGGCTCACTGTTTGGAAGTGGCAGCTGGAGCACACAGCACTTCCAGCAGCCACTGCCCTTCAGAGACACGGTGGTTGCATGGAGTCACTGCTAGCACGACCCCTTTGCTTTCTTGGCACAGCTAAGCCTCCTCCTTCTCAGGGAACTCAAGACTCTGACTGAGATGTAACCTACAGTCAGCCTACCCACCAAAAAGTTGTTGTGCCAGTGCATGCATGAGACTGACCAGCCCCATCACATGGGGAACCTCCAAGGAAGGGGGGTGCCATGAGGAAAATTCCCAGCAGATATTCCCCCACCAGGAACTACAAAGTTCTCTCCTGCCAAGAAGGTGGGGAACTGTCCACAATCTCCAGCTTTCTTGAGGTGTTTAAGAAAAACCTGACTTGTTTCAGGATGCTCAAGTCTGTGTGCATTTGGAAACTCTTTGCCGACAAGGGTACTGCGGAGACCTTAGAGTAGAGGAAAGCAAGATGTTCCATTGGTAAAACTGAAAAGACAAGAACCAACACCTTCTAAAGGGCATAAGGAAAAGTTTCATCAATTGGAAGTCTCATTCCGAAAATAATTTATGGTCTCCCAAACTTGGCTGCCCTTGTCTTGGCAGTGAGGCACAGATACATTGGTCTCTGAGTCACCTCAGAATGCATAGCTCACTTTTCAGAACTTTTAAGCATCACTGTGAATTAATTTTTAATTAGATACTTTTTAAAATTTTGCTGAGAGACCGTAACACCTTCTTTTTGGAAGTTCGGGTTTGGCAGAATGAAACAGGGCTAGCGCTGCAGAGGGGCTGGCACTCTGCAAATAAAGACCTTCTAGAGTGCACCTGAAAACCACTTATATTTGCAAAACCATTTATAGTTGTATAAATTTGCCCAGTATCCATCTGGAGAAAATGTTGCTCTGCTCTGGGGACAAGAGATGCCAGGCCTGTGCTGGGGTGCTCGTCTTGCCTAACCCCTAACACCTACCAAAGACTGAGCATCCAACACTAAAAGGAAAACAGCTGCATTTGCTGTCTGTGTTCCTGTGCTCTTACACACACACACACACACTTTCCTACCAAACCGACCTCCTCATCTGTTTTTCATAAGGAAACTCACACAGACTTGCTAAGCAGTCTGGGTTGCAGGCTTATCTAACAACCTTGGGTTGTCAATCCAGCAACAGTCCACTAGGTCTGCTTTTAAAAGCAAGCTGTGATTAGCTTGAAGGAAATAAAATTTGTCTCTTACAGCAAGCTCCTCAACTGCACTTTTGACAGTCTTCAATGATACAGAAAGGGAAGGAACTCCTTTTTGCTGTCATATGTGAAAAACACTTGCAAGCTGACCTGGCTTCTCATATACTACTTTTGTACAGAGATTTGCAAAAGTGTCTGAATTGTCTTCCCCCACCTGCTCTGCCAAATTATTATGGTACAAGCACTTCAGAAAAAAAAAAGCACAATTGCTTGAAATTACACTAGAGTCAAATGTTGATAAAAAGGTGTCACAGAGGGAATGAAAACTAACTGCTGTGAAATTTAATGAAACCCACTGTGTGCCAAGGGCACAGGCAGCAAAATTGAATTTTAAAAAGTGCCAAGCAGAGAAGCTTGTAATCAGACTAGCCACTATGTTAGATGAGATAAGCAGAATGACTTTCTTCTATCACTAGATCAAAACAGACTGCAATTCTTATGCATGAGATGAAAAGTTACAGTATTTATCTTCCCAGCTTCCTGTGTTCTTAGCACCGGATCTCTGGCTTAATGGCATGAAATGGAATTTGCCATCTCCAGTGTAAGGCTTGTCCCAGCCCTCACATGGTTCTTTCCTGACAGTTTTTATTGCAAACTGTTATGAAAAGAGGAACAAGCTAATCAGAATTGTTAATGGCTCTGCATAAACTATCTTCAGCTGTGGTGTCCCCTTCTATATCCTGGGCAACTGAAGTCAATACAGGAGAATAGGACATAGAAGATGATGCCAGTATAGGAGAAGGACTCTGTTCATCAATGTCTACACAGAGAACAGTTGCCAAAGCATCACTCCACTGCAGCCTGTTAAAGAATAATTTTACTCCTTAATTATTATAACAGCATTATTTTGAAATTGTGCTAAGAAAAGCCTGATCTCCCAAACAGAACTGCTTGCAATCATTGTGGGAGTAATCCCTCAAACTCTGGTTAGGGACATGGGACAAAAAAGCAGCCCATCTTTGTTGGAAACAGCTTCAGTACCTTCATTACTTCAGTTGTTCAGGAGGTTATCGGTAGTCTTAGCTCTGGGCCACACAGAGAGGCTCAGAGTCTACACCTGTACCTCACTGATGAGTTTCAACACTGCAACCCACTTGATCTTGTAGCCTGGCCCAAATGGCCAGATTCTCCTTTTAATGGTCTGCTGGTAAAGCTGGAATACTTTCTGGAGAGAAAGTTTCTAGCAAGAAAGATTTCCAGTTCTGCAAAGTCACCCATTGTGTTTCTTATAAAAGGATTTCTTATAAAAATGCCCTGACTTTTATCATGACCTCTTGATTTTGCAGAACGTGCCTGTAATGTTTTCGGTTTGTAATGGTAATGGTTTGTCTTGGCTGTAAAGAGTTTTATGCCAGTATTTAGTGCTGCTTGTCATGTTTTCACTGCTGTGCCAGAAAAAGAACTTGAAAACCAACAGAATTCCTTGAAATCTAAAACACACTATAGCACAGAAGCCTTAAGTTTCCTATTTTCTTGTGCATAACCCACACCACATCTCAAATACCCTCTGCAAGTCAGTAGTACTGAAGAATACATCTGTCTGCAGGTAGGGCAAGTGGAACTTAACAAGGAGGTGAAGTTCCTCTCTCCTCACAGCCCTCTCCATCCCCACTTCCCCTGCTTCCCTATCCACACATCCCCCTGCCTCTGACTTCTTCCTCTGCTCATACCCTTCTAAGGATGCAGTTGAAGTAAAAGAGCTTCTAGGGGAATAAAGGTCATCTGAATTTTACCCCTGAAAGTAATACATTTGTCATTTGTTACTAAGTGAACATTTAGAGGTCTCCCTTTACTTACTCCTCCTACAAAGCACAAAAGAAATGAATCAGCATCAGTTCCTATCATATTAAAAATGAAATTAATCCAAAACTCCTTCAATGTCCCCATTTGACTTTGTTTCAGTCAAAGTAGGACTTCTTTGGAGCAGCAACAGCCTCTGCCTTTTCCCCTGTCACGACAGTTTCAAGAGTTTCCCTACATTATAACAACAGCTGTAACAAAAGCAACATGGTACACCTGGAAATGTTTGTACAGATTTGCCAGACAGATTGTACTAATCTCCAAATGACATTCAAAGCTCATAGTCATGCAGCAGCACCAGGCTGAGTCAGAGAAAATTTTGAAACAAATAAATTTTCTCTCACAGATACACTCACAAAGGTCCCTCAACATCACTCTACGTGGTCTCTATAAATTCCCAAACAAAGCACTTTTTAGTACATCCTAGTAACCATTCCCAGTGATTGGCATTCAGCTGTATTGTGCCTGACCTGAATGACTTCCGATGCCCTGAACACCAAGTTTGTTCTCAGTTAAAAAAAAATTAGAAGTATTCATAAATAGGCTTTCATTTGGCTGCAGACTTGGACAAAAACCTGAACTTGTGAAGAAATCAGTCAGTGCACTACTCAGTTGTAAGGCCATTTCTTATACATCACCATGTTAGCAGGTTTCATATCCTTTCACAGGGTGCTGTATTTCAGAAGCAGCTTCTCTTATTCCAGATTGACCATTCTTGGCTTTATCTCAACATTTTCTCCAACTCCACATCACTTTGCATTTATTGGAAAACTGTTCTTCTCAAATCAACAATACCAATTTATATTACAGAGGCATCTTTATTGGGAAAAAATGCAAGACAACTGAACTGTCAGACTGCAAAAGAAAGGGTCAAATCTTTACTATATAAGCTATATAATGTTTATCAGAATTCTGTATCTTCTGCTTAATTCTCTCTGAATCTCTTTGGATTCTGCTACAAGAGAAAATAACAATTATTTCTAATAAGTAATTGTTTAGGTTTCCTTTCATTATAATTTTTCTTCATATTCCTATAGACTACTGCCAAGCTTACATTAAAGTCTGTTTGCCTAGTAAAGAACTGTACCTGCAAATCAATTCAAAGTGGTCAGTCCTCATGAAAGATTGGGGCTTATCAGGCTTAAGCAAGAAAATGTAGACTCAGCTCATGGTACAACAATCCTCTCAAGAAAGAGTTCTGTTCTAAGGTGTTAGTCCTGATGCAATTAATATTCCATATGAGGGGAATTAGATAGAATCTGGTATTCCATGAAGGCCTCTGCACTGCCACACAGCAGCAAAACCTCCTTCAAATCCTTCTAATCACAATAAGTAGCAACAGCCCTGAGCTCCAGATCCTCTCTTTCCCTGAGTCCCATTGCAGAATACTGCTGTTGATTTCAATAAGTCAGGCTCTAAGGAAAAGACAGTCTGGAGGGGAAAAGAAGTCTGCCTCTGCTCTCAGATGTACCTGTGACATCAGGGGACTGACAGTGCAACAAACAATGTAAAAGAGATCTAATCAAGCCTAGTGAATCAGCCTTACCAGCAGCATTGTCAGGGTGCAGTGACCATGCCCAATTTTCATGCCTGGGAAGATAAAGGACAGCTTCTAGAAGGGATCTGTCAAATGCAATATTGCCCCTCTGACCTGTGATGTCAAGGAGAGGATCCTTTCTTGGTTCTCTGTGACTCAAGGCCCTCTTCATATGATGTGAATGCTGCTTAGGACCTCGCACTTGTGCAGAACTAAAAGCTTAACATCACTGAAGTCAACAAAGGTGTTTCACAGAGACACAGGAAATCCTTGAGCAGGAAGCCAGCCACCATGATGGTCACCATAAGCTAAGCAGCTGTGGTTGGAGTTCTGGTTGCACAAATACATCCTGTATTTATTAATTACACCACACTCCTTCCTAACTGCTCACTTCATGGAATCAAAACACTGGATGATCTTGAGTTCCACGCCTCAATTCCTTGAAATGATAGAGTTTGAAAACTGCTTTATTTTACTTTGTGAAGCCAAAGTCATTAGAAGGTAAAAATGTGTATTGGAGAAGTAAAAGGATGTGAGCAAGGAAAGAAAAATACACGTTGAATCCTATGAAAAAAAATTCCATGTGGAATGCATAGTAAGCTGAGTTTCCTAAGTGAAATATGAAAAAAAATACAAATTACATAGACATTTAACACCAGACTGGACAAAATCCTGGAAAATATACCACTGGGAACAATCCTGGCCTGTCAATAGGACATATGACTTCACTTGCACTGGAAAATACTGAATCATTTTGATGCCTAAATGCATTTCACAGCAATATTCAAATATCCATTGAAATATCTCAGGAAGCAAAACAAGCCAGATCTTTCAATGCAGAAACAAAATTTCTAACTCCAACCCAGATCCTTCTCTAATCAACACAAATGTAAAGGATCTGAAATGAAGTACCTCTGAATTTACTCTGACTCCACACCAGAAAAATAGATTATTTGGTCCCCTGCCTCATGTCTTCTGAAGTTTCATTAGGTTACGCAAGCAAAACCTTTTGAAATGAAAAGTGTCACAGAACTGCTGAGCACCATTGTTTCTTTCTAATAAAAGAAGGGATAAAAAAAACAGGAAGACTGAACTTCATTCTACAGATAAATAAAACAGCACTGTGGGACTTCTTTAGATCAAAAATTCTGTTCTTAATGCAAAATTCTGCTTAAACGCAACACAGCTGCAGCAATATTCAAAACATCACTTTTATATTCAACATTAATAAGACAACAAGAGAAGAGATTCTTCCCAGTATTTTAGCAACTTTTTTTTTTTTTTTTTTTTAATACATCAGCATTTCCATTTCAAATGTGCTTCCAAAGCACCTAAAATCTTACTTGCAGAATTTGCTCCAGGCTTAAACTCTGCATGGGGCTTTTTCTTCCTCTGTATTTAGTCAAAATTTATATTAGGATCAAATATAATTTTTAAAAAACCAAAATGAATATGTATTCAAAACAATTCAGTATAAACAAGTTAATTCACTGGGGAAGCTCTTCAAGAAGAAAGTCATCATGAGAACCACACCCGTTTTAGACTAATGTCAAATCCAATAATCCTAGAATAGAAATAGTGATGTAATTTGTACTAAGTGTCACTGACTTCAAAGGACACACCGAAATTTGCAGCCTGTAAGGGCCCTGATGCTTTCTTAAGGAAGATTTTGAAACACCAGAAGAGTTTCAATCGCCATGGTGTTCTCAACCACCATCTGAAGTGGCTGAGAACAGAATTAAAAAACTAAGACAAGTATGAAAGCTACTCTCCATTTGTCTTCTTCAAGTTACGTCTCCTCTGTTTCAGCAGCATAACAACCCCTTGCCTCTTCTGCACTGCTTGCAGCCTTGCTGGCAGGGATGGCCTCCTCAGAGCTACTGATTCTGCACCTTAGGATCAGTAATGTTTATTACTCATCCTTCCTTGCTGACCTGTTTTGTTAAAATGGTCGGTGTTAGCTTAAATAGCAAACTTTGCTAACCAGGTTTCCTTCAGCAAGACTCTAAGGAAAATCTCACAAAAACCTCTGCTGTTAGATCCGTAGGGGCAGCAGCCTTTAGCAAGGCTGTAGTGGGAACTTCTGTGACCAAGATGAAGGCAACTATGCAAAATATACAGGATCTAAGTGTGCACCTTTCTTTTACCTCTTTCAGGTAAGTACATGCCAACTTGGATTCCCTACCAGTCAGACCTGATGGCCCATGCATTCAGGAAAGATTCAAATAATACAAGTCTCTATATAATTAAGAGAGTAGAAATCTAAGTAACGTCCTTTATAAACTGACAGAGGACATATATTGCACTGGTTCTTATATTACATTCAGGCTTCAATTCTGAATTTGTCTTATATTTTAACTCCAGTCTGAATACAGCAGAGAGAGAGCTGGCTTATCTTCAATAAAACATATGCTACAATAAGATAATTTCACTGTCTGAATTCCCTTGTCCTGAACATCTTCCCAAACAGTTATACTTCCTTGCCTTACTTATTCTGTACTCCAAATCTAAATCCAAGAATTTGACTGTATGCTATATCACAGTATGTGAAGGCACCTTGTAGGAGGTAAAAACTGAACACATGCACAAGCAGTCAGAGGATTCAGTTTAGCAAGTCAAAGTCTAGCTGAAAAGGGATGAAGCTGCAAAACTAAACACTGCATTTAATCCTTTGGTGGATGGCTAGAGAAAACTGGAGAAAGAGCTAGTGTGAAACACACCAGCTACAAAGCAGCTTCTATACAGGTTGCTCTGGTAAAGAAACCACAACAAAGCACAGCTTAAATGGATTAAAAGCAACCTAAGTGTTGGATCTTAAGAGAAAAAAAAAGACAAAATATTCCTTGAGAAAGCATAATTTCACAATGATATATTCTTGGTGCTATATTTTTAAAATTTGCATTAATGATCTAAAGAAAAGCAGTGGGAGTAACTCACTACTGGAACAACTTATGGAGATCAGGCTTTTATCGAACTTAATTAAATTCTGACTAGAAGTTTTTTTTCTCAGAGATACACTCTAGTTCAAATTGAAATTACATGAAGGCTGTCCTATGACCCATGCTACTGCAGACCTCAGACTAGGCATTCACAGCGTTCTCTGCAGACTTTATTATTGCTGAATCAATGATCCTTCGACATGACACACAATCACTCACTAGCAACTTTTAACAGTGTCGTTTTCACTGTTTTCTTCTGTCACCTTGGTGAGCCTTTGGATGTTCATCCGCCTTTCCTGCGGTGTCTGTATGTGCACACATATGCTGGATTGGTACCCAGCCTGAAGCTTGTCTTTGTTTAGGATGATGATTGTCCTGTGATGTGTTTACAGGAGCACAGCAAAGTCACTGAAGTTTTGCATCCAACGAGAGGAAGGTGTGACAAAACAGCCCTGAACAGCTAACTTGCACATGAAGAAGAGGCCTCGGTGTTTGACAGAAGCAATGCTGCTCCCTTGCCTCTCCCCAGAAGTCAGCCATTCAAAAAATATTTTTAGGCTGAAAAGGATGAAATACCTAAAAGGCCATTTTTGCATTTTTTCAAAAATATCTGGGTTTTTTAGGTACAAATTGCAGGAAGAGATGGCAGGAGTATGTACATATGGGGGAAACGATGGAATTGCTTGGGAGAATCACAAGAGAGTCTAGGGCCACTGTTTTCTTGATAGAAGTCTCTTGACCATCTCAGATCTTCCCTGTTCCTGTGAGGCTTTTCTCAGTTACATTTTCTCCCTATAGGCAGAAAATTACGCTGATCTTAGTCTTCCAGGCAGAAAGCAGAAAGCCTCACTTGAGCTGCCAGATGAAATAATGGTTACTGGTCAGTGCCTTTTCCTCCAGCTCCACAGAAACCTTTCCCAGAAGTTTTTAGTTCCTGTAGTCAACTGGAACCACTCTTTCCAAAGCCCCTTTCTTAGCCAGCCTCAGAAACAAGACTGTTTTGCTCCTCTTGAGCCCCAGAGCTGTCTTTAACTGTCAGCCACGTTTCTTGGAACACCACTTCAGTGCCTCCACCTCTCCTAAGAACCACTTCTTACTTTTTTAACTGTTCCCCCAAGCAAACCCTTTGAGAGAAAGCTTCTCAACATGACCCCACAAGGCCACAACCTCATGTTCTTTCCTCCTCTGTCCCCTACATTTTAGCATCATCTCATCTGCAAAGTCATATTCGACCATTAATATGCAAACAACTTGCAGATTTCGTTTGGATCTGTCTCCTTAAAATCTTTAGCCCAAAATCACAAAGGCTTTCTATGAGATTTCATCACAGACAACACAGAACCAAAACATCAGCCCACTCAACCTTCTCCTCATCTTGAAGGATTGGTCTTTATTTTTCTGCCCTCTGCACCCAGCAAACACTTGTGCTGAGCACCTTATGGGTTATGGAAAATATTATGGCCTCTATTGGCACAGAACAGTTGAATAAGGATTCTCCAGCAATTTCATGGAGTGCTGAGAGCATTTTTCATATGGCCACATTTTATTTTCTGAGACAAAATCAGAAGTTGTTAGGAACTGTGTCCCTTCTTTCTCAAATAACAAAATGCTTCTTTCACCACCCCCTGTTCCAAGAGGTCTCCAGATCTTTTAACCAACAATTTCAAGGACCATAGTTTTGAGAGTTTCAGCACTTCCACAAGACATAAGGGAAACAAGACAGACAAATAAGGAGAGGAAGAGTAGACACTGCTGAAAACTTTTCTCATTTAACAAAGGGAGTAGCAAAACCTGTGCTTCATTCGAATCAATCAATGAATACTGAAGATGACAGTCAACACGGCAGCCACATGGCTGCCCCATAATTATGGGAACAGTTCATTTCTCACATGGCACTTAGAATCAAGACCACAGTGTCAGGTTCAGAGAGGTGTCTCAGCTAGCAGATCTACATTCCACATTCTATTCCCTCGGATCCATATTCTGAGCTTGGTTTAGCTGTTCTACACAGAAAAGGGGAGTTCTGAGCTAGTGAAGATTTCATTCCCGCGTGCTGACCACTTTAATGAACAGCTTCACCTTGCCAGCATAATGCTCTTTAAATTGACCATCCTTGCAGTACTTGTGCCTTTTGATCCACTGCCTCTCATAAAACTGGCTAACCTTTAAGTTCATTATGTTCTTAAAAATATCGCTATGTTCTTAAAACCATTGCTCTGCATTTAGAGAGTGAACCTATTCACCAAATTAGTATGTCATATCTGAGCTACCTACCTTCAAATATCTAGCTTCTCCATTTAAGTGGAATTGACTTGCCACAGCACAATGAAAAGAAGATCAATAATTACAGACTCCAATTTGCCATAGATTTGTTAAAATTCACTCCTGCTGTCATATCCTCAATAGTTATGGTCAAAGCTACATCCTCACAATCTTTTCTAGCTACATGATATATGTCTCAGTCTTCCAAACATACAAAGGAAACCAGCTGGAAACACTGCACTTAATGTTAGCAGTGAAGACTGTATCCACCTACATGACTGTGCCCTCAAGAGGTTACAGACAGCATAACTCTCACCTCAGTTGTCATTTCTTTGAAGCACTCCAAGAGACATGTCCAGGAAGACTCCTGAGAGACCACAACAGCAGTTTGCCAGCTGTGGACTGCAGACCACTGATATCCACTGCAGAAAAGACTGGCCTTGGGGAGTTGGACACTTGTCACCTACCACCAAATTGCCTTAGAAAAAGCTAAAAGCGTAGTTTTTCATGCAATTTCTGTAATGGCTACAGAGCTGCCACATGTAATCATGTATGGGAAAGGAAGGAAGTGGCTTCCACAATTGCAAATGGCAGGAAAAGTCTATGATGAAATCTTTCTAGTTGGAACAGAAACTCGACATGTTTCATCCCAGAGTCACCTTAAAATACACGTATACTTTTAGGCAGGATCATCTGAAGTAGCAAGTACAAACTAAGTACATAGGATCAAGCAATATCCAAAGAGCCATTCTGACTCTGCCTAGATCTGCAATTTCTTGCAGGTTCTGCCATTCAGTTTTTATCAGAAGAGCAGATTTATGGTAAAAGCACTCATGAATAATTCACTCCTTTGAGCTGCCACATGTAACTTGGGGAAATCCCAGCTATAAAACCTTGGCACCATTTAGCTAGCACAAGCTGCAGTACTTTTTTACAGGTGTAAAAAACTGACCTACTTGGAGTTATTCCTCTTTCACACTGCTAGAAGAAAAGGATCAGCCTGTTTGCTTACCACCTCTGGTAAACAAACCTCTCTGCCACATCTTCATAGCAGTAAAAAGCTTCTAGTGTTGGACTAAGTTTTAGTTTTGGCTCACCACAGCTTCAGTGGCTTGTACATCTCCCCTGCTCTTGGGCCTCCCATAATAATCCATTATCTGTTGGCTTACTTCCTCCTCAAGTCCATGTTTTTAAATCATGTTGAGAAACTTACTCGGATCCTAAACAAAAGGAGGACAAGTAAAGCCATAAACTAGCTACACTGAACTTGTCTTTATGCTGGTTTCTAACTTCAAGAGAAATACGGCTTATTCCAACACTCATCCTCTGCCACTGGAGCAAGAGCCCCAGCAGGCTATGGGTGCAGATTCCTCAGACAAAAAAGAAAGTGAAACCATTTAGCCATCTCCCTGTCATGACACAGAGGATGAATTAATAGCATCATTCAGTGGCTGCTTATTTTCCTAGGCTTTTCGTTATATAAAGCTAGATGAAAGTTCTTCTTCACAATTAAAAAGAAAATTTATAAAGGTTTTATTTCATTACATCTCTAAGTGGAGACCAACTAAAATGACAATCACTGCCACCAAGCCACATTCAAAGCCCACATCATGGTATACAGCTACACCTACAAGTGCATTACAGGGAACAAAGAGATGCCATTCCCTGTTTGTAAATAAGGTGAACAGCTCACGGCTATCTTGACATAAAATAAGATAATAATTATAGTGCCTAAGTTAGACATCTGAGTAAATGTAGTCATGTCATTTAAACAATTAACCTACACTGGTTTATAGCAGCTAAGGATCTGATGAGGGATGTAAGAAACTCGTCTTTACCCTAATATGTCCCTTCAATTTATCCAAATTACTGTCTTTCACCACCTGGCCTCTCCCTTGTGCCTCACAGTTAGGTTTTAAGCAGGTTAAAAAATTATGGTCCTCACTTTGGTCTTTTCTTACACACTTCCAGCAGTGCTGAATGAAATGTGAGACAACCATAAAAGCCAGAAGAGGGAGAAATCAGACATACTGCATAACTAATTTCTGAACTGTAAGCAAAGTTGTTGTCAATTTTCATTTCATATCACAGGTTCACATTTCTTTGAATTGCCACCTACTGAGAAAAAGCACTACATGCTCATGCCCTTCTAGGCAGGAGGCCGCCTGGTCAGCTTGGACAAGCTTCAGGGATTGCCAGTGTGTGGTCTGAAGGAGCCTCTCACTCCTTGTCCAGGAGTCACCATCCTGCCTCAGAGAAGGATGCACGCCTTCAGCTCACGCCAGTGTCATGAGGAGCAGGGTTCTTCCTGCATCCCCCAGCCATATTCCCACTGCTGAAGCTGCTGTGTTTGCTGGGGTGGCTGTAAGCAAACAGCTGTAAGCTCCTTGCCATCCCTGTTCCACAGGCTCATGGGGGAGCATGGTCACGAGACAGGGGCCAAATGCAAATTAAAACCAGATGAGCCGAGACAGCAGTTGAAAAGAGCGGGTGGTTAAAGCCTGTGACAGCTCCAAGTGAAAATAGTCAGACAAAGCGGGTTTGCAGATTGTCACTGAACTGAGAACCTCCTCCACCCCCAACTGCCTGGCTGGAACTGTATAATGGAGCAGGTTTCAAGAAACCACAGCTCCCAGCAGAGTTAACTCTCCAGCAGCTGCTGCACTTTCAAATTGTCAGACAGATTAAACACAGGAATGCCTGTGGGTCACAAAGCTGAGGGAACAGTATGATGGGGTCAGCTTGCTCTAAAGTGCAGAAACTACTCAAAAAGTTGGAGACAGGACTCTCTGCAGCCAGGAGGGAGTTACACTGGTATCATCTGGCTGAAGGCTTGGCATAGGGCCCTTTCCCAGCCTCAGCTGTCCTCACCAAGCTGGACAGTTAGGGGGGTTTTTTGTCTTGTGGTTCCTTAGAAGCTGCAGTCCCGGCATGTAACCAGACTGTCCTTGCAGGGCAAGTGCCTGTTTGAAGGGGAGAGAAAAGAGAGTTCTTCTACAGTCCACTCCTTTGGGGCATGAGCCAGGGCACCTGGCTGGGTCTGGACACTGCAGGGCACCCAAAAAGCTGGCCCCTGCACTGCTTCAGCATCCAAAGCTCAGAGAAACACATTACCTTATGGGGACAAGCACATGGGTGCAGTGGAGTGCTTGCATCAGGCAAAAGTGAGTGCCACTGATCCACATGTCACTGATGATGAGAGGGTGATGATTTACTGGGAAAACTGCCCTGTAAAAAGCATGCCTGTGGATCCTATTTATTGTCTCATACCCTTCAAATAATCTTACAGTTACAAAGACGCCACACAATTACAAGTTAGAAAAAGGAGCGGAGGTAATTCTCCCACACACTGTCTAGCCCATGGAGACAACAAACCTGTGGCACCATCAGCAGGCAGTGTGGGTCAGCTAGCCCAGCAGGGCTCCTCCTGGGAGATGGCGGGCCACCTCCACCAGGATAAACAATCCACACTTCAAACCTGGGCCAAAAGCTTGTTGCCAGATTCGTGCAGCTGCAGAGAGCAGAGCTGGAGGAAGCTCTGCCAGTAATAGGGGTAAGAAGGAGAAAGAGAGGTTGTTCCCACACAACACAGCCTCTCCTCTGCCAAACCACAACACTTCATGTGGATCTGTAGCCCACACGCTTCTCCAGGTACCTCCAACTCAGCTATGCTCTGCTGGAAACTACAACCCACAAAACTGCTGTGAGGATGCTGGCCCACAGAAGTCGACTTGCCATGCAGCTCTCAAAGGTCACAAAATGACCAGACAGGGACTTGAGCACAAGAGAGCACAGGACACTGTGTCTTTGGGCCACATTTAGGCAGCCACACAAGCAGTTCAGTTGTTGAGGGAGCCAAGTGGTCTCCCTCACTAGGAAAAAAGTTTGAATCACCCCCTCCTCTTCCCAAAGTGTCAGGAGAGTCTTAACATGAGCAAACAGATATCCTGGACATGCCCATCCTCTCACCACAAGAGCACTTACCCCCCAGGAACTGGATGCCTCCTGCCACCCTGCCCACAGTCCTGGAGATGAGCTCGGACACACAGCAGCCCATGAGCGCAGTCAGGGCCACCAAGAGAAGCAGCCCGCAGCCCAGGCCTGTCACCACCGTGCAGATCCTCCACTCGGCACTCGGGATGGCCTGGAAGGAGGCATAGCGGCCACACTGCTCCACCATCACGGTCATCTGGCGGCTCTCATCCCGCACCGGGTAGGAACACCTCCGGAAAGTGCCGAAGGAAACAGACTTCTCCAGCTGAGACCCCAAGAGCCAGTAGGGCATGAAGAAGCCAACACAGGAGGCAGCAGCGCAGAGGAAGGAGAGGAAGGCCCAGACAACGCCGGCACAGGTGAGGCTGGAGGCCATCTTTGTATCTGATCCAAGACCACTCACGATGGGAAGACACAAAAGTAACTGTATTTTAGAGGAGATTTATGGATAATCCGGAATCTCTCAGCCTTGACAAATCCTCACACTGGGAGAAGCTTGAATCCTAACAACCAGGGGAATATTTCCTCCCATCATGAAGTCAAAGGTCCCTAATTAAATAACAAAACACAAAAAAGGAGAAAAATACAAGTTCAGTAACACTGACATTAGAAAAAAAGTATTTGTCTGCTAGAGTGCTTTTCCTTCCTAGAAGACTTCTGAATAAGGTATGTCACTTTTCTGTCCTACCCTTGCAAGCAGACCCTACAATTGTTCTCAGTACACCAGCTTTTGTGGCTGGCAGCCCAGCTGCCACAGGCTGCTGTGCACATCCAGGAATGCTCTGCAGCCACCTTCAGGGGCTGCCTGTGAACTTGCCTCACTTTCCTCCACTCTAAGACCCGATCTTTCCAATACAGATAGAAAAAATAGACGAGGTCTTGCTTATCCTTAGTTAGCTAGACCTTCCTCCTGCAATGCCTGCAGAACCTACTTCACTTTACAGATGTTCCTGCAGCTTCAGTGCAAAACCACCCACAGCGGCTAAGGCATTTCAAGATCAGACTGTTGTGACACAGGTAAAACTTATTAGCACACTCCCAAAAGAAGCGATACGAGATGACATTTTTTCCAGCACTCTAAGTTGCTTTGCATCCCTGTGCAAAAGGAGCCTTTTATCACTTGATGTCCCAAAGTGCCAGGAATCCAATCTCCAGGTGGGCTTCTAGTAAGCGAAGATATTGCCACATCTTTTGGATTCACCCCTACACAACCTCAAGGAGAACACAATTAAAACACAGAGGTGTCTCTTAATATTCCTGCTTGCATTCAGCCCATCTCTTCTTTGCCTCTTCCCAGCTCAAACCTAGGAGCCATAACCCCTTTGTATCCTTCTCAGACAACCTCCAACCTGTCAGCTCAGTATCGGTGTGCCCAAGTGTGTTTGACTGTCACAGAAATCTACATGCTGTTCCCAGAGGCTGGGGGTCTATTTCTCATTAAATTAATGTTGGATCATTATTCTAACTGCATTTGTAAATTTATGATCATTTCTCACCATTGCTGCCAAATTAATTCTGATAGCTATTTACAGGGGCTTTTTCTTCTAAGCATTATTAGACACCAATCAGTGAATCCAATTCATGAAAAGGCAATAACATGAATACTACTTCAGCACAAGGAGGGAATGTAGAGAAAGTTTGTAAGTGAAATTAGCCATGTGCACTACATGAAAGTTTTGTTTACTTTTAAAACACTAAGAAAATAACGTATCTTCTGTAGTATTAAAAAGGTCTGTGCTTCTACTAAATAAGAGTACACCTATCTACCCACAGCCTATCCACAGAAATGTCTTTCAACCTGCAAAATGACAAGCCCCTGGGGATAAAAGCTTGCCAGAGAAGCATGGGGGGGCACCATTTCTTCAGAAGCATCATCTAGAGAAGGATCTTGGCGTGGCAGCAAAAGTCTAAGCCAAAGTGGGTCACAGCACTTAGGGGAGATCATTCCCTGACTCGCAGGAGGAGGTATGGCTGGAAATAGGGGACAACATAGAGGGTCCCAGGGGTAGGACCCTGCAAATCCTGCGGCTTCAGCGGGGCAGCAGCTTTGGCTCCCCGGAGCCTGCCAGCCTGGGCGCTCTCCCGGGAGGCTGACTCGCCCCTCCGGCCCCGAAACCCCGCTCCCCGCCCTCCAGGAGAAGGAGGGGGCGGCGGAGAGATACGGCTTCCCCCGAGGGAAGGCGGCGGCCGGGAACCAAAACTCGCCGGGGTGATGCCAGGGAAAAACTGCGGGCGAGCAGGCGCAGCGCCCGCGGAGCCAGCCGGGTGTGGGGTGCCGGGTGGGGCGGGCTGAGGTGCAGGGGACCTGGGAGGGGCAGGGGATCAGAGAGGGGCAGGAGACGCGGGAGGAGAAGGAGTTGTGGGAACAGGGGGTCCGAGACGAGCAGAATGGGAAGGAAAGGAGAATATGGGAGGGGATCGGCTGGAAAGGCAGAGGTGCCGAGAGTGAGGGGAATCTGAGTAGTGCCCAAGAGGACGGAGAGCCGGGAAACTGCGGGGCCGGGAAGGGAGAGCGGTCCGGGGTGGCAGAGAGATACGGGAAGGACGGGGGCCCGGGAGAGGAAGGATTCGCGAAGGCAAGAAGATGAGAGGGCTGGGAATCCGAGCAGGGAAGGGAGTCTAGAGGGTCCGGTGCAACGGGCAATGGATGCGGCCAGGCTGGGTGTCAGAGAGGGGAAC
Organism: Poecile atricapillus; assembly: GCF_030490865.1. Taxonomy (NCBI): domain Eukaryota; kingdom Metazoa; phylum Chordata; class Aves; order Passeriformes; family Paridae; genus Poecile; species Poecile atricapillus. Next base: position 64,532,279 of record NC_081249.1, on the reverse strand, counting down.
GGGAACGCAGGAGGCAAAGAGGGTCGGGGATGCAGGGGATGTGGCCGTGCAGGGTGGGGAGGGGTCGGGAAGGGAAAGGACGTTCTGAAGGCGTGGGGATCCGGAGTCATGCAGGGGATGCAACGTACCGGGAGCGAGTGAAGGCAGAGGTTCGAGAAAGGAAGGGGGTGCAGGGGGTCCGTGAGGGGCAGGGGACTGCGCGAGAGCCGGTGTCTGGAAGGAGCAGGAGCGGCGAGGGTTCCAGGAGTGCCAGGATGGGGGCAGGCGCGGTGCCGGGGAGCGAAGGGCTACTTACGGACACGCCGGCCGTGGAGGCTGTCCGCCGCGGCTGCCGGGAGCACATGGGAGCGGGGCCGGCGGGCGGCGGCCGCCCCAAGCGACTCCACCCGCGGTCCCGGCGCGGAGGCGACGCGGGTGCTCGGGGCGGGCGGGACCGGGACCGGGAGCCTCCCTAGCCCGGCCCGTCCTTTCCTCCGCACGTTCCTCTCTCCCCGCGTTTGATTCTTCGGGAGGCAGCGCACTCCGCCGCCTCTCCTCCCCCTTCCCCGCCACCGCCTCCCCGGGCGGGACCCGCCGCGGTCGGCGCAGTGGCGGGGCCGCGGATGGGGCCGGGGGCGAGGGGCCGGGCGGCGGCGGGGGGGAGGCGAACGGGAGAACGGGGGCGCGTCCCCGAGCCCTCACGGGGCGGGGCGGTGGTCCCGGCCCAGCGGGGTCGCTGCGGGGGGTGGGCCCCGACTTCCCGAGCCCGCCCTGCACTGCGACGGGGGGTGCCTCGGGTCCCGGGGCCGGAGCGGTGGGTCCCGGGGCCAGGTTGGTGCCGGGGAGCGCTGCGGCGTCCCCGGGCTCGGCGGCTCAGAGCGCGGTGCAAGGGGCGGTGAAGCCGGAGACGGAGAGGAGGATAGGGCAGAAGAGGAGAAGGGGGGTAAAGATAGCGAAGAAGGAGTATTTGAAGGAGAAGAGGAAGGCTGTAGACTTTACATGGGAAAATCTCCTGATGATGTGCGTATGATAAGAACTGTGTCTGTCTCTGCATGCGAGCTGCTGATACAGCATTTTGATCGCAACAGTTTCCAAGTTGGTCTAGAGCGAGAGTAAATGTGATCACAGTATTGAGCAGCTCATCCCGGCTAGGTTAGGTCAAGCAGAGAGACAGGAGCTTCAGCCCTTTCCCAGAGTGTCTTAAGTGGGAAAGTTTTGAGGGAGGGTTGTCTTCTGCACAGAGAGCCTCTGAAAGAAAAAGGTATTTCCTATTCTGGTTTTTCCTCTATGTTCAGACACATGAATATATTTCTCAGATATAAGACAATTTTATGACAGGTTTAAATTATGTCAGCAGCAGACATGCAAAACCTCTTTGGTAATGTTTCTTTTACAGTCCTGGCATGTAATTTAAACGCCATTCATTAATATTATTAATGCTAAATGGAAGTGAGGTTTATTGCACTCAGTCTGCATTTACACCATTTAATAGTAATAGCAGCTATTTTCAGAATTAAATTGCAAAGCTGCTTTATTGTATTTTTAAAATTAGACTTCCAATTTTTTCCCCCACAATTCAAAATCTTAAAATCAGAACATTACTGAAAATGCATATTTTCTCAAGGGATAAGAAATAGATTGGAAAGTATCTAGCATGATCACGTTTTCAAAGGAAATGTGCTACAAAAAAATCAAAGAAGTGGGTTAAATATAGGCTGAATTCTAGAATATATGCAGTAAAATACTCCACAAGGAAGACCATGAAGGCATAACCCCAGAGCAGCCATACCCACAGCTGACTACCCCTAGTCTACATCCACCTAGTGTACATGTATATTAGCAAGTAATGTGGATCAATCTGGTGTTGGATTACATGGTGTTGAGGCCCTAAATTATTTTCAATAGTTTTTTCTTCTGTTTCGCTACAGGCTGGGTCTGTGAACTGAGGGCCCCATGAGAACTTAGAACCCATCTGATACACACCTGGCACCTGTCTTCTGCTATATTGCTATCTGAATCCACTCTGTGTACTCACCTCTGATGGGTAAAATACAGTGTGGTAAGTGAGGATAATCTGGAGATTCACTTCAAAAGCACGCCCTTGATCCACACCAAAACATGAAAGTGGATGTGCCCACGGGGTGTTTGACCAAAAAGGAGCTAGTATGACTTTCCCAAAGCTGAGAGTTGGAGCCTGCTCCAAGGCTTTCTTCATTGCTGCACGTAGGGTTATGGTTACATCCAGGGTTAGGGTTATAGCTAGGATTAGGGTTATGCCTAGGGTTACGGTTCAGAAAACTACAAAGCCCAGAGCTCCAAGCACACTGCAGCTACAAATGGCATGCTAAGGGGAACAAAAATCTGTCATAACATGGCTCCTTCCATACCTTTCTGCTTGGCACCAGACTCAGCCCAAGGTGACTTTCACTGCTTCACCTAGGGTTAGGGTTCCACCTAGGGTTAGGGTTCAGAAAACCACAAAGCTCAGATTTCCAGGGACTGTGCAACTACAGTTGACCTGCCAAAGGGAATACAAGACAGCCACAAAATAGCTTTCTCTATATTTTTTGCTTCACACCTGACTCAGCCCAAGGCTCTTTTCACTGTTCCACCTAAGGTTAGGGTTACGCCTAGGGTTGGGGTTCAGAAAACTAGAAAGCCCAGAGCTCCCAGCACACTGCAGCTACAAATGGCATGCCGAGGGGAACAAAAGACGGCTATAACATGGCTTCTTGAATTCCTTTCTGTTTGGCACCAGACTCATCCCAAAGTGCCTTTTACTGCTTCAGTTAGGTTTAGGGTTATGCCTGGAGTTAGGATTATGCCTAGGGTTAGGGTTCAAAAAACTACAAAGCGCAGACCTCCAAGCACACTGCAGCTACAAATGGCATGCCAAGTGGAACAAAAATCTGTCATAACATGGCTTCTTCCATTCCTTTCTACCTGGCACCAGACTGAGCCCAAGGCTTTTTTAACTGTTCCAATGTCCTGGGATGACTGTGATGTTAAATTGTGTCCCCATTCATCTGCCTAGCCCAGAAATAAGTTTTTTATCTTTAAAACTTCATCTGAGAGTAAAAGTGAGTAGAGAAGAATCACCGAGTCTGTTATCAGAGACTGAACTTGCTCCCCCCTGCATTCCGGGATGGGGTTTTGACTACAGTACAGGCAACAACGGAGAGATTGCCTTTGCTTTCCAGCTAGCCAAAGGAGAGAGGTCTTCCTAGACTGTTTTCTTTCCCTTTTCTTGGAACGGTTCAAGCCTACTCTGAAGGGGGAGTCTGGGGACTCAGGGGAGCACCAGGGGCTTGCACCTGTGGAACACAGGGGACCTAAGCTGGGCAGTAGCATCTTCCAGCGCCAGATGGATTGATAACAGAGTGAACACCCACAGGAGGCAGACCCTCTGAATTTGTCATCTCTTCCAAGCAGCAAGAGATTTTGTAATTTGGTATTGTTCATTTTTGTGCTGGATAGTGCTTTGCCTCTTAAATATCATTTTTTTTCTCAGAGAAATCTCTTCCTGAACTGGTTGGGGGTGGGAGGGGCCGTGTGACTTTGCTTCCTGGAGGGGGCCCCATTGGAGATTTTCTCCCAGTTTTGCCCTAAACCAGGACAAATATATTTATTGGCACCCAATGTGAGGCACACGAGAGTGGAAAACCCTGTACTGATTGTATTTAGGTGTCAATTACTCTGTATTGGGAGAAGATATAGCAGTCTGTAGCCATGCTGTTTGAATAAATAATGTCTTTTGAGGTGGAGGCCTTCATGTGTTTCTGTCTCTAGGCTTTTTTGACATTTTAATACCTTTATGGTCCCTCAGTTTATTCACTTATCCAGAAATAGCTCCAGTATTGTCCCTGGCACCCTAGCACGTAGTTGTTACAATAGAGGGGCATGGATTAGAATAGCTATTTGGCTTGGCCTAGTGATAATGATTTGTAGGAAGTTTATTAAGGTGCTGGAGTCTGTTCCAGGTATGGATGGTTCATGGGTATGGTTATGCATCCAGTTTGTTAGAGGAGGAACAGGGGATGAGGCTTTTCAACCTTTCCTTTCCTTCTTCTCCTCTGAATCTGTTACATCGCTATTGGAGAATGTTCATTTCCCCCTGAATGTTAAAGAGACCATCTTTCTGGCATTTAATCTGGCAAGTTTCCTCTATACAGTCTTCAGCCTGTCTAGAATGAGGGCTGAGATTTCTAGAAAGACTGATGACACCCCTGACCCAGGCATGGAAAATCCCGAATAGTGTGGAAAATGGGAGAATATGGGCCAAATTCTGAATGAATTTTCTGACCCTATAGTTTGGGACTTTCCACATGAACAAATTCAGAACCCAGCTGAGATGGGTTAATACCTGAAAGAGAAGTGTCATGATGACTTCAAATTAAAAAATGTCATTGCAGTAAGCTGGGCTCTGGCATATGCTTATAGTACACTTGATACTGTAGGGCAGAAACAGGGGAAAAGAGACAGGGAAATAAATCAACAGCTACCCCAGTCGCTCAAGCTGCAGCCAATACCCCAGTTATGAAACTGGTAGCTAAACCAGATAGCAAGCCTCAACCAATGGCTGTTGCTACTAGCACGAGAAACAAAGTACACAGACAAGACCAACTGGCCAGTGGATGATGAGGATGATGATGAGGATGAGGATGATGATGGTGCAGGAGAAGGACCCCCCAATGCCTCCTGACATAAAACCAAGAGTCAAAGCAACTGGCACAAAATCAGAGGCTAATATTGAGTCCTTTTCCCTGAAAGACCTTCGTGGCCTAAAGAAGGACTACACTCAACGATCTGATGAATCTATCATCAGTTAGTTAGTCCATCTTTGAGATGCTGCAGGCAAGGCCACAATTCAGGATGGCACTGAAGCAAGACATTTGGGATCCCTGTCACATGATCCGGTTATGGACCAGGGGATGATGAGGGGGACTAACCCTCACAGTCTCTGGGCACGGGTCCTGGGAAGTGTAGCACAAAATATCTGTGCATAGATGATCTCTACATGCAGCAAACACAGTGGAAAACCATCAGACAAGGGATCCAATGCCTGAGAGAAATGGCAGTGGCAGAGGTTGTCTTTTCAGATGACATAAACACTAGGAATCCAGACTTGGTGCCATGTACATCTATGATGTGGCGAAAATTGGTATGACTTGGGCCACAAGAATATGCTTCTGCTTTAGCAATAATGAAGCGAGATGACAGGGATGAGACCGTGCTGGATATGGCAAAGAAGCTCCGAGCATATGCAGATGCCGTGCATGGCCCAACACCTGTAAGAATTGCAGCTGTGGAAACATGTCTACAGAAATTAAAAGATAAGACAGAGGAGAATCACAAGAAATTCAGAGAGGAGATTATAGAGAACCTTCTCCAAATTTCAGCAGTACAGATCAGAAGTCCTAGTACTCAACGCAGATGTTCCCCAGATAGGGAGAGAAAGTACATCCCATGAGCTGGGCTGTGGTTCTTCCTGTGTGATTGCAGAGAAAACATGAGCAGATGAGATGAGAAACCTACTGCGTCTCTGGCACAATGGGTGCGTGAATTTAAGGAAGGCAATAATCAGAAAGGAAGTTCCACCAAAAAAGAAGCAGCTTCATTTGCCCATAGCTGAACTGCCAGGTATGATGATGATGACATGTCCGATCCCCTTAAAAGAGCCTCCAAGACATATACCCAAGGAAAGAAAGATAACCAAGCTTAGAGGGACCCTGCCACTAGCCAAGTAGAGGCTAGGAAGAATCATGTCTTTTGGACTGTGTGGATTCATTGGCCTGGCACTTCTGAACCACAAGAATATAAGGCTTTGGTCGATACTGGTCTGCAGTGCACATTAATCCCATAGAAACATGTGGGGGCAGAATTTGTTTTTATTGCTGGCGTGACAGGGGATTGCAAGATTTCACCTTGGTGGAAGCAGATGTAAGCCTGACTGGAAATGAGTAGAAGAAACACCCTATTGTGACTGGCCCAGAGGCCCCATGCATTTTGGGCATAAACTACCCACTACCTAAAGTGGGTATTTCAAAGACCCAAAAAGACTCAAGTGGGCATTTGGGATAGCAGCTGTAATGAGAGAGGGTGTCCAGCAACTGAACACCTTGCCGGGACTATCAGAGAATCCATCTGCAGTAGGACTTCTGAGGGGGCAAGAGCAATGGGTACCAATTGCCATTTCTACAGTCTATCACCGACAGTATAAAACAACTTGAGATGCTGTGATCCCCATCCATAAAATGATCTGAGAGCTGGAGAGCCAAGGGGTGGTCAGTAAAACCCACTCACTCTTCAACAGCCCCATTTGGCTTGTGTGTGAGTCTGAAGGAGAATGACTGTGGACTATCGTGCATTGAATGAAGTGACTCCACCGCTGAGCGCTGCCGTGCCGGACATGCTGGAGCTCCAGTATGAGCTGGAGTCCCAGGCATCAAAGTGGTACGCCACTATTGACATTGCTATTGCATTTTTCTCCATCCCTTTAGCAGAGAATGCAAGCCTCAGTTTGCCTTCACATGGAGGACAGTGCAGTATACCTGGAACCGACTGCCCCAGGGGTGGAAGCACAGCCCCACCATCTGCCATGGACTGATCCAGACTGTTCTGGAAAAGGGTGAGGCTGTATATCAATAACATCATTGTGGGGGGGAACACAGCAGCAGAAGTGTTTGAGAAAGGAGAAAAAATCATCCAGATCCTCCTGGAAGATGGTTTTTCCATTAAGAAGAGCAAAGTTAAGAGACCAGCTTGTGAGATCCAGTTCCTGGGAGTAAAGTGGCAAGATGAACAGTGTCAGATTCCTACTGATGTCATCAACAAGATCATAGCAATGTCTCCACCAACCAATAAGAAAAAACCACTATCTTTCTTAAGTGCCATAAGCTTTTGGAGAATGCATATTCCTGAGTACAGTTAGATGGTGAGCCCTCTTTACCTGGTCACTGGAAGAATAATAATTTTCACTGGAATCCTGAACCACAACAAGCCTTTGCCCAGATCAAGCAAGAGATCGCTCATGCAGTTGCCCTTGGCCCACTCAGGATGGGACCAGACGTGAAGAACGTGCTCTACTCTGCAGGCAGGAGCCATGGTCTGTCCTGGAGCCTTCGGCAGAAGGTGCCTGGTGAGACTCGAAGCCAACCACTAGGATTTTGGAGTCAAAGGTACAGAAGGTCTGAAGCCAACTACACCCCAACAGAAAAGGAAATTTTATCAGCCTATGAAGGAGTCCAAGCCACATCGGAGATGATTAGTATAGAAGCACAACTCCTCCTGTCACCCTGACTACCGGTGCTAGGGTGGATGTTCAAAGGAAAGGTTTCCTCCACCCACCATGCCACCAGTGCCACATGGAGCAAGTGGATTTCAGTCATCATGCAGCGCGCCCGTATTGGAAACCCAAATCGCCCTGGGATTTTGGAGATAATTACAAACTGGCTGGAAGGTGAAAACTTTGGTCTCACTAATGAAGAGGAGCAGGAACAAGTGACACGGGCTGAAGAAGCTCCACCGTACAACCAACTGCCAGCAGAAGAAACACGCTACGCTCTGTTCACTGATGGTTCCTGTCGCATTGTAGGGATAAACCGGAAGTGGAAAGCCCCACACAACAGGTTGCAGAAGCTACTGAAGGAGAGGGTGGATCAAGTCAACTTGCGAAACTCAAAAATCTTCAACTGGCCCTGGACATTGCTGAAAGAGAGAAGTAACCAAAGCTCTACCTCTATACTGATTCATAGATGGTGGCCAATGCTCTGTAGGGATGGCTGGAAAGATGGAAAGAAGCTAAGTAGCAACGTAGAAGAATACCAGTTTGGGCTCCTAAAGTGTAGAAAAATATTGCTACCAAAGTAGGAACGCTACCAATAAAAGTCTGCCATGTAGATGCCCATGTCCCCAAAAATAGAGATAATAAAGAACACCAAAACAATAAGCAGGTAGATCAGGCTGCAAAAATAGAAGTGTCAAAGATAGATTTAGATTAAGAACACAAGAGAGAGTTGTTCTTAGTTCGATGGGCCCATGATGCCTCAGGCCATCAGAGTAAAGACTCCACCTATAAGTGGGCATGGGAACAAGGGGTGGATGTAACCATGGATAGTATTTCTCAAGTTTTCTATGACTGTGAGACATGTGCTACAATCAAGCAGACCAAGAGGATGAAGCCCCTCTGGTATGGGGGGTGGTGGTCCAGATACAAGTATGGGGAGGCCTGGCAAATTAATTACATCACACTGCCTCAAACCCACCAAAGCAAGCACTATGTGCACTTCCTTTACAATGGTAAAAACCACCACGGGATGGTTAGAAACTTACCCTCTACCTCATGCTACAACCCGTAGCACCATCCTGGACTGTGAAAAGCAAGTCCACTGGGGGAATGGTACCCCTGAGAAGACTGAGTATGACAATGAGACTCATTTGAAAAACAACCTTATAAACACCTGGGCTAGGGAGCACGGTATTGAGTGGGTGTACCATATCCCCCACCATACACCAGCAAGTAAGGTGGAGGAATACAATAGACTGTTAAAAACCACCATAAAGGCACTTTTAAAAACTGGGAGCAGCATCTAGCAAAAGCCACCTGGTTAGTCAACACCAGAAGTTCTACCAGCCAAACAAGTCCTGCCCAATGTGAGTCTTTGCATGTAGTAGATAGAGACAAAGTCCCAGTGGTGCATGTCTGAGAGGAATGACAGGTTTGTCTTTACAAACAAGCTGTGGGTCTGCTGATAAGATGAAACTATCACTGAGAGATAACAGAAACAATGGGATGGATTCCACTGAAAGATGAAAGAGACACTGGGGAAATACCATAAAATCCCACAAGGGTTAAGAATTAAGAAGGGATTATGCATTGCGGGGAGGGGGGTGGGGCGGGTATCCCAGCTATCAGGCGTTTCGGGAAGTCTGTACCTCTCAAGTACCTCAGCCTATGGGAAAAGCGAGAAGGGACATATGGCCAGGAATTAGGATAAAAGGGAGGCTGCACCCTCCAAAAATTTGAGAGACCCCAGGGGAATGCCCCATGGCCTCTACCTTTATTTGAATAAAGTAAAAGGACTCCTCTGTCTCCTTTTTGGACATAAACCTCTGGTGTTTGTAGATTAATTTTCCTGATAATGTCAAAAGTCTGTTAAGGAAGACAGTTTAAGTCAATTCTGGCTCAAGTACAGACCAACCCATTTGTAAGGTTGTCCTTGCTCAAAGACCAGGTTGCACATGGTGGATAATGCAGAGAGATGGTACAACACATTGTGTGCGGCAGCAAGATCTGATCATTGGGTGAAATGTTACCGCCATTGTCTGTACATTAAAGCCACGCAAACATAAAACAGAAAGAAATGTTTAAGTGTTGAAAGTATGAGCAAGTGAAAGATGGAGATTTGAGTGAGTAAAATGAGAGTGGAGAATCCTGCAGCTCTGCAGCATGGGGTCTAGATTCAGTGGCTCGGTGTGAGACATGATAGGGGCATGATGAGTGTTGGTTGCATTTTTTTGGGTGGAACGAGAGGAAGATTTTATGTGAATATGTATGTATGTGCAGAGTTAGAATAATGTTAGTTTCAGCAGTAAGCTGACAAAATGAGGATAATGGATGGAATGTCCTGGAGTGACTGTGATGTTAAATTGTATCCCCATGTCTCGGTTTTGGAAGACAGGCATCTGCTAGGGAGGGCAGGACCTTCCCTTGGAATGAAACTGTAGACCCCCTGCCGCTGTATTATTATAATTTTGAAATCAAGGGGCTTTCAGACAGAGATCTGGGCATGCAAATAACACTTCTTTACAAGTATGTATAACAAGGCAAACAAACAACAATAACTACAGCATTAGCAAGTAAACAGAACCAGGGACCCTGTGACAGCCTTCTCGCCCGAGACGGGAAGGGATGGAGGAGAGGCTTTGTTTCACAAACTCCCTCAGGCAGTCAGTCCTCTGGCTCCTGCAGAGCTCTGAGGAACAGTCAACTGGAACAGCAGGAATGAGTTGAGATCCTGGGCTGGTGGCGGAGGTATATCAGCAGCTCCGTGGCGGTGGCTGGCACTGCCACACGTCCTGGCAGGACAGGGGGTGCGAGGCCACCTGTGAGAAGCTAGGGCCCAGTGCTCGGAAGATATCAGGATGTAATGGAAAGATAGAGTCACCCCCCTCCTCCTTAGTTATGGTAATGACCCCCGTAATTAGCCAATAGCACCTAGCTGTGATGAAAGCAGATGAGAGTAACACTGTGAACGTAGGTTATAAAGTGTCAAATTCTTCAGCAATAAATGCCATTTTGCCATCCATCACATTGGTGTTGTGTGCGAATGGGACCGAGTGGCCTGGGCATGGCCACCGTGCTGCTCCTGAACCAGGGTGTCTGCCTCGCATAAGGCAGCAAGTGGTGCCGAAACCCGGGATTCAAATTCGAAAAGCGGGATCCAAATCCGGAGAGCGAGGATCGCCTGGGAAACGGGAGTAGTGGTCAGGATGGCTGGACCGGTCCTGGCATGAGAGATGTTCCTGGGCCCACAAGGAAGATGGAAGCGATGATAAAGGTCGTATTGCAATTACATAAACAATGGAGAATAGATTGTAAACCTAAGGCTTTTACTCTTGCTATTGCAAGGCTTTTGTATATTGGGGTCATAAATCAGCTAGTAAAGATTATCCACCCTAAGGTGTGGGACAGATGTACCAAGGCCCTTGCTGAGGAAACTTGGAGGGCGGCAAAAAATTGTTTGCTGGCCACCCCAAAATTTGGGGTCAGGGTGGCCACTCACACATTGCAGCCCCCAGATGAGAGGCTGAGCTGAAGGGGACACAAGAGGGCGACACATCCCCTCAATTCCCGAATCCTGATCTGCTCTCAGAGAGACAGCAAAGAGCAGAAGTTTTTTGGAGAAAGTTAACAGAGGAAGCCAGAGGTGCTGCAGAGAAAGCCCAGGGGGGACCACCGCCCTATGTATCCCCAGATGGTTCCGAGCAAAAAGACAAAGAGCGAGGGGAAAATGTCCTTGGTGAGAACAGGGAACAAACACGGGCATTGATGGGTGAACATAGTCGGGAGGACGAGAATGATAAAGTATGTGAGAAAGAAAGAGAATGTGAAACGAAAGAGATAAGAGGCGGGGGTAGTGCACAGAGGGAGAGAGAAAGGAATGTGAAGGAGAGGGGAAGGAGCTGAAAGGGGGAAAGGAGCAGAGGACAGAACAGAGGGAGGATCAGAGGGCAGAGTGGAGGGCAGAGTGAAGGGTGGGGAGAACCAGGAGGGAGGGAACAGCCCGTTCACAAGGGATGTAGGCGGAGCCAGAGCCCAACAAAAAGGCATGGGAAACTGGAAATAATGAGCCAGTCGAGTTCCGACTCCGACAGAGATACTAGCGAGGACAAGTGGTCCGAGACCAACTCCTTAGAGAAGGAAACAACAAACATAAACAAGAATATCCCCCTCCACATTAAAAAAGAACTGAGAGAGGATACTCCTCTCACGATCTAGACAGAGATAAAAGCTGCATGTGCCAGCTGGGTCCCTTCAGCTGCCCTAGCGTTCCCAGTCTGAGTGACAAAGGGGGGACAGAGAGTTCACTCACCAATAAATCCTAAGCTGCAAGGCTCCAGCCTGCAGCGGCTGATGGGCACAGACGGGACAATGATTACCCTATGCCTATCAGTTTATAACTTCAGTGTTTCTAACGATTTTTGTGTGCAAGTTGTGATTGTTCCCAAGGTCCTGTACCACCTGGATGAGAAGTTAAACCTGCAGGTGGAGAGAGTCACCCGACTTCAGAAAAGAGAACTGGTGACAGGTGTAACCATAGCGATGCTGCTTAGCCTGAGAGCAACTGATGCTGCCACAGGTGTCTCTGCCATTGTGACCCAACAACAGAGACTGTCTCAGCTACAGATGACAATTGATAAAGACTTGCACATAATTGAAAAACCGTGTGTTTTAAATAGGCTTGTGTCGTTCGTCAAGAGCCAACTAGAGAGGTTTGTAGAAAGACAGCAGATGCTTTAAGAATGCACTTGGTCACCGTGTGTGCCTTATGTTTGTTAATGAAAAACTGTGGTGTCTATTTTATGTTTTTAACCTTTTAGTTAAGTATAGTGTACCTGATATTTTACTCAAGTTTATGATATCTACTTTTAAAACTTTTCATAATATAGATAAGTTAGATAAAATGTTTAGAAATAGATATACATAAAATAACATTAGAACTTTCAAGACTAATACACCTTATATTCTAGCAAATTTAGTTAAACATAAGGAGGGGGGAAAATGTGGGAAGCTAGGGCCCAGCACTTGGAAGATATCAGGATGTAATGGAAAGATAGAGTCACCCCCCTCCTCCTTAGTTATGGTAATGACCCCCATAATTAGCCAATAGCACCTAGCTGTGATGAAAGCAGATGGGAATAACACTGTGAACGTAGGTTATAAAGTGTCAAATTCTTCAGCAATAAATGCCATTTTGCCATCCATCACATTGGTGTTGTGTGCGAATGGACCGAGTGACCTGGGCATGGCCACCGTGCTACTCTTGAACCAGGGTGTCTGCCTCGCATAAGGCAGCAGCCACCAACGAAGAGGGAAGAAGGAGAAGAAGAAGCAGCAGCTCCGTCTGGGTGACTGGAGAGTTCCCCTCTCATCTCAACAATAGCCCCAGCAAAAAGTGTCCTTCTCTGAAGCTGAAGAAGCTCGCCAAACTGTACAGCCCTCCCTTTTTCCTACCCCTTTCACCACTGGGCCCAGTCGAACTCTTTGTTTTTCTCAAGTACCAACCAAGTACCCGCAGTCAGGTTTTTCCCTGCAACTAATGGGTAAAAATTCCACAGGTGAGCCAGAGCTAAAACAAGGGTACCTAACCTCCAACATCCCATTCATCTGCCTACCCCAGAAATAGGTTTTGTATCTTTAAAACTTCATCTGAGAGTAAAAGTGAGTAGAGAAGAATCACCGAGTCTGTTATCAGAGACTGTAATTGCTCCCCCCGCATTCCGGGATGGGGTTTTGACTACAGAACAGACAGACAACAAGGGAGAGATTGCTTTTGCTTTCAAACTAGGTGAAGCAGAGAGGTCTTCCTGGACTGTTTTCTTTCCCTTTTGTAAAAGTTCAAACCTGCTCTGCACTGGGGACTGGGGGAGCATGGGGAGCCTGCACCTCTTGACTACCGGACACTTACCCTGGGCAGCAGCATTTCCCAGTGCGGGAAGGATCGATAAGAGAGGGAACACCCACAGGAGGAAGACCTCCTGATTTGTCATCTCATCAGAGCGGCAACAGGTTTTGTGATCCAGAACGGTTCATATTTCTGATGGGTGGTGTTTTGCCTCTTAAAAAAAATGTTTATTCTAATTTTCTAAGAGAAATCTCTCCCCGAAAGAGCTAGGCATGGAACAAGTCACAAGGGCTTGCTTCCTGGAGGGGGCCTTAGTGGAGGTTCACTACCAAATTTACCGCAAGCCAGGTCACACACCTACAGTCAGGGCGATGCCTACAGTTCGGATTATGCCTAGGGTTAGGGTCCACAAAACTACAACGCCAAAAGCTCCAACCACACAGCATCTACAAATCGCATGCCAAAGGGAATAAAAATCTATCATAACATGGCTCTATCCATACCCTTCTACTTCACACACGACTCAGACCAGGGAGCCTTTTATTGCTCCAACTATGATTAGACCTAATCATAGGTCTGAGGGTTATGGATAACATTCGGGTTAGTGTTCAGAAAACCAAAAAGCCCAGAGCTCCAGGGACTGTGCAGCTACAATAGACCTGCCAAAGTGAACAGAAAAGTGCCAAAAAATAGCTCTCTCTCTAAGATATTGCAAGGCACCTGACTCACCCCTAGGCATTTTAAAGAGCTCAACCTAGGGTTAGGGTTACACCTAGGATTAGGGTTTAGAAAACCACAAAGCCCAGAACTCCAGGGACTATGCAGCTACAATAGACCTACCAAAGTGAACAGAAAACTGTCACAAAATAGCTCTCTCTACGTTTTACCTCGTCACCTCCCTCAGCCCTAGGGTCTTTCCAGAGCTCAACCTAGGATTAGGGTTACGCCTAGGGTTTGGGTTTAGAAAACCAGAAAGCTCAGAGCTCCAGGAACTGTGCAGCTACAATAGACCTGCCAAAGTGAAAGGAAAACTGCCACAAAATAGCTCTCTCTCTAAATTTTAGCTTGGCACCTGACTCAGCCCTAGGCATTTTCCAGAACTCAGCCTAGACTTAGGGTTACGCCTAGGGTTAGGGTTTAGAAAATCACAAAGCCCAGAGCTCCAGGGGCTGTGCAACACTAACCCTAGGCATAACCCTAACCCTACGTTGTGATCTGGAAAATGCCTGGGTCTGAGTCACGTGCTGAGCTAAAACATAGAGAGAGAGCTATTTCGAGGCAGTTTTCTTTTCACTTTGGCAGGTCTATTGTAGCTGCACAGACCCTGGAGCTCTGGGCTTTGTGGTTTTCTAAACCCTAACCCTAGGCGTAACCCTAAACCTAGGTGTAACTCTTACCCAAGGTTGAGCTCCTTAAAATGCCTAGGGCTGAGTCAGGTGCCGAGCTAAAAGGTTGTAGTGGTTTAGATTTGCTAATTTCGTTTTCCTGGCCAATGCACCAAATAAATGTTGTGGTTTTAAAGCAGTAACTAAAAAATTACTAGAAAACTTACTTATTTCTTGCTGTGAGATATGGATTAGAACAAGAGCAAAACAGGCTTAAAACTTAAAAGGAATAAAGAAAGTTTATTAACAAAACTACAAGAATAAGAACACCAGAATAAACTTCCAGAAAACCCCTTTATCCCCCACTACTCAACCATTCTCTTGTTCACATAACAACATAGAGACAAAGACTTTGGAACTTTTCATCAGCCTATGTAGAGAAACAGAAGTCTTCTTCTGCTAATCTATGGAGTTTCTCACAAGAAAACTATTTCTGTTATAGTTTTCTATTTTTCTGATGCCAGCTGCCCAGAAATCCTGCCATCAGTTCACTCCTCCCATTTCACATCACTCTGAGGTGTGTATGGGTCAATGAGTCTAGGGATGTCATTTTTAAGGATGAGTTATTCAAAGGCAAAAGTTCTTTTCGTCTGTCTGTGTGAGCTTCCCTGGAAAACAGAAGTTTTCTCTTTGCCTCAAGTGGCCCCAAATCTTCAACTATTACTTCTCTCCTGTTCCAGCACTTTACTGTATCACAATTACTCTACTTTTTACTCAAAATCCACATTTTGAACACTCCATTCCTCCCCATATACTCTGTCATGAATTAAAGAGTTTTTTCAGAACACTATTGTCCATCTCCATAGCTTTAACAGAAAAATATTTCAGCTTATAAAGCATCTCCTTATTCTCTCTCTCCCATCTAAAACTTAACTCTTTTCTTCATGGTCTTTGATGGTTTTATGATGTCTTTTTCATGTTGATTGTCTCTCTCGCTCTCTGGGAAAAAGGAGTAATCTGTATGTTACATCCAGGCAGTAAGAGAATTCAAGTCTTGGAAAAGCTGCAAGTGTTCATGGTGTCAGGTTTCAGTCTAGCAGCAGAAACTACAAACCAAGCCAGGCCGGCCGGCTCCGTTCCCCACCCCCACCACCGCCACCCTCTGTGGCCTTGTCCGGCCTGGAGGGGGGGAAGGAGGCCGAAACAGAGCCTGCTACCTTGTCAGAAGCTGGAAACCAAAGAGAACAAGAAAGCCCCGGCTTTACATCTTAAGGGGGTGTTCACAAGTTGATCTCACTTTTCAATGGTCAAAACTGCTGTCAATTCTTAGAAATGACCAATTTCTTGAAGGAGAAAAGACTCCCATCAGCCACCAGCAACTTCAACTTCCTCCCAGCTCCCGAAGCTATCTTAAAGGTAAAGTCACTCCTTAACAAATGCCTAGGGCTGAGTCAGGTGCCAAGCTAAAATTTAGAGAGAGAGCTATTTTGTGGCAGTTTTCTTTTAACTTTTGCAGGTCTATTGTAGCTGCACAGTCCCTGGAGCTCTGGGCTTTGTGGTTTTCTAAACCCTAACCCTAGGCGTAACCCTAACCCTAGGTTGAGCTCTGTAAAAAAGTTTGGGGTGAGTCAGGTGCCAAGCTAAAACAGAGAGAGAGAGCTATTTTGTGGCAATTTTTCTTTTCAAAGAACACTGACACTAAATAGCTCTCTCTCTGGGTTTTATCTCGGCACCTGACTCAGCCCTAGGTTTTTTCCAGAGCTTTACCTAGGGTTAGGGTTACACCTAGGGTTAGAGTTTAGAAAACCACAAAACCCAGATCTCCAGGGACTGTGCAGCTGCAGTAGGCCTGCCAAAGTGAAAAGAAAACTGCCATAAAGTAGCTCTATTCATAACCTTTTTCCTTGTAGGTGCCTCACCCCATTGCTCTTTTCACTTTCCACCTAGGTTTAGTTAACCTTGTCATGGGGTGACTTTACCTTTAAGATGGCTTTGAGAGCTAAAGAAGTTGAAGCTGCTGGTGGCTGATGGGAGTCTTTCCTCCTGACCAATTATCGGTCATTTCTAAGAATTGACAGCAGTTTTGACCATTAAAAAGTAAAGTCAACCTGTGAACACCTCCTTAAGATGTAAAGTCAGGGCACTTTTGCTCTCTTTGTTTCCTGGCTGTGAAAGGTAACAGAGCTCCGGCTGGCCTCCCGTTCCCTGCCCAGGCCATGTGGCCCGGGCAGGGGCTGGGCTGGGCCCAGCGGCTCCCGGCCGGGAGATGGGGCCTGCGGGGCTTGCCCCGGGCTCTGGCCGGGCCAGGCCGGTCCCTGGCTCGGCTGCAGTTTTGTTTTTGCTGTGACTGAATTCACCAGAGACTGCCGAGTAAAGAAAGAAAAAAAGCTCTTGACCTGCAGCGGGCTGAGACAGTGACCACACTCTCCAGAGCAGCCATGAAGAATCTTCTATCGCAGACAACTCCAGCTGCTGCTCTGGCAGAGATCACAGAACCATCTACAAAGCCTGGGCAAGATTTTAACCCTTTCATTACCCAGATGAGACTTGTGGATTAATCCTTTTATCCAGAGAGAGAAAAAGAGAGTAATCAACATGTAAAGAGACTTTATAAACTATCAGAGACAGTAAAGAAAAGAAGCTTCAGAAAAGGTAGTGAATAAGAAGATACTTTATAAGCTGAAATATTTTTCTGTTAAAGCTATGGAGATGGACAATAAGGTCTTGAAAAAACTCCTTTAATTCATGACAGAGTATATAGGGAGGAATAGAGTGTTCAAAGTGTAGATTTTGAGTAAAAAGTAGAGTAATTGTGATACAGTGAAGTACTGGAACAGAGTGAAGCGAAAATTTGAAGCCTTGGGGGGCAATGAGAAAACTGTTTTCCAGTGGAGCTCACTGGAAAAGAGACAGATGAAGAAGACTTTTGCCTTTGAATAACTCATCCTTAAAATGACATCCCTAGACTCATTGGCCCATACACACCTCAAAGTGATGTGAGATGGGAGGAGTGAGCTCTGATGACAGGATTTCTGGGCAGCTGACATCAGGGAAATAGAAAACTATAACAGAAATAGTTTTCTTGTGAGACACTCCATAGATTAACAGAAAGAGACTTCTGTTTCTCTACAAAGACTGATGAAAAGACTGTAGCAGGAATTGGGACTATTTTAACCACCAAAGTTCCAAAGTTTTTGTCTCTGTTGTCATGTGAACAAGGGAATGGTGGGTAGTAGGGGATGAAAAGGGTTTTCTGGAAGTTTATTCTGGTGTTCTTATTCTTGTAGTTTGTTAATAAACTTTCTTTATTCCTTTTTAAGTTCTAAGCCTGTTTTGCTCTTGTTCTAATCCATATCTCACAGCAGGAAATAAGTAATTTTTTAGTTACTGGTTTAAAACCATGACAAACCTGTAGGATTCGGGTTTTCTCCAGCATACAATTCCAGCATTCTCCTGTCAAATCACCTTTCTGCTCAGTGCTGTGCCTCCACCCCAAGCATGTATGAGCTCTCAGGTCTGCACTTCTGCAAGGCACTTTGCACTGTTTGGAGAGTATTGACACTCCTTGTTTACCTCTTGCTTGCCTTCACTTGGCTCAGTGTGGTGTTTTACCCTCTGCTATTCTTTTCACCAGTGTCTAAAATGACAGGGATACTAAGCTAATATTGTGACATTGGAACTCTGCTCTCAGTGTAAAATATAGGGATTGAGTGCTGCTATTAAATACTACTTTAATTGTTTAAAGACTGAGGTCTGTCTTTCTGCTCTTAGCCAAAGGCCTCGGTAATAGTGAAACTGTGATAAGTATGTCTAAATTAGGCATTTTGGGATCAGACATGAGTATAAATTGCCTGGCATTAAAATGACTGTGGAAAAACTTCTGTTTCACACATGGAAACTGTTTCTCAGTTCAAATTGGCATTGGAAGCTTATGGAGAAGAAACAAGCATGCCTTTATTAATGCAATTTATCTCTTTCATGATATATATGCCAAGGTCCCCAAGTCACTGTTTGCTTTGCTAATGGCATCTCTACAGCAGATCATTTATTTGCCTTATATGGCCTGTACCTTCACTCCCTGAGCTGCTGCCATTCCGCTTTCCCTCATGGAAACTGTACATTGAATTCTGCATCTCTCCTGAAGCATCTCATTTTGCCAACTGTCTCTGAATGCCCCCACAAGCTGGCTGCATGACTTAGTCACTTGCAGGGAAATAAGCTTTATTTCACAATCCATTTTATGTCCAAGGAGTTTTGTTTTGATTAGGAATAAATTAAACACATTGTGTATATAAGGTAACAATCCAAATTCTCACTCCATTTTTTCCTGATGTTTAAAACTCATCATGCTTCAACTGTATCAACATTTTATTCACCTTTCAGGATCATTGTGCTTGGAAGTATTTTACTTGAAAGTTAGCTGAAATATTTCTCTGCCAGTCTAACCTGTTCGAAAGAAAAGTTATTACATTGTGCTTCAGGATTCACAATATTTCTTGAAATCACAAAAGCTCCTCAGAATACAGCAATAACAAAACACATGGTCCCCAGGGTCTCGTCTATACTGAAATAGCTAGTTTTAAAATTGGTCCTGGTGTTTTGAGTTTTAAAGGAATCCACTTGTGAGAAATCTTCAGAGTTGGTCAAGGGAACCTGAGCTGCAGATTATCCTCTGCTGCAACCACTGAAGTCAGACTGAATCAAACACCCATGAATACATTGTCAGAAAACCAGCCTAGCAGGGAGATGGAAAAATATGCTTACAGATTTTACCATTTTGCTTCTCCTCAATCCATTGACTAAGCTGCTGTTACAGCTGGGGCACGGCAGACTTGATGGAGCTAATCAGCACAGCAGAATAAAGACAGAAAATCCTGTCATTGTACCTAAATCAATCCTGGCTAATATACACATCACAGGCTCGACCACAGGCTCTTTCATACAGTATGACTTGTAAGAAAATATAAAATGCCATAGGGGAGGTTCCTGAACCCCAAGGAAAATGAAGCAGCTATCAAACCTCCATCTCATGTCTTCAGTCTTTGACCAGAAAAAGAACCAAGAGAGTTTTATCTTTCAGGCCACCATCTCTTTTCAGTTGTGTAGTCTGCAGGAAAATGATCACACCAACATGGTTCTGAGCATTTCATAAAACTGGATCTACAGGTTGTGTCTCTACTCGACTGTAAACCTAAAAGGAGGGTATAGGTACAACAATAGACTTGAGGCTATGTAGTGGGAGCAACAGAAAGTCAACCCAATCATTCTAATACAGTCACTAAAAAATAGACAAGTATGTTAGAGAAATAACCGGATATTTGCCTGAATATATTTGCCTGAAATTTTGTCCAGTCTTGCAGCAGCTAGGGAAAAAAAAAAAAAAATCAATTAAACAGACAGAAAAAGAGAACCTAAACTCTAACCCCTGCAAATTTCTCAGAGAAAGGTAAGAAAATAAATTCAAGTGACCAGATCCTGTCCATCTGTATGGTGTCCTTCCAAGTCAAACAAATAGCATGTTTTCTACTGTGGGTGGAACTAGACACCTGGGCTTTAGAGCTGTCACATTCAGACCTGAATCTTGGCCTATAAACTTAGGTCTAACCAAAATATCCTCCCTCTGCTTCTATTCTAATACTATCCTATTGTTAATACTTTTTTTTCTGGTGGTTCTCATGGTGGTAAATTTTGTGAATTTTCTTACTAACAATTCATGAATAAAATTTGCCATATTTCTGGAGGACAATTGTCTTACTGGACACAATGTTGTTGCTAACATCAGTCTTTTAATCCCTGGTGGACATAATAACACATCAGTATAAAACAAAAAAGGAAAACACTCTTTATCATTTGCCATCAACCCTCTGTATGTTGCTTCATCTTTATTAAGTTATCACTTATCATCTATTATGTAAAAGCCACCAGGTGGTCTACATTTTGTATGGCTCTAAAATAGTAGCTACAGGTGTTGATTTTCTCTTTTGTGTTCTGTTGTTGACAAGCCTGGTGGCTCTGGGAGTGGCCAAGGAAGTTCTGCACCAGCCCCACGGCTAAAGGGAGGAATGAATGTCTGTTCTGCCCCTGCAAACACTGCCAAAGTGACTGAGCTCTGAGATTACAGTTCCAATCCTGCCCCCCTTTATCAGGGAATTGTCTTAGCCCTCCATAAACCCAGGAAAAACATGTGTCTGGTTTCAACCCTAAATTTCCACTATTCTTAACTGGACTTTTTAAAATCAGGAACATCTGGATGATGAACAAGTGATTTCCCAATGCTCATCTACTGGCAGCCTGCTTTCTCTGCATGTAGACCCAATACAAGCAATTTAACAGTGTCATCTTACCTAGGTGCGGGACCTCTGCCTGTCTTCCCCAGGTGTAAGAAAGATGCAGGGAACGTACAAAGAGCAGTTCTTGCCGCGATGCTTTCTCGCACCAAGCGACGGGCTCGTTTGGAGACACGGGTTTGTTTAACGACACATGCAACAGCAAGAAGATTTTTTCACTTTGAAGCCTCAGTCTGGGATCAGCTTTCAGCAGGAGGTCACAGTTTCCGCGCAGGGTCCGGAGAGCGCCGGTAGCCCGGCGATGGGGGCGGCGGGCGCTGCTCCGCGCTGCTCTGCGCTGCTCGACAGTGACACTCGGTGGGCGGCGGGGCCGGAGCAGGGCTGGGAGCGGCCGGGACGGGCCAGCCCGGGGCAGGCGAGCCTCACACCTCCCGGCAGTGCGGGGCTGGCGCGGCTTCTGCCCTGGCCCCTCCGCAGCGTTTGATGCGGCTGTAGACGAGGAAGGGCGTGTGTGTGAAAAGCGGGGGCAGAGAGCGGAGCGTGCTTCTGCTCTCCATAAAACCTCTGGGATTTTTAACCGCCCCGGGCCACTGTCCTGAGCCTTCTAAGGTGCCTTTGCAGCACCCAAAGGTGACTTTTAGCGGCACGGTTTGGTTAAACTGAGTGTATCTGAGATGGGGACGCTCAGCGGCGTCCTGTTCCTCCTCCAGCCTTTTTCCACAGAACTGGAGCAGAGCTGCCTCTCCCCGTGAGTTCCAGCAATGACTTGCATCTAGGTCACCCTATTAGATCACATTCCCAAGGATATGTCTAATGATTTCTGGGGTTTTTAGAAAAGAAAGCTGAAAATCCTCTAGTTGGGGACAATGGCCAATTCACTTTCCAAGTGGAAGCTCATTTCCTCCCCTCCCCATCACACCCTGAGGGTTGTACAGAGCTCAGGGACTCCACGAAGCTTGAACTTCTGAAATCTCAGAGATTCATTCACAGAAGAATTGTAATGCCAGCTATTGTCAGCTGAAACCCAAACAGAACTCACTTTCAGGTGTATGAATGTCCGAAACATGTTCTCAGTGGGGGAAGAACCAAGCTAATTTTTTTACAGCTCTCCAAAAGGCTTGTCATTAGTAAATCCAGTATGTATATAGCATTCATATACCTACATTGGTATGCATTTATTAGAGATATGTGTATTTATAATACAGATATATGAATTATATCCATAACTCTATAATACATATATAGGTATAGATATAGGAGTCCAGGTTGGTCAAGCAGGACCTGTCTTTTGTAAATCACATAGGCTGGGCTTGATCCTCTGGTTGTCCTGCATGGACCATTCAATAGCACACAGGATATCTCTTCCATAACCTTGCCTGGTGCCGAGGTCAGACCTGTAGTTCCCCAGATTGTCCTTCCAACCCTTCTTGTAGATGGGTGTAACATTTGCTAATTTTCAGTCAGCTGGAACTTCTACAGTTAACCAGGACTGCTGGGTGATTGACAGTGGTTTGGCAAGCTCTTTTCACAAATTCCCTCACCACTCTGGGGTGGATCATCAGGACCCATAGATTAGGTATGTCTAATTGCCATAGCAGGTCACTAATCATCTCCTCTTGGTTTATGAGGGCTTCACATATCTCCCATACATGCTCTGGGAAGACCTCTTAACCCTCTCTGGGAAAGTTCAGCAGCAAGAGTGTTCTCTCCATATTATATTGTAACAAAATAGATTGTGCTTTTGCAATATAACTACATATTTCAATATTCCTTTTCCTGATGAAAAAGCTAATTAGCAAGGTCGTTACAGTTACCACTTGTAAGGGGGAAGATAGTAATTCCATTAATGTGCTCACAGGAACTTCATTTATATTACCTCTTAACCTTTACAAGGATATTACAATTTCAATAATTAATTGCTTTTTGCCATTTAATTTGCAGTTTACCATTTTCAAGGGAAATTACCCATTAAAACAAGGACCTTTTTTTTTTTTAAGGAAAAAATTCTTTACTCAAGTATACACCATAAGCTGACCTTAGAGAAACCAGATATTTGCTAAGCTATTTTCATGTTTGAGTAGAGAGGACTCTGTGCTAGCTCTGCATATTAAAGAATTGCCCATTGCTTGAGTCTTTAGACATCTGAAGAAAAATGAATGGGGCAGTGACAAAAAGGGAAATAATTCTTATCATCTTCCTTCAAATTCTCAAAGGCAATGAGTCCTTCCTCTCTTACTGATGCATTGAGAATTTACTTTCTTTCTTTGCAACCATCTTGTTTCTTCAACTGAAGTTAATTTATGCTGCAATACCCATCCATGAGGGCTGCTGTTAACTTCAGTGACTGAAAAAAATAAAGGAGCTTTGGCTCAACCTCATAAAACACAGAAATTCTGTCTGTGAATCACCAAGAGCTTAGGTATATCCTCAAGAAGGTGTCTGACACTTGGAGAGTGGAGCTGAACATATGTATTCCTGCTCACACTCAAGTCTCTTGCAAAACAACTACTCAATGGACCAGACATAAGACAGTATCCCTGTGGTAGTATGCTGGCATATCTCCATTACTGATAGTAGAAACTGTGTCCAAATCCCATCACACTAAAAGAAATTTAGATAAATATTGGTATCTGAGAAGGTGAATAATGCATTCCAAGTGGACATGTCTGTGATAAAGGGAAACACATAGTCCTGAGACAGAGATTTGTATGGGAAGGCAGAGAGAAGGTGACAAAATTAATGAAGAGAATGGGCACAGGAGAAGAGGGGACAGAAGAAGCACGTATGAACTAGACTGCAGCATTGATTTATGAATGAAAATGTAAACATTTTTTCTGATTCAGGTGCATAAACTAAACTAGCCCTTGGGCAGTTCTACTTTTTCAACTGGCAAGTCCATGATGTGTCATCCAAAATTATATACATCTGCATGATATGTCACATGCCTACAGGCACCAACTAGATCATTTTGCTGAGAAAACAAGACATTTTATTTTTTAATTGTAAAATCAAACCTCCTGGATTTCTTACCCCTTTCCCCATGAGTATAAGGAGAATCTGGGATTACACCAGGATTCAAACATAGTATTTCATTTCCACAGTACTGAAGCTGGGGCATACTCCTAGAATTATTTGCAGAGAAGTCAAAAGTCACTGTTAGACAAATAGGGGTAAAAAAATTGTCTACTCAACAGTCCAGTGCACAAGTTTTCTATGCAATAAGAGGAGAGGACTGGGTAGGAATCTGAGGATGAATTGCCTTCTGAAAATGCCTTTCTTTCCACGCTCTGATACGGTTAGCTATGGATTTTACTTCTGATTTTTAGAAGATTGTTGATATGTATCCCTCTAAAAGTTCTTAACTGTGTTTTCAAGTGTTCATATATTCAAATTGAAGAGAGCAAGATAGATTCAGGCCACTTAAGGGCTCCCTATTTCAGCAATGGATCAGCAATTGCACCACAGCAAAATAATCTGCGTTTTGACTAGTAAAAGGAAAGTCTAGCTCCAGGCCAGCATGGGCATTTCTTGTCATAAGCTTTCTTCATTGAGGCACAAATATGTTAATTTTGCCAGTTAGCGCTGTAATCTGGTTAAAGCACCTGATGCTTTTCTTTGAGATATTACCATGCCTATATTATTAGTACTCTAGACTTTATCACATAAAAGAACAGGTATGGGACTGAAGCAGAAATAATCCTCTAATCATCAGAATTAATGTAAAAATGTCCTTTCAAAACCTCTAGACTGGAAGCTCACTTAACATCACATTTGCTTTTTGACTGGCATGTGCTGTGCACGCACAACAATATTTTAAGATGGCATTGTTTAAAGAAAGTTGACAGTGATGGTTGATGTATATTCAGATTGATGATACTCTGAAGAGAGCTTTACCTGCATGGACAAGAAAGTTGTTGCTAGTTTGCATGCAAAAAGAAGCTTGGGGTCTATTCTGGGGAACTTGATAATCTCTTGTAATTAGTACTGTAATTAGAGGTTGTTGGAAATACTCCTTGAGCTTCTGCCAGGGAATGTGAGTGCTTGACAAAACTGTTGACACTGTTCTGACCCAGCTTCAGCAACCTAGTCAGCTGCAGTAGATGCCAACACAGAACTCCTGCTTTGTCAAAACTCTCATCTAAGCAGAAAACACACAATGCTTTTTCCTTCCAGTGCAACCACAGAGTGACACCAGTACTACCCAGCACATCACCATGCTCCCTGCTGATGTACTGCAGCCCACTGGTGATCCCAGGACACACTAGGTCACCATCAGGCTGCCAGTTCTTGGCAGAGACTCACTCCATCCCCACTATTTCAGACTGCAAATGGATAAATATGAGCCACATATACCAAAGTTTAGAAGCAACACTTGCCTGCCCTTGGGGACACAATTTTGTTTCCAGTGCATCAGTCATGGCAGTGCTGGTTCTGTAATAATGCCATGAAGGGAGAAATGACCACCAGAAAGAAATGCCAGGTAATTTTAACAAGAAACTGAAGGTTTATATGTATTTCATCTGGAGGTGAGCAGATGTTTGCATAGAAATTGTTTGCAATTCGCAGTCAACTGCGGTGACTGCAACCAGTGTCAGCCATTAAGTAAAA
This sequence comes from Poecile atricapillus, assembly GCF_030490865.1. Lineage (NCBI taxonomy): Eukaryota > Metazoa > Chordata > Aves > Passeriformes > Paridae > Poecile > Poecile atricapillus. Next base: position 64,506,953 of record NC_081249.1, on the reverse strand, counting down.
AGTTATTTTTGTCCACAGCAGCTCTCCAGCATCTCTGAGGATGATGGCACTCACCAAAACTTTGGAAGGGCTGTATGAGCTGACACACAAGGATGAATGGTTGAGGCAAGCCCAGATGACACTTCTGAATCAACTTTACAGAAAGAATCAAATCCAAATATACCAGGTAGCTCCACACTGGAGTTGCTGAGAAGCTGTTTGGCTATGCTCCTGACAGATGTCTGAGTGCGACTTCTGGCTTTTTGGAAACTTTTATTTCTCCTGAAGCAGCAATAAAGTTCTATTAAATTCACCCATACTGAATTGTTTTAAGAACTAGGAAAAGATATTTATGACACCCATACCTGTAAAATTAGGTTGATGTTTTATTACTGCTATGAAAATTGCCATGATCATCAACATGCTTTTTGCAACTTTTACTAGCATCATCCCTAAAGTGCTCTTCCACAAGACAATGGCTTTTGTGGTGAAGCTGTACAATTTTTGCCTCATGCCCCACTATTGCTTTTTCTGTCAAGAGCTCCTTGTGCACTCATGGCTCCAGATATACTTTTGCCTGACTAAATTGTTAGCTGCCATTTAAAAGGGAGTTTCAATGTGCCAAATGTCCCTGACCATATAATCTTGTCTGTTCTGTGCCACTACAAACATTTGTGCAGGATTTTCTGGGCTAGCAATGTGAGAATTATATCATCTTATGTAACCACATCCCAATCAATAACTACCAGATCCAGCAGAGCAGTTACTAACACTAAGGACTGTACTTTGTATACTGACTATGGTAAAGAAATTGCCTGGAGCTGAGAGAAGCCTGTCATACTACCCTGCGTGGCAGAAGTATGTGTGTGTAGATGCAAAAAGGGCAAGAGGGCAGAAGCTGTGTAACAGGAGTTTAAAAGGAGCTTTGGAAAATTCAGATAGGCTTCAAAACACAGACCAGCCAGTCAATGTAATGAAAAAAAAGGGGGAAAAAAAAAAAGGCTGCAAAAATGCACTTCATTCTACATTTATGCGTCTCTTGTCCTGACAAGTGGAGTTATACTATCTTGGAGTCCTGTATGAATTCTGAATGACAGAAAGATATGCGACATTTATCACACGTCTTCAGTGTATTGAACTGTGAAAACAGAGTGACCATAATGAAGGGTACTGTTTCTTTGTCTGATGGTGAATAGTTATAATTTTTGTTCAGTTGTTTGGGTTATTTTTATTTCACCTATAAAACATAACACATTCCAGAGACTTATGGCCAGCAGGATGTGGACAGTCATTGCTTGAAGAGATAGGTCAGCGGGTCTAGCACACATCATTATCATGTGTTATGTGTCCTGCTTCTATTTTTAATTTTGGCAAAAATATTCCTCTTTGTTCCTATATTGTTATAATGACAAGAGTAATCATCTGTATTAGATATCTTATCAGCATACTAGTGAGCATATACAAAGGAAGATAAGCTTTATACTTCAGCCATAGGGACATGGTGTCACTAAGGTGATGCAGTTAAGCAGCCACAAACAGATATTTGTTCTCATGGTTCCATGATCTAAACCATTTGTTTCTTTTATTCCTTAGGTGAAATTTGGGCCCTCACTGAAGCGAGTGGTAGTGCCATGACCAATGTAATTGACCTTGCCAGGGATGTGGCCACATAGTTTAGACAATCACTTCCTTAGGAAAGTCCTTTATTCTGTAGTATTCTAGAATCAGATAAATTTAGACTAAACCCTATTAGTTTTGCTGATACAGTACTTCCCTTGAAATCAATGATTGGGGTTTTTTTAGCAGGAGATGAACAGGAAGATTTCATGGGTTTAGTATATATTAAAGTGCACACTGTACTGCTAGTGTTATCTTTGCAGTTATCTTTTATAACAAACAGAAGTTTTATAGTTCCTCAGCCAGGTAGTTGATCCAGCATCACATATATTAGAGCCACTACTGCTGACTGTGAGGCACAACAATAAATCCTCAAGTGAGATAGCATGAGCTAATCTAAAACTTCAGAACGGTGCATTCTCCTGGACCTCCAAGGGACACAGGTTTCACTACATGACTACATGCTGCTGTCAGGGTGACCTTTGGCCAAATCATTCACACAGGCATATTTCCAATTTCCAGATGATGACAACATTGCCTGAGTTTTTTTTTTTAAATAAAATAGGATCAATTTGGTCTGGTGAAAAGATTATACAATATTAATCTCTAAGAAAAGAGACCATTAAAAAATCCAGCTCTAATTGACTTAAAGACATGGAATATTTTCCTGTGCTACTCTCTAATGGTTAGATTTTCTAGTCCAACCTTAGCACAAAAAGACATCAAAATACTGGAGAAAGCCAAGGAATAATTTCAGGGCAGAGAACTAGTGAAGATTATAAGGCAGTGGTGGATTTCTTTTGGGGTGTGCTGTGTGCAGTGGAAAGCCTGGCAGAGCCAAGTTCCACTCACCCGATCATCTACAGGGACATCAGCATAAAGGGCTGTAAACCTTTTCACAGGGATAGCATAGTTGAGCAGCAGTATATCATATTCCTTCAGATACTTTTCTTCACTGCAGGATCTGTAAATTGTATGCAAAAATAGCATTGTCAAATTATTTTTATCTATTATACTGTAAGAAAAATACAACTAATTATGGGCATTTGTTGTATGACTTTTCACATCCCTGGCTTCATAATGCTTCCCATTCCTATGTGCTCTGTGCGTCATACTGAGGCAAGCTCTGCATTAGTCCTTCCCTCCTTCCCTCCCTCCCTCCCCTTCCTTCCCTCCCTCCCCTTCCTTCCCTCCCTCCCTCCCTCCCTCCCTCCCTCCCTTTAGTGTATTTGCACATTTTCTTTTTCCTTCATCACAGAAATCTTCCTTTCTCACTCTCATTTGCCTGTGACCATACCCAAAAACAGGGCTATTCCTTCTTCTTTAAGAAAATATTTTCTTTACATCCTGCTTTGTCACTCCTCATTTGCCACAGGGTCAGGAAATTCATCCAGCTATGTCTTTGACCCCACTCAACCTATTCATCCACTGAAGTTTTATTACTACTTAGCCTTTTGTGGAACAAATTCAGATTACTACTACAAACCTTTCTTTGTCTTCAGAAAGTGCATGTACTCCCAATCATTTGAAAGCAGCATTTACTAGCTTTGGCTACATAAACAGCAGGTGACATTCCTGACCACACCTTGTTCTGCAGGCTGAACCGAGCTCCTGTCAGCACCAAATGAGTGGTTTGTGAACACTTTCACCAGCTGCACAGCAGTAACAGTTGTCAAACAGTTTTGCTGTCTGAGAGGGAAAGCCCACAAAACCAGAAACCGCCATAGTAAGGAACTGAGATAAGAAAATTAACAGAAAACACCCTGTGCCAGACATTTCTTTACTGACACCTGTAGTTCTGCTTCTCTGTCAAGCTTTGTTAAGGGAACTTGCAGTGGAGTAAATTACACACACTACACAGTCTATCATTGACACACAAAAACTGATAACTGAAATCAAAGTATCTTCTTGCAGTTACAGATCACAAAATCCCAAGCATTTTATCCCACAGTGTACATCCAACTGATTTTACAGGATATTTGCTGGTGGGCAAGCAGACTGGTAAGAATGTCATGCCAAAACCACCTTTGTGAAGCATACAAGACATGGCATGACAGCTGAGTTCTAGATGGTGACTTCATTGCAGTCACATTTGCATTTTAAAACAGGTTTTAAAAAATCTGTTTTGAGGAAAAATATACCCTGCAAATATTATTCGTATCAGGAAAAGAGAGGATTTCTTTTTATAGCTGCATCTAATATTCCTAAAAGATGAACAAGATACAAGCACTGGTATCCTCGTACACCTTTTAGACTTGTGAGAGGTAAAAAGCGATCCCTTGGTTATTTCTTCTCATTTTTTTTTTCAAAAGAACACATGCATAGATAAACATATGCTGTTTCAAAACTCCATTGGTTCCTGTCAGCCCAATGTTTTACATTAGCTAGAAGTATTCTGGCTCACAAAACACATTCTTGAAGAAATGCGCACCCATTGAGAAGCACCTCAAAACAGACCTGGTTGCTTCAAAAGAAAATGTATGTACCAACTAATAGAGGGAATTCTTTCTGGCTCCTTGTATGTTTGTGGTATAACTTGTTGGACAAGACTTGGCAATGGTTGTAATTTATCTGACACTTGTGTTTCAGATGTTGGAGCCTTTCTGACCTCAAGGTGTGCCTTCACTCAGTCAACTCATCCATCAGGTTAACAACATTTGAAGTGTTGTTCAAACAACTAACAACATCCAGCTTATAGGTGGGAGGGAATCTTTCTAATAATAGGATTTTCTTGACATGCTTAAGTATTAATTGCTTACACCTGTGATGACTACAGGCTGTTTCATCTCTTCTGACATGGAGAAGTGAGATCCTGGCTCCTGGAAGCTTAGTCAGAAGGACACCTAGAAGGAGATAACATCAGTGTAATAGGGGGATGAGAAACAGAAACTAAGGAAAACAAGGTGTCTGAAAATGCTTTAAAACCTCTTTGCTGACTAGCCAAGAGTAGAAACAAGGCACTACACAGACTGTTAGGAAAAGCTGGCTTTTTATGTAGAGGATCCATGTGAGGAAGCAAACAAACAAACAAAAATTAAATAGAAAAATATCCTATCACTGTCTCCATCACGCTAAGTTTTCAAGCGCTCTGGTCATACAGTTTTTCTTTGAGGTAAATGACTCAAACTAAAAGAACAAATAATTAATGAATAAAACCATTCAGAAGCTCAGTGCTCCACCTTGGGCATAAAGGCAATGTCTACTTGACCTGGTTGCAGTTATTTTCAGGAAGGGTCTTCAGAAGAAAAACATGAAATCCCCAAACTCCCGAAGAATTAAGCTACTGCTTGAATTTTTGGGTTTTTACTACACACCATCACAAAAATAGAAAGGTAATGTTGTTTTCACAGCTGGTGGAACCTGTGCCTTCTTATATAATAGCTGTGCATGGGTAAGTCATCTTCTTTCCATAGCATCTTACCTTTATCTGTGTACCTGCTTTCTGTCCTTTGGAAAAGCCCACAGAAATCCCTCAGCTGCGCCTCAGCATTCCAGATGGGACAAGGGACAATATGAGAGGTCACGGTCTTAAGCTGGACCAGGGGAGGTTTAGGCTGGATGGTAGGAGGAATTTCTTGGGAGAGGGTCATTGGGCATTGGAATGGAGTGCCCAGGGAGATGGTGGAGTCCCTGTCCCTGGAGCTGTTTAGGGAAACACTGGACATGGCACTCAGCGCCGTGGTCTGCTTGACATGGGGAAGTTAGGTCATAGGCTGGACTCGATGATCTCAGAGATCTTTTTCAACTTGACTGACTCTGTGATTTTGTGCTCTGGAGCTATGAGGAGACCTTGGGAGTTCACCTCTGTGTCAGTAAATGCACAGCAGAAACGAGACAGCCTTCTCGTTTTGACACATATTAACATCCACTGCTGTTAGCTAATACAAAAGAGATAATAATATTTTTAAATTATTAATATTTAAATTTCTATGTATTTTTATTTTATCAATAAAAACAAAAGAGTAAACAGAAAAACACCGAGTGCCGCCTGGCTCCGGGTGAGGCCTGGCTCTACAGCCGGCCTGCCTTAGGCCGGAACCAAATGCTCGGAGCGCGTTTCCGCCGGAGCCGCTCCGCGTGGCAGCGCTGGGACCGGGGAGGGCCGCAGCCATGGCCGACACTGCCGCGCCACCGCCGCCCGCCGCTCCCGCCCCGGGACTCCCGGCTGCTCCCGGCACCAACCCGCTGTCCCGCAAGCTCAACAAGATCCTGGAGACGCGCCTGGACAATGACAAGGTGGGACGGGCGGCGGCGGAGGGAGGCGGTGGGGGCCGGATGAGCCGTCAGGGGCCGCGGGCCCCGACAGGCTTCGCGGCGGGGAGGCGAGTCCTGCCGTACCCTCAGTTCCGCTGCGGAGCTGCGGGCGGCCCTTTGCAGAATTAATTACAAATAAAATTAGTTCCCGCTTCTCCAGCAACATGCCACGCTCCTGTTTTATCCCTTCAGATCGTAGGGAGGTTTGTATTACCTGCCTCGGAGGGCAGTTCTCAAGTTTTTTGTTATTTAAATGTTTTCTCGCTGTGGATAGGTCATTCATTTACAGAAAGTAGTCTTATTGGTTAAAGCTACTGTAAAATTGTGGACCAAGTTTTCTGTTATAAGAGAAGAAGAAAGGCTAAGCAATTACTTTAGCTGTTTTCCAACTGATGTGGAGTGTGTTAAGGTTTTTTTCTAAAACCATTTACCTGGTTTGCTTCATTTTTAATAAGACCATGAGCTTGGGGTGGGTACAGACTATTTAACCTGCTTCTTTGTAACTGCATGCAAACTGAAGGTCCTTTTTTATTTTCTAGGAAATGCTGGAAGCACTCAAGGCTCTCTCGACCTTTTTTGTGGAAAACAGTTTGCGCACCCGAAGGAACCTGCGTGGAGACATTGAACGACGAAGCTTGGCCATAAATGAAGAATTTGTGCACATATTCAAGCAAGTTAAAGAGGTAATGCTTTGCAGCATGACTAGCTATTTTCCAGGAGTACTGCCATGTGATTTGAAGTTTAAAAAAAGAAAAAAGGACTAAGAGACATTTTAACTTTTCAGAACAGCTATACTTTTACACTAGAATTGTTTCATTTGTTGGAAGTGTTGCATTGGATGTGTCAAACAGATCCAAGTCCTGAGTGAATGTTGATATTTAGAGGTGCATTACTCTGCACTGACTAACAGGGAGCCTAGAGAGACAATGTTCCTTGTACCTGGGGCATCTAGTGGTGGTGGTAAGCTGGGCCTAGACACAGCATTTCTGATGAAAAAACATTATTTGAACTTATTTAGGAACTCGAGAGTATAAATGAAGATGTGCAAGCAATGAGCAGCTGCTGTGAAGACATGTCCAGTCGTTTGAAGGTAATATATAAATGGAGTACTTTGAATATTTTTCCTTTTGAGATGTGACTGCTTTTAAAAGGACCAAGAGTTATTTTTGTGTCTTAACAGCAGCACCAAGATGTTTCCATGGTATGCATATTATGTTACTTTGGAGTATTAATATGCTTCTTTTTACTTGTTTAGAAAATGTGTCAATGAAGTAATTTTAATTTCTTTCAAAATGCAGCCATAGTTATTTTGAGAATAGCAATGTGATATCCATGTGTACATCAGCGGAGAGAAAATATTTTATTAGATTGGATGTGTGTCAGATTTAAATTTAAAATTAAATTTTAAATTTAAACTTAGATTTGCATATTTCCATTTAAAATGGCTTTTGCACTGACTGTGTCTGTTATGTGTTCATATAAATACCTCAGTATATCCAGTATATTCCTATGAAAGTATCTGGTAATTCAAAGAGGGAGACAAATCTGGTGTGCATCTTCAGGTTTTTTTGGTTTTGTTTCTTAACATTGTCTTGGAATGCTGATATGCAACAAAACCAATTCTGTTTCACCTTAATCCTGAATCTGTAATGTTCCTGGCTGGGGAGTGTAGGAAATTTGTGGTTTATGGTGCATTACTAAACCTGGCTTGGTTTTAGGGTACGAGTTCAAAATTCAATGCAGTGATGAATATAAATGGCTTATGGATGCTGAAATGTAGAAGTTCTGCCAAACCAAACCTGTTTCCAATACAGCACATAAGTTATAGTATGTGAATAAGAATCCTTCACCAAAAAAATCCTGTGAAAACAGTTGTTTTCCTCTCCAAATATGTGTGTGTGGATATTAGATGTCCTCTTTGATAAATAGGTTTTGTGGTCATTGTACAAATGCTTGTACTTGATGAACTTGTACCAAAAAATGTGAGAGTACAGTGTAGCCAACTGCAGTACTTAATTTTCAGTTTTGGAAGGAACTGGGTAATGTGCCTCAGAGGTCTCAGATCTTTTTGAACATTGTTAATGTGGATATATTCCCTAGTGCAGTTCAGGAACTGTTAGACTAAGCTCTTAGATGTGGAAATGAGTCAAGTGTCCATGCAGATTTTTGCTCTTTTCTGTCTTTAAATCATGAAGTGTAACTGTCGTCTGTGGTTTTTATTTTTTTTTTTTTCATTTCCCAGAGTAGAGCCACCCTGCAGAGATTCCTTTTTCTGTTAAAGTCAGTAGGTAGTTTTGTTCCATGCCCCACAGGAGGTTTCCTCTAGAGCTCTGTAGAACTCATAACTTGTCTTGATTCAATCCATATTTTCTTTGTATGAATGTAAAGTTAATAAGCTCATGAACTAGCACTCAGTTGTGAAATACTCTGGTACTTTCTCTGTAATAGGATAGGAAGACTTGCAGGCATGTGCTCAAACTGAGTAAGAAGACAAAAATTAGCTAGGTAGAGCAAATAGAAGATACAAAGAGGAGGATTTTGGGCACATAACGCAGGAAAATGTGCAAAGAGAGCAGTATATTAAGAAAGCAGAACAAATGCAGGACACAAAAGGGAGTATATTTGGATAAGTCAAAAAGCTTTTTAGCTTTGTTATTTTATAAGCTTATCTAAGTAAGTTTTTCTTAGTTTATTTTGTAAGTTTATAGTACCATCTGATCTAAATAACCATGTATTTTCGCATCTGATTTTAGGACAGTGACTTGATAAATATAGTGACTGAAAGGGAGAGAAAGACCAAGTGCTGAAATGGAATTCAGTGGGGCTGAAGTATAATGAAATTGTTAATTAATATACTGAAGTGGGGACGAAGAGAAAAATATTTTTGTTTTGGATATACAAGAAACGTCAAATCCAACTTTATGATTTTTCTAGCATATCTGGCTCATTTCTGACAGTTAATTTGGTTAGATGGAAGCTCTTACGTTTCATACATAAAACAATGACAATATCTGGTGTGTATTTGAATGCACATATGTGAAAACTGGCTTCCTGGTATATCTAGCTAGATTCAGAAAAAAATGTTGTTCCTTCTTTTCTGCTGTCCTACTGTTAGAATTGTTTGTGGTAATCAGTACTTCTGCCCAGAAAGTAATAGAAAAGAAGCAAATTTCTTCTTTTTTTGTTTATTAAAATTTGCAGTTAAATTGGACATGAATTGTTACAGTCCTACTTTCACCTTTCAAAGCATTCCTGTACCTTGACTGCTTTTCTGTTGTAACTGATGTAGTGGCAGATAGAAAGGCTGAAATGAATCAGATAATTTTGTTAAACCTCTCAGTGGTCTCAAGACTGGCATCTTCAATTTGGCACGCTGTAATTTGGCTATAATACAGTATTGAAATTATTCACACAGAACGTCATTATTGCCATTTCCACCTCTTCACTTGGAGTATTATTCTGTATTGAATGCATTTTGATTTTAGAAATTTTTTTTGTTAAATCATCTCAATTTTTCTGCATGAGGGATCTCTGCTGGCATCCAGTGTGAAGCCAGAAATTCTGCGTGTCTTACAGCTTTTCACAGGGCAGAAAGTTTCAGAACTCTTTAACTTCAGTTGCAGCAATCCTTTTAGTTATGTAGTTGCTGTCTGATGCAGAATTGTTTCTGCATGGATTCCCTTGCACTGCCATCTTTTTAATATTTAGGGCTGTGATTAACTTCCTAAGTGAATTGCTCTTAGAATGGTAGAATCATTTAGATTGGGAAAGACTTCTGAGATCGAGTCCAACCCAGCACTGCCAAGTCCACCGCTATCCCATGTCCCCCAGTGCTACACCTACACATCTTTCAAGTATCTTCAAGGATGGTGACTCAACCACTTCCCTGGGCAGCCTGTTCCAATGCCTGTCCACTTTTTCAGTGAAGAAATTTTTCCTAATAGTTATCCTTGGTCTATGCAGCTCTGAAAGATGTTGGACTGTAGAGCTAGGCTTGTTCAGACTAACAGGGCTGTGTTCATGATCTTTTCTTAAAGGTCTGTGTGGACACTGGTACTGGGAAGTTTAGCATCCAAAGGAATTTGTTTCATTTTTTTATTTTGTGACAGCAATTTGCAGTTGATGGGCAAACAAAATAATCAGAATTATTTCTAATATTTATAATGTTTCTCTATTAAATATAAATTAAAAACAAACTGTGTGAATATAAATTTATATAAATGTGAAAATATATATGGATAAGGATAAAAATTTATTTTTTTACAGCCTGGACATAGGGAGAGTTAATGAATACTTGTTTCAAGAAGGCCTTTTGTTTCTAAGAGTATACTCTTTAAATGCCTTGTACTCAGAAAGCTTAAAAAGTATTACCTGTTTTAAAGATTGTTTAATACAGTTGATATGTTTGTGGTTTTCACCTGCTTAACAATTCTAATTGTATTCTAGGCAGCAAAGGAACAAACCCAGGACTTGATTGTAAAAACCACAAAACTCCAGGCAGAAAAGTATGTATACCACCTTATTTGATAGAATTTTATTTTAGATGTGGCTCTGACTCTTTGATTTATGACTTCGAGGTTTTTTTCAATACTATATGTGTTTTTAGCTCAGTTGTGCTCTTATTAGCTTATTGCTAAATGATCCAAGATGGTAAGAGTGTCTGTTAGCATTTGTTTCAATAAAAATTGTCTTTTTAGGAAAAACAATCTGTTACAGTGGTAGTACATGCTAAATAGGGGTGTGCTTTGCCTAAAGTCTGTTGATAATGTAAGTTATATTGTGTCATAATAGATATGGACCAACTCAATTTCTCATCAGTTTGACAGGCTTCTTGTTACTAATGCTTCATATCCAGTGGAAAGCTCTCTCTTTTTCAGGGACTGTATGAGGGAATGCAAAGCTGGATTCTAACCTATTCTGCCATATTTAAAGGTGATTGTAAAATACAGGAGTGCTGTTCAATGAGCCTAGCACAGACCACTTTTTCCATTGGTTCTTCAACGTCCTGTGGAAGAAAAGATTTGTATTTTTCTCTTCTCAGTGTTTTTATTCCTGAGAAGTATATAATAGCCAATGACGGATTCAAGCAGTCTTTATTGTTTCTATGGCTAGGATATATGGTTTTATAGCTTCAAGTTTTCTTAGTGTAGAAGAATGAATCTCCTTGCCTTTTCTTTGGAAAATTATATACAGTTCACTGGAGGTTAGAAATAATTTTGCAGTAGTAAGTTTCTAGTAGAACTTACGGTTTTGGATAGCTCTCAGTGAGCTTTCAAAATCAGTAGGTTTATGATATGAGCTTCAGTAGGAAATGGATTATGTCTGAATATGAAGTTGGAGTCTAATCTGTACATATTTTAAACTTTGATTGTAAAATAACGGCATAAAATGAAATGCTGGTTCATATAAAGTGAATGATTTGTTAAAGACACTTTAGAAGTCTTAGAAAATATATCATTTTGAATATGAGTATGTGAAGTAGTAGGACAGAGAAATAGTCATATATTTTGTAGTCTCAAGAAAAGGAAGGCTGCTTTGATTCCTTGTTCTGAAACAGAATGGGAGATACCAGGACCAGTCCCAAGTGGTGTATGTCTAATTTGCCTTAAATTCCATTAAAGGAGATTATGTAGACTGTACATCAGTACCTCTGCACTACAGTCCTTACTTGCACTATAGTTTACTTAAAAGACTTTCTGCTAAAAATGACTGTGTTTTTGTAGGTGGAAAAATGTTAGGATTTTATTCAATGATCTGAAACTGAAGGGGGACTGTAAACTTCCAGATGCATTCCATACAGCTACGGTAACTAGAAATTTAGATTATTTTCCTTTTTTGCAGTACTTGAAAAGGAGTGGCTCCGTGCAAGTACTAGGTTTTTATACTAAGTAGTTTTGGCATTGTATTATCATCTATGTAATTAGTTGTATTTCAAGATGGTTTTCAGTTTCCAAAGCTTCTTACCTGAGCTCTTGTTGGTTATCCTAGTCTCTCAGATTTGTGGTTTGAAGGTAGAGCTGCCCACCTGGAGTTTCCTGTAGGTAGTCCTGATGAGCACTTTGGAACTTCCTGTATTGGTGAAATACGTGAATTTATGACATGTAGGTAAATATTTGGGATAGAAAATCAGATATTTGTCTCAGATTTAGATTAAAACTTCTGCATTCTTGGGTTTTTGCTTTGCAGGACTTTCTTTTTCTTGTTACTTAGTTTGTGAGCTTTAGACCTGCTTTGGCATAAATGCTAAATACAGGGACTTATTTAGATAACAAATTTTAAAAGTAATTAATACAGTTGCATGTTTGTGAATATGTCAGAGTTGGTGTATTTCTTTGGTCAGTTAGGTTGCTTATTCTGAATTTATTTCTTCTGTGAAGTCTAGTTAAAACTGCTGTACATTTGAAACAGTTTTCCTTCATACTATTCAAATTATGGTATCTGCTTAGCATATAGGGAATTGGGATGGGGCTTTCTTCCTTTATTCTTTAAAACTGAGACTTACCATGACTTAATAGAACCATGTAGTGTGAAATAAAGTAGTCCAGACATCCAATCCATCTCTTCATAACAAAAGGTTAAGTTATTGCTTCTGAGTAACATAGAGTTTTGAATAGAGTGTTCATTTTAATGTATTTCATAGCAACTTCTATAATAAAGAAAATCTGAGTTAATGTAGGCAATTTCTGGTTATTATTAAAAATCCATTTCAGTATCTTCAGTAGATTTGTCTACTTCTACTTGAGCACATTAATATTGCTTTCAGGTTGCATTAGGTTTTTTATGTATAGTAATGAGGAGATTACTTTGTTTTTAAACAATGAACATCTGTTGTGCTTTAAATGTGGGTTTGTTTAATTGCTATTTCTAGCAGGCTGACAGAAAAAGGATCTTGCTCCTTGAAGTGAGATTTTAATAATAGCTTCCTCCAACTTGTTGGTTCTCTGGTTCTCTTGTTATACTTCACTCCAGTTTTTTTGGGGTTTGTTTGTTTTCTGTTTGTTTTTGTTATTTGTGTGGGGGTTTTTTGGTTTTTTTTTGTTTTTGGTTTTTTTTGTTTTGTTTGTTTGTTTGTTTTTTAGTTTTTTTATGGTGTGAGGCTGAAAACTTGCAATACTGAACTACTTCACTTTGCATAAAAAACAAGTGTCCCAGAGTTCAGTAATTTCCCATCAGACAAATAACTTTAGTTCCAAATACTCTATGCAGAATTCCAGAAGCCTGACTTTATAGTAATTATACCAGTCTTTTAATAATAAGATGTTGTGCAAGATGATGTGGTGTTTTTTAGGTTAGCCACAAGTTACAGTCATCAATGTAACAATTGAGAAGAGAGACAAGAAGGTAACACTTGAAATATTAATTCTTATAGAATTAAGTAGGAGCAGTTATGTAAGTGAATGGATATGCTTAGGAGCTTCACTGACAGAAGTTTGCAGAAAAGCAGAAGTTGTTGAGGGCTAGGATTAATGTTCTAGAAGGAAAAGCCACAATACTCTGGAAACTGTTATGAAATAATGGCTCAGACAGATATTTCTTGAGTCAGGCTACTGATTCAGACCTTTTGTGGAGATTATGCACTTGTACACCTTTACAAACTATCTTATTTTACTACTCTCTTAATTGTGTTCTGAAACAGAGCAAAATTTGTGTTTTGGGGTCAGAATCATTGTTAATTATATTGATTGAAAAAAAACCATTTACATAGCTTTGGGGTTGTTTTACTTTTTCACATACAATTAAATATGATTCCCAGACAGGAATGTGTGAACTTCAGTTTGTTTTAATTGGATTACATTACATTCAGGCTTGATCTTTATTTAAAAAATAACTAACATCATTCTTGGAATTTAGTCAATTATTTGACCGTCACCTCTATGCTCAATACAAGCTCAGAAGTCTTGGGAAAAATGTTTCTAAGTGAACATCTGCTTCGGTAGTGCTACACTACTGATCTCTCATCCTTGTCTCTTGGTGGTGAAAGGAAAAAGACTTTTTTCTTTCTTAACAAATTCTTTTTTGTCTAATCAATTTGGAAATGATGCAGGAAATTCAGCACTATTTGTAGCAGGTTACAGAGCTTTTTTTGCTTTTATTACCCTGTGCTACGAGAAGTGGTGATCTGGTAGTCTGCATTGATGAGTTGTATTTCATATGTTGACCTTTTGAAACTTGTATTTACATTTATTCCTTTAGATGTGCTTCATGAGAAAAAGCAGTGATTGCCTAAACTTAATTATAATTCCGTGTGGGAGAGGGTGAAGATTTGAAATTCTGAGGCTCATTTTCTATTCTGATTTGTACCAAAGTAAAGCATAGGTGACAAGGTATAACAGAGGAATAAAATGGATCTGAAAGAAAAAAAACCAAACAACTAACTTGTCACATTCTAGCCATGACCAGCAGAGAATTTGCAAAGCCTTATTTTCTTGCCAGCTTTTCTTCCTGGCAACTCTGTTGAGCCATGAAGTACTCTTGGTCAGTATGACATGAGGCATGGTTTTACAGGTTGAGAAACATTCATGAGAAGTGCAGAATCAGTTATATGGTATCATTCTTGGCTGATGTTTGTCTGATGTGCTTTGAGAAGAAAAGCCCAGGAACAGAGAGTCTGTGGTCTTCACTGGAAATTGATTTTGGTTATATTGTTTTCCTACTATCTGATTTAGTTCTTTTGCTGCAGCTTAAACTCATTTGATCTTATTCCAAGTGGATGTAGAGAACAGTGTGTAATTTTCATGCCTTTGGCAACATTTTTGAATTTAATGGCAAATTTGAAGCTAGACTAAGCAGGCCCCTTTCAAGTGGCTTAATATCAGATTTTATAAAAGATAAACTGAAGATACCAGTCTGTTTGATATGGAAATACCAAATAGCTCATTTCCACAAGATGGAAAAGAATGTGTTCATTGGAAATAGATTTTTAAACTTAATCTCTGTGCACAACTAAGAAACCATTAAACCATGGATTGTGGATCTTAACCGTTGTCAAACACTGATCTACAGTGTGTGTTTGTATATCTGTATCTGTATATATCACGTGATTGCTGCAAAACTCTGCATATGAAAATTTTGTCAAAAAAAATCTGTAGATGCATACTCATCATATTTAGAGTAAGCCTTATCAGTATAAAAGTAGAAAATTATTGAATTTCTCAAATTTATTTACAACATTTAAGCTTTTTTATTCTAGTGTTTGGTAATCTGCTTGATAAGATTTTAATCACTTTAATCAGTGCTGATGTATTGCTTAACTTTTGATTTAGCGTTTTCAATTTTTCCCCATTTATTTTTATCACAGAAAGTATGGGATGGCAGGGCTGCAGCATTTTGGGCTATCTGTCTTCAGATAGATGTTACAGATGGGAGAAACCTTCTAAGTTCAAGTCCACTCTCCTGCTGCCAGCTATTATTTGCATGATGGCTTTGGTAAACTCATCAGCTGTTCAACACATAACTAGTGCATTATTTTTGCATGTTGTGTGTGTTACTGTTTGTGGAACACTTTTTCCAAAAGCTCGTTCTTTCCAGTAAAAGCCTTTCCCTGATTTCCAACCTAACTGTTGGATATAAATTCACTGTTTTCTCATCTTGTGCTTTGTCTTAACCGCTGCCTTCATCTCCTGTGATAAATTAGTTTTTCCATTCCCATGATCACCCTGCTAGCTGTGGTCTAATGAGAATCCATTGTTCTTGGACACAGATGATCAGGATTGTGGGTTTTTTTCCAGATGAGGTCTCAGTAAAGCCTTCTTTACTATTACTGCTATTTTCTTGTATTCTGGAAACATTAGACAATTCACTGGTTTTTTTATGTCTTCCTATTTTTTAATTAAGGAGACTATTTCATAATTATTTCATAATTTTATTTTATGATGGAATGGGTCACTGAATACTTCCTCACAGTATTTCAGTTCTATTTCAATAAGAGATGTATTTGACAGATAAAATGCAGAATAAAACATTTGTTCTTAGCATTTACAAATGCACTTTTGCACCTGTACTTACTCTTAAGAACAGTTTTCTAATGCTTGTGTGTAAATGATTTTTTACAGAATCTTGTATATTTGCTTTTCATATGACAGAAAAATAATTGTGCAGCTTTATACAAGTCTGTTAAAAATTATTGTTATTTACATATGAGTTAGGAATACTCCATTGTCCTGAGGCTTTAAAAATGTGTTGAATCCTCAGTACCACAAATTGAAAGTACAAATGTACTTTCAAAACATTGTAAGTTTTGAAACAACAAATCAACAGCAGAATGCTCTGATTCATCCTAGGTAGAAGAAACTATCAGATTTTTATGCTGTATGTGGTGGCAAGATAAAATTAAGCTTTGGAAAAGTCTGCTTCTTCTCCACCTCATTTTTGAGCTGTCTAGGTGATAATCCTAACAAACAGTGCACATTTGTATTTCATTCAAGGGAAAAGTGCATGAAGTGCAGTTTTCCCAGCCTTTTGAGTTCTCTTGCAAAAGAATTCTGTCTCCCTGGTAACGATCAAAATGGGGAAAATTGTTCTTCGTTGGAATCCTGTCCTTTGCCCAAGTTCTAAATGCTACCAACACTTGGCACTTCCCTTTTGCAGCAATGCAGGCTTCCCATAAGCTATTAGTTTTGGTCCTTCATACAGGATTAACTTTGTTAAAAAAAAAAATAAATATATATATATAAAATTTGGGGTAACAACATTGTATGGCCTTTCCCAGCTGTACTGCACTGCTTAAAATTTAGAAATTATTTTGTCTACAGAAAGGCCAGTGCATCTTGAAATGTCCAATTTTCTGCGCACAGGTACTGTCTGCTGTGGGTTATATGTAAGACAGCCTTACACTGGCTTTTGTTGTTACCTGCATTGTGTTTTGTAAGGCACTTACTGTAGTGAAATGATTACAGCAACCTTGAGTGACACTTTAATCCATTGCCCTGCCTTAGTAAGATAGATTCAATTCTAGTTAAATATGTTAGCTTGGGTGTGAGGAAATAAATATATATATGTATAAAAATTGAATACATATTTGAGTGTATTTGTCTCAGTAATACTGTACACTGCCAGGTAAACACTGAAGATATGTATAATTTACGGGTTTTTTTCCTAATGAATCATCTAGGATGTAGGGTCTCTTGTGCAGATGGATAATCATGGGACCTTTTAACAGTCATCTCAAGCAGAACTGGCTGACCTGGGTTCTGAAACTGAATTTTTTTTTTTAAAAGCTCTTTGAAATCCTGTGTATTTTGTAAAGAGCCCAATCGCAACAGCTTTATCAAAATATGTTTTTGTTTAGGAGAGATATTTGTCACCACTTCCCACTCACTATCTTGAGAAAAGCGAATGAAACATTGCTGCCACCTTGAGGTTGTTATCTTGTGAGTACATTCTGAAGCTTAGCTTGCCCAGTGTGCTTGAGTTTAATGTATTGATTGTATTTTATAAAAGTTAATTATTGAGAGCGCATGGAGTCCATCAATGTGTGGTTATGCCAGGCCTTAGCCCAAGACACAGCCAGGGATGGGAATGGCTTTAAACCATGGTGTTTGATCAAGCCTTGTTTTCCATAGCAGCAAAAGTGGAGGGAGAACTGTGAAGAGTGAGGACTTGGAGAAGGAGAGATATTGATTAGCAAGACTGGTTTTTTTTGTATAATGGAGGAGTAAAACAGGGCAGAGAGTTCCCGGACGGACTGACGAGCATGCTGTTTGTACAGTTCCTGACTCTGTTCCTTCTACCACAACCCTAATTCCACCTGAAAACAGAGAAAACCATTATGCCCAGTATACTACACTTCTTAAAATCAGACTTCCTCTTACCCCCAGTTTGGTGGAGGTATACATTCAAAAAATCTGAAGAACAGAAGACAATAGTAAATATTTGCAGATCTTCTCTAAGAGCACCTAAAAGTCTATGCACTCAAGAGTGCACATACTCAAATAATGGAAAAGTTTCTCAGCACCCCATCTGCTCCCCTCTTTGTGGAAGATTTGTTTCAATTGAACCCAAAGAAGGCCTTTCATTTGCCTTTTCTCATTTCTTTGCTACCTTCATTCTCTTACCTAAAGGGAGGGGTAATCCAGTCTATTTTCAGATTTGTGGATTTATGTTAAATTGATACTTTCATTCCAAGAGAGACTTGGAGCAACTATTGACGTTAATTCACTAATTTACATTTTCTGTTCTTTCAGCCAAATACAGTGATGGTGATGTTGAGGCATTAGACTTGTTCAGCAAACAGTGTGAAATAGGAATGCTTTGTTAAGAGCAGCATCATTATGTTAAATTTTAAGTGTCCTTGGCTGATTTTCAATTTGAGTAGCCATCTTGATGCCTCTAGGGTTTTCCTGAGTCTTAATATTTATGATTTTGATTATTATTAGTAGTAGTTGTAACTGACAATTGAAATGAGCTCTTCTTATATCCTAGAGGAGTTCTGAAGTGTAGTTTTTGTAAGAGTTTTGTAGCAGCAGTGAAGTCAATGCCTTCTTGCCTCTGACGGCTTCTGGCACTAGCACACCCCAGTCCCTTAGCACAGGCTGTGGTAAACTGAATTAGAAAATACTTGTAATCTTCATCCCCAAGAAGTAAGGACTTCTGGATTTTTTTCCTGCCAGATTTGTTCCCTGACCTGATTCACTACATGATGCAGTAAACAGTGGGCCAGGCACAGTGGGAAGGTCCGTACAGGGCAGGGATGAGCAGGGATGACTGAAGCAGCCTGAGTAGCATGGCTTACACATCATTGCATTGAGTATGTTAGTGCAGAGCAGACCTGCCCTATCTTTCATCTGTGTTGAGAGAATTTCATAGTTATCCTCAGAACATCTCTCACAGGCCTAATACTGATTTAAAAATACTCCTGCTAATATCTTCTTGTCTGTTTCTTGCATGTTTTGTAGACCACTTGTCTTTTTGCCTCTTACAGTATGACTTGCTCTCTTCAGATTTTGCCACATAAATCTTCCTGCAGAAAATTTACTGAATTTGTTCAAAATGGTGTTGTTCATTCCCCTTCTGCTATGTTGGAAAGTGCCAGGAATTTTCATGGACGCATCTGCCTGTATAGTTGGTTAAAATCATCCTCCATCACTCTTATTCCTTGCCTGAGAAACATTTGACTTCACGGGAACCCAAAATTTGGAATTGTAGCGTTTACTTAGAGAAAATTAAATAGGTTGATTTTAAGCATTGCAAAACTGTCAATGTAAAGAAAAAATCATATTTGCTTAGAACCCCAGTGAAAACTGAATTATCAATTCAAGGTGTGGTATTAAAGCATGAGTTTTTTGTTTTCCTTTTTGATTAGGTCTCTTCTGTGTAACTTAGAAGTATTAGCTTGCTTTTCCCCTTTCGATTTACATAGATTTTACTGTTGAAGTGCTGCTGGATTTTGTATTTCTGTCCCTCTCACTGTTCACTGTGCTAGAGCATTGACAATTGCCAAACATTGAATCTGATCTCTAAAAGAGTTCATGGAACTTCAGGGTGGGAAAGTCATCCATGTCTACTGAAGTGAAGCCAGTTTTCCATTCTTTGTAGCTGAATGAAGTTCAGACACTAGATGGATAGTAGGGAAGGGGTAAATGAGTGAAAGGTTACTTTTTAAGCTTTGATCTTGCAAGGAAATTTAATTATACAGTATATAAAAGTACACTTGCCTGTCTCACCACCCTGTGATAACAATATATTAATCCTGTAGTAATTATATCACATTGAAAGATGAAATGATCCTAAAGGAATTGAGCTTTATTCTTCTGCAAATAACTAATTAGTGCCTTCTCAATGTCCTGAAAAAGTAGTCTTTATTTCCTGGAATACTGTGTGCTCAAACCACAGTTCAAGCAAACTTTCTGTTGCTACAGGAGTCCCAGTCCATTCCATTTGGGTCTTTCTCTGGTTGTAAGGCGTGCAGGAAATGCGTGCAGGAAGATGCTGCCCTAGCAATGGTGTTTGCATATTGCATCCTGGCTGTGCTTATTTCAGGAACAAGAGATTTGGCCATTGCATTGTGGTTGCTTGTGACATTAGTAAATCAGCATTCCAGCTGTATGGTGTTACAAAGAAATGGATGTGGTCTGCAGAAAAGGAGATTAATCTACGGTTAATTTAGTAATTTTGGATGCTATAGGCTTTTTGTTTCCTCCGTGAATTTGAAAGGAAATAACAGTAAGCGTTACAACTTGCAGCTTGTATCAACTTAGCAGGTGTTATACACATGTATATATCTATATATAGACATATACAGATATGTATCTGGATAATTTATGATACAAATGCTAAAGGAATGTAATTTTAAAGAATTTAGTAATTTTCAAATGTGTTAACATACCTCTATATTGTCTTTACTGAATAATCTGCGTCAGTTTAATAGAAAGTTGAATGTGAAAAAGCAACTCAAGTGTTTGATGGCAAGAATGTGATATTATGATTTAATAATACCAATTTCGGATGCTGGTTATATTTTCAAAAGTATGAATATGAAAAATAAGTCTTTGAGATAAGCATAAAAAGCTAATATCCTCTTCACTTTGTTTTATTACAGTCAGAGATTAGAAATGAAAGCACAAGTTGCAGATGCATTCATAGCAAAATTCCAGCTGACACCGGATGAAATGAATCTGCTTCGAGGCACTAAAGATGAGCCAATTACTGAGGTAGCTCAATGAACATTAAAATCTTTGCCCTGAACTAAAATGTAGAAATACCCTAACTGAATTGTACACAAGATACTATTTTCAGTTTGAGATTTAATTTTTTTATGGAGGAATGTACCTTTTAACAGAATTGTGAATTTCCATTGAGTTTGAAATGCGTGATGAGAGATTCAAGTAAAGAGACAGAAAATCAACGTTAAATTATAGTTTTTGTAACGATGTAATGAGTTTGAGGCAAATGGGCTCTCATGTAATCAGTTTGACGCAAAGGAGTTCTCCTATGGTTCTACCCTTCAAAAAGACCTTTATGAAGTCTGAATTTTCAGTGAAAACATTTTAAAACTTCATGACACTCAAAGCAAATGAGAAGCTTGCAGCTCTCTAATACTGCCACTGTGCATGTGTGTGTAAATTTTACATATTAATGTGTATAGGTATTCAGTGACTTGAGACAACAGAAGCTGAGACTTTCCCTCAATGATACTTGGTTGCTAAAGATACTAGGTGCTTATTCACTTTAGCCACCTTCCAAAACGAGTTTTGGAATACGTTACGGTTTGAATAAGAAGACACAGTATAAAGAAACTCATTCTACATTAAAGGCAAACTGAATAATGAAAGAATTGAGTTTACTGAATGGGCTGTTTTATTACTGTAGCTGCATGGAAAGCTTCACGTAGTGTCTCAGCAGGTACTCCAGATTTATCTCATTTCCACAGGCATCCTGTTTGCAGTTAAAGCACTATTAAAAACACGGAGCTGATAACCATAAACAGTGCTAATGAAAGCATAAATGGAATATGCTAAATAATTGTGCACTTGAGTAATTGCTGTATGCTTTTGTACTACTATTGCCACGAAAGAACATTCAAGTTTCTAGAAAGTGCCTATTGCAGGGTAGAATGACAGTAACGCTGTGCCGATTACTGCATGATTTTTTTGGAGCCAGTGAGGGCTGGTCTTTTTGATACTTTGTCTAAAAAATGTGCAGAAGCAACTGAGATAAAACAGTCCTTCTGCTTTAGTTGGCAGGCTTCAGTAGTATCACGTGTGTGACAGAGTCAACCAGTGTGCTTAAAACACCTTTAGTCAGATTTCTGACAAAATTTTCTTATTTCCCAAAGGAAGAGTGCTTTGGGTTTTTATAAACATGGTCTTTAACACAATTAATGCAAGGCAGTAGATTAAATTGCTGGTCTGTTTTACGTAGAATATGTCTATTTTTATGTGACCTGAACCAAAATAAAACTGCTTTCCTGAGCAAACTCATTGTGTTCAAATCACCAAAGATGTACCAGTTGTATCTGAAATAGATGGTCTCCTCCAAGTCATTTGAAATATGTCTTTATAAGAAGGCGTGTTTGAAAATGTTACTGGCTTTCCATTTGTACTCTGAAACTAACAAAGTAACCTTCTTAGCCATGTGTCCTTGTCTTTTAGGGTTTGGTTGGGTTTTTTTCACTGCTGCTGTTGAGTTACTCCACAGGGAAAGGTTGTCCTGGAAAACCTTAGTCTAGTCTATTTTAAATGTGTTTTTAAATTGTTTTTTAAGAAATAGTTACCCCATTTTATGAATACAAAAAATATAACACTGTAATCATTGTACTTTGTAGTGTTTCATTTTGTTCCGTAGTTGCTAACAGTAATGGGAGACAGTGATATAATGCATAGCAGTGTCCTCAAAATCTCCCTACAGGTACCTAATGGACATGAAGCACACATACTTCACGAGACAGGTTGAAAACAGATCTTTAGTGCTTTTTTTTTTTTTAAGGAAAGTTTGATACAATGGGAAACAAGGCGAGGTGTGAATTTTAAAAGCAGCATTTGGAACACAGGCCTGCAAGAAATTTAGGAATGGAATTGAGAAAGGGAGTATAGAGTGCTAGAGATTTGAATAGAAATTACTGCTTTTACATGATGCTTGTATTTTGTTTTTAAATTGATTTAGGATTTTTTTAAATCTTTGAGACGAGTAAAGCAAATTCATGATGATGTCAAGATTCTCCTCCGAACAAATCAGCAAAGGGCGGGGTGAGTCCTACTTAAATGAATGCAAGAGAACCATTTACAGTTAAAAGCAGAAGTTAAAGCAGGATCTCATTCTTTGCTTCATATGACAGAATATATACAGAAATATATAGAATTTTTCACAAAAAAAAAAAAAACTCAGAATTTTAATAATGGTATGTTTAATTTGACTTGCACATCCCTTTGCTAGTGCTGCCTAAAATAGTATTTGCAAATAAACTTTTTTTTTGTCTTGTAGCTTGGAAATTATGGAACAGATGGCTTTACTGCAAGAGACATCTTATGAACGACTTTACAGATGGACTCAAAGTAGGACTAAGAATGTTTTTATGTTTATGAATATTATTATAATGATTCCTTTAATTCCTTCATGTGGATTGAACTTAGCACAAACCCTTTCCAAGATACATTAACATTTTGGTTTCCTTGTTAGGGAAAGATGTGTTTTGAACCAAACAGTTAATTGGCAATTCTCTCCTTTTTTTTGGGCCAATTTCATTATTATAAAAGTGGATTATTTGTTTGTGTTTTTAGTAGATGGCTTTCCACAAAGGGCAACTATTACAGTTTGGTAATCCAGACAAATTTTTAATTGTATTGAATTTCATTTCCTTATAAGTTAGAGGGAAGTTGTTGGTTTTAATGATTTGGTAGTAAGATTTTAGTGGGAGGAATGGTGGATTACTTTTAAAAAAGAAAAAAAAAAAAGACACCATCTTGTGTCAGGATGCTCTGTTGAAAGACAGCAAGTTTGTTTTGTTTTGTTTTGCATATGTACTCTGCATGTAGCCATTCATGCTCAATATAACACCTTGATATTGTCAAATATTTTTTTTCTTTTTTTATTACTTCCCTCTTCTCTGGAGCCAAAGACTGTCTCACAGTAAGATTCACGGGGGAAAAAAATGGTGCAGTGTGATTTTTAGGTTCATTAGCTCTTCATCAGTGGATGCTGAAAAGTGATGTTTCACCCTTATGAAAAATTACTGTTTTTCTGCCAGTGTTTGATTTCATTTATATTATTTCCACATTCTTGCCTGGAACATACAAGATTATATAGTTATTTTCATGAATGAAAAAAAATAACAGAACTAAATGACAAAACAAATAGCTTGCTTAACTACTTGCTCCATTTTTTTCTTAATAGTTTACCTGAAATGTGGTAAATGGTTATAAAGGAGCCCAGTAAAATTCTGAAGGTTGAATGAGTCAACATTTTTTTGTGGGCATGATCAAATAGTAAGATTCCTTTGATCTTTTTATTGTTGAAATTTGTGATGGACATGCATTTTACAGTACTGTTTGCAGGGGAATTTAATTGTATTAACACTAAGTAGCCCAGGTAGCATATTCTGAAGCCTTCAAAATTAAAAGCCTTTGAGTTTTTAACTCATTTTCTTGTTTGACAGCTTGTATAAAATGTATTACAGTGTGAAGAATGTGCTTTTATTTGTGTTGGTGTTTTATAGATGAATGCAGGACATTGACACAAGAATCATGTGACATTTCTCCAGTTCTCGCTCAAGCCATGGAAGCCTTACAAGACAGACCTGTCTTGTACAAGTAAGTAAATGTTTGCTATTATCTCTAACAGAAGCTAGTATTTGGAGCTTATAAAACTTCAAGGTGGGCATGAATTACAATGCCAGGGCTGGTAGCACTTTGGTCCTGTACCAAATTCAAAACTACCCAGAAACTTAAGTTATAAAAAATAGTATTTTAACTGCTTTGAATTTCAGAAGTCTTTTTGACATAATTATGATACAGAAAATTGGACTTTTTCTAACTTACAAGTTTCTAATTAAAATGTCAGACTGTTTTAATTTAAATGAATTGTGAATTTCTGCACTCTCATTCTAGGATTTTTCTGAAGTAAAATATCCTGTTCAAAACATGTGATTGTATCATTTAAATCCCCAAAATAAAAATTGGTAAACGCTAATTAGCATTTACTTAAGTGCTTGTGGTAGTAAGAATGTCTTCCATTATGAGTTATACAGTAAACTATTAAAAAGATTCTACATATAGGCCTCTGAAGTGTAGAGGAATTTATATATCTATATCTGTGTGAAATACTAGTGTTCTGAATTGCTGTTGTTGAAGTAAATGAAATGGTGCTTAGGAGAGTGAACCACCAGGTGGCACTGTAAGAACTGTTTATTGAGGTGACCATCCCTGAAGTGGTTATTTACACTGCTTTGGGTTTTGGGCTTTTGATTTTTGTTGGGTATTCTTTAATTTTTTTTCAATACATTCATAACATTTTGCAACCATTGAAAATTACTTTCAGCCACAGGTATCCAGGACAGTAGAGTAACAGGCAGCCTTTCAAAGGCTACTCTTGTATTTAAGTGTCAGTGTGAAGGTACATGATGCTGTAAAGCTCCATGGAGCCCTTCACAGGAAAAATGCATAGGGCATGTGGACGTGAAAAATGCTGTCAGTGTGAGAGAAAGCTGAGAACTGGACACGCTCTGTCAGCTCTGCTGGTTAATGTGAGGGAGAAGTGATGTCACTTGACCTCCCCAGCTGTTGGATGTGGTGTGTTGCAGTACTTCTTGCCATAGCTGGGAATTGCAGTCCTTTCTTGCATTCTCACCTCACCCACTTTTACAGCTGCAAAAGATCAGTCACTACACTGGCAACAACATTTTATAGGATTCTTTTTAGATGAAGTTTTATTTTCTGTAATAAATACTTTGTTGAATGATGATACTTTGTAGCTTCATAAAATGATTGTTTTAGTTTCTTAGTTCAAGGAAAGAAAACCCCATCTTCTGTATAAATCCACTACTAGTTTAAAATGAATCTGCAAAAGTGAATTTTTTTCTCTGACACTTCTGTCACAAACAATAGTAATAGTATTAACAAAGATAGAACTTGAAAGGTAAGACCTTTCCTCTGCCAAAAGGGCAAAAATAAACATTATTGTAGATGATGCAGCCACGTGTCTCCCATCATAGATTATCAAGCTTAATTATTGCTACAGCATATTATCAAAATTGCAGTACTGAGGCTTTACATTTTAAATCTCAAGATTTAGTTTATTCCCTTCCAAAATTTTTTGTATATCTTTAAGTAACAAATTGCTAAGTTCATAATGTAGAAGTTAAGTCACAGAAGGAAATAATTTTGGATTGTTTTTTGTGTATTAGCAGTGCTGTGTGAACTAAACACTTTCCTTCCAAGTCACTATCCTTGCCTCTGATAAAGATCGTGATTCAATTGAGTAAAAGTGAGTAAGATGGAGAGGGCAGGAGTTTAGAAACAAATCTACAAATTCTTGTTTCCTTACATTGACTTACATCTTGTCAACTAAAAGTGTCAGAAGGATTGCACCTTGGATGGACTTTTTGGAACTGCAGTCAGTAGGGATGTAAAATAAACATTTCAGATTGGTTTTCACTTCCTGGCTCTAACAGGAAAATTGAAAACTGTTTCCTAGAAAATGCATGGAGACATAGCTGAAAGCAGTGTTCCATCATCTACCCAGGTCTACAAAGGTTTTTTTTTCCTTCCTCTTTCCCCAGTGATCATTACTGTATATTTTAAACATTAAAGCTGGGTTGAAAAAAATCCAAATGTTGTTTTCTTCTCCAAACATGAGTATGTGTAATAACATAGTAGTAAATAGTGTGTTCTAGTGTAAATAATAGTTACTGCTGAATTTTTTAACGTGCAGGATTTTGTAATGGTTATACCCAGCTCTACTGTGAGCAAAAGGAAAATTAGTAGTTTCCTTTATAAAACAAAATTATCATTATTGAATGCTGTTTTCAGAACTAATAACGATCACAAGATCTGTTCTACTGCTGTATATTTAATGGTCTATTGTATAGCTGTATATTGGAGAGGAAAAGAAAAAGCGTAATGGTTTCTACAGACGCTTGAGATTTTTCACTCCAATACTGCTCCTTCTAGACAGTGGACACTTGGCAGATCCTAGATCTCTTCCACTTTTAATTGCAATTTTTTGTAAATAATAATTTATTAGAATTTTTTGTTAGACTTTTATCAATTGCAGATATTTACTCTCCAACTTTACAAATACAGTGTATAAAGAAAAATGCTTCAAAAGAAATTTCCAAATTCTTCAGTGTGCTTTCTCCACCTCTTTCAAATAATAATTAGCTTTAAAAAGAACAGAACTAAAAGTTCCCTCTTTTTATAGCAGAGTAGAAATCTAATTGAACTTTATGTCAAACATTTTTTAAATCATATATTATTTTCTTTTAAATTTTGTTCTCCGGCTCTGTTAAATGTGAATGCAGTGCTTATTAAATGCAGACTTAAGTAAGTCAGTGAAGAACATTGTTTTTATTAATATTATTTCATATATATTCTTCTGGTGGCTGTCAAGTGGCAAAGTGACACCATGCTTACTCTTTGACAATTTTCAGTTATATTGGAAAAATAAACTGTAATATGTATTCTCTTTCTCTCCCCTGTAGTTTGTGGGTTGTTCAAAATGCTTGTTTTTTTAAAAAAATAAGTATGTTCTGTGGCTTGCAAATATAATTGGGATATTACCAGTGTTTCATTTCCCATCCTTCACTGGCTTTCATGCTTCAATACCAACAGAAAGATAGCCTGCTCCAGAAATGAGCCATGTGTAAGTTATTGGCACCTCCTCTACCACCAGCAAGCCATTTGAGATAGTGCATTCTGGGCTGTAATTGTTCATCCATTAAATATCTGGCTAAGGTTGGGTTAGCTAGATTGGGTTAGCTAGCTTTGAGTAAAATCAGTGAAAACTATCAAATGAATGTAAGTCTGTTCCTACTACTACTAGTTGTGTGGTAGTCTAGAAGGAAGAAGCTTTGTGTTGCAGTGCAATAAATTCTTTCTTCTGTCAGTCAGCTGGACCGTATGCAAACAGGAGTCCCAAACCTGTCAAAGATGCTTATGTGAACAAACATCGAAAACCTGAGTTTTCATTTATTTATTTCTGTGGGGTAAGGTAATGGGAGGGTCAAGGAAAAGTTCTCTTTAGTATCTATTCAGTGGGGTCAAGAAAAGCACAGAATATGCTGAGTTGTAGGAGACCCACAAGGATCATGAAGTCCAGCTCCTGGTCCTGCAAAGCACCATCCCCAGGAGTCACACCATGTGCCTGAGAGCATTGTCCAAACACTTCCTGGGCTCTGTCAGGCTGGTGCTGTGATCAGTTCCCTGGGGAGCCCCTTCCAGTGCCCAGCCACACTCTGGGTGATGAACTTTTTTTTTAGTCTCCAACCTAAACCTCTCTTGACAACTTCAGGCCTCTCCCTTGGGCCCTGTCACAGGTCACCAGAGAGAAGAGATCAGTGCCTGCCCTCCCCTTCCCCTCCTGAGGAAGTTGTAACTGCAGTGAGATCTCCCCTCAGTCTCCTCCAGACTGAACAGACTGAGTGACCTCAGCCACTCCTCATACAGCTTCCCCTCAAGGCCCTTCACCATCCTTGCGGTCCTCTTTTGAACACTCTCTCAATGTCTTGTTTATATTGTGGCATCCAAAACTGCACACAAGACACGAGGTGGGGCCACCCCAGCTCAGAGCACAGTGGGACAGTCCCCTCCCTTGCCCAGCTGGCCATGCTGTGCCTGATGCACCCCAGGACACTGCAGAAGCAGTCACTTCATTTACTTCCCTCAGCCCCTTTTCCTTTTTCAGTAATAGTAACCTGATCCTGGCAAGACTAGAGCCTTTGCCAATGCTCCTGTGTAGGAAACACAGTGCCAAGTACTTCTTTCAGTCTATTTTGCAATGGTATCAGAGGAGGCACATTAGAAAAATTGTTCAAATTCAGTAGAAAGCCCCCATAAAAAATAATCTGACAGTCTTAGTCTGGAAGCTAAGAGTATCCAACCAAGAAAGAAGGACAGTGTCTATGCGTATATATATATGACTATATATTATAGCACTTGTCTGCAATATCCAAAGTCTTGTCATATCCTACACATTTGGTCTAGAGTAGACAGGTGACAACATGAAATTTGTCTTCTTTTCTCCAGTTTGTCAGATGCACTATAGGTAGAGCAGGATGATAGAAATTCTGACATCATCAGATGGTTTTGAATGTTTTATAATAGACACATTGATGCAAGCTTTCTGGAACTATAAAAATGTTTACTTGTATTAGCTGTGAGGCTGAACTAATCAACTGTGATGAGACAAACTGGATTTTTTTAACCTGTTTTCATGTTTCAATAACAGATACACGCTGGATGAGTTTGGAACAGCTAGAAGGAGTGCTGTGGTCCGTGGCTTTATAGATGCCCTTACTAGAGGAGGTCTGGGAGGTACTCCCCGCCCTATTGAAATGCACTCTCATGATCCTCTGAGGTACAGTGCTAACAAGAATGTATATGAAATAATCTTTTTTTTGTTGTTGTCATTTTGAATTCCTGACACCATAAACCACTAATTTACACCAAAATTTCTGTCTTTGTTTAGGTATGTAGGAGACATGCTGGCCTGGTTGCATCAAGCTACAGCTTCTGAAAAAGAACACTTAGAAGCTATGTTAAAGCTTGTGACTATTCAAGGTAGTAGTGGTTTTAAAACGTAAATTGTGAAGTGATAGTAAGTCTGTGATAAGTAAAAAAGTGCAACTAATTTCTTAGGTTGGGCTTCAGTTACAAGTCTGAGTTTAAATTTTCCTAAAAATAATATCAGAATAGCTGGTGGTTGCATTCTGCCAGAAGAAGGCCCATAACAAAAGAAGAGTATTTCAAAATGCACTCATTTTATTTTACTGTACTTACAACAGGTTTACATTAAATTTAGAAAGAGACATTTTAGAGCATAGTTGAGAGTGCAGAAATTGTAATATATATGAATACATATCTCCTTGAAAACATTGCATATTATGTTGAGGATTTTTATTATGCCTTTGCTCTTTTGTTTAGTAATTTTTTTAAATATAATTATTTGTTTCTATAAGTCTCTTCATTCTGTGCTAGAAGGAAAATGGAATTTTCATCTGTCATTTAACATCATTTCAGGTCTATGGAGGTTGAAGTAGGCTGCTCACAGATAGGTGAAGCTTTTTAATATCAAAACTGTCCTTCATTTCAGAGCTGCAGATTCTCATGCTTAGTCTTCAGCCCCTTTGCTTTATTTTCAGTAGATTGAACCTATACTTTAAAGACTTTTATCCTGTAGAAGAGTATGATTTGCCACTATAGTTTCAGAGAAAGGTATATTTTATAAATTAAGCATATGTACTCAATTGTAACAAACTCACTGTGAGAGCTTACATTTGATCTGTATCTGGTGAGCTTTTCAGGTTGTATCTCAATCTTACTCTGGGTTTTAAAGTGAATATGTACTCTGATTTTCCTTACTGCTGTAAGTATTAATTGGCTTTTCTAATTTATGGTATATAGGAAATGAGGCTGTTTAGGATCTGTTGTGAATCAAACTGGAGGAATGCCGTTTTTTAACTACAGTTAGTGTACTATTAAAAGTGCGTTTAATACTGTTTGCTGACAGTATTTCAGGGAGACAGGAAAGCAGGCCTCATGATGGTTTTATAGTAGAGAGAAAGGCATGGCAGTTCTTTGTAGATGACTGATTGATGCTTTTGCTGTAACTGGGGAGCCCTTCAGAAAAAGCTGGACCCATAGAGCATGTAAATGTGTCTGGTTCTCCTGTGGGCTGCACTTCTGCTGCTGCCCTTTGTTCTGAAATTCTCCCACTTCTTTGTCTAGTGCTTTGTTTAACTATTTAGTTCTTTGGCCTTCGGACAGGATGTTGGGCTGAGATGATATGACCATGAAATGAGATATATTTGGAGCATTTCAGCCACAGGACAAGATAATTGATAATATGGAGAATATAAACATTTGGAGGAGAAATTTTCAACAAAAAATCACCAGGCCAAAACCTTTTTCTGGAGATACTGGTATAAACAAGAGATTCCTGAAGGAAAAAAATGTTTTCCTAAGCTCTCCAGGAGTAGGTCTGCTATCACTGTTGTACAGTTTTCAAGAAATGTAAAAAGGAGTTCTTACTTTCATACTGGAAGCAGCAAACTGAGAGCTTGGGATGTGCTGTCTGTAGCTATTCCTCTGTGTCTGGGGAAATTTTTTTGATGACAAGGATAGTGATGTGATAAGGTCTGTAAGACAAAACAGTATTTAATAGGATACCACTGGATTTAACAAGAAAGAGTTATGGGCAGTGCAAGCCCAAGGTACTCTGAGATTGTATGTTGTTTATAAATACAGTCCTGAGTTGGTAGTGAGGACAGGATCTGCGGTACTGAAAAGCTCAAGCTGAATTTTCTGTGCTGTTGTGCAGTCTTTAGGTGTCTGGCTGTGCAGACTGCAGTAAAAAATAAGTTAATTTCATGTAGCCATTTAACAAGTGGATGTCTTTATTGGCAGTTAGAGATAAGGACAGAGATTTGCATCTTCAGAGTGCAGTTCTTCCTAAAAAAATTTGAGATCTAATGTAAGCTTTTCTGGAGACTTTCATCACAAACTGGCATTTTTTTTCCATTCCCCTATAGAGGGAGCCCAAGCAGCTGCCATAGATAAAACACCTACCTGGAGGTCTGAAGTTAGTTCAGTCAGATGTTTTCACTTCAATTTCAACCTCAATAGATTTTTGCAGATGGAACCACTTCTCTTATTTTTGTTCAGGTGTGTCTGTACTGAGTTCAGATTTCTGTTTAAATTTTCCTATAAGCTCTGTGTAATTTCAGGACTGTGGAGAGTGTGGTAAATCACAGCTATAAAAAATTTCCCTTCTCAAGAAACAACAAAAAAAAACCACATGTATACCTGTTGGTGTCATATTGGTGGATTTGGTCCCACTGGATGAAAAATTTTATGTGTGACACTTGTTTAGGGAAAGGTTTCCACCCCAGTTTTTACTTTAAAGTGACCAAACTATGTAGCCCATAAGCAGAGCATGCAAGGATGGCTTTTAAAAAGTTTTAAAATGTTAACCTTGCAAAATTTAAGTGTTTCAAATTAATCTGACCAAAAATGCTATTAAAATTTTAAGTGCTGAAAACACATTCAGAAAAGTTTTAACTCTTTTACTGGAAAAGCATAAAGTGTCTGGTTTTCCTCTTCAGAGTTGAGGTATTCTGCTAGCAGGAACCTCCCAGTCATACACAAATCTTCTACTTGAAAGGAATGGAGAATTGCAGGCATTTTAAGAGATGCAATAGAAGCCCATTTTTTGTGCAGTTACAGGAACCCAGATGGAGAACAGAAGCTAAACAAAGTCCAAAAAAGAGCTCTCCTTTTATAGAGGGATACACGGAAAAAAAAATATATATGGTGTAGCAAGGAGTTAGAAGCGTATCTTCAGTTATGAGCTGTATTCTTAAAGTTATTTTGGACCTCTGAGAATTGTTTATTCTGTAACTCTCTTATGTCAAACTTTCACCACTTATATAATAGATTCTGCTGGAAGATTTCACTGCTTTTGGAATCCAGATATTCTAATTGGACATGAAAATACATGCGAAGGCACAAGCATGTGGCATCTCAAAATTTTTATTCCGTGTCCTTTGGTATTGGAACTTGTATATTTTTTGAGCTAAAGTTTTCATACCAAACAACTTGTTTTTAAGTCAATCTGGTCTAGATGCACTATTGCAAATTATGTGCTAGGTACTTGTTACATTGATGAACAGTACAAGCGTAACTGTTCCTTCTAAAAAATGTGTAAATTGCTAAGGTCTATCTGGGAGCTAGCCATTACGTAAAAGAGCATGCATGCTGTGGTTTGTAATCTTGCTTTTTGCCTTGATATCAATACTCAAGTATATAACCATATTTTTATTACCTTACCAATTCAGTATGTTGAAATTCTTACAGCCACCACACTGAATTCGGTTGTTACTGCTTATATGGCTTTTCAATTAACTTGGTGTAAAGAGGCATTGGCACAGATCTCTGATCTTTCATTATTTTTACACTCTGAGGTAATCTGTCTTAGTCTGAAAGAAGCAAAATAGAGCTTCAGGTCACCTGATTTCTGTCACATGTCACAGTCAGTTTGTTTACTTTCATTTCATGGGTCCCATCTGAAGATGAACTCCTGTTGACAAGTTTTAAATTAGAATTAAAGTATTGCTTTCTCCATAAATCTGTTCTGAGTTGTTACTGAAGTGAGAGCTTGAAGATCTGTTGCTTTCAGTTTGATTGATTTATGACAGCACTGGTTGCCATGCAACAATTCATTTGTGTTTCGTGATAAGATAGGGCAATATTCTCTTTTGTACATCATTTTATGGAAGATGAGTTTCAATTGCTGCTGGGGAGGAAGCGTTTGCCAGTGCTGCAGCACGCATTAGTGTGGAGGTACACATGTCACTTCATTTGTAACAATGCCATGAGCTCGTCAGTAACCAGCACTGACAGACACGTGGTTTTGCCAGTCAGGCCTTTCAAAATGGGGTGTACTGCTGCTCCTTGAGTGTCTCACTGGCCTGGGTGTTTTTTCGGTGTTTTTCTAGTTTAATTTCATGAAGTGCTAATATTGAGCCTTACTGAGACAGCTTCTTGCTAAATCATTCTTCCCCTTGCTGCTTCTACCTCGAATTCCCACGCACTGTGTTGCACTAGGAAGCAATTGCATAGCAAAAGGTAATGACTCCAGGACTGTTTGCCATGCAGCTATTTCTTAATGGCTAGGTTTGAAGTACAGTGGAGGTGTGAACTAGTCGTGTGGAGAAAAGAACACACAGTTCATAATGCTTTTTTGTGGGGGAGTACCTCCTACATTTGTTTATTTGTTTTATAGGCTTGAAGAAAAGAGAATACATTTGCATAATCTTAGCATGTGTTTGCATTAACTATAGGTGTGGAAGAAAATATTCAAGAAGTGGTTGGGCACATAACAGAAGGTGTCTGCAGGCCTCTGAAGGTGAAGTTTTTTGTTTTCCTTAGCACTCTAAATACAAAAACTATTCCGTTATGATTTTTCAGAACTTGTACTCCCATCTCTTCAGTGTATTTTATATATATCAGTATATTATATATATGATATGATATGACATGACATGATATGATATAATATTAGCCCTTGGTTAAGAATTAGATTATCAACTTCTGAAGGTTTTTTCTAAAATTAAAGATTGCTTTGTTCATAGATGTGTGGTTGATAATAGTCATATAGTGAGAGATACTAGGATGCTAAATTTGAGTCTTGATTTTGGTTTACTTTTCCTATGTTGAGGAGTGCTGATGTACAAAAATACAGCTTTGTGGTAAGTGTATGGGAATAGCTGTAGTGGGTAAAATGAAAAATCAGTGTAATTTACTAACCTGTTTTTCATAGTGATCATTATGCTCGGGGAAGAGTGTACAGGTTATGCAGTTACATCATACTTCTATAGGATAGTTTCCTTGCCTGTTCGTGAATCTGCTAAGGACATACTGAGCCATAACTTCTTTGTATATAATAGATCTCAATGGATGTTTTCTTGCATGAACATGTCAAATTGATATAAAATGTTGATACTCAACATATCCTTCAGGAGGGAAGTAAACATTCAACTCTGTTATGTGAAAAGCCAGTTCCTTTTGTGGTTTTTGGGTTTTTTGTTTTGGTTTTTGGGGTTTGTTTTGTTTAATAACTCCAGCTCTTGTGGAGACTGTGAAAAATTGTTTCCTAATTACCATCTTTATGCTACTTCAGTTTTTCATATTTGTCACATCTTTCTATATTTGTCTTTTTTTCAAGCTACAGCCTTAGTAAGTTTAGGGGATGCATTTGATAGAAGTTATTACTGATGATCCATCAGATGATTGACTTACCTATTGCATGTGCTTCACATAAGCACTGAAGTAATCAAGGTGATGAAGCTGATACCAATTATTGCCTGACTGTGCAGTGTTTAAATCCAGGTGTTTTTAAAGTAAAATCTACGGTGCCTAAATACTATTATAATAAATTTCTCTTAGGATTCTGTATCTATAACAACTGTATCCAGTTGACAAATACTCAGTCTCAAATGTGAACAGCTAGTTTCTGGATACTAAACCTAAGTTTCTGATAAGAAAAGGATAAGGTCTGGAAAGAGGTAAAATTCAAAAAGGTGGCATTTAGAAAGTCACAGAATTAAAGAAGAATTGAGGTTGGCAAGGACATCTGGATGTCACTTGGTCCAGGACCATCTCCCAGCTCAGGCTGAGGCCACCTAGAGCTGGTTGCCCAGGACTCTGTCCAGGTGATTTTTTAATACTTCCAAGGATGGAGGCTCCACAGCCTCACTGAGCAACATATTCCAGTGCTCAGCACAATAAAAAAAAGTATTCCCTGATGTTCAGACAGAGTCTCTTGTATTTCAGTTTTGTGCCTATTGCCACAGAATTATGATCATCCTGCACAACCTTTTAGTTTTTGATCTGTTGGAAGACACCTATCCTAAGAGACACACAATCACCACAGCTTTGTGTTTTTGGTAGTTATTTCCAAACTTTCTGTGCTCTTGAATCTGTTCTTATAATATTGAATGCTGATGTTTGAGTTCAGTATTTCTGTGCATTCCAACAAAATGATTAAGTGTAAAATCAAACTCAAGTTTTTTCTCTTCTTCTGCCTGTTCTTTTTCAGTTTTTAATTATTTTCTTTACTTTTAGTTATTCCCATTTTTTTGTCAATATTTTATTTTCCCTCCTTTTCCCCTGCCTGCCCTATTCTCTTTTACTGTACAACTAGAATATATACTTAGTATTTATGCCCACAGGACTTTTAGGTAATGCTGGAGACATATCTTTGTATATAGACCTTTGTATATATAAACACATTGAAAAGCAAAGTTCACCTGCAAGTTGAAATAAACTTTGTGCATTAAGTATTGTGAATAAGAGTTAAAAAGTATTATTTGTTTTGGTCAGTGAAATAGATGCAAACTGAAAGGATTGAGGAAACATAATCTTAGTTGGTTCTTCCCACAGTTGGCTCTGAGAAGAAGAGACCGCAGCTCATCATGTTCCATTGAATAGCAAATAACCTGGGAGAGTGGATGATGGCTGCTGATTTGTGTGTGGCCCTTTCACACTCAGGCACAGGGAGAGCAGTGCAGTCTATTCTGCTTCATAAGTGCGCAAAGATTGACCCTGCGGCAGCTTTTTATGAGTGGATTGGGACTGTGTGTACCATGGAGACAAGATATCAGCTGTCCAACTGTAAAGACACCCAGCGCCATTTTGTTGTGTAGCCAGGATCTCCTGGTTGAGATAAACAGTCAACAAAGCTGGTTATTAGTTATAAATATATCTAAGTACTGGCAGGAGATATAAATGCTCTCCCTTAAGGGAAGAATTTATTCAACCAGGTGAAATTTGTTTCTTAGGCAAAATACCTAATACTTTGATGTTCTGAATTTCTCCATGATGCTAGAAATGTACTGCTGTAGTTCAGTGATTCTGCAGCATTGCAGCTGTTCTTGCTATTCAGTGCTGGGGAAGATTTCAATACTGGTATTAATCCATCAAATTATCTCATTATTTTTAAATTTCCAGTAACTGCAGCAGTCTGTAGGATTTTTGGAAGGCTTTTTGGGTTTGTAGTTTTTCTTTTTTTAAGAATGCATACATCTTTATGCTTTCTGCCGAGATGCTTGGCAGCCCAGAAGCTCTTCAGTTCAAGCCAAGTATTAAAGTTAACTAGACATTCTTTTTTAAAATTGATTTTTGGTTTAATTTATGTTTCAAAAATGTATTGCATATAAAGTCATAGAAGGCTGGCTTTCAGAATTTATGACCTGAAGGATGTTTGTATTTGTTCATGCTACAGGTTAGAATTGAACAGGTGATAGTTGCCGAGCCAGGAGCAGTTTTACTGTACAAGATTTCTAATTTGCTCAAGTTCTACCACCATACAATCAGGTATGCAAAATTACAAAATATGTTAAAAATGCCTTTTTTTCCCTAATTGTATATGTAAGAATAAATCTGCTAGGAAGAGTACTTTTGTTGCTTAATTGTTCCTCTGCACTATAACACCACGAAGAACCCCATGTGATATCAAGCAGAAACCATTTATCTATTGCCATTCCTCAGTTCATATCAAAACTGCTTTGGAATATAGCATCAATTTGCCACAATAACTATTTCCTTATTGTTCTGTGTAGATTCAAATAGTATGCAAAAAAAACAACTTACACAGCATTTAATATGACAAAGTCAAGTCCCCTTTGAGAAAATGTTATTAAAATAAATTTCTTCAGTTTTTCTTTTTCATGGTTTTTTTTTTGTTTGGTTTTTTCATAGGTTTTTTTTTCTGTTTGTTTGCTTGGTTGGTTTTTAATTTAGACAAATGTGTTTTGGTAACTTTTTTTCCCTGATTATGTATTTCCTTATCTCACTGTTGAAGACACACTGATCACCTTCCAACCATCCAGATGCCACCAGGAATACAGAAAGTGGAGGAAAGTCAGAGCTGCTAATTTATATGTTGTGGCATATGCTATAGTTCATTTTGGTTAGAAACAGCAGTAGAAGAAAAATATTCCTCCGCAGCCTTGAACTGAACTGCTGAGAATTTGAAACATTAATATTACTAGTTGAGCTTCTCTGTCTGAAAATACTTCAGATGTCGGGCAAACTGGGATAAGTGGCTCTTGGGCACCTCCCAGCTTATTTATAATCCTCAATTGTGATGGCAAGTCTATTGTAGAACACATGTAAGACCTATTGTTAATTTTATTGTCCAAAAATCCTGGAAGATTTTGGTGATGTTTTTCTGTCTCCAAAGTTAGCATTTCCCCATGGTTATAAAGCTTGTTGAAAATGTGATGTTAAAATGGAAAGTCATAGGCAGTCTTATCTTAGTTTCTGTCTTGTTAACAACACAATGTTTAAAGACCAGTGAAGTACCTTCTACCAGCTGAATAATTTCCTCTGCACAGGGAAGTTACACCTCACTAAAGAAAGGAAGAAGCAGTTTGAGAAATGATCTATTAAACACAAAATTACAATCTGACAATTGAGATAGAGGTTTAGTCCTAATATGATGCAATGAATTTTTACTGCCAGTTTGTAGCTTAAAAGTGCAATTTCTATAGCCAGAGGGAGGGTATATATTTGAGAGGAGCATAGCCTTGTTGTGCCATTTAAGGGTTACGTGGTGTCTGTGCAAAGTGTCGTAGTTTGATACTGAGAATATCAAGACATGAATTCTTACATTTTTAGAGAAGCCCAGCATCTCCGTGAAGAGAGGTAATGCTATCCTTAACAGGCAGCATGATAGGATAGTTAACTCTTTTTGTTATGTAATTAATTTTTGATAACAGAAGTAGATTTATTGCATAAGAGAGCTAAAATCCAGTAAATTGTAGTAATCTGCAAAAAAGTTTGTGCAAGTGTGATAGCTTGTATTTAATATTTGCTTAGTGGCATACTTGATGATGCTTGTTCTTACAGTCAGCTTATCTCTCAGCTGTAATGGAGAAGTGTTCCTTCTAATTATTTGTTCTAAGTTTTCAACTGTGAAAATAATCTTTCTTAAAATTATATTTAAATATCTGACTATCATGTTGTCCCCACTTTAGATTTGTTAAATAATCTTAATTTTTTTTCAGTGGTATTGTAGGAAACAGTGCTGCCACACTGTTAACAACAATTGAAGAAATGCATTTGTTGAGCAAGAAAATATTCTTTAATAGCCTGAGTCTTCATGCAAGTAAACTAATGGACAAGGTTGGTTTCAAAATTGTATGGCTTTCTTCTTTCAAAACATGCTTGCATTACCCTTTTGTCTAGTAAGATTACTAGGTAAATAGCTGTTTTATATGTCAGTTTTTCCTAAAGTTGAAGCCTGGTATTTTTAATATTTTAGGCATGAAACTACATTACAAACTTTCTGTTTATATTTTAATTCTAATAATAGTGGAGGTTTTGTAGATATGTGGCTAAAATCTTGCAGTTAGCAATATTCTTTTTAGAATATTTCTTTTTAGAATATTTCTTTTTTGCAGTTAGCAATATTCTGTTCTGCAGAACAGTTTACATATTTTTGAAATCTGTGGGAAGCAACAAAAGTAGGAAGTTTTCATAAGTGCAATAGAGCAATTGAGGCGTATAATTTTTGTTAATTAATAATAATATTATAATAATATAATTTGTGTGTAACAGGCGATTGAGCTATATAATTTGTATTAAGGCATCATCAGATCAGTAGTTAATTGTGCATCATTCCTTTTTTGAAGTTGCAAGCTATATCCCAAAATGGTAATCTAACTAAAAACAAAATTTGAGCTTTTCTGTCTTACTATAAAAGTAGTTTTATCGCGTGAACATTGCTGTAACATTTGTAAATGCATTTCTAAATTATTTAACCTACAAAAAAAGGGAAAAGACTTCATTTTCCAGAAACTATTCTTTGTGCAGACTTGTAATTTGCTGAGCACTCAATTAGGTTTTCTGAGTTTTGTCATCATTGTTCTGTGGTCCCAAACGAGGTTTCTCATTCAGCACAGTCTGTCTGGTCCTAATTTCCTGTCTTTCTGCAGGGGCTGGGGAGTGACTTTCTCAAAGAAGCAGTTGTTCCTCCTCTCCCAGATATCCCAGTGACTCCTTTCAGTGGTTTCATTTGTTCATTGGGTTACTCCTTAGCTGCTACCACCCACAGTTCATCCTGCTAAAGTCCACTTAATGCATTGTTGCTGTCAAGTATTTCCATTTGAATGCAGTGTCATATCAATAATAGTTCCTTTGCTATTAATGCTTCTTCAAGGATCAGCTAAAGCTGAGTTCCTAAAACATGCAATGGACAAGAACAACATGACTTTACCAAAAAATGTTTTATTTCCTATTATGTAAGCTAAAATAAAATATTTGTGTAAAATTTCCTTATAGGAAAAGAAATCAGTGTTGGACCTTAGCAAAAATGTATGACTACTCTTTGCTTGCAAAGTGCTTAGGGAAAGAAATTTTCTTGGCTTGGATACATCTCTGTATTCATCTATTTTTTATTTATTTATCCTGTTGGGTATTACATCTATTATTCTACTCAATTAGGATCCAACATGATTTTCTTACTCATGTAACTCACAGTCTTTGAAGTTTTGTTTTGGGTGATACATTGTTTTCAGTTTGGAAATGTGTAGAATTCAGAAGAAGAATGATAATGGAATTATGATCCCCTAGTCCATAGTGTGTGTTTGTTTATTCTATTGTCCATGTGGGAAGGTTGTGTAGTCCTTTTTGCCCTCTTAGTTCCCCTTCCCTCTGCTCCCAGTCTGGATGTAACCAATTCTAGATGCTGTCATTGTTTTATAAAGTAGTCAAATTTGCTTTTACTGGCCTTAAATGAAGGCAGTGATTGCACTGCCACCTTCAGCGGTGTTATATTACAAGTAATGAATGGCATACCGAGCCTACCATGTAATGGGAAAAGATCATAATATTGCTCTTTCTCAGAAACACATTTATAAATTAAGTCTGAAACATCAACATATTACATTGCCTGTGTGCCCTATGAAGATCTTTCCTCAGAATATAATTGAGGTCAAAAGCTTAAAGAGATTTAGAGGACTGTTAGATATATGGGTAACAAAGGCTTCCACAATTATTTATTAACCTGCTTCAGGAGTTAACAATGAGGTAACTCTATGTCTGAGAAGAAATCTTATTGTTCTAATGCATAGTTCTTGTAACTGAGTTTTAGATAGTCCTCTGTAGCACCATATATTATTACCCTTTGTGAGTGGATTACTGAATGGATATAATGATGTCTTATCTCTTCATGACTGAAATTAGTTTTGGTTCATAAAAAATACAAAATTTATAGGTGGATTGCACTCAGAAAAACATTAGTTCCCATGTGATAAAGGCCTTTATTTTATCATAAATTTAATTCTCTTGTTACTTAGTTTTTTGTGTGTTAGGGTACAGATAAGCAGGTTTTTATGCCTTTTCATTTGTCTTTGTAAATTTAGTAGTGAATGTCACAGTACCTTTACATTTTGAAGAAACTGAAGGTTGCTTTTTACTATGCTTTTTTTTAATGAGTGTTCAGACAAAAATGGTTTATATGTATTAGTAGGATTTTCTTCACATCCCAGTCTTTTTCCATCTTTTTTTTGCCAGCTATGTGTGCATTGCAATTGCTTCCAAGTTTGGTTTTTTTTCTATTATTTTTAAAGAAGATTAAACCCCTGGGTGATAGACCTTTTGTACTTACTTAGGCAATTGCAAAGGCTTCATTGCTGTTCCTGTTGTGCACCTAGAGAATACTCAGTGGGAAAATTAATAAATTACTTTTTACTTGAACGATCTGGAAATTGTAGTTTCTTACTCAATTTAGATTATTCTTCTTAAGGCATTGATAAACCTGTTTCAGAGAATAACAATTGTTCAATACTTTGATTAAAATATGATTCTTAAGACAATTTGAATAATTTTGGAGATACATTAAAATGCAACTGGGATGTTCTGAAGTAAAAATACTTCTATTTCTATAGGTTTAAGTGCCTCTTTTGTTAAGATTACTGGAAAGTGGTGAATGGCCTGTCAGGTAGACAATTTTAATAATAGTGTTTCCTCAGTGTCATCTGTTATTGCTGATAATTCGCTTTTTTAATATCTGTATTGTATCTAGTAGTTGATAGATCAGAATATGATTTAAGCAAATCTTTCACTTAAATATAGCTAGTT
This sequence comes from Poecile atricapillus, assembly GCF_030490865.1. Taxonomy (NCBI): domain Eukaryota; kingdom Metazoa; phylum Chordata; class Aves; order Passeriformes; family Paridae; genus Poecile; species Poecile atricapillus. The sequence continues at coordinate 64,465,812 of NC_081249.1, read as the reverse complement.
GAGAACATGTTTTCTCATGAATTTAATGAAAGCAGGTTTCATTAAATATGCTAACTTCAGGATCCCATCCTTAGGATGCAGACAAATGACAGGATAGTCACCACAGACAATAATTCCCTCGATTATTGATTATCCTGAGTTGAGCATTGAATTCAGTCTGCCTGGGATTTAATTTCTAGTTCTAATTCCAGCACACTGGGAAACTGAGACTTCAGGCTGTTCTTTCTAGGACAAGAAAATAGCTTCCTCTTCATATCTATTTTTGAGAAGAGTCCCACATTACATAAGGAATGTCACTAGTGTGGAGGTGTATGGAAGCTTTTAGGCAGTCTTAGATCAGGATTCTCCCTCTTGGTTGTCAAGCCATCGGTGTAAATGATAGAGGGAAATCCCTGGTTACTTCAGAACACTTACTGGTTTGCCCAGAGCACTTTGCTATAAACTTTTTTTTCATTACATAAGAAAATCTCAAGCATCTTGGTTGGAATCTGAAAATAAAATACTCAGCAGCTCTCAACTTCAAACTATTTGTTCTGAGAAAGCTTTTTCTATGGTGTTCTCATTCCGGCTTCTCAGGTAGCTCTGAGCTGAAATCCATGTGACAGAAATATTCAGCAGACTGCTGGAAAGTGAGTCCAGTCTTATCAAAGAAATGCAATACACTAGGGAGTCTCTGGTTCTGGCACTTCTTGAAACCTGTCACAAAGCTTGGTAACAGAGTTGCTACAAAGACACTTTGTTTTTAGGTTTTAAGATGCCATTCACAACTTCGAGATTCTCAGGCTGCTGTAGAGTTCAACTTTGACATCCTGTAGAAGCTGTGCACCACCAGACACCTCCTGTGTCAATGAAGGTTTGGTGCATCAGCTCTTACTGCAGACACTGCCTCTCTTTTGCCTTAGTGGCTTTTATCCTTCAGAGCCAGTGTTGGGCATTCTTGCCAATACTTTCTAGCTCTGGTGGCAATTGATTTGTTCTGGTTCTTGGTTTAACCACAATGTTTTTTGGCTAGTATTGATGTCCTTATGCTGAAAAAAATGTGGTTTTATTTGTTGCTTTTTAGCTTTTTTGGACCCAGCCATGGGTCTACCAACCATGCTATAGTAAAGTGCATCAGAATTATCATTAAAATCCTTATGTATCCTTTTCCATGTTTTTTTTCACTCTGTGCTTATTAATCAAATATATAGGAATTCAGGATTCTGCTTGTGTTACTCATTGTCTGGATCTAAGAACAGCCCAATACAGATGATCATTTTATGATTGTAAATCCTGGAGAAAATAGTGAATGAAAATAATTGTCAGAACAACAGAAACTGTTCCAGTGCAACTGGGAGTAAAGTTCAGAGTACCTAAAGGACTGGAGTGGATGGACTGCTCTTTCAGTCCTCTCAATATGGGAGTTATTTATTATCATGAATCCATTGGTAAGGCATTTTAACAAGTGCATTAGGCCAACTGATGTCAGCATGTTTTATTTGACCACCTGTTAAATGAGGAGAGTGGGAATATTCAAGCCCACATGTCCTTCCTCCAGCTTTACTAAACAATTACTAAAGGAAAGAATAATTGCAAACATTTAATAAAATGGAATGAGAGTTATCATAAGGGCACTGGAGAAAGATTGTGCCAAGCTCCAGTCATCTGCTGTCTGTGCTGTTTAGAAGACTATTAGTAGCATATCCCAAATTAAGTTTTGGGATTATTATTCCTTAATGCTGTTCTTTTTAGAGTAGATGTATGCTAATTAAATGCTGTGATTACATTATCTCTTGTCAGTGAGAGAGATATTAAAAAGTTGCATGGGAATAATTGTAAACTTGTCCTTCATAATTTGGTTCCTGCCAGAGTGAAACCTATTAGATTTCTGGGAAATCAGATGTGGGGCAGATTGAATAAGACTGATTATTGTTGTGATCTGAATGCTACTGTCCTTTTAAATGGATCCATGAGAACAAAGCAAAGCTAGTTATCTTTTCTTCCAAGACCAACTTGGTAGCTGAAAAGACAAGTGTGCCATTGGACATTCTACTTTGTTCACCCCTGTAGAATCCTAATAGGACCAGAAAATCTTAAGACAGCTTCTCTGATGAGACATGAATTCAGGTTTCTTGGAAGTGCAACGGGTGGATATTGTCTCAACTGAGGAGAATGGATTCTGCAGTTGATACTGCTCAGTGTTAATTGACAGCATGAAAAATTCATAACCTTTTTACAAGGTTCCACTCTGTAGTACTTTGGATCCAGCTTCTGCCAGTGGAAGTTTTTTAAGAGGCTGTATTTAAAGCTGCTTAGGCTCTTACAAAAGCCACTAACCTTCCATTTGTTACTTGTAAGTAGGGCTTTCTCTGTGGAGTTCTGTGTTTTAAATTACTGTCTCATTTTATTTGGTAGTAGTATCACAGAATTAAAGAGTGGATGAGTTCAGCAGGAAACGAGAAACCATCTAGTCCAACCGTCTTGCTCATGACACGGAGTGTCAGCTAGAGCAGGTTGCCCAGGACTTGGTCTAGCTGAAGTTTTAATATCACAAAGGATAGACTCCAAAACCTCACTGTGCAGCTGTCTCCAGTGCTTGACTAATATCACAGTAAAAGATTGTTTTCTTGTGTCTTAATCTGTGCCCATTGCCTCTTGACCTGTTACTGGACACCTCTGAGAAGAGTCTGTCACCATCTTCATCCTTCACTTCACATAATTATACACATTTGTAACATCCCCATGAGTCTTCTCCAGGCAGAACACAGCCCCTCCTTGTGTAGGGCTGTGTTCCATTCCATTCAAGAACATCATAACTGTTAACTTTCTAGTGTTCAAGTACCATAATATATGAAGTTCTGATTGACTGTGCAGAATTTTCAGAAGAAAATTTGCCCATGTCTTAGTTTAGGGCAAATTAGGGAGGAAAACTCTGAACACAAACTGCGGCTTCTTTTTCTCCCTCTCTTGCTCTCAGAGCCAGTCTTAAAGGTACAGAACTTAATATATAACATAAACCAGACGATTGGGGATACCAGTATCATAAAGTCACCCCAGGACAGCCCTTTTTTAAAATGTAACCTTTTCTGTAAATGAGAAAGGGAAACAATTAGCATACATGCACACTTCTTGATTGTTGATGCTGCCTTTTCTTTTTTCTGTATTTTCCTTTGCTGTTTGTAAAATTCTGTAAGACATCCTTTGAGCTACTTGCTCCCATAGACAGAGAAACCTGCTCTGGATTATATGTTTGGAGGAAGATTGCTGGCTTGGTATATGTTCCCCACTGATTAATATGCAGAAAAGAAGATACAAATTTTTATACTAAAGCTTATGTACAACTTTTAGTACCCATTTCGATTTTGCATATTGGATTTTAAAAATGGATAATTTCTTGGGTTTTTTGGAAGGCTGAAGAGCTGTCTGGCATAATTTCTGTATGACTGAACTGGTAGTTGAAACCTATTAGAAACTTAATAGTGTGTTAGTGTATGTTTTAATGCAGTTGAACTTGCTGCTGCAGAACTTCCCTAATCATGTTTTAGCTACCTGCTGTCTAGCTTGCATCTGAAAGAGGTACTTCAAACGTAGAACTCAGCATGTATTTGAAACCTATTTTTCTGGGAATAGTATCAATTATAATGATCTCATGTAAAACATTCAGGACATCAATTATTTTTTTATAAGAATAGTAATTAGTGCTCATGAGTTGGAGTCTGTAGGTTCCTCTATAAATTTGAAGTGTCTGTTTTTAAATTTTCTTTTTTAATTTTGAAAAAAAAGCCCTCACTTTGTATTCATGTGTCAAAAGTTAGAATTTTCAAAATTAATATAACACTACTTTGATTCTCCTTCCACAGACTGATAATTTTATCTCTGTTTCAGTAGTCAGGAATTTCAGGGTAACCCAAATACAATCTAGTTATCTAGGTCTTTTTTCCTTTCCATATTTTCTTCTTCCATTATGTTGTTCCTTGCTCTTTACCTAAAAGACTGTGGACTGTAAACGAACAGACAAATGAAAGATGAAGCTAATTTAAGAGCTTTTGAGCACTAACTACGTCAGGAGACAAAAATTCTGTGCAAAGCAGCCTGAAATTATAATTGCCATGATCTGTGTGTTTTGGAACTGAAAACTCCATTAAACTCTAGTCTCAAAGTAATGTCAAAATATCACTGAACATGGTCCAGTTCAAATCTTGAACTGGTGTGTTCAGGACACAATCAATACCCCTAAAAATAACAAGAAACAAGAAGAAAGTCATTCAGTGCTGTAAATTTCAATAAACTTTACTACTGATCAGCACTGAGTGCCTCTTTTTGAATTACTGTTACCCTATTACTAAAATATTTGTTTCATGCTTTCAAGACCGCTTGAGTTGAACAACTATTCTCTGAACCTATTAGATTTAGTTTTCCATTAGTTCCTTGAGTTCAGTATACTCTCTTTTGAAAAGTGAGAATAGAGGAACATTTTATATTCAGAAGGATGAAAAAAGTTCTTGTGAAATCTGTCTTGGTAGAAGTGTGGGGACATGTATGGTATCTCAAATGTTTCAAAGCACAAAGTGTGAAAGTTCAGCCTGGTTTCAAAGAGAGAATTGTTTTTTTCTTTCTTTGCTGGCATGTTCATCAGGTATAGATTTATTTCCAGAAAGCTCTGCAGTGTTCTGCTCTGACGATGTTTGCTGCGCTCTCCTTGATTTATTTGGCCATCAGCCTCTGCCTCTTGGAATTTAATTTTTTTTTTCTAACTTGAAGATTCAGACATCCATATTACTGTTACATTCATCAGTGTTTCTTATTTGGGAAGGTATGGAACATGTTGCCCATGATTTGGAGCTATCCAAAGCTGCTGCCTTTTCTTTAGAGCTGGACTCTTAAGAGTACTGCAGAAGTGCACACTGCATTGCTCTCCTGCAGCCAGATACCCTGACTGAGACACGTGGGCCAGTCCCATCCAAACTTACTTCTCCCTCCTTCTGGAGAGATGATGCCTTTAAGTCTTAACTTACTGTGTATTGCTGAGGGTCTTCTTGCTCCTACATGATCCAGCCACATCTGTGTTTGCCCTTGCTTGGGCAGAAGAGAGAAAGGTGGGAAGTGGATTGATGGCAGAAGGAAATGAGGATGTAGTAAGGGTTTAGAGGCAGCAGGAAGTTAGTTTGAGGCGGCATTGGAGACAAAAAGATGCAGCTAGGTTTGGAGTAGAACCTAAGAAATGTGTGTTGGGAAAAAGAGGTGCTAGAGTTCCTATAAATGTTTTATTAAGTGTTTAATGAGTATATGCCTGTTACAAAGAAAGGACTAAAGTATGTGAGCCTGGGTTAAAAATAGCATAGAATCTCAGTCCATTTCAGGGTGTCCAATATTCATAATTTGACTTGGAAAGTATATTTTTTTCTCTAATATACACTAACTTTCCTTCTTTGTTTCTTAAGCATCTGCATTACCTGCTTCTTATCTTTGGCATAAGCCTGCATTTCAGTTTGTGCAGTCTCGTTGCAGTTCATGTAGGTATACTTGAGTTAGCTTGTGTACCATTCCTTTGTATTTAAGGCACAAGCTTGCTGGGGATTGAGACTGTATTGAGACTGTCGCATTTGTGACTACAGCTCATACTCAGCATCATAGGAGCTGTGCAGTCTTGTCAAGAACTGCTGCAGCATGCCACTCATCTCCCAGAGTTCTGCTTGTGCTAGACTCTGAAGTGCTTGCTCAGAGTGAACTCAGTGGTGCCAACAAGGTGGCTACTCTGGCACCTAATCTAGTAAATGTATTTTTTTTCAATGCCAAAACAGTAGTGTTTCTCCAAATGGTAAAACAGGCATAGTCAGGATGAAAGGTGAAGTTCAGTGTAGCTTGTTTGGCACTGAATGAAATGATCATGCTGAAAGGTGTAGGCAGTTATTGTCTGAAATGTGCTAGATTTGTCCAGTGTCAAATTAAAGTTCTTCTCTGTGTGTCTATATTTCATTTTGTTACTAGCTGATTGCACTTGTGCTAACAGACTGGATGGTATTTGCTGTAAATGAGATTAATAAAAGTCCCCACAAACACATAATCTTGTTCTTCAGGTTGAGCTCCCACCTCCTGATCTTGGCCCAAGCTCTGCCCTAAATCAGACGCTTAACTTGCTGCGGGAGGTTCTGGCATCTCATGACTCATCTGTTATTCCACTGGATGCCCGTCAGGCTGACTTCGTGCAGGTACAAGGATGTTTGACTGCTTTATGTGTGTGAGGAGGCGGGAGAGGGGCAAAATAAAGAATGTCTAAGTTAGTTTCAGTGCACAAAAGGTAGATGGAACATTAATCTTTTTGTCTGGTCCCATTTTGGAGCTCTCTGTCAAACCAGAGTTTGTAATGTACATAACAGGGTGACTAACAAAATGGATAATTACAGTTGAGTATGGAGTGCTACTCTTAACACAGTATCTAAATTCTGTTATCCAATTACTGTAAGTAAATACACCCTCAAGATTGCACAATTACCAATTATCTAATCTGGGTTATTCTTCCTCCTGCTAGGCTGGAATCTGTTCTTCTCAGGTTTTTATACTTCCCCCATCACTGTGGTAGGTGATCACCTGCTGACAAATCCAGTAGAAAACTGCTTTCACAGTTGGAAACTCTCATTCCTCTTTATTCTTCTTTGGGGAATAAATACATGATAGAGACAGAATGAGGTTAGAAGCCTCGTGTGACATGATTTCCTCCCTCCCCTCCCTCTTTTCTGTGTGATTGCTATTTTAGGTTCTGTCTTGTGTGCTAGATCCGTTGTTACAGATGTGTACTATGTCTGCTAGTAATTTGGGCACCGCTGATATGGCAACCTACATGGTAAATTCACTCTACATGATGAGGACTACTCTGGCTCTTTTTGAATTCACTGACAAACGTCTAGAAATGTTGCAGTTTCAGGTAAGCTTTAGCAGCCCCAAAAGAAAATTAACTTATTACTGATATTTGTACACTGTAAGTTGTGATGTGAACATATTTCAACCCAAAGCCAACATTATCAATACTGGGGAAATGGGATAAGAGGGCTTCTTATCAGAGATCACGAGCAGATAGCATTTTTCATTTTAAACAGACAGAACATGATTAAAAGATTTGGTTTTGTTTGGTTTAGTTGCAGATAAACCCAGACCAGTGAACATTTTCATTATCCTAATCACTCTAATATTTATCTGCAAACTGTATGAGAAGAAGAAAATGGAAATTGAAAACTCAAATGGCTGACTGTATTCCATCATACAGTTAGTACTAGATCATCATCTATTTTCTATTAGAATATAGTGTAGCTGAAGTTACTGCTTCAGTCCTGCTTTCTGCCTCTCTTTTCTCATTTGTTTGGTTTCCCCTCACATCCCGGGATAGTAGTTCATACATGGTACAATTTTGCAATGGAAGTGAAAATGTAGAAACTATTGACTTACAAAAACTCGGTCACTGCCCATTCATATTTTGCTACATTAATATGTCTGCAGTATATCTCAGGAGAGTTTTTGGAGTTGAGGGGCTAGAAAAAAGTTACAAATTCTTATTTAAAGAGATCAGCAAGGATTGGCTGAGAGCCATTTTTCACTTTCTACTCCTAATCAGAATTTCTAGCACCTTTTAGCTCTGAAACAAACAAACAGACAACCTCACCAAACTGTCTGGGGTATTTCTAATTTCTTTTATCAGAGTTCCTTTCACAGTAAATGTTGCAATTGATTTATTCTTCAGAAAAGCAGTAGAGCTGAAGCTTACACATTTAATATCATTTACTTTCTTCAAACATTTTACAAATACAGGAACAGACTGAAAAAAATCTTTAAGATTATACATAAGTAGGTTATTCAAGTGGAGTTAGAATGGCATATTTAATAGGAGAAACATTTTTCATAGAAAAAGAACTCACAAAGACAGTTAAAAACTCCAAATTGAAATATTAAGATTTCCCTTCTGATTTAAAAAGGAAAGTGTGTTTTTCTAAACAATCTTAGGAAGTAAAAAGGTGAACTCTAAGTATCAGACAAAAGAGTCTTACATTTTACTAGACTTATTTAAAAAAAGCTTATAAATATATTATATTTTTTTCTTTAGGATTTGGAAAAAAAAAAATTGTGGGCTAGTTATCTGTAAAAATGAAATAATAATATATATATACCCAAATGGCTTTCTGAGACTGCTCAAACTGAAAAATTATTGCTGCTGCTGTGACTGGATTTAGGGATTAGGTTTTCTTGCAAAGTAAAGATTACATTATGAATGTAAAATGCTCTTAAAAGTTTTTTCATATGAAGATAACTAAAACAAAGTGGATAACTGTAATATTGTCTATTCTTTCAGCTGACTTTTTTCAAAAATCGGTTGACTATTTTCAATACACATTTATCAGTATTGACTTTAAAATCAATTCTTAGTATGATTTATTTTCGATTTTATTTTCCTTGTGAAAGACTGTCTCTTGTTTATTGTAAAATTGCCATGTTGTTGTCAGTATTTTCAATAAGAGTTGAATGATTTTTATCACATATTTTCAAAGACTTATAGGAAAATAAAATTATATAGGAATTTTTAAGATCGAGTGTATAATCTTCATTTTTGGTGGTGTTGTATTTTCAAATACAAAAAATCTAGGTTTTTATTGATCAGACATCAGAAAATTCTCTGCATTTTTATTATTGGTTCCTTGTAATACGAAAGATATAAATGGATAAAATAATTATGCTGTATGTATTTGTAGTATTTCCTTGTTTGTTGATCACTCTTCTTGGTTTTTTTTTCTTGTGTTTCTAGACCTTTCAACCCCAGAACTTGTTACATTTAATATTCTCGCACACTCTTTATAAATACCTTACGCTTAATATTTCAGATTGAAGCTCATTTAGATACACTCATAAATGAGCAAGCTTCCTACGTATTAACAAGAGCTGGTCTGAGTTACATTTATAACGCTCTGCAGCAGCACAAACCCGAACAGGTGAGCTTACAGAATTTACATGTTGAGGGGGTATCACACACTTGCCAACTAGTGGAAATTACGCCCTAATGTTTTTGCAAATTAGCTTCCTCTGAAAGCAAAGGTTCAGTAATGTTGGTTTTTCACATGGGACCAGGACTTTTAGATGCAGGCACTTGCAGCTACAGCTTTTTTTACTGTGTGTTCAGCAGGCCTAGCAGAGCTGGTGTGCAGCAGCCCTGTACCGCTTGTCTGGTACACACTGGGTCTGCATATCAGCATTCCCATTGCACCTAGGACATACTAGACCTGCTGTATATGTAAGCAGCATTCAGCTTCTTCATTGCTTCCTGTGGCACCACGCATGGAGTCCATAGATAGCTGCATGCATTTGGTAATTGCTGTTTTTTTCCTTCTGTGGAAAACTGGCAGATGAGTTTAGTAGTAGTTTGAAATAGTTTCTTCTTTCATCCTTATTTGTTGCTGTAGCTATTCTAGTACCAAGACAGTGAGATTCTCAAAGTGAAAACTTGAGATTTCTTAGAGGAGCTGAAAACTGGAATTCAGAGCTCATGCTCTCCCTTTCTTGTGAAGCACAGTTGCAATGTGGTAGGTGTTAATACAGCCCTTCTTGCCTTCAGCTGTGCCTATGTCCTTTTGTGATCTTTTGTAGAAGTGAAAAACAGTGTTTTCTGGAGAAAGCAGAACTCTGTTGAAGAGCTTTATGTTGTTTCTTCAGCTAATAATTTTGCATAAAGTGCCCAAACTCAACAGATTTTTATGTATAAAGATGAATAAATAAATGTATAAATAATCTGATTAATAACTCAACTTAGTTTTCTATTCATGAGCCTATCTCCTGTTTTAAAACCAATTTCAAGTTGACTAGGGCAGGTTGTTAATGGTTGTTAATGTAGCAATTTTCATTTCTGTCTGTACAGCTGCCTGGCTGCAGAGGTGATGTTGTCACAGAATTTGCTGGGGGGTTAAGCAGCATTTGTGCATTGTACTGCCATACCAGCACAGAAGGTTTACTGGGAAGTGGGTCTGAACTCTTCACAGTTCAAGAGCAGATAGACAGAGCAAAGTTGTTGTCTCTTAAGTCCAGATTACCAAGGTGATGTAGCCAGTTTGCGGTTCAGTTTTTATTCTAGACCTTGTGGAAGGCTATTTTTTGCTTTATTTAATGGTGAAGAAGGAAGAAAATTATTTGAAAGGACATAATAATAATTCCATATTCTCAGCTTTTAATTTAAGGGAGTGGTGGAATACAAATGAGCTGTTAACAGCATTTCACTACTGAAATGGTGAGAGTTTCCAAACATTTAAGATCTTGTAGTGGGACCAAATAAAAACTAACTACTGAACTGATAGTAGTCTTTATTATTTCTCTGTTTCTATGTGCTAGTATGACCTTTTTTATCCCCCTGTTTGATTGTTGATGTTTAGGGTCCTCTTTCAAATTTATCAAGTATGGATTCCGTGTCCCTGAAGGTTGCAATGGTAAGCATTTATAACTTTCATATTATGGTGGTGATGCTGTGACATGGTAAAGAATACTGTTAATTATGTGATTAGAAGATACTCATCTGTAGTAGAAGATACTCATCTAATCAGTCCTGCTCTTTAAGAATAGCTGAATTACATGTCTGGGAATTCTTCATTTGTAGTAATTTGACCACTTGAAGTAATAAATACATAAATTATTTCTGAAAAGGTAGTAATAGAATATTATTTTCTAAGCCTTGAGAAGCAGATCTTTACTTACAACAATGCTGTCCCATGAGTCATCTTAAATTGCTAAAAGCAAATACTTAGCTCTAATTAGTTTTAATCACCAAAGTTTCTTTTTTTTGCCCCTATGCTTTGAAATATAGGTTCTGCTATCATTTATAATCTTAGTCCTAAGGCTTTAAATTTATGCAAGTAGTTCAGCTTTACTCAGAAGTTAGATTCTGGGTGCATGTCACAGTTATGGTTTTTTTATGTTGAAAGCTACAATATATTTTAAAGCAAATTATCAGCTGATATTTTTTCTTAGCGTGTGTGAAGGCTATTTTGCATAGAGATAGCAATATCACAGTTCAGTAGGCAATAATGTGTAATCTCTCACTCTTCTTGCTTAGCCAAGTTTAGCTTTATTCTAAAAGTTTAACTGTAAAGGCCTGCTCATATAGCAGTATATGTACACACCCATGGAAAAAATGGGATTTTAAAAGGTTTTTAAAAAAAACTTGAAAGCATCCCAATTATGATAGTGTAACCCATTTTTTTCTCTTCAGGATTTAAACCAGCAGTTCCCAAGCTGGTTGGGTGAACAGAGCTCTGGCATAGAGCACTCAGTGGTTTACTCAGATCAGCATGCATTCTTATTAAAACTTAGCAATTTTGCATTTAAAATATCTTCTATTTATCATAGTCTTGTAGACTAACAACAAATTTAAAGGCTTCAGCTTGGGGACCTTCTCTTTAAATTATACATGTGTAACACTGTTTTAAATGATGGATGGATGGGGATTTTAGGATTTACCACCCTGAGAATTTTCATTCAGTGAATGAATGGAAGGTTGAATGAATGATGGAAGGTTGCCATCAGTTAGATAAACTTACTTAGGGCCTTGTCTTAATGAGTAATTCCAAGGATGGAGGTTATACAGGTCTTTTGGATAATCTGTTCAATGTTTGATGACACATCTGATAATAATTTTTCCTCTCACTATCTAATTAAAATGCTTCCTGGTGTGATACGTGTTCAATATTCTTCTGTTTTCACCTGTGAGAAGACCTGGTTTCATCTTCTCAGTAGTCACCCACTTGACCACACAGTCACAGAATGATTTGGGTTGCAGCAGACCTTAAGGACTATCTTGTTCCAGCCTGGCCATGAACACTGCCAGGAGTGGGGCAGGCACAATTTTTCTGACTGACTTAAAGACAGGAGTAATGTTTTTGCTTAGAATCAAAGTATGGCTCTTCTTATCACTTTATTCTGTGAGAAAGAGAAGTAGGCTTAGAAGTGGTTCAAGAAGCCTGAAGTGGGTGATATGTGCTTTGTTTTTCCCAACATAAGCAGTGACTCCCTGCCAAAAAGTAAAAAGAAACATGCAAAAAGAATCAAGCAACATGTCTAATTTGGACAGAGTAGATAGTAGATAGCTCTGAAGCTGTCTTGTATTGCCTCTGCATTGAATAGACTCAGTGTGATCTTCAGTGATGTATAAGTACCTGCACCAGCTGCATTGAAAGCTGAGATGGATAATTATAAAAACTAGATTCTCATTATTTACCCTCCACTCGTATTCCTCAGAGTCAGAAATAAAATTTTGGTGGCAGAGGTGCTGAAGTCAATCATTTGTTTTGGACAATTAAGTTCTATTTCTTAATGTAATCAGGGATGTTTTCAGAAATGGTGGTTTTGCCTATTTTTGTGTAATAGCAAGGTGTTAATATGTTGATCTCATATTCTCTAATTGCAGGCTCAGTTTGATCGTTATCTGTCTGCTCCAGATAGCCTGTTAATGTCCCAGCTGAATTTCCTTCTGAGTGCCACTGTGAAGTAAGTGCCTTGCCTCTGAATTTCTATTATGCCTGAATAATGATCACAAAATTGAATTTGATTAAGTTTTAGTGAATCATGATGAGAATTCAAGTTATCAGCTGGGATGATATTTGCATTGTCCTTCAGGTCGCAATTCAGTTTTGTTCCGATTCTCCTCCTTTTGAACAAGCAGCGAGGAGTATCTAATTCTGTAACTTTCTGAAGTAGTTACCCTTGATTTAAGAGATACTATCAAGATGAATTACATTAATCTATTTTGAACATGGTCTGCTGTGTCAGCAATTTTTTATCAACTAGGTGGTAAATTGTTTTAGAACTATTTTGTAAGCTTTCCAAAGACAGGTGAAATATATAATTCTCCAAATTTTCTTTTATCCCCACTGCTTTGTCACTTCTAGAATTTTCACCTTTGTTGTCTTCTGCTGTAGAGTATTGGCATTCTGTCTCATTGAATATTTTGCTGAGATTATTTTACTTTTCACCTAATGTATTTTTTTTAGAGATTTCTTCTTTGAAGTATGGAAGTAAGAACTTTATTATTTATCTCTTGTTTTTTGAGCATGACTGAACCCTAAGGCAAGGGAAAGTGCCATGAATGCCTTTCCAATTAAATGTGAATCACATGAAGACTTTCTGTAGTACTAAACTCAGAGAATTATATGTTGCACTGATCAAAAACTTTCCTTGACACAATTTTTCACACTTCTGTGAAGAATGCAGGTAACCGAATATACCAGAAACTGAGACAAGCACATCACATTTTACATAATGCAACAGTGTGAAGTTCCATTATTAGTGCTTGTCCTCTGTGGGGTTGTATTACAGCATCTTGCAATTAAAAAATGATGTGTCAAGGGAAAAATAATTATTGTTGGGAATTGAATAGAACAGTTCAGTTGGAAGGGACCTACAGTGATCAGCTAGTCCAGCTGCCAGGTTCTGGTGCTGCATTGCTCAGGTTCTCCTCATCCAAAGACTTCCAGTGTCACACCATACAGGTGGAGCTTGGTGGGCACAGGGAATGCTGGTGTTCTTCAGCTGGCATTGGGTGTCTCTGCCAGATTTACCATTCCCACAGCTCAGCTGGCAGAGCTGACCCTGTTGTGGGTCTGTGCACTGTACAGATCAAACACCATAACTTCACCAGTAATGTCATTGAAACACCACAATTTCTGCTTCTCAGTGTCAGGGCATTAAACCTGCATTTTGGCTCTTGATATATTTTCTTAAATGTAAATCTATTTAAAAATTGTAATGACAGTAAATGTATTTTGAAAGCCTCAACTTTTCATTGCTAACACAGAGGCAGTTTTAAGAGGTAGGCTCTATGCTACCATAAAGACTCTGGCACAGTGAAATTACTTGAACTTAATCAATCCTTCTGTCAGATGAGCCAAGATAAACTGGTTATATAGGCACTCTTAGCCTTATCTCATTGATAAGCTTTTTAAACCTCTCAGCACATTTTAAGCTGAATTCGTATTATCTTGCAGCAGTGGACAGTTGAGAGGTAAGAAAGAAGCCTTTTGTGAGGATGATTGCTATAGCTGCTTCAACTCAGCTAACATGCAGAAGTTTATTAACCTGCTGTAATCAATGCTATAGGTCAGGTTCTGCTCAGAGTGAAAACAAAAGAAATAAATCAGCCCATTAGCTTTCAAACAACTACTTTTAAACACGCAATCCTTCTGAAGTTAAAATGCCCATTTACAGAGATGCTTGTAGAATTGCTGTCTTGACAGTCAATATTTTCAATAGTAAATCAGCCTTGAAAATCCTGAATTTTCTCAAAATTCAAGCAAAACATGTAACTAGTGCTATAATTTTAATCCCTGGCTATAGTAGTTGGAATTTTCAATTTTGAAGATATTTTTCCTCAAATCAGATAATTGAGAGCTGTAACCTATGAGGTCTTTGGTTCTCAGAATCAGACCACATGCTGTGATAAGGGACCAGTGTATGATATACTCATTGGCAATACCATTTAAGCTTTGCAACTGTGAAGAACATTCCTTCCAACGTTACCAGTGCATGCTCTTGTCTTTCAAATTCCTTCACTCATTTAAAAAGCCTTAAGCTATGTATTCATGTGGTTGTTGGTCTTGAAGAGCTCTTTTCATTCGTGTTGGATCACAGAAACTGAATGCTGGGATTACTATTTTTAGCAAGTGCTGCCAATTGTGTTAGTAATAAATGTATCACGTTGTTATGGCAACTGAAATCCTAATGTACTGATTAATGACACTGACATTATTTGATTGAACAACACATGTGATTCTGTTCAGTCCTCTGAATATTTTAACAAGCTTTTTTTATTTATTCATTTGGTACACTAGTTCTACACAAATTCAGTGTGCAATTCTTTCATAAAGGATTGTCATGTTACAGTACCTTAGTGATCCCAGGCTGAGGTCAGAGACAGTTGTCTTACCTGAGCACCCTGACTATATTTCCCTTATAATAGTGGGTTTGGGTTTGCTATTATAAGGAAAGTCTTTTATTTTAGATATCCTAATAACCTAGTAATACTGGCAGTTGATGCTGTATATAAAAAAAACCTGGATACTGTGTGTCAGAGTAAAATGCAGGTTTGGTCTTCTAATCTGCTTTCTCATAGCCTCTGTTCCTTAATGTTTCCTGCAAAGACAAAGATTTTTGTACTTTATCTTTGAAATTTCTTCAACTTGTCAATTCCCAACAGTCTGTGAATTCAGCCCTGATTTTAGTGGATGCAGTTTTGTTGCCTTTATTTCTCTGCTGCATATTACAGCAGGGCTGAATCTGGGTTTGTGGTTACCTTGGTTTCCTCAGCTTCTGCTGGAGTTCCCGTTGCATGGGTTTGGCTGTAAAATAGTTGTAACTGCAGTTCCTAATAGATAAAAATTCATCTGCTACTGTAAGCACTATCACCATGATGATTAAAGTAAACTGATTTAATGGGCAATGTAAAATAAAATTATTAGGTTGTCTTTAAAAAATACTAAACTTTCCAGTTAAATTTAGCATTCAGTCTGTGTGCATTGTTACTCATTTATCTCCAGAAAAATAACAGTACATAGACTTCATAGCATTGTTGGTAAAAGGCTGTGTTTTAAATCTCTGACCACTATGACTAGTTTTTGTCTGATTATGGAATCTTGCTGTCAAGATAAAACAAACAGAATATATTTGCTAGTAGATAAAAAAAAAGTGTGTATTTACAAAAGACAGTGAGAAGCCACTGGAGATAGAAGGTAGACCACTAAGTTTATCAGTCTTTTAAAAGATACAGGCGTGTGCAGGTGGGAAACTGATGTATGCAAATTTAATCCTTTTGCTTGATTGTAGAAATAAAGAAGTTCCTGTCTTGGTTATCAGGTCATATATGTGAGTTTATCTGTGTACAATACAATGAGAGGAAGAAGCCTTTTTAAAAAAATAAATTAATGTTTATTATTAATGTGTATATTTAATTCCATGTCTGTAGTACAGTTATATTCCCTACAATTTGCAAATTATGTTATTTTGTTTTCTTTTTTAGAGAGCAGATAATAAAACAGTCAACAGAACTGGTCTGCAGAGCTTACAGTGAGTTGTATGCAGCTGTGATGGATCCTTCAAATGAATATAAGGATCCAGAAACCATCCTACACAGATCTCCTCATCAAGTTCAGGCGCTCCTTTCATAGTCTTGGCATCCCCCAGATTTATCAGAATCTGTAATTCTGGATTTCTTGAGTATTTGCATTGAATTATTTTTCTGCTTTGAATTTGGATGTGTAACTGTATAGTTAAAATATGTAGGAATGCAGTTTTCTTTAATCTGCTTGGCAGAAACCTAGTCTTTCCTGTGTCTTTGAATACTTTCAATAGGCCAGAAAATAGAATATAGATTGAAAATTATTTTAATGTATTTCTCTGATGGAAGTGGACCTTGACAATGTGCAATCTCTTTGAAAAAGGAGAAAAGCTTTTTTCCTTGCTGTACATAATCCTTTCAACTACAGGTTGAACCAGTGTCAAATTTTTATTTGCTCTGTTGTCTGTTCTCTCACTCTTTTTTTCTCAGCCTGCCATCAGTAAACACCAATAACTGAAATTTTAATACAACTGATACACTTCAAATGACTCATGCATCACTTTTGCAGCTCATAAATCATTTCAGAATACTTGATGCTCTCTTGCAAATCCTGTTGATTAAATCTTTGAGGCAAAATTTGTGTGGTTTTTTGCAATCTATTTTCTGGTGTTTTCTGTCAGAAAAAAAATGTTTGTGACTCGGTGCTTATACATAACCTGTAACTTAATGCTTTAAATTATTTTTCTAATTCTGTTTTACTGGAAGGAGTTTTGTTTTCAGTAGGAATCCTTGTATCAGTTGAAACTTGCTGATCTCCTAAGGCTGGGACCAGTAACAATGTAGGTTAGGAAAGTGGTTTGCACAACACTATGTCCATTCCTCCCTCACATGTACATGATTTTTGTCTGGTTTGGTTTTATGTACAGGAAAATGTCCATCTGCTCTAGTTCAAGTATTTACTCAGTTCATAATCCACCAAGAGATTTTCATGGTTTACATCACTTGGGATTTATGGGAGAGCTGGGGTGTGTAGGTTTCCCAGTCAGATGCACAGAAAGCCATAGAAAGCTTTCATTTCTTTCCTCCTTTGGTGCAAGCTGAAGCTTCCCTGTGTAGAAGCCTTTATATTACAAAGTTATTTAGGGAACTTCTGCTTCCAGGAAAAGAGGAAATTAAGTAGGATACATGTTCTCTTTTGGTCTTGTGATAATTATCTGCAAATACCTTAAGCATAGTTATTTTTTGGGAAAGTATTGTTAAAGAGAAACCTTCAAGAAACAAAAAATTAGTAGAAAGGATTTGTGACTAGGATTTTTTGTTCATTTGTTTTTAAAGGATAATTTAAATGAACTGTTTTGTTGGAAGCATTTTACTTTTTTTCTTGTCTTTGTTACTGTAGGAGTGTCACAGAGTTATTACAGTCGCCTGAGTTTACTCTCCCATTATATGTGGCTTATTTTATGTACATCAAGGGGGAGAGGAGCAGTCATTCATATTGAATAACTTATTTTACTTTTATTAGTAGTAATAGCCCACATATAAAATACATACTTGGTGGCAGCCAAGTCCACAGCTTAGTGTATGCTTGCAAAAGAGCAAGACATAAAGAGCAGCAGCAATACATTTTAGCCTCTTGGAAGACTCATTGCACAAAATGCATTCAGTGCACTCAGAAAACAGCTTCTGTGGTAATGCCACAATAAAGCAATAGCTCCTTTTCCAAATGGGAGTAATTTGTTGGTATAGAAAGTGTAAGTGACCCTGGAGTTCTTGGGCCAGGCATAAATCTTTCTGTAAATATGAATGTTAGATTTATTCTATTTAAAATCTCTAGACCTGTAAGACAAAAAAAATCTAGAAGCTTAGAAAAGCTGTAATGGAAAATTACCAGCTAAGGCTCTTTATATTACTCAGATTTTGCATTGCCATAGTATACATTCAGGTGGCTGTTCATTGTTGTTTAATAGTGTTAATATCACTTAATATGCCTGTAATTATTATCTAATATATGAAAATTACATCAGTTGTGAAAGGACTATAAATTAGCTTGAGATGAGCATACTCATAAGAGTGAACTTTTTCCTGATACTGCTCAACCTCAGTCTCCAATAATCTGTAGCTTGCATGAGGATTAGTAAGAAGTTGCTTCCTATCTTTGATTCCATTTAGAGACCTACTCATGATTTTGTCTTCTCTTGGTAAAAATGCAAAAGCTATAAAAGATGTTATTTAGGAAAATTCAAGTCAATTGCTAATTTTGGTCTGTGCAATTAAAATTAATGACCAATGGTCACAAATAAGAAAGGACTTCAATAAAAATATTTGACTTACTGACTCTGTCTTCCATGTTGTTCCTTTCTCTGTGTTGTCTTCCTGTGAATAAAAAGAAAATGTGGTTAGATTATTATCTGTCTTTCCCATCTTGGCATTTCTGACCCTTTTATTTTACAAATTCCCAAGATTTCCATGCTAGGAACCTTGAAGGTGCAGTCCCCTGACTAGCTAGAGGATCCATAAACATTGCGGTAAATGAAGTCACTCTGGATGTCAGTACCTGGCCCATTTTCAGACCAGTTACTGCAGCTCTGACTTGAGCATCCCATGGCTGAAGAGATGCTCTCATGGCTGGGCTGAGTCAGTCAGCCCTTCTGCTGTTGGTCCTTATCACTTTTCCTGGAGGGATGTGGCTTTTCCTGCAGAGAGCGATTCCCTGCTCTGTGCTGGGCCATGCCTGGGGAAGGTGGGAAAAGAGAGGGGTTTGCACACTGCCCATAGCAGGCAGCACTCCCTGTGTGTGACACCCTGGCAGCCTCCTTCTGAGAACAGATGTGTTGTCTGGTACAAAGAGCACTTTCCTGGGAAGTGGGAGAGCTGGGTTCTGGGCCAGAGGAGTTTGGAATCAACATATCCCATCTTCCTGGCGAGCACCCAGCCCTCTGACTGTTGTGTAGTATGAGATGGGGCAGGTCTGTTTCTTCTCTTTTGAATTCAGCAGCTGTGCGTAAATCAGTGCAAAATATGGGAGGCAGGAGATGGAATAAGCAAGGTGGAGTTTGGCCCTCTGGCATGTACATAAGGGGTCTCTGAGTCCTCCAAGATGTGGATCTTCCTTCATTTGTTACGTCAGGACCTTACCTTTGATTCCAATATGTGAGTCCCTAAAACAGAATTAGGTTCCCAGGACTTTATCACCCACAGACTATCCAGTGAGCAGCAAGATATGGAGTTGAGTTGGGTTGAACCCAAGGTGGTTTGTCTGCACTGGTGCAATTCCTGTGTGTTCACTCCTATGTGTACAATTTCCTCCTTCCTGCTTTATAAGTATGCACATACCACTGAGGAAATGCAATATAAAGTTGTTTTAGTTACAGCAAGCAAGCGGCAGCCATGGTGATTTTTTGTTTTCTATTACAGGAAAAGAGAAGCTTGCAGGGGTTTGGAAAGGTGATAATCTATTTGCTTTGCAGCATTTCAGAGTGCTCCTCCCTATTTTCTAAGATTTATGACTCTAGCCCTGCATTCTGTTAGACTCAGCTGTAATTATTTTTATTAATGTTTTGAAATATGTTTTGAGGGAAAACACTTTCAGAACTGCTAAACTTTTCCATTCATTTAAAAAACTGTATCTGTTCTTTGATCCCTTGGCTTGCTGAGTCACTTTGTGGGCAACCCAGGGGGTGGGATGCTTATAAAATTTTGAAAATTAAATGAAGAGGTTAGACATATTTCCATGAGCAAAACACACCCTCCAGAAAGGATCACAGACATGGGTGTGGGTTTATTTGAAATCCACTGCCACCTGCTTCTGAGGGATAATGTGAGAAAAGAGACATTTGCTTATGATGAGGACACCTATCCAAAATGGCCTGGGTAGGGTTATATGCTGCAAATGGATGTTAAATTGATGTGATGTTCGAGAAGTTAAGAGAATTTTCAAAAATAGTATAACTCAACTCACATACTGAATTTATTTGTTAAAGATTTCCAGAACCACCAGTCTTAAGAACTTTGCAAACCTTTCAAGCCAATCTAACAACTGCTGTATAAATTCTAACCCTTGAATATTTAGAGTAGAATGAGATGCTTTGAGTCAGACAGTGCATACAAAGCAGTAGTTGAACTCAGTGCAAATATGTTTCTTGAAAGAATTTCAAAAAATGGGAAATTAATACAATTTGAACATGGATATTTGTCCTAAGGGGTAGGGGAGGCAATGCCATTCATGTGGCAAGGCAAATCTCTCTGGTAGTCCACTACACGGTAGGAAATCAGCTTCAGTTTTTCAGAACCAAAGTCCTTGGAAGTTTTTTAAAGCTGCTCGTGTGCTGCTGTGCTGTGCTAAGCTGTTGGCTGCCCAGCGAGGCAGCCGAGCTGTGATCCAGTGGGGATGGCCATGCTTGGTGTAGGTTGTTACCAGATGCTCAAAAGGTGGGTGAACCTCTTGGCATGCTAAGATCTTTTTTCCAATATCTTTTCTCTATCCTTTAGTAAAGAGCCACTTTGTGCAGAGCTAATGCAGGTCTGACGTAAACACAAGACATTGCTTCTGGCTTGGTCCTTGACCAGCTGTTTATCCACCCAGAGATGGTGCTGGTAGATCTCCAGCAAAGTCCTCTGGTGCAAAGCTAAGGAAAGGCAAAGCACAAAGGAGCGCTTTACACCTGAAAATGTACACTTTTGTACATTTCTGTACATATCTTGTACATTAAGGCCTAAATGAGGGTACAACCCCCTCATGCTACGGTTGCCACACTGACTTTGCATACAATAGAAAGATGAACCACAAAGGCTTTGCTCTTAACAGGAGTTTGTTTTGACTAACTTACTTTAGCAGTAAGGAGACATTGGTGTAGCAAGATATGGCTGAAAGGTGTTTGATAGATTACTGCAGAGGGGCTGACTGAAAAGAAAGAGACTGTTGCATGTTTCATATTCAGACAATGAAGCTTTCACTTGCTGCCTGGTTCACAGATGTGGCATTGTCAAATTGCAGGAAAATGCCTGACAGACTGTATCATTGACTATTTTAGGGAGGAAAAAAATCAGAACACACTATTTATAGAAGCCACACAAATAAGTACTGAGTTCTTATCAGACAAAGATAACATTAGTTGTGATTTATCAAAGTAATCTTTATTTTATGGAAAATGGATAATAGGGTGTAATTTAATCCTCTGTGAATGTAATGTATATTTCAAAGGGTTCTTTTTGTCAATAAAACCATTTGTTGTACTTGTTAAACTAATTAGTCTTGTTGCTGTTGCTTAGGACAGGATAAAAGATGCCCGTTAATGAAAAAGGGGAGGAAAAGCTGGGTTTGAAAGTTTGTGAAATATTTTGTACTCATTGCAAGCCAGTTTTCTGATCAAAATAGATTTTGCCTCTCACTGGAAGCTTGTGTTAACTGAGTTTGTGAAGTTTATACATTTTTCTTTTTTAATTTAAAAAAATAAAGGATTGCCCCCAAAAAATTATCTAATCTCTCTGCTTCACCTGCTCCAGGCATCAAGGTCTCCTCCAGCTTTTTTGGCCACCAATGCTGGCACAAGCTGCCAACCCCAGAGCTGAGTGTCGGCAGGGAGGGTGATGTTCCTGGCTGCTTCTCCCTCCTCTCTGCATTTTTTCCACCATGTGCAAACACATTTCAGGAGTCACCGAGAAAGTGAAAAGGGAAGAAAATTGAGCTGTCTAGGTGCATCCTGTGCTGGTCCCTGGACAGCCACACACCTTTCGCTGGGTGAGGGCAAGTTTCGCAGGGACAGAGCATGGGGCTGAAACTCTGTTACAGAGTCTTGGCTCTGAGAGGGCTCCTGGTGGTGCCAGGAGCCAGGCTGTAGAGGCAGGGCATGAGATCATTCTTTGGATCTGCAGTTGACCTTGGAAGATCAGAATGTCAGAAGTGGGTAAGAGTCAGAAGAGGACATTTATTATAATAATTTTTTCATTTTTCCTTAGTGTTCTGATGTCCTTGTTTGTAGCCTGGCAGCCTCATGAACTTTTAATAGGAATTTATGAATGATTTTCAGAGGATGACCTAAAAGACTGGCTAAGCACTTAAAGGTCTTCTCCCTTAGAAATGTCTCAGAAAATGCTCCTCAGAAGGACCAAGTTATGGGGAAATATGGTCTTTTCCTGGTTGTCTGTAGCAGTTTTACATGATCAGGCAAGTTTCTTGATTCTCCTTGTACCCTCTGTTGTAGAAACTGTCCAAGTGCAACATTTCTAATTGTGAATTACTGCATCCAGTGG
Organism: Poecile atricapillus; assembly: GCF_030490865.1. Classification (NCBI taxonomy): domain Eukaryota; kingdom Metazoa; phylum Chordata; class Aves; order Passeriformes; family Paridae; genus Poecile; species Poecile atricapillus. Next base: position 64,443,515 of record NC_081249.1, on the reverse strand, counting down.
TTTCAAAGGACTTCAAATGTGGACACAGAGCTGAGAAGACTTGGTCACGCATCCAGCTCTCAGGGCCCTACTGGAGAGATTGTGGAGCAGATCTGCCCTCTCCAGCCCTTCCCCACCTTGCTCTGAGGACACCTGCCTACTTCAGCAGGAGAGACTTGCCCCTGGTACACAAAGGACAGTTCCTCTGCTGCCCTATTACCCCTGTTCTTTGTGCAACTCACAACTTGGGATAGGGCTGTCCATCTCCTTCTCAGCTGAAAAGAAAGGACAGGAAAATTACCAGACAAGTTGTGGCTTTTACTTCGGGAAATTGATATGGACTGAGAAAATTGCAGAAAGGTGAGATGTGGTATTTTTGACCGGTATTTTTCTGTCCTGCAGAGCCTGTGTTGTCTTTCACAAACAGGTGAGGAGGTATCTGTGGTTGTGAACATGTTCTTCCTTTTTCTTCTTGGAAATCCACTCTCAATTAGTCTGGAACATTAGATAAACTGGTGCTAATGAAATAAAAGGTTTTATTAGGTTACACAACGGTATGCAGTGACTTAGGGGAAAAAGTCAAATATTTACTCAGGCTAACTTTAAAAGAAAGAAAACAGCTAAAGAGATCACTAGTGAAACAGCTGAAAATTACAATTGCATCTGTCAGATAGATTTGTAAATTAATTAGGGAGATAAATGACATAAGGGTGTTACGTGGAGAGCAACTGATGTTTTTTTCCTTTCTATTGTAAGTCTTTGCAGTTACCTCCAAACACCCGCTACATGACTGAACTTTGGATCAACTTTGCAAAACTCTTCAGCATATGATTAAAACCACGTGACTTCATGGGAATGTACTTAACTGTGAGTCCAACAGGTGCTTGAGGCCCAAAGACACCTCTTGTTGAGGGCATGGCTCACACTGATGTCAGGAGCACAGGACTTGGTGCTCAGAGTGATGCTTTTCCGATCAGGTCAAGAAAATTGCTTCAGAAAAGATTAGCTGTGCTGTGGGATTGCTTATCTCCCCCCACAGACACCACAGTAGTGATCAGTTTGGAGACAACTATCTGCTGGAAACTGGAAGCTGAGTTTGTTTGGGTTGGCATAGGTTTAAGTGACTAGAGATACCACCATGGCCCAAAATACCCTTAAACGCCACAATCCTAGCAGAAACAAAATAATTCCATGGGCACTTATCCAGCCAGGTACGTACACACACTCCCGTCTGTGTTTTTCTGGACAGAATGTGTAGGCTGCAACCTTTTCCAGATATTTTTGAGCAATATCCTTCTCAGCATGTCTGGGATGTCATGAGACCTAAGCTCTGCAAATGCCAGCCTGGAGCCCAGCTCATGAACAGCCTGCTGCTCCACGCTCCTCATTCAGCAGGTGCTTACACTGACTGCAGCCACAGCAATGTGAGTTTGTACAGCAAAATTGAGGCTGAGACCCCCTAATTGCCTCTGTCTCCTCCATCTGAAAAACTCAACAGCCAGTGCAAACCCCAAACTGCTGAGCAGAGATGACTGCATGATTTAGTAGGCATAATTGCTCCCATCCCCTGATGTCATCCTGTCTCACCAGGTAAATAAGTACATGATTCTGATCAACACCAGCATTTCTGAGATTGATTTTACTGATTTTCTGGATGCAGAAATGCAGTGAATTTAAAATGTGCTGTTTCAGTACTGAGATTTACAGAAGCAGAAAGTTTTTCGCTTCCCACACACACTTAACCCAGGATGCATTTTCTATAGTCGTGATGTTCTTTGTCTAGAAAAGTTGCTACAAATGTTGCCTAAGTGGAAGCCAGAAGTATAAAATATTTTATATAGCTAAACCAGAGCTGTGTTGCAGGTGACTGAGGTGGGTAGAGTGGCAGAAGGTGAAGCATGGGACTACCTGATTTTTTCCTAACTTGTTTTTCCATTGAGTTCCCAAAGCTGTAGAAACTTCTGCACACAGTTCAGCATGGGAGTAATCTTACTGCATGTACTTCAAATTCAGCAGGTGAATTCAAAAGAAGGGGACATATGCACAATTATGTTCCTGTGACCTCCATCCCACAGGCATGTCAAGGGCTGCAGCTTGCTTGAAGTTTGGTCTCTCAGCAGAGGTAGAGTCTTAAAATAACCTTTAAGAGTGTACCATCACACCTGAGGTTTTTTTTCTGGCTGCAACTGAAGACAGAGAAATAACATTCTTCTGGTCAAGGGCTGACTCCAACAAATGTGCTTAAAGGAAAACTCCCAACTCTCTCCATGGAGAAGACCACTGACAGGGAGGTTTTAACAAACCAGTAGAAAAAAAAAATGTTCTTTTCTGCATTTTGGTGTGTTAAAAATATGAGCAAAAATTTATACATGTAAAAATGTATATATGTATATTGGCCAGTGTTTACAGTTTCTCAGATTTAATAGATTAATCTATTCACTGTATTTTTTATCCCTTCCTAAAAGGAAAAAGAAACAAATTTTATAATAAACTGTTTAACTTGGATATTGATGCTGCTTGGTGTTAAAAGAGCACAGAACATGGAAATCCCCCAGTACCCTTATTTTCCATTTATCTGTTTTCTAAACCATACTTTTCAATAGTCCATATATTTAAGGCTTAATCTTCACAGCATGTCCTGATTTCTGCTATGCAAATGGAAATACACAGAGTGCTGTGAATTTAGATCCGTATTTTTATACGATGCCTATTCTTTCTAGTTTCAAGACATAATACAGAACATTTGCAGCTTCTTTACAACTCTCCTATATAGACATTGTTATTTTAGAGTCAAGCTGTTAAATGTGTTGCCTGTGACTGATTCCTTCTGAAAAGTCTTTACTGCAGCAATGATCAAAAGCAGGTTTTGGTCCAAAAAAGCCTAATGGAGAAAGAAAGCAGGAGAAAGCAACCTGTGCAATGTACACTTTGAATGCAACAGAGCAAGAGTTAGATTAAATACTTTGATCAGAAGGTGAAAAGCAATTTGGTTTGGCAGTTTATATCACACTGCCTGTAGATCCCAGCTCCTGAGAACAGGAAACCCTAAAATCACAAGTCAGTAAAGAAGAGATTCCCTAGAATCAGAGGAAGTGTGAGGGATGGGAGCAAGGAAAGATATGGTTTGCAGGAGGTCATGACATGGAAAATGCTCACCAGAGGCAAAGATTACTTCAGGCAGAAATTAAGATACAAGTGGTCCAGAAAATGCGACAGGAAGCTGCTGCAGACCTTGATGGCAGAATGAAAAGACAGAGGAAAGGCTGGCAAGCTCAGATAAAGGAGGAGGTTGCATTCTGAGTGATGGGGACAGGGACTGTGCGGAGGCTGCCAGGGCACAGGGAAGGAGGGAAAGGTATTTCTGCAGACAGCAGGGCACTCTTTCTTCCACAGTTTCATAAAGGTAGGGAGGGAGAGTGAGAGGCAAGATCAGAGGGTACTCGCTGAGCAATGAAACGGAGAGGAGAAATTAACGGGGAGCTAGTGATCATTCCAGAGTGAGGGATCCTGCCATGTGCTAGAAATGGCAGACAAGAATAAAGGCTTTTCAGGTTTCAGGTAATGACAGTTCAGACAGGCCCATCTCTGTCAGAAACATCAATACAGTGTATTGCAGATGTTCACATGCCAGGCACAAAAAAGAAAACACCCTTCATTTAGAAAACACCCGAGTCACGTTCACCTTTCCATAAACCTCCAAGCCACAGCTGGCACGGTCCTTGTTCCTGTTTGCAGTGCCACAGGCTGTGTGATGCAGCCTACAGGTGATGGAGGCAGGTGGGTCCGTGCCTGTCCCCTGTCCCTGTACAGAAGATGGAAGGACTCCAGAGAGCCTTGGAGGATGCTTGGGAGAGGCAGTAGGGATGCATTCTGTCAGTGGGACCCTTTCTGCTTTTGGCACCGGCACTGGAAGTGAGTGAGGTCTGAGTGAAGAGAAGGGGAAGTGAGCAGAACAGATGGAAACTGCCCTGCCTGAGCCCCAGCAACCCTGATGCCATTGTTTGCTAATGATGTGGAGCTGTTTGCTTGGAGCAGGGGTACAAGCAGGGGAGAGGTTTGCAGAGCCTGAAGTGGAAACCCGAAACAGCGAAGCAGGAAATCTGGGTTTCTTTCGTGGTTGTCACCACGGGTGGGGAAGGCACTTAATCTCTGTGCTTCAGTTCCCCGACTCTGAATGTTGTAAACGCTCGACTGGAGTCAAGAATAGGCACCGGCCCTGGCGAGGTGGGAGGAGCCCGAACACACACACGTGTGAGGAAAGGACCTCTCCACTGCCTTCTCGCATCCAAAACCACAGCTCTGAATAAGCAGATATTGTATTACCCTGATGCTGGCAGGCTAATCCGAATTTTTCCTCTCTCTCTGTGCCCTGTTACCGGCCATAAGGTGCAGGAGAATGGCAAGGAGGAGGCTCTGCTTGGCCCTCCTCCAGCATCCCCTTGCGTCTGCTTGCAGCAGGAGATTAAATTTGCTTACCTGCCCTTCTTACTCTGCCTCTCCAGCAGCGTTGCAGATGGATGCCAGGCTTCTGTCCTCATATGAAACACCATTTAGCAAAGATTAGGAGATAGTAAAGTGGTAAGAATAGTTGCATACTTAAATACTAAAAGAGGTCCTAAAGCCAGAACAAGCAGCCTAGCCTCAAATTATTCAGAAGGTAGCTTGGGTCTAAAACATGGATACGTGTCTGTGGAGGACAATTCCAGGGTTAGAAACATCTACAGGACCACAGTTTTCACTCTGCCTAAGAATTAACCCAAAGTAATTGCAGCTTTAAGGCTTTGCTTATATTTTTGGTGCTGTTAATGTTGAAAGAGATTATTTCTTCATTTTCCACCTAACCAGATGAAAATTTTCACTGAGAGCTGTGTCTGCTGTATAAATAACTGTTTCTTGTACATTAGAGGCGGAAGTGACTTTCTCCAGCCCTTTATATGCTGGTTCATCCTACAAAGAAATTGTTAAGATGGTCATGGGGAGTAGAGATGGGGAATGGGAGTAAAGATAGCACAGATATTTACCCTTGCCTAGGCTGTCCTTATAAATACTTAAGATGTTTGACCTAATAACTGAAGATTTTTTTTTTACATTATACATCCTTTTCCTATTTTCTTTTCTTCTTCTGCCCTTATCTTTTCAATATCATAATTATCTGACTTTCTTTATCTTGTCACTTTGACTCCCTTCTTTTGTTGCTAATGCAGTTTCCTTCTTTTGCCTCACTTCCCTTGTGAAGACTCCTTGCTTTTGTGCCCTTTTCCAGGAGCATCATCATCTATCACAAACTGCAGATTGTATCTTTCAGCCTTCTCCCGTAGTGGTTGATTTTAATCCTTAGTCCTAGTCACTTGTGACTAATTGGATTGCTTTCATAAAATGATAGGCATTTGCACTGGGAATTTACCCTGTGGTAATCTGAATTTAAGTAGCTCCACTCTGAGTTGTTACTACTTTCAATCAGTTACTATTCACTGTGAAAGATCAGGTTCAGGGTGGGTTTTCTTCTAACTTCTTTATTTTGAAGACCATTAAGGTATATTCTCTGGAAGAGGGGCTTTATTTTTTAAACTTTTCCTTAATTTTGTTTTTGTTTTCTGTTTTTGTTATTTTTTTTGTTTGTTTGATTTGTTTGCTTCTTTTAATAGCAACAAAACCTAGAAGAGAAGGTTTTGATTTAATTTCCCCCTCTTCCTGCATCCAGCAGTTGCTCAAGCCCTTTCTACTGTTTTCTATCTCTTGGCTCCTTGCCCCCTGGAGCTGCCTGGGATTTCCTTAACACATGGCACTGTGCCAAGCAATACCTTCCCTAAGGCCCCAGTATCAAATCTCTAGCTGCTCTAAGCACCATGTTCTTCCTGTGCTCATTAGGCTACATCTTCACTTTTCAGTGGCTTTTCTGTTTCTTGTGCAGTACTGCTTTTACTTCCAGACATTTTAGAATACTGATCAGCTTCTCAGGCTGTCTGTACTTGTTTTGGTGGGAATTTCTGTTATTTTTTAGTTGATGGTTTTGTTTTTAATATATAGATCCTTTATCTCATACTGATGGAAAGAGCCATCCTGTAAAACCTTGGTGCACCCTTGGATCTTGTACAGATGAGTATGTGTTCTCCACACCTGAAGGAAGATACAGTAGAATCAAAAAAGCTATAGGGAATGGCAATTAAAATGATGAGGAGAATGGAGCAAATGCTTATGAAGAGGAACTGAAAAGGCTGGATCACACTGATTTGGAGAAGAGAAGGCTGAGGAAGGATATGACAGAAGCTTACAAAACATGAAGGGGACAGTAAAGGGAATAAAAAGCTATTGTTCGCTTCATCCATCAATAACAAAAGTGTAGGCACTCAATGAAATACAAATTAATTTATAAAAATTTGGTAAATTTGTTCCCACTGGAGGTTGTGGAGATGGACAGTATAAGATGCGAAGGGACTGGAGTAAAAAAGTCGTGAACGACAGATCAATAACCAGATCCTAAAGAAAAGAAGCCAGGACATCCCCTCTAACTTCCCTAATCCTGTAATTGCTGTGTGGGGTGTTACACAGACAGTGGGGCACCAAGGCTTGTGTGCTGTGCCCAGAGAGCCAGGACACACAGACTCTGCTCTGGTCTGATCTCATCTGGTCCGGGAGGGTGTTTCCTGCACTCTCCTGCCTTTCCTGTTTACTGCTAGAGATCATTAAACAGCAGGAGTAGCACCATGCAGAGGGAAGAAAGATGAGCAGCGTGGCCTTTTGGGGCGGATGAAAGCTCAGAGGATGGAAGAGTTAATAGGAGTCAACAAAATTTCAGAGGGCTCAGGTGAGACTGAGACACTGGGATGCTCAGCAGGAGAAGGCAGAGGGAAGATGTGATGCAAATGGGGCTCACCTTCTACCCTAAACTATCTTCTTAGATAAAAATGGCAAGAGAGGAAAACTGATTTGTAGTTTTGCCATGCTGCAACTCATTGTGGGTTGTAGTGATAATGAAAATAATCCAGAAAGGAAATACATGGTGCTCCTGCAAACTGTTAAGAAATAGACCGGCTGTGTGTTAAGGAGAAAATTTGTTGCACACGAAAGGATACTTTGTGATTAAAGCCAGTTTCTGGTTTTACCCAGCCTTCCTGCATGGGCTGGCTAGGGCTGCTCAATCTGTAATTTAAAAAAATAATACCTGTGCCCCCTGTGTCTTTAGCCTTGTCTGCCCAAACTGTGAGCAGTTACCACCAGGGACCTGCTGTTTGTATCTTGTACCTGAGAAACATGATTTAATTGAGCATGTAATGCTATTCTATAAGCACTTTTTCCTTTGAATGAATGTGCTGTAATGTCATAGTATGGAAATCCAGTAAATACATCCACTGATGTTGTAAGGTGGTAAAATCATAACTGAGCAAGAGAAACATTTTCGTGTTGTGTATAATCAACCCCTGGGAGTCAGAAACACGGAGGTTTTAAACCACCACTGAGCATGTGCAAGGTGAGTATCAGAAGTTTGTCATGGTGAATAAACATTCTGCAAGACACAATATACTTCATGTTTAGAAAATCTCTAGCCTGTACTGGAGCTGAGGACCTTGTGTGAAGGTGTATCTCTTACCATTCCCCTTCATGAAATCCTGACCACCCTGCTTGGCCCTTCTCCCAGACAATTGTAAGCAGGAGGGGAGTCAGCTCAGCTTTAGATCTGGTCCAGGATGGCAGATTTGTAACTCCAGTTTGTTTGCAACACAGAGAATGTTAAAATATGCAAGCACATAATCAGTAACCAAAGGATAATCTTTTAAAAAACAGATTTTTAATTTTTTTTTTTTTTGTGTATGTGTGCAAGCCTCTTCCCATTGTCAGCATTTCTGCATGATTCCTGTTTACCTTTTGCTAGGGAGTAATTTCACAATCAGCTTCAGCTAGTTCATTTTCCAAAAACCCAAGCTGAAACTTAAAATAAAATTGACTTATAAAAATAACTCCAAAATATGCACAACATAGGAAAAAAAAAGGAGGGAAAGGTTTGCCTTGAACCCTGATAAAGAGGTGAAGTGTAATACTGCCCTGCTCCCTATTTACCCAATTCAACAGGCAGCTGTGTTTGGTCCAGCCAAGTGAAAAGAGCAGCAAAATGTTCTTGTTTATATTGGGGCTCCTTTAAATCTGTTTTGGCGGCTGTTTGCTTAGCTCTAATTTATCAGAAATGAAACACCAGGAAAGAGTGGTTCCAGTTGAAAACCTTGAGGCAGGGATTTCTGCAGGCATCAGTGGTGCTGGCCAAAGGTGTTCAAAAAATCTGTCTGAGTCTCAGCCAGACCCAGGCATTGCTAATCCCCACACACGGAATCTGCGGGAATTTGGGAAGTTAAAGGCTGGACACAAGTCAGAGGTTGTAAAAACAGGACACTTGACTCCTGTTTTGTGGCAGATACTTGTGTTAGTATCTTTCTCTCCTACAGAAATCTTCCATCTGCCTGTGTTAGTGAAAACCCACCAAGAGCCAGGCTGGCCCCAGCAACAAGTCCCTTCACCACTGACTCCTTCTCAAACATTTCTATCATCTAAAGCTGATGGTGTCTTTTTAAATGCAGCCCTAGCCCTAATGCAAGCAGGAAAAAAAAAAAAATCAAACAAACAAACAAAAACTCCGCAATTTCTTTTTCCCTACTATTCGACCTGTCAGAACATCAGCACTGGAGAAACTGGATTCCTTTCATTTCAGCAAGGGGAGGGGAAGCACTTTTATCACCTTTTCACATCATGACTGAGGATTAAAAAAAAAAAAAAAAAAGGAAAGAAATGTTTCAAGTTGAGTGAATCCTCTGGAGGTGCTGCAATTTGTCAGATTACATGAAGGTTTTCTGAAACTTTTGAAACATTTTCAGATTAAAGACTTTCTTGGAAACTGATGTCACTCTCTCCTTCTACCCAAGGACTGTAAAGTGTAGCCTGAAATTCATAGCATTTGGACAACAGGGAAAGAGATCCCCATCCCAGGATATCATTATTGAGTGCACCCCCAGCACATTTGCAGGTGACACCAAGCAGAGTGGTGCAGTTGTGAAGGACAGGACGCCATCCAGAGGGACCTGGACAAACTCACAGGAACCTCATGAGGTTCAACAAGGCCAAGTGCAAGGTGCTGCACCTGGCTTGGGGCAACCTCCACCATCTTCACAGGCGGGGGGATGAATGGACAGAGAGCAGCCCTGACAAGAACTTGGGGTGCTGTTGGGGGAGAGTCTGGACACGGCAATGTGCACTTCCAGCCCAAAAAGCCGAACATGTCCTGGACTGTATCCAAAGCAGTGTGGGCAGCAGGGTGGGGGAGGGGATTCCGTCTCTCTGCTCTCATGAGACCCCATCTGCAGTGCTGCATGCAGCCCTGGGGTCCCCAGCACAGGGAGGACATGGACCCGTTGGAGTGAGTCCAGAGGAGGCCCATGGAGATGATTAGGGGAATGGAACACCTCTCCTATGGGGAAGGCTGAGAGAATTGGGGTTGATTAGCCTGGAAAACAGAAGGCTTTGAGGGGACCTAACTGTGATCTTTCAGTACCTTGAAGGACCTTCCAAGAAAGGACGGGGACTTTTCACAAGAGCATTTAGTGATAGGACAGGGGGGAATGGTTTCAAACTGAAACAGAGTAGGTTTAGATATAAGGAAATAATTCTTTACAGTGAGGGCAGTGAGGCACTGCAACAATTTTCTTAGTGAAATTCTGGGTCCTCCATCCCTGAATGTGTTCAAGACCAGGTTGGATGGAACCTATGGCAGGTGGATGGCAATTAAATTATCTTTAAGGTCATTTCCTACCCAGTCCATTGTCTGATTCTGTGACTCTCTGACTGTCCTTTAACCTGCAGATTATAGGAGCCTGGACTGAATATATTTCTTGGGGTAAAGTTGCTACCTAACCTTTGCACTTTCAGTCAGTCTGTTTTGTATCTGCACTGTTGATTTTTGCTCATAATAGTCAGCCACAGTTGTGCATAGTATTGTAATTGCTACCTGCGTAACCTCTGTGGTTTCAGGTTATCAGAAGAACACCGTGCTATTGAGATACTGCTCAAAAATGCAAATATGCACTGTGAGAATGCCCAGAAAATATGGTTTCCCATCAGACTTCTATTTTTGCAAAGGAAGATAAACATTAAACAGTGGAAAGAACAAAAACATGATGGGAGTTGAGAGCATGAGGCAACAGGAGAAGATAGAAAAGTTCTTTCAATGAAGGCTGAAAAACAACAAATACACTTGCCTTGAAAGCCACAGACATTGTTTCCACGACAGTAGCTTTCACACAGGGGCCTTGGGCTCAATGTAATCTTACAAGGTATTTTTAGATGAGGGTGGCTATTGCTGCTATCAGTGTCCAACCTCAGCTATCCCTTAGTGGGCCAGTTCCTTGCTTACCTTTCAAATCTCTTGCCTTGGCCTTCTCAAATAGCTCAGATTTCTGAGTTTTCTGTATATGAGCAGATTTCCCCAACTAGTTGATGCAGTCTGTGAAGAAAGTCTGTGAGTTCAAAGAAAGGCTTAGACAACACCAATATGGACAAATCCAGAGGTGAAAGAAAAAAAGCTGGAAGACCATTTAGAAGGTGTAACTGTGAAAAGGTGAACAATTCCCTTCTTCTTCTTCTCTGCCCTTTTTGTACCATTCAGGCAATGTGGACTTTATCAAGGTGATATTTTATCTATAACTTCGTGAAGTTAAGACTATCATTATCTTCAAATAGTTGACAGCTGAAAGGTTGTGATCACCTAAAAGCTACTTTGCAAAGCATTCTTGGTGCAACAAAACCGTCATGAAAAAAAGAAGTAATTCAAATCTGAGACAACTGCAATGCAACAATTCTGCACTTGGAAATAATTTCTAGCAATGAATTGATGTTCATTTACAGGGATGGGACTAGGGTCCAAAACAGAATTAGCAGACAGAACATCTTGCTCAGTGGGGCTAAGCCCTTGTCCAAAGTGGAGAGAGGAGAGGGGACAGTGTGGCAACATGAGGTTTGAGCAGGCCCTCGGTAAGGCAGTCTTTGGAACAGCCTGGAACATAAATCTTTGTGTGGCTAAAGCCACTTCAGCTGTAAAAGTTGCCACCAAACTGACATATGATTGATAGCTGATAGCACCTTTTATCTTACACTGCCTGAATCACCTTCATTACAATTAGCACACCAAGAGTAGCTTGTAAATTAGGGGTGCAATTGTCTTAACATCCCAACAGTCAAGAGAGAGAAGAATGAAACTCCCCAAATTAACCCCAGCTTCCTGGAGGTGTGTCTCCTTCTCATGGAGTGTGCACCTACAATCATGAGTCAGCTACCCCTTTTTGGTATCCAAACTTAAGTAAGAGAAAATTGGTTTGGAGGCCATTCTCCAAACATTCAGAAGGCAGCAATGGTGAAGCAGGGTCTGTGTCACACAGGGATGAGTGTGCAAGAAAGGGTACCAAGGCATGAGGAGCCTTGTATGGCTGGAAATAGAAATGAAGAGCTGTGTCTGCAGCAAGGCTATGCCTTCTGACAACGTTTACCAGTAGATCTCCTCTCTGGTGCCCTTTTCAAAGATCATACAGTCCTCCTCAGCCATGTATCCAGGTGTCTTCCAGAGGACACTTGTGTGCCCACCACAATCTGCCATAACAGACTCTCTCAATTTCATCCATAACCCAAAGGAAGTTTATTTCAACTGCCCAGCAATGACCATTGCAATGATAGATAAACTGGTGCTTGTTCTCCTTAGAGAGAGAGAGATGGAGCCAGTGCCTAGGTCCAGCACTATGGATCAGAGAGAATCTTCAGATTTTATTGTACAGCTAATAAAACACGGGGTGTGCATCAGTCCTGCTGCACCTTCCTCCCTCTTTGTTCATATCCTACGGTCAGGAATGTTGATGTATTTTCTGTATAACCACCCAGCTCTTTCAAACCAGAAAACTGACTGCTCTTCCCTTCGAAGCTGTGGAGAACTGCTGCCAAGTAAAAGTAGAGATGTGTCTGGTGCTGCAGTGAAGTATGAAGATGAGGATAGATTACCTCTCCTTTCTGAGAAAACTGGGACATCTCATTCCTTCTTTAATCTCAGAGCTTTATGATACCCTTCTTGATTTCCATAATATTTCAAAATGTTTGGGGGGGTGTTGGGGATCGCTTGGAATGGATCCATTTTTGTACACTTCCTTAGGTGAGTGTCACTACATTAGAAACAGGATCTCTGGGCTGCACAGGTCTGTCAGTTCTCATCTTCTTAACATGCTCACATTTATTTTTGTGCCAGTATTTTCCACTTGATGAAAGAGCTTTTTGGAATTTTACTCTAATATATTCACAGGCAACAAACATATCTATTCTCTGTCTTTGATTTGCAAGACTAAACAAGCTGGCAGCTTTCTCTGTCCATTCATAGAAAAGGTCTCCTTTCCCGTAAGCATCCCACACTGTGAGAACTCTGCTTGGAGAAGCCAAGGAATTCCTATGATGTGCATAGAAAATTACCAGGCACAAAACATTTCTGAAAAATACTGTGGTTTAAAGCATTCTATAATCAGCATTTTTTACTTTTCCTTCTTAACACATTGAGGTTACCTATTAACCTATTATTATAGATGTCCTAAAAATAAATTCAAATTCTTAAAATGAAATGTCAAGAAATAGAAAATATATAAAATAATTGTAACATCTTTTAAAATCTAAGCATTTTCAGTAATAGAATTTTAATGAAACACACAACCTTACGTTACAAGTCAAAATAGCATTAGTAGTTTCAATGATGTTTTAAATTAAGCTGATTTATACATGTGTTATTTAATATCTCTAAGCAATATTTGCCTCGTTTCATATAGACTTCAGTTCGCTTTTGGCAGTTTATATATAGTAGCTAACTCCTTAACACATTTGTGAATGTGATTAATTTATTTTTAGTTGTTTATGGCAAGTTAATATGTTTCTATAAGTAGCAATGATGGTAAAATTCTCCCAAAGCACGGCAGTTACAGATGCAAGTATTATAAAGACTAAATAGTGTGTATCATCTTATAAATTTGTCCTTGAGATAATACAAAATGAGGCACAGTCAGTTAAGATATTAATCCTGTATGTTTAAAGTCCCTGACAATGAAACTATTTTATGAAATAGCTTTTAAGGCAGTTATAAGAGCGGTTCTGTCTCCATTAACACCCACACACACATTAAGCAAGCCTCCATTTCACTTTGATAATTTTAGAACTGGATGGCTTTGTTATGAAGCTGAGAAAGCAACAAACTCTGTGTTTCTTTTGTGCTGCCTGCAAAACGGGGGAGATGATCTCCAAAAGCAGGTGTCCCTTATATAAAAGCGAGCCACGGACAGCAGGGCTTGCACCCAGGTGATGCCTCTGTGCCTCCTGAGGAGCTGCTGCAATTTGGTCACGGGGACCATCACTGCTGGGACCCCGTGCTAGCCTTTTGCAAACGTTTGATGCCACAAAAATGGTCTGCTCATGACAGAGGTGTGACTGGGCACAAAACTGCACATCAGAGGCTGCATCGCAGCGTCCATTCCAGTTCACCCTGGAGGGCAGATTTATGTAGTACACATAGCTATAGATCTATCTATGCACAGTCACACGTGCTTTAGCATGGAGCTCCCGTGAGATGCTTACACCCAAAGTGATGGTCTGAAGAGGTAGGGAAAGGCTGTGGGAAAAAGCAGACCTGAGGCAGACCTCGGCAGGATGTGGCTGCAGCAGGTACTGCGAGTGCTTTGACTCTTTTCTCTGCTTTGCCTACTCTTACCAAGCTGCTGTGCTGCCACCACGGATCCCCTGGTTTATGGCTCTAGAGCTGGGATGCTGTAAGTATGGCTCAGGTGAGCACCTAATTCCCAGTGGAGCTCTAGCAGGAACTGGATCTTCAGACTTATCTCCCTCTCTCCTCTCCCCCCTCCCTCTCTCATCTCCGCTTCTCCTTTGCTCTTACAGCTCATTAACTCACTGATTTCAAGCTTGGTCCCAGCAGATTCTCACAGAGGCAGTACTCACAGAGCAGTAGCTGAGCTGCACAGACAATTTGTGTGTTATTATTGAAAAGGAGTTGCTGCTGATCCATTGACAGGAGGGCAAACGAAGAGACAACATGTTCTCCCCTCCTTTCTCTTCCTTCCCTCCCTCCCCTGCCCTTCTTTTGGTCAGTAAGAGGGAAATAGCTTGTGCCACTCAACGAGGATAAGGCACCAATATGGGTAATGAAAATATGCACAATTCTATGATATGAGATGAAAAGCTTAGGCACAGAAGCACTCAGGCTTAGGGGAAAAGCCTGGCTTGTAGCTCGTGGGCATTCAGAAGAGATCCCCAGCGGCTTCAGTTGATGCTGTCTGGTTTCATTTGTTTGCAGATGGAGCAAGTGTTGCTGTGGCAGGAGGTAGACTGGTGGTGCCAGAGCAGTGTGGCTGTGAGGGTGTGGCCCGCGGGGGTCTGTGCCCCGCACACTGCTGTGAGAACCCCAGGCACCTCTCCGCTCCTTTCATGGCCATGACAAGGAGGGCTACCTGGAGAAGTTATCATGCATCTATGCCTGTGTCCATCTCATAGTTTGCAGTGACAAAAACAGCAAGACAACCTCTTCAGAGAAATACCACCCAACAATGCTAGAGTTGCTGGGTACACAGAGCAACTGTGGGATTTTTTCAGTTAATGATTCAGGTGCTCCTGCGGCCCCATGTTGACCCCAGTCTGACATGTTTCCCCATGTCAAAATGAGATCCCTGTCAGGAGAAACTCCAACATACCCACAGCACTGAGGAGGAGTCACTTCTCTAGAGCTTTAGCTATCACAAAAGCTGTCTGAAGGCAAAGCAGAAGAGCTACTGGTTACCACTGGTCCTGCCGGGTTTTGTGTTGGTGTCAGCCAAATCTCTTCAGGATGGCACATGAGGGATGGGTGCAGAGGGGAGTAACTTTACTCCACCAGAGGCTGGAAGGAGAGCACAGAATAGCAGGGTGGGAATCAGGTGTGGAAATAAATTAGCAAATAAATTAGCATCCTGTCCCCAGTGGGAAAAGTGTTCTCATACTGCTTACAAAGACAGCAGAGAAGATGGGTATTTCTGGGCCACCACCCCGTGCAGGGAGGGGTGGAGGGCAGCCAGCTCAGAAGGAAACCCTGCAGCACCAGCGGCTTCTGAGCAGAGGAAGTCCCTATCATGATGGCTCTTGCTCTGCCCTCTTGGGCATAACTATTTAGACTATTCATTTCCCAATGTTTGCTTTAGAGTAACAGATAGATGCACCACATGATATTTACTTGTGTTTTGCCTTGGTGCCAAGTACTATTACCCTGTATTCTCTGTGTTGAAATGGAACAGGGACACCACCTGCTAGCTGAAGTTTATTCCCCCCATGCACAAGACAGAAAGAAATAATTTTTTTTCTGCAGTCTTACACACAGGAGGATGAGCAAAACCCCACCCAAGTAGGGTTACACTTCAGAAACTCTTAAGCACATCCGCTTTACAGCAGCATGTGCCTAAATGATTTGCTAAATCAAGACCTTCAAATGGAGCCAAAGCCATTTCAGGAAAAAGGTCCCAGTGCCAGCAATTAAACAGGGACTAGCCAGGTCCAAATTTTTTTGTGTTAATTATAGGAAGGCATTTTATCTGCTAGTGCATTCTTTCAAGTCATACATATAACTCTTCCACAAGTAACCCAGGAGGTCAAAAAAATATTTCACAAAGCTGCCAAGGTGCAAAGACACAATAAGAGGAAAATTTTTTTTTTTCCATTAAATGGCAAAACCAGAAAAAAGGGTGCCACTTCTCTGGAAATTGCATTTGCTCTCCTGCTCCTCTGAGGCTCTTCTAGGAAACAGGACTGGGTTCCTTCGGTTCCCTTTGAAGAGGACAATGTCACTGAATTTCAAGCCATTCATTTGCAGAGACCAAAGACAAATATTTTCCTGAACTTTGACTACCTCAATCAGGGAAAAAAAAAGTTTATAAACACACTGATGTTATTGATGACATACTTGGCTGAAATCACAAAGGCTTATCAGTATTCAGGGGTTTCTGAAGTAGGGTTTGTAAATGTCTAATATGTGTGTAAGTGAGCTATTTCCTGTAAATCAATGTACCTTACTTTAGACTTCAGCTTAATAGCAAACATACCCTCCAAAACAAATGACACAATCATTGCTTTATCTCTACATGAACGCTGCCCTATACCATTCTGCTCTTTTGTCTTTTTCTTCCAGCAGAAAATCCGTATTCGTCATAAGCTTCAATTAAGGTAAATGAGCGCTATAAATCTGGAACCCCTGAATGTATAATGAGCAAACAAAGGCTGGTTTCTTGGATGTTTTTATTAAGAGGATGTACCTTAATGAATAGATAGCAACAAATGCTAGAGATGACCGCAGCATGGCAAAGTGGGGGCTTGCTTTATATGGTTTTAAGAGTGCTTATTCTGATAATTTAGGAGACCAGAAGAATAACATGGAGCAAACACACTAGTTCAGAGATCAGGGAAAGAAAACAACCCCATTTCTTCTTGTCCTTCAGAAGGCAGGTGGGTAGAGGTTTCTGTACTCTGGATTTCTGTTATTAGCAACATTTCCATGGCCAGTCCCCCCTGCAAAGTGATGTAAACAGAAAATATCCTGAACTTGTTAGAACCCAGCCAGTTTATCAGACCTTCATTTGCCTTTGTCTATTTTTCAGAGCTGCCATGTGGAAAGCACACTGTTGGCAAAGCAGCAGAAGCTGATTGAACTGGGTCTCATGCCACTGGTGTCTGGTCCACAGCTCCATCTTGCCCTTTCTTTCCAAGCCAGAGCCAGGATCTAATGCACATCATTTGTCCTATGCAGCTTCAGACATGAAGTTGGCAGAAGGCAGTTTGTCTGTCTCTTTCACAGCTCATAGGGTGCCCCACTGAATCACCATAAAGTGGGAACCTCCAACACCGTGAGCTTTCCCTGTTCTATGAAGAGAGGTAAGCAAGCAGCCCAGCCTTGCTGTCCCAGGAGCATTGGCACGTCACAGGGTCCCTCGGGAGATTGACCCTTGGGCCCTGCTCGCTGTCACATGCTCCGGGTGAGGCAGGTAAATATGTGATGTGGTGCTCTTTGGACAAGGGCTGTTTGACAACCTCTAGAAGAGATTGAGGCTCTTGTTTCACAACTGAAGGGGGGAAAGTGAAAACATTTGGGAATTGGCCCTGTCTGAGTACACACATCTCTCTTGCTAAATGGGATGTCTCAATTGCTAAGTGTTCAGCAGCATTTTCATCAGTAATATAGTGTTACACAGAAACATCTTACACAGAGCAAAAGACAAAAAAACTCACCCCAACAAGTAGTCAGGGCTTAAGACCACTTTGAGATTTATGAATTTGAAATTATCTTCTCAAAATCAAAATGGATGGCCAGAGAGAGGGAGGAGATGGCCTGGACCATCTCACACATCTGACACTAACCAGGCAGAGCAGAAACTAAACCAGACCTCTCTGAGCAAATGCAGAACCTTCCTGCCAGCACTGCTTCCCTGTGTGGATTCTCTAATGTCCAAACAAGAATTAGTTTATCAGCCATCACCTCCCTTCACGACAATTCTCAGTCAAAAGGGAAGAGTTAAACCACTGGATTCACAGGTTATGGAGACAGCAGAGATACACTTATACCTGTAATTTTTCTAAGATTATGTATCAACCTTAGGAAACAAGAGTTATTTATCTGCTAGAGAAGAAGATGGTACAGCAGCTATTCCTGAAGTTGGAAGTGCTTACTGAAAAACCTAGCAGTGTGTACTCCACTAGCTAAGAGGAATCTTTGCCATATATCTTCACCCATACAAACAGCAAAGGATTTGCCCACTCCTCTCCCTGATGAGCACAGATGCATGCACAGCTCCCCACTTGGTGATGTCACTGAGATCAAAGACAAAATCTCCCTGCTCTTGGGTGGAGCAGTCGGGTGCATAGTGAGCTCCTGTCCAGCCATGCCGTGTAGGAGAAGGAGGTCATCAGCATGGTGAACAAATGTAGGTAAAATCCACACACACATCCCTTGTCTAGGCCCTCCATGCATTTCATGCAGCATGGATGCAGGATAGCCACCTTCTGGAGAACGCTGTGTGTTTGTCCATGGCATGGTCACCATCATTGTAAGGCATCACAGTGCCCTGCTGTGTTGACACTGCACTGGAGAGCTGGACACACAGCACCATGCTTTAAATCTTCCACTCTTTTCACCAGACACCTGTTCTTGTGCCATTAACCCAATCAAAATTTGTCTCAGTGAACACCAGGGACATTTCCCTGGCAATATGACTGGGACAAGAAATCCACTGGGCCATAAGGTGCCCAGAATCTGTGAAACCTGCTTTCATCACCATCGCTTGGGAACTTTGGCCATGATTTTGCATGGGTCTACTGAAATTCGCCATTCACAGGGGACTGATTCAGTGTGTTGTGCAGGGACAGGGATGCAGATGGACCAAAACATCCTGAGCCACTTCTCTTCCTGCCAGCTGGGCACAACTGGGGCCATCCTTGGGTCTGGAAAAGTCTAATGCTCTGTCAGGAAAGTGTGCTTGAAGGCCTGAAACTCTCCTTTGTGAAGGCTCCATGCATGGCTGAGGTCAGGCTTGAGGTATGCTGGGAGAATTAGGAATTAATTCCCTTGCTGCAAGCTCAATGAGGGGGATTTTCTCCATAATATCTGAGTGCTGTTTTATAATAAGAAGCTAATTACTTTAAATGAAGTAAGGCTCAGTGCAACTAGAGAATTAAATGTAAAGTATAATCATGCCTTGTATCAACAGGACAGCAAGTAATTGGCTACTTTCCTGCAATTTTCACCTCAGCTCACCTCAGTATGCAGTCACTTCACTGCTCTGCCTCAAACTTCATCTCTGTGCCAAGTTAATAAGGGTGCAATCTTTTCCATTAATTTTAAGAGGTTTTGGAGCAAGCCCTGCACATGTGGGAATTACAGCTGCAATGTGGCAGTGCTGCCTGCTGTCTCTGAAGCTCTCATTCACAGAGCTCATCACACACCAGTCCATAGGCAGGAAGCCAGAAATGCACTTGTTAGCTCCTTGTAGATACACCTGCGAGGTGATTACAGCGGCAAAAATGGATTTTTGTGAACTGGTAGTCACTGAAAAAGCCAATGCTCTTCACAGATGCAGGCCACTGGGTCTGACCCAGTAAAGCAAACCAAGGTGAGATCAAACCATTCAACTCTGTCAGCTCATGAAAGCATTTAAGCAGCACTGTGTTTAGTACCATATAGTGAAATGAAGAAATTAGCGTGTTTCTAATAGTTACAGGAAACTGATACTTCCTTTTCTATTCATACTCCAGGATACTTCGGGCTTCTCCAGGCTGACTATGTCTGTCTGCCTGAAAAATGTTGAACCTGCCTTGGCTGTTTCCTTGAGCAATGTGGCGACAACCAGCTGGGGAATACTTTCAGTTACTGATCCTGATGTCTATTTTTGGAGTAATTTACTGAATATATAATATTTCAACAATCACTGAAGCAGACCCTGGTCCCCAGCTACCAGTTTACAAATCCTATGGATTTTCTGTCCTCATCTCTCAGTTAATGTTTAAATATTGATTAGTTATTCTATATTGATAAATATTTAAGTGAGAGAGGTATGCTTCTGAGGGCTCTTACAAGAGAGATGGTTGAGGAGAATTAAAAAGAGAGAAGTTGATTTGAAGCCAAATGTAAATCACAGTGAGGATATGACCTGGGTCTCTTATCCCTTGGATGAACAGCCTCAGAGCTCTAGAATTAAGGGACAAGACTATAGCATTGTAGGCAGCCAACACCTTTGAGAGTATTTGTTTGTTCGTTTTTCAGGCAGTGGCTCTGGGACCCACCCAAGGCAATATGATGCAAATTCCTAGATGAACAGAGGCCCTATCTGTAAATGAGAGCATCCTGCCATGCCTTACTGCAGCTGTTCCCTGACAAGAGGAAACAGCCTCAAGTTGTTCCAGAGGCATCTTAGATTGGATATTAGGGTTTTCAAGCATTGGCTCAGGCTGCACAGGGAAGTGGTAGGGTCACCATCGCTGGACATATTTAAAAGATGTGCTGATGTGACACTGAGGGACAAGGTTTAGTGGTGGGAGCTGAGTTAATAGACTGAACAATCTTGAAGATCTTTTCCACCCTAAATTATTCTATGATGCAATGGCAACACCAGTGGCTTTTCTGTTCTCTGCCTAGGCATAAAATTAGGAGGAGCTCCATTTCCTCTTTTCTCTAGCTGATTATGGAGCTTTCTTGGCCTTTCCTTTCCTTGCCACCATAAGCATTAGCTTTTCTGCTGTGCTGGGATTTGTATTTATTTGGGTCTCTGTTTCAAAACACGGTAGCCCTGACTATAAGCATGTTACTTCATCTGTGTTTGTAAACATGCTGAAAGGTGCACCAGATCATGTCTCTGGAGACAACTGAGCATCTCATGGTCCTGTGGAACACAACAGGAAGAGGAAAAAGCAAGACATCTCATGTATGGATTAGTAAATCATGCAGAGGTCTAAGGGGGAGACAGAAGAAAAATGGTTCTCATGAGCAGATCTGGTCAGGATAAGTAAGACTGCAGTTAAATTGACTCCCTAACGGGTATCTTTTTTGGTACTTGAGCACAAGTATCCAGGTATACTTTTCCTTTGAACTGTGCCTCAGCCATGTGTTTGGAGCTACCCTCACCTGCCCTCTGCTCCTCCAGTGTCTGGAAAGTGGGACGGTTTCAGCAGAGAAGAGCACAACCCTGTCCAAAAGGTAGTCAAGGTGGTTGCAGCCCTGCAGGAGAAGATGCTTTCAGCTCAGAGCAGTCAGGGAATAGAAGATATTTGCCCATTCTTCAGCCTGTAAAATCAGTCCAAGGCCCCTTGCCAACTTCTCACCACCAAGATGTGGTAGAAATGGAGTTTCTTGATCCCAGTTTGGTTTTATCTGACTTATTGTTTAACACACAAAACATGGCCAGCTATAAAGCTGCCCAGAGACAGAGAGCCAGCTGCTAAGTGGGATTTTACATCTTAAATTTATTCATGGGAGCAGATTAGCAGATTAGTCATATTTTTTTCAAGTGCTGGTCCATAGTATCTCAGAGTCCCAACTGTAAAAAGGATAGTTCCCAGCTTTTGGAACTGTTTGGGAAAGAATGAATTTCTTGTGAGGAGTGTGAAGTCAAAAGTGAAAACTGTGCTTTGGTGTATGAACACACATCTCAGTGAGTTTCTGGGATAGAGGTGTTAATAGGTGCCATGGATACAATAAAGTGGAGGACTTGTTTCCTGGTGGAGTGATATTTCTTTCTGTTTATTCATATTACACTTACTATAACACTATCAGCATGAAGAGAGTTATAATAATGAGGACAGAAGAGATAAGATCATGTGCCTGCACAGGCTGCTGGTACCTTGCACACAGCTTGATCCTATTCAAAGGCTTAAACATACTTAAATCCTATCCAAATCCTTTATCATTTTAAGCCTCTTAAGGCTTTAATGCTTCAAAAATACACCCTGGATCACTCAGCCTGACAAACTGGAAAGAGAGGAAAGGCTGGGACTTTTGATGGCACCTAGGGTTTGCGCCTTGCACACCTAGTTCAGGGTCCTCAGAAAATCCTCTGTGGCCAGGCAGGATCCCCCTGGGACCAGGGCCAGGCTCCCTGAGCCCTGGGGAGTCTCTTGGGGGCAGGGTGACACTGGGCATCATGGGCATGGGAACACATTCCTTTCTGGGAGATGTGAGATGGAGCTGGGTTCATGGTGCTGTAAATGAAAGCCTCTGCATAGCAGTGGGCTGTTTGAAAAGGTGAGCGTCCCCCTGGTGCTGACAGCCCTTATCCTGGAACAGGCACAGTGCCAGAGATCCATGTCACCACCGTTTTAGGGTAGCAGTTGTGGGAGGGTAGGGTTTATTTTCCAGTCTGTGTGCTCACCCTGCTCAGCATGACAGAGACCCAGCACTGGCTAGAGCCCGTAGCTTTGACTGGAACATGAAGAAGGAAAAATGACAGCAACACTCTCAGTCTTTGGAGCTGGAGTTTGTTCTGTAGGGAGATCTCTTTTTACCTCTAAAGTTTAGGTATTGTGAGCTGAAGGAAGACATTATTATCCACCACAGTTCTTTTTCCAAAGACAAAATAAGAGGTTAGTAGGTTTGACATTAAAGGATGCTTTTAAAGTGTTCTTTTGCAGTATATTTTGTTGTATATATCCACCAAGTGTGGGAATAAAATGTCATACTTAGGGATTTACTCATCATGTGGCTTCTCTTGTTTCAATGAAAATAATTGATCCCAGACATGTACATGCAATAGTGCTTTGCAAGGAACCACATACTGTACCAAATTCTGCATACTGTACTCAGATTAGAACTTTGTGTCAACCCATGTGAATTATTTGCAAGGCAAAATACAGAGGAATTCTCTCCAGGGTAACACTGAGGTTACAGCAGTTCATTTAGCAAAGACAAATCAGCTTCTGGGCTGGAAAAAAAAAAGAGCTTTATGATCTTCTTGTGGGGCTGTTCTGGTTCAAATATGAGTGTGCCAGCAGCAAATGCTAACGGGAAGAGTAAGACACATCTCAGAGATCAGCAGCAGCGACCATTTTCCAGCACTGCAGATGGCGCACAGGGGATGAGCTCCTGCTGTGGCTGAGCAGGGCCAGGGCACACGAGTGATACTGGACTCCAACTGCACTGCAGCACTGGGAGTGCAGGCTGGGCTCCCTCTCTCCTCTCCCCATCACCTCCCCATCCCAGCTTCCAAGGAGTTGTGGCCCCAAGTAACAGAGTGACAGGGCTGCTGGGATGACAGGGCAATGGCGTCCACACAGCCTTCCTGCTGCTGATGAGAGACACGCATCAGAACAGAGCATGTTTTTGTGTTAGGTGCTATCCCCCACCCCTGACCACTCTCATGACAGCACAGCCTCTTCAGTCTGCAAGTTCAGGCTGCCTGATTCACCACTAAACTTGTACCATCCTGCAAAACCTTCTTATGTTGTCAAGCCAGACCTCACAGAAATTGCTCTGTGGGCTAATGCTCGTAGCTGCCATGTACATCAGTGACAGCAAGCATGTGCCAGCCCAAAGTGGCCAGATGCATCTGGACATAAACTTCTGTCAGCTAATGTGATTTTTAAACACCAGGACACCTCAGGTCACATATGAACCTCATACAGCACAGCCTCATCTGAGAAGCCTCTTTAGTGCCCTGAAATGCTGACTTCATACAGTTGAGATTCCCAAAGGTATTTGGGCTGTATATGGGGAAAATCCTGCATGCCTGCCTCCTTAACCTTGTATCACATTCCTCCTCATGGTAAAGATGCAGTGCTATGTTGAGTTTCAGCCCTACTCTGCCCTCCATCCTGTTGGGAATTTGTCTCTTCTCAGAGAAGCCCATGGACTCGTCTATCTCCTTGATCCCCTATGATGGAAGGGCAAAAAATGCAGAAGTGCCTGCAACACTTTTCAGGGCCAGAGGATGACTCCATAGGCAGTGAGTGTCAGAGTTACAAGCTTGTTGTCCATCAGCAACAAACCATGGGAGCTATAGGGTCCACAGCACTGCACATCCAGGTTTGATGTGTTCTAGCAACAACCATGACAAATTATTAGTATCAAATCTGCAGAAATTTAAATTTCCCTGAATTACTTAACATTTACATAATCTTTCTGATGACATGTACAGCCCAAATAGATATGGGGAGGTTTTTTGTTTGTTTGCTTGCTTAAACTTTAATTTGCTGTTGTTGCCCTTGCTAGGATTTTTGTTTGGGTTTGGTGGGGGTTTTTTGGTTGGTTGGTTGGTTGGTTGGTTGGTTGGTTGGTTGGGGTGGGTTTGTTTTTTTTTTGTTTGTTTGTTTGTTATGTTCATGCACTTGTTTTGTCTGCATTTTAATCCCTGCTTTACTTTATTCCAACAGTGGGAGATAGTTCACCCTTGCAATATTTCTGATGTGACTTACACCCAAAGGAGCTGGCTCCATATGATAGAGAATTCCAGCCTTCATAGGCAGTTCAGCAACTGAACTACACTTTCAAATAAATACAGGTTTCATACTACCTCCCCTTATTAATCAACTGCCCAAGAAATCCCAGCATTTGAAGATGAACAGCCATATTCTTTACTGGTTGTCCTAGAGAAAGAGAGAAGTCCATGAGGGGATACTGCATAGCCCTGTGCATGGAGTCTGCTGAGGAGACCAGCATCACAAACCCAAAGATAGGCCTGTCATGTCAGCTTGTCCATTTCCAGAAGAATTGGTACCATCCTCTGTACCAAGTGTGTTGACACCTAGTCATCTGACCTTTTAGTAGTCTGACAATTTGGGAAATCTGCCTGTGTCCATCTTCTGAGCTTGGTTCTGAGGATCAAGGTATGTTTGTTTGTATCTTTGTAAGACTTTAAAACTTGTGGGTTTTTTGCATCTGTGTGTGTGTGGATGTGTGCATCTTTTCCTTTTATTTCTTTCATTCTCTTTGAGCTTATGTATAAACTCCTGGAGCCATAGGAAAAGAAAATCCTTTCATCACCTACAGATGCGGAAATCACCTTCATAAATGTCACGTATAAACAAAAAAAATAATGGCACCCTCTGTCAAACTAGATATTTCCATCACAGCTGTGTGCTGAAGGAGGTCTGGGTGGGAGGGATGGACATGTCACTTTCTACCTCTGGTCTAAACTCCTGCTGTGACGTGTGAAAGAAACCAAGGAAGGGAAAAACATCCAGCTGTTTTGCTATATTTAAACATCTTGTGTCTTTCTCAAGCTGGTTGAAGCATCTGCACGTAGAGCTACTGCCACTTGAGCAATCTGTCTCTGGGACAGCCCCAGGGGTGTTTGTGACCTGTGTGTGCTGGGGCTGTGTGACCAGGGTTTGCACAACCTGGGCCAGACAGGTGCAGAGCAGGGTGAAGCAGATGTTGTGAAAGTCAGCTGGATGGCAGTAAACTGAAGGCAAGTGAGACCCTCATTTCTCATCTCTTACCTCTCCTGGACACAACCCAGCTCCCAGTCTGGCACTACATTCCTCTCACATTTGGGTTTACCCCTGAAGAACTGCTACACCAAACCCAGAATACAATGATGTGAACATGGCAAAACCAGAACCACTTGGCCTCCCAGCAGCCCCTTCTCTCCCTCTTTCATCACCCATGAAATGCTAGGCAGTTTTTATCACAACTATCTGTTTTCTGAAAATTACTTAACCATTCATTGTTTCCATTTCTAGAACTCAGTGAGAAACTGAGAGCTTGGAGGGAAGCTCTGGTCACTTCATGCTGCTGCCAGCAGCTGTGGTAAGCCACTTGGACCTGAAGCAAGCACAAGGACATCTGTTTCAGCCTCCTCACACCAGAAGCCACAAAAGTTCCTGCAGGATGCTAAAACAACCTTGGAGACTCCTGTAGCAAAGACTCAGATCCTTAGGAACTTCACTTGTACCACACCCAAAAAAGTAGGAGGACCCTTCTACATATTTGGCCCCTACAGTGCAGGCAGGTCATGGCCAAAGTTGCTGAGAAATAAAAACAGTCTATTCCACTGTGTAACAGTCAAAGACAATATGATGGCAGTAGAGATGCATGGACACAAGAACTTTCTCCTAAATTGTACTGACAATTTTCCTGCAAAAAGTAAACTTAACTTGTCCTCTCCATTGGCAGCCGCAGCTTAGGAAGCTTCCCTTGTGTATTGGCTTGCGTTGTCCTTTCTTCCAGGGCTGGGTAGAAAGGTGTATTTTAGACTGGGATTAAGAAAGGCAAGACATCTGAGGTCAAGAAGATTAGTAGTGTAATTTTGTTTAGCTAGACAGATCACTAACTACACTGTACTGCAAGAGCTCCAGTTCTGCTGGCCTGGCCCAGCTGTTGAGGTAACAGTCAGTCTTGCACCTTTCAACAATGCTGTGGGTTTATTTCCCAGCAGAAATACTTGAACTCTGTCCAAGTGAGTGATTGAATACTGCCTCTCATTTTCCCCCCTAGCACAGGAGGACAAGCAGGCTCACTTGGAAGGGAGCTCGCATTTCTTCCTGCCTTGCTCCGAAGGCATGTGAGCTCAGCCGCGTCTTATCACTCCAGTCTCTGTGGGCCCAAGCCTCTGGGGTTAAGAGAGTTCAGGACCACACAGAATCAGATGCTACATTAGATGGATAACACCAGTTCAAATCTGAGGCTAGCGCTGAGAACTGTGCAGTGGGAAAGCAGATACTGCATTTGCTGAGTGCCATGACGCTTTCAAGCACTCTTTGATACCATGATGCTGGGTTTCATATTTTTTAAGCACAATTTGAACACTTTAGTGAGGTATTTTGCAAAATTCTGCTAATTGGTCGCAGTATCACCTATGTGTTCCATCTTTTTTTTTAATGTTACCCTGTCACTTATTTCACCATAATGATCCTATAAAAAGATCTAAAAAGGTTAAATACACTACTCCGATGTCAAGGAGCTTGGCAATGAAAACCTAATTTTACAAGTTGCTGCCAGACAGTGAGTTGCGAAAGATTCACCGTGACCAGCAAGGAGACTGGATATGGCCTTCCCCCATAAAGTCTTCGGAGTACAAATATTTTTTATCAGCTGTGTAAAATACCAATGCCATGAGTGTGTGTGAGAATGCCAACCAGGCTGCAGCATGTCTGCCTGACCACAAAAGCAGTCTGGGACTGAGAAGGCTGTAATGGATATAGGCTGGGAATCTTCTCCTTGGGACAGGCAGCAACAAAGGGTTTCTAGGATTTTTTCAAGACCATAACTTCTCTGACCTTTGAATGCAGAAGGACACTCATAGCAGTCATGCCCCCTAAAGCCTGATTGTTATTCTTCCGTTCACTTAAGCACCTCCCCAGATCTAAATAAGTAGCAGCAGATGCCAGGCAGCACTAAGGCTAAGAAATGGATCTTTGGTAGCTCATAGAGTTTCTCCCAGTGCTGGTCCCCTCTTGTATGAGTCCACTAGTGCTCCAGCTGTCACCAGGGAAAAGTTGCATTTGCTGCAATTTTGTTTTACATCTCCTCCCTGCCTCCCCCACAATGTACATTGTGGAAAAAGTAAGAGTAGGCAATACCCTACATTCACTGAGGAACAGCAATGAAGTAACCTTATCAGGGGGATTTTCCAAAATTTCAAGATCTGGTTTAGCATTTCATTCTGGCACTTGTTTGTCTTGATTTATCAGGGGAAAAGGGGGCTAGCCAGCTGCAATATTCCAGAAGGTTTTGCTCCAGAAGGTGATGATGGTGAGAAATGTGCCAAACCAAGCAGAAGGTTTGGTGATGTTTTCATTCAGTAAATCATCTGGTTATTGTAACATGTAAGGCAGGTTTGAGCCATACATGCCCTGACCAAAGGTCCCTGTTCCTCAGCACCCCATCCCTGCCAGTGCAATCTACAGTTCTTCAGCAAAAGTGGAAAACATGAAGGCACTTTCTCAGATGTACTCTCCCAAATTCCAGCTGTCTATGGCTCAGAGAACAGAAACTGTCCTTATTCATGTCCTCCATGAGCTCTTCTCGGAGGAAGTGGTGAAAATTTCTTACTGATGTTCCCCTCCCTTTTCTCTTGTATCTCAAACTGAAGCACAAACCACAAAGTTCAAGACAGAATGAGGGGCTCATGCCTGTGGCCTCAAACAGAGCAGGAATCCTGGGAGAAGGGTGAAAAAGAAAGGAAACCAAAGTAGTTGGGTGTGTAGCATCATGATGTTTTATGGCATAGCAATGTCAGATTCAGCTCTTTCTTGCAAATTTCAAGTTTCAAAGATTATGTTTTCAAATATTGTTGTTTCAGATAAATATTATTTACATCAAACATATATCTATGTATTTCATAGCTGAGTGACGTCTCTCTAAAGAAGGGATAGGAAAAATACTGCATGACTTGAGCGACTGATTACACTTCATTAAGAGCAACAATTGTATATCTATAAATCCAGGGCAGGAGCAACCTACAGGAAAGCACATTCCTGTAATCCTTAAAAATAATCAACAAATTCCCAGAAATTAGGGAATGATTGGAAGGCTATACTGACTGACTAATTAAGCCAGAACAGATGATTCACTTACTCTAATCAGCAAAAATACATGGAGAGAAACTTGAAAACCACTTAGCCGCTGAATTGCTTGGCCCAGCAGTAGCTGTTGCTTGTTTTTATTGGCCATTAATGAACGGATATGTTTAAAAAGGCTAAATATAAAAAGGACCCTTACAAAAAACGACGGCGGCAAGCTGAGCACCGTGTTTCACTGTGACAGCTGGAACAAAGGTCTCTGGGTGGTTATCACTATCACTCCAACTCACTCATCTGGAGCCTCTGCTGCCGTTTTGCCTCTGCCTGCTCCAGGAACAAGAGCTGTTTGTCTCAGGGCTGCGTGTTCCTTGGAGCCACAGAGAGCGCTGGGAGCAGCCCAGGGCCGTGGCTGGGGTGTAACCCACCCGTGCGCTACATGCAGCTTTTCCCTGCACCAGCTGTGGAGATAATTTAATTTGTCCATGGAGCTTTGGTCACACTTGTCTGCGCTTCTGAGCGCTGGCAACTGTGCTGCCTGGTGGTGGGGTGGACTTGAGGCATCTCTGTGTGTATTTATAACTGCACCGAGCCCCGCAACCAGAGGCAGCTGACAGCAGCAGGACCCTCGCGCCTGATCTCCGACCAGCCACTGTCAATCAGGATGCTGAGATTTAAATTTCATGAGCTAATCTGGCTTCACAGTGAAATATCTCTCAGCTGGAAAATGCTGCTTGCATTAAGACAAACTGTGTTGCAGAAACTTTCGGTTTTTTCCATGCAAGTTATTTTTAAAAATTGGTCAGAAGCTATCAGTCAAAAGCATTCTTATTCAGCCTTTCTGAGATGAAATTTTATTTTCTATTTCAAAACAACTCTTCTATTTTGTATTTATATGAACTTTTCAGATGTTTTAAGTCCCAGAAAAACATTATTCACAAAAAATATTCTGACTAGAAGCATTCGTTTTCTCATTTAAGCATTGTCTTCTAAGTGGTTTATTCTTTTTGTAATTTTTTTCATCTTCCATTCCTAAAAAGTAAAAAGTTGGTTCCCACAGAGCCCTTTTTAACAGAGGGAGTATATTTCAGTGTTCCTATGTTATATTTCAATGTTCCTGCCACAAAGAACTTCCAGACAAAACTGGTTTAAAAGTAATTTAATTTAAATTTCTTTTTCTGCATAAGCTTCTGCTGGTGCTCACTATTGTTTCTAGATCTCTGTTCTTCATTCATAGCAGACTCATTCTGACCTCAAATCCCACTTCTTACTGAGCCTGGGAATAGAGATTCACTGGGTATTGAGTACCATGGATTTGGTGGAGATACTGCTTCTACAGCATTTCATAAGCTTTCTCTCCTCACTAAAGTTTTCCTGTCCCATAGGCATAAATGAAGAGACTGTCTCTCTTTTCCTACTAAAATTAAGCCTACTTCACAGGTCCTGACAACCTCCTTTCCAGTCCTCTGAAAAATAACTGATTACACTTGGGGCATTTACTCACAATCCCTATTCAGCTTTGAAATTTGCTGCTTCTCTATTAAGCCTGAAAAACCTCTTGCCTACCTGAAAGCCTGTCTGCTTTTTCAAACGACATTGTTTGTCCAGTCAGAGAAAGTATCTCTAACTCCAGACTTTACCTTGCCTTTTATTGTACCTCTCTTGTTATTCATTGTTACTTATTGTTATTGTTAATTATTATTTTCATGAAGCAGAGCATGAGACAACAGAAGAGCCGAACATCATCATTATACCCATACCATATTGTAGGCCCTGGAGTAAGATTCAGGGCACCAAATACAGACATATCTGCTTGCATCCTCTGTCTGCCGAGGTGGTCCCACTCTTGGTGTCAGGATTAGGCCAGGCTACCTCACACAAAGCCTGCTCTTCCATAGGAACACACCAAGTCACACCACAAGGAACAGCCCCCCTCATGCACCTTACATCTTTAGGAGAGTTGCTAAAATACAGAAAGTGGGTCTTCTAATTTGGAGAAATCAATGCAACTAGAGCTAAAAGCACTTTGAATATCCAGTGAAGAACAAAGCCAAAATCCAGCAGTCCTTCCAGCATCGTAATGTACAGTCCTGCTTGCAATTCTTCATCAGATAAGAATGTTTTGTGTACATTGGGCCAATTTATTCTGGAGCAAAAAGCTGTAGCCACACACAGCCCACTCCACTCCTGTGGGAGTCACTAAAAAAAATCTTCTGTTTTTCCATTCCCCTGACCAAAATATTTCTAAACATTCTGGGAGGATCTTGCAGGTAACCATATGACTACATTTAGGAAGCAAGCAGACAAGGGCAGGCAGACACCAGGGGATGCACATTCATTCCTTCTGTATCTTGCTGAAGTTTTTATGAAAGAGAGCTTAACCTTTCTTTGGCTTGCAAACCCCTAACCAATTAACTGCTATTTGTACAAGATAATTCCTTATAATTGTAATAGGAAGATATTCTCCCTATCCAAATCCTTAGAGGGCATAAGAAATACAAGAACAATAAAGAGTATCTAGCCCTGAATATTTGACCTCTTCTACTAAATTCTAGAATCAGAGTGGAGTAATTATTCCAGCATAAATTCCCTTCTATTTCAGAACATAATGTGTACCTAGGGAACTATCATGGAATCACGCAATCTGTTGGTCATTTCCCCCTGTAGATTAGACCTAAATCTTATTTTCCTACAGTTCAACTACTGTCTTGCTTCAGATATAGTTTAAAGAAAGGGAAATTCATACCATGTGCATGAACTCTTCTGTTTGTAAATCTTAAAACTATTAAATTGAGTAGATTATTCAGCAAATCTCAGAGATAATTAATTAAGAGCTATATAGAAGATAATTCTCCAAATAAGATAGATTATCAAGCAAAAATTTTGTGACAAAGGAGATCAAGCTGAAAGAAGCCTGTGGGGAAATATTGTTTTTTCATAGTTTCAGTTTTCTCCTCTTCCTAAGCCTGTTTTGTCATTATAATGGGATTACCGATTAATGGCTCAAGTAAAGGATTTAGGATCCATGAGCTTCATTTTAGGGTGCACCAGGAAAGCAGCTGGACTACAAGAGAGCAATGCCTGAACTGCTTCCAGTTCTGTAGAAAGTTCCTGGGGGCATTTATTACATATTCCATGTTACAAATGGAGATGAGAGCTTAGACAAGTCCTGCCCTTGACTCAGATTTCTGGCAGCACCTCTGTTTGGGGTGGCCTGCACCCCAGATTGCTCTTGCTCACAAGTTCATAATAATGGCCCATTAGGTCTATTACAAAATGGATTATTTATGGAATGGACACAAAACTAACAGGCGTAAGACTTTAAACAGGCTACTTACTACACCTTTCAAGTGGTTATCACAGGTATCATAGTGGCCTCTTTCCACTGAAACCTCGCAGCAGCCTAAACTATGGGCAGTAGTGTCAAAATTTTGTACCCTTGACAGGCAGACTAAATTCCACCTTGGGTTTTTCCACAGGAGGCTCTCAATCCAACCACAACAGACTATTTTCTTCTCTTGCTGGGAACATTCAGCACATTTGTCTCCAGAGGGGTTGTGCAGATCTCAGTTACCTGGGTCACCCTCAACAATTCCTATAAGCCCTGTCACAGCCATCACCTGCTCCTTCTGGGCCCTTTTTGTACCTTCCCAGCCCTTGTCCTTCGTGCCTCTAAAGCAGCATGTCTGCAGCCAGGCCAAGAAATCTGCTGTGGCAGCTCAGCTCTGCTGCAGTGTCAGTTTTGAGCACTACACGAGTTGAGCAAAATTATAGAAAAGTTACAGCAAGCTTGGAGCCAAGTTTGTGTAGGAGCCAGCCGATGATTAAATGGTGTTGTGTGAATTGTTGTAATCAGAACAATCGTAAAACCAGTTTCTGAATGCTCTGAACTGCAGCCAAGTAAGTTGTCCTGAACTGCAGTATATAGAAAACATCAGAACTGTCATGCTGGTTTAACATTATTTCATGATCTTCCCAACAACTCCATCCTCAGACAGGCACTAGTTTATCCACAAGTTAATGCACAGAATCAGATGCAAGACTCGATATATAACAATATAATTAATATTTCAGAGAAGTATGATGTGGTACAAATACCTAGGGTGGCTCAGGGTATCCTGATAAAAGTGGAAAGAGGTCACCTGTAAAAGTCAGAGAGCTTTTCTGTTGGTTTAAAAGAATTCAGCATGGAACCTTAAAAAATGCAGAATGTTCAAGAGGAAAATCAGAAGTCACTGAGTTTTTGTCACTGTTTTAAAGTGCTTCTGCTATAACATAAAACTCTCTTTGCTGCCATTAAAACACCATCCAAAATATGATAGCCTTGATATTGTTGAGTCTGCAACAGAGTATAAACACATTCTATTGGCAATGTTACTGGAAATAACTGCTTTCAAGTGACCTTCAGAATGGTAACACAACAGATCATATTCTTCATTATTATTATTTCGAGGCTGTTCACCATAATATGTGAAGTATGAGCCAGACAAGCAAAATTGCATCTCACTGAGCTGATTTTTAATGTCTTGATTTGTCAAGTAATGGGGTGTCTGTTGGCATACATGATTCTCATTCACATACATTGGTGATAATTGCAGGAGAGTATCCCAAGCAGCTATTTTTCAAGCACTCAATATTGACGATTATCGTGAAAAATTTCCTAGCCTGTCCTGGATATAATTAACAGCTTGAGCAAAACATCTTATTTACTGCTATTGCTAAGCTCTTCTGAATACACTTTCAGGGTGGTGAATTGACTGGTGCATGCAATCTTTAAAGGATCAGATTGATGGTGCGTGCTGAGAAGACAAAAGGCTCTCTTTGACAAATAACAAGAAGTCTAGTTTGTGGACTTCACTGAAGACGGGCTTCAGGTATTAAAAGGAATAAATGCTGCAATGTGGTGGGCTGTATTTTAACTCTGCATGGACTTGATCAGCAGCCTCAGAAAACTCTTTTAAACAGTAATTTACACAGTTGGGGAGGGGAAAAAAAAGCTTCTGTTCATTGTTTGCACATTAGAATAAATAACATTTGATGACAGGAAAAGGAACATTTGGCTGTCTCTGCCCTAGGACTCTGAATTTGTCTTTTAAATTGCTCACTTACAGTTATACAGTGGATTCTTTAATGTCTTTTTTGTAGCATCCTGGGTTTGGAGGTTGCTGTATTTTTTTTTTTTTTTAATTAGTGCATCCCTGGCCCACCTTGGGATGCTTGGCAGGGACTGGGAAAGTTACAGTGGCTGAATTGATGTCCACCTCTGGCCCACCAGAGCCGTCGGCTTTTAAAAAAAACATGCCTGATTACAGGATGGCCATGGACTGACTGACTGTGAGGGCTCAGCTCGTTAAAATTGGACTTGAATAATATAGCTTGACCCACTTATGCAACCCAAGTTATCAGTCACTATTTTTACAGAGAAAAATGCTTCAGGAGGCTGACTGTGGTCTCCCCAAAGCACTGGAGGGTTATTCTCCTCACCAGTTTCTCCTCTGCCTCTCATAAACACTGGGAGTGTCAGGTTTAACATAGCAGTATCTGCTGATGGAAGAAACATTTTGCTGCTGCAAACCCTGGGCTGTTGTCACCTGTGGCTGTCCCCAGCAGGTCATGCTGCTTTCTGGGGGCTTGCTGGGAGGTCACA
Organism: Poecile atricapillus; assembly: GCF_030490865.1. Lineage (NCBI taxonomy): Eukaryota > Metazoa > Chordata > Aves > Passeriformes > Paridae > Poecile > Poecile atricapillus. Next base: position 64,409,863 of record NC_081249.1, on the reverse strand, counting down.
TATTATGGGCAGAGCTGCCTGCACAGAGGACTCGCAGCCATGGGGCTACAGCTGGTTTGATTGTTATTAACAAGCACTCAAATCTTAAGCTTAAATTTCACTGCAAAAGTTCCCCCTCCTTTTTCCCTTTTTTCTCACAGAGGAGAAGGTGGCTGCTAGCCAAGCAGCTTTTTTAAGACATGTTTTTCAGACAGGTGCCTATAGACCTATTTTTTGGGGAGGGAAGGAGAGGTAACACAGAGGAAGCCATAGCTGCTGAACCTGTGCTGGGTCACGTAGACTTTGCAGTGGTCTGCATTCCAGGAGGATCTCATCCCATGGCTGGGGAGCCTCTGCAGCAACACAGAGCTGCAGTATGAGCTCTGCTCACCCCTCCAAGAGTGTTTGCATTCTCATTTTCCTTAACCATTTTTGTTAAAGTGGAAAAACAAACCAGACATAAATCTTTCCATTGGTTTTAGTACCTTGTTTTGTTGGCTTTTTTTCCCAAACCCCAAATACAGAGCGGAATTGAACCTGACAGTGTTTTCTTTATGTTCATCATAATCTTGCTACTAATTCACCTCATGCCATTCTGGAAATATGCCTGACAAGTGTTTTTTAGTTTGAAGGAAAAGGACCAGAAAAAGTTATATCACTTGCAAATTAATGAGTGCAATTTTTTTTTTCTTTTTGAAAAAATTATCTGCTCTCATTTCCAGCACCCTGTTCTTGTAGATGTTATCAGTATTAGAAAAACAAGGTAATGCTGGAGCAGGCTGTTCACAGATCTGCTAAGAACCATTCCAAGCCTTTGCATGTTTGTTTGTTTGGGTTTTTTTAAGTGCATGAATGGTTTACAAACTCATCAGTATCTCAGGTAACTTTGGATAATATTCTGCCACTTTGTCTCCCATTATATACTGTGTTACTGCACTGCTCCAGATACCACACTCTGCCTGGACAAGGCTGTTAAAACCATGTAGTTACCTCACTGCTGTTACTGATCTGGGCCCTTCATCTTCTTGAACCCCTAAGTGCCCTAAACAAACATCCTTTTTTACACCAGTTTTCTCAAAACTGTGGATTTCCACACTCTAGACCAGTCCAACAGGGACTTAGGAAGCCAAGTGGAAAGACAAATCTTTTGAATTGTCACAGTAAAGTAATTACAAAAACTTGTGTTTGCACCACAAAAGAAAAAAAAAGAAAAAAAAAAAAAAAAGAGAGAGAGAAAACAGGAAGGGGGTGGAGGGAAAACAACTTTGAACACATTGAGTAGCAAAATAAAAATTCATTAACGAAGCTGGAATGAAAATTCCAGTGAAGACCATTTCAGAAAATAACTGGGAAACATAAACATATGCTCATCTCATCTCCTCTAAGGCCCTGTTGGAGAGGAAATGCAACCATGGAGGAACTTTCAAAGCAAAGCACAGGATTTCTGGTCCTCCTCCTGTTTTTGTCTCTTGGACAGAGACCAGAGCAGCGCAGCGGTCTCCACAGTAAATATTCCTTGCTGGTCAGTGCCAGCAAGAGGAAGAATATAGGTTCAAGCCAAACATCATGCCTGACCTGGTGTGCCCTGACACCCAGAACCCTCTGTATGGGAAGAGGGGCAACCGAGGGTCAGTGGCATGTGCTTGCAGCAGCAGCTGGCAGAGCAGAGGCACGACAGAGCGCTCCTTGTATGAGTGTGTTCCCCCATCTCTAGGCAGAAATGTTCCTTTTGATCAGATTGAGACAGAGCTTCTGTCACAAGTCAGGCTTGCCTCTAGGGCACAACAGAGACTAGAGGGGTAGGGAACATGCTGCATGCCAGGGAATGTACTGCATGCAAATACCACATCCACCCCAAATCTAGCAGGGGACTGGTGAGCTGTACATTTACTAACACATGCAGTAACTTTTAACAGATAATCTTTAACAGATAATCATATTCTGGTTCAAGCACTCTAATTGAATACAATAATAAAAACTGCTGACGGTAAAAATTCAATTCAGTAGTTGCTGAAAAAGCTGATTTCAACCAGGAAAAGAAAGACTCTCTTACCAAAGCTTGCAATTCCTGCACCGCAATGAGTTAATACAAACTGCACCTTGTTAAAAGGCCAGAGATGAACCAGCAGATATATGTAGGGAGGTTTATGCTAGCACCTACTCCTACAGGGTATGAGTCAGGCCAGTGCTGTTGCTCTTTCACATTTATAAGCATTAAACCTCTTTTCAAGCTCTTGAACTACTCCAAAATTTCAGGAACAGTTTTTCAACTGACTAACCAGCTAAAATGTCTGCACGGTAATAGAGACAAGCTTTAAAGAAAATTTAACAGAGATAAGAGAGAGAGAAAAAGAAGCAAAAGGAAAGAAAAAAGAAAAAAAAACAGAAAAAGAGAAAGAAAAAGAGAAAAAGAGAAAAATATGAAAACTGGGTCCATTTAAGAGTAACAGTACAAGAGTAAAACTGAAAGTCTAAACCTTGAATGTCTGAGGCATTACAGATGTATACTGTTTTAAAGGTGATTTGCTAATTTGACTTAATCAGGGATTTACCTCTTAGCTGTAATCCAGTCCAGCTTCTTTCTTAATTTGAGCTCTGATCTGTAGTGTTTAGAGTATACTAATTCACAGGGTACCACTCTGTCCTTTAAAGAAAAAAATCAAAAAATAAATTAAAAAAAAAAAATCCCCCTTAAGATATTGACTGAAGCATGGGAACAAGCAGAGAGGTGGGACACATCATTTAACCCCACTGCTCTGAGGAGACAATTGACAGCTTGAGGGTGAGACCAGAAGGTAAGACCAAAGACTTGTGTTCGAATCACCTTCTTGCTGTGGTGAAGGTAATAATTCTGACTCCTTTGACTGTGAAGAAGCTGAGGAGAAACACAAAAGTCAGTGCCTATTTTCAGGTTTCAGGATATTTTTTTTCCAACTCATTGCAACATGAACTGTGTTTTAGAATTTACTTCATTTCCACAGGTTTCTTTTCCTTCAGACAATTAAGTCTTATGGGCAGTTTTTATTTAGCTGTTTTTCCATACTATTTACAGCTAGAAGTAATTTTTTATTCCTCTTCAAACCCACACATACATGGAAAAGGCCAGTTTAGTTTCAGAGGTATGTGTTAAGGTAAAGGATGATAGTGGTAAACATAATATGTGTAAAAGTTGGTGCTGATTGGGCTAAATTTTAGGTTTAGAAACTCCTCCTAATGCATCAGCAAGAAATCAGAGAGCTCACAAAGACAGATCTGCTACAGATCCTCATCACAACATGATCCAGACCTCCTGCAAGTGGACCAGCACCCTGTCTCTTTCCAAATGTCCTGATGGAGGTACTGAAGCTGGGGGTTATGGCACTCCTGAAAGAAAGTGGGAAGGCGTGCCTTCACAGAGCCTTTAAACCTGGTTCCCAGAAGTTACACACCCCACTGGGAGTTATTTGAATAAGACAGCCTCATCCATGTTGCCAACACTGAACTCCTGCACAGCTGGGAAAAGGAGCACTGAGCAACCTGTAGTAGGTAGCAGAGAAAGCACAGGAAAACAAGGACAATCATCCTGATGAGGCATGGTTCAGAGACATCCTCTAGGAGGCTCCTGCCAAGAGAAGGAGGGCAAGAGCTGTCATTCATGGAAGTTTTAAAGGAAGTACAAATGTGCAGAAAAACCCACAAAAGACCTTTGATGTAAGAAGGGCCAGGACTTTCTGAAGAATTTTCTTTCTGACACACCATTTGTTTAGCTGTACTCAGCCATTTCCAGTTTTGAAGCCTTTGTGCCTTTCTTCCTTCACATATAAAACTTAAAGTAATAATACTTTAAAAAGTCTACATGTCTGACAAAATTCAACACCTCTCTGGGTAAATACATCCCACTGCACCCTGTAGCTTTCATTGTGAATCAGACGAGATGACTAATGCCATAACTGCTTATTAAAAAGAAAATTATTAATTTCTTTGTGAGCTGAAGTCTCAGAATTCTTTTTAACACTTTAAAACCAAGGAAAATTAGTTTTGGTGATATAAAGCACAGGCATTTGGGCTCTTTGTAGATGTAAAAGAGCATTTTTTTCTCAAGAGCTATTGCTGATTTTGCTTGACAGATGAGCTTATCAAGTGTCACTGACATTTTTGCAGTACTGTGCTAAAATATGCTTCATTTGCTACTCATCTGAGCACTTCAGATATGTGTCATTCAGATGGCACTAAAGGCCTGATCCAACAATCATGTGGGCTGGAAATGCCTCAGTTTCCTAGACACCTCTTGGTTTTGCTCCCAGTGCCTAAACCAAGAGTAGCAGATAACCTGGTGAATTCAGCTCTTTCCCAGGCAGTGGGAAGTGATGATTTGAACCTCCTCAAGCTGGTCCAGAATGCCTTTCACCACCTTTGGGGAACTTTTCTCAGTCTTTAAGGCAGCTCAAGGATGTACTTAGGCATTCAGTGGTCTTCTATGCAAGAACAAACTTACACAATGAAGAGAAGGCTGTATCCATTGCTTACCCACTGCATCTGTGAGCACTTAATCCTCAAAAACAACCAGCCATTTGAAACAATACTGTAACTGGGGCCTCAAACAACAATACCTGACTGAAAAGCTAAGTAGAGATTAATAGAAAAAAACCTGGGTGATAGAGACCACTGCAGTCACCTCATCCAGCCCTGTACTGGAAGGACAACCAGCTTCTAAGCTAGATCTGAGGATGGGGGGGTCCTGTAATCTCAGATCTGATTACATCCAAGGACTCTTTGGACAACATGATCTAGCTCTGCAGAAGGGGTTTCACAAGCAATAAATGTAGAGGAAAATCACTTCCCTGAACCAGCTGGTATCTGTTGATGCAGCTCAGGATCCTCCTGATCTTCTTCACCCAAACTTGTTGTCGTCCTGGACCCCCAAGCTGCCGTCTGTAAAGCTGCTTTCCAGGCAGTTTGCCCATAACCCATAGTGCTGGTTGGGATTGTTACACATTTGCACTCATCGTCATTAAACTTCATGAGGTTTCTGCCAGCTTGTTTCATCAGCTTGCTGACACATCATTGAACAGGAGCCCTACTTTCTATTTACTCTCCCCACTTTGGTGTCATTGGTGTACTTGCCATGGGTTCACTCTGCTCCTTCATACATGCCATTAGTAAAGATATCAAACAATATCAGCCCCTTTATCAAACACTAAAAAATGTCACTCATAACTAATGATCAGTTCAAGCTATTGGCCTTTATTCTTTCAATGTGAAAGCCCAGATAGATTTTTTCACCAGCTTTGCCACCACCATGCCAAATTTGAGCACAATGGTGCTGTGGGACAGTGTGTCTAAAGCCTTGCTAACAGGCTTTTGTTTTCTGAGCCAGTCATCTCACCAAAGAACACAATCAGACTGGTCAGATGTGATTTTCCCTTGGTACTGGGGCTTCTCCTAGAAGGCATGTCCAGGCACATGAATTGTGGTTGTCTTGTGCAGAGTCAGGAGTTTGGCTTTGATGATCCTCGTGGGTCCCTTCCAGCTCAGGGTATTCTATTATTCTACTATTAAGTGATGATAATTCTATGATCAAGATGCCAGACCAGTAATCTTTCTCTCCTTTATGTCTGGATATGTCTTCCAGGAGAATTTGCTCCATTGTCTTCCCAGAGACTAGGGCTAGGATGATCCTGACCAATAATCAGTTTACTGGTTTGCTACTGATTTCATAGCAAAGCTTCATGCTCTCAAGCCACTCTTGTACCCAAAGTGGAAGTCCCCCTCCTCACTTCATCTTTCTGACCTTTATAAAGATAGTCCATGGCACTAGGCATCAGCCAGACTCTCTTATTGCATCCCTCTGATCCTACCTAAAAGGTTGTGGTAGGTATACATTTGTTACCGTAGATTTCTATTTACTTCTCTCTTAGCAGAAGATCCAGCCTCAAGAAGAAAACATCCAAAGGGCAATATTTAGTTCCAGAGGTTATATTTGTAGTTTATGTTATGAGATTACAGCACATGAGCTCTTTTGCCTTCCACTATTGGTTTTCACATGCTTTGCAGAATTTGAGGATTCTTAAATGCTGGAAAATAGTCTTAGTGTATTGTGCCTCTGACAGTAAACGCATCCTTTCATTGAGAAGATCTGGTTGTTAAGTTTCTTCACTTTATGGAGATTGATGAGGTTTACCTTACACTTAGGGCTATGCAAATAATTGATTTTAGAGTCAAATGGCAGAACGCAGCTAATGCCAAATCAAATATTTTGGAGTTTTTCTTGCCAAAATAAAAAACTGAAATACTTAATTTTCTTTTTGAAAAGACCATTGAGCTCAATCAGAAATCAAATGCTTCACTTTGTTTTATTTTTACTGAAAAAATGAAACAAAACAAAACCAGCCTCCCCAAACCCTAAAACACACTCCAGCAAAACACCAGCAACCAAGGGGTAAAGTCAGAAAATCAGCATGGGACAAATTTTCCATTTTAGCTGTTTTCCCAGAGTTTGGCAGACTTTTCCTGATCACAGAATCATCACTGAATCTTTGAATTTTTAAGGGACCTCTGGAGATCCTCTAGGCTAATCCCTGTGCTCAGAGTAGGGCAAATGAGAGCAGCTTAATCTGCAAAGCAGGCTCCATGTGAGTCCAGCCTTTCCACAGGACAATCCCTGCATCTTTCTTGCCATGTGTTTGCAATGCCACTTTACTGGCACTAGCCTGAGTGGCTGCAGGAAGGTTGAGCAGAGCATGAAATGTCACACAGGCAGTTGGATATAGGTTGTTACACTAGTTAAGAGGGTGAAAATCCCTCTCAAATAATTTTTACTTTTTTAGAAAAATGGAAGAAATATTAGCTATTCTGGTAATTAATACTCCTCTGCTGCAAAAAGAAAACACACAGCAGAGACAGGATAAGGCAGAGCAGTTCCCACACTGCTGAAGAAGCTTACATAAAGCAGGCTGTTCATGCCTCTTACAAAGCATAAGTCTTTGATATTTTTTTGCTGTTTGGTACTGATTTCCCATCGTGAGTCTCTACTCTTAAAATGAAGAATACACTCTTGAGTGGTGGGCTAAAATCCTGCAGAGCTCACTCTGCTCTTGCTCCTTGTCAGCAGAAGGGGAACCTTCCACAGGAAGAGGTGGCTACCCAGGTGAGGAGGCCAGTCATGCACTGCTGTCCATTCATAGCCAACCCTGGACTCAAGGCTGCTCTAAATGGTACCCTCAGTGTTCAGGACACCTCAAAGCTGTGTGCTATGCACTCTCATTAGTATCAGTTTGGCCAGAGCCGAATGGTTGGGTGAAGATTTGACCTTGGCCATTTTGAGGACCTGCTGCTAATACAGCTCAGGAACAAGGTACTGTGACAAGTAAAACCCCAACTTCCACCCTGCTCACAACAGGTTTGGCTGCTCATTTGGTGCACCCTTCCTTCAGCTCATTGGTGAACATGGAGACCCAGCAAGCCCCTGTGGTGTTACACACTACCCCACAAGAACCAGATCTAGCCAGTCCCTTTCCCTGTTGAAATTTTACCTGGCTCCCCTTTTTTATACAGGGAGGTTGCATGGGGCAGCCTGTTCCCACACCTGAACTCTCTCACATTTGGCTGAAAGGTTTTGGGGGATGGCTTAGGCCAACATTTGTGAGGAAAGACAAGGATTTCCATTCTGCTGTGGTAGTGGTGTGGGGGCAAGCTACAGGCCCTGTTTCCTGTGGTACTTCTCTTCATCTTTACCTTGAAATCCCCTGCCCTTTTTTCTCCTCCACAGTATATTCATCTCTGATACTGACAAAAGGCATGTGGAGAACCTACAGCCTTTCCAAATGTCTAATATTTAGGCAGAAAGATCAGAGCAGAAGGAGAATCCTGCATCCAGTTTTTTCCTGTGCCATAGTCACAGCAAACTGCTCACAGTATCCAAAATTTCTGTAGCATGTGGTGAATGGGAGAACAGCTTTACTGTTTAGGTTTGAGTTAGAGCTGAAGAGTGTTAGACTAGTAGATTCACTTTGTAAAATAACTTTACAATGTCCTCAGATACAACAGGAATTTTTACCACAGCCTCAAATTTGAGCCTTTATTTATACTGAAGGAATTTTGGACACCTTGGAATGAATTCCCAGATCATTGATGTTGGGGGCACATGGGAAAAGAAAATGAAATCACTCCTCAGACAGCACTGTTCAGTGAGTCACTAGCAGGGGTGGATACAGAATTCAAGGACCCATGATGTTGAAGCCTGTGTAAAAACCACTTGTTGCCACCAGGTTGACAATTTTTTTTGGCCTCTCTTTTAGACATGCATGTAGAATGATTCAAAAACAGTGCTGCAGACATGAACAGGAACACTTTAAGGCAGTTTTAAGAACAGAGAGTTAAAGCTGGTTGCAAGTTCTTCTGATAGGTGACTCAGAACCTGTTGGACCCTACAAAATTAGTAATTTATTAAAAGGTGTAAGAATCATTTCTTAATCTATTAATGAATGCACTCTACTGTAAAGTGTGACTAACTTCCCATAAAAAGAGAGCAACACTGTGGGTGCACATAGTCACTTTGTTATCCTCCTGCCATAACCCAGTCTGTTTCTGCACTGTGCTTAGGCACATTCAGGAACCGAGTCCACAGGTGCCTGAAGGCCCTTGGGGAAGGCAGACAGACTCACTCCTTCAGGGGAAACCTTTTCTTGGAAAGTCTGACTCTATACTTATTTGGAAGACAGTGAAAGCAGCAGCAGCTTCTCTCATTTGCTTCACCAAGCCTAGACCTGTTTCCAGTCAAGCTATCAGTCCCAGCCACTTTTTAACTGTTGTGGTTTTACTGACCCAGCCCTTATTTTATATTTAGGTCATTTTCTTGTAAGAAGTCACAGCTGTGACTGTCATTTTACTACAGTGAAATGTGTCAACAGGACCAAGAATAGCAGCTGTCTATCAGACCTGCACCCAGAGTGTTAATGGAGATACCAAGCACTGGAAACAAAACAAAAGGCACAGAAACAGAGAATACATCTCTACAATAAAAGTCATATTTAAAACAGTATGCTTACTTTTTTTCTTCCCTAAAAGAGAGAGTAAAGATTTTTTTAAAATTTACTCAGAGGGGCTTGTAATTTCTAGACCAGTCTAAGGAAATAGAATTTACTTGGATAAACCTTCTGCTGAGAGGACTGGAAGGTCCAGAGTCATCTGTACCTCTTCATCATCACCCCAGATGCCTATTCTGATTGATAATAGCTGAGAACTTGTAACTTCCAACTTCATAGGAAAATACATATGGCCTGGGATTACAGCATGAGACTTGAGATGAGGTTGTCTCAGCTCTGCCACAACTGCCCCGGTTCCAGACATTAAAACTTTCACTTCTGAAGGAGCTTCTCAGCTGTGAGATGCTGCAGTCTGTGGTGCAAAGGCCAGCTCTCACTCAGTAACTAGCAGAGTCCCTAAGGGAGCTGAGACCTTGTGACACTCCTATTGCTCAGATGCTCAAATCTTTCATTTGATCTGCTAATCAGCTTCTGGACACTGAAAACTTTTACTGAAGCCACCAAGATTTCTGTGGCTTTAAGGTCTAGTGTGTAGTAGTAATAGCCTACAGATGTTAACACATTTTGATTAAGTTGCCCCTCAAAATCTGTCAGGAAAATTTCAAGTGCCTTGACAAATCCTGCTTCATAACCCCAAACTAACACATAGTAAGTCAGTATGTTGAGAGAGGCATAAGCAAATAAGAGTCTGCCTTAGTCTGCCTGAATCACTAGTGTTGGGACAAGTTAAAAAAACTACAGGTTCCCTAAGGCATAGACAAAGCAAGGTAACTGAAAGCACTTCCTTCAGCATCTGTACTGATGCTTAGGTGGTTCACATTAAAAGGCTTTAGAACAGGGTTCCTGATATTTTATTTTTCTGGGAGGGCTGTTTAATGAATTGAACATCAGGCCGGGGCCAGGTAACAAACTTCATGTGAAGTGAAATTTCATTCTTTAAGAAGGAAACACTTTAGGAGTGTAATGTAACAAGCTTTACAAATTGATGCTGAAGTAGAGCGAATACAACAGCATTTATTTTTCCATGTTCAAGGGAGATGCATGAAGGGGATTTCATTTCCAATAATTTAAGACAAACTCTATTCAAAACCTTCCTCAGCCCCAAGGACTGAGTGCAGGTAGCCCCCATCACAAATCTTCACATGCCACTCCTAAAGGAGATTAATCCAAATCAAATAAGACTGATGTGTGTAGAACAGACCTCAAAGAAGTGTGTTAACTCAACATGGGATAACACGAGGGCTCAGAGGAGTGCTTAGGCACAGAAAAGTTGTAGAAATTTATTGACTGATTAAACTGATTATTTCCAGTAGCCAGTCTAGGCTGGTCAGTTTTGTACAACATTGCAGTGCTTTACGGGAGGAATTTAGGTGCAGGGCAGGGAGAAAGAGTGGTACAGTTATGTGTACTGTGCCTTTTAGAGAAAGAAAAATACCATCAATAATTATTATCATGTTACTCTAAATCATACAAAGAAGGAGTGTACCAGCTCAAAGGATGGAAGCACTGATGGAAATGGAGTTTGTTCAGTCTTAGACAGTACTACATCAGCATGATGCACCTAGTTAAGAGATTCTGGGATTCTAAAGATGAGAAAAACCTGACACCTTTTTAGAAATAGCCTGTGGTAATATATCTCTTCACCCTTAGGTGGCTCTGGCTCAATGCTTGGGTCTGGTTAAATGCTTGTTTCTCAGAATGATATGAGATGGCAAAACCATCACTTCTTTCCATATCTTGTTCCACTGGTTAACACTATTTGACTCCTGATATCTTTGCCTTTCTGATCTGAAGGTCTCTGATTTCGACATCTGTACATTGGCCCTAGTTCTCAACCAAACTGAAAGCCCTTTCCATATGATGTTTTGCCCTCTCAAGGGACACCAGTACCTATTATGGTTATTCTCCAAAAACCAGGTGGCAGTTAAGCCTTGGTTTGGATAAATAGACCATTGCTCTCCATATACAGCATTTTTCTCAGGCCTCCAAACATTTTTATGACTCATGTTATGATCTTGGACATAAATACTGTGCTTCAAGGAACCTCTGGAGAGTGAAAGCTGAACCCATGAGAGTGTGGCTCTGCTTCAGATACTCTTGTAAGAGATTAAAGGTCTGGGATGAAAGAGATATGTATTCCCCAGGAATGCTTAGCAGTTCCTTGTGGGGAGAGCTTCAAAGCAAGGAACCTGAAATACCAAAAGTATCTTAAATACTGGTATTTCAGCAAAGAAAAAAAAAAAGATATATTAAATTCAATATGCAAAGAGTTAAATCAGGCAACACAGATGGATAATAACTTAAAAATGAATTTGTATTTATGAGTGTGTTCACAATCACCACTGTCAACTGATTGTACCATGTGTCACTAAATAACAGGCAATGTTGAGATCACACTCTCCTATTATTAGAAATATAATAGTCATATCTTTTTTAAAAACCTGTTTTTAAATCTGTTGCCACCTGGAAAACTAGATTAAACTGATCAAGAGTTAAGGTTATCTGCAAATATTCTGGGCAGAAACGTAATTAGGGCTGTTATTGGGATTATCATTTAGTAGGCAGTGTAGATGAGACTGAGAAGATAAGCCACTATCAGTTGCTGTTGAGGGCTAAAGTGATTATTAATCTTGTAAGTTTGGGCCATGTGTTTTCCTGGCAATGTGGACATAATGTTGAATAGCTTCCAAAAACCCAAGGCAGGTGGCTTCTCCTAAAAAGCTTATCCAGTGTGGAACCATCAGCAGACAGGTAAAGTGCTGGTGTGTGCCAGAGCCTCCTTGCAGCTCTCCAGCACCAGGGCAGGGGATCTTGCAGCATGAGGTTGCAAAGTGTGACTAAAGCTGCATGCCAAGCAGCCCCAGGTGTGTGCCTCCTGATGTGACCCCCTCAGGGCCCACGCTTTCCATTCCAGATGATTCACACTGGACAAGAAGCACTCAGCACCACTGCACAGCACCTGCAAGGGCAGGCTGTGGTAAGAAGAAATTCCATACAAGGATGGAAGATTGAAATCATTTTTGCATCAAACCATGGCACACAGGTTGAACCTCTAAACAAACATATTTCAGGATGTGTAACAGCCTGAGCACTCTGCATGTGCCTGCAGTGCATGACTGGAGGACATAGAATCATAGGATGGTTTGGGTTGGAAGGGACCTTCAAGATCATCTGGATTCAACCTGCCTGCTGTGGGTAGGGACACCCTCCACTAGACCAGGTTGTTCAAATCTACATGGGTGGAAACATTAACCTGATCTCATTGAAGATGACTCTGCTCACTGCAGGGGAGTTAGATTAGATGACCTTCAGAGGTCCCTTTCAGCCCAAACCATTCTGTTATTCTGTGTGGGAGCACCAGTTGGAGCATCTTCTCAAATGGGGTGAGCAGCCAGCTCTGCAGCACCAGCTGCTCTTCTCCTCTGCTACCTCTCACCTCAGTGAGATGAACAACTGCCCAGCAACCCCACCCTGGCTTGGAGATACATTTCCCAGTTTCCCCAGGCCTTTACCACAGCTGCCACCAGGGATACATTGCTGTAACTTCCTGTCACACAGAAATCCTCGTGGGATTTGGTACTGGGATCTGTGCGCTTCCACTTCCCTCCCTGGCATCTGCAGGGGGAACTGGTGGCACCTGCAATTCGAAGTCTGCATTGCATCAGGGACATGGAGCACTCCCCGGCAGGGACCATCTTGGTGCCACAGGCAACTGGCAGAGGTCAGCATGTCTCTGCAGGGACTGTAAAGGTTAATGTGGCTGTCATTTGCTCAAACAGACTGACTAACCCAGAAGATGCAGGCACTCCCCAGCAGCCCTCTCTTTCTGCTGCTGCGGCTTCAAACAACCCAGGAGATATAAGAAGGGAGTCAGAAAAGATGCAGGTTTGATGTGGTTGGTGGGCTCTTGTTACAGGAACCGGCCTGTTCCTTGGAGCAGACCGAGCACTCCTACTGAACACAGCAAACCAAAGGCAGCCTCTGATTCTTTGAAGCTGCTGATGTTTTGCAGCTTGCTGAGCTGCTTAGTAAGAAACCCTCATTTTGTTTTCAGAAACAGAAATAAATTGCTTTCCTTCAGATAACTGATATTTTTCTTCCTCTTGAAATACTCAATGGACCTGTTTTTATCTGTGCGGTGTTTACTTTCCAGGAGGCTTTGCCACATTTGCAACTTCATGGGTTTTTTTTGCCTTAAGCTTCTCCACAAAACACACAGAGAGTCATGGGCTGGTCTCTGCTGTTGGAAGGGTAAATCTGCTTCTGAGATAGAAAGGATGGCCCTTCTGATGACTTTTTCTTTTCTTGGTTCTGTTTTGACATTTTATCTTCCTTCATGCTACATGAACAGGAAGCTATAGGGACAGCCACAAATCATCTTGCTGCCTTATGTCCTTCAGCTCCACTATTTTTATGCTTGTTTTTGTAAAAGTGCCTCTACATTTAGAGGATGAAATGGTGATGGCAGAATGTCTCTGATTACAAATTCCATTACGTCTAAGAAGACCAAGTGCCATTCCCCTTATTCAAACCCAGCCAAGGATCTTTCCAACACTGAATTTATAGAAACCATAATTCCAGAAGATCCTCAGATACCTCACAGTGTTTTTTTTTTCAGCACAAATAGGTTTTACAGCTGGGCGAGGTCTTACTGAGAAATTTATGCCTAAACATCTGTTCTTAAATGTCCTTCAGCTACTCAAGGTGGTTACAAATCCATCTACAGCACCCACTGGAAGATATAAAAAACCTACTCCCCTAATTTAATGCAGAAAAGTATTTGTAATTCCACTGACAGTCTGGATAGCAGGAAGGAAGATGTCAGGAAACTTTAGATTCATGTCAGACCTCTCAGTTTTCTAAGTGGTAGGGAAAAGCTCTCATCTTTTATTTTTTTTTCCTCTTTGTACAGTCTGAAATGTGACCAGTTCAACCAGTTCAGTGTTGCTGTGAATAGACAGTCCTAGTGGTCCTAATAGGTAGAAAAGCACACTCACTTATTTCTGATTGCCCTAAAAATTTTGATAAGGTTTTGCTGAAGCTCATTGTGGCAGATTGACTCCACACACATAATGAAAAATAGTCCTTGATACAAGAAATGCATAGCTAGAAGGTGAAACCTACAGAAAACTGTATTTGGGGTTTCTTCTACTGTCATGAGTAATGGCTTGTTTGAGATAATAGGGCAAGCATGTCTGTAAGTACTGCTGACTTACTGAATTAATAAATACTCTCCCTTGCCCATCTTTGCTTCTTTAAAAGAACAAAGAAACAACAACAACCAATAACAACAAAAAACCCAACAAACCTAGAGAGCTGTCATTAAGCAGACCAGCCTGGCTCCATATAGTTGACCACATGAATAAAGTCCTATGGGGTCATTCTTCATGGAGCAGATCTTCCTTGTGGTTTTCCTAATTCAATACTTAATTTAGCAGTGCATTGACTTAGACTCAATCACTTTTGTACCTCAGCATCTTTGATGCTGGTCTTTCTAGTAAGAGAGTCCATACAGTCCATCCTTCTTCAAATCCAATGGCACAAGAAATCTATCCAAAAGAAATTTTTGTTACCCAAAATTTTACCCTGATAGATTTCCAGCAGTAGTATACAATAGCAATTTCATTACATCAAAGAAGCTATGTCAATCACTGCAGAATTATATACATTTTGCTATAGTAATTATGTGAATTGGAAAATAAGAATATTTATAACTGAAAATGTAAACTTCCCCAAGCTGGTCTCATTCAGGTTCTGTAAATGCTTAAAATAGTTTTCATTTTCTATGCCACAACCTCTCTTTTTCTGCCAGCACATTTAAACATGAATAGCTCTTTTACAATACTGCTGTGGAGTTTCTGCATCTGCAACAGAGTCAGCTTCAACCTCATGCTCTTTTCGAGCATTTGCATGCAGCAAATTTCTACTTTAAGAAGTTAATCCCATGTTGAAATGAAGCTAGCATTTCACGTGGGCTGTACGTTCAGAAGAGTAGACAGCTGGAATTATGCCAAGTGACACCAAGGAAGGACAGAATCAAAGGGTCATTTAGGCTGGAAAAGAACTCAAGGATTATCCAGTCCAACAATTGTCCTAACACCATGAAATCCACCATGAAACCATGTCTCCACATGCCACATACTCACATCTTTTAAATTCCTCCAGGGAGGGCAACTCTGCTACTTCCCTGGGCAATGTATTCCAATGCCTGATAACCCTTTAAGTGAAGAAAATATTTTTAATATCCAATCTAAACCTCGCCTGATGCAACTTGAGCCATTTCTTCTTATCCTATCACAAATTACCTGGAAGATGAGCACCTTAAAAGCAGCTGGTCTTACTATTAAAGATTGAGGCAAAGAAGTCATTAAATACTCCAGCCTTTTCCTCATCCTTTGTCACTCAGTTTCCTCTTAGAACAAGAAACAGTTTTTTTTCTCTTTTGTCTCAGTCTTTTGTTCTTAGACCTCCTTTTGTTGCTGATGTGTTTATAGGAACATTTTTTGTTGTCTTTTACAGCAGTGGCCAAATTAATTTCAGTATAGGCTTTGGTCCTTCTAATTATCTCCCTGCATAACTTCATGTCATCCTTGTAGTCCTTCTGAGTTTCCCTCCAAAGGTGGAGGGAAGCTCTTCTGTCCCCCAAGTTCCAGCCAAAGCCCTCTTTTCAGCCAGGCTGGTCTTCTTCCCCACCAGCTCATCTCTCAGCACATGGGTGCTCCTGCACCTTTAAAATTTCGTTCTTGAAGAATGTGCAAGCTTCCTGGAGTCCTTTGCCCTTCAGGACTGCCTCCCAAGGGACTCTGTCAGTCACACTTCTAAATTGGTCTTAAAACGTAAAATCTCTGTAATAAAAGACAGGAACCCACCTCTTGGCACTGATTTAAGTAATTTGGATTTTTTTCCACTGACTTTACTAATACATGTATTATGCTGTCAATTTTTTTTCTTCTTTTCTCTCAGCAAAATCTTTCTTCCTTGGTGCACAGTGTGGGTCTCTTGTATGTGATGAAGAGCTGTGTGAGATATTTTTCACCCTTCTTTATTTGATTCTTTTATAACATTTTGCTGTGCTGGTGTGTGGGCCTTACGTGACTGGTACAAATGCAGAACTGGCAGAATATGCTACAGATGCAGATGAGAAGGAAAAAAGAAGCACGTGACATCTTTTAGAAGGAAGAATTTCTGTATTAAATACTCACTTCTTTGCCAAGCTGCAAAAATGTCAGTGTCTGGAAGTAACAGATCTCCATTTTTTCTTTAAAAACTTATTATATATAATACAAACAAACTCAATGTGTCCAGCACAGAAAGAGTCTAGATGGAGGTTACAAAGCTTAAAAGGAGTCACTGGCTTTCTAAATAAGCCTTAAATCCATGGTTAAATTGTTAAATCCATCAATTTCAGGGATGTAAAATCATACTATGGAAAAGCAAAATTAGAGCCTAAATATTATGCTAGGCTCAGCTTGCTCTAATCGAATTAATTTAACCCCATTATTTTCTTTCTTGCCTATCACAGATGAAAACAGTGGAGCCCTCTTGGCAGGAAGCCAGTCTGAAACCATCTATTACCCTCCATACTGAAGTTCTGACAAGGAGAACAAGGCAGCTGCCCTTATAGTAATTGATATTAATGACTCAGGTTAGAGACCATCGTGCCAGCTTGGACTGACAAAGAGAAACCATAGCCCAGCTACATGGTAAAAGGGACAGCAGCAGTCTGAAGACAGATGGATACAATGGGAGCAGAGCGGTGTAATCCTTAAAAAAAAATTTTTGTCTTGGATGTTATTTAGATGAGACATCAATATATATTAAATGAGAACAAGAATTATGATTGTAATTGGCAGTGTCTCTGTGTCATTTCTCTGATGTGTCCTGCACTGTGTTCATGGGCTGGAAAAGGCAGATGTGGGGTTGGCCACCTGCCTGGAGTCATGCACACTGGCTGGGCAGATTGCACCCCTAGGCACGGTGCAGTGCAGGGTGAACTGCATACAGGTTCAGCCCCAGCTGCTCCCCAGCAAGTCCTGGACTGAGCTCAGGGCCTGTCCAAACTCCATTCTCAGGCTTCTTACAATATTCATAGTAAGGTTATTTTCAGTGTTTTGTGGAAGTCTGTTCTAGTTTTATCAGATGCCTGCAGATTTCACACATTTTTGCTGAAAATTAGCTCCTGCTTTCAAATTAGCTGGAGCTGTTCTAGCCAGCAGAAACAGCGATTTGCATTGGTGAAAACCGAAGTGATTGTATCTACTCTGTACAACTTTTAACAGTCTCTGCTCGCACAAAACATGGCTCAAGGTTGAAATGAAAGGATGAAGAGGCAGCCTGTACAATATTTACACCAGGGAACAGAAATTTTGCAGTGCTGCTTGCTTTAGTTTGTGACAGGCTTTGTTTTTCAGTTGATTAAGGGAAGAGTGGTAAAAGGGACAAACATACGTGAAGGGCCTCTGTTGTATCAGCGTGGGGACAGATGCTGTGTTGTGACCCTGGGATTGATACACCACTGTGAGCTGTCTCAGGCCTAACTCAGGTTTTCCTGGTCTTCTTCATGTACTATTTTCTCTTGCTGCCTTATCCTGCTCCAAGCTTTCATATCCCTTAGCTCTCAAACTGTCTGGAGCATCACGCAGATCATGTGAACAGTGATTACCACATCCCACCGTTCTGCCTCTTGGGGTGTTGTGTCTTTTGGCCATCTTATCATCAAGGTGTTGAGAAGCTCAGCATTGCAACATACGCTGTCTGTTAAAATAAGTGTAGTCTCTATGTTGTCATTGTTGTTGAGTAAAAGGCTTTCCTAAGTAGGTCCTTGAGAAATACATTTTCTTCTTGACCTAATTCTTTTCAAAAGACTGAGAGATAGAGTCAAGTGCATCACACTTTTGAAATGAAAATAGCACTCAAGCTTGGTCTGTAATTTCTGGTCTCTCATGTAAACATCTGCTGACATTCCCTTCAAACTTTGCCTGCTTTTGCACCTTTGGAGTATTTTAGCATAAAGTGAAAAGAAGGAGCTCTTTCAAAATGAAGAAATTAGTCTGTATGTACCTCCCCACTATTCAGGAAGAAAGCAAATCCCTGGGTTACTACACAAATATCAACATTGGAAATGCTCTTGCTTTCCAGCCCTCTTCTTTACTGTCACACCTCTAAAGCCCAATTAACACAAAGCATTTACTCACTATATTCGTGGGCCAATAATTATTTAATGACACAATAATCTGAAATGTCAAGACACAATTCAAATCTGATTTCAAATGTTACTTTTAAGCCCCAAGAGATTCAAAACTGTGATTTAGTTTCCTGTTACAGGGAGTAGGGTAAAATTTCAGGAAGCAAATACTTACCGGGTAGACGAGACACCATGATCAGGCAGGTAGATTTTCCAGGAGGAGGCTCATCCCCTGCACCACCTTTCTTTTTTTTTTCCCTTTTTTTTTTTTTTTTTTTTAGATCATGGATGAGATCATCTCTGAAGATATTTTAAAACATACAGAAAGCAGGGAGGTGATTATACAGAGCCAACCAGGTTCCACCAAGGCCAAATCCTGCCTGACTAATCTAGTGGTCTTCTAAGATTAAGTGACTGCATCAGTGGACTAGGTAAGAGCTACAAATACCCTCTCTGTGGTCTTTTTTAAGTACCTTGATAAGGTCCCCACAACATTCTTACCTCTAAATTGGAGCGATATGGGCTCAATGGATGAATTGTTAGATGGGTAAGGAAAATGGATGTCCACTCAACGACCCAAAGACCAAGGGTAGGTACTGGGTCCAATACTGATTAACATCTTCATAGATACAGTGGTGTGCTAGACACACCTGAGAGAAGAGACACCATCCAGGGGC
This sequence comes from Poecile atricapillus, assembly GCF_030490865.1. Taxonomy (NCBI): domain Eukaryota; kingdom Metazoa; phylum Chordata; class Aves; order Passeriformes; family Paridae; genus Poecile; species Poecile atricapillus. The sequence goes on along the minus strand of NC_081249.1, from coordinate 64,391,000 downwards.
ATCTTGGAAAGCTTGAGGGGTGAACTTACGTGAGGATCATGAAGTTCAATCAGGGCAAGCGCAAGGTCCTGCACCTAGGTGAGGACAATCCCCAATACCAGTACAGACTGGGTGGCTATTGCCCTGAAACTAGAGCCTTCTGATTGTCTAGAACATTGTTTATTTTCTCTGTTATTTTAGTTTTGATTGTTTAAAATATTGTTCATTTTCTGTGATCATTTTTCTTTTTCTTTTTTTCTTTTTTTTTAAAGAAAAAAGGGTGAGATGTCGCCCTGAAAATTAAATCTTCTGACCTTTTTTTCATAGTTTCTAGCCGCTTTCCCAGGGTAGTAACTATAAATATAGATGTTTATACATTCTTTCCAAGAAATGTTTTTTGATGTACGTTTCGCACGAGCAGTGTGATTGGGAAGGAGATAACCTAACTGGTCATTGTCGAGAATCTATAAACACTGGAGTCACAAAAATCAAATCATCCTTTTCCTATCATACACTGAACTGTGTCCATGTGAATCGTTCCGTGTCCTATAGCAACAGGTGGGGAATGAATTGAGAATGATCACAGAATCATAGAATGATTTGTCATAGAATGACATAGAATGATCCGACCTGCAGAAAGAATTTGGGTGTACTGGTGAGTGTAAAATGAGATATGAGCCAGCAGTGTGCATTTGTATTACGGAAAGCCAACTGTAACAAGTACAGACAGCAGCTGAGGAATTCAATTCTCCTTTACTCTGCTCTGGCGAGACCCCATCTGGAGTACTGCATCCAGCTCTGGAGCCCTCAGCACAGGAAAGACATGGACCTGTTGGAGCAGGTGCAGAGGAGGATCACAAAATGGTTGGAGGATTAGAAAACTTCTCCTATGAAGAAATACTGTTGTCATAGAGTTCCTTTACCTTTAAGAAAGTTAAAGTTGCTGGGGTCTCTTGGGAGTCTTTTCTCTTGACCAATTATCGGTCATTGCTGAGAATTGACAGCAGTTTTAGCCATTGAAAAGTAGAATCAACTTGTGAACCCCACCTTAAAGTGTACACCCAGAAGTCTGTAGTTGTTTTTTGTTTTCCTGGCTGTGAAGGGTGGCGGAGCTCCAGGCCTCCCGTTCTCTGCCCAGGCTATGCGGCCTGGGTGGGGGGGCCGGGCTGGGCCTGCCGTTCTCCCGGCCGGGAGATGGGGGCCGGCGGGGGCTTGCCCCGGGCTGAGCCGGGCCAGGCCGGTTCCTGGCTTAGCTGCAGGTTTTGCTGTAATAGAATTTACTAGAAAACTGCCGAGTAAAGAAGAAAAGCTCTGGACCTGCGGCAGGCTGAGACAGCAACTACACTGTAGAGCAGCCATGAAGAATCTTCTATCGAAGACAGCTCCAGCTGCTGCTCCGGCAGAGATCACAGAACTATCTACAAAAGCCTGGGCAAGATTTTAACTCTTTCTTATCCAGATGAAACTTGCGGATTAATCTTTTCATCCAGAGAGAGAAAAGGAGAGTAACCAACATGAAAAGAGACTTTATAAACTACTAGTAGCAAGAAAGAAAAGAGACTTCAAGAAAGGTAGAGAATTAAGGAGATGCTTTAATTAAGCTGAAATATCTTTCTGTTAAAACTATGGAAATGGACAATGAAGTCCTGAAAAAAACCCCTTTAATTCATAATAGAGTATGGAGAGGAATAAGGTGTTCAAAGTGTAAATTTGAGTAAAAAGTGAAGTAATTGTGGTATAGTGAAGTGCTGAGAGATTTGAAGCCTTGAGAGGCAATGAGAAAACTGTTTCTTAGTGAAGCTCACAGAAGCAGATGAAGAATCCTTTTTTGCCTTTGACTAACTTATCCTTAAAAATGCTATCTTCAAACTCATGACCCATAACACATTTCAGAGTGATGTGGAATGGGAGGGGTGGGCTTTAATAACAGTAGCTCTGAGCAGCTGATATCAGAGAGACAGAAAACTATAACAAAGTAGCTTTCTTGTAAGAAACTCCATAAATTAACAGAAAGGAACTTCTGTTTCTCTACAGAAACTGAGGAAAAGACTATAGAAAGAATTAAAACTGTTTAAACCATCAAAATTATACAGTTTTTGTCTCTGTTGTCATGTGAACAAAAGAATAATGAGCAGTGAGAAATGAAAAGGTTTTTTCTAAAAGTTTATTCTGGTGTTCTTATTCTTGTAGTTTGTCAATAAACTTTTCTTTATTCCTTTTAAGTTTTATGCCTAGTTTGCTCTTATTTTAATCCATATCTCACAGCAAGACATAAATAATTCTTTTTTTTTCCCCTTTTGTTAATTACTGGTTCAAAACCACGACAACTGTTCAGTCTGGAAAAGGCTCTGGGGAAACCCTCGTGTGGCCTTTCAATATACAAATGAGACTATGAGAAAGACTTTTCACCAAGGCCTGTAGTGACAGCATGAGGAGAAAAGGTATTAAAATGAGAGTGGGTAGATTTAGACTCTATATAACAAAGAACTTTTTTGAAAAAAAAACCATGAAAGTCATGAGACAGTGGAACAGGCTTCTCAGAAAAGTTGTGGATGTCCCATCTTTGGAAGTGCTTAAGGATAGGCTGGAAAGAGCTTTGAGCAACTTGATCTTGTGGAAGGTGTCACTACCCTTGGCAGGGGTGTTGGACTAGATCTTTCGGGGAGCCTGGAAAACAATGAAAACAAGCTTTAAAACAAGCATGAAAACAATTCCAGGATTCTATGAAATTTACTATGTATGGGCATGTGAATATCCATATATATATATATGTATGTGTGTGTGTTTATAAATGAAAACAGTAATGTCCCAAATAGTTTCAGATATTTAGTGCCTTTTTTCCCCTATCTTGTGCTTGAGATGCTTTTAGGACCTTTCCATTTTCTCTAGGATGCCACAGCTAGAGAGTGTTAAAAGATTCAATGGTATAGTGTTACTCACAGGCCAAAAGCAGCCCATGAGGAGTTTGTACACGGCCAAAGTAAAAGACTATTTCCTGTAGTAAATCCGTACAGCTGGGTAATCCTAATTCCCAGATGTGAAAGGAGAAATAGGAGCCCCCAGTACCACTACCATCTCCTTATGGGACCATCTCCCAGAGTATTCATAAGCTCTCAGCTGTGTGAGGTCTGCCATAAATGTATTGCGGTTGTCAAACTTGGACATCTTGCCTGTGTTTTGCGGAGTAGAAAAGGTCGCTATCTCTGTATAGCTCTATGTGATGTCTCTTTACTCAGTCTTGGCAAGTTTGTCTTGTACAGCTCCCTCCTGAACTTTGGCTTTCATTTCTCTTTGTTTTTTTTCCTTTCTCTTCGCATTTTAATCTTTATTTACACACCTTTTTCCACTCTGTCCTCTGGGCTCAGAATTTCTTTCCTAGGGGACCTGGCAATGTCTCCTTTCAAATCTATAGAATTCTACCCTTCTATGAATTGCCCAGATACAAGACTGGGGTTTTTTTCAGTCAGAGTCAGAGTATTCACAGACAGAACCTTCCTTTATGTCTCAAGTGAAGTATTTTCGTCACAACAGAATTACTGACATTGTTTACAAAAGTCCAGATTGTACATTTACATGAATTCTTCACTTGTGCCAGATTCTGTAAGAAGCAGCTCATAAGACAGTTCATTAAAAAAAAATTAAACATTAAAGTATACACATTTCAGAAACAATAGCATTTACTGTCTGGAGATCTGGATCTTCCTACTTAAATCAGTTGCTTATTTTTTAAGCACTGTGGATGCCAGAAGGCACTGAATGAACATCATCCATTTACCCATACTTTTCTGAGCAAAGGTGAATCTCATTTTTTCTTCAAAGAGGTATTTGGCAAATACTGAAGAAGTGTCTCAGTATAAGAGATTGGCATACTGGGTTTAAATCTTAAGGCTCATAGGCAAGAGTAAGCCCACCTGTTACACTGTTAGTGTTCAGATATTCTTCAATTTACAGTGAAACAAATGGGTTCCAGCTCAATATGTTGTCTGGTCTGTGACCACAAGACAAATTCAGGGTCATAACTGCCCTTCAAGCCTTGAATTCATGTGTGACAGGAGCTGGAAGGTTTGTTTGATTAAGATTTTAGATCAGATTAGGATAGAGTGTTATTGAAAAAAAATGCCTTAGCTATAATACTTAAATGTGCTAGTCAAAGCCTGTCAAACCCTTCAGATAATGTAATGAATCTTGTACAGGAACTGATATGCCTCTCCAAGTGTCACACTCCAGCTAGTCTTTAAAAGACGAGAATGACACTGATGCTATTAGTTACTAGGGACTACTCAATTTCAGAACCACAAGTGGTGTTCCCCAGGGCTCACTAGTGGGGCTAGTTCTGTTTAATATCACAGAACACAGAATCACCGAGTCAGCTGAGTTGAAAGAGACCCGCAAGGATCATCAAGTCCATCTTCTGCCTCAGCACAGGACCATCCCCAAGAGTCACACCAGGTGCCTGAGAGCATTGTCCAAATGCTTCTTGAACTCTGTCAGGCTTGGCGCTGTGATCACTTCCCTGGGGATCCTCTTCTAGTGCCCAACCACTCTCTGGGTGAAGAACCTTCTCCTGAGATCCAACCTAAACCTCCACTGACACAACTTCAAGCCATTCCCTTGGGTCCTGTCACTGGCACCATACAGAAGAGATCAGTGCCTGCCCCTCCTCTGCCTCTCATGAGGAAATTGTAGATTATGATGATATCTCCCCTCAGTCTCCTCCGGGCAGAACAAGACCAAATGCCCTCAGCCACTCCTCATACAGCTCATACTCAAGGACCTTCATTACATTGATAGCCCTCTTTTGAACACTCTCTAATAGCTTAGTGTCTTGTTTATATTGTGGCACCCAAAGCTGCTCCCAGCACTCAAGGTGAGGCTGCCACAGTGCAGAGCAGAGCAGGACAATCCCCTCCCTTGCCTGGCTGGCCATGCTGTGCCTGATGCACCCCAGAACAGGGTTGACCCTCCTGGCTCAGATTCAACTTTTCATCAACCAGGACCTCCAGGTCCCTTTTGTTGGCTCTGCTCTCCAGCCTCTCACTCCCCATACATCTGTCCATACATCCAGTCTGGTCCCATCACAGGTGCAGGAGCAGGCACATTCCCTTGTTGAACTTACTATGGTTGGTGATTGCCCAGTGCTCTAAAAGGTCAGGGTCTCTCTGCAGGGTCTCCTAGCCCTTGAAGAAGTCAACACTCTCAGTCTTCTATCATCTGTGAGCATGCTTAATGTTCCTTCCAGTCCCACATCCAAGGCATTAATAAAGATGTTGAAAAGCACAGGGCCATGGATGGAGCCCTGCAGAACCCACTCCGAACAGGTTGCCAGTATGATATCACCCCATGCACTGTAAACCTCTAACCCCATGTACTCAGCACTGGTGAGCCACACCTCAAATCCTGTGTTCAGTTCTGGGCCACTCAATACAAGAAGTATATTGAGACGCTGGAGTGTGTCCAGAGGAAGAAATGGCTTCAGGTTGCACCAGGGGACATTTAGATTGTATATTTGGAAAAATTTCTTCATGGAGAGGGTTGTCAGGCATTGGAACAGATTACTCACTTAAGTAGTGAAACCAGTCCCTGAAAGTGTTGAAAAAACTTGTGGATGCGGCACTTGGGGTTCTGGTTCAGTAGTGAACACAGTGGTGCTGGGTTAACAGAGGGACTACATGATTCTAGAATTCTTTTCCAACCTAACCACTTCTATGAATTTAAGTGCAGCATTAGCTATCAAGAGCCCTTATATCCATATCTGAGAAAACTTAAATACATTAATGTGAGCAGTGAAACAAAATTTGTACCACCTTCTACCAGTAATCCACTGAAGAAGCCCTTGGTGTTAAAGGCACAGGTTTTGCTGAACTATTATTGCCATCAAAATAATTTAACTCTAGCTGGCACTGATTTTCATATCTTCTGTTCTCAGGGGTTTAGAGAGATCACATATTGTCTGGAGAATGGAAGCCCTCCATTCCAATAAATTCACCAGAAGGGTATAGTCTACAAGCATGCATTTGGCTATTCTGCAGTGTTTAAAAATCCATTGTCATTTATCAAGGATGAATTGAATTAGTATGTAATTTGGAAGAAGCTGCTTCTCTCCTCAAGGGATGATCAGACACTGAACCATGGTATTGATTCATGGATCAGTTTGTTCAGTTACAATTGATAGAATTGGGATAATAATTTATACATTTCAGTGTTCACATGATAATTACTTCTTTTCTCAGTGGTTTACACTGTTTTCTATTACTTCAGCTTACTAGCAGCTCAGGTGAAGCATAGGTTATAAGGCCTCAATTGTTAAGGTTGGATCTGGACAAACAGTGCAATAAATTTTGCTGATGTTGATTTGGAAAGCTTGGGTGAACAATTTTGGTTTCTACTCGCTTGACTCAAGGTTGCCAAAATTACTGAAGCCCTACCAGTGTAAGACAGCAGCACAATTTTCTCCTGTTGTTTTTCACTTGGTAGACATACGTACTAGCAGGAACTCAAAGTCCCTTTTCTTGTAAAGACGTCATGGGCAAAATGTTAGGCTATAGTATTACCTGGCATTATAAAGCCCTCTGAAGCAGGCAGAGTCCAGTGAGTTCTCAGCAAGATGGGAACAGTGGCTCATTCACGTCACAGCTACATGTTATTTTTGGCATGCAGTTCACTTTTCCTTATTAGAAAAATAAAAACTATTCAAATAGAAAATTCTTCTAGCTTGGTGTATATACCAATTTGGCTGCTTTCAGCCATATTGATTTCCTTTCACCTGCAAAAACTTGCTTTTTTAAAAAATCTGCAGAATTTTGTTTGAGGCTGGTTCTTTTGAAGCTCCCTTTGTCTCTGTGCTTCCTCTCTGACTGCGACAAGGGTTATCCCTTGGGAATGACGATGGATCTGGTTATGTGCCCAGAGGAGAAGGAGTCAAAGTAGACAAACAAAGGGTAGTGAATGCTCAAAGTAAATTTGGCTTTCTGTGAGCAAAGCACACACCCATGTGCAGAGGTGGCCCCTCATACAGAGACTGCGGGGATGCCACATATAGGCCGTGTGTCCATGTCACTCTTAGTGTTCCTCTTTTACATAACTTCTCTTCAACTTCTAAAAACAAGCTCTGGAGCTGGCTGGGCCAAGGATTTTCAAAGAACTAAGACAATGTTGATTTTCTGCCTTCCTCAGAGATTAGGCGGAAAATTTTAATTAATAATGTCTGGAAACCTTGTTCTTTTATTGTTTGAATTGAAATACTGTATCTGAACACTTCAACAAGGCCTGGTTCAGGGCAAGTCAGTTTTAATGGCATCACTCCAAGATGGTTTTTTCTTTATCCAAACAAATCCATCTTTGCACAAAGGTAGCAACTAAATATATTAGTACTTACTGTTGTACATCAACATAATATATAAGGTGTAAGAAAAGATGAGTTGGTCTATTTTTATAGGCTTTACTGAGGGGATGAGATTATACAGTTGTACAATATGACTTTTCCTTATTAGGAAAATAAAATTTCTAATGTTGGAAAGCATCTCTTGGTCATCTCCTGAAGTATTTCAGATTTTCTCCAGTGTCTTCTTGTTATTTAAAAAGAATGTAGGTCATGGGTTACTTTCTGGACTAGATCTTTGTCATGATGGCAGGCATATGTTATACAGTAAAATCGTGCAGGGCCAAGGATAGTTTCCATTTTATTCTGAATGAATGGAGTGATAAATGAAAGATGGAAAGCTCTTCATTTCAGCATGTGTTATGGACTCAGCTGGAGATTAGCTCCTTTCCAGACTAACACAGAAAATGGAATTGAATTTTGTCAATATTATCCAGCTTTATATATATATATATAACCTAAACTGCTTTCTGAAAGTTTTGTTGGGTTTAACCAGAATTAAACAGGAGAAACTTACCTGCAGCTGAGCCTGAACTGGAACTCACCCAAAGTAGGTACTGCTTCTAACTCACCAACTTATAGAGGAGGTTAGCATGTCCTGACACCACATGAGCACTGCAGGAGCCACATCTCTTGTGAGACTTGGATTGAACCAGGTCTTAATTGTGGTTAATCCAGAATACAAATATCGCTTTATTGCCATGCTCCACCTAAAGGTGATAACTTCATGAAAAGAGGGATTCATCCCAGCTCAGAAGTGGACATTTGATTCAAGCCCATTGTCTTCTCCATTTACAGTGATATATGTAGGGATACCCAGAGGAAGATCCACAGAGAGCCCAGGTGGCTACTTTAAACTGATTTCATGATTACCAGGAGACTGTTGGACAAAAAATTCACAGTTGAAATACCTGCACATGTACAGACACCTTTTGCTATTACAGCCAGCTGCTCCTTTGTTCCATAACTTTCCAGATGACATCTTCCCTCTCTCTGAGGTACCTCAAAGAGCTTTGTGAAGTGACTGGCTTCCCCGTCTTGTGAAAAGTTCACGTTTTTCAAAAGACAGCTTTTTCTTCCTCTGTTTGATTACAAACTGGCAGCACCAGTCTGAACAAAACCAATGGAAAATATGCACTGGAAAGTCCTCATGAGCTGGGAGAAAAAGTGACAGAAGGCAATTTTTTATGTTTATTTTAATTTAATTTCCACAATTGTAAGAAAACAGGATGGTAAGAATCTCTCTTGACTCTTTCCTTAGTTCTTGTTCCATCTGTAACTAGTCAGGAAGAGATTAAAAAGAAAGAATGGGTTGTTCAAACTTGTTTGTCCATGAAAATATCTGTTGCAAGAATTATTTTTTCTCTCAAAGATCTAAAATGCTTCATTTTACCAGCCAGACTGGATAAATGCTGTAAAGTAGTTATACAAAAACAATTGAATTTTTTAAAAACTTAATCTACTTTAGTCGTGTTTGCATCTGGTCTGGTTTTGTTTTCCAAAAATAATCATGCAAATAAGTTATTTGGAACAAAGTCTTTTTCAAAGTAAATATTAAGGATGAGCAGTCAAATGTATATGCAAATAAAATTTTACATTGTCTTTCTTCAAGGCTTCAGAAGCAAAAACTCAGGAGTATTAGGTTTTCTCCTGATGTCAAGAAGCTGTAAGAATACAGCGTAGCTGAAGTGACACGTCCGAAGCAGGAAATCCAGGTATTATTTCAGGGGTGAAATCCTAGTTCTCCTGAATTCATTAGTGGAATGCCCATACATTTCACAATGACAAGATTTTGTTATACTTTTAAGTCCACTTTCTTTAGCCTAAGGGTTGGACAATGCTGACTTAATAAATTTTAGAAAATACCTTTATGTTTTGGTGACCTTTAAATAGCACAGAGTAGGCAAATAATCTTTTTCCATTACTGCTCCAGGTTAATTTTAGACAATTTTTGGGCTGTGTCACTGCCAGAAAAGGTATTTTGCCAGCTCTGTCTATGCCCTCCCATTCCTTCCCTCACACCTGGCACTCTGGTTGATTTGTTTAGCTTGACTGATGAGCTGAGCCAGCAGAAATAAAAGGTTGTGTGCTGGCTTAGAGACAGATTGGCTTTGCTGTGATAAGCCCCCCTGATCTGGCTGGCAGCGTGGCTGTATAAAAAGAGGAGTTTGTGGAGGGAAGGTGTCAGGAACATCAGCTCTGGAGGGGCAGCATGACATGGGACTGCCTCTACATTGCTTTTCAAGCCAGAAGTATGGAAAGAGGTACCTTTAGCTGCTCCTCTGATTCTCCTGGACATTTTTCCCCAAAAATGTGAAAAAGTAGAGATGCCAGTTCAGTCTTTAGTAGTAGATGAGGGTTGTTCAGGAAGCAGGCAGGAAAGCAGCACACAAAAACGTGCCAATTTGGAAAATGAGGGTTTTCAGCCCGATATCAAAGACAGGGAGGCACAGTCTCCTTCCTGGTATTGGCAACAATGGTTAAAACAAATGGCCCCTCTCCACACCATGTGCTTTCCTCTTGGGCTGGGCCTTTGACCCAAGGGGCCCACAAGTTCTAAACCCGGCTGGTGCTCCAGAGGCTCCAGGGTGATACATCTGAGGGGCTGTGTTGCTCTGCTCTCCCTTCCCCACTCCCACAGTGCAGCCTGCCAGGCTGCTCCTGCTCTCCTGCTTTCCAGGATACACTGCCACTGAATTCACGTGGATATTATTGGATTCACAGCTCTGTTACCTGTCTTGGCATTAGGAAGCAGACCTGAACTGCTTCTCCCAAATGTCAGTTTGGAAGCCAGGTCTCTACAGATGCAGGGCAGCTGCCTCTTTCCACTACCAGTGGAAATCCCTCCAGCATCAGGATGTCAAACCTTTGGCCTTTATCTAATCTCGTCCATCCACCCCTTCCCACCATTCACTTGATATCTCCACAGCTGTAGATGTGTTTTGCAGTGGCCAAACTCAGTCATTTCAGGTTCCCACAGGAGTACTGTTTCTAAACCCTTATAATTTTCCACTGTGCCTCTGTTGAAATAGAGAACACTGAAAGTCTTTTATGGAGGAGGCTTATAAAATATGAACATCTGTTTGTTATGAAACTTAATGCTTTCAGCTTGTAAGAGCCATCTAGAAAAGTATTTAACTCAAAGTGCTCTTTGTGTGTATTGGAACAAATGGCTTATGTAGGTATATTGGAGGACACACCTACCTCAGGTGAGGTTTATTTCAAGATCGTGTAATTGGGAATTCAGAAAAGATTCAAAACAAAGAATGTGAATTCTCCTGAGACTCCTCTCCAAGGTACACTTAAAATGACAGATTTTCTTGGCTCAAGACCACTATCAGACATGTTTTGTTACCTGAAAATACCTGCATTTATTCAGTTTTGGCTTTCCTAGATGGTTGCACTATGAAGTATCACTGGCATTCACCAGCTACAGGTGATGGTTGACAAAGTTATGTGTTAATATTCTGTGACTACAAAATGCTGCCTCAGGTGAGTTGATTCCAATGGAAAGTTAACAATGCGCTTATCTCTGGAGTGGTACTATTGAATTATATTTGGTGTAGTAGGTGGTTTTATACCTTGCTTTTATATCAAACTAGTTTAATAAGCAGCATGAGAACAGCAAAAGAGTAAATAGTGAGCTTTGTTCAAAGCATTCATCAGCTCATCTATGTATCTGAGAGGGATGAGAAACTTACTCTTTTATAAAAATTAATCTTTCATATTAATAGACCATTTGATACATTGCCACATGTGAATGTCAGATGTTGCCAATACTGGTGACAGTGGGATATTAGAAATTAGATATGGAAGAAGGTCATTAGCTTTACAGTCTACCCTTCTTGTTGATACATCGCTAAATGACTTTCTCTGGTGTGTTCTGCAACTGCATTTTAAATGAGTCCAGCGTTATATTCTGTTAGTCAGTAATCAGGGCTGAGGAACTCAGAGCCAGAGGAAGTGTGCAGGTTAAGTGTCAAGTCAAAGGAATTGTTCCTAGTGGAATTTTTTTCCCAAAGACTGTGTACTGTTTTGCATTATTTCAAATGGAGCCAAGAAGACTCAAATTGACAAAGCTGTGCCTCGAAAAATAAAGTGCAAAACAAAACATGCTGGTGATGTTTTAAAGAAACACTGAAATATAGTTGGACCATATTGCATCTCTAAGTTCTCCAAGGATTATAATTTTTTTATAATGATTTGTGCAGTTTTCCCCCTTTTTACTTTATAATCAACAGAGAAAAAGAGGGAAGAGCACAGGAGGCACAAAATAACAAAATAACACACACAGAGTTATAAAAGGGAAGGTTCATTCTACTCTGTTTAGTCAGATTATCTCAAGTGTAACTTGAAAGCACGAGGAGATCCAAATGGAAACTGAACATAGGGTAAATTTAAAAGTTTCGAAGAGATGGCATAAAATATTTCAGCTTAAACTTTGACAAACATTTGTATGCACACCGCCAGTTTAAACGCCAAAATAAAACAAAGTCATTCAAAGTTAAGCAGAGCCCACAACACATTGTCTTTCATACCATCATGTGAAATCTCAGCCTAGCAAATACTACACTTTTGTAAAATTTACCATTTGTATTACCAAGACAAACCTCTGGTGCCATGGCCAATTTCAGTTCACAGTTGCTGGACCATACATGGGCAGGCTCATTTGTGAGATAGGAGTGCATATGCATGCAGGACATGCAACATCTGCTGCTGTTGTAATAATGCACTGATATGATTATCCCTGGGCCTCTTTGGGCTGGCTATTAAGTCTCTGGTGTGTTATCTTTTATCTATAATTTGTAGCTCGATAGCCTTAAATCCCTGAACACACTGAAGAGATTACTAGGGATAGTTCATCCTAGAGGTACTATAGCTAGGAGACTTCTGGAAATGCATGATACCCTCCCTCTCCTCCCAAGCCAAAAGAGGCCAGGATGGGAGGATGTATGCTCAGGACTCAACCTCACAGGCAGCAGAGCTGATTCCAGCTGTGCTCTGCAGACCAGGGCCTCAGGACATTCATCTGCCCCAAGAATGTCCAGAAAGGCACAAAGGAAACAAAAGGACTGCTCCCTTAGTTTTGTAGTAGGCAGACCTCTTTATCAGCCCCCAAAGCCTCTCAGAAATGCACCCCCAGTTAGCAGCCCTGTGCTAATGAGCTCCATAGTTTGGCACAAACTCAGCTGTACTCCAGCATGTAACCACATTAAATGTGATTACTTTGCTCATACTAACTCTCCTTCTAAATAAGCCAGGCTTCATAAAATGAGAAACCACAAAAATACCTGAAGCAATTAATTTTTATTGACATGATGCTACCAAGTGCCAGATTAAATTAAAACTCCCTCCAAGTGATCAAAAGATGCTCAGCCAGCCTACTGCCAGCAAAGCTTCACTCACTCATGATGATCATGTTTTGAAAACAGGAGTAGACAAAATCCAAGAGATTTCTTACAGCCTTTTGGCTGTATTTAAGGCTAAGGGGAAAGGGCCTTCATCACACAGCACAAACCACATTTCAAACCACAGCACAAACAAGAGTCCTTGTTACCAAGAAAAATTACAGAGACTTTTAGAAGATCAGGTGAAGGGAGTAAATATAGAACAAACCACCTTCCTGCAATAGCTTCTATTAAGCCACAAAAGATTTCATGGTGAACATATAGCAAAGACACTTCTCTGAACCAAAGAAGCAACGAGTTACTGATTTCTTTGCTTTTTGAATAACCAGTCTTGGTTGTTTACAAAACACATCCCATGGACATCACTTAAAATACTACTGGAGCTGCATTCTCTAACAGTGCAAGTATATTTTTTTTAATATTTTTTAACTGTTGACAAAATTGCATAAGATTGTCTTGTTCTATACAATTTGGAAGGAAAATAGGCTGTAGTCACTAAAACATTGCTTTGCTTATGGTTTTCTTCATTTTTTTACTGGCAGTACTCAGGGAATTAGGTTGGGTTTCAGCTCCTGGACTGATAAACTAATCTTGGAGAAACAGGGTGTCTGAATTGTGTGCAACTCAGATGAACACAAGAGGCAACCAGAGCCAGTTAAGTTCAGAGGCTGCAGGATTATTTGCAATACTCTCTTTTGTTGCAGCTGAGTTCACACACATGGTAAGGGAGAGCTTGGGCCCAGCTTTAAAAGTGTTTCTATTCAGTGGAAACTCTGTTCCCTTTTCCAACTTCACATAGTTCAGCAGTACTCTGCAAGGTGGCTCCGCAGATGCCTGCCCATACCGAGAAACTTAACTGGAAGCCACCTACAGCAGGTCAGTCTTGCTTCTAATTTCAGAGTGTAAACTGGGAGTAATCCAAACAAAGTGAACCCTTGATATACCTACAGTGATAAACACGTAATTTTCAGAGGGTGATCCCTGTGGGCTCCATACTGATCCATAACCAATAGCTGTCTAGGCAGAATCCAAAGAAATGGTTAAAATTCTGCTTGTTGAAATACTCTCTGGGCAAGGCTCTCCTCCAAGATCAGTGTATGTCACACTCAGCATTGATATTTTGCTTTTCCTACATCTGAAGAGCTCTCTCACAGTTGACAGTATCAAAAAGCAGACATCAAAGCTCAGGTGTGCCCCACAGATCCAAGAATAGTACTTTGCCTCCCTACAGCAATTTACACAAGGTGCAATGTATACCACATGGTATGGAAATAAACTTGTCATTTTCATAAGATTCCTTCTGATTTTTCAAACCTCAAGAATTAACACCAAGCAATATGTTTGTGTGACTGGAACACCCTTGTGTGTGCAGTCTCCTGCTTTCACACATTTTTGGGCTCATTGGGTATTCCTCTTTCCAGTGAATTAGGTATTGGGATATTAAGCATTACACAAGTTGAGGGGTATAGAAATTTTTCATCTTTTCGGTTCTAAGTGTGCTTTCATTTCCCTGATTTTTAATTTTTTTCCTCAGGCCCACTTCTTCCTCAGTGTTTTGCACACTGCTGTTCTGAAAACAAACACAAACTAGATAAGACCCTGTCTATCAAAAATTAAGTCTAATCTAACTGGAAGGAAGAAGAAGGAGGGAAAAAATGCATAAATATGCTTGCAGCCATACTTTAGGGCACACTTCAAAGTAACTCCATGTGGGGCTCCAGGAGGTACTTTGCTACATACATAGAGGCAGGAGCTCTGTGCAGAGCTGCATACATGAACATTAAAAATAAAAAAAAAAAACTTAGGCTACTTCAGTAATTTGTCTATAACTTTGATGTAGATCTCTTATTGCTAATGATATGTGTGCCATGCCTTTTGGGAACTGTGTTTTACACTACTAGTCCAATATTCATTGGTATGTCTTCTGGCACCCTTGGAAGAGACACTTCTATGAAAGGGAAGCAAAGCAGAAAAGGAAATACTATGAATTTTTTTTCGTTTGAGGTCTTAGACATGCTAATATCTCCAAATACATCTTCTGAACACCTGTACTCACCTGCTCCATAAATAAGGCCTCTCACACTGTAAAAATTCCTCTGTAATCAAATTTGAAGGAGAAATGGTGCTCATTTCCCACCCAAGTTTTTCCATAATAAGCCTCAGGAGGGGAAAAAAAAAAATTCCTTCTCAGAAAACTCTCTCCAGGCACTCATAACCTTGTAAACATATTGAACTCAATAGAAATAAAATTAGCCTCACTGGCTCTGCTCCCAACACCTGACAATCAAAGGACACTCCCTGTACAGATATTGCTTCTGTTGTATCCTCACTGGACAGTAAAACACATACCTAAAGGACTAGTGAGAGAGAAGACAAAATTTAAAGAAGGGGTAAAAGTGAGAAAAAGCATGCAAGAAATGCAGATGCCAGAATGGAGACAGCTATTTCAATAATCACAGCATGAACAGGCCTATGCCCAGGGCAATGACAGGTGTTGGGAAGGGCTAATTTTAGGACTTGAACATATTTTGGAGTGGTTTTGCCAGAACAGTAAGCACAAGCTCAGTTACCATCAGCACGATGCCTTTCCCTGGTAGTTTGACTATGCAGAAACAGTTGCTGAGGTTTTAGCTCTAGCTGAAATCCTGCACTGGCCTCTAATTAACTTCACATTTATTAGGCTTGGGAGAGATCTTCCCTGCAACACAATTTAGTGAAGATGAATGGTAGCACAATATAAAATCCTTTTCTAGTGATGTTTTTGCAGTGTCAGGATAACACATTAAGTCCCACACCCATTCCTGTCCTCTCTCTTCCTGTGTCCCACTTCGGTGGCAGAGTATATGAAAGTCTCATCCTAGGATCTGAGACCCATGGGTTATCATCTCCATGGGAAGCAAAGCACACAGGTATCTCTTGGGGGAGAACTCCTTTGCAGATAGATGCATTTGTGTCACACCAATGGAGGCAGAAATTGCCTCAATTTTTGTATGCACTTAACTACACCGAACTGACACAGCACAGAGACCAGGTAATGCAAAAATCTGGACACCTTTTGTGTGTTGGAACAAAAATAGACAAAAAAAAACCAATTAAGCAAATGCATTACATTAAACTCTGTGTCTTGATGCTGTGTGAGAGAATATCGGTGAATATATTTGTAAAAATACAAATTAGGCAAACTGGGATTTCTTGATTTTTGTAGTTGAACAGGTGCTTAAAAGACTGAGCAATAAACATCTCAAAATTGCTTCAAATGTATCCTGACTAACAAAAGCTAGGGAAAGACTAATGTATTTATTTGTTGAGCAGAGATATACCTTCTAAAATTGCTAAATCTCCTCTGTCTTGAAGTGACAGTAATCAAACTTCAAAGAAAAGATCAAGAAAACAAGGGAAAGGTAAACTAAATTCTTGGAGACATATAAATTTTTTTGATTCTCATAGAGTTTTAATTCCTTTTCCTCATAAGTTGTTATTAAGGTAAAGCCTTCTTTTCCTGTTGCCTCTCTGGGCTTGTTCTTTCCATTAAGTTGACAATGCATTTGATAAACAGGAGTAATTTTTTTTTCCTGAGTTTTAGCATTTAATACCTTTTCCTTCCAACGAACACTCATACAATAAACTGGTGGGATTGGCAGTGAACTTCAAAGCAAGCAGCATGCATCCCTGCCCTAGGTGGCTTCAGTTTTAATCTCTGTCCTCTCACCTCCTTCCAAAATTGTGACAAGAAAGCACAATTCTACCTGATGTACAGTATGATGTGAACAGTGTAAATAACTAAGTGTGAATAATGCAACTTAAGTCCCACTTTTCCTTCTGAAAAGATTTTTCAATGCTGGCAAATGATCCACTTACTAGAAACCCACTAAACTGGCTCTGATTGGTAGCATTTGTACAACACAATATCACTTTTTCATTTGTCCTCCTGACTGGTTTTATGAAGACCTGCCAAAACCATAGAATCATAGGATGGTTAGTGTCAGAGGGGACCTTAAAGATGATCTAGCTCATCTAGTGCCAGCCCCTCACCCATGGAACCTTCCACCTGAGCAGGTTACTCACAGCCCCATCCAGCCGAGTCTTGAGCATTTCCAGGGATGGGGAGTCCATAATTTCTCTGGGCGACTTTTCCCAGTGCCTCACCACCCTCACTGCAAAGAATTTCTTCCTGTTATCTAATCTAAACCTTCCCTCCTTCAGCTTAAGTCCATTCCCCCTTGTCCTATCTCTACATGCCCTTGTGAAAAGTCCTTCTCTAGCTCTCTTGCAGGTCCTGTTTTGGTACCTTTCAAGAGTGTCAAGGCCCCTCTGGATGGCCTACCTTCCCTCCAACATGTTGCTCACACCACACAGCTTGACAAATTTGCTCAGGGTGCACTCAATCCCACTCTCCATGTTACTCACAAAGATGTTAAAACTTGTCAATCCCAATACAGACCCTTGAGGAGCACCACCTGTCGCTCGTGTCCACTTGGACACTTAACCATTGATTGTAACTCCTTCAGTTCCACCATCCAGACAATTCCTTATCCAATGAGTGGTCCATCTGCCAAATCCATGTCTCTCCAGTTTAAAGGCAAAATGCTGTGGTCTAGAAAGAAAAAGAAGGAAGAGAATGGAATAGCAGACCCATACTTCATCAGGAATTATTCCAGATCTCTGCAAGTGTAGTGAAAAGGTGGGGGATGTTG
The DNA here is from genome assembly GCF_030490865.1 of Poecile atricapillus. NCBI lineage: Eukaryota > Metazoa > Chordata > Aves > Passeriformes > Paridae > Poecile > Poecile atricapillus. The sequence continues at coordinate 64,373,541 of NC_081249.1, read as the reverse complement.
AAGTATCAAGCAGACATACACAATCATAGGTACAACAAAGAGGGAAAACCAGAGTGGTGATCAGTGGTGATCAGCTGGTGTCAGCAAGAGCTAGCAGTTTTCCTCTGCTGAGAAGTACATGTTTTGCTGTGAAGCTAGTACACACAGACATGATTTAAAAGAGCTGTGTGAGATCTCCAGCACTCAAGACATATCATCCACCATGCCATATGAAGCAGCATGACTCAGATGAATGGTACAATTTAATTTCCAAGTCGCATTAAACGATATTGGTAACAATTTTGAGAACTATACCCTCACAACAAAATTTCCTTTTCCAGCAGCAGATTTTCACCTGTAATTTACTGATACTTTCCCATTCTTCTTCTCCTCAAGTTTAATTTCCCAAACTTTCTGCTTTCTCTTCTATATGCACTTTCCAGCAGGATTTATCTGGGGGCAAAATGCCTGCACCATTTCTCTCAGGGAAAAAATAATACAATATATTTCTGCATATCATAGGAAGCCAAATTTCATTTTTGTTTCCTTATATATCTAGGGAACTCATTAATGAGACAAAGATCTCATTCTCCAATCAAATAAGCCAGGTGAAGAGAGCACAGACCAGTAACTACAATGCCGCATCCTGGCTCTGCTGCTCATGCAGGACATTTCCAATAAAACAAACATAAACAGTTAACACAGAGTTGTGAACTCTAATAGGCTTCAGCTTATTGCCTTTGCAGGAGCACACTGTACCAGTGAAGTACAGAAATTAGGCATTCAGGCAAATGATCCGGGGGTTGGTGACAGAGTGCGATCTTTCAGACCTTTGGAGCTATTTAGCTGCTCTCAAAACACACACACAACAACTCTGATAATTACATTCACTGCAAAACCTAGGCATGGTGCACTGGAAGCCTTTTAGGGGCTCTTCATAATTTCCTGCCTTTGCCAGAACAAGGCCAATTTACTCCTATTTCAGCAGGCTTGGGCAGAGTGAGAAAAGAGAGACTGGGTCGTCAGCATTATTGAAAAGATTCATGATTAGTCACACTCACTTGAAGGCAAGTTACTTGCCAGACACTACACCACTCATTAAAAGGCCTTCAAGCTGGCAGCCCTCCAGCAGCTGCAAAACAGCTCCAGAGCTGGCAGACCCAAGAGGACCCCTGAAGCCCCATGCTGTCCCGCACACAGGAGTGCAAAAGCTCAAGTCAAGCATGCCTGGGTGCGATTGGCACCCCAGGAGTTCAGTAAGACTCATGTTCTACGGTGAGGAAAAATAAAGAAATTTTTTCATAGCCCAGCTGTTGTTAATGCCAAGGTAATACCCTTTAAGGCTAGTCTGAAATGATTGCCTTTGCACGACCCCCATTTCTTGGTAAAGCTCATGCTTGGGTGGCCAGAAGATTCTTTCTATGATATGTGAATTTTGTGAGTTTCCTAACCGGACTCAGCTCCTATCTGATTCCTGCAGGAGACGCTGGGACTTGTCGGAAATGTCCTGCTAGCTCAGGCCCACAAGAGCTGGTTTCCCATTTCCAGTGTCATTTCCATGCCCTTGACTTTGCCACTGCTTTTATGTGAGGACAGAGCATAAACAATTCATACCTCTCCCCAACATGCATGCTTTGGATTTCCCCCTTCTTGTTCAGTGCCAGTTAAAGCCAAACTGCCCCAATTTTTTCAGTAAATGCTGACTTCTCACCCCCATTCCAGAAGCATCAGAAGAACCAGATGTTCATGTGTACCTTACTACATGTCCAGGCTGTTTTAAAACAGGATGTAAGATGCAGCATTAGCAACTCATATTTAGCTCACTTAACCCGGGAATTTTGTGGGACACACAGGAGTGAGGTTTGGTAAGATGGGCCAAGCCAGGCCAGCAGCTCCTTGATTATCAATGGGAAAGTTCTCCTCTCTCTCCCTCTCATCTTACCCAATTCAGCTCTCCTATCCCACTCCCAGCTCCAGTTCTCATGTCCCTCAAATATTCAAAAAGCTAACCAAGCCCTGCTCGCTCCCAGAGCAGTCCACACAGCAAGAGCAGGTGGCTCCAGAGAGATGGTCAAGCCACATCCACCACAGTGAAGTTAAATAGTCACGCCCTTGACATCTTGGAGGAGTCCTTGAAGCCTGGTGGATCAGCATGGACATAGGCCAACATGACTTTTATTCTCAGCTGAGCCAGGAAAGACTAATGTAGGACTTAATCCCAAATGGAGAGCAGCATGTGTGAGTGGGAACAATTACTTCTCCTAATAATCTGAAGTAAAATAGTATGTCCAAGAGGAAAAGTTCTTTTTAGTTAATCACTCTTGCTTCTCCCTACCCCTCTTGTAAACAAACTTTTAATAGAAAATTAGTGCAAAGTATGGTCCTATTATACTAGGAGTATATATATATATATATATATGGTGTATATATATGTGTGTGTATATATGTATATATTATATATACACATATACATATATATATATACATGTATATATATACAACATATATTGTATATACAGGGAGTCTATACTGTAGTATATGAATAGCAATCCCCATAAAGAAAAAATAATCCTCCTCTTTTCTTTTTTCTTTATGGGTAAAAAACCCCATCAGCACCATGTTTGCAACATGAGTGGTTGGTTGGACTTAAACTTTTTTCTGTCCACAGCAGTGACACTGTGTTTGTAATATCTCTGCTGCACAAACACCTCTGAGGAATCCTCAAAGCATGGTGGGGATGGCAGGGCTGATCTTATCCCCTCTGTGATTCCACAGAGTTCAGAGCCAAGCCATTCCCCAGTAAAAGGCAAGGGAGAGCTATTATCGACACAGATGACAACTGGATGACAACTCTCCCTCTTTTCCTGGCTGTGTGGTAGCTCTGAAGAACTTCGTGTCAGTTTTCATATGATGGACACTGAGAATTATGTGTTTTAGCTTGGGTTTTTATATACTTAGTGCTTGGCACATTCCCTGGACCTGTGCAAATTTCGGAGCCATGCTGGCCACATCTCATCTATTCCAGCTCTCTGCCCCCATCCTCTCTAGAAACAACCTGAGAGTGCCTCTAGGCCTAACAAAATATTGACTTTGCTTTCTCCAGTGGTCCTCATTTCCACTCACTGGCATACAGATCTGTGTTGTTCCCTCCATCCTTGCTTTCCAGAAATACTGGTCACAGGACTGCAGTGACTAAAGTGACTCAGTGAAATCATTTGAACTCAAAGCAAAACTGTACTGTTCCCCACTATATCTACCTATCTCTTTGTATTCAAGAAAGGACCGGATGTGGCACAGTGTTGGACTCCATCTCAGGGGTCATTTCCAACTTAAATTACTCTGTGACTCTGATTCTTTATGTGTACATCATCCCCTTTTGGGTTGTTCAATTTTTTCAGCCTTATCCTTCCACCATCACAGTTTACTTAATGCCTGTGGATGCTCTGGCAACACCTGAGGAGGGGGTAAGCAGTGGGCTGCTGAGACACCAGAGCACAGCAAAGCCTAAACTGGATTAATCCACTGAGGTCAATATATCCTGTGTGCCAACATTATCCCAGCCCAACTGCAGGATTCTCCTGGCAGTGTGTGCTACCCTGTTCTTTGCCCCATAATTGCACAGTATGACTTTCCATGACAAACCTGACTAAGAGCTTCCTACACCTGCCCACTCCCAGCTGCTCGCTGCTATGTCCTTCCCAGCTGTCTCCCCAGTGTGCAGATTCAACTGAGCATGTGGCTACTATCTAAAAATGGATGGGTGTTGTTTCTTTTTCTTTTTTTCTTTTCAGAAGGAGAGGAAGTGATTTGGGTCATTATAAACAAACATGCTAAGCTGAGAAGTGGTAAAATTGGAACTGAGAGGAAGGGTTTGGGGAGACAGGACGGAAACATATGATTAGGATACAACATGGAAAGACACCTGGAGAGGCTTGACCTTCTATATCTGTGCAGAAACACAAAAGAAATTGGGAAAATCCTGGTGTAAAATATAACGCTTTTCTTTCCATTACTGGAATGTCTTTTGACACCTTTATTCTGTTTACTGACTGAAATTAAAGTTGTGAAGGTTTTGAGTTGAGCATGTATTCTTTATAAAATACTCATCTATATTAACAAGTGAAAATTAGCTTAATCTTTGTTGTTTCTGATCCACTCAAAAGCCTCACAGGTGAAACATGTAAGGAACAGCAGCCTGGACCCCCTCAGCTGAGAATGGTCTGAATCACATCCTGCGCTGACCCACAGCACTAACCCTGGCTTCCACCGCTTCAAGAAGCAGCTTTTAAAAATAAAATAACCTACATTCTGAGGAAAAGCAGGAGTCAGTATAGATGTTTTCTCCAGGCAGAACCTACAGTTGAAAGACTGTATCCTTTTCCTTCAAGCATACAGCATTACAGAGGTCTCTACATGTGGGACTCAGGAGGGTGATTATGGGAGCTGGTGGTGGGTAGGGCCCATTCACTTCTGAGAATCCACAGTCATGCGCATGTCCATGGTGTGCATATTCAGCACATATTTTAGACAGCTGTTAAGGCTGATGTGACTTAGACCTAACATTTTAAAATGCAGTTTCTCCCCTCACCACAGACGCTTTCAAAGCTCTTACAGTGATAAAATTCCTGACCATTTCCCTGAACAAGAGACCTGTATCACCTCTGCCTGCTCCCACACTGCCATGTTGGACTTCCCCTGCTCAGCAGGTACTCTTTCATTCTGTGTAGAAACTCTCACTGGCCAAAGCTGAACCTCTCAGTCACAGGTTCATGTCCAGCATTTTCTGGAAACTTCTGGAAACACTATGAAGCTTTCCAGAGAGCTGCCACATCGCATGGAGTGGAGAGGGAGCATCCAGCTTGCATTGGGCGAGCGCTGGTACGTTTTCAGTAGGCGGAGGGCAGACAGCAAGAGCTAGAGCGTGGGATGTGTGAGCTGCGGCAGAAGGTTAGCAATGAATACCAAAGAATCCCAAAATTATGAGTTGTAACCCACAAGCGGTTCCAGGGGAGTTTCCATTCAGGACTGTGATTCAGCAAAGCTACTGTCACAGGCAATAGCATATCAGCCTAAAGTCGCCAGTAAAACCATCTGTGACAGTCAGCCTCTTCTCAGATGTGTGGTTGCCTTGCCCCTGTGGTTTTTCACCAACTACCATTTTGCTCTCACATAAAACTTTGACAAGGCGAGGAACCAGAAAACTCTAGGATCTGGCAGATTTGGTCTCGAAGTTAAAGCACAAAATCCATGGCAAAAGACATCGGCTGCTTCTGAGGCTGCAGACTTGTTGAGAAAAGTGTCCTTGGGTGCAACCTGGCCTGGAAACCAGCAACAGGGAAGGTGAGCTGGGAGTGCAGGAGCCAGCTGTGCGAGGCTCGCCATGAGATGGCAGCCTTCCCCACCGCCTTTGCGTGCCCCGGCAAGATGTGCCAACACCGCTTCAGCACAGAGCACTTCTGTCTTCCCGGCAGAGATGTGCTGCCAAGATTTTAACAAAGAGCTCGCTCAAAAAAAAAAAAAAAAAAAAAAAAAAAAAAAAAAAAAAAAAAACCAAAAAAAAAAAAAATCCAGCCTTGCTTTGCAATACATGGAGCAATCTCTTGGCGAAAACCTTTTCCTTCATTGAAATAAAACCCCAATCCAGTAATTACACATTTCCAGTGCATGTTCTCCCTGCACAAATCTACCCACTGCAGATTGGCCCAACAAATGAACTTGGCAGTCCTGGGCTGCTCCAAGCTTGGGTTCAGCAGGCACATCGCCCTCTCCCTGGTACTGCTTTGCACGTGGCAAAGGCCCCTGAGAGCTGCCAGCCACATCTCAGAGAGAAGAGCTCCGTCATGGGCTGAGGGGCAGCAGGAGCTGGGGCAGGCAGGCAACATTCAAATATTCCCATGTTTCCAGTGCCTTCTGGTAGCACATTCAATACGATGTCAGCAGAAGGTGCTGGCATGAAGGAGCAGGAGTACAGAGCTATTGGCAATCCACTGCAGGGAAATGGTTTGTGTTTCACAGTCCATCAGGATTTACACTGTGGAACAACCTGTACCACTCCTTCCTTTAAGAATACAGGGAGACCAGACAGAACTCTACCCCATGCTGGTCTCACCTGTGTATTGTTATCACAAGAGGATGCAGACAGATTTGGGAACATCAGGATATCTTTTGACTCTCCTGGTAGTTGTGCTAGTAGGAGTTAACCCAGGGGATAAAGACACTGCAAACCTACAAGGAAATGAAAGAATTAATTCACACACCTGACTTACCCCTTCCTTAAACCGATGGAGTCACTCCATGTGCAGGATTGTGTCTGTTTAAGCCCATTTCAATGAATTTTGATTTGAAAGTGCACTAAGGTGAACTGGAGAATCAGCATTGCCTTGGATGAGTCAGAGAAACCCTCATGTGTCAGATGCTGACTTCAGTCACACCGCTATGACTCTCAGCTCTCACACCTCTGCAGGTAGCAGTGTGATTTCAGTGGGAGAATTGTGTAACTGTGCTCAGAATCTGCCTCACTCACCCCAAGGTGTTGTGCTGGTATTAATGACAGCAGTATCTGACCTCTTGCAACTTCAATCTTCGCTGGGCTTACATGTGAACAGAGGTTGGCTGATGAGCACATTGCTGACAACAGGAGGTGACAGGAGAAATGAGCAGGACTTACCTCCAAAATCAGCTTCACATATGCCACTGTACACCTGTGTCAGCAGGGATGTAAATGTGGCACAACCTGCTCCCCTCTCCAGGCTCTCCAACCTTCACCTTCAGCACTAGATCCAGAGTAACTTCATAGCCTTCAACAAAGCTATTCCCAACATACCCTTGTATAGAGAGAGGCTGAATCTGTCCCTTTGGTCTTTTAATGCCACACTTGATGACTTTCTAATTGTGCTAGAGAGTCCCTATGCCTTTTACAGCTTTCTTCAGGCTATGAGTACAGTGGGCAACTTTTAAAATCATTGGCAGCCACCAAGCTTGTATACAGAAAACATTGAAGTATAGATGACTTTTCACCTTTACTTGCCAGAGGCCAAATTCTTTCAAGCAATGATAAACCGTATTTAACCAGGAAGTCTTCAAATTCTGCAGTGGGCCTAAAGGTCACAAGGTCTGAGATGACCTTGAAAAGTGACTTTTATCTTGGTGGACATCCTGGGGACTCGAGGCTTAGACAAATATGTTCTCATATCTAGTTCTCCTAAAAGCAAATCTCTGGTGCCAAAGGTTATATACTTAGTGAAATATTCTCTGCAGACATGTAGAGCTTTATGTATTTCCTCATAATCATAACAGGAATTACTCCTAATTAATAAATACAGGTCTTTAGGAGGAAGAGGATTATTTGGAACTTGAAGGATGTACAGGCTTCCTGCAAAATGCATGAAAATTGGTATGGTGATTACACAGGATCAGAAGATCCAAAGCCAGAGGCAGAAGGAGGATCACTAATCCTTAGGTCTGAGTATGGCAATTTTGTTACTTTGCAGGACAGCAAGGAAATAGCAAGAATATAATTGCACTGAGGACACTTCATCACAGAGCAAAAGCAGAGAGCACACGAAGCTGCAGCCACAGCTGCCCATGCTCACAGAACTAACATGCAGGCCAAGAAAACAAGGCAGCACAGGCAAGAGGCAAGCCAGGGCACAGGGTGAGAAAAGGCCTGCTCTAGGGTCGGAGATCTGAACCCACCAAAAAGATGTGGAGAAGAGACGAGCAGCAGTGGAGGTAAGAGGCTGCAAGCCTCCAGCATCCCAAGGCTCAGCATGAGTAACAGGCTAAGCATGCAGGGCTGGGTGGAGCGCCACTGGGCAGTCACCCAGCCAGGGCAGCCCCGCTGCAATTCCATTTATCTTAGGACATTTACTCCAGGGATTAATCGCAACAAGAACCACAAAGGCAGTAAGGAGCTTTTGAGACTCCTCAGTATTGGTGGGCAATCCATGCAGACTCTGACCACATAGGTATTCTGGCATTCAGAAATGTCTACCTCTCACTGACTTTTAAAAGTGGCTTCCCTTTGCTTGTAACTGGAGCATCTCACTCTGTTTGCTGTGACATTGCAGCCTGAAACTCTGTGATACCTAACCCTGCATTTTCTCCTGTGTTCTTCAGTTTGTACTGTGCCTGGCCAGATGGGAGATTCTGCAGCATGCCCAGCAGCTGCTATGTTTCATATCCAGGGGTTGTGGGTGTTCATAAATCCCCTGTGATTCCTCACCAGCATGGGTTATAAATATATGCAGCTAACAATCTGAGATTGTTATCACATGGTTATCTGTAGACATGTATGTGCATCACACATGTAAACACTGGCGCTTCTACTTCATCATAAATGCCATTTTCATTGCAGACAGAGTAGGCATTTAGAAGGTGCTTTACTTAATCTTTCTTCCGGTTGTTGCAAACAAAAGGATGCCTTCCAGGAACCACAGGCTGGTCTCAGGAACCTGATCACTACTACAGAAAGCAGGGGAAAGGCTTGCCTTAAGACAGCTCTTCTGTTGCTGTAGATCAGACCCACATAATGAGTTTGATGCTGAGGGTGCCTGTGGAGTGAATGGGGGTAAAAGGACAATTGCCAGCAAGTTGCATGGGGAGACACCTTATCTCACTAATAGGATATGCCACATAGAAAGCTGACTCTTAAATCCTGTTTCTGGCAAGGACTTGAGTACTTTATTTTTGTCTGAAAGGAGGATGTTTCCTTTCACTTAGAAACCACAGCTCTATAATTTATTTTTTTTTTCTGAGTTGGCCATTCAAGCCCTTTAAAGTCTCTCCCAAAGAACATCCACCAAAGAAGGTGGGGTTTACATCCATATCATCCTCCCATCCACTAGCTCAACATTTAGAACATAACTAAATACCTCTATTCCTCAGGCAGTGGAGGGAACCAAGCCCATTCCCCCCAGGCCCTGACAGGACTGACCTGGAGGATTGACAAGGAGGGGAGAGCCATAAGTCACAAACCTGCCATCAACAACTGGTTGTACTGACCCCTTATCACTCCAGTAAATCCTGCTGCTCTCACTACCAACTGGGCTGGAAGTCACACAACACAACAGGACTAGAGAGGACAGACAAGGCAGATCTTGAGGTGATACTACTGTAGTCAAGACAGATTCCTTTCTGAATATATGCAGGCAGAGCCATGCTAAAAATAGGTTGGTCCCATTTGATGAAATAATGGCTGAAATCAGAGATAAAAACCGCAACTGCCTGTTACAGCCTGCTTCAGTGCCCCATTCTTTCTTACTGCTCTTTTCCTTTTGACTACATTGTTAGCCTTTGTTTCAGGAGGCAGCTCATTTTGCTCTACTCAGTCTCAGATTCATACACAGATGATGCTGACCCATGTCCTGCAGTTTTTCCTCGTGCCTCTTCCCTTGTGTCCTTTCCCCAAGACCTCTTTCTCCTCTTCAAGGTGTCCTTGAAAGTTTGACATGTTCCTGTCTGGAGGAGCAGATTCTGATGAATCTGTGGAAATTTACTTGAGCACAAAAGTCACTGGGGTGGCAAGTGCCACCAGGGTCCAGTGGCAGCACCTCTGAGCATTTGAGCATCATATTTCTGCATACAGCATCTAAACCCTCTTGTGGCTCTAGCCACAAATCTTAAAGCCTTGCCCCCCAGACAGCAGAAACCTGTTTTGGAGGGATATTGACTAGTTCTGTCACCTCTATGTTCCCAGAGAAATTGAGTGTTTTGTTGGTACTCTGAAAAACAGGGACATCCAAAGCAAAAATTCCTCTGCAAAGTACTGTCAATGAACTGGTAAAACAAAACCTGATTATATTATTTTGTATAACCAGACACTACCACCCTGATGCAGACTGTTAGCCATATTCAAGGCATGCAAACAGCAGCATTACTCACCTACAAAAAATCCGTCACAGTTGGGTTTCAAGGCTGGGATCTTTTTTTTTTTTTTTGCTATATATCAGCAGATTACATAGAAAAGACATAATTTAATGACAAAGCTCCTTCAAAACAGGTCAGTATAAGACACTACTAATAGGGCAACGAGCGTGCCTTATAATTCTCTATCATTCATATGTCACCCCAAATTTATACCTGTAAATTCCTTTTATAAATTCTCCTGGCATTTCTATGAATTTTATACCCTATCAACTCACCAATGTGTTTATATACCATTTCCATACTTACATTGGTTCTGAATGCCAAAGAATCCTTGAATCAGAACGTTCTCTGAGGGATGAACAATCAAAGACTGGGCAGGAATGGCACTTGGTAAAAAATGGCAGTAATTTACTTTCAGCTGAGGTTTCTTGGTCATACACACACACACAGACATATTTCAGTAATAGCTGTGTCAGATAAATCTGGGAGTAGCTAGGCTAAACAAGATTAATATGATGGTGTTGATTGGTCAGCATTCAGTGGCAAGGTCCAAAGCAAAAAAACGGTTTGCAATATTCATTATATTCAGTCCTAAATCTCACTTGTGGTTTTATTTGTGTGCATCATGTTTTCATGATTTCTGAGGCATGAGAAGTAATTAGGAAGCTTGGTTGTGTGTGATGGCAAGTGGAACCCCCAAGCCTCAATGTTTTTTTCTAACCCATTCTTGGTGCTATTGGAGAGTCCCTGGGGCACCAGGATTGATGGAGGAAAGAGGAACCAGTGTGCTCACCTGAGCCCTGCTCCAAGAGGATGGGACGACATGGTCAGAGAGCCTATGTGGAGGTTTGCAAGCTCTCCTGGGTTTGTTGCTACAAACCTAGGCTGTGAAAGGTGATCCCACATGTATCTGTGCTGCTTTTTAAAACCCAGCTGCTATGCAGCTGACACTGAAAAATCATGTTTTGAAGAATTGATGCATATTAACACTTCTCAGCTTAGCACTAATAGCAATAATAGCCAATAGTAATGAAATAATAAGACCATTATTTTGGGTAGGAAAAGATGTGTATGGAGTAAGACACTGAAGAGATTTACTGTCAGAATAAAAATGATATCAAATTGTTTTGAAATCAGTTCTGAGGTGAAACACTTCCTTCTCATTGGGAAATGTTATTGATGCACTTGGTAAGGATGGATAGACATAAAGTTTGTCCATTTCTCCCATTCTAACGGTGCTCTCTTAAAGGACACCACAATGCTTCATTCAATTATATACTTGTACTGCCTTGGCTACACTAACTCTACAAAATGTGTTTGCATTCTTCCCTGTGTAAATGGTAATTGAAAGTCTTGGCGATGTGGGGTAGATGAAATAATTGTTAAAGTTGTTCAGTCTGTCTTATTAAGACTTATTAAGACTTCTCCCTCCCCCCTCAAAATCATTTCCACTTTATAGCTGGACTTGCAAATGCCCAGTGTCTATCTTAAGCCAACTGAACTGTCCTCTAGAGAGTGCATCAGCTTGTGGTTCAGAGCTTGTGGAGCTAGGAGAAGGCAGAGACTGTTCAATGCCATACCCTCAGTAGCCCCTCTGGCAAACCCACATTTTTATCCCACATTTAGATTCTTTGCTGGATTGCCCTCAAAGGAATCAACACTTAATTCAGGCAATATTTGGGAAATGGGTGCTCATCACTAGGAATTGTCCAGATGAGAGCTCGTTGGTTTCACCCAGACAAAGTGATTTGCTTTGAGCTGGCCACAGTGTCTGGTTGGGTGTAGTCTGGTTGGGCTCAATGATCTTAAAGGTCTTTTCCAACCTAAAAGATTCTAGGATTCTTTGACCTACAGGGAAATATTTTGTTTTTCCCCTGCAACACTGTATTAGGCTTGAAAAGAAATTAATTTCTCTGAATGAGTGTACTCCACTGATTGCTGCGGCAAGGAGACTGTGTGTCATAAATTCTGGCCTCTTACTGACCAAAGGTAGATTATCTTTTGGTGGCAGTAAGGCAAATATGGGCTGAAGATGGACAGTATCTCTTCCTGGCCAATACCACACTGTCTCTGTGCAGCTTCCTGTGGAGCCTTGGGGACCTCTATCAACTTTTTATGAGTGTTAAATGTTCTTATACAAGTCAAACAAATGACTCATGGAATTAAGAAAAATTTAGATTATTTTCTCCATGTTTGTTTTGTCTCTAATCAAAATACAAATTAATGCATTAACATTATGTGAAGAATATCAAGTCCATGCTCAAATTATTCCCCATTGTTTCCTAAATTCAATACAAAGATATTTTAATATTATCAACTAAAAGAAATTGTTTGACTATTTCCAAATCCAAATATTTCATTCTGTATGCCAACGCATTTCACTGAAGGTCCATTCAATTTAAGTTACACTCAATGCCTCAACATGGTCTTGGTACTCCACTGCCTTTTGTTGTTGATTTTCCCCATTGGATTGAACTTCCTAGACAAACTGTACTTCCCATAATGTGTCTGCAAGGGTTCCCTTACTACCAGCTGCAGCTCTCAGAATGCGCAGACAGTTTTCTAAACATTTCTAAAAAAAATACCAAAACAAAACAGAGGTTGATTTTCCTGAAGAACAAATACAGAAAAAGAAAAGAGTTATAGAAAATTTAGATTTTGTAGGAACTACAATTTCAGTGGAAGTCTTCCACATGCGCAAGAGCTATTTGTCATACTGACAGTACACTGGAAAGCTCAGGAAATGGACCTGGACTGTCACATTCTCTGGCTATTCCACCCACCATGGGTCCCTCCTTATTCCTTTCTGAGGCATCATTTGCCAGCCTTAGAGGGAAATTTTCCCTTTTCCTAGCAGGAAAGCAGGTGCCTAAATTACAGGGGAAAAGGAGGAAGAGTGGAATGATCTTCCTGGAGGCTTCAATTTTCATAGCTCTGCTTCTGTGCTTTCTGCTTCTGTGAGACAGATATGCAAGTGAGCCAGGAGTAACTGAAGAAAATAAAGAAAAGACTGCTCTGAGTTCTTCCTTTAATCTATTCGCTCAGGCAAAGGTTAAATTACCATCTGAATGCTGCTGTAGAAGAGCTAATAATGTTGCCTTTATGTTCCAAGGATCCTCTCTCTTAAAAATACATTCTTTTCAATTCCAATTAAGGAAAGCTGTGGCTCCAATCATCTCTAGGATGAAGATCCCTGTTTTTGCCATGCACTAGCTGGTTGTCCTGTTGTTCCCTCATCGATTTCCTGCAGTGCTTTAGGTAGTGATTCAGGAACAGCTGACTGTGAGGATATGTTCCTGTAGTTAGAGAGAAGGGAACTATACTTTGAGGTCTTTATGAAATTATGCCAAGTGCCTTGTGACTTTCAACTTCTGGACCCCAGGGAGAAATCTGAACCCCTGGCTGAGAGTTGAACAAAAACCATGGTGCTGTATTACTATCCAAGAAAGCATTTTTGGACCACGTTTAAAGGTACACTCTCCCTCCTGATTAGGAGATTGTGTTTTCATTGCCATTTAGAATGGATTTAGCTATCTATGAGGTTATCCTGCAGACTTTCCAGGCTTTCCCATTGTAAGTTATATGTACACTAAGGAGGAAATCAAAACAAATGTGTATTTGTCTTCAGCACTGACAATGGTGTCAAGTGAAAGACAAACACAGCCAGAGCAGCAAAAGGAATAACAAAAGTACTTACGAAGAACTGAGCCAGTATATATAACTTTTTTAAAGATCTGCTAATTATTCAGCACAAAAATCCCCAGCTCTGCAGATTGCAGTGGGAAAGGATTTGCAGAGCAGTGTGTCCAAGTGAGGACAAGGCCAAGCCCATCCTGTCACTGATGTTTGCTTCTGACTTTCCCCATCCTCACAAGTCACTACTGACAATCTCCTGGCTCAGTGAGCCCGCTGGGCCTTCCTTATGTCCTTCTGCAGTTGGTCCTACACTGCTTTGGACAAGCAGCAGAGAATGTGTCCCACTCACCAAGGACACAGCAGGGGAAGAAGTCCACCCCTACTTCTCCGGAATGCCCTAGTCAGCTTCTGAGACTTCTCTCTGTTCATGAGAATCAGACAGGCTGAGCTCATCTGGGAGGATTTGAGGCACCTCTAAGTCCAGCCCCTGGTTTCTTAAGTCCAGTAATGCACCCTGAAAGAGAACTTGCATAGACAGACTGTTTTCTCCCAAAGAAGCAAGGCAGAAGTTCATTTAGGCCCTCTCATATTTTCCTTCCATGAAGGTCTTTTTCACTACTAGCTGAGGGTGTTTACATATTCTGTATTTTCATTTATGAACTCCTTATGAAGATAAAGGCAAGAAAGAATGAGACTCTATGAACAAGTTTGCTGTAGAAAATAACAGATCCTCACCCATATTCCAGGTCCTGATGGCATGACCTCCTTCCCAGCTCTCAGGCCTTCCCAGAGGGGCCACAGGGAGCTGTGTTCTGAGTTTAGTACGTTAATTAATGGCTGGAGTTGATGTGACCTGTGGAAATGGAGGAGGGCCTGAATCTACTTACAGTCTCTGTTCAGCTTTGTGTACACCCTCTGTAATTTGGGAAGCTCCTCCTGTGAACATTACCTCACTCATCCCAAAGCCCTGAATAGCTCCACACCTATGCACTGCACAAACAGACCAAGAGAAGCAGACTAGAGGGCTCCCAATTACACAATATCCCTGAAGAGCCCTTCCATGAATCCCACAAAGATCTTGTGGCAGCAGGTTTTGCAAGACGGTTCTGAGAAAGGTCAAAGACCTCTGTCTTGCAACTGAGTCTGTGAAACTGTGCCTCCTCATAAATGCTGACATTATTACATTGCAGTAGCATTGCAAACACTACGGCCTTGCACACACTAGGAGGAACTTCAGTGTTTCCTGTCATGGCTCAGCTCCACCTTTGGTGGCATTCCTGGGAACCATTGAATGAGCAGCAGGGACCCCAGAATGGTCAGCATGTGGCTACATGAAGGCAAACCCCAAAGAGGTACAAGCAAAAGCAAAGCTGCTGCATCTCAACACTTCACTCAGGCTAAACCCAGATGGCTGCCAAGAGCTAGAGCTTCCTTTGCTGTTACCCCAGGACTGCTGACCAAATGAAGCACACTCTGGACATCTTCCTCACAGACTGACCAAGCTAGAACCATGCAAGATTCAGTGATAGATTCTCAGAATGTCACTGAAGGGAATGCACCGCTCATCTCATCCTTTTCTTATATACTTTAGTTAAATAGATAGAAATCTCACCCTAAATGTAGCCAAGCAAAAGTAAATTGAACCCTCAGTTCCTCCTTTACAAAGAAGGGCTTAAACCACTGAGCTTTCATGTATTCAGGACTGCTTTAAGCATGCTGTGTGTAAAGGAATGGATGACTGAGCTGAGGTACAAGAATCCCCAGCCCTATGTTTATTATTCTCGTTAGAAAATAAGACATCTTTTGAAACATTTTTGGGTAGTGTGCAGACTTGCACTTGCACAGCACAGCTCTCCTATGTCTAGTAAGATGCTTCAGCAAAAGAGTAGCTGTCCTCTTCCTCTCCTGGTCTGTTTCAGTAATACAGGAAAACATAGAAACCCAGGTTTTTATCTTTATGGGTTGGTTCACATGGCTAACCAAGGTACCAGGCATTACAGAACTTAGCATGGCAGCACTCCATCGACCTTTGCATCTGTTTCCCCTCAGTGTGCATGTGACTCTGTTGTCTGGCAGCTCAGAGGAAAGGAAAGAGGTGCCTTCCCATTTGGCAGCTTTGGGTTTTTTTTCCTGAAGACATTATAGGAAATTCTAGTCAGAAGCTTTAAACACGTTATCCAGAAATGGTTAAAAAGTTAAGTTGTCTTTAGTTTTACATTGGAGTAAGGTACAAAAATGGTTAGCCCTGTGACAAAATGAGCATCAGACTTCAGCTTAAAGCTCTCAGTCTGGTACAGATACCTCCAGACCCTTTAATTGTTTTCAGACCCTTTAAATTATTCTTCGGGTTTCCTGGTAAATTAACCTATGCATCTGTCAACTCACGTGCAAAAACTAACAGGACTTCATGGCCAATAAAACTCCTCTGGCAGAGGAAGAACTAACACTGGAGTAAACTGTATTAAAATCTAATATAAAGTCTTTCCACATTGTTACAATGGGGGGGGGGGGGGGGGGAAGTGTCAGCCTGCATTTGGATCAAAGCCACTTGCAAAAATCTCATTTTATCCAGTTAAAGATCTTACGTATCTCAATAGCATCTTTGCTTTTTGTGATGTGTTGAAAAGAGAAACCAAGTAGCTCTGTGAGAATGGATATCAGTGATGCCTCATATTCCATAGATCTGTGTATTGTAGTTTATGGTAATCTCCAGTTAGAGTTATTTCTGTGTCTGGGGCACCTGTATGGTCTTCTTTTGCTGACAACATATGAATTCATGTGCCACGCTTCCTCCACTTGGGCCTTTCATGGGAGGTATTTGTGGACTTTTACATCTCCACCAGTGTACTTATGTTCCTGAAATGGTAATGTTGCTCTATTACATTTGTTTTCCTTTTTTATCTAGGGTTCAACTTGGCCAAGAACAGAAAAACAATTAGTGAGGGATGATCCAACAGAATGATCATACCACATGATCTCATAATTCTCATTTTACGAGGAAATGGGGCTAAAAAATGAGCAGTTCATTAAAGCCCATACTGGGTTTACACTTGCTTTTCACAATATATTAACAGCATATACTGGATTTTTTTCCCTTTTATTTTTTTCCCTGGAACAATGGACAGGAGTTATCTCTTACATTCAAGGGAACACAGCCCCAAAACATTTCCTGCATTAATTCCCTATGGAGAAGGCAGGATGTTTAGGAATCATGATGTTGAAGACAAAGGTTGGTCAGAATACTTCATCAGTCCACTGCAGAAATGGAATAATGGCTTCAGAGATATTTTTCCATTTTTTTGGAGAAAACCAAAAATAAATGTAGTTCAACTTTGTTCAGTGGTAAGCCAACAAAAATCATGTTCGTCTCTGACAGAAGTCTGTCTCAAGTCCAGGACATGTCCAGACAAGGGTGTATTTCTCACATCCCTGATCTCCAATATGAGACCAATAAATTTTTGAAAAATCTGTGCCACAGTCAGCTAACACATATATTTCTCAGTGGCAAAGCAGACTGTTTGATCTTTGCTCTAAGGGTAAAGCACCATTTCAGGGTTGCTTGGCAGCTCTGTTTTCCTTCCCTTAGCAAAAGAGATGGATTCATTTAGAATTGCAGGCCACGAAGAAGGGAGCTCAGGTGTGGCAGAAATGGCAGGTGGCTGGAGCTGACTTGACAGCAATTAAATGTACAAATCTTTGATTAGGCTCATGGGAATGGAGTCATTAGCTACAGTGAATGGACCAGCTTGCTTTCCACTGCCTCATTAGCCATAATACTGATATTACTTTAAAAAGCCTGGAAAAAAAGCCCTCCCATACAGAATTAGGAGAATAGAGTTTCAAGGGACAGAAATAAGCTAGTGTAAGCATTTTCTAGCCAAACAAACAGAGCCTGGCTTTTCTGGTCACTGACAAAAAAAGCCTCATGTTTGCTGTGCTGTGAGATAGCTCCGTATCCAGTGCCACAAGCAACGATCTCAGAGATCAACAAGTTGCTCTTGGCCACCGAAATTTACTGAGGACCTCATCAGGCAGCATCCTGCTGTGCTCCAGTTCCGAGTACTGGTGCCTTTAACAACATCCTACCCTGCAAGTGGAGACCTTCGGTCAGTCACACAGTGGAATTATCAGGCTGGATATAAGTTGCACATAAATCTCCAAGCTAGCTGGCTTAGCCCAGGGGAAGATTTGGCTTGGGCTTTATTTATCTTCCTGTAACATGACTGGTTGAAGAAGGGCTGCAATAACAACATTCTGCCATAAATTAACATCCTCCTATCCCCAGCTCTACCCTTGCTATTTCATGGAAAGTTCATGATGAAATAATCTGTACCCACTTGCCCTTTCTCTCCCACCCTTCCTTTGGTACTCTCTATCCCACCACATTAATTTCTCTGACCTGCTAAGCCAGAGTCCTCTGAAAAAATCAGAAGAAATATTTTCCTCCAGGGCCCTCGTGTAGTGTTTCATGCCAACAAGCTGATAGCACAAAAGCAGTCTGGGACACAGTGAGGGCAGTGGCTTCTTGCCTCTCACATTGCTCAAGCAACTGGTAGCACAGATGAAGCAGGGACAGACAGAAATAATTTTTGCTATTCAGTGACAACAGTGCTGGGCCAGTGTTTTGCCCTTTACAGCAAGAGAGAAAAAGAGATGCCACATTCCCTAGGGATTATTACTGTCCTCTCATAACATGGGACACTAAACTGTTGTGCACTCATAACACCATCCCTTGCTTGCTTGTGAAGTCTGGGTTCAGGTTCTCCTGTCCCAGCAGTAAGACAAGATTGCCAGTTCCATGACTTGTTCCTTCCCAGGTTTCACAGGGACCAGATGCAATAAGAGAGCTACATGTCACAGGTGACTTACCCATACAGGCACTAGGTAGAAGATTTCAGTTTCCACTTAGGCGTAGTTTGAGGATATTTATGTTGTCTCCTTGCAGTAGTAACAGCATATTTGTTCTGCATGTGCTTTTTGATATGTAAAGCTAAATACAAAAAAGGAAGTGAAACTGAGTTGAAAGGGATGTCTTCTCTGAAGAAGGAAGTTCAAGTTGTCAAAGAAGTATAAAATATGTGGTACAAACTCTCCTGTGAGTTACCTGAAAAGATAGGTAACTCCTCTGACACAGAACATCCAGCCTAGCCTCACTCTGTCACTGATTCCGAAGGCCAGTTGAAACATCCTGTGTTAGCTGAATAACTCATACTTCAGCTGAAAAATTCCCACCAGGACAGTCTTTTCCAATATCCTTATAGGGCTGACCATATCTTTGTGGTCTGAGATAGTATCTAAACAGCTCACAGAATCAACAAATACAGCTCAATATCATCAGCTGTGCAGCACCACTTTTCTTTCCACGATGGTGATGTGGGAAATATGAGGTGAGATGCAGTCAACAGTGTCTTTGTTCTATTTCAATGAGCAGTGAACTTCCATGTTGAAATAAAGTGCTGTGAAAAAAAAATAGAAGCAGCCTTTGAGGGAGAGGAAATCTCAGGAAAGTGGGAATGAAGAAGAATACAGATAAATTTAAGAGGAAGGAGAAAATGAGAAGCTGCTAAACAGCATCAAAATTGTTCTACTATTGTTGTTCTGTAATTGTTCTACAAGCTGCATTGCTTTTGCTTTCCTTTGTCTGCCTCTGCATTTTAATTACAGTTGAGTGTCCAGCCTAATTAGCATTTTTACAGGTCTTCCTCAATTCCTACCTATGCATGCAATTTACTCTTGCAGACCTGACCTTGAGTGGTTTCACCCTAGAATCTGAACTTTGATAACCCTTCCCCACACCACAGGTCACTTTTTACATGGACATTAAAGCTTCAAAAGGCTTTGACAGATGCAGAAAAGACCAGCCTAAGTTACTCCCATTTCTCCTATGTCTCCTTCTCTCAGCACTTGTTTCTTCCCAGCACAGTCAGCAGGAGACTGACTTTGCTTCAGTCACAGTTTATTGCCCAATTTCTTAAGTCTAGCTGCTGTGGGGATGGCATGGAAAAGACTTTGGTGGGCTAAAATATCTGGAATTTCCACACAGAGTTTCCCTGGAGGTCAATTGTCAGCGTGATAAGTGATTTAAAAGCCTCACAAAAGTTCAGCCTCTATGACTTATTATGGCTTTTCCATCTCTAAATTCTGTGGCTCTGAAGAAAGTGCAAAATTTGTAAACAGTGCAGGAGAAACCCTTCCAGTCAACTTTTATTTTTTCCTTTCCTTCCCTCCCCATTCACAGCAAATATTTTGGTAAGAAGACCCACTGAGGCAGAAGACAGAGATTAGGCAACATCCAGAGCTGCAACTACAGAACTTGCAGTCCTCCACCATTGTGCTGCCCAGCCAAAAGCTGTGTCACGGCCAGCATGGAAACAGGAGGAAAATGTATTTTTCACCATGTGTTTTGACTCTGCTTTGGGGCTTAGATGACCTATTGGTAAAAATGCCTATGTCCTGTCTCCATAACAGATACATCAGTTGTAAATTATCTGTCCAGTTTTGCCATTGTGAGTAGGGTCCCCGAGGGAATTGACAGTACTGTATTATTGTTGGTTTTGGCGGATATTCTCCAAACAAAACCAGCTTCCCCACTGCTAGGGAGGAGGCAATGCTGGTGTTGGGAATATTTCTATTTGGGGTAGTTACGTGTTTTGGGAAGAGGTAGAGGTGTGGGGTGCCAAGCTCTCTGGTGGGTGTCCCATGCCAATGCAGGCAGGACCTGCCAGTACCTCTGCCAGCTCCCTGCTGTGCTGCTCCGTGTCCTGTTACACGTGATGGGAGCCTTGGAGCGGGGAAGCAAGGCAATTTGTAGTCATGTTACATTTCCTACTTCAAAACTGTTTTTACAACTATTGGCCCAGCCTGTCCCAGGAGCGCTGGCCTGCGCAGCAGGCTGTGTTGTTTCATTTCTGTCAGCAGTGGGTCTTTTCTCTCTGCTCCTGCAGGAAGGCTTTTGTTTCATGTCTTTCCTCCCTGTTGCATGCTGTGTCAGCCAGGCAGAGTGCCACGTGCTTGAAAGCCTCCTTCCCACCCCTCTGCCCTGCAAGGCCATAGCCTCCCTCTCAGCCCATCCTGCAAACACTCATTAGGTGCTTTGGGTGCAGATGCTCGGAACCTGCTCCTGTGTCTGACCACAACGTGTTGTGTGATAAGAGGGTGGACACCTGGACGACGGCCAGTCTAAGCATTACATTACGGGCCTCTCTCTTACGCTGTTTACTTTTGTGACAGTTTTTCCTTTCAATTCTCATGTCTGCAATGTTGATCTAGGAGGGTGGCCATCTGGATCTCTGCCTCTATTGCCAGCCCCGTCTTTGCCCCATCTTCATCTCTACCTCTTCATTTCTCTGTCAACTGATTCTGCTAAGTTTTCCTCCAGCTGCTCCCCATGTTGCCACAGCTGAGGGGACCCACCTTTCATTTCTCATGCTTGCTTTTTGTCCTCCTCAGGTTAGACTGACCACAAGGATCACACAGAGACTACCTCAGCTCTGTGCCACGGCAGTGGTTACAGCCAAATCAAGACTAATCCTCAGCTGGTAACAAACCTGAGAGCCATCTAACCCTCAGTCCAAAAAATGGACAAAGCCTATAGCAAGAGATGTGAAGGGAATGCACAGACTCACTTTATTATTTGAATTGCCAGTCTCTGAGAGACCTTGACCTCAGAGACACTGCCTTCATCTTCCAAAGGGTTTGAGCTGAGCACAAGTGTCTGACCCCATCTGGGACCCCAGGGTGTGGGGTACTTTCAGAAAACATTACTGCAAGTCAAAAAAGCAGAGAAAAATCTGTATGCATTTTTTTCTTTTCTGTTTTCCTCCAAAAATTTTTCTTAGAAACAAGAAGCAGCATTCCAGCTTGCCAGATCCAGCTATTCTCTTCAGTCCCCAGCTGGCCTCTCCACAGATTTTGCTGCCAGGGTCCTGGGTTCATGGGAAGTGTTCGTGGGACATCTGCACCATGGTGTGGAGATACACGCACTGACTAGGAGAGAGCAAGAGCTGGAACTCACGAAAGTACAACTCTATCAGCATGGCTCCCTGCCCAGCCTAATTAGACCTGCCAAGAAGGGCTAATTAGCTAGGCTCAGTGCCACACTGATGTGACTATACCACTTTCAAGAACCAGCAAGCATCACGTGCAGCTCACTTTAGCATGGAGATGCCATGTGAAGCTGGACAGAATATATATTCACTGGCCTTTCCTCTCCAAAATGAGCACACTGAGTTTGCAAGAGCCAATTGCACATCACTCTGTGTCCATTTCTGTGGTAAAGGGTTTTACAGCAGGACCTCCATGGACTGAAGCTCCATGACACCCATGAAAGAAAGAAGACTAGATCTCCTTTGCTGGAGAGGAAAGCCTGAGCACATGGAACATGAGAGGCTGGCTGGAGTTCCCCGAGGGAGTCCGCGGCCAGTCTTGTCTGGTAGCCCAGCCTGCCGCCTCGCCCTTCCCTGCCCACAGCCGCCCTGCCCGCCTGCCCAGCGGCACTTGGCTGCCTTCCCTCGCCTCTGCCTCAGCCCTGGCCACTCCTGCAAGGCTCCCAGAGGACAGTACCAAACGTGGTTTGGACCCTGCTCAGGCCTTTCTGAGGATCCCTTCCCTGCCTCGATGAACTGTCACACGTTGTGTTTTTCCCCAGCCTCTGCTGCTGTACAAAATGCTGTCTGCAGCCTCTCATGCTTTGGGGGGACACTTACAGGAGGGCACTGGTTCCACTGTGTCTGCGGTTCCCCACAGCCATAGGAGGGTGGAGAAATCTGCTCTCAAGGTGCGTAAGAAGGCAGTGAATCATAGGAGCAGCAAGCTCTTGTTTACCAACACCTCGCTTTGTAAAGATTTCTTTAACACAGTAATTTGTGAGATAGCCAAAGTCTGGTTTCCAGCTGAGACAAGCTAAACTTTGTGCTCAGCTAGGGGAAAGGTTCCTCTTGGCTAATGTAGTGAGGACAGTGACCATGGAGAATGATGGTCCCATGGCCTCTGGTAGATAGGCCCTTGTGTAAAAGACACACCCACCCACCCACCCACCCCCACACACCCACCCACCCCCACACACGCACTCACACACGCACACACTCACATACAGTCATAGGAAAGGCTGCTAGAGGAAAAGCTCCAGAAATTGTCCCTTTACTTCCCAGGTCCATCTGACAGTTTAGCAGGAGTAAAATAAATGAGAAGGAGTGTATGGAGGTAGTAATATTCCTACCTTTGGACAATCATGTTGAAGCATAGCAAAAGGACAGTGTGTATTACGCACACACAGAAATACCATGACATATATTACAATGCTGCATAATGCAAGCAAGCATAGCAGCAACTTGTTACCCTGACTGAAGGCTAGAGTGTAATTAGCGTAATTACAACCCCGCTGGCTGAATTCATTCAAGGAGTATGGCGTTCTCTGTGCCCTACAGGGTAATGCATAATCCCAAATACTTCATCAGTTGAAAGCAAGCTCTGAGCCACATTTGAGCTGC
Source organism: Poecile atricapillus (assembly GCF_030490865.1). Taxonomy (NCBI): domain Eukaryota; kingdom Metazoa; phylum Chordata; class Aves; order Passeriformes; family Paridae; genus Poecile; species Poecile atricapillus. The sequence continues at coordinate 64,350,571 of NC_081249.1, read as the reverse complement.
AATGCAGTCTCACATCCAGGGTTTTACTTAATGGTATTTGTCCCCAGCTCTCCAGAAGATCCAGTTGGTGCTACTGATACCTTTACTCTATTGATCACATTTGGGGAGAGATTGTGACACTTCCTCTTTGGGGGAGTTGCGAAGGAGTCAGGGACACAGGGCCACAGGCAGCAGCAGCAGCTTCTTTCATACAGGGCACAGTGAGACCGCAGCACTGCTCAGCTGGCCCACAGCTGGGCTGTGCCACAGGAGCCCAGCCCCATAGCTGCTGTCCTGCTGTAAAACAATAACTATTCAGGGTGGCTCCAAGACCTGGTCAGCCATAATCCTTTCCTTACGGCACTATCTGGACCTCCATCAATTGCTAGTTTTCACTGCCAGCTCTGCTCCATCATTACCTTCTTCCCCACCCCACATGTACTGTTCTGTACAACTTCACCTCCTTTCCCAGAAAAGATTAATTATCTGTATTTTTTTTTCCTAAAGAGCAGTACTAATAACTGGCTTTTGAATTCAGCACGGAAAGGCTACAATTACAAAAAATGGTTTGGGTTGACAGGAAATTAAACTGCATTTTCTTGGTAAAACAATAAAACCCCAAAATTCCAGTTTGGATCAAACAAAGTGTTTGGTTCAACCTGAAACAAAACACTTCATTTTTGTGTTTAAACTTTTCACCCCTTTTTATTTATTGCAGACAGGAAAACCTCAAAACAAAAACAAATGTTTCAAACTGAAACATTGCTGTTTCCCTTTGAAATCATCACACTGCATTGACTGCAATTTCTCAGAATTACCCTCTTTGTCTTTGGCTGAAACTCTTTGCTAGATTTCAGGCCTAATTTACAAAAAGTTTTACACAATACCAACCAGTATCCCAAGGATTTCACCTGGTCCCACTTACCTATTATTTGAATTCACATCCTGAAAAAATTTGGAAAAATAATGCTATTTTGCCATCAATATTCTCAATACCAATGCCCTTTAAAAACCATGTTAATCTCAAGAATGCACTGGTCTTCTCTTCATAGTAACTCATGCAGGGGTTGAAAGAGAGAAGGGATCTTGCTTTTGGTGTGGTCCTTATGTGCCCTGGAGGCAGGGCCAGAGAGCAAATGTCAGCCTCTATCGCTGGTCTCTGCAGACTGCAGCTGGGATCCTGTGGCTGAGCTGGCCCAAGTGACACTTCACACTGGGCATGAGGCGAGTGGGATCCAGCTGTGTGGTGCCGGGAACTGGGTGCATCTGGAAATGATCTTCAGACTTAAGTCCAGGAAATAAGGACCTATTCACCTAGTCCACTTTTGTCTTTCACTGCTTATCAACCAGTGGGAAAATTTAACTGTATACAGGGTTTATCAGGCTTAAAATCTGTCTATGGGTTTTGTCTACAAGGAACAGAGGGAAAATAGCCTCTTGATTTGTTTTATTATTTCCATTTCTAATTGCACATGAAATAGCAGAGCAGGGAATAGGTTTGGCTTTTGACCCTAAAAGACTCTAGGGCAAAGATCCCATCTGTTGTGCATTTTAACTGAACCTATGCAGCATTTCTGGTAATACCTGAATATGTTCATGCTGTAAAGAGTGGAAACAGCCTTCAACATGGATCTCTCTGCCTCTAAGCAAAACTTTGTCTTCCATATCCTTATATCTGTGCTGAATCACCCAGATCATAAAACACATATAAAGCTGCCTGGTCATAAGCAGATATGCCACAGAATGAGAGATTAAAAGGAGGAACAGATGTGAAAGAGTTAAAAAATTGCTACAGCCTCTCCCAGTGTTTCCTTGGGTGGAGAGTGTAAAGGTTAACGATTTCTAAATATTCGGGAGTAATAAATGATCTGAGTAGTTTTCTGGCGGTACCTCGTGTTCTCAGAGAAACAAATGCTTCAAGGATATGCACCATTTCAGAAGAATGTGACAGAGAGAGGGAAAGATTTATTTTAAAAACTTGTGACGATCTGTCTCATCACTGATAATAAAGGCACAGGTTCTTTCCATCCAGAAATACCACCAGGTAAAAATAAAGACTACAGTGCCTTGGGATTTATGTCTCAGAGGGGCTTCAAATTATTTTATATGAAGGCTTTCCGTTTCCTTTCACATGCATCTACAAAATTCTCCCTTCCTCCATAGAGTCTTTCTTCTTCTCCTTGTTTTTGGCAACACAGTGGTTGTTATTGCATTCAATGGTGAAGAAGTCAGCTGTAAGGAGAAAAGAGGTGTAAAAAACCTTTCAGATATTTGAAGTGTGATCACTCTTGTCCCCAACTATGGGGGAGGGGGGAGAGCTGACTTGTGTGGGAAGATAATTGTCTTTGCAGATGTCCCACTGCCAAGCTTGCATGAAACCAGTCAGTCACTGAAGAAGTTAGCCAGAGAGTCAAAGAGAAGACATCCCCAGGCTGAGCTGTTAAAAATATTTTTTCTTACTTCCTCAACAAAAGGGAAGAAGAGTCTTATCGCTTGTACATCATTTACCTCAGGAGTAGATTATGGAAAGAGCCAAGGAATGTGAGAGGTCAGGTTAAGACCTGGAATGGAGTGCAGCACTGGCTATCCTTCTCCTACTTCTGGATGTGAGGCTAAAAAGGGGGAAGGAAAAGGGATGCAGCCTGTGACCAAGATAAGTGTCAGTAACATAATTTGTAAGAGATGAGACAGCAGCAGTAGGAAGCAGAACACATGGGTAAAGCAGCTCCTGGGAGAAAGGGCAGAGTAAGGTTTACCTCCCACAAAATAGGAGAAAGAGTAATGAGAGGATGGGTTGAAATATGACTCTCAGGGCCTGGCGGAGATTGTAGGAGATGTGCAAGTGAGTATATGTGTTTATTTATTTTAACCTGGCTGACACCTGGGCACGTGACTAATGGAAAACCCATGAACTGAGGGCTGCTGCTTTGGCATCTTTGCCAGACATATCCTCATCAAGTGAGCAGGATCTGGTGACGCTGCTTGCATTCACAGAAGGATGCTTTCTTTTAACAAGCTCTTCTCACCCATGAGCAAGCAAGACTGGGGTTTCTTACATGGCAAAAGGGAAAGCAGGAAAGACCTTCTGAAGATTTGGAGAAACCTGGATTAAATCACTGTGGTTAATTATGCAAACATTAGAGAGCCCAAGTTAGATATTATCCATGGGGATGGACCCCTGCACATCAGATCTTAGCTTAGATTCTTAGCTTCTTATCTGCTTGTTCCAGTCTTTCATTCACCTCCAAGTGCACTTACACTGTGTACATTGACCTAAATGGGTGCTAAGTACTGTGACGATGATCTGCTTCAGTACATACTGCACTGTGGGTGTGACAGCACCCCTGGCTCCGAAGACATCCCTTAAGGTCACGCCAAGTTCACCCAGCTGCTGCTGGCAAGCCCTTGGCTGAAGATTTAGTGAAATACCACAGGATCACCCTCACTTCTGACCAAACCCTTACCTGTTGCTGGTATGGCAGGAGGAGCAGCGAGGGACGTCAGCCAGTTAGCTCCCAGCTACAGCTCCAGGGTCTTCTCATTGCAAGAGAACCAAACACTGTTTTCAGAGGGGTTCATTGTGACAGCAAATCTGCTTATGACCTCATGGATCCCTCAGAAAACTTAAAAACAGACAGCTTCTTATACAGCACTGCATTTTAGCAGAAACTGTGTGACTAGCACAGAAATGTGTGTGGTGGGAGAAACCCTTCTCTGTGTGCTCTGTGCAGGTTGGTCTGCTAGAACAAGTCCATGGCCAAGTGCTCTGTGCATACCTCTCTTGGGTAACAGCTGGGCTGAGGTCCAAGGAATCTGTATAAAACATGCCCAGGACTGCTCAGCCAATTAATCTTTTGTAACTTGTGGGGGGAAAAAATGGCATGTGATCGTGTAATTAACGGTTGGCTCCTAAGGTGTGTACACTAATTAAGGTTCAGGCCTATAGTTGCTCAGCAACTGTATTTGCAGCATTTTCTACCACTGAAATGCTTGACTTTATGGCCTGAATAAATGCTCTTTCAGGCCATTTCCTGTGTCAGTATTCCTCAGCCAAGAAGGGAAGAAGCAGACAGAACAGGCAAATGGCAGCCTAGAGCACCCTCTGTCCATGTTGGCCGGGCTCGCAGGAAGGCATGGAAGGTTGTTGTGCCCTTCAAGAGCCCATGCTGTTGGAGGGGCAGCACCTGTCCAGTGTGTTCTGCAGACCACCAATGATTGCAGGAGAATGATGGTACCAAGGGTTTGGGGGTCTCTTCCCAACACCACTACAAAGCAGAAGTCTTCTGCCTGTCTCTTCAGGCTTGTTTCTTTTTGTCTTCCCCATCATCTTCAGCCTGTCACTGTTTCAGGCTTGTCTTCTCCTCCCCACTGATTTCTCTCAGCCCTCAGCCAACGTGCTGATTTTATCCCCTGTTCATCTCAGGTTCCTTTGGTCTTCCCCTTCACACATTCCTCTCCCTCAATTCCTTAGAGTCAGCAAATGGAGAGGAGTATGGTGCACACTGAAAGAAGGCAGGAAACACCCTATGATGAGCCTAGCACATCCTGTGCCCATGACTGCAGGGAAGTGTGTGCTCCATCCCTCCTTCCATAGGGAGCCACGCTCTACGTGGTCAGAGTCCTTTGCTGCCAGCAGCCTACAAATAATTTTCCAAAGGTTTACAATTTGGCCAAACTTGGTGCAGATTGTCCTGGGCAAAGGAAAAGGCGTATTTCTGCTTCAGAGGCCCCCTCCTGACAAATTTTAAGCCTTTTCTCCATGTCTTGTGAGCAATGCAAGCACTTCAAAAAGAAAAGTGAACCAAGATGTAATACAGAATCTTTCCTTAAACTCTCAGAAGTCCTTGGAGCAGGGTAGCAATACCACAGACAGACACTTGACATGGAAAATGTCAACTTGCTCTTTAACAGGCCACTGATACAGTAAAACCAAATAAAAACCTGCATTATAATGTGTAATGTGAGGGTAGCTGGGAAATGATATCAAGGTATCAACACACAAGGTAATACCAATTTAATTAATACTAAACTAAGTGGAATTGAAACTGGGAGTTGTACACAACAGCACCAAAGTCTAAAATGGGATGGACCTTGATGTATGGGTCTGTTGATACATTGACAAAGAGGAGCAGGTAATTCCTCCCTAGATTTCATTTTCATTCTTTACATAATTTGCTGAAGTTTATTCAATCAAAAAAAGACACTTTTCTCACCAAAACCCTGAACAGCCAGAGCGACCAGTCCCCCCAGCCCTTGTACTGGACCACAGCCAGGGACATACCACCACTGTGGCTCCCAGGAACAAGCACCTGCCAAAGGGTTTCTCTTGAACTGTCAATGGACTGTACAGACAACATTTTACACCTACAGAGAGTTGTGTGAACTGAATTACAATACTTTTCCACAAATTCATTGCATAGCTCTTGGACACTTTGAACTGGAAATTCACGGTGAGAAATAAATGTTTGGATTTTTTTCCACCCATCCTCTCAGGTGCTGTTGGTGCTTGCCCAGCTTGAACGTAAATACAATCTGTACTTATTTTTGTTCTTGAGATGTACTCATTGAGCTTGTCTGTCAGACTGCTCCTCTCAAAGGACATCCCCATGTTAAAGATAAATAAATAAAATAACCCAGGTGTTGAGGGTTAGGTGGGAATTTTTACCCATTATGTGCTGGGACAACCTAACTACCGGTACTTAGGGGTGCTCACAAAGGACAAAGAGTGGCCGGGCCCAGGGTGGGGGGGAAGGGGGCAGAAAAAGGAGGGTGGGGACAGTTTTTAGCTGGCTTTTTCCTCGGCTTCGGGGAAGGATGTTCGTGCGCTGGGTTGCGGAGCTGCTTCTTCTCCTTCTCCCCTCTTTGTTGGTGGCCTCGCACTCCCTGTCCTGCCAGGCATCGCCGTGGAGCTGCTGAGCCACCTCATCCACCAGCCCAGGATCTCAGCTCGTCCCTGCTGTCCCAGCCGACTGTTTCCTCGGAGCCCTGCAGGAGCACCGGGACTGACTGCCCGAGGGGTTTGTGAAACAAAGCCTCTCCTCCATCCCATCTCAGCCGAGAAAGCTGTCCCGGGGTCCCTGGTTCTGTTTTCTTGTTATTGCCGTAGTTATTGTTTGTTCGTTTACCTGGTTATACTAGTAAAGAGCTGTTATTCCTATCCCCAGATCTCTGCCTGAAAGCCCCTGATTTCAAAATTATAATAATTCAGAGGGAGGGGGTCTACATTCTTTCATCCCAAGGGAGGCTCCTGCCCTCCCTAGCAGACACCTGTCTTCTAGAACCAAGACACCAGGTCATTCATAATTATTTCATTCAATTCCAGCCTTCTACTATATAGATTGGAAGCCTTATACGGCCCGATTTAATGGCAATTCAGCATTTTGGATCACAAAATGGGAAATTCTACTATCAACAAGCTTGGCTGATTATGATTTTGCCAAATTTCATTTACTCTGAAACTACCAGTGATAATTTCTCTGGTTAAGAATCTAATTGGATATTACGAATGTTATCAAATGACACAAAATATAGCCAATATATGAATCATGATGACTATAAAGAAAATTGCCTTTCTGTGTGTTCAGAGTCTTGGGGAAAGTGTTTTTAAGACTGGATGAGGGGATTTAAAATTAGATTTTACTTTTGAAATGCTCTTCACCTTTTCACAAACGTGATGAAAGTGTGCTTTAGCTGTCATGACATGCCTGCATTTTAACACTAACTACACTAGGTCATTACAAGAGTGTATGTGTATGTTGTTGCTGGTTACATACAGAAATGTTATTGTTCCATCCAAGTGGACAGTCATTTATTTTGAGACTCCTTCATTATGATAGGAAAACCTGGTGGAAATATCTGAGATGATCTATTGCTTAAGTTTATATGCCTAAATTAATTCCATTGGCTTCTTAAAAATCATCGTCCTAAATATAGAATTCAGTGAATACAGAAAGGCTGGAATTTGCTATGTATATGAATTCTAGTGCTGAAAATCTCACCCATAGTGAGCCAAATCCTAAGCTCTTTCCTCTAGATTCTTTTTGTTGTTAATGAAGAGAAAATTCAATCCTTCCAGAGGGAAATTGCTTCCAATTGTATTTAATGTCTATCTTTGGATAAGAGAAGTGTTTTCTCAAGTTGCAGCGCTCTCTCTCTCCCTCTCCCTCTGTCTCCCTCCACTGATGATGGAAGAGATGCCTAAATCTTCAACATTCAAAGTCGCTTGGCGTAAGTTCTGTACTTAAACATGTGCATACTCTGGCTTCAGCCTGGTTACTCATCTGGGTGAAACTACAGCCAAGCTCAAGCATCCACTTGTTCTGGAAGAGATTTTCTCCCTGTACTCAACACTGGTGAGGCCAAACCATGAGTACTGTGTCCAGTTCTGGGCCCCTCAATTCAGGAAGGACATTGAGGTGCTGGAAAAATCCAGAAAAGGGCAGTGAAGGCCCTAGAGGGTAAATAATTCTGTGAACACCCATGATGATCAATATGGACATAACTTTTAAGTGAGAGGCACAAGTTTCTTCCCATCTTTTGTGGGAAAAGGCAGTAAGACCTTGGCCCTTTATTTCTTCAGCTGGCTCCTGTACCCAGATGTGTTATGTGAGAAAGTGCAGGTCTTCCTGTCCAGCAGGAAGAGCAAGTTTCAATCAACATGGGATGCAAATATATGCAAATCATGCGTTTATCAACCTCAAACAGTTTTCCATGAAAATAAGGCAACACACACACACCCTTGCTGCTGCAGGATGGTTTGCAGCTCAGTCTTCAGTAGATGAGCAGAGCAGAACTTTCTGAATTACTAAGTGATGCTTGTCTGCAAATGTCTTTGAAGAATATTATCTTTGATCACTTTTCTGCTGCATCTCATATTTCACAAGTCTGTGAGAGATAGGTTTTTCTGAACCTACTTATATAAGTTGCTGTATTTTTGCAATTTATACTTTTTTGCCAAGGAAGATTACCCTCTCAGTAAGCAAGCAATGGTCAATTGATTTCAAGAGCAAATCGTGTTGGTACTTAAGACAGAAATGATTAGACCCCTTGTTATCAAAGTTCCAAGGTCAAGTCATCATCAAATATGACTGATTACATTTTCTAATGGCTTTTCTATGCTCATTAAAGTGCATTGAAATATTCAGAATCACCTCTGATCATGACATTCAAAACCCACTCTGATGGCTCCTGACAAGCAGAAATGTATTCTCTAATCTTTAACCACATAAACAATAGATAACTGCTTGTAATTGGGTTCAAATTGATTTCAGGTGGCTTCAGAGAAAAGCAATTTCTACAACAGATTAACCTTTTAATTAATGTTTATTAAGGATATTACCAGGTGCAGGAATCCTCCTAAAGCAGAAAATTACACTTCATTGACATTCATTTATGATAAAACACTTGATCCATTCCTAGGTCATTATTCATGTATTTATCATCATTTCTTGCTTTTCATGAAAATGCCATAAATTCTAACTATTGTAACACTGTATGTTTTAAATACATTGTTCCCTATTGAAGAGGAATGGGCATGTGAAGATGTCCTTTGGCACAGGCTTTTAGAAAAAGAGCCAGTACTCTCTACCAAGTGTGACTATGTTGTTCACCTATAACATCAGCCTTCTCTGAAAGCTTGTGGATACCTTCATGAAGGAAACACGAACACATGGAGAACTCTGTCAGAGTTCACATACTATAAAAAACTTCATCCACAGATGAAAGATAGACTGTTCTATTGAGAGGGATGCAACCTGGGCTACAGAGACATTGCTTTACCATGTTTGTGGTACATTAATGCCTCAGTGATTGAGTGTCTGATTCTAAATTGCAAGGAAAGTGATTTTTTAGACACATTTTGAAATTTCCAACTCCTCCTAAGGTTTGAGGTGATCCACCTGAGCCTCATGGTGATACCACCTCTGCATACATCAGTAACTCTAAATTAAAAAAAAAAATGGCAGTTGTTTTCTGGATATATCTGTAATACTATATTTTACAAGTGTCAGTCATTGGCCGTACTGTCTAGCTACCTGCTTTGGATGGTTTTAGCTAGTTCTCCCCAAGACACACCTGCCATGGAGAAGGCTGGCCCTGGCTGATAAAGAGGTAGACCAGCACACACCATTTGGTTTTGAGGGCAGGATCAGACCCTCACCCTCTTTCCTCTAATGGTGTAGATAACAACTCTATTGCTATTACTATTACGCTATTAAAAATTCTCTGCTGGCCAAACACTTCCTGCAGCCTCAGGCCAATCTTTGGACGAAGAAATTTACAAACCTTGTTTTCTCAGGAGGTTGCTTTATTTTATTTTATTATTTATTTTATTTTGTCATAATTGTGGAAGTCACTCCCAAGCATTGTACATTGTTTCTCTACCCATGGTTTCAGCTCAGCAAGATATATACACAATTCAGACACTAACGAAAATTTTTTCCTTAAAACTTGTCATTGTTCCACATTATGCTTACCATTCTGTAAAATTTTGTCAATTAATATTTAAAATTGCAGAAGTCTTTAGTTTTCTCTAATCTTGTTATTTTCAGTGGAAAGTTTTGTTCAGCTACTGCTGGTATATGTTTTCCTTTCATCATCCTTTCTTACCTTCTCAGTTCTAAATGCAAACACTATTTCAAGTGATAATACAAGTATATTTTAAAAAAATATGGGAAGGTTGATACTGGCTTGTGGAGAAGTTCTGAGCATACCTGGGCAAGGACTCTTACCCAGAAATGGGAGAACTTGGTCAGTATCTGGCTAGAGCATTTCTTCTAGAAGGCAAGGGCTTTTCTACCAGGAGAGCCAGCCTGAGTTTGGAACATCAGAAGATGCTTGCAGGAGCTGGCAATACTTTTGTGACTGATAACTACCTGGAAACCTCTCAGCAAGCATTACCTTTCTCTGTTATCTCAGTAGGGGTATCCCATAAACTTCACTGAATATGCATTACTTGATGGTTTTCAAGCATATAGACAAGCTAATCACAAACCAGATCAGGCCATAGAACCTTTCAGGGATCTTCTACAAGTGTCTTAGAAGTTCAGGCAGAGGAAATTCCATTTTAGAGGTTATCTGAAATTTATATATATATATATATGTTCCTAAATTTCAGTACTTGGGTATATCTATTTACTAGAAAGATTTTCATACTGAAATAAACTGTAAGGGGGCTGGTAGCAGTTTTGTACTTGTTTTAAATAGGCTTTCTGAGCTACAAAATTCTATCAACTTCCTAAAGAGTCCTATTTTCAACCAGCTTAAAATTAAATTCCTCCTACCATTTTCATTCATTTCTTTTGATTCTTGAAAGTTTGACAATTTTTTTAACTATCCCAGAAATGTGGAGTTCATTTTCATCCATTGAAACACAAAGGAGAGTTATTTTCCTCTTTGTTAAACTTATCTGAACTGCAACAAGAGCAAAGTGAACTCCTCTGCAAGACTTACACAAGACCACTTAAATAGCACAAAGGAAAAACGTCTATGAAGCTGCATTACGAGGCTCTGCTTAACAATATGCTGCTTCCTGATTAATATAATTCAACTGTAATGCATGAATAAATTGTAATTTAGATGATTGCACGCATGTACTATCGTATCAAAGCTAAAATGAGATACTTAGATAATCATAGCTTTCCTCTTTTTTTGCCTTTTTTTTTTTCTTATTCTCCACATATTTCTCCCTTCTAACGAGGGGATTTGTATGTCATACCTTATTCTAAGATTGTCTGCAGAGGCAGGACCGGTTACAAAGCAGAACACTGACAAATCCGGGGCGGGGGGAGGGTGGAGAAGGACTACATTGGCACAGATGCAACTGGCTTTTTGGACAACCAGAAACATGTTAAAACCTGTTAAGCAAAAAGAGAAAGGGAAAGTAAGCTGCTGTTGTTAGGACACCACCCTGGGACACAAAAGAGTTGGATCAAATTGCCACTGTTCCAGAAAATTCCTCTGACTCATCAGACAAGTGCTTTCTGAGGTGGTTTGTGAGATAGCAGCCCCAGGGAGAATTGAAGTAACACATCCAGGCTTTGAGGATCTGTGAACTTGGTTGCATACCTTTGCAGGGTCCAAGCACATTGCAGTGTCCTGGAACCAAGCTCACAGATTGTCCATCCTTTACTGCTCTTGTTCCAAAGAATCAGAAATTATTTGGACATCAGAGCCTGGCAGTGTCGTAGGTGCTCAAACAGGGCTTGGTGCAGGGCTGAATCATCAACAGGCACCAGGGATATAAACTCATGAACCCTGTAGTTGATGAGAATTTTCACTAAGGGAGAAGAGATATAAAGAACTGGTGAAGACCAATTACTTAATGGAAACTTCCAATGCCATTCTGTTTTTCAAGCACAGGATCTGTAGTTATCAGATAACAATATTGATTGTATGGGGAAAAAACAACATAAGCCTAAACTGATGCTCTTTATACATTTATTTTGGAATAGCTTTTAACTGGTTGGTCATCAAACTGTTGGGAAGGCAGCAAGAAACATGATGGTTATGAGTAGAATACAACATAGCAGGTAGCCTTGGGATGGCTCTTGGCTTGGCCAGATCATAGATATTTCAGCTGAAGAAGTTGTTGACATAGGATATCATCTTGAGAAAAATGGCTCTAATTTATTTAAATGTCATTAAATTTTTGTGATGTTGTAGCAAATACTCCAGTTGTATGTGCATATTATACCTTGTGGTTTGCCAGGCACGCTAGACATGGTATTACAGAGAGAACCACAAAAATGCTTTAAATTCTTTGGAAAACTGAAGAGGAGAAAAAAAACTCAAGAGATCCAAGAAAGGGATGGGGGAGGGGGGAAGAGATTTAGAGAGAATAGGCGGTTTGTTATCCATCCTGTTCTTGGAAACTGAACCAATGGGGATAAGACAACAAAGGCGCGTATTTATAAAGCACAATAAAAGGCCTCTGTGCAGCCATATCTGTGCAGAGCAGATGAGCAGGGGAGTTCTGGGAAGAATTACATAAGGCGTCTTGTGTACACGTGCTCATGAACACAGAAACCCTCATTTGCACACATACCCACACTGCATGCCCAGATGATGCCCCTCTTCACATAAAAAACCTCTCAGTCTCAGTCAAGAAACTCCGCAAATACTTCAGATGTAACACATGAGAAGTCCTGTTTCCTATAGAGCCAAACCACCCGAGTCTTAGGCAGCCTGTGAGCAGGACTGTGAGAAACTTTTCTCAGAAACAAGGCTATTTAGCCTGGCTTCAGCTCAAGAAAACCAAGAGTAATTATACACAGACATTTAAGTGCATGTTGTGGACTTCACAGGCTGGAAGAAAGGCAGCTTACATGCACATCTATTCAAGAGTACTGTAAATCAGAGAATCTGCTAGCAAGATGCTTTCAGATGGCTTTGTTGTTCGTGTCCATAGGAGCTTGCCCTGTGTCACATCTGCAGTTCACACAACTTCCAAAATCTCAGTGCCGTTCTTGTGCCCAAGTAATAAGTAGACTGCATCTTCTCTGAGAGCTAGATGTCAACAATTAGAACTAACTGGACACCCCAAAGCTCTTGCACTCCCATCCCCTCTCATATTCCTTCTGTCTAGCCTTTATTTATTCTGCTGTGCTGACTAGCAAGCACAGTAATTCCTTCATCTCAACCTTTAGCCTTATCTCTGGTATATGAATATTGTCTGGATATGCCATTCCAAAGGTGCCCTGTTACACACCCATTTTCTTCTTCCTCCATTTTACAAGATTCCACATCTTTAAATGTCTCCTTGACAGATGCAATGATGTGTCCTAAAACAGTTCTTGATTTTCTTTACAGCTTTTTAAAAATTAACCTCTTTTTTCCCCCCCTGAGTTCTCAGAAATAGGTGGTTAGATGATGCTAAAAAATCTTGGTTTTTCTCTCTTTCTGTGTGACCCATAAACTTTCTACTCTGCCCTCTTGTCTTTACATGTCTTTAGCAACAGAACTCCTGTGCCATATTGCATTCAGCTCCATCTCCTGTTTCTGCTAATGTCTGCATAGGGACAAAACCCAAATCTCCATCCCCACCAAACTCTTTCCACATGCATAACAACCCATCTGTGTTGCAGAAGCAAATTAGAAGGCCATGAGCTGTTTCTGTTGGCACCCCCAAGATCACTGACATCTGCACTGTCTAATGAGATGTGAGTCTCAGCTCTCTCCAGCTATCAGCATTTCCCAGCATGATACCCTGCTCATCCAGGAGTTAATAGGTTTGTCTACTCATTAGTTAGGATCAGAGTCAGAGAGCTGTTTATATTGCCAGTTGGCTACCACCTCTTATCTGCATAATCCCACTGTACAGTCTTCCAGGTGCTTCCACAAGTGCTTCTGTGTTGTAGCCCTTGGCCCCTTTCACAGCCCAGAAATGTACCTCTGGTCCAGAGGTGTGAAAGTGTTTTTAAGGAGTCTCCTCTGGGCTGCCAGGGCTGATGGTAACAGGCCAGTATCAGGTTCTTGGAAAATAAGTGTGAACTTCTAAAACACCGCCAGACCATAGCTGGAGATTTGAGCTAAGTATTTAGCTTTTGGATATAAATGGACATCTTTGTCTTACATGGAGAGTTTTCCATAAGAACTGCAAATTTTCATCTCAGTGTTTTAGCAACCTCCCAAAGCATAGCCTAGGCAATAAAAACACCACAGAAACATTTGCAGAGGAAATCAGTAACCTAACCAGGTAGAACTCACCTGGCCAGCTGTAGGTATCTAAAACAAAATCAGTTTTCTTCATAGGCAGTAGAGGACAATATGCACTTACAGGGTGCAAAATATGTAGCATTCATTAGCAAGAGGCAAATTTTGTCTTAAAATAATCTATTTCTCTTAGAGGCATGCAGGAAGAATGACAAAATTACCGACTCAGACTAGAAGAGGGAGGCAAAGAAGATGCTGGCGTGGCACCGGAGAATGCCGAACAGTAGAGTGTGAAGGAGTTGCAAGGCCTTCTACACACTAAAGTATTATACAGGCCATGATTAATTGCCCTGGCTACTTTCCCAGACTCTTGCTGTGGGTGGTCTTGCCCCACAGCATGGATGGCAGATCACAGTGTCCCCCAGCCAGCTGTGCTGGGAGCATGGGGTCACAGGGCAGGAGGAAACGCCCGGCGCAGCACTATGGAAGGGTGCTGGACTGCATCCTCCTTGCCTGGGTGCTGGGGCAGGAGCCATCAAAGTTAACACCCCCTGCACAGACAGCAATTCACACTGATTTTTACTTTGTATATGAAGCCAAAAAAATCAGACTCACTGTGCTGCAAACTGCTTCAGGCACTTTCTGTCTTTCAGTGTTACCTTCTCTGAAGGATATTCAAAGATAAAGAAAAGAAGCATCACTAGCAAGATCATTCCTGCACCCTGAGTGCAGTGTGGGCCTGACACACAGACACCCAGGTCGTGTACACTTACTGACAGCTAGCTGCCGCCAACACAAACCCCATGTGATGTTTGGACTTTGTTGTCTAACACACGGACTGGGGAGAGGATTTCAGTCACTTGCCTGGAGCTTGACTTTAAGGAGCAGCTGCAGGAAAAATGAGGCCACTGTACCATAAAAAATCAGCCAAAGCCAACAGCACAAAACCAAACCACAGGATATGGGTACTGCACTTGAGAATGCTAAACCAGGGGAAACAACTCATTGGAAAATCAAACAGCAATATACCTTTAGAAATAGTAGCTTTTACTTTGATCACTCTCTAATATATATCACAGGTGCTTCAACCAATTGATTTCTCTGCAATATGTCCTGTACCCCAACAGGTTGAGCAGAGTGGGTAGCATTTGGCCAGGCAGGAATGATTAACCAGGTGACTTCAGCTGCAAGGGCTGACATCTGACAGTAGGAAAAACAGATGTGGAAGAAAGAGGCTAGTGTTCTCAATCTAAAATACTGGCTCTGTTCTTCCTGGGGCAAGCAGTTAAAAAAAATCAGAAGCAAAAGTACGCATGCTAAAGCTAATTTCACGGCTGAGAAGGGTCAGATAGCAGGAGCTCAATCCTAGGCGAAGGTCTTCCCCTGAAGATTTTTGATAGGCAGAGGTTTGTCATTTGGTTTCCAGCTCCACTGGATCCTTTCTCCATCAATTTCCCTGACACCATGAGTGTCCAAGGATTGTGCTCCTGTCTGCATGCACCGAAGGACTACAAGGCTGATGGTGAGCAGAGCAACTGCAAACATGCAACTTAGTTCCTTAAAGGAACACAAGTTAGAGATCAGGATAAAATTTTGACTTTCTGAAGGCAAGTAACCCTATCTTCCTTAACCCAGCTGCCCAGATCAGACCCTTGCAAAAAAGGCCACAGATTTTTTTATTTTCTATTACACTGGTAATTGGGACTTGACAACTGGAGCCATTTCTCTGCAATAAAACATCTGTGAACAGGCCACAATGAGTGTTCTTTGTCTTTAAGTGATTAAGGTTTAGACAACCTTGTCTTCAAAATGAAAGTATGCGGCAACTTCAAAATGTGGCAACTTCACCAATTTCATATAGACACTCACTGCAGAGAATTTTTAGGTGTGCTTTCAAATTACAACAGAAATCAGGTTTTAGTGCTACATATGTGTTTTGGGACCAGCTGAATATCAGTATTTTCAGTAAACAAGGGAATTAGACTCCACATTACAGAAATTACCATTCAGTATTCATTCTCATGCTATAAATCTTACCCAACCAGGAAAGAGAAATTATTTCAAGTTACACAAATGGCAGATGAACATTAAAAGTCAGATATTGAATTTTCTCAATTCTAACAGATTTAATGAGCGCTTCCTAGTATTTTTTTAATTAAACCTACTTTTTACTTATTTTCTTTGTATTCTCTACCATATTTGATTCTTGCTCCTCCTGAATCTACTTGGCCATTCATTCATCCTCTGCCATCTTGTACACATTGTTTTGCACTTACTACACCTGGGACAGAAAAATCTTAAGTTTTTCCAAACAGCAAGGATAAGATGTTGACCAACAGTGTGAATGAGCTCTAATTCTGAAACTATTTCAAGCCACCCAGCCAGTCATTTACTATGTGAATGTGGGAACAAAAAACTTCTCTTCCTTGCATATTTCTTGATTCAAAGAGCACTAGGAATTGTTGCATCAGATGTATTGCAAAAGCATATTCTAACCTGTGTGAGAGTTTCATATCAGAGAAATTGATAATACGCATGGTGTATTTTATATGGAAGGTGAAGGTAAATAATATTGTTTTTATTTAAAGGTCACGCCGCTTCTCTTTCACCTGCAAAAGTGCAGGCTCTTTTATTTTCATGTGCTTAGTCCCCAAAATGGGGAATATATAACACATCAATATTTTTTGAGACTGAAACATGGAGCCAGAAATCTTGGCCAGTGTTTAGCAGAAAGTGGGCTTTTCACACCATGTAGTACCTAAAGGACCTAATTTTGTCATTGGGAATATAAGCTAGAGGAAGTGATGCAGAAGTGGGGAAGCAGTATTAACAGGGTTTTATAGTGCTAGAGAGACATTTACAAATTCTATTCAGTTTTGGTACACATATTTAAAAAGAAAGGTGGTGAAACTAGAGAAAGGAGCCAACGTTCTGCATAACAGTGATAGTGAGAGTCATCTCATCTAATTTCAGCCACCAAAGAGCTAGGTACCCAGTCCAAAATAGAAGTGCAATCCATGGAGGCAGATAGGTGTCTCCAGAGAATGATTCATCCCACTCTAAGAGAGGTATCTAAAACAAGTTGGATGAGTCTTCTGAATGAGTCATCTTTCCTCATTGACTGTAGGAGAACTGGAGAAAACTACCTTAGGCTAGATGTTTCTCATGTTTAGGTAGCAGAAGATACATCTCATCCCAAGTGACTACACTTTCCTCCCATGCATTTGATTTAACCAAAAGGAGTCCGGAGTTGATTTGATTATACACACCACCTTGAGGAGATAGGAGGGTTTGGAGAAACCTTAATTAGGGGCATGGTGGGTTATCCCTCATGTGAAAAGCCCAGACTAAGGGATGTGCTGTAACTCTACAGCACAATCTGAAGGTGGTACAGGATACATTAGCATGATCACAAACCCCAGATTATGGAGATCAGACCAGACGTCTGAAGTAGTCCATCTCAACTTTTAGCTCTGTCTCATGTCTAGTGGTATTCTGTATATAAGATGATACCCCTCAGAGCAATAAGTATAGGCAAAGTATAAAATAAAAGAGGAGACAATTTGTCAAAAGAAAAATTTGACGTGTTTCCTGGACACAAAAATAGGTGCTTGCATCTCTGTGATGGTTACTTTAAAACACCCTTGCTTTATTGTACAATCCTAGTACTATATCCTAAGAGGAAAGGAGACTTACCTGGACTTACAAATGGTTTTAGATTAGCTTCTCTGGTCTGAAAGTTAAAACCAATTGGTGCCTTTAAGGATAACCAGTCACTGCTGAAGCAAGTTAATTATATGAGGGCAGATAATCATTATTCACAAATAATTTTGGGGATTGTAAATCCACAGATGTCATGTCCCTCAGTGAACGTGTATTTTTAGCTGTGGAGCACATTGGCCTTTCCTGTCTCTGTTTGCTCTGAATTAACATTAATCAACTTTTGGCTCTGTGCATGCAGTATCACCCCAACCAGGTAATAACAGCAAATTTCTAGAATAAAGAAAAAAAAAAAAAAAGTCAAGTTTAAAACTCCTTGCTTTCAACCTTCAGTGTTTGGTCACTCGTTTCTTTTGGTATTGTATCTAGTACTCATTAGTCACATTGAAAGTCAAGGATGTGGGTACCTGGAAATGAGTGTCATTTTCCTTAGCACATCAATCACTTAATACAAGCCATTACCTCTCCCTACGCACCTGGCCTCTCATAAAAATAATAAAACATAGGCTGCACGTAAAATGCTCTGTGAGGCAAGATAATCACTTCAGAACTCTTCCATGGACTGACAACTTTTGCAGTAGTTGCAACTTACCATTATGTTGTTGAGAAAGGATATATTTAGCTGCTGTATTACAGGTAAATTATATGGAGAAGAGCAATAATATTTCTAATTATTACCTCGTATAAACCATCAAAATTGTTACAAACAGATGCAAAGAAATGTATGTATCTTGTTGCATTCTCCTAATTCAGAGAAGGAGATAAAACCTCAGTGGTAGAAGATTTAGTTTAGCCAAAAGATGCCAGATACTGTGACTCTGAAGACCTTAGTGGAGCCACAAAACATGGCTGGTAAGTTTGATATAAATTACAAATGGTTTTTTTAGCAAAACTGACAAACAGCCCTATACTCACCTCATCTCTGCCACACCCGCCCCAAAAAAAATCCCAAGCCCAGAAACAAAAACCCAACAAAAGAGAAATTTGTTACATCTTCATGGATAATTTCATTTCCCCTCCCAGACAACTACTGCAGGTGAAGGATGCTGTTGGTCCACTGTTTATTATATATGCTGCAGTTTGTTTTTCCCCCCAATTTTAGTAAGTGACTACAGTGCAAACTGATGTAAGGCAAATGTTTCCAGCTTTGTTTCCTCTGCCAGCACATCTTTGCAGGAGTTGATGTCTGGAACAGCATGGCTCTTCCTGACATTTGTAGGAAGTGCATTTTCTACTCCAGAAGGAAGCTCTTGACCTTTGGTGGGTGGTAGCTTTGGGTCAACTCAAATGTGAGCAGGAGAACAGCATACACAGTAAAGCCTGACGTTCCTTCAGAATTTCTAACATAGTATTAACATGACTACCTCACTTTTCTGATCACTGCACCATTCCTGGACTCCACAGGCTGTTCAGCAAGCTTTTCCTCCACTCCAGGATGTGTCTAATGGCACAGGTCAAGAACCTGAGCATTTCAGGCTAGTTTTGATAATAACTACTTGCCTGTCTCTGGCATTGGACTAATACATGTTGTTCCTTATATTCAATTTTATGTCTCAGAAGTCCTCCGGTGGCCCACACATTATATCGCACCCTTCATCCCTTTCAGGATAAACAGAGGCAGCTCAACACCCTTTTTTTGTGACTAAAATTTGTAGCTGTAAGAAGCTCACCATCAGGTGTTCTCAGAGTCACACCTGTACTGGGCTCCTCACTGCCACCACCACAGCCAAGTATGCCAAAGGCACTGAGCCTTGCAGGCAAATGGCCAGTCAGCTCCAACAAAGCACAGATTCACCTCCAGGTCTCTGTCTTTAAACAGCAGACCATCTGTGATGAACTTCGTTCTTCAGACCTTCTGCCACACCTGTTCCTCACACAGATTTGTGACAATTCTGGGTGGCACACAGTAAATTTTCATTGTGGCAAATCAGCATGTCAGAAGACAAAGAAGTTCATAGCCTCACCCACTCAGTGGGATGCGTGACTCAGATAGCGATAACTGGTGAATCATCTAATAGTCACCCAGAGTACTTTCTGCATGAGCTCTTGCAGGGAAAACCTTCTGATAGTAGATAGGTGGTTCTTCACTTTCTGTGTCAGTACTGAAAGTCAGCTAATGACACCACCCAGCACAGAAGGAAGGAGGAGGTTGGCTGCTCAGTTTTCAGCTTTGTTACTCAACTGAGACAGCAGTCATTACAGAAGTTCTCAAATTATTACTTCTCTGAAGAATGACATTTTTGACTTGACCTTTTATCTTAGATTTATTAATAATGATTGCCTCTATACTATTTGAAAATTCATCTGGTAGGAGACAATATAGATTCTTGACCAGATTAGTAATATCACATAATATGATACATGTATAATGTAACATAAAACTAAGCTAAAAGAACAGAAATTTATGAGTATTAAGATAGTTGATAATTATACCAAACACACATAGGAAAAGTAAGTGAATATGAAATCTATTTCTGAAAATTATTAAAATTTAGGGCTTTTTTTCTTCCCTTTCTTCAGCACTCAAGAACACAACAGGAATCTCGAGATCAAAACTGATTTGTCCATCTCTTAGGAGCACCAGCCATTTGATTCTCAATAGCCATTTTTTGGGGGGCCCAGAGAAAACCTAACAAAATTTTTAAATAGTTCATCCTATCTGAAAGCACATTTGCCTAGTTATATTAAAATATTCTTACAGATCTGCAAAGTAAATATCTTTCTTTGCCATGTCTTCCTTCAACGTGGAGCTGCCAGGGTCCTTAATTCCACGTGTTTAGCTCTGCCATATCCTTGCCACTTCCACAATCATCTTTTGAAAATGGCTTACCAGCCATTTTCAACATTATCTGGAATAGAACACCTGTTTGTGATTTCCTTAAGTGACGGGAATATCTAACCTCAAACACACTGTTTTGCCTCATCTTTCCTGGATAAACTTCAGTTCATCTCCATCTAAATAACTCCTTGCTGATGATGCCTTACCTTGCCTGCACCTCATTACAATGTATGTCATTCATTTCAGATCTAAATTTATCCCTCCTGCTCACAGACATCATATTATCTGACTGAAAACTACTGAAATCAGAAATGCTGAGCCCTAAAGTCTGAGGTTATGGAAAATTTAGTGCATGTTAAGAATAATCCCATATAATTGAAGCTTTCTCTGTTATTTTAGTCACGTTCCTCATTTTAAAGTGTCAGCTAAACATTTCACAGGTCAGTGTCAAAAACTATTAGAATTTGGCAGCTTCTGAAAGCAGGATGGGCCACAAATTGTCCCACTAAGTAAATCATACTGGATGGCTTACAGTAATGAGATACCAAGTTTGTTTTTAGGTCACTCACCTCAAATACACTCTGGTTGCCAGTTCCTGAAATTCATTGCAATCCAGTTGTGCTCTATGTGCATCCAAAGGTAAACAATTTGGTTACTTTACTCTGTGACCAAGGTTTGAATGATCATGTAAGGGGAAACTCGGCATCATTTCTATATGAGATAAAGATATTTTGACTGAGGTCAAAGTTTTTAGAAGCTCTATGGGGTAGACTGTAATTTCATGGAGACTGAATGGTATTGCACTAGATAGTCCATTAATTCTGTTGCTTATGGTCTGTTATTCTTTTCTTTTGTGAACTTGGACTAAAAGAGAAAATAATGTAACCTTAGTCTCCTTTCCCCACTTTTTTGTCCTTCCCATCTTTTTCTGTTGGGCAAACCATCTCTGGGTTGAAGACTTCTGTGGTTGAGCTAACTCCAAGTACTTGCCAGAGATGAGCTTTGGGCCCATGCCTTAACAAGTGTAGTACGGCAGATCTGAAATTTTTCTACTGCATAAAAGCATTTGAACGGACAAAACTGCACATGCTGGGAAGCGAAACTTTGCAAATGCAAGTACAATTTAATTAAAGCTGTAAAGGGGCCTGAAGGAGAAAAATAACATATTATTAGCAGCTTGAATCTGTAGCTGGCCTTAGGTCTGTATGACAAGCCAGCTGCACTTTTGGTGTGAAAAGGAAGCTGGCCAGTGGCCCTTACCCAGATCAGCTACAGTCTTCCAAAACACACCCTTTCTCATGCCTCACATCCTTGTGGCACAACTAGCATTAAAAAAGCTTCCAATAATACTGTGCCTCCGGCCTATATAAAATGAAAGAAATTCAAGTCTAAACTTGCTTGCTCTTGCTTTTGGAGGTAACAAATGAACAGTGCTGCGCTAATAGAAATTCTGCTACACAACCACAAGGAGAAGGCCTAGCACTTCTGAGGAGCAAGCATTTTCCCCCTTTAGCTGTATAATTACAGCTTTTTTCTGATTGTTACCAGGCACAGAATCTATCAGCTGCTTCCACTGGTGTACCATGATGACAAGCTTTTGTCCTTACCACAGGTATTCAAAAGACTGTAAGAACATTTTGGAACCTGTTGCAATGTTAAAAACATAAACTGGAGTCTGACTAATCTCTACTAACACTGCTGGAAAGTTTGGGTATGTTAAACAATTTTCTTAATGTCAGAACCAACAGCTGATGAGAATCTACTCAATCTTTTATACATTCCCTGAATCAAATGAATAGCACAGGTCAGACCTAGCACTTAAAAAACCACAAAATTTGCAATAATGATTGGAAACAAAGTTGGAATGGCAATGGTCATCAAAGAACAGCTCCAGCTTTTTACCTTCCTGGCCTCTCTGCTCCAAACTCATCTACCTCCATCCATTTCCTCTGAGTACTATTAATTTAAGAATATTATTTAAGAGAATGATCCTTACAGTTGCCTAACTTGAAAGTTGGGCAATTATCTGTGGTTTTTTCTCACTGATCATCTGGAATGAAAAAAGATGGGGAGGATTGCAAAAGGAAGTGGCCTTTTAGAAAAGGGGATGTGAAAAGGAATCAATCTGCTTTATTGCAGACTAGAAACAGAACTAGAAATGGCAAAATAAGCATTTTAGAGGATGCATAGGTCCCATATACATCTGTACAAGTTCCGTGTACTTGTATAAATTAAGCCACTTAACACACTCATGGGTCCTTCGTACACATTCCATAAAAGATGTTCTCCTAAGTTTTCTGAAGAATCCAAATGGCGCCAGAAGTTCACACCTCAGCTGGATCACAAATCTATGGGGTGGAAAGGATGGCTACCAGGTGGCATTTCCAGTTCCAAAGGCAGAGGGTAAAGACCATGAGGATCAGGGTAACCTCTTCTCTCATTAGGCACTAAGGGGGACCATATAACACTTGCTAATTAATAGTTTAGTCAGACAGAAATGTAGGACTAGGGAACTGCTTCTGTGCCCACCAGGCAGTAGTGATAAGACCAGACTGCTCCCAGATGAAAATAATGGATTTGAGGAGAGGTGAGCCATGCTGTGCCACTTGGTCTTGCCAGAGAACAGGCCCTACTCCCATGGAATTTGTTAGCACAGGCATAAGCCGAAGATTTCAGGCAGACTCCCTGCAGAATTGTGGATCCTTCTTATGTCTCTAATGCCTTTTCTTCCACTTTGTAGTACTTTTTCTCACTGTAGCTATTTTAATCAAATCATACAGGCTGTTTCTAGAAGAAGGACCATGTGTTGAGTTTCTGCAGGGCTTCCACATATTTATACCCTTTTGGAGTTTCCCTCACTGTAGGTCACAACAGTAGTCCACTGATGTAGTGAACTGAACTTTCTGAACTGATGTGATCTAGAGAACTTATTTACTGATAAACTGAACTAAAGTTCAGTTTATACACATTCAGAAAAAGCCTGAGGTCTGAAAACAGTGTTTATGGGATGGAGCACAAAAATTAATACACCCAGGTGTATGGAGCAAACCTTTTCATCAGCATGTCTCACTTTGTGACATTACTTGTTCTCTGATCATGAAGATGATTCTGCACTGCTTTCCCCCCAAAACTGAACATAATCTCTTGAAAACAGAAAGTGCAGTACATACCAGTATGTGTTCTATGGATATAGCTAAAACACCTGTGGCTCTAGAGCTAATGTATAGCATAGACTGTACATTGTGAACATTAGTCAATTTATGTAAGCTCACTCCTGAGATCTCTAAAGAGAGCACCAATGAAATACAAACAATAAGAAGTTTAAGAGTTACAAGGGGAAGGAAATTCTGAGAAACTAATAGAAAAATCACAATTATCGTGGAAAAGGGAGGGAAACTAGAGAAGAGTGATGCAGAGCAAGAACTCCTTTGTTTTTAAATGAGTGCAAATTTTCCCACCAAATAGTTTCCTGTTTACTTGTTGCTATGAATTTCAGTTAATGGGAAATACAATAAATGTCAGTCCACTAGATGATGGAGAATAGGTTTTGTCAAACAACTCTCAGGTCATTAGAAACACAGAAAAATAGGTATGGAAGGAACTTCAGAGTTCACATCCTCACTGAAGCATTGTTTGATTGGTGAAGGTAAAATAGAGTAGACTATAATGTGTTTGACTTAGCACTACACACTTTTTAAAGAGCAGCACTGCACAATAGCTGGCTCTAACTTTAAAGCTGGCCTTGTTTTGAGTGTGGGTTAGATTAGATGATCTCCAGAGATCTCTTCCAAGCTAAAATATTCTATGGCAAATAACAAAGTGATGATAAATGGGCAAAGGATTAGTGGAGGGAAAATCTGAAGCAGTCTTGAATAGAGATGGATGCTGTTTATTGGATAAATGTTCCTGCACAGGTGGATGACAGATAAAAATGTTCTGCAGCATTCTGACAATAATCTAAGGTCTAATACAGAACTGCTTCTGGCAAAATTTGTAGATGACATTGATGGGAGAGCTACAAAAATTATTCAAGGACTGGCTTAGAGTCCTTAAATACAGTGAGAGTCTTAGCAAGATCTACCTGTTTAGCTTTTCTAAAAAGTAGATTTTATTGGTGTGTAAACACATTTACAAGAAGATATTACCAGATAAAGAACTTGTAAGCAGAGAAAGGCAGAATGAGAATGAGGGTCTGCAATCTGAAACCAGGCCAGTCATGACTATGAGAATGTCTACAGTTCTTTCTTTTTTAGCAGGAAAGGTAGAGGCAAAAATTAAAATGAATAGCAAGGGCAATAATTACTTCTCTCTTCTGTGTGATAATACTAGAAGTTAACAGGTTCAAAGAAGAGCAGATGAGAAAACTGTAATGACCCATGATCTTTCACTAAGATTACTGGCCTTACAAATGAACTTACATTTACCGTTATGCTCTGCTTTTTTGCTGATTTCTGGTCTTTAATTTTAGGGTTGTTTGTTCCCAGCAAGCAGCTTACTTGTCAAGTCCTTCATGCTGCTGGGACTGAACTCCTGAGTGGAGACTGTCTTGTTACTGAACAAGAATGTGAGTGCTGCTTAGAGCACAAAACAGTGATGTAAGAGGCCTTTGCTTTGCCTCTGCTTTCCTTTGTAATTTTGGATACATCACTTGGGTGTAAATTCTCAGAGGTAATCAGGGGGCTTAATGCCCTCTCAAGCTTTTTTAATGGAAACTGAGTGTCTCTCTAGCTTTAAAGACTTGGGTTTGAGATCTCTCTGTAGAGCAGCACACCTCCACTTCAGACACTTGCCAAGGAAGCAGCACTGCAATACTATTGTAGCATCTCCAGTAAGGAAAGTATCTATAACATGCTTTTTTTTGTTGCATTGGTCACTTGGTCATACTAAGGTACAAATAGATATGCCCTATATGATCAAAATCATAACCTGCCTCTAGCCATTTCCTCTATCTGGATTTTTTAAAAATAAATCACAATACAAAAATTCTCTCAAAGTAAAATAGCAGCATTTAATTAGGACTGTAGTATTGTCCTGGCATTTCTTACAGGGTGTCACCGGTTGTTCAGGTCAAAAGTCATGGAAACATCAACATACGAACCATAGTTTTATCTCCATTGTTTTGAACCTCATATAATCTCTATTTTTTCACTGTAGTGTGAATTGGCAGGCTTGATTATGTTCTTTCAACATCAAGCATCAGATAGGATAATTTTCATACCAGAGCCAGATTTTTAAAACAGCTTTATTCCAAATTAAAGGGAAACATCAATGAGATACCTGTGCTGGAAAGTCAGAGCACTGTTGTCAGATATCTGGCACCTGACTTCCATGTCAGGTATACAGCAACACTGACACCCCTGTGGTTCAGCTGGGAAAAAAATCCCCATTCTTTCAAATATGGTTAAAAACACATTGTGAATTTTAGTAGAATTCAATCCCTTACATGTTTTGTCCTGACAATATTTCAGCAAGTATTTGACCTACTTTGCTCACATGTTTTTCAATCAATATGGATCAGAAATCCATTCAAAAAGTACTAAAATAATGAAATATGTGTGAAGCTAGCAAAAATGTTAGACTTCTGGGTTTTTTATGTAGCTCAGTATGCCTCGGTAATTTATTTTGAACATATATATATATATATACACACACACACATATACGTGGTATCTGAATTACAAATTATTTACATAGCTATTAAGTGGCATTAGTTTTTTGGGGGGAATCACAGTGTTCATGAGTAGTAAAACCAGCAATGACTCATAAAAATGATCCCAGACAAGTACCAAGTTAGGGGCAGTAGAGCAAATTTCAAAATCTTTCCCCATGCTAGCAACCTGTTATTTCTCCAAGTATTCCCAGTGGTTTCAGCATGAGTCAGAGCTTGTCAAACTAATCATTCATGCACAAAAGTAGCCTCCTACACCAATTGCCACAGTATATTGTACAGTATATTTAAAACTCTTGTGTCACAAGTCCTTTCAGGACAAATGAGTCCTGGGAGGACTCAGTGTTGGCCTGTAACGTAAGCCAGAAAAGATCTGGGTCATGAGGCTCTGTATATAGCTTGTAAGGCATCAGGTGCATTTCTCCAGCTCTCCTTAGACTGCTTAGTATTTCCTCCCATTGTCCCTTAAAAGCTGTCTTAGTCTTGGGTTTGGACTCTGTAGAGGGGCTTCCACATTCTCAGCTTGCAAACTCCACTTCCAAAATGTAATCCTGCCTTTTGGGACCCATAGGCAGTGCAATTCATGGCTGAGCTGACTTTCTGCTGAAAGATGCTGAAAATGCTCCTTCTAAGAGACATTATAACTTCTCATACAGACCAAGTCTGCAGACATCCATCCTCAAGGAATGTTGAGAATGCAGTATCAGAACAGCTGCACTTGGCCAGACAAAGAGTGAACTTGGCAAACATCTTCTGAGAATAGCCAGTGGTGGACATTAGGAGAAAGAGTAAACAAACCCTTCAAAATAGAAAGCCTCTCCACATCAGTCTGTATATGAAATTTCTCAGCCAAAGATTGCATCTGGATCATGGCTTAAGTGTTGAAATGAGATTGAAGAAATACATAAACCAAATAGGAAAATTGTCTAATACTTTTCCTCTTGTATTTTATCTGCTCACACAGCTTTGAATTTCATATATTGCACAGCCTTTTTATCCTCACAACAAGGAAACATGCAATAATCTCTCACACAACTCCAGGATGAAACAAATTCAGCTTTCCCAGATCACCCAGCCATTTACCCTAAAAAAAGCCTTTACACATGTTCTTCTAAGAAGAGAATCACACTGTGTTACTGTTTGAAGATGATGAGTTTGAGCATCTCTGTTCTTATAGAGCTTCTCTGAGATTCTCCAGAAGTTGACTGTATCATTGAAATGTAAGAGTTATTTTTTTAAATCAATATATATAGAGCTATTGATCATAATTTTTTTTCCTGAACTCAGCACAAGAATAGATATATTTTCTTTGGGGTTTTTCTCAGCATTATTTCTCTTCTGATGAAGTGGATTGTCCCATTCAAGAATCAGGCTCATCCTCCTTCCCTGTGCTTGACAAATTCATTCATGCAACATCTGTATCCTCTGATATTTCCTGAATCATGAGGGTTATTTGAGGTTCTCTTCAGCGTCACAGGGTATTCACAAGTCAGGTTTGTCCTGAGGGTTTCCTTTCAGACATGGTTACCAAATCTGTAATCATGGTCTAACACTTCTGTAGGATTTCCTACAGGCCTTGCTGCAAAGTCAAAAGCTTACTTTCTGGAAATAGTAACCTGAATAATGTCTATTGCTGCATTGGAAATTCCTGTATTCTACACATTTTGTTTCTTCTTTCTTTTATATTTCCAAACCTCCTTAGAGTTTCCCTTTCTTAAAATGGTGACTTACAATCATTTTCTGACTGGCATCTCTATGTAAGGATGAGGGGAGCCATTCTAGTTGAGGAGTTAAGATTTAATCCAAGTGGTGATGCCCATATTCCAAGGAAGGAAATCAACTTTTAGGAGAGATTTAGACACCTTAACTGGTAAATCCATTCCCCTGCAACATATAAGGAGAAGGCTAAAGGGGAAACAAAAGAAAAATTATCAATCAGCAAAGCAAGTTCTGAGCAGACAGAGTACAGGGAAAGGATAGGAATTGCCAAGTTTTGAGATGAGCTACACCAGTAGAAAAGATTAAAAATGTGCAAAACCAAAAAGAAGTCAGCTGGTGCTTCATTTAGGAGAAAACAGCTCAGATGTGACCATAGAACTATATCAGTCTCTTCTATTGCTACCAGGAAGACTACCACTATTGTAGATTGGACAGAATTTGGCTCAGCATTAAAGCAAAAGTAGACTAGGGGTGAATTGCTTTCTCCAAAAAGTGCTAGAAAATATAAGGGAAAACATCTTATATTCTTGCATTTGCTGCAGGGAAAGAATAACTGATTTATAAATTGAGAGAGTCTGGCTATGCATACATTGAAAATGTCACTCGTGAATAAAGTCTCTAACCATCAAAATACAAGACAGCAGAACATACCCTCTTTCAAAATATTAGGGTAAAGATACTCTATTTTTAAGACAGACTTGAAAGGAGTCATATCTTTGATATGACTGATCAGGCCATTGAACAAAAGCGGCTAGAAAATTCCTTTAAATTTTATACAGTGAAATAAAAGCAAAAGTGAGAAACAAATATATCCAAAGCCTTAGTGGAGATGCACACCACAGTTCATTCATAGTTTTCAAAAGTAGCAATTTGCAGCATCTCCAGCACAGATTATGCACTCAAAAGAGCATACACACATGTTGCAGAGCTTAATCCAAAAATTATTTCCTCTTATTTGAAGAGGAAATTGCTCTGATTGCTGAAGTAACTCCAGTTCTCCAGGCACCTTCTGGTGTGATACAACTCAGTCAACCATTTCCTGCTTTTGGTTTCACCAGTCCCAGACAGCAGTTCAGCAGTGTCTGTGAACTTGTTCAAATTGCACCGTTGCAGCTTTAGTGCCCAGCTGAGCTCGTACTGTGCTTAGCTCCATGTCATAAATTTTATATGGCAGCTGCTGTGGAATTGCATCAGGTAGAAATGAAAGAACCAAAATGTGTGCATAACATACTTTGCAGAAAAGGCCTCCATCAAAGACTTGAATATCATTGAATATTATTACTTGTTTGAAAAAAAAATCCACCAAACTTGATATACTGCAAACTCCAGGATTTCATCATAAATTCAAATATATTTCTAGCTCTGCAGTCAACAACACAGGCTGCACAGAATCCTAAGCTGCTTAATAGAAAAATCAGAGACAGGCATCACAATTTGCATTGCATTAGTTCCACCTCAAGAAAAAAAAAAAAAACAGGAGGAAGGTAATGAAATGGAACAACTCTCATATTAAGCAGATAGCTGTTAAAGCAAGAAGAGTAGAAAATAAGCTGGGAGAAATAAAATCTACTCATTCAAAAGCTTAATAACAAAGCAGATTAATGTTATTGAAATGGTGGTGATTTTTGGTCATGGGGATGAAGATGGAAAAAGGTTTTAAGATTTCTTTTCCATTCCAGCTTTATGGTTAACAAATTAAAATTATGCGTTGTTTATAGCCTTCCCCTGGAGCTGTTTGGTTTGAACACTGCCACCTCCATGGTCCTAGAAGGAGACCATGCTTCTCCACTTCCAAAGACAGCTGTGTGTTCCTCTGCTTCATTCTACGCCTCTGGAATCTCCATAATCTTCAGCGAACGACTGAAATGAAGTAGGGCAACATGACATTAGGTAAATTAACATCACACACAGAGTCAGACTATGGATATAGCGGCCCCATATCCTAAGATACCCTACCGCAGACCTTTAATGCAGTCCATAAATAAAGTGTGTAGTGTTATTCTTACCACACAATGACTTGTCTTAAGTGTTCTGCTCAGCTAAGAAGGAAGCTTATAAAGCTGAGCACAGGAAAATAATAAGAAGGAAGGAGGAACAAAGAAAAGAGTAAGGAATAAGGAGCAGCAGAAATAAATCATTACACCATTGAACCTAATGTCCTGTGTTGCCTGTTGCTTTGCCAAAGGGACTGAGTGTAATCTGTGGTAATATCAATAGCAAAATTCTAGGAAGGGGAGTGGGGAGGTGCTTTCCTTAAGTGTTTGAATGTTTGTCATCTTTGCTATTTAATATCCAAATCAGTGTCTTTATTTAGAGCCATGAGTTTTCTTTCTTCTCTTCTTCTTTTCTTCCCCCATCCCACCTGGGGAGACTGGGAGCAACTGGATGGATATTTAGCTGCCACCCAGGGTCACCCACCACACATTCAACAGCAGTAAGTTCTAGTGAGGAAACACATTATTTCAAAAATCTAAGTGTTATTTTATTGATTATTCTAAAGCAGTTGAGACTTTTGTCTCTTCTGCTTTCTCAGAGTTTTGTTTCAGATGCCAGTGTTGTGCTGGGTCCCAATTTTATTGTACAGGTGTCCAACTGTTGTGATATGAACTGTCTTGATAACAGACCTCTACAACACAACCAATGTCTAAAGTTACATAAAATAATAGATGAGATGATGAAGTAACGATTGCTGTGATGGTTGGATGAGTTCCTAAAGCAAATATATCGTATGGGCCAGATCCACATATGGACTAAGTGGCATAACTCCATTGGTAACTTCCAATTTATGTAGTGGTGGGAGCACAGTTCACAACCCCTGTGTTCCCAGGCTCACCATACAGAGCCCTGCTATTATAATAAAACTTAGCATGTTGGCCTCTAAGGCTAAGGTGAAGCGCACCTCTAGCTCTAACATCAGTAATGAAAGTAGATGGGACAAAAGGGCATTTTGCCTGCTCTGAATAGATTGTGCATGTGCTCACTCAGCTCTGTGATGATCACTGATAAAGAATGTTTAGTTTTGGTAAAGTCAAGAAATTTTTGGTCATCACCCCAGGGGGCTGAACCTTTCCATCCTTCTAGCACTGAACCTAAGTCATGGGACTAAAAGTGACTTACTGGACAAGATTCTCAGCTGCTGGAAATTGGCACAGATCCACTAAATTAAATGGATCTATGCCAATTTATACCATCTGGAGGCCCAGCCCTGCATGAATAAATGTTAAACAAGCTGTTTTTAAACTAGGAAAATAATTTCACTTCTGACTTGCCTTCCAACACATCCTTAATAAATTGTCTAAACAAATTACATGATAATTAAAGGAAAATACCTGCCCAAGGAAAATGTACTGCTCCTGTCCTTTCAAATGTTTTGAGGACTTAATTCTTGTAAAAGAGATCCTGATTTCTTTTGGCAGTCCATTCTGAATATCCTCAGAAAATTTACAAGTTCAGGAATGTCTCTTCCTGTACTTCACTGAGAAAGCAACTAATCAACATAGGCCTGACATAGATTAATCTTGAATAAATACCAAGAGTGTGAGGGTTACAGTGACTCCTTGGGCCTCATTTCACTGAACTCATCATTCAGATGCATATCATTGTCACACCCCACAAGCAGATGGGCTGGGACATGCTCCTTCGTGGGTAACATTAAGTTATCTCGAGGGAACTAGAGGGAACAGCAGACTATAAAAGGAGATAAATCACAAGGGTACACAAATATACAGTGTAATCACACCATTTCACTCACTCCAGGGAAAGCATCTAGGTTTAAGTTGCTTACCAGTGGAATATTACAGATCTTGTCAATGTAAATTTTCTCCAGTTCCAGTGACAAACAGATATTGAAAAAAAAGTATTCTTCAAGGAAGATAAAAATGAAGTAGAAGCTGTGAAGTACACAAAAGATAAATAGGCTTATTCAAAGGATATGTCCTCCATCGTGAACACTGACTGAAAATTAACGACGTTCTGAGGAACAAAAGGAGGAAATAAGTCCTAAGACTACCAGTCTCAACCAAATATTGCTTATGGACAAAACATAATTTTAGATAATCACACAAACACTCTGAAAATTGTCGGAAGGATAAACCAAGATGATGACTGGTTGACTAATCTGTTTCAAACCTTGTCATTTGTCATATCAGGTAGCTAACTACCCACGAGTAAGATTTTCTTCTAGCAGCTGACATGCTCTTTATTATGTGGTAATGCCAAGACTCAGAACAGCTTACAACAAAATATTTCTGGATACTTTGAACAGTTTTCTCTACTGAATATTAGTACCAAAGGCATAGGACCATTAACCACACTAAAGCACTGGTCTTGCACACAGTCTAGGATGTCCACAAACAGAGCAGCCTGACACTTGTCCTTTGAAGTGAACAGAAATAGGTTTGCTTGGGTTTTTTTAATGAATGCTTGGAAAAGTGGAAAAATATATAATAGGTTCAGCAGCATGGTGAATTATTAGTATTAATGTTATTCTTATTTATGCTTACAGAGACTATTTTCTTGGTATTGTTGCATGATAAATGACAAGCAGATTATGACCTTGAATGATAACCAAGCGGTGATAACCCTGGGCAACAGTATAAATTGTGTTTACAACTTGACCTTGCCATCTTATGACATGTGAACACAGCTGTGGACAGCACAGGTAAAAACTAGGAACTGAATAAGGGCACTCACTTTCATAAATTAGCCTTCTTTGTAGAAATGTAAAGAAATGTAGAGAAATCAAATAATGCAGTCATATTCGCAAAAACCTCTGAATACAGTGAAATCAGAAATGTCAAAACATTTGCTACATCTTGCTGACTCTTGTAATTTCAGAATAATACTAATGTTTAAAGCAATGTCAAAATAGAGGACAGTATTTGTTTTCAAATGTCTGGCATACACTTTTCTCTATGTCTTCCAAGTTCCATTGTTGAGAGGAAACAGCACAGATTTCCAGTGATATAAAAGCAACCTACAGCCACAGGCACAGCTGCGCCTCCCAAAACAAGCAAAATAATGGGACTTACTGCAGTATCACCTGCTGGATAAGCAGAAGTAATGGTGTCATTGTCCAAGTTTTGCATCATTTCTGTGGTTTTATAAAATCAAATGGAGGCACCAAATATTTACTGGTCTTTTCAAAGAATTGCCTAAATCTTCCCAGTTCCAAAATGTAGATACCAGATTCCTTTTAAAATGCTCTGAAACATAAAAAAACTGTATCAAGTTTCCTGTTTAATGACTTGCAATAAATTAGCCTCTCCCTCCTCACTGGCTAGTTTTTAATACAAGACAAGATGAGGCTGAAACACTTGAAGGTTTAAAGGGAACAGGTACCAATAGAGATATCACTTAAATGCTGTTTCCTCAGTGCTATGAAGTGATAAAGACATATCCTATGATTAGCTCGGTGCATACCAAGGTAGATGTTTTATGACTGTTCATTCAGATGTTTAAAAATAACTTAGCATTATTGCAAAATCTATGTGCCATTTTTATACCAGCAAGCTGCAGAGCCTTCGTTTCAGCAAACACCACCCGAGGGAACTTTCAGTAAAGAGATGAAAAATGTTATAGGGTTGTTGTTTTTGTTTTTTTTTTTTCTTTTTATCTTTGCCTAATTGTGTCTCCATTTTACACTACACTCTTTATTCTCTGCCCTTTTGACATAGCCAGCTGCCTTTTGGAGCTCTGTGAAGAAATAGGCTGGCTTCACGCTGTAACAGGCACCAGCTCCCAAAGCCTGGTCTATTGATGAGTCACATTGCTGCTGTGTGCCTGCAAGCACATCTCACAACTTCCTACGCCGCTTCCTTTCAAACTGCTGGGGAGCAGAGGGGAAAAGTGTGTGTGGACCATAAAGTACAAAAACAACCTTGGTAGTAAAATCTCCTGCCCCATCATGGAGCACAACAACCAGCAACACAGTGGAATGTCTGCTTCAGAGCCAGTGCAGGTTCATCCTGTTATCCACTGGGCAGCCGGGGGAAGTGACGTCAGGTGCACACAGCCCTTGTTTGAAGGCAGGGAAATACACCAAGACATTTCAACTCAGGCAGGAAGTCTCTTTGTTAAAGATTGGGTTGTACTCACGTCAGGCCTTGATCTACCCCTTTCCCCAGCTGGCCATCCCCAGTTCACCCTAGGCCAGGGCTACTACCCTCAACTCAGAGAATGCACTGCCTTCAGAAAGGCTCAGTGCCACCACGGCCACACTCGCTCTGAAGAACACAGCCAAGCTGTCAGGAGGAAATATTCTCACACAGCCCTTGCTCTACAAGCTCTTCTTTAAGAAGATATTCTCTTGATCTAAGGCTGAGTCGAGAACATGCATGCAGATCAGCCTTTCTATTACCACACTCCAAAACTGCAGCTACCCAGAACACCAAGCCTCAAAACCAAAACCTGCCTTACTGCCACACACTCCTGCATGCACATACACCCTGAGAATTTCCATTTTCTCTGCCATTTGGCAGTATCCAAATAGCAAACCAGCTTTATAAAATGGTCACTGCTGAACTATTGTGTGGGGACACACATGCCAGACCTCTCTTGGCATTCATTAGATTTTTCTGTGTGTGCTTAATAAGGTTTTCCCTCTCCTGTTTTCAAATGCCACCCTGCCATTCTTTCCAAGGGTCATTTCATCCCCAATACATATAAATCTTCACTGATAACCACAGCCCCATAGCTGTTCAGGCAAGGCACAGAACAATCTCTCAGGAGGCCAAGCCCTCTTCTGCTCTTTTGGGTATTCCAATTTCTCTCTAAATAGTACTGAGACTTCTGCCCTTTTCAGAGCATATGTCTTTGCTCACCTAAAACAAAGCTGAATTTTATAGCTTAGGTTAGGACAATGTGAACTCCTAGTGACTAGAAGTGCCAGTCCCTGTGCTTGCTCTGGAGAGCCTGGTTCAGCTAAGCCCTCTGTAAAATCTCAGTTTTAGATGCCACTAGTGAGAAACACACTTCATATAATCCATCTCTTTGGAGTGTTTAAAACTAGGCATCCTGGCAAACACTAGTTTAAGGGGTGTCAGCCTGCTGGCCAAAACTAGGTTTTAATGAAGTGTATCTTTTCACCACAGGACCAGTAGAGGGTTCAAGGTGTTTCTAGGGGTCTTAAAGTTTTTTGTCTTACTACACACTCCAAAGGAGAAAAGTCTAGAGTCCCTTCATCCTTCTCATCCTTTACAGTGATGCCAGCAGCAAGGTATTTGTCTGAGTTACAGTGAGGGCACAGACTGCAGCCTTAAGCTAAGAACAGCAAGGGCTCTTGAAACCACAGGGCAATTTTTGGTGCAAAACTCAAAGACTGGTCAAAACCCCAATAGGAGAAATTTAGCTTTAAAATTTCTACCTGCCCAGCAAGACACTGCAAGATGTAAGTCTGGAGATTAATAACATCTTGAAAGCCTCAGGTTCCTCTCTGCACCACCAGAACCAGTGAGGCAGAAAGTGTCCCTGGTGGAATGCATGGCAAGGATGGTCCTGGAGCAGCCACACATTGCACTCTGCAAAACCCTTGCTACCAAAAGACATGGAAATGCTTACACAACTTTTGTTCTGGTAACTCTAGAGAAGCAGTGGTAGATACTTCACTGTGCTCACAAGGAATGTGCAGAGTGGTGACATGAATTTCCCCTGGGGTCTGAGCCGGTAAACTGAAGGCCTGCAACCCATCCAAAGAGGAGGTGAGGGTGACATCAGCTAGTGCATAACTACATCAGTGCTTTCCAGTTTGCTGTTTCTTGGAATGAAAGCATCCTTCAAAATACCCACTGCACTCTCTGTGGTTGGTCCATCAGCAGTCCTGTTTATTGAATTATAGAATAAAGTTGTTGTGGCATTTAAAAGAGGCTTCCCCCCACCCCCACCCCCCACTATAACCCAAAAGCTGGAGTTTAAAATTCCTATTGTATGAACATTAATATGAAAAGAATGCTGTCTCCTATTATGGAATTGTGTTATAAAACTGGAATGCTGTCCCTGCCCCGCCTGGCTCACAATCATCCGGACGTTGCCAAAAATCATCCTGTACTACAGAGTGTGTGTCTCACGATGGGAACTGCCTCCTGACTCACAAAGACAAGAGGCCTCAAATGTGTAAAGCTGGCAGAGGGGTTTTTTTAATCTGTCGGTAACAATCAGGCGACGTGCTTAATTGCTCTGAATTCTGATCTCTCCTCTGTGTGCAGCCTCCCAACCAGCAAGCTGCAGCTGTGTGCCTCTGCTTGTGAACTGCACCCATTGTCCCTCCCAGGAGACTGAGAAGAGGTCCAGCTAATACGCCTTTGTCTACCCTGCTTGGTGCTCTTGGCTTATAAGCAATGACCTAAAAACATTATGTCCAAAGTTCAGAGCCTTGGAAAGCTGTCAGGAGCCTTCCTCTTCAGTGCTTTGAGCTTTAGCAGTGCACCTTGAAAAGGCAGTGTGTGTGAAGGGACTTTCAAGCATTCTTTGCATGTAGCAGGGCTTGTTTCTAAAATCCCTCTTTTAGGGCAGCAACTGCAAAATCTGAGGTGAAATTCTGACTGCAGCAGTGCCCATGTTTGAACTGAGTTACTCTGGATGTTGTCTGCTGGTAACCCACTGGAGCTTGTTTACTGCATTAGGGATTGATTTCCCCCAGCCACATTCTAAAAAATCTAGATGTATCATTTATTATATGTCTGTGCATGTCTTTGCTTTAACAACTTGTTTCTCGCTTCAGATTTTTTTCCCCCACTATTTCAAGCCCCAAAGTTATCAAGTCAGCTCAGAAGCAGCCTCTTGGGAGGGCTTTTTCCTCTCCTGCCCACAGGGCTACATCACATGCCTCATAACCCCAGACAAGAACTGGTAAAATTGCTGGGGTATTTTTGAGGGAACTTGTTCAATTACACAGAGCACATTCTAAGCCATACAGCCAAGTCCTCCTCCGCACAGGGATGATGTAAGCACATCCAGGAAACTTGGGATGCCAAAAATCTCA
Organism: Poecile atricapillus; assembly: GCF_030490865.1. Taxonomy (NCBI): domain Eukaryota; kingdom Metazoa; phylum Chordata; class Aves; order Passeriformes; family Paridae; genus Poecile; species Poecile atricapillus. The sequence goes on along the minus strand of NC_081249.1, from coordinate 64,314,080 downwards.
AACTGGAGGAAATATTTGCAGGTCGACATGGCTGCAAATTGGGCAGAATTTAGGACCCTGGGGAATATTCCACTCACAGCTTCAACCCGAGCATAGAGAAGACCAACACAAACAAAGACAGCACTGGTCAGGTCTCAGAACAGTCTTGCGAGGATGGCATGAAAAGCAGCTTTTCAGACCAGGGCTGAAGAAAGAAACATTTTTCATGAGCTTATGTGTCAGGAGGGTGCACAAGGAAAACTCAAAAGGTTAAGAAGATGAAAATTGCTAGGATTTTGCATTGACAAAAGTGGATAAAGTATTTGAATAGAGGAACACTGGATGTAAATAAAAATAGGATTGTACTACTCTGACAGCACTGGGACATGTGCCAATTACAGATACCAAGGCAATAGATGGTCAGGAAATATGACACATGGACCCACTTGATTACTTGATAGATGCTTTTTAAAGCCTCTTGTCTGCCTTTATTCAAAGTTATTTCCTATGTGGTTCCCAAAACGAAGGAATCTCTGGCAAAGATAAACAAGACTGATCTGCCTTCCTCTGCAGGCTAAAGCAAAGATCAGAAAATACAGCCCAGGCAGAGAAAATTAAAACACAGAAGAGGAAATGCCAATCATTTTCCTGACTAATAAATGCCAGGAGGAGAAATCCAAGGTTCACAGAAGGACCTGTGTCTCTATGGAGTCTGTATATTTCTTCTCTGCAAATCTCTGAACTCCACAACACTGACAGTTCAGTTTTGCCAATTATGCAACTTTTTAATGCTTCTGTTGCTTTTATGACATGTGTCAGCTGACCGTGCAATCAAACCAAATAAGACTACAATAATAAAATAACCCGCATTAACTAATTACCTTAATAACAACTCGGTTAAGAGTGAGACATCTGATAGGAGAGATAGAAGCAATAATAAAAGGGCACTGTCAACTGCATGAACAGGCTTGCACTGCTTCCCAGCGCAATGCTCCAAGGATATTAACCCTTGGACTTCTGGGTGAGAAGTCTTGTGAGGTAGCACAGGGTGAGGTTTTCTAGAGACTCCTAAGGAATCCAGACCACAGGGATTAAACCTAGGGAAAATTCTGAGGGTGGAAATGAGATAGGAAAGACATGCCAACAGAGCTATTTCCTCTGTTGTCTGTGAGCTGCCTTCTGCAGCAGGCAGAAGTAAGCAAGCATGTGGGCTGCTGGGAATGAGCCGTACCAGAAAATAAACACAAGTTGTATGGGACAGGCTGTGTAGTGAAATCACACTTAATACGCCTAAGGCATGAAGGATCACCCAAGGAAATCTTCCCCATCCTTCATCATGCCCCACTGGTCTCCAGGACACAGGAATACTGCTGTCCCCACAGCTTGCAAGAACACCAGCCTCCCTAATCTGGTGAAAAAGCACACACACATAACACCAAGCACCATGTCCTTCAGACCTGGAATGTGAGCTGAATCAAGACAGAGACAGTGTCTCATTTCCTCCTGGAAATCCTTCAGAGGTCTTCCAAGACTATCCCCTAGGGTGAGAGTAAGTTTGCCCTATGCACACAGCCAGCACAATCTGTTCCATTTTTTGGAGCCTAAAATCATCCTTCAGTAGCTGAAAACTGATGAAAAACTGAGTTGTGCTTGTCAGGATGACAAACAGAGAATCTTGAACATCTCTCATTTTTCTTCCAGAAGATCTGATCCAAAAGTTTGCTTCTGCACTGAAAGTTAAATAAGAATATGTCCAGGCAAAGTCTGCTTTATACAACCACGCTTCTTCATGGTGGTATCTGGCCTGAAACTCTCGGAGGCAAAGCTCTGTTAGTCACTTAAAACAGAATGAAACAGATCCAGACACCACAAGTGATCTTAGGGAGGATTCACAGCGCATTTTAGAGGATCTAGCTTAGTTGCCTTCACTGAGAATTTGCCTCTATACTCAATCTAAAGACATGAAGTCTCCAAAGGTCATGCAACAGCAGCTCATGGGAGGGTTGTTGTCTTCCTTCAATGACCACGGGGGGAGCCTAGAGCAACAATCAGGAAGGCTAACCTTAGCCTGGAAAGGCCAGTCTCTACAAGTTTCCCTTGTAGTCAAGGAAGGGTGAGAGGCAGCTTTGGCAGGAATTTCATGTTACCTTACAGCTCTGCACAGCTCCTGCTCAGTCATCCTTCTCCCCAGACTGTTCAAAGAGGGAGGTGAGGGAAGGTGACATCTCTAGATCAAATATGCTCTTTATTTATAGCAGTCTCAGTTATTTACATCTGCCATGTTAGTCTCTGGGAATACCTCTGGTCCCAAATCCAGCCCACTGTGGGCTGTGCTAGGGATGGGAAATTTTGATGACATCAGCAGGAACAGCTTCCATGTGTGGCTCTGTGCACACCAGTTGCCCCCTGATGGGTAATGGATTGTGTATTCTGCGTCATAATGTTACACGGCCCAGTGCAATGCAGCATCTAGGTGTTCAAATTAAATCTTTGTTTCTCCAGCACCTTCCTCTTCCCAGATGCCCTGTTGGCTTACTCTGGCATGTGTGGTCAGTGTGTGCTGTATGTCAGAGGCAGACTCACTGCCATGGGTGGGCAGAGGGGGGGGAAGGTAAAAGGCCTGCTTGGCACTGCCACTGTCATTGTGACTGCACTCAGCCCAGACCACCCCCATTTCCCTCCTGGTTTTGGCATGTTTCTCAGGAAACAGTACCCAGGTTCAGACCATTTTCAGATACCAGGTGGGGTATCTGAGGATATCTAGTATTTAGGGAGGCTTGAGTCACTCCTTGTAGTCATCAGTTGTCTGAATGCTGTAGATAGAAGCCTTCAAGTGAAATTAGATTTCATGCAACTCAGGTTTACCCAAGAGTTAGATAGGACTTTTGTAAAATCACTTGCACTGTCCCTTCACTTCAACCTATATTCTGGGGCTTTCCCACAACCAGAAACATGAGTGCACCACGCTTGTGAAACTCCTGAATAGGCAAGAGGCTTGCTTCTCTTCCTACAGAGCAATCTTCATTATGGTAAATGAAACAGGCTGGAGGAGCATTGATCTGCCTGCTCAGAACTTTCACAAGTGCACTCAGCCCTAGGGCACAGCCCATAAGTCCTTGGGACCTTTCAGGGGCTGGCAGAACTGCAAGGTCAGATGCAGCCATGACCACAGTGCACGGGCTGCAAGGAGACTCCTTCTCAGGTAATGCAGAGCTAGCACTGAGACCAGTCAAGATTTCACCCAGTAGCTGTAAGACTGTCTCTACTCTCCTGAAGGCATCCATGCCCACCAGGCCATCAGATAGAATGAAAATTCTACATTTCCACCTCCAATGGCTAAGCAAATGCAGATTTTCATATCACAGAAGCTCAGTTTAAATTAGGAGAGAGCAAAAGTCAGCTGGGGTCTCATCCTTAAGAACAGAGAGAACCCATGTGAAAGTGGATGTGTGAAGGGGAAAAGGACACCTCAAACACAGTGTGAACTGAGTGGGTGAGAGGACTGCGAGTTTGCTTGCCCAATCTGAATTTCTCAATCTTTCTTGGGTTCATCTGTCACTTCCACCTGAGGGTTATTTACAATATTCAGAAGGCACTAGGAAATGGAGATATCTAGTACAGAAAAAATGGCAAACACTAAGCAATGGAGTTCCAGAAATTCCTGTCTCACTCCAAACTCTCTATTACAAGATTCTTTGGAGATATTCTGTGACCAAAGTCTGTAAAAATACTTATGTGCATAGGAGTTAGCTTAAAGCCTTAGCCATATGGTCATTCCCTCTCCTCTTCACACAGACTACTCATCTTCAATGGGGTACAGCAAAGACTTCACACCTTGGTGACTAGGCAAAAATAGATTGGGCATCACAGAGCACCTTCTTCCCAGAAGGGCATCCCCCAAAACTTGCCCCAGTCATGTGAGGTATGATTAGCTTGTGGAGCAGACTAAACACCCTCTTCTTCAAGTTTCTTGCTATACTCTGCAAGCTGGAATTAAGAAAGAGGCCATCCTGGGTCTCAGAGGCTACACCTCTGTTGGGAAGCTAACCCAGGACAGGGCATAGCTCAAACGTGAGCATGAAATCATCAAGAATTTAAAGGCTCCCCTCCTCCCTATTACAGTTTGCTTGACTGCCAGCTAGTATTTTCTCAGGCAGTGCCTAGGCATAATTTAGGCAGAGGCTAAGCATCCTTGCTAATAGGGAACATGGGTGAGACCACCCAGCTTCTGACAGCAAAGAGGTTTAGCCATATAGACAGCCACATGTAAGCCATGTGGTACCACTTACCCTCTGAGTCCAAGTGGATCTGGCCTAAGAGCTAGAAGATTTATCTCATGGAGAGGCAAATGCTGCTGACCCAGACTGACCACAGACTCTGGCAGCTATGCTTTGGTGAGAAGTAGCCCTCATACCTACTCTTTCTTTCACAGACGTCAGGTGTCAGAATGTCTTTTAAAAAATACAACATCTCATGGAGAATTCTCTTCCACTATTCCAGCTTCTTCCAGCCAAACCCCGTATGAAGGGATGACACCCCAGTGATGCTAACAGCCCCAGACCCCATGCAGCACTAAACAAGAAAAATATTTGCACTGTTGACAGTTGTCTTTTCATGTTGTTTAATAGCTGGAAATGGAAAGCAGACATTTGAACAATCAGAATATCTTTGGCAGACTAGCCTTGCTTCCTAGGCTGGCAGCTAAAGGTCCTTCTTCTGTATCAACCAGTGAGGTGATGGGCGGCCTGTAAACCAGAACCATGTGTCTCCTTTCATAAAAGCAAGGAACCTCTTCAGTTGGAAGGGACACACAAGGAGTCAAACTCCTGGCCCTGCACAGCTCCAAGAATCACACCATGTGCCTCAGAGTGTTGTGCCAGCTTCATCTTTCTTCTCTTTTAAGACCTGAACTCAACAGGCGATTTTTACACTCTAGTGACTAGCTGGAAGTGCGTTGGACTGCACAACAAATTATTCAGCACAGGGGCAAGCACACCTTTTTTTTGAAGCCTTTCACAGAAAAGGTCAGTCATGGAGAGAGTAAATATGGTAAGTACAAGTTACTCCCACCAGAATCAGATTTATAAATACCTAATAATTAGCCTTAATTATGCAAAACATAACTGATAGACAAGGATAAAGAAGTCACTTACAAGATTACCTGTGGCAAAAACAATAGCAAAAATGTAAAAATCTGCCCCCCACCCACCAGAGATTATGTATGGGCCATCTCAACATGAATTCTGGCAACCCAGGTCCTTCCAATTAAATGACATCAGGGAGGCATTACAAATAGTGTGGGCCCTTTTTCATTGCTGCTTCTGACTAACTGATGTAATGCTGAACTGTTTATCACCATAATCCCAGCCTACATATCCTAACCACTGAGTCAGTATTTAACTGAATCTTTCAAATCAAAACAGTTTTTTAGCAAATACTGCATGTGGTTTTCATCCCGTGGGTTCACAAACTTCAAATAATTATTACTTATATTACTCTAACAACATGGGTCAGTGCCTGTGTGCTGGCCTTGGGCAGGGTTGTTGCATTGGACAGGGAACAAAGATGCCTTGCATTCCAAATAATGTATGTTATAGCAGCTTCTCATGCAAAAGGTAACAGAGGGACAGCAGGATGTTCAGGGACAGTTTGAGCCACCATCCACTCCCACTATCACTGTGTTTGTCAAAAGTCTGAAATAGAGGATTGCTCCAGGAAGGCAGCCTGAAGGACAGAGCTGAGAAATTTCTTGCCTTAATTCTGTGATGTATAAGACAAACTGCTTGGAAAGTAAGTCATATGGGGAGTGGCTGAGAGAATCTGAATTGTTTAGGCTGGAGGAAAGGAAGTTAAGGGGAGACTATTGCTCTCTACAAGTGACTGATAGGAGATTATAGCAAGGTGGGGGTCAGCCTCTTCTCCCAGTCAACAAGCAACAAGGACAAGGAATGGACTCAAGCTGCACCAGAAAAGGTTTAGGTTGGACATCAGGAGGAACTTCTCCATGGAAGGGGTGGTAAAGGATTGGAACACAGTGCCCAAGGAAGTGTGCCATCCCTGGAAGTGTTCAGGAAATGACAGAACATGGCACTTAGTGCTCTTAGTGCTATGATTCAGTTGGCACAGTGATGTTCAGTCAATGATTCTTTGCTGTCGAACTGCAGCACACGCTGCTCAGCACATGTCTGCTAGCTTATGCACAGCAGGTCTGAAGTTAACCTTCTCTCTGAAGGATGATCCTCCTAGGCTAGGGAGTGTGCCTCTGGTATGAAGAACCATGATCAGCTGCATGTTATCAAGATCTCTGGTACAGACCACTGTGGAAACCCAGGCTACATCCACCAAGGATTTCCTCGTGGCTGTACCTATACCAGCTGGTAGGGAGCCAGCAAGGGCATCTGGAGGATCTGCAATAACTCAACCAGGTATTTCTTCTGAAGCATCACAGGTGCATTCAGAAGAGGGTGATTGAGGTTGCCGGCAAATTCAGAGGTAAGAAGGTGGTCATGATTCAAACTGAACAGAGCAGGCAGATGTTTAGTCAAGCTCACACAGTTGAGTGGCTCCACAAAACCCAAAGGTTCTGGCCCAAGCCTGCTCTGAGGACCAGCCCCACACAGGGATCATTGGAGGAGCCAAAGTATGTCTACCCCATATATGGATCCATGCTTTCCCATGCAGTCAGCCTACAGGGGTCAAACAAAGACTCACATCCCACATCACTGTTTTGATAATGGTCTCATGTCCTCTATGGAAAAGCAGAGCTGTGTTTTTCCCAACACATAGAGGAACACTACACAATTAAACCATGAAAGCAGACAAGCAACAGCCAACCCAATGTCAGCCATGCAGGCAGAAAATACAAGGCCAATACCTTTAAACACATCTAAGCCTTCCCTCAAGTCCTTTACCCCACAGAGTGATAGTTAGGTGTGAAAGGTGGGCTGGGAGGATGCTCAGAACCTCATGGGGCATGGGAGGCAGGGACAAAATCTGGGGTGTGCAGATGACTAGTGTCAAATGTGTGCCCTGGGTTAAACAGGTTTCAGCTATTCCTTAAGTCGATGGGTGTGACCCCAGCTCTCATCAGAACCCACAGATGCCCCAGGCAGTGCAGCCCAGAGAAGATGACAATGAATGTGAGTAATTCTTGAAATTTGTGGGAAGACTATTTAGACGTCTGACTTCCTGCTTCTGCATGTACAGAGAAGATGTTTTTGTCTACAGGAGTGGTAACAGTTTACACTGATATAAAGCCTCATACACCAGGGGCAGAGGAGCGCAGAGCCCAGGAGAAGGGGAAGAGGGGGAAAACACAGCAAAGTCTGCAAGGAGCAGTGCTGACCCCATGTGAAGGGGGAAGTAACCTATGTCTGGGAAAGAGTTCATATCTAGAAATTTCCTTTGGACCAAAGGGGAACCAGCCACTGAAGTGAGACTCTGAGTCAGAGCTCTTTTCCCATGGTGCTGCTGGCCAAGGCAATCACAGGGTTACCTCTGTCTCAAGGGCAGATTACATTATTTAAGTCCAACCTAAAAGCCTTTTAATAAAGGTTAATATGGATGGGAATGTCAGCTTTATAAAATAGTTCATTGTTTAAACATCATCAGAAGATCTTGATGGAGTTTTAAAGACTGCAGTGAAGGAAAACATTTTGTTTTGAATGCAGCCAAAGGACAAAACAGGATTTTTCTTTGTGGAAGTTATTTGGCTTATTCTCCAGGGCACCATAGGTAAGAAAAGAGAGAACATCTGAGGTTAACAACAGTAATACTTTTTACAATTTGAGCATGCAGAATATCTTCCCAGCAACTGGAGCCGCTTTAATATGAAATGCATCATTAGAGCGATAGGACTCTGATGATGGACGACACTGAGAGATCTCCAGAGTAACCCTGATGGGAGCTGGTGCTCAGAGAATGCACCACATTAATTTACAAGCCTGTCACGATTGCTCTGGGTTTATTTTTAACTAAAACAACCTGGCCTTCAGCAATCTATGCCAGGGATACCCTGACTTTGCAGAACATGCAGAGCAAGTGCTGCAGCATATGCTTTTGTTTTCATCAGACAAAGGCTTCAAGTTAGGAGTACTGAATATTAAAGTAATGGCTGTTTTTTTCCATCTCTGCTCTATTTTTAGCAATTAGTGACCATCACTAAGTCCAGATCACATATAATACTGTCATTAGCATGGTACTGAACGACTGAGTGCGTAAGGAGGTAGGCAAAGATCATCTGGCCCAACACCCATAGCCCAGCACAGGATTTTCTATATATCACCCCTTCCTAGAAGATTTCTCTCTAATTGAAGAACATGTAGTACCACAGGAGTGGACACCAAGATATATTTCACTTCTGCCTTACTCACAGAATTGCCTCCTGCCTATAGCAGAAGGTACTCTTCAACCTGTCAACCACTCCTGGCAGCCCAGATGCCAGTACCCAGGAAAACTGCCACATTGTGACAGTGAAGAAATTCATACAGGTATAGTGCATGTAGCATGACAACTGCACAGCTAGGGCACAAATGCAAGCTGGGGAAGAAAGAAGGAAAAACAAACAACTGCTTCTTAGTTCATGGCATAGGGCAAACACTGGAGACAGTAAATGCTTGTTGATTTAAAGGCCCCGCTGATTTCAAAGTGACCAGCTGGCAGCAAGTGTTGATATTTGGGCCATATAAGCAATCTTCAGATGATGACACAAACATCAATTCCCTTGAGGACCTACTGGCAATTTTCCAGTATTGTAAGGGATCATTTACTCAGAGAAGAGACACTGCAAGTGACAACAAGAGGAAAGCCTTTGCAGAGTACAGTCAGATTGCAAAAGGGAAAGACCTATGACAAGGATGTTGGGACAAAAGAAAACCCAGTTCACCATTTTCACACATACTGTGGCACTCATGAGAGGAAGGAAAGCCTCAGAAGGTCAAGCCTATATGAGAGAACTGCTGCCTACAACTTGCACCCAGAACTTAACCAGTGACTGCATTATTCTACAGATGAACTGGACTGCCATGACTGGCCATCTGGTCCCTGGAAGTGGAAGTCCAATGCCATTCAGAGCAGGCCCCACTGCAAAACAGAGGCACCTTGAGACAAAACACACCTTGAGGCAAGTTTGCAGACTACACCAAGTTGGGTCAGAGTGTCAGTCTGCTGGAAAGCAGGAAGGTTTTGCAAAAGGATCTGGACAGGCTGGATTGATGGGTCAAGACCAATGGCATGAGGTGCAACAAGACCAAGTGCTGGGTTCTACACTTTGGCCACACCAAACCCACACACTGTCACAGGCTGGGGCAGAGTGGCTGGAGAGCTGCCTGATGGAAAAGGACCTCATAGTGCTGGTCAACAACAACTGAACCTGAGCCAGAGTGTGCCCAGGTGACCAAGAAGGCCAATGGCATCCTGGTCTGTGTCAGCAATAGTGTGGCCAGCAGGAGCAGGGCAGGGATTGTCCCCCTGTACTCAGCACTGGTGAGGCCACACCTCAAATCCTGTTCAGTCTTGTGCCCCTTAGCACATGAAGGACATTGAGGTGCTGGAGCAAGTCCAGAGAAAGGCAGCAGAGCTGGGGAAGGGCCTGGAGCATGTTTCCTATGAGGAGTGGCTGAGGGACCTGGATGTGTTTAGCCTGGAGGAGGTTCAGGGGAGACCTTTTTGCTCTTTACAGCTACCAGAAAGGAGGGTGCGGCCAGGTGGGACTCAGTCTCTTCTCCCAGGCAACCAGTGATAAGACAAGGGACACAGTCTTAAGCTACACCAGTGAAGGTTTAGGTTGGATATTAGGAAGAATTTCTTCACAGAAAGGAAGATTAGGTATTGGAATACCACAGGAATGTGGTGGAGTCACTGTCCCTGAAGGTTTTTAAGGAAAGACTGGACATGGCACTTAGTGCCGTGGTCTTGTTGACGTGGTGGTGTTCAGTAAAGCTTGGACTTGATGTGCTCAGAGGTCTTTTCCAACCCAGTTGATTCTGTATGAGAGCCTGGTCAGGAGAAGCTCAGAAGGACAGCTGTCTAGTTTGCTTTCAGAAAAATCTCTTTAGGGTGGTTTAGAGTCAGCACGGCATAGATTGCCTCAGTCACCAACTAGAAATTACCTTCTTTCCATGCTCCTGGCCTCATGGTTCAACCCTTGCTCTTCATCAATTGCTATGAGTCAGACTGTGAACTCCAGGGTCTCCATAGTCTCAGAGAACCAAGGCATCCAGGAGTTTGCAAGCAGCAATATAAAGAATAAACAGGCACTTGTAGTCTACTCAGCTGGGATGCTTGGGTAGGATTTGTCTCCTCTGCTTAACATGTCAACACCAAATACACCTAAATATGAGGCAGTGACCTAATATCCCTTTATAATCACTGGTAGGGAGATAGATAACTTTGTAGCAAGCAAGTCATCTGTGTGGCTTTGGTCATCTGTGTGAGGATATGATAAATTGAGCCCAAGAGCTGCTATTTCTCTTCATGAACAGCAGCAGAGAAGGCAGTGGTACTCATGGGAATAGAAGAGCAGGAGCACTACCTATCCATCCCCCAGTGCTGAAGGCAGCCACTCTTTGAAACCTCTTTGGTTATCCCAGTGTGAATCAGCAGAATCTGTGAAAATTTAGCAAGACTCGTGGGTAGTATTTCTTTATGTCTACAAATACAGCTCCCATTAGATTGGTAAAGCAGCTGGATATTTTTGGATCAGTGAGCTGCCAAGGTTACATGTACTGAAGGCACTTCAAATACAGGTAGGTGTGAAATAGAGACTGCAAGAAAATCACTGTGTCTATAAGTGACTTTTAATTTGTGGTGATAAAAATTGTGAAAACTGTTGTTATATAAGCTAAATGTTTTTAGCAGATGCTAAGAAAAAGGAATGCATAACAGTAAAATAAAAGGCAGCTATTTGCCAAACTTACACACAAGGACCCTAAGGAAGGAAAATGTTTTTGCTTCTGCCCTGTGAGTGAAGAAATAGGCTTTGATAACTGTATAAATGAAAACCATGTGTCACTGGATTGAGTTTGTGGACCTGGAATAGAGAAAAAACCCAAAACCACAAATAAAACAGATGCTCTCATCATGACTGGTTTCTGATTCAAAGACAGCTCCCCAGCAGCGTATAACTCAAAGAAAGTGAAGCTAAGAGGAAGTCCAAGTTTCCATGAAGCAACAGGGAATACAGCATTGTGCAACACTTTTCCAAACTGAATGTACATTTAGGCATTGCCCAATCAAATGATAGCAAACAATGTATGCAATGAAAAACTGATTGAATCTTGCTGTAAGACAACTCAAATGATGCTATTAAATATCTTAATCTTGGAGCTGACAGAATTGTGGCATGGCGTTCTATCAGTTGAAGCTATAATGAGGCAGTGGTATTATACACACACACTACCTCTTTGAACTTCTAACACAAAACTGGAGGCTGGAGGAATGGCATGTGGCATCATCATCTAGTATTTTTCAGGTATAGGAATTTTCTCACACATCCAACTGTAGGTTAGGAAACTCTCTTATTAATTATAGCAGGTGGAGAAGCACTTTGCTTCATACTCCAAACATTTTCAAGCAGTATTTTCAACAACACAGGGTAATCTTCATGATTAGGACTGAACTGGTGATTCTATGAAAAAAGCAGAGCAGCCCAAACCCCACAAAAATTATAGACCTCTCTTATGCCATTCTGTGAAAGCCCATGCAGAAGACCAGAGAGCAGCAAGCCAACTGCTCTCCATTAGAAGTTATCCTCACAGACATCAGGGCGGACTGATTCTCCTCCCATTTTCATGAACAAGTCTGAAGAGGATTTTCATTAAAGTAAATGAGAATAGACTGAGTGAAAATAATTAACATGAAATTATGTAATGTACTGAACAGCAATATTCTCAGAAGAAGGGCCGACGCATTTTGGGAAAGTATGAACTAGTGTATCACAAGTTACTGGAATGCAGGCGGAGATACATGGAAGTGCACAGTATCTATACAAAATCACAATAGATGATTTGATAGTCCTTTTCAAATGTATGAATCTATTAATTGTTTCAGAAGAGTTCAGCAAAATGCTCTATTAAAAAGATCAGCTGCTCTGTGAGCACACTGACACTCTCAAGCAGCCAGACCAAGACCAGATGAGTAGCACGCAGCCTGACTGGAGGGTGTGTGCTGTGCAGTCTCATGGGAGGCAGCTCTGCTGGCCCCTCAGACCCCAGGGCTTCTGGGAGCATACCTGTCTTTGGTAATTCCCATTACACCATCACTTACCTGATGCCAAGCCTCTTAACGTTCTTGATCCATTTAAACTCTGCCTTACAAAAGTGGTGTTTGAAGAAAACTGTTTTAAAACAATCCACACAGGACAGATGAATAATGTTGGATTTCAGGCAGTTTTCTCTGCAAACAGGAGTTTAAATTTCTTTTGGTAATAACCCCTTTTGGCTTGCCCACATGTAGATGGTAATTATTACTGCTTTTTACAGCTAGGGTATTTTAATCCCAACACATCTCATTCCCTCTCCCACATAGACAGTCTTTGAAGCAACAATAACAAGTACCAGCTTCCCTAGGCCAGTTTGCAAACTTGCCTTAAGGCTGAAACAGTCAGAGCAGGCTTAGTAGGTCAGAATTGGATTTCCCAAATATGAACCATTCCAGAAAAAAAGTCTTTTTCTTACTGGCAACTTATTAATCATTAGAGAAAAAGAGAAGTATTGGGAGGGTAGATGTTGTGTGTGTCCTGTTCCCCCCCCTGCCCCCCTCAATCCCATGTGAATTATGTATGGAAAATAACTGAACAAAATGCTCTGGCTCTGCTGAAGTCAACAGGAGTTTTGCCACCAGCTTCCAGCAGAGACACATTTTCACCCACTCTTTCCAGAGGAACATCTCATATGTCACCATTTACTAGTAGCAGCAGAGAGTTCACCACCAGGCTTGATATTACCCTATAAAACATAAAGGAAAGCTGAGGTATCTCTGTGGGATCTGGCAGCCCCACAGAACTCATCCAGATTTGTTTGTTTTCAACTACCATTACAGTCAAGGGCACTAAAAGCTCTGTGGAGTCTGGGAATAAACTGTTTTGGTTGCCCTCAGACACACATTATCCCATCACAGCTCTGCAAGCAGCATGGTAGTGGTACCCAGCTGGAGGAACTCCAGCAGGACCAGAGCCACGGGGCTTCAGCCAGGGGGACCTCATCCATTTCCTACCTACCAGAGGGGAGACTGACACTTCAGCTTCCTCACATATCCCTGGGCACTCTCCTAGGACCCACACAGGGATGGATGTATCTCCCTGAAAATCCAGGGTTGCACATTCTGGCTTCTCTCCAAGTTCAGTCTTAATGCTATTGCTATCTGTCCCTAGACAGACGTGAAGCTGTGCCTCACCTTGAGCACAGCAGGCTCAGGGAACATGAGCCTTTGGATAAACTGAAAGAAGGACAGACAGAGCAAGCAGCATGATCACTGGCAAATTTGTTAAAAACTAGTTCACAATGAAGTACAACTTTGTTATCACACCTGGTGATGCAGCCATTCAGTCCCTTGCTGACAGACACAAGTTAAAGCCCTCATTCATCCTCAGCTGAAGCATTTTATTCCTCCGTTTTCTAATGCAGTCAAACCTTCGTGATGAAAAGCACACCCAGCAGATGTAGTGCCATGAAAATGTTGCTCTAATGAACTGGCAGGAAAGACAGTTTCTCAGAAAGAAGATCTCTGAGCAGCCCGATTCACAATTACTCTTCACATCCACAGGCTTTCATGCTAATTAGGAGTGACACCTTTAATTACCAGTATTGAAACCCTCAAGAGCCAACAGATCACAGCCTAAATCCGTGATACTGTCAACCCAGAAGGCAGCTCAGCAGTTGGGTTTGGGGTTGTTTTTAGGGGTTTTTTTGAGTCTGGCTTTTTTTCCTTATGACGCCTTGAGAAAAGGTTTATTTGTGTAATGTCTACAAACCTAAAATAACAGGGAATATTTAAATTGAGGTAGAGGGCAATTTAAAGCCCAACTAAAACTCCTCTGCTGAAATCGCTAATGGTAGGAGAAATGTGTATTTCCAACACATAATTAGGAAGAGACAAATAGAGGGTGTGGAGCCTTACTATGGAATGTTAATTACAAGCAGATCCTGAATCCCCGGGTTGAGTTCCAGCCAGCTGAGGACACATATTGAAATGTACTTAGTGATATACTCATTTCTACTTAATTACTTGTGAGACAGAGCAGCCAAAGGATATTTCTTTAGGATGCAGAGGATAGCTCTGAGAACGATTGATAAATGTAAAAGATACATAAAGCAATATCAGTCCACCTACTTGCAAGTGAAGGGAATTTCACAACACTTTTTCTAGTGCTCTCTGTTGCCTATTTTAATGTCCTACGTGATAAGGTTTCCACCATTTCCCTTGTAAGATTAGATAAGTTTCATGGCCAGAATTTTTTCTCCCTGTGATATTCAGCCTGCGTTTTCTTCTCTTTTTTTTAGAGTTCAACTGTGTTTTTCTGAAAAATAAAAACTTAGCATAATAATTTCTCTCTTTCTTCATTAACTACACCCTAAGGATCCTTTGAAAAGTGTGTCTAAAAAGACATTTTGGTTGAATTAAACTCATTCTTTTCCAGGGATGGGTGCTGGAAGAGCAACCAAGCAGAGCAAGATACCTGAGTAGGAACAAAGAGAAGGTTACCTAAAATCTATTGTATTCCTGAGACCTCCCAGATTCCATAGTGTGTGAGATACCTGTTTCCCATGCAGCACAGAGCATGCATTTTCTGTGCTCAGATCATGCAACAGGACTAAGTGGCAGAAGGCGGCTGGTAAGGACTGGCAGCCAAGTTACTCATGCTCACCTGCATGCAGGTACCAAAGTCTACTTAAAACATATCCCTGGATGGATGCTTTCAATTGATCTTAAATGGTAAGTGACTTAGATTGAGTTTGGTAGACATCAGCTGCCTCAGCATAAAACGAGGATGGAGAGGCTGTGCTGCAAATACATGAACTTCAGGCTGAGGTACATAGGGCAGGAGCCAGTTACATGGTCCTCAAGGGCACAGCACAGGTTTGCACGGTGTGCCTCGCACACAGGCTCAGTTTCACCTCCATGTGAGTCACTAGGGTCTTGCTGTCCTCATCCTCCTTCCTACCCTGCACTTTCCTCCATGAATTTTTCTGCTGTAGGACTATCTCCATGGTAAGACAGAGTCAAGCCTAGATTCTTTCTTACTTAAAGGACGCATGTAGCTTTCCTATCTCAAAATTAGACAGTTTGGAAATGCTAATGCCACACCAGGCATAGATGAAACCTGTGTCTGTAAACACATTCAAAGTCAAGTGGAAATAATCACACCTGACATGATCAAAGTGCAGTATCAGTTGATTGCCACTCAGCAGACAGCAGAAAAGTTCAGTCAATTTATTGCTCCCAAACACATCAAGGATCTCAGGAAACAGCCAGAACCTGGAAGTAACCACTGCTATCCTAAATCCACTTGAAGACAGCACATTTCCACAGGCTAACAAGGCAACAAGCTGCACTGGGGAACACAACACATGATGGCTCAGCGGTCACGACGTACAAGGTACAAGGTGACACCACATGCTCCCCAGTTCTCCTGAGAAGCAATGTGTGCTGGCTGAGAATGCTGCCTCGTACTTGTGATCATCCAGGTGAGGAGAAGCCTCTCTCACAGCAAGCAGATTTGCACCGCTGCCTGCTTGGCACTGGGTGATAAAAGACACACTAGGTGTCACATGTGTCTGTTGGTAAGTGGTTGCTTGGCTTTAGGGTAAATCACCAGGAATAAAGCAAAATGTTGAAAATATGAAAAATGAGAAAGGCAGAGAAAGTAGTAAAAGTGTGGTGTAGATAAAAAATCGTTATTGGTTCTTTCTCTAAATCTGCCACCTCTTTATTCCCTAAAACCGTTGAACAAGACAATACTGACCCTGCTGTCTGAGTCATATGCCACAATCATCTCTGAAATAAGTACCAAAGAAAAAACAGAAGACATCTAAACAAAACCTGAGAGAACACTGGTTTCCTTGACCACTAAGGCCAATCCAAAATCCCACTGGCAACAGTCTTTTGTTGACAGGAGAGAAGCATCTACACAGGAAGTGGTAAATCTGAGGCAGCGCAAGAAAATGGAACTGGGATCTGAATGCTTGGACTGCATCTCACTCCAGATAGATACTATGAATTGAAAAATTAGAAAAAGAAGATGTGAGAACCATGCAGACCTCACCCAAAAAGGGCACAGCTGTTCTTCACTGGAACAGTCCTTTGGTTGTAGGTGGGTTTTTCAGCCCTGCCCCTGTCTTTTTCTTTCACAGTATTTTCAAATTGTGCCCAGTCTGGATTTATCTCTTTCAGCAGTCAAGACCTTTCAGACCATCTTTGCATCTCTCTTGTTCTACACCCTGGAAGTGTGGGACAACAGAGGCCTGAAGAGGAATCATGGATGAAATGGAGACAGGGGAGAGGGCATAAAAAGAGGTGCAAGACAGATCCACCCTCATTGCAGTGGGTTATGTTGAATATATGAAAGGATCATGGGAAAAGTGAGTACAGGCAAGCTCAGCAGAAAATCTGGAGTGATGGATTTAGTCCTCTTCCCTTTGAAGAGGCTGCATAAATTTAACAGTAGTCTAGAAACCAGGAGGAATCTGCCTTCTTGACTTGGAGAAGTGGGCCCATAGGAAAGAATATCTTCTGGTTTAACAAGTGCAAAGTGCTGCACCCCCTGCATCAACACAAACTGGGGGATGAACATATTGAGATCAGCCCTGCAGAGAAGAACTTGGGGTACTGGTGGGGGAGAGGCTGGACATGACTCAGGAATGCGCACCTACACCAAACGTGTCCTGGGCTGCATCCACAGCAGGGTGGCCAGCAGGGGAGCGAGCTCTTCTCTTCTCTTCTCTTCTCTTCTCTTCTCTTCTCTTCTCTTCTCTTCTCTTCTCTTCTCTTCTCTTCTCTTCTCTTCTCTTCTCTTCTCTTCTCTTCTCTTCTCTTCTCTTCTCTTCTCTTCTCTTCTCTTCTCTTCTCTTCTCTTCTCTTCTCTTCTCTTCTCTTCTCTTCTCTTCTCTTCTCTTCTCTTCTCTTCTCTTCTCTTCTCTTCTCTTCCCTTCCCTTCCCTTCCCTTCCCTTCCCTTCCCTTCCCTTCCCTTCCCTTCCCTTCCCTTCCCTTCCCTTCCCTTCCCTTCCCTTCCCTTCCCTTCCCTTCCCTTCCCTTCCCTTCCCTTCCCTTCCCTTCCCTTCCCTTCCCTTCCCTTCCCTTCCCTTCCCTTCCCTTCCCTTCCCTTCCCTTCCCTTCCCTTCCCTTCCCTTCCCTTCCCTTCCCTTCCCTTCCCTTCCCTTCCCTTCCCTTCCCTTCCCTTCCCTTCCCTTCCCTTCCCTTCCCTTCCCTTCCCTTCCCTTCCCTTCCCTTCCCTTCCCTTCCCTTCCCTTCCCTTCCCTTCCCTTCCCTTCCCTTCCCTTCCCTTCCCTTCCCTTCCCTTCCCTTCCCTTCCCTTCCCCTCCCCTCCCCTCCCCTCCCCTCCCCTCCCCTCCCCTCCCCTCCCCTCCCCTCCCCTCCCCTCCCCTCCCCTCCCCTCCCCTCCCCTCTCCTCTCCTCTCCTCTTCTCTTCGCTGCTCTTCTCTTCGCTGCTCTGCTCTACAGGAGAGACAATACCTGCAGTACTGCACCCACCTCTGGGGTCCTCAACACAGGAAGGGCATGGATCTGTTGCAGTGACTCCAGAAGAGGACCACTGGGATTATTAGTGCTGGAACACCTCTCCTATGAGGAAAGGGTAAGAGAATTGAGATTCTTTAGCCTGGAGAAGAGAAGGCTTTGCAGTGACCTAACTGGAGCCTCTCAGGAGGGAGCCAACAAGAAAGATAGAGACTATTTGCAACAGCATATAGTGACAGGACAAGGGGAAATTATTTTAGACAGACAGAGAGTAGGTTTAGGTGAGGTATTAGAAAGAAATTCACTGTGTGGGTAGTGAAGCACTGGAACAGGCTGTATTTACCTGCATGCCATGGTGGAGGAGCTGAAGAGCAGGGAATGGAATAATGGACTGTCTGTCAGGTGAAAAGATGGAAGCACTGGACATCTTTTCAATACTTAAAGGGGGCTTATAAGAAAGATGGGGACAAAGTTTCCATCAGGACATGCTTCTGTGGAGCAATGGGTAATGGTTTTAAAATAAAAGATGGTAGATTTAGACTAGATATAAAAAAGAATTTTTTTATGATGAGGATTGTGAGACACTGGAACATGTTTCTCAGAGAGGCTGGAATGATCTCTGGAATCATTCAAGGTCAGGATGGATGGGGTTCTGAGGTACCTTATTTAACTGAAGACGCTCCTGCACATTGCAGGGAAAGTTGGATTAAATGATCTTTAGAGGTCGCCTCCAACCCAAACTAATCTATGATTCTGAGATATTTTAGGGGTTTTTTCACTTGCTGGCATCTGAGATACAAGTATTTCCTTCAGAGTTTCCCATCCTCCTGCCTCATGTCAGAGCATCTGCCAATAGATCCCCTCTGAGGAAGACCATCCAAGAAATTGTTGCTCCAGGAAAGGGGATTTTTCAGCCTAACAAAAATTTGCACAGAAGACATCTACTTTCCCAATGAAAAACTGAAGGTTTCAAGAACAGAAAAACTTCAACCCCAAAACTACGAAAACCTAAGCATCCTTGGTCCAAAACCAGAAGTTCTTTACCAAATAAACACTGTAAAGGTTGCTTTCATTTTTGTCAAAGCTCATAAACTAAGTTATGCTGCTTCCATTTGTTCAATTTAAACAAAAATCTTCTGCACAAATCAGTTCTAAGCAGCTCTTCCATTACTCACAGAAACTGCAGCATCTTCTGGCAAGTCATTCAGGTTAACACAAAGCAGTCCAAACACATTGAAGGGGTGAAATTGAGAAAAGGAAACACTTGCTGCACAATCTTCAGTGTTTTAACATTTGTCCTTGACCTTTTAACAAAGCAGTAAAGGAAGGAAGCAGAAAGCACAGATTGCCATTACTGTTGTTTTTATACTAAAGCAAATTTTCCCAAGTTTGTGACCATCAAAACTGACACTAAACTCATCTAAGGAAGGTTGGGTTTTGCTGTACTACAGCCAGAGACTCAGCAAAAACAAGTTGGCTGTTCTTCCTGCTTCCCCCTATCACACCAAACGTATCTCCATAGTACCCAGACTCAAACACATACCCCAGGTACATCCTAGCACTATACTGGGGCAAGAGTGAAGTGTGCAGCAAGTCTCTTCTGCCTTCCCACACTATGATTTCCATGGAAAAGGGGGGCACTTCAGTGTTATTTGGGCCCCAAATCCCCAGAAAAGCTGCAGCAGGCATGAAACGTACATTTCTAGAAAAGGGTATCCAAAGCCATCTTCCCAGGAGCACAGAGTCTGTGGGAACCCAGCAGTGACCTATATCCCTTATTTGCATCCTCCCTCATGATATCTCTCTTGCTTCCTTTGTCTGTTTCAGAATGACTCAAGCAACAGCACTTGCTCGTCAAAGACAAAGTATTGCCTGGTCAAGCAGTGTATGACCTGGTCTCACACTCAGCACTTGCTTGGGAAAGCATTTGTAACAATAATGCTTATTCCACAAGAACAGTGTTTCACTTGTAAAATTCAAAAATGCCAGATTTATCTTTGCTTGAGCAACTTTAATCCTTTCCTTTCTTTCTCATTCAACTCTCTGATGCATGGAACCAGGTTTACGCTAGCCTATGCAGCAGATGACAGATATCTTCATCTTGTAGGAGAGAAGCCATGCCAGAGAGCTCATATGAGACACAAGAATGACAGCTGAAAGCTACAACTGAACAGAAAGTTTATGCTTATACCAATAAATTAATGAGGGATATCTCTGCCTCCTGCCAGGCCAAGGGGTCTGGCTCTTGCAGAGGATGCTAACAGCCACTGCCCTCTAAACAGCCTGTCTGTGGCCACCCCACTGACTGCTTGGCCATGAGCTTCTCCTGGGCTCTCTCTGGTGTCCCACTGGCCCTAATATAAAGCTACTGATTCTGGATAACACAAGGATTGTCCTGAATCCCAGCAAAGTGGTGCTTCTATAGCACAGACCTGGTGGATGTAGGGTGTTGCATGCCCAGAGGTGAGGAAGACGCTGCAGGTGCTGAAGACTGGTATGGATAGTATGGGAGGTGGGGGGGAACCTTACCCAACACTGGTTCACTTCTGGGTCTGGCTGGGAGCAGTCCTAGGGAGAGCTGTTCACATATTGTTCTCTGCAGTGTGGGTGGACAAACCTGATCCTTGGTTTACTCCCTGAACTCTTTTATTCAGGGATGCAGAAGAACGCTCACAGGGACTGTGTGCCACCTCAGAGGTCACCAAATAGCATGATCCAGGAGCAAAGGGAACCCTGTAAACAGTAATAATCTTCCCAACACCCAAAGATAAGAACCCCTGACACTGAAGCATTGAGAGCATTTCTCAAGAAAGGATTTGGTTTACTTTTTTCTCTGACTGTAGTTTGTAAGTAACTCAATTTATAAACAAGTATAAATCTAAGTAGCTTTTGTTCTACACCAGGCCTGTCACACCACTCCTTAATATTAGATAGGATGGGTTGCTTATTCATGCTCTTTATTTATTATTTTTTTCCTTTTTGATAGGTTTCTGTCTTTGAGCAGGCAGGTAAAGCCTTCAGTCTGTCCCTACTCACAAAGACTTAATTCAACCAAGAACCTTTCTCTGAGTACAGTTCTTGTTACTGCACCCTGCTGTCTCTGAACACAGGCTGTAACAATGGTGTGTAGCAATGATGTGAATCTTAATAAATTAACATTTATTAAGATCCCAGGAGAAGTTATTTTCCTGTTTGCATACAATGTGTGCATTGCCCTCTGACTTTTCTGTTGCATCAGAGTTGTCACTGAAATGTGGAGCAAACTGTGTGTTGTAAGGTTCATGGTCCAGCCACATAATGACACAAATGACATTCCCATGCAGGCTCATCCCCTTCAGAATGCAAAACTGGAAATAGCAAACTGTTTTAAACCTCTAGAAACATAAGTGTTACAGACCTAATGAGAAATCTTGAAATCTACTTTTCAGCACCACAAGCAGTGTTTCCCACCTAACGTATATAAGCAGTTGAAATGGAGCTGGGAGTTGCTTAGAGGTTTTTCAACAAAGGAATATTTACAAAGGTATCTTTACTTAGCCTATGGTACTTAGGAACACTTTCAATCGACTAAAACTACCTTTTGTTTTGGAGAGAAGTGCAGCATTAAGTTAATTAAAAGCATCACCCATTCCATCTGACTTTACAAATTTGGCACATCCGGCATTTGTGATAAACTGAGTGATTTCCAAGAGTGACCCAGCGCTTATGTCATATTCCAAACTGGCCTTCAGTGAACAAGGCTCCAAGTACTTTTTCTGCTTTTGTGAGACTCTGAAGCCTGATTATTCCACTAATAAAACTAGTGTTCTACCAGTCAGTAATATTAATAAAGCACCTTTAGATCAAATAAAAATTCTTCCTACTGACCTAAGAAGATGACTGTGTCATGCATGATTCAGGGTAAGTATCAGCATTACCTCTTTGCTGGTATCTGACTGTACCATAAATTTCTGATTTATTAAGAGCAGGGAATGGAAAGTGTTCTCATGGGACCCATATATTACCTGACTGGGCTGGATTTCTGGGTAATCCCAAAGCATAACTGAGAGACCAGGAAAGCTGCAAATCTTAGTGGGAGTCCGTCCAAAGCTGCCACAGGTGTTTGCAAATGTACCTGCTCTGTGAAATGTGGGGTGTAGACAGAAGCCAAGGTAGACACCTGCTAGAAAGAATAAGTAGAAAGGTGGAAATAGTCAGATTCCCCATTCTCTGGAGAGCCTGGTCTGGTGCAGCACACAGCTTGCTCCATGTGCTGTCTTGTTGAGGAAAGCCCTTCTCAGCCACTTCATGAAGATCCTTACGGATGCTCTCCTGAAAGCTCAGCTGGCCTGCATTCCTAAGGGAGGGTTACTTTGCATGTCAGATGAGGATGAATATTGTTTTCATTTTTTTGTTGAAGCTATGAACTCCTGTTTTCCTGACCCACACAACTGTCTCAGTCCTGAATCTGGGATTAACCCGCCTTGCTTCTCCTAGGCCATGGAGATTTATTCCAGTAGGTTTGCACCTATTTTACACATGGGAGGGTAGACTGGTGGCTGTAGCATTTTCCTGGAAACAGGAACTTCTTTTCAGTAGCTAAAACTACTCGCTGGAAGGAAAAGTGTCATAACTGTACACCAGGCTTGCCATCAGCTGTTTCACTGCTTTCTGCAGTCAAACCAGGGGCCATGGGACACTGCTTTGTACCTGAGGCTCACACCACATTTACGTATCACTTGGAGCAGCTGCTCAACCAGAAGAAGTTCTTTCCTACCACAAAATGAAGACATATTTTTAGCTGCAACAAAAATAGACTTCAATGAGTGTCTTAAAAACAGATAGAATTTTACATTCCTCTTTGATGCTTAACAGGGATAAAAAGTACTGAGCTAGCATACCTCTTAGTGTGGAAACCCCAAATGGTCTGACCATGTCTGGTTGGTTGCACAAAAAAATACAAAATAAACATCATGCAGAAATACAATTAATCAAGGGAGTCTTTTTTGACACAGGAACTTTCCACACCATAACAGCGTTGCAAACCAGTCTGTGCATGGAGGCCATTCATTCTAGGCATACATTCATAGAATCATAGAACAGTTTGAGTTGGAGGGGACCCTTAAAGGTCATCTAGTCCATCCTCTATCAAAACAGATGTACCTGTAAAGGGACTTGTGGTCTCTGGAATTGAACATGTTAGTGGATAGATCTTCCCTCCACTTCCTTTTGAGCCATCAGAGGCCAGGCACATTCAGATCACACTGCAAAGTCCATCTTACTCTTTTGCTGGGTGCTAAGGGAGGATCCAGATATAAAGGTTGCTATGTGAAAGACCAGCACTCCCAATCTGTTGTTATCTGCAGGGTTTGTGTTAATCAGAATGGTGGCAGTGTGGAAAGAGCTATCACAGTCAAAAGCTGAAAACCAAAGGAACTGCTTCAAATCTGATAACAGTATGGGAGACTGAAGACTGAAATCATACTGAGGGCAGACTCTGCCAGTGCCTCACATAGTCTTCTCTTGATCCTTGAGCTATGTCTTTGAAACCCACACAGGAAGGCATTACCTTAGGAGTGAGACATCCCTGAAGTGATAAAAGGAGATGGAGCTGCTGCTTCAAGAGCAGTCTGTTTTGGATTACAATTAGCCTGAGTTTAAACAGTGGCTGCAAAGAAGCAAGATGGGCTTGAAGATGGTGCAAGGCAGGGCAGACATCCCGGGACTAACTGCCATTGAAGTTGCGCTGGAACTGGGGCAGTGTAAACGCACCACTACCAGAGAGAAAGAGCCCTGCCAAGAGACCCATGAGCCTAGAGTTGTGCTGGGTCACTCGGTGTTCAGCCAAAGATTTCCACATCACATTTTGTTTGGCTGTCCTGTGGAGGAATTAGGAAAACGAGGATGATGAGAGGGATGTGGCATTTGCAGTCAGCACAGCTGTCAGGCAGAGGGGCAGGGAAGCTTATTCTTCAGGACACCTCCCATGCACAAGGAGTGCAGGCAGAAGAAACCTCCCTCTTCATTTGACAAGGAGTTACCTGTCTGCAACAAAACCCACAGAGACATTTCATAAAATGCAGAGCTTTCACTAGCATGTGACAACATCCAGAGCACATCTGGGAGGTGAGGAGCTGAGAGGTGAAACATAGAGAGGAGCTGGTGAGGAGGGCAGGGGCCGGAACCTGAGCCCACCCCTTGCCTTGAGCCAAGTGAGAAAGGTGTCTGAATTAGTGCTGAACTGCTGCTCCGGTACTGGGGGTAGTGTGAGAGACCAGCTAGTATTTTTTCAAGACTTTGTATGGGCACTTTTTAACTTCTAAAACAGACAAAACATAAACCTGGCCAATTCAGCTCACTTAAATTTATTTTCCCACATAAAAAAGAGCTCCTCTTTACCGTCTCTGCTTGGCTGCTGTACAGCATTGCACAAATTACTCCAGCTTTTGTGGCATTTCTCAGGGGGAGGAACTTGCTGCTTACATATCCTTCCTTCATTGTCTGGTCTCTTCATGGCCTGATGAAATGTACAGGCAGGTGTGAAAGGTTTCCACTCTTACCTGAAAGGGTCACTTCTAAGGACTGAGTTTTTGTATCACAACCCAAAAGTGGTTCCTAGGCTGTATTGCCACACTCCTATGAAACAGGCAAAGCTTTCAAGATTTCCTCACACAGGAACAAATATGCCAAACAGCGGGAGGAAGCACAGGTTCATGGTGCTGCTGGGTAGATTTTATTCTGGTCAAAACATTTTTACAGGGCCAGTAAAAGCAGATGCAACCACAGGTAAACATTGCATGGACATGTATCTCCCCAACAGACAAAGGAGACTTTCCTGAAGCAGAACCTCTCTGTGACTTCCTTGGTTTGCATGGGCACATCTACTTTACATCTGTGTGCACACAGACATAGATGTGCACATGCAGAGATATATTTATACAGACACATTCATATGCACACAGGTAACTATATATACACACATGGATGCCTCTGTATATATGACTGACTGCACTTGTGTCTCTGCATATATAATTTATTATGTTCTGCTGTATTTTTGACATTTGTTACGACATCTATAATTTGTGGTCTGAGAAGGCTGAGCCATGAAATGTGGTGAGCCAAACTGGTTTGCATGTCTTCACTGAAAAATGAAGGGTTTAAATGACATTTTCCCCCCAGAAAATGTAATTTTTAAAATCTGAAAAAAATTCAAATACTCTTTTTCAGTTCCTGAGTTTTCACATTGCAAGGGGAAAACATGCTCCTTTGAGCACTCTCTTCATCTTTCTTGTTTTACAAGCACTGGTCAAAGGCAGAAAAAGAAGCAAAAGCTAAGAAGTAGACATAGGGTTTGGTGTTGGCTATTCCATTTCTTCACTTTCTTCTTTTATATTACTAAATGAAAAATAAGAGGTGATATTTTAGGAGTTACAGAAAGCTGGCCTGTCAGTTTGTTTTCTTGCCATCAGAATGATATCATGTTTTCCTAAATAAAAATAATTCATGAAAAATTTCCAACAAAATAAAAAGTCTCTCAGTTTTTTTCCATGAAATGTGTGTTTACTGAGAAGCATTGCTGTGAACACTCCCTGCTCTGGCTCCTAGGGAGGATGTCACAAGAAGCCCTCGGATGAGTGGGACAAACACTGGACTTGGGACGAGTAGCACCGCTCCTGGCATCCAGGCGTCCAGCGGCCTCCAAGGGACGTGCAGGCGAGAACAGTGGTGACTGTGCCTTTCCCCATCGTCTGCTCAGGACTTCATTCCCTATGTGAGCACCTTCCAAAGGATAAAAATGAAGAACTGATGAACACTGGTCAGGTCCAAGCACAACCTTTGGGAAGAAAAAACATAAGCCTCTGCAGATTCCAAAGGATGGAAGGACAAAGACTTATCATCTGTACATGCTGAAAAACAGTGAGGTTTGCAGTCATTCTGGGCTGAGTTCCACATTCTTTGGGGTATCCCTGAGAATGGCCTGACTCCTTCACAGAGATGATCTCTGCCACAACAGGCAATGCTACTACCATCACCAGAAAGCATTCATCATGATTTAAGGAAGTGAAGAATTATTATAAAAAAACCATGATCCTTTAGCAGTGCAAACACCAGCCCTTTGGCCTAGACTACACCTGCCTGGTAGTGCAGGAGGCTGGTGAAAGAGCAGATGACAGGTCAGCAGTGCCAAGGGACATGTGTGTCCCACTTCCACACCACCAGTAGCATTTTAGCATTGATCCTTTTAACCTCAGACCAACTCATCCATCAGGAGCAGGAGGGAGGAAAGAAATACACTGACAAAATTTGGATGAGACAAAACCTCCTGTGCCACCAGGCATAGTAGAGTACAAATAAACCTTTAAGAGGAAAAAAATCCCCAACTATCCAAGAAAATAAATGTTAACAGTGTATGAGTTCCCTTCTTCATCAAGAAGAGAATTTTCATTTTTTTCACACTAACTGAAAGTATATTTGAAAGCAGAGGTAGACAAGCCCATCTCACCTAAGAACCCTTCATCTAGATACCAAACATTGCCTTTGTAACTTAATATTTGTGTATCAGCAAGATATTAAACATCAAGGCACTGATGTGTTAGGCATAATAAAATAGTTAGTTATTTTCCCAAACCACAAACTCAAGATTAATAACTTGAGAAGTAAAGCCAGATTGCTGGGATAATATGTGGGAGAACAGAAAATACACGGGAACAGTAAACGGACCAAGACTTTGAATTGTCTATCAACTAAACCTGTTCTCCCAAATAAAGTTTTTGAATGATAAAAACATTTTATTCATTACAATTGATTTATAAAGTCATTTATTCTGTTTTGCTTAGAAACAAAAGTTCTTTCTCTTTGAAGAAAAAGTTCTGTAGGAGAAGAGAGTTATGTTCATATCCTCTTGTTTCAATACTTAATTCATCTTCTGTTCCTTTTTTCACATCTAGGAAATTAAAGTACAAGAGCCCAGAGAGAAAATGACATTCACAGAAAAAGATACCCTTGCATTTCTGGTCAAAAGAAGAAGAAGACATACTAATTAATGAAAGATGCTTTTTACCACCCTCTGAATCTCTAAGAGGAATAAAAAATACAATCCAAATCAGAGCTGAGATATCGAGTAATCAGCTACCTTTGTTCAGACACAAGGGCAGATGAAAGTAAAATGTCAGTATCCTTTCAAGTGAGGAAAAACACAACTCCTTTCCCTAAGGGGAAAAATCAAATTGTTATGTTTTTGTTTTTAATTTGGCTCCTTGGATGAGCAAATTTATTTATGTGTAGATTACCACCATTCCTACAGACACTTCAGCCCACGCTGTTTGGAGCCCACACTGTTCATACAGGGGCTTGGCTAGCAGCTGCTTTGCCACGGGACCTCTGCCTGGAGCTCAGAGTGGATAACACTTCATCCTTCTGTCCCACCAGGAGACCACCATCAGGGCACACACCCTTCCTTGTGCCATCCACCTCACGGGCTATCAGTCCTCTCAGGGCAGAGGTGTGTGTTCCTGACTCTCACAGGCACCAACAAACACCCTGAAATGTCCCTGTGCAGGAGGGCTGGGTCCTGAGACCACCATGATCCCTGGGAGTTAGCAGACTCCAGCATGCCAGGTGGCTTTGGGGGGTTCATAGATGAAGTGACCCACCACAGCCACTGCAAGTGCAATACCTGGAGCAGATACCATCAGAGATGGTTTTAGAAGCTGACCTATTACTGGTTCCAAAGAGGTGTAGGTTCCTTCTCTCTTTTCATAAATCTCTTATCCTACAGGACCTATTCAAGACAATACTTCCTATCTAAAACTGGGATTTTGCAGCTCTGAAGGGAATCAGACACTTTTGTTCCTGAGGACCACATAATGACAAACTCTATAATGGAAAAGTAATGACTTTGGAACAAGCTTATTTGAAAAAAAAAAATTAAATAAAATCTGGGCCCTTATCCAGGTAGAGATCTTAGCCTGGCATTCCATCTACATTCTTTCTGTTATTAAAATAATTTAGGAAACCAGGAAGCCTGTTCTGCACTCAATCATGTTAGCCCACGCCATGTCAATTTGAATTCTGCCTGTGGTGATAACAGTTGAAAATCTGATGGGCCAGATACTGAACTGACAAAAATCGGCATTGCTCCATTACAATCAGTGGGGTTTTGCCAATTTACCCTTGTTAAGGATCTGGACCTCTACTTCCAGGCAGGCATTTTTCCAGACAGCAAAACACTCTCCTACCTCTTTGGCAAAGGAAAAAATAAAGGAACAATTTAGCGATACTTTGGAGAGTGACATGACCATAATAATGCAACTTGAAAATTAAGCCCTTGGATTATTTTCAGCATACTTGAAGTTAACTTGAACCATGTTCAGGTTGTTCAAATCTGGTCAACAGGTAATATCTGGTGCCATTTTTCAGTGTAGATGCCACCAGATTCCAAGTGGAAGATTATTATTTTTCCATTTTTAGTTCATTAAGATGACTTAAAAACTTCTCTGATGCAGAAAACAACATTTGTGTGTATAAGCAGGCATAAAAATATTTTATCTTCCATCCAACTGCTTTTTCAAGCCTAAAAATACTTCTGAAGTTCATCTTTGCTGTAGTAAGTCTATAAGCCTGTGGAAATCACGTTTTTGATATTTGACCATTAGCCAATCACCAATGGGGACAGCTTAGCCTGATCCTGTGCACTACCCTGCCATAGTTCATGTGACGAGAGAGCAGGGACAGGCAGTCCCTTCCCTATCCCTGTTATTCTTCTTTGCCTGAGAGATGTTGCTCCTGACCTTCCTCAAGGTGACTCCACAAGTCCGCAACATGGTTCTACAATAGTCACTCCTTGGAGAACCAGTCAAAAATGTTAGAGGTCTGCACTGTGGGTCGCACTGCTTTGACCAAGAGGCAAAACCTAGAAACCCTTTGTGGTTACACCTCCTCTCATCCTGTTGCCATCTGCCATTGCAGAAAGGAAAGGGAAAAAGAGCAGGGAGAAAGGGACTTTGAACTTCTGAGAGAGTTATTTTCATCTGAAACATGACAGGTACTTTTTACTTGGGAAAAGGAAAAGAAAAATACATTTCCTACAAGACTGGTTTCATCAAAAGATTTGAGCTGGTTATAGCTGTTACACAGGAGCAGGGACTCAACAGTGATCACAGTTGTCTAAATGCAGCTTTGAAACTATTCTGAAGGTCTTGGATTCTATTAGTAAAGAAAAGGACCCAGGATTTATGTGTAGCTCTGAAAGGAAATGACAGAGAAGATTTTGCTTTTATCAAGCTAAACACCCTTCCCCAAGGGTTTCATGCATAGCAGTCTCTGCTGTCCCATGAGTCATACTCTGGGATTTGTGGGGACCCCACTTGTAAGAGCCAGTCAAACCTGTGACAGGAAAAATGCCCACAGCTCAGTGGCATGGACAGTGAGCAGACAATGCTATATCCTGTGCCTTCACCCTGTGGCACAGGCCTGCTCAGTTTGCAGGTGAGTCTATGCACTTACATATCAACTTTGCAAACAACAGTCCTGGCCAACACCTGTGGGTGCTGCCAAAGCCAGTAAGAATTCTGAGTGTGCACCGAAATGTTGTGTCCAACCATCTCCCTAACAGGCAGGACAACACTGCTTAAGCCAAGCCAAATGTGAGCTTTTGGACATCATGTACTCACCAAGAATAAGATGTGGATAGGAAATCCTCCAACAGTTTCCCAGAAAGGCTAAATCTGAGCCAGCCACAACAGGACTAATACAGAGATACGGAGGAGTAGAGAAGAGACATTGCAGATTGAATAATAGCACTCGGTTTCTTTAATCAGACATTATTTCCACATCCTCAGAGCGCTACCATGGCATCAGCAATGCAAAGGCTTCAGGTCTGCCTGCTGGAGAACTTCCCTTAGGAGGGATCACCTCCACTGACACTATACCAGCCCCTCTGCAGAAGGCAGGGCTGTGAGGAAGGCAGTGCAGCAAGACCAGACATCAGCCCCAGCTACTGGCATAAGCCCTGCTCTGAGTTAACAGCTGATATAAGCAGCAAACCAGCTCATCAATTTATTCAAGTAAGCTGGACAATATCCAGCAAACCTTGCTTGAATGGAGCTTTACACCTGTCTTTTTCTTACCCCTCCTATCTTTAGCTCCTGCAGTGAACTGTAGAGTCTGCTCTGACAATTCAGAGCTGAACCGAGACAATACTGTGTAGTGGGCTAGTCTTCATGCTTAGCAGAGACCATAATTCCTTCAGTTTCCTTACTTGCTTTGAGGGACTTGCTGTTTTGTTTAGTTTTCAGAGCAGATAGAATCCCATTGATGGATTTAAATGCATCCATCACAATGAATTCTAAGATGCAGGAAATAACATTTTCTTGTACTTAAGCATCTCCAGAGACAGCAGTGATCATATTAAAATTTTAATCACAAATTTCTTGAGTTTAAATCACAAAGGATTCACTGTGCTAGAGAATTTCACAATATGAAACTCTTATAAATTTGTGGCAGATAGCAATTTTCTGTCTGGGAAATGTAAATCAGTTATTAATAAGCCAAATTGCTAACATCAAAACTGGTATCTATATGCAGGAAAGAAACAAAAGTCTTTCATAGGCTTATAAAGTTCTACATGTACTAGCCTGAACAATTTTAATCTCTGTTTCCTGAACTGAGAGACATCAAACTGCATCTCATTCTACAGCAATATATCCACCTGATACATGCATGGTGTTGTAGGGCTTTGGGAATGACGATCTGAAAAGCTATTCTGAAAGGCATATACATTTCAGACTTTAGAACTAGAGACTACTTTTTGTTTCAGATGACTGTAGTTCTTGTACAGGCTTAAAACAAGGCAAGACGACAGTGAGGTCCAAAGCAAGCAGCAAGGCAGAGTCTACAGCATCCTCTAGACCCATGCAGGGTCCTCAACAGCTACAAGCACAAGCCAGAGCTCAAGACCTACCCCAGCAATCCTCCCTTGACCTGAGCATATGTTCTGAATTTCAGAGCTGTCCTTGAATATTCAATAGCACAAAACAAAAACATTGGGTTTTATCAGCTTCCATATGTTAGGCTCCTAGCTGAGCTCAAGCACATTGCTAGCAATGCTTGAAATGAAATTCTTCTGCTATTTTTTTTGAGTGTATTAAAAAATCCATTACCATTGTTAAAGGGTGGAAAAGGTGGTGAGTAATACAGAGTGGATTCTGGGGATGGACTTGCAATGTAGCTAGAAACTGAGTATTTAGATTTTAAATCCCAGCTCATTATTAGAATTAATTCTGAATGCGTGCAACTCTTTGGTAATGCCTTCATAGAAAACTACACAGTTTGCATCACTATGAGATTACCCAATTCCTTCACTTGCACAATTGTTCTAATAATCAAGAGTGGACTTAGTCTTTGCAAGAGCATCTCCAAATAACACAAATAATTCAATAACCAAAATGGACCTTATTGTATGAGTAGCAATTTACAGGTTCTTCTGCTTGCTGATTTTTTCAGCACAGCTTAAGAGATTTGGATGAAGATTTAAATTTAAATGTAGGGCAGAGGCAGATAAACTGATTAATTAACTGATCAATTCCATAAGGAGCTTAAAGCATATCTTGTAATTTTACAAAGGAAGGCGTGGGATGTAGTGCTGTCTTCACGAGGGTATCTCCCTGTGTTGGAGTGTGTCCCATGAATAAAGCAGTTTCATTTCTCTCCCAGCACTGACACAGCTTCAGAGGCATGCGGGTGGAGAATTTGCCTCCTGCAGCACCATGTGTCCCCCATGCTTAAGTTTGCCTTAAACCAGATGGAAAGACAAAGATCTGTTGTTTGGGGCTCGCAAAGGGCAGCTTCAAATCACGGCTCCTTCCAGTTGTCAGCGTGCTGGAGCGTGAACTCCAGCCAGGATACGTTCAGTACAGCTGTCTCACTTGTGCACAAGCTGTAGTGTGTATTTGCAAGTCAGACAGGACCACTTTCAGACCATCTCCTCTAGGTGCCTGCCTGCGTTGCCATGACAACTAGTAAGACACTGATGGGCAATTCGGGCTCCCCACGCTCCATGGCTGCCAGACTCCATTCCTTATATAGGCAATGGAAAGAAGTAAGCATCTAAGTTAGGCACCCAAATTCACCAGGCTGACTGCACCCCACACACAGACCCCTAGCCAGCTGTTAGATTCCTGGCTGGTTCCTGAAAGCAAGAGGGACCCACTACAGCCTCGCCATTCCTGAGCTCACATCCTCGTTTGACTTCCTCTTCCAGTGTGTCAATCAGAAGTGACAATGCAGCATCTGGGAAATGCTCCAAATCTATCCGTTTTTAAAGTGAAGTGCTCAGTGGCAGTTAAACAGCCAGAGCTTTCTGCTCATTACAGTATTAGAAACATTCAGATTTCTCTGCAGTTGCATAGAGAATGGTAAATTCTACCACTGCACCCAAAAGGTTCTTACGTGCATTTCCAGATCTTTCATCCTGCAAGTGTATTCCACAGATACAAACTCAGACAGACGTCTTTTAAGCTTCAGAATAAAGAAGAAATACTTTAAAAACAAAGAAACAAACAGTCAAACAGACAAATGTCAACTCAAAAAAACAAACCTGATGTAAATATAAGGTCTTGAGACAGCTTCTAGTCCTCGAAGTAAAGGAAAACATTCTCTGCAACTATTCATGCAAATTCCAGGTCAGTTCACTTTTTTGGAAAGATGTCAAGCCTCTTCCCATCTTCAGTACCTCTTCCATTTTTACTGTTTTTTGTCTTGCACATGCATAGCTGCCCATCAGACCATTAGTATTACTAATACCTGTCCTGAGGTGTTTTCTTTTTCCTCCCCTCTGCAGGTGAAATCTGTGGAGTGTCTGTGACTTTTTGTTTGTTGGGCTTGGAGGATTCTATCTTGCTCTTGTTTGGTTGTTCTTGCACAGGAACTTTTACAAGCTGTTTATTTTTTTAATAGGCACACTGCTGTGTATTTATGATGGGGATGGCCAAAGAAATGACCTAGCAAAGAACTGGACCATACACTTGGAGCAGAAGAAGGTGTGATTCATGACTTGCTTTAATTCCTGAAGGAATTAATTCCAGATGTTCAGATAACAAGCTGAAGCTTGTTTCAATGACCAGGAATTACATTATTCTAGCAGAGTGAAATCTGTGACAAGGGTGACCACTCAAGTACTTCAGCAATTCAAACAAACTTCTAGAACATCCAGAAAGGGCAAGCTTAGGCACTTCATTCACACTGACTTCTGTTGGGATTCAATCCTCCTTCCTCACTTGATCCATCTGAAACCTTGGTACCTCAGCTGAGCTCTTTCAACTGCCCATAGAAACAGATTTCTTTAGGGAACAAAGAGAACAGATGCCTCTTCCTCTCCCCATTAACTACAAAGTGTTGGCTTTTTCCAGATGCCTGGTTGTTAGGCAGCTAAAGAGAGGAGCAATAAATCTCATGCTTGGAATCAGTGGGCAGTAGGCACTCTATAGGAGTCAATGATCTCAGTACTCTCTGGTGCCTCAGTAGGAGATTTTGAGTTTGATTTGATGATCCATGCAAAGACATGGTGGAGAATGTGAAGAGGAAGTCCCAAGTGTTCTGCACAGCCTGTGCTGCTGCAGATGCTCTGCTCTGTAAAGGGCTAGAGGCCTCCATTCCCAGACCATCTGAATTACCACAGTCCATCCAAGGTGAAAGCATGGATAACTGAATTAAGTTTATTATTAAGGATATGATCAGGACTCTGGATCTATCCAAAGCCCATGGGGAGTGTTTTTCATGGAATCATGGAATAGTTTGAGTTGCAAGGAACCTTTAAAGGCTGTCTAACTCCCCCTGCAATGAGCAGAGACATCTTCAGTCAGATCAGGTTGCTTGAAAGCCTGACCCAGAATATTTCCAGGGATGAAGCCTGGATCTACCACCTCTCTGAACAATCTGCTCCAGTATTTCTGCAGTTTTTCACTGATGCTGCTTTGAGTAGGCAGGAATTAGAGCATTTTTTTCTACAGGAATATAGTCCCTCTGCTTACCAATCTTTCTGTCTGCTCAAGCTCATCTTCAGCCAACTTGTGGCTGAACCCTTCTAAGACAGAAGGTTACCAGGGTGACAGGAGATACACTGGTGTCAAACCCTTGTTGCTAGCACCTGGATTAAAATTAATGCAGCCTCTCATGTTCTGAATATTAAAAAAAAGGTAAGAAAATGAATTGATCTTGTGGGAATCCACCAACAAAGGGCCTAGTGATAGGGATATAATTTTCCATCATTGCAGCATTCCCTTTACCCAAGGAGATCCAACTACTCTGACTGCTTCAAACTGTGTGAGCTAAACCAATAATTTCAGATTATATTTTCAAGGTCATTTGTTGAACATCTGTGGGACATTTTTAAATATTGGCTATATTCAAGAATTGCTGAATAAATAGAAGCGTAATTTGGAGACCAAAAAAAGAAATTTTTCAATTTTTTGTGAATGTGTCAGTCACACTTAACCACTTTCTCTGTGTACATGGGTCACTTTGGCACACCTGGACTGAAATCAGTGGCAACCATGGATTGAGTCAATATTCTTTGAAAAGAGCAGAGGCTGCCAACTCAGGCTCTTTGATGTTACTGTTTGGTCATTGTCTTGTTGAAATGTCATTCCCTTTGACATCTGAGGCAGATATGCAAATAAATTAAAGGAAGGGCTTATTTATGCTGAGTGCATGAAAATGGCATTTGTGCATTGAAATTGATGTGGAAACTGTATTTACACAAGGATTTTATCTGCAACAGACAGGGCTCCACAACTAGATGTCTGCCATGACACAGGAACAAGCAGCTAAGGCAAAAGGTGTATTTATCTATTCTAATGTATAATTCCAAAATATAACCTTTCCCTTCAGTTATTATTTATCTAATTGCACAGCCAAATTTAGTCAGTGCATTTGAAAGCATAATTAATTGCAATGCACTTGGTAATGTTCCATTCTGCACCACCTGTAAGTTAAACTGCTGTAATACAGAATTGATTTTTGGAAGGGTTTTCATCACACTGTGTGCACTGAAAATAATTAGGGATCCAGGAGGGCAGTTACTTTTATCCTCCTAATTGTATATGCTGGCAGTTCTTATGCCCTTGTGGTCAGATGTTAGCCTCATTTGCACAGTTCCAACCAGCAGGATTACCGTACTTGGGTGGTCATGTGTGTATTTAAGAATATAATTCACACTTTTCAGTTTTGCAGCTGTTGAACTGGTGTGAGCCATGACTTTGCTCTGAAAGGATCAGAATCCGTGCTGAATTAATACAGCACTGAAAGATTACCTCCGGCTGAGGCTTAGGGGTGGTTCTCACAAGCCTTTGTAGCTACCATCAAGGATCCAAAAGCATTCTGGTCTGGAGGTGCCTTCTCCACTGATTTTCACCACTTGTTAATGTTTGGAAGAAAGTGTTTACAGAATGTGACAGTGTGACAGTTTCACAATACTTTGGTTTTGGCAGCAGAATCAGCTTAAGAAATTTTCTCCTTTCTCCTGCCTTTGCATGCAGGTCACTGGCCTCTCGGTTGTGCCAACACAACTATTTGTAAAACAGTGTGATGCTCTGGATAAATGACATAATTCAGGTTAAACTGCCTTCATTTCTTTTTCCTTGCTTTTGACTTTTAGGGATGAAAATGGCAAAAGAGGAGGAAAACTGGTGAAAGAGGGAGTGGCTGTGGAGGGAACTGTCTACAGAGATTACCACTAAAAACCTCAATATTGTGAAGCTACTATTCTGAACTTCTCCTGTTGGTGTTTGGGTTTTTTCCTAAAGCATACTAAATAGTAAGAGGAAGCTGGCAAAAACTAAAAACATGAGACTCATGTCTTTTTATCTGCCTCAAGTGCAGATTAGTTGTTGGAAGACTAAAATACCCTCTGTGAAAAATTCTCAGGCATGTTTGGGACATTTCTTAATTCAAGGGATATGGTGGTAGCTTTTCCATCCCATGTTTAGAGAGTTATTGCTATGGTAATTTGGACATGGAGCACATGGATCCACAGAGCAAGCCTTCAGTGCACACCACATGGATGAAGCCCCTGAGAGAAGATGCAGGACTGAAAAAGGAGGACAGAGCAGGGACTGGGACAGAGAGGAAGGATACCAAAAAAATCTTCATCTCTAAAGACAAGGGCCACTGGGCTACTGGGGCCTATTAGGGCATGAACCTCCTCAAAACTGGTGATCCTGGAGAATAACCATGGGATGACCAGGATGGTTGGCAGGTGACTCTGAAGCTGAGGAGATCCAGGAGCTTCATGTACTATAAGGCTTCCTATTGGAAGACTGATAAACCTGAGATTTTTCACTGCTTTTGAGGACTTATTTCATTTGAATGAACAGGATTATGCTGGTTATCTGAAATAGCTAAGAGGCAAGATAACGAGGAGGGAAAAAGAGGAGGAATAAGAAGAATACAGAAGAAATATGTGGCTGATGGAGTTAACACAGTTTCAATTTGCTAGAAAATAGCTTTCAGTGTGCACAGCTTAGGAAAAATGGGAAGCAAGATGAGCACCTCTTATAAAATAGTAATACTTATTTTCAAGTACCGACACTACGAATTTCTTTTACATTATTTTTCATTGGAATAAAACTTGACAAGTCCAAGAAAACACATCTGAGAAAATTTTCCTCAAAGCCTATCAGATCTTACAGGGAAAGTGTACATAATTCCCAAAAAGAAAGCAATGTTCATTACAAAAAGAAATAAGAAAGAAGTTTCAACAGCTCAGAATAAGAATATGCTGGTATTTGGTTTTTGGGGTTTCAACAGCTGTTAAAATTTTTTTCATGGTTTGTTTTTTGTTTGTTTGTTTTTTCACAAGGGAAATGAAATCTCCTTTCCAAACTGATTCTAATAGTTATTATTTTAATGTCATTTACAAGATGAATTCTCTGTGCATGAGCTATTTCCATGACTGCAATAAGAACATAATGAAAACCCAGGTAGATATGTGAGCTAGTTACAGCAAAGTACATAAGCAGTGGTGGTGGTTGTAGTAGTGGAAACAGTTGTCTTCCCTAGGTTGTCTCAGCACTAACATGCATTCAGAAATTGTAAAAATTTTATTAATTTATCCTAAGTATGGAAGGTTCTTTAAATTCCAGATTGTTTGAGTGATAGAGACAATAATTTTTTTAATTTAATAATCCGTTTTAGAGAACAATCTCTTTGACACAGATTTTTACTCACTTGCTTTGAAATGCAATAAAACAGAAAAAACTAAAATGGATTAAAATAAAACATGCTGATAAAAATATTAGCTGGAGGATTAAGGACAGATAGCTTAGAAGTCAAGGAAATAGTCATCTTTTTCCAGTAACTACTTCAGACAGAATTGAGGTTATCAAGAACAAGAGCGAGGTGAGCTGTTTGCATACTATGTAACTAAACTATCCTCTTCTTCTGCCTGAATTGTAATCACTAAAAGGGCATAGATTTTTGGGAAATAGCATGTTGTCTGTAACATCCCAGAAAATACTTTCCAGAAAAAAATGCCAGCTCTCTGTGGGTAAGGATGTAAGAATTCAGTATGAACAAATTGCAGATTGTGCCTAGTCTTCAGAGACATATGATGGTTTTCCTGATCCCTGACCTGGATGATAACAATTCCAGAGTTCTTCAAGGGGTAGGACTGAAACAAATTTCTTAGAGACAGCACCAGGGTTTGCAGATTTCACAAACTGCTTTCACCTGCTGTTTGGCAGGGATCACACCAGTGCATGCACCACAATAACACGTCTGCTTGTAAAATATCCTCATACAAAACATCACTGGAAATAGTGTTTCAGGAAACCATATAGAGGATGCTTGGAAAGCCAAAGTAAGTTTGCAAGTCTTTGTCTGTAAATATTTCTTTGGTATGCATCTAGCTCTACTGGGAGAGCCCAGTTTCACTTTAATACTAGCACCCTAAAAGTTAAATAACTGCTTTCAGCATGTAATTGAACAAAAGTTTCTGCAGATGATGGAGGGAAATACTGTAAGAGGGTAGTTCATTCGGTTTCTATTAGACACCATTTGGGGGTTGATGAACCACCCCCTGGAGATACACATATCTCTTGATTGCAAAGGGAATACAGATGATTAGTTTGGAGAACACACTGCTGAGTCAGATTACTGTTGTTAATTAAGTAACTTTTTGCCAACTGACACACCTTGGACAGGACTTCCTGGAAGAAATCAGTGGCTGTGATCCTTTTTATTAGGGCCAACCATCATTCTCTTCCATTTGCACTCACACTCATGGGGTATGTGGGCGCAGTTTAATTGACATACAGAGCACAACTTGAGAAAGGTTCAGTTGCAGCAACCACATCCTGACAGGAAGGATTATTACACGGGCCACAGCTAAGACTGCCCCCATGACTGCCTTCTGCACTCGCCTACAGCAGCCATTTTCAAGACAGGGCTAAGAGACAATCCAATATCCACCTGCTGGAAGGACAGTTGCCAAGATGATGGAGCAAAACTACTTTTAATAGTGGCAGATCAAACAAGAAGCACAGATTGGGAGGTTCTAGTAGGAAGGCTTTATCAACTAGGCAGGGCATGCAGTGCTGGAAAGAGACAAGTTCTGGGGTCTCCATCTTGGACAGACTTCAAGGCTTGACTGAAGAAAGCCACAACCAAGCTAATAAAGTACCAGCAACAGTCCTGCTTTAAGCAGGCAGCTGGACTGGATGAGATGAAGAGGTCCCTTCCAACTGGCATTTCATTGGGAGGCTGAAAGTGTCTCAGAAAAATTCTCCACTTGAGAGTGCTGTGTGTGTTCCCTTCCTGTTCTTCCCTTCTTCTGTGCTCCACATACGTCAAGCAGCAGCTCCCAGAGGTCATACAGGAAGGATTATTTCCTCAGTATGCCTTCCTCTTCCTCATACTCCTTCTTCTGACCTCAGCAGAGCTGCACACATTTCCCTACAGAAAGAATGTGACCTTTTGACAATAGTCATCCAGCAATTTGTTCTAGTTTGAAGCTATTTCCCCCCATTACCTCTTGGGTTTTACCTCAGCCTCTTTGCCAGCGATGGAAAGATTTGTTATGCCTGGAATGTGAAGTTTTGGTTACCACTCACTGCACGGTAGTGGCCAGTTCAACAATGTGTACCAGAAACTTGGTTTCAGCCAGGAGATTTTCTCTTCAATTGAACTTCCCAAACATTTTTTGAGGGTAATTAAAGCAGAAATGGTAGACAAAGATAAGTTTGTTAAAAATTATGTACTGCATCATGGAAAAGCAAGTGAACTAGGCTGAAACCATGGTGATGGCATAGGTGAATATATTACCAGTTATGAAGTTCATAATTCAATTCATATTATAGATATGAGTTGTGTATATTTCTAGCCAAATACATATACATAGATCTCCAGTTATGGGGAGATACATGTTTGCATGTTTATATATATGTATATAAAATATACATATATATATTTTGTAGATACTGCATAATAATGCAACATGTAGTAAGACACTTGACTTTTGGCTGCCTCACCTGCTCTTTCTACAATAATTTACTCACACAGCATTAGTACTAAAATTTAACGTCAACAGTTATACAAATACAGAGCAAAATAACTACCTGACAAGATTTTATTTTTCCCATTTCAGTGTCTCACAGTGCCACAGAAGTCAGGCAATACAGATTATCCAGTAATCCACTATGCACAAATTGCAGATTGGCACTTAGAATTAGAACTTACTCAGAGCTGAGATCAAACATCAGTGAAAAATGCAAATTCTTTTCTTTACAGCCCATTTCCCTTCTAGAAATTCTCAAAATACAATGGACATCCTTTAAATTAATTATGAGTCTATTTTAATCAGAAGAAACCTCTCACAAACAAATAATGCTTTTAAGAATGGAAGACATTCGAGGTAGAAGACATACTTTTCCAGGTAGAAGATCTAATGACATTAAAACCATAATCTTATTATATACCTGTAAAGTTTGGATGGAGATTTTGAGCTAACATTTTTACTGACCATAAACTATTATTCCCTGCCTGAGACAGCTAGCCTGAAGGGAAAAAATATTTCAGTCATAGAAAGTAAGGCACATTAAAAAAAAAAAGTGGGAAAATGCTATTTTTAAACAGACTCTGAGCATTTTTCTAATAGGTTTTGTGTAAAATATGAAATATGTTGCAGTCACTGAACACATGATGTGTCAGAAAGCTTGGATTTGTGTTCTTTTCGATGTCTTGCACAATTTGCTCTTGTTTTGTTGGGGTTTTTTTTCCCAATACAGATCACCAAGGTTTCCCAGAAAAGCAAATTACCTCTACTAAAAAAATAAGAGAGGGGTTTTTGCTGTTAAGTTTTCCATTTTTTTTCTAAAGCAAACATCAGTGGTGTAAGTGGTTATAATGGAT
The DNA here is from genome assembly GCF_030490865.1 of Poecile atricapillus. Lineage (NCBI taxonomy): Eukaryota > Metazoa > Chordata > Aves > Passeriformes > Paridae > Poecile > Poecile atricapillus. The sequence goes on along the minus strand of NC_081249.1, from coordinate 64,274,026 downwards.
AGTCAATTCCATTGAGTTTCATTCGCCACAAAACCCAGAGCGCAAAGAATCACAGAATCACAGAATAAGCTGAGTTAGAAGAGGCCTTCACACCAGGTATTGTTGCTAACACCTTTTCTGGGTTTTAGCTGTAGGATTTCTTTGCACCTGACCTGACACCAAGGACCCACCCACTGTCAGAAATTGGCCTGTCCAGCCATCCCAGGCACAAAGTGCAGATACCAGACATCCAGCATTACACAAGTTGGGATCCCTTCCTAGCCCTCCCTCACCTCCTTTAACACAACGTGGATATTGTTGCATTGCTGAACCATTCTCCTTATTCAACTTGTAGTGCCCTTCCCTGAAAGGTGATAGGGAAAAGATGACCCACCAGCCCCAGTGCAGCCCTGTACCACTGGTCACTGTCCCTCTGTAGCAGCCCTAAGTCTATGGAAACCTCTTGTGCTCTTTCAGCATAGGCTAATACATTCATACTGATTGAGCAGAAGCACCAAAATCCACATTTTTGTCTCCAGTGCTTTGTCTTCTCGCTATACTGCACCCTTCTAAGGCATTTTTCTGAGAACAAAACAGCACATGGCTTCATCAGTCTTTGAAGACAGAAGAAGGATGAAGCAGGTACATACATATCACACATCTTCAAGGACCTAGACACTAAGGTTGCATCGGCCTCAGTGCTACCTGCAGAGATAAAGGGTAGGTGCCTGTGAGAGACCATGCTGGCTCCTCATCAGGAACAGCTGTGTGCTATTTTCAACACTGTCACTACTTTGCCTGGTGAAGACAAACCCTGGAGTGAGCTTGCTGTGACATAAAAATGACTCAGGACAGAAACAGACACAAAAACCACCCACCTTCAAAGTCAGAGCCCTAACCAATTAAGAAAACAACTCCAGAGTCCTGTCGTCATCAGCTGCTTATAATTAAGCTGCATTTTCAAAACATTGCCTTTCCCACCCACAGAATGGTTTGAAGCACACAAGCTATCACATGAAGAGCATGAAGGAAGAGTGGGGCATTGATGATCTGTTCTCTCTTGAGAAACCCATGGTACAGAAAACGGGAATAAACCCACCAGAAATATCAGTTAGGGCCAGATTATGGTCCACAGGCATCCCAGAATTAAATAATTTGGTGACTACTGTTAATTGTTGGAGGGATTTTCCTACACAGAAGGATGATGTCAAAAGGAAACCCTCCCAGGGGAGAGGACCTTTCCTTATTTGAGAGCTTGTGAGTTTCTGCAGGCCAGTGACTTCCATTATGTTCACTGGTGAAAGTAGCTGGAAGCCAGCAGTGGTTTAGGAACCTTTCAGGAGACGGTTTGACCCCCTAGAGTGTCTGGGTTTCCTCAAAAGCATTTTGATGCTTTAGCTGAACATCAGTGTTCTGTGCACACAGTGACACAGACAACCCAGAGCTTAGCTTGACTAGAGGCACCAACAAGAGACTGAAAGGAAGAATATGCAATCAGCGGGCTGGTTACTAATGTAGCCTCTTTATGCATAATCTCCACCCACTTCACGTCATCAGCATGAGATGATGTCCTATTGTATTAGTTCAAAACAGGCAGTTCCTCCAAGACAGACATCTCTCTCTTGAAGCACAGGGATCTGCAGCTCTCTGTACAAGCACAGGCAATTGGTCAAGTTCCCATCTTATCCCATTCCTGTTTTCTTCAGTCCATTTGGCAGCAGATCAGCAAGTGAATCCAAACAGTGGTATTTAAGCCTCTCAGAGCCCTGCATTTCCTAATCTTCTAGGTAATTAAATTCTGTGCACATTTTCACTGTTAACATTGAAACAGATATTTCTGTCCTCTTGTGCATTTTTAAACAGGTGTGCCACTATCCTGAAGAAAGCTGAACTATAAGCCTCAAGTATGTATATATTACAATACATTCAAAACAGATTAGAAAAAAAATGTTTTCCATCTAGCAGCTTCTGCTTGTCACAGAGGCAAAGACAGTTGCATGAAAATCTTTTTACAACCCACCATCATTTGCCACCTAATGCCACAGTGCCTCAAGGCAAGGCATGCCTTTTACTGCTTGCAGTGAACTGCTGGGGCCTCTGTCCTCCATCATACCTTGCAAAACAGGCAGGCTGGCAGAGCCTCTGCCAGCCAGCTCCAGTAAAGGACGTGTCAGGACCTGCAGCCAAAAGGTGCCTATTGGAGGGACATTCCATTGCACATTCTATTGCTGAGGGTCTTGTGCACCCCAACATACGGTGTGCCAGGTATGCCATGGCAGCATCAAAGCTCAGGACACAGGTTTCTGGCTTTGCTCACCCACTTTCAGGTGTCATTTGACTGGTTTGCAGTGGTTTAGTCGTTGTCCCAAATGGCTTTAGGCTGGGTTTGGCTCCTAATCAATATCTATCATCTAGGAGGTGAATTTGCTGGCTCAGAGTATGGCAACAGTGTTGTTCTGTCTGCTCCTGAGAGGACAGCCCCGAGAGATCTCCCAAGCCCTTCAGACATTAGCAACTTTGCTGCTCTTCTTTGCATTAATATAATCCAAGGCAGATATTGCTTGAGGATCCTGCTAGGGGTGTGAACTGTGGGAACACCTTACTCTTTGGACTTAATGAGTAAAACAAGACCAGAGATTACTGCAGAATATAAAATACTGAGTTTAGCCTTGCATAAGATGACAGTGTGTCCTGGGTTTCCAACAAAGCACTTAGATAACCTACATGACCTAATCTTATGCAGTAAATATTGTGGATTTATTAGAGGTAAGAGCATACAAGAAGGAGAAAACAACCACTATGCATCTTACATTACAGCCAGAAGAATGTGTGCACAAATTGCACCAAGATTCTTATACCTTGCTGTACAAATGACTCAGAAACATACCTTACAAAATAGAATAATTTTTCTCTCTTTCAACAGGTCATTACAGATACAGGCCATACTTGACTCTCATAGGTGGATTACTTGTTTAGGGACTAACAAGGCTGAGGGTACTTTGAGGCAGCAGCACACGTCTGAAGTCAAAGCCGCTGCCTTTACTCTGGGGGTCCCTGAGTGAGTGCCACAATTTTGTCCCCAGCCTCTGCTTCCTTTACACACACTCACCACATCTTGAAAAAAGTTGACTTGTATCAGTTCCATCAGATTTCAGGCTTTGCTTTTTTTGAGGTTAATTTCTCCTTTTCTCTTCCCAGAAAAGGAATCATAGAATATCCCAAATTAAAAGATACCCACAAGAATCATCAAGCCCAACTCCTGACCTTGCACAAGACACCCCAAGAGTCACTCCATGTGCCTGAGAGCATTGTCCAAATGCTCTTGAACTCTCTCTTGGCTTGGTGCTGTGATCACTTCCCTGGGGAGCCTGTTCCAGTGCCCAGCCACCCTGTGGGTGAAAAATGTTTTCTAAATATCCAGTCTAAACGCCCCCTGACACAACCTCAGGCCTTTCTCTCTGCTCATGTCACTGGTCACCACAGAGAAGAGATCAGTGCCTCTCATCTTCCCCTAACAAGGATGTTGCAGACTTCAATGAGATCTCCCCTCAATCTCCTTTTCTCCATGCTGAACAGACCAAGTGACCTCAGCCACTCCTTGTGTGGCTTCTCCTCAAGGCCCTTCACCTTTTCCTAGCCTACAGGTGAGACACATGGTAGGTAGAGCAACACTCTGGGCAGGGTCTGCTCTGCAGCATCCTGCCAGCTGCCTAGCAGATAGACAGCAAACTGCTGATACCCAGGTGCTGCTGGGGAAGGTACAGGGAGCCTGGCAATCACCCATCAGGTGTTCATTAGACAGGTGCTATTCTGGACAAGCAGAGTAAGTTTATATTCAAGTTCAAGACAATCTTATTCGGGCAGAAAACTAGTGGCATATAGTTCAATGCAAACATTCACAAGAAGAAATTTCAATCTCGGAACAGTTTCCAAGTAAAAATTGCTTCTTTTGTTATTTTTGTAACTTTTCCTCTCACGGGCATTTGACTGTTGGCCTCCTCTAGAAGTAACCATTAAGCTTCATTCTGGATGGTGAAGCTGTGATGGAAATCACTTAAATGCACTTAGGTGCATTTAGGATAGTAATTAAGAAAACAGCTAGAATCATCTCTAGCAGAAAATCTCCAGGTTTACCCAAGAGCTGTATTCAGTCCAGGATTGTGATTTACCTGTACCTATAATTTCACAGGGAAGACTTCCAAAGAGCATGTCAGAAGACACAGCTCTTTGGCCTAAAATATAATGTCCAAACTTTATTCACATTTTTTCTGGCAATTGGTAGCCCTCACTGGTAAACCATTTTATGACATGCCCCAACATACAGCCTGTCTTTTCTTCCTTTCCAAGTGCCAAGGCTCCAGATGAACTCTCACATAGGCCAAGAAGACATTGCCAAATTCAAGGGGACCATGAGACTTCACCAGCCCTTCACTTTAGCAGCAGTTTTCCAGAGAAAGGGCAAGACCAAGTTATGGCATTCCAGGTCCTAGTGAGGAGACCACAGCCTGGCTACAACCAATGGGAAGCTTCTTCTGAGAAGAAGCCAGAGTATAAGAACATAAAAACTCCTGGGCCTGGTCGTGTTCATCAAGTTCCATGTACTGAAGCTAGTACCACCAGTGACCATTTCAGTCATTTGGGGAGGTTTAGGTTAGATAAGAGGAAAAAAATGTTTTCACTGAAATGGTGGCCAGGCATTGGAATAGACTGCCCAAGGAAGTGGCAGAATCACCATCCTGGAAGTGTTCAAAAGATGTGTGGATGTGGCATTTAGTGCTATGGTTTACAGGTGAATGCAACAATGCTGTGTTAAAGGTTGTGCTTGATGATCTCAGATGTCTTTTCCAATGTTAATAAGTCTGTGATTTGCGAAGTCCAGCCTTGATCACAGCCGTGAACATTGTCCATCTGTCCCCTGTCATCAGAGTAGTTGGTCTGGTCCAGACAGGTAAAGGAAACGGAAGAGTCATTGGCAGATAGAGAAAGTGCCTCTTATTGAGCTTCAAACTGTGCTTTACGTAAGATACAAACCAACATTTTATGTGTTGCTCTTTTCCTGTTGGAGAGCAAGACCAGCATTTTCTGGGTCTAGTTTCAAAGCAGCAATCTAGTATCCTTACTGGGACCTATCCTGAGCTAATTCCTTCCACATGGTTGATCCTCATCTAAGTCTTGATAAAATCTAAAATTTAATAACATGACCACGCTCCTGCTCTCATCCAAAGTAGGCATGGAGCTTTGCTGGAATGTTTTGTCCCATCTGGCCCTGTAAACACAGCACCAGCACTGGCCACCTTCATCTGCATGGACACAACCACTAGAAGGAAAGACTTGCATTGTGATATAAAGGCAGCAGCTTCTACCCTGGCCCAGAGAAGTATCTGGTGATTCCCCAACCCCTCCAGGAAAAGGGTGGGGAACTGGGCTTAAGACTTTCAGGTGTATCACAGTGTGGGAATCCTTTTTTCATGGTGCTTAGTGAGTCAGCTCCCTTTTGCAAGCTTATCAGGTTAAATCACTATTTTTCTGCATCTCAGCAGGGTTTGCTCAATATGAAAACAGACTACACAGGGCATTAACTCATCTGTCCCGGACCTGCTCCAGCAAAATACAGAATTGCCAGCATGTGAGAAAAATTCCCAGTGGGAGCATTGCTCTTTGGGAAATGACTATATCAAGGTTGGTCTCTTGGGGTTTTTGCAGTGAATGTATTTGAGTTCAATACCAAATTCTTGGCAGTGCATTTTTGCAAAGATCAGACCCTTTAGGAAAACATTTCAGGATACATTGAATTTTACAACTCATTCTGCAACTTCCATGAAGGAACAGTTCTTGGTCTACCCTTACTAACTTAAAACTCAGAAGCAACTTTTCCCTTGGGCAGGTTTGCACAAAAATGAAAGAAGTACTGAATTTTCCACATAATTAGAGAGCAAAAGCTGTGAGCTCAGGCCCAAGTCACCTCCAGTGTGTTATCAGTTAAATTGTCACCACTGGCTAACAGCACTTACAAAGTCATCTGACTGAATTCTATTTCATTGTGAGCTAAGGTTAGATAATAAAAATACATTGTATTTGTCAAAGGCTGGAAGTGCACTCGTGGACCTTCAATGGCTTGCAGTAACTTCTTATGGCACTGTTGAGTGGGTTTGCATCCGAGCCTGGAGATTTCTTTGTGATTTCCAAATCTTTCAGCTGCTTGCAATGAAACAATTCTCATACCACAAAAAGAGAAAACCAATTAGACATTTAACCAATAAAAAGGCCCATATGGGCCCATGTACTCATCAGTGCATTTGAAGCCATGCTCTTTTACAGATAACAACAATTAGTTAACATTTCAGCACCTTGTATTTGAACTTTCAATGCATTATTTTTGATTGCATTAACCAAGGAAAACTCTTTTGGTTAATAATTGCATATTCTGGTTGTAGATCCACTGGGAGCCCTCCCCACTCCCTGACCAGGAAGCAGTACCGTGTTGTACCAGAGCTGCTCCAAGAAAACACAATATGCCGTGTGGCTGCAGACAAGCAGTCGTACTGTCACCGCGGTCACAGCAGGGCTGTCTCCAGCCTCATGCACTGCACCACACCCAACAAGAGACAGGAACCCCAAGTCCCATGCCTCACTGCAGCCTTTGCAACACAGCCTTTATTTCGGATGTGTTTCCCTCTTTGGTCTGCTTTGCGGTAATGTCACACTGCAAAGCACTGATCTGCTCCTGGGTGTGTGCCACGCTGACATTAAAGCTTTTTCCTCTCAGGCCACAGCACTGGGCCAGCTGAAGTAGGGATGCTGGCAGTCTGAATAGCATAAGGACCATCTAGGGAGGGAAAGATGTACTCTGGCAGCATTGGCAGCTACTGTGTGGTGAGCTAGCCCTGCCCAACTCTATCCATATAGCCAGATAGGGACAATGCCCCTTGGCCCATGGGACTTGCTGACATCAGATCCTGGGCTCACCTGTGCATCTCTCATCTCTCACACACTTTTTGTTCCTCTCCAACTTCCAGCACAAATGAGAACAAATGTGCCCTGAGCAGCAAGTTTCTGGGAGCTTTCTTCCCTGCTCAGATGGTGGAAAGTTTTGGCACCTTGCTCCATTTTTCCCAAGACAGCCAGACCACTTGTCTCTTACTGTCTTTCTTTTTTTCCGCAAGGCATTTCAAAATAAAGACAGGTGCTGGAGTCTATTTGCTCTTGCTTCCTAATCTTTTTGCATTTATCATAACACAGACCAGTACTTCATTGCATGAGTTGCCTATTTCCTCACATAGGCATCCCATATCTGAACCTCTCTCTGCCTAGATAAACAACTCCAGGGCAAAAGCAGAAAAGGTTTCCCTTTGCTATTTCAAATCCACTGAACAAACACCAACAGTTTCATTTGTCCCAAAGGGACCAAATGAATTTAATATTTCCTAGGATAAAAGGCCTTTGTTCAAGCAGTTCTCCCTTCTGCTAGCCCTGAGCCAGTAAAACCTAGCCTGGCTCAAGTGCTCTCTAAAGCAGCATAAGTGAAAAATCTCTGGGAAACTAGGAGAAGGAAGAGCTCAGAAAAGGTCATTGTCTCCCATTCAAGGGGAAGACCCAGGCTGAAGATCCTTCTTACAAAAAGATAGGAGTCTCCCAAAGATTGAGATTTACCCCTGAAAAATATATAGCTGTTCTTCAGGCTGGGTCTGCACAGCAGCAGCTGTGCCTTATTCTGGGCTGTTCTTGTAAGTGTGGCTATTGCACTGGTCAGAAAAGCATCTCCCAGACCATGTCATTCATAGTGTGACCACTCAACAAGGCCACCTGAACCTGCTGGTGTCTGCTGGTGGTGGCACTCTTTTGCAGGTGCCCCAGCGCTTTGCAAGCAGTGCTGCCTCATCTGTAGCCACTGCCACTGCCTTGGCAAATCAGGACTCCCATGAACCCCCATAAGGATGTTCTTGCCCTGGAATTCCCCTGCCCTTTCTCAGGCTACTTCCACTTCATTATCTGTAAGTCGTCTCACTGGTTCTTTCCTTGATGGAGGAGAAAGAGATTTCCCCACATTTCAGTCTGCTTGATCCAAGACCATACCTAGGGGCATCTTACTAGGACATGCAATGAAAGTATCTCCAAGAAAGGAAGTATCTCCATGCAGAGATAGTAGTTCTGCCATGCTGTGACTACCAGCACCAGAATTATACATGTCATATAGAAAATCTCACATTGTCATGTAAGGGACCAGTCCTGTCTCTTCCATGGCCTCTTCTTCTTCTTCTTTCAGAGATTCATAGAATGGTTTGGGGTTAGAAAGGAACTTAAAGATAATTTAATTCCAACACTGCCGTGGGCAGGAACACATTTTTCAGCTGAACAGGTTGCTCAAAACCTTCTTTGCACTGAAGGCCTTCAGCATAGAACACTTGCAGACCCTCACTTCACTGGACCATTTGTCTGATGAGTGTCAGCCTCTCCACTAGCACAACTTGCTGTTTCAAGGCTGAGAGCCTGATTCATTTGCCTAAGTAGAGGTGAACAAGCCATTGCCAGCTGCCAACAGTGTCTGAGGCATTGGCACAGTGACAGCCATACCCTACTGAAGCAACAGCCAGAGGCCATACCAAGCACCCAAGGAGGCCTCAAATGGCACTACATGTTTGGGTTTAGGCAACTGAACCAGGTCCACAGCACGTACACAGCACACTTCGTGCCTTGGGCAAAAGTACCAGCCTAGTACTCAACCAGCTATGACCTCAGTTCAGTAAACCAAACCAGAGGTGTCCACATGCTTGGGAAGGAGCATTTTGGGGTGTCCAAGCCATGCCAGAGTGTCAGGAAAAGCTGCATGCCCCAAAACCTTCATTTGAGGGGACACAGTCTGAAATGTCGTCTTTCATGGAGCACCAGAAACTACAGGGGCAAGGTGCTGAGCTTGGAGCTGTAGGCTGATGCAGCAGCCTCTACTTTGCTTTCTCTCAGTAGTAAGTTTACTTCAATGGTTGATGCCATTTTAGAATGTTGCCTTATATTTATTTCTCTTTTTTATCTGTGCAATAAGTTAAAAAATGCCATATGCCTGTTTTTATATTCCTCAGGCTTCATCCCCACACACACACCATACACACAGAGTTTCCAGTTGAGTAAGGAATGCAACGCATTTATCTGTGGCTCAGCACAGACACTGGTATACCAATGCATACATCCAGTGTGGGCGTACAAGAGATATAGATGCCATATGGAAATCACATCTGACACATACAGCTTGGGACAAATGGGAGAAAAATCTGTGCTGCTCACGTGCACTGTGGAAAGAATTTTTCTGGAAATTGTTGTTCGCCTTGGCTTTATAACTCTCTGATACACCAAAGCACAGATGCCAGCTTGTTATCAGAAGGGAGTCAGAGGGAGAGATGGGACTTGACTGTGGCACAGAAGGAGAATTGGTCACCCTCAGCTTCCTCCCCTCACCCAGATTTGCAAACAGGCTGGACCCAGCCTAGGAGGCAGCTGCGCTACGCCCACCCACCGACTGGCAGCTCCACATCGGCATTCCCATGACTGCCAGGAAAGAGCTGGCTGCCATCCTGCCTCCTGGAGCTCCCTCCCTTCAGGGGACAATAAACACTTCACCTTCTGAAAACTGGATTGCCAGATACTTTATACAGCCAAATGATAACTGATAGGCAAAGAAGAGAAATCAAGCACAGCAAGGAGTTTTAGGTGGGTTGAGAAAAAGATAAGTTAGAAATAGGATTTAATTATACAGATGTTATGGTGATTAGGGTCATCCAAGTAGGTAGATGGATTTGCAAATCCAGGAAGTTTTGCTCTGGTGACAACTATTTCTTCTCCCTCCATCTTCCCTTCTAGACAGCACAGCCCTAGAATACCTAGAAGGAGATGACCTTGGTAGTGCCCCTGCTCCTAATGACAAGAGGGGCTGTACCAGCACTGATGCAATTTGTTTGGATGCTCAGGGCAGGCTCAGCCCCCAGCAGCACTCAGGCAGACTGAAGGGAGGCTGCTTTTCCAGGGGTGGGGAGGTGGGGAGTGGGGAGGAGGAGAGACGTGATTTATGGAGGAGGCTGGCACTGATCCACCGATCCAGAGGTTTGCAAGTGGAAGGTTCTATCACCCACTCTCTATGCAAAGAGACTCATACCACCATCAGTGGAAGTCTGAGCAAAGACCCAAGGGCTGGGCTGGTGGAGGGAACATGTTGTTCTGCAGTGTGAAATGAATGTGGAGTTGAAAGAGTTGGGTTTGGGTGGAGCTGGGGCGGTCATGCTTCCCAGCGGCTGCGGGTGATGCAGGCAGAGCCCTTCCCTCAAGCCCCACAAAACCAAAACTGCAACACCAGGAGCTGAACTGGACAAATTCATTTGTTTAACCCTTAGAATGCAGCTTCTAACTAGCTGCAGTAGCTCAGTCATCTCAGCTGAAGTGAACAACAACAAAATATCCCCATTTTTTAATCTCCCCAGCAGGAAACCTGTTTTCAGTAGTTACAAAGTACTTTGGAGGGTGATGGTGTCAGTTGTTGGCATCTCCCATCCAAGCATTTCCCTCAGCAACCATTATTCTCAGTAAACCAAATCCAACCTGAAATCCTAGTACCAACACAGTCTTTGAGGGGGGACTAGTTCATGTCTGCCCAACAGCGAAGGAGGAGGAAGAGGAGGAGGAAAAGGTCAGAAGACAGAAGTAGGCCAGGTTAGTAAAACAGAAGGGAACCAAAAGAGTCTCACAAAACAAAGGCCAAGGAACGTGCCTGTTGTCCTTCTCCTTCAAGCAACTGCGCAGCAAGGTACTGACTGTAAAAACAAATACAACATTACAATGCAGAGGCAGGAAAAACCAAATCCCAATCACACAGAGGCAGAGAAGAAAAAAAATTAATCAACTTATGCCAAACCTAATAATAACATAGTCCACACCATTAGCCTCCCCAAAAGAGAGGAAAGGAAAACAAAGGCGCTGAAACATTAAACACAGGAATTAATGGAAAATATCAAGCAAATGTAAGAATAACAAGGAGTACAAGACTGCACACTGGCCTCCACTTCCCTTTCTCCCTTTATGCATACAGAGACAGAAAGGAAAAGCAAGCACCATTCCCAGCCACAGTAATTCTGGAGTTTGTAGTTAGGAAGATTATTTGAAGCCAATTGAACTAAGCTAAATTATGCTCTTCAAAATGCTCTTGACTTGGTAGAATCATTCTACTGAATTAGGTATGAAGTCAATGTGATTGCGTTTGAATCCTGCTCTGAACTCTTGCAGAGAGGGACCTGCATTGCTGGAGCTCAGGAGCTCTCAGGGAAAAGCCTGAAGTGGAGCGTGTTCCTCCCTCAATAACATCCTCCAGCCAGGCATGGGGACAGGCCTCTGCAAAGCCAAGCTCTCGAGTCTGCTGTGTTTTATCCCACCCAGCACATTGACCAGGCTCAGGGCAACATTTTGCCATGTCTTTGGCACAAGTCCTGACTGAGAGATGGAATTCATTTCACTTAGCTGTGAATCTCTACAGAGGAGACATTTCCACATGAATCTGTCACCCGAGGGATGCTCTTGGCATACAGTGCAGAGAACCAAGCCTTTCTAAGGTGAGATTCACCTCACCTTCAACAAGGTGTCTGAAGTTAATAAGGTGAGTCACTCAGCAAGTGCCAATGGCCCTCCATTGCCTATTAAGGGATGGCAGGTGTCTAGTTCAGGTGAAGGTATATAGTTGTATGAGACTAATTCCATCTGTAGTTCATTTCCAATGCACATATTCAGGGAATGCATTTATTTATATTATATTTATTTTCTTGCATAAAAGCAAGAGAATGGGAGTAAGCACATTCTCCTCAAGCAGTGAGAACCACAGCTCACATTCACTCTCTCTTCTCACTCCCAAGCCTCTATGGTTTTTTTTTTCCAACCTCAGCCCCCCCACAGCCCCATCATCCTTTAAGTCATGCAGTGATTCTTCCTAAATGGTCCCTTTCCTCTTCAATCCTTCCCACTGGCTACCCAGCCCACCCAGCACAAGTTTCCCTAGCCAGACCTCTCACTCAGCAAATCCAAAGCTTGTCACTGTTCCCCTTTTGCAAGAGCACTGAGACTGCAAGATAAGTGCAGTCCCAATGTCTGTGTTCAGACATGGATGTGACAGTCGAGGCAGCGGTCAGGCTGGAGGAAAATCCCTGTTTGCTCAGTTGCTCCCCATAGTTGCTCCTGCCATGCAGGAAGGAGCAAAGCTTTCATGAATGTAAGTCACAAAGCCAGTCTTTTATAAATGGATGAGAGTTTTGCAAGCACTGGCAGATTTCCACACAGATACCAAGGTACATTCCTGATGCAAGACCACCATCCTGCCAAATTTTGAATCCATGTCACAGCGTGGGGGATGCAAAATTCTCAGAGAAATGGCCAACAAAGCTTTATAATACTTTTATTTCCCCACTGTTCCTCTTTGGAAATGGATGAGTCTGGCTGGGTTTTTTTTTCCTTTCTCACATTTCTCCACATCAGTGTAAAACACTTGAGACAGGTGAGGAAATTCTGACATGGTTATGAAGACTGTCTCCAGCAACTTCTGTAACAGTGGGGCTGTTCCCAACTAATAAAAAACAGCATAGTATCATTTACTCACAAACTTCATTCAGTTCTGAAGCTCATATGACTGCTTATAAAATTTTCCATGCCTGCTTTCCAATAGACAAATTCTGCTCTCACAAAGAGATGGACTTTACTGACAACTATGCCAAATCTTCCATAAAAAAGGTAAAAAATTTACTCACACTGGATTTTCATCTGGTTTATTCCTGGCTCTGATTCAGTAGATGTAAGCATGCTGAAACACTGAGTCTATAGAATCCATACCTTAAGAAAGTTCAGCTCAGTACCCACACATGGTGGTTTGTAACATGCCTTTCTCAAAGAAACCACAGCCATGTTCCTAAAACTGATTCAGAGTGCAAGGATGATACATAGAAAAAGGGTTTGAACAGCTGAGAGGGATATCCTCATATACTTTTAAGGAGTTCTTGTTATGTGAACATGCAAATGGGTTCCCTGGGTTCCGGTCCTCCACTCTTGTCCGTATTCTGTTCACTTCCTACACCTATAAAACCCTACACTCAGTGTCACATTGGCTATTTTCCCCACATCAAATCGTTAAGCTAATCATTAAGTTTCTCCAAAGCAAGGTCACCCCTATCGGCATACTTCTGAGGGCCCAGCCTACACTGGAAGCTGGGGATTCAGATTCCACACAAAATTTCTTGCAATATTTTGCTCTCTCCACCACTGATCTAATCCTGACTTTCCTTGCTGCTCTTTCAACCAAGCCTATTTCCCCACCATGGACATGGAAAGCAAATGGTTTCCTTCCATTATACAAGAATCTGACAGATACCTGAAGGCTGTTACCACACTCTCTGATTCCCATCCCTCTTTTCTTTCTGTTAAATCAGGCCTGTCATTCAGATTTTTTTCACAGAACAGGACTTTCAGATCATCGACCACTGACATGGATGTCTTCTGAATCACCTTCCACAGGTTTACTTTTGTCACAAAGCCCAGTCTCCACAACCAGCTATGTCATAGCTGAGGATCCACTAACAGTGGGCAGGATGGATAACTGAGGGAGCATGTCAGGCAAGACTTCTCCATGCACATAGAATCACATGCTTGGGAGGGAAGGGATCTTAAAAGTCATCTAGTTCTAACCCTCCTATGATGGGCAGGGACACCTTCCATCAGGTTGCTCAGAGCACCATCTTACCTGGCCTTGAACACTCTCTGGGATGAAGCACCCACAACCCTTCTGGACAATTTGTTCCAGTGTCTCACAGTAAAGAATTCCCTCCTAATATCTAATCGAAACTTACCCTCTTTCTTGAACCCCTTCCCCCTTGTTGTGTCACGACGTACCCTTATAAATCATCTCTCCAACCTTCTTTCTTGTAGGCTCCCTTCAGCTACTGAAAGGCCACACTTGGGTCACAGAGCATAGTTCACAGCAGGGGCCATGTAATGAAGTCTGTCTGTGTTGTTACCGTGGTCCTTACAGCTCTCTCAAGGCTGTATTGCAAATAGAGAGTTAGAATATTGACTGAAGCACTTAAATTAGCCTGCCCAGGAGGAAAAAGAAATAAGACATGCCATTCAGTAGGAGATTAATAAGGACAGGCAGAGTGCACCCTGGAACAATGTGAGAAAGAGCTGAGAAAGAGGCCCAAAAGAGTGACCTGTGATTAAATAGTCGGAGGACATTAGTTTTTGTTTCATGGCATGTGGAATGAGTGCCCAACAGACAAGATACCCACCAGACCTCTTCTGGGAGCTGGTGATCCCCACCCAATGGCACCGGTCCGGCTCCTGCATCAGTACCACAAACTGTAGAAGGGCACCTTGCCAAGTGTTTTTTCCAGGGCGTCCATATATTTGGCATGGCTACACTCACCAATTTTCAGCAGGCTTCAAGCCTTTCCTCGCATCGTCCTCTCAAACCACAGAGCCTGGAATATCTCTACTTCTGCTTATATAATACTCCCAAATTGGCTTTCACATTTTCTGTGAACCACACACAAAACCTTTGCCTTAAAGCAAAACACCCTTCTCAAGCAACAAGGAACCATAACAGGCACTGGGATTACAAGAGCAGATTCCCACTGCTCAGCAAAGGGCAGCCCCACACCACATCATCCACTGTGCACAGGGCTTGAAGAGGTGTGTGAGAGGAAGCAGCTTTTCCCAAAACACCTGCTGCTCCCCCAAACTCCCCCGCCTCAACCTCAGCATGCATATAAATTGTTGCAACTATGTCAGAAAACCAGGAAAGCATCACGGAAAGCCTTCCCCTGTAACCATAGCTGTATGTAACGTTTGCAAGTGTAAAGCGCTTATGTTTGTGCAACAGCATTTCCGTACACTGTGTTCCACCTGGACCACGGGAAGAGGAGTTCACTGTGACCCTGTCACAGCATCATATTTAGGCACAATCACACTCTGCTGCCACGAAGGAGGTGAGGGAGGGAGCGAGGAGCTGAAAACTCTCATTTAGTGCCAGCTGAAGCAGTAAGTGACAAAATTCAGGTTTCCACCCACTTTCTTCTAAATTTGACATTTTGCAGCTATCATTTTCCACAAATCTGAGGAAAACGTACTTTTAGGAATAGCAGCATGACTCTAGTCCATAAAACTCTTAGAATTCAAGTCACTTTATTGATAAATGTGCCAAACAGCAATGCAGGCAGTTAAGAGAAAACATCGGTAAGAGCACCATAGAGGTCAGTGCAACAGGACTGCAGGAGGAACAACACAGTGACTGCCAGGTTGTCAACAAAAATGCTCAGATGTATCTCAAAGTCTTTGTTCAAAGGTGAATCTGTTATCACTCAAAAAAATATGTGGTGAACTCCGTTTCAGTGAGGGATATATACACCTCTATTTAATTTCCCCTTAAGCAGAGATAAAGAATGCTTTTATTAGCTCAACTGTCTCTCTAGTACAGCTACTACCTGGCACATGGCAAAGCAAATGGAGGAGACAGCAAACTAGGCTGGGAACTTATCTGCCATTTGTCAGTTTTGTAATACTCATGGATGGTTTTTGAATAGATAATATTCAGTGGCAGAAACACAGGTAGTTAATGAAACTAATAAATATTCTGCACAGGTGGAGTGACCTGGCATCAGGTGGTGTGTGGGGTTTGAGGCTAAGACATGCTCCACAGCCCAAGGATCCTTGCAGAGCTGTGAGGAGGTGTCCCCCAGTCTCCCAATGAACTGTGAAACAGCTCAGTGCTCCATGGAAGGAAGCATGGCCCAGGGACTGACCGTACAGCAGATCATTTAGGCCAGGGTAGAGGGATCTAGACAACATTTCACTATTGTGGTTAATTACTCTGTGCAAAGTGCAACAGCCTAATCATGATAAATAGGGAAAAAGCCATCTCAAAATGTTCAACGATCTGGCAACTGAAGGAACATTCATATCCCATAAGAAAGCAAGGAAAGATGTATCCAAATCTACTAGATGAAGAGTTGCATATTGTTTCCCCATCATTTTGTGTATCCTTCAAAGGAAAATTTTCCATCACATCTGTTCCACTAATTTAAGTTAAATTTAAAGAATATTGGAGTCAGCTCAAAACTGCATTTCTCAATTATAAAATTATTTTCCACAAAAAAAATAATACAAACAGGAAGTCAAAGGGAGAGGAAATGTGCAATCCCAAACTGCACCTCCTGGAAACAGATGGAGCTGAAGATGACTTCAAGAAGAATCAGACTTTTCTGCTCCTGGGGACCTCAGCAAAGTAGAGGTATTGTAGCAGTATCCTACTTCTGCTTCACATGGCTGCAAAAGTTTGTGGTCTCTTTGCTCTGCTGCAGCTCCAGTTTCAAAGGTGGGTGATACTAGACACATTTGCCAGGGCTCCATCAATACACCACACCTAATGGTTGTGGGAAACACTTCCCATCCTTGCCAGAAGCAGTTTTGTGAAGGTGTAGGTTGGTGTTTTGTCCTCCACTTGGCATTTATCCTGCCTCAAATGCACTAAGATGCTTTTTTAAAGATAAATATGTTTTCTCAGTCAAAAAAAACAAAACATAGTCAGAGTTTGTTGCAAGATTATAGAGGT
The DNA here is from genome assembly GCF_030490865.1 of Poecile atricapillus. NCBI lineage: Eukaryota > Metazoa > Chordata > Aves > Passeriformes > Paridae > Poecile > Poecile atricapillus. Next base: position 64,257,429 of record NC_081249.1, on the reverse strand, counting down.
TGCCAAGACAAAGCCTTACCAAGATCGCAAGATTTGTGTACAAGAAATCACAATTTGCTGTTTGGCTACATACTACCCTATGTTGCAGGGTCCCAATGTATCTGGGGCCTCCAGATGTTCTGAAAATAAAATAGCGTACTTAAAATAGAAATATGTTTCAATAAAGGTACCGGTGTTACTAATTATATTGCTATTCTATCAATACTCCAACTGATTATCAGTACCATTAATTATGAAAGTAAAATAATAAGCCAAACTGAACTAAAATGTTTAAATTTTTAAAATGTAGATTCCTGAAATCTCTTGCATTTTAAGCAGTTTGCTGAACAAATGGATGTTGGCCTGTGAAGAAGCAGTTCATTTGCTAGCAAGTCATCAGAAAGGCTGACAAAAGTCAATACACCAAGCATTATTGCATTTGTAATAGTTACAAAGGACAGTATCTAGATAAACAGCTTTTAGGCCTATCCTTACAGTACCTTTTCTTCTGAAAAACAGATAAAAACTGTCTCCTTCCACAGCTAAAAGTAGGTTCTTTCTAAGGTTTAAAAAATGTAGTATTGACCGAGACAGTCCAAATCTAAGTTAAAGCCAACACTGAGAGGGGCCCAGTTTTTAGGAAGTTCTAAGTCTGGTTCATATAGACGTTTCACATAAGAGGGAGGTGCTCTCTGAGCCTCCTGTGTCCAGAAGACTTCCCTAGTCCTGCCAGTGGTGACATGCAGGTTGAACTGATGTAACAGGCAACCCTCCCCATGACCTACACCACAAGGATGATTTCTGGCTTGCTTTTGGCTCTCAGCCATCAGCCCTCAGGCCTGGCTCAAGAGCTGTCTGTGTTGTGGAGGTCCCTGAATAGGAGAGGGCTGCTCTCAGGGGTGACCTTGCATGGCAGGAACCTGTGTCCCCTGAGTCCCTCACCTATCTGTCACTGCAGAAATGAACTCTGTGATGTGAAGACCTGCTCAGACTTTCCCATCACTTGCAGCTCCAATGCTCACTTCAGTCTCTATCAGTCTTCTGTTTTTGTTGTTGCTGTTTCTTTGGAGGAGAGTGGGAGAAGTCAACACTCATGTATGAGAACAGAACTCACTTTATATTACATCAGTAGCCTATTGACATGGAACAGCACAGAAAGCTTTCTTTCTGATAAATAAAAATGATTAGTTTAACTGATGGTTGTATATTCATCATTCTTGATACCCAGCAAACATTCTGGTTGTCAAGCAGGTAATATCTGACACATCTGCCCTGTTGTTTGTCTCTCAGGCTACACTAATTCAAGCATCTCATCCTTGTCTTCATTCTTTTCCCACCCCCCCTCAAAAGGTCTGATTGATAGTATGGCTATATTTCCATATTTATAATATGTTTGTTGTTTTTTTTAATTCCAACAGTACTAGTCTAATAGTGGACTTCTGAAAACTTATAAAACCCACAGCTTACACTTAGAACCATTGTTAATTCCAACCATTTGCTACCTGTTAATATAATAAACACATGCTTAGGGTTATATTCAGACTACCTAAAATAGCCTTAACACTCCAGCTTTGGAGCCAAAGCTCAGGGAGACAGGAGCAGTTTGGCTTGGCTCCCTGCAGAGCCTTTGGAGACAAATAGTCACAGTGTCCACATTAGGCACTGTATAAGTACTGGTTAGAAAACACAGCCCCTATATCTCTGTTGGCTGGACAAAAAAGACAGCTCTGTAGCCCTGCAGAACCACTGGCTTTTTCAGCTCTCCTTTCCCTTGAATTTAGGATTTGTATGTAAGCAAAACTCATGTGAGGCTCTCTAAAAGGCAAACAGGGTACTGCTTGAAGAGTCCCATTCAAAGAGAGTAGAATTTTAGCCAAGTTTCTATCTAGAGTCATTAAAGCCTGTCAGGCACTTATAAAACCTTTTCAGAGCAATTTAGAGAATTTACTCAAGGTAACATGTGCCATCTTGCTATATTATTGGCATAGATTCAGAAGTCAAACAGTTCTTATGTGATCATGACAATTTCTGATTAATTAAACTATGTTCTTTACATCCAAAAGTACATGAAACCTGACTCCAATCCTGGCTTTCAGCTTTTGCAATCAACAAGTAAAAAACTGTGGTTCTTCACTCTTCCACCAAGATTTAATGAATTTCCTTTTGGAACTGTTAAAAACGAAAAGTAACTGAAATATCAACCTTATAATAAGATTGGTTTACATACTCATTGCTTCAGCAAAAACTGGAAGGAACACAAGCAAAAATAGAGAAGATTTTCAGCGCTGGATCTTACTTGCAGTTGGATTTCAGACTCTCAAAACTGAGGCAATGCCACATGCTTTGTCCTGGAATCATTGTTTTTCACAGTTCTCCCCTCAAAATTGCCACAAGGTGTAACATTACCCCAACCTAAACATGGAAAGGAAGAGACAGAGGAGAGCACTGACACCTTTGGGTGATGAGAGAACAACCAGTAGCATCAGTTCAAAAGCAGCAGGGTAGACAGGAATAGAGAAGGCTGTAGAGCCAAGAGACCATAGATGGTCCCCACTGCTCTCCACAGACAGGAGGCTTTGGGTAGCAGTGCAGAAGGAAAAGCACAGTAATTGGCAGAGCTTTTCCATTTCTTAAGTAGCAGCTCTTATGCTATGTGATGCTTCACTGACCACGCAGCTCCTGCCTCTGACATGGGTGATTTCTGCAAGTAGAAAATATGCAGATGTGCACCACTTTGGCTGGGCTTATGTCAAGCAGCTGTTCTGCACAAACCCTACACTACACCAGGACCCTGGCCCTTGCTTACAGCTTACCCACATGGGTTCAGATCCCAAGGAAATCAGGGAGTCTGAGTAGAATTGGAACCCACGTATGATGGAAAACCTTACCCTCTCAAGTGAAGGGGAGGATGGATTTTTTTTTTTAATTCACTTCTTATTTTCTCCACTGTAAACATTGTTTACATTGCCATTTGTTTACAATGCCATTGTCATTTCCTTTACAAGGTTCTATCAAAAGTTCCCATGTCTTAATAACAGGACAAGATCAAGAGACAGTGATTGAAAGTGTGTAGCAAAATAGGAAGGACAACTGGGAATGAGAGAAATACAAAAAACCCTGAGTCTGAAGAAAGAGATGGGGAATGTTCCTCACATCCCATGATTGACATGAGAGAGATGGCTGAGGGAAAGGCAATGGACAGCCTGACAAAGAGCTATGTTGTACGTGAGAACGGGGCAGATTCAGACTGTGCGAAACTTTGACATTAAACAAGCTACCCCAGAAAGAGTTTGGCACATGGAGCTAATCTGGAGAGATGACCAGGGACACAAGAGAATATAGGGAATGGCAAAAGAGAAGAACTCCTCAGCAAAGAGAAACAGATGACAAAATGAAAGTCAGCGCCAAGTGGGAATCATAGAATCATAGACTGATTTGGGTTGGAATGGACTTTAAAATAATCTATTTCCAACCCCTCTGCCATGAACAGGGACACCTTCCACTAGACCAGGTTGGTTGCAGTCAAAACCAACTGGGGAATTTGCATTGGGAGGTCATTAGAGCATCTGCTGAATGAGGAAGAGGGAATTTGACACAGGAGAGCTTACAATGAGGAAAGGAAGCTGGCCGGTCATGGAGAAAAAGATTGGAACAAGCAGCCAGATTTGGCACAGGATGAGGCAGAAGGATGTGTTGATTCTGTACACTGAAGTAACTAAGCCATTCATCAGGAAGTTAAAGACTGTGCCAGGAAATAGGCATAGAAAATTATTATTATATTAAAAATCCAGAAGGAGCCTTCACACTTGGCCTAATTTGGGAGAGCTGAATTTTGCAGCCTTGGAGTTCTTGTAACATGCTTGGTACATGTATATGTTTGTACTTTGAAGCACAGGAGGAGCTCAGTCTATTCCGTGCCAGAAGCCAAGAGTGCAAAACCAGGGCTTTTCTTCTTTGTGATTTACAGCTTTTGAGTCTTCAGCTGGAAAAGTTCATTGGCCTGTCTTGCTTGTGTTCCACATTACAGTACCTAATCTCACATCTGATCTGTTGTCAGACAAGGTTCATCAGAGCTGTCTCATCTCCATTACCTGCCCCTCATCCCAGTTTTTCAAGCTTACTAATCCACCAGTTTCTCATTTCTGTGGGAGGAGACCTTGCATCACCTCTACAGGACTGACTTATTTTTACCTACATTGAATTTCATTGTGCTGCATTTTCCACATATTTTAAACATTGATATATCTCTTACTTACTGTTTTTCTTTACTCAGTGGGACTCGGATAATCACTTTAACTTCCCTGGGACATGTCACCATCACTCATGAGTCACCATTCAGCAGAGTCCTTCACAGGCCACTCCTTGGGGGTGCAGCTCTGGGAGGCCACCAGGTAGCCAGGTGCTACTGAAGTGGCAGGGGAACAGACCTGACAGCAGTACTAAGAGGAGGGCTACAGCACATAGAGCCCCAGCTTTCAGTCCTGCCTTCACAAGCAAGACCAAGCTTCTTGTCCAGTGCCCAGTGGTACGCAGACACATCCCAGCCTGAGCAGAGCACTTTCCCTAGGGCTCCAAGAAATTCCACCTAGATTAGGAGTTTCCAATAAGACTCATTGTTATCAAAAAACTCATGGCATAACAGCCTTTTCCTCTCTCTTGCCTGTTCTTGTGGGAGACCTCTTCTTACCCTTCTTCAAAATCCAGCTCCCCAAGCCAAGATCCCCAGCCCATATGGAATAGGATTTCTGCTTCTCTTATTTCCCAAACTCCATACTGCTTTTGACACAGCCTTAGTGCTTAAATTTCTGCTTTCCAGCTCTTCCTACAATTACTTCCCAGATGAAGCACTCACTGCTGACCTCTCTCATAGCCTCTTTCACTCACTCTCTGAGCCCACCCCTCTCCACATCTTCATCTGAAAACATTGACTCCAACATTCTCTAAATTCCTCACTGAAGTGCTCCAGGGATGGCCATAGAACAGATATCAGAGCCAAACTCACCGTGTTACACAAGACCAAGTTATCACCTGTGAGTTGATCCTTGCTCAGCCATAATAGCTCCTTTGCTCACCCACATCATTGCTGCACAAGAATTTCTTCTCTATCACTACCTTAGCGTTCTTTAAGTCCATCTAGTCCTAGGAGACTAGGCAGGAGCAGCTGATACCTTTCAGCCATCTCAAAACTAAGACATATGGAGAGAATTGCTGATGAATTTTGAGATGTATTATGTGACAGGTGCCTTTGGCTCTGGTTATCTGAAATGAGGGGGAAGAGGTGAAAAGGGTCTCAGATGGAGAGCTTTCTCGTGGAGGTTTAAATATGCCTCGCCATGAATCATTCTTGTCTATGCTGACCACAGAGCATCACATCTGTTGTTTTTATGGTCAAGAAAAATTAAAAAAGAAAATGACTAATACATCCTTATATAGACAAGCCACTTGAGTCAAGCCTAAAGCAGAGTCTGCTAATTGAACAAAACCATGGCTCATAATAGCATCTTAACATTTCTCCTGCTTGCTGTTTGTCTTTTGGTTAGTTACTGAAGGGTGTTAACCTAGAAGTGGTCACCATGAGGGTTTGAAGTTACAGTAACACCCCATTAAGCAGTACATGGCAAATTTACTTCACACCTGGCTTCTCAGTGGTAGCATTTCACACTCTCAAGGCTGCCAGCCAAGCCAAACAGCAGCACAGGCATCCATGCAGTGACTGGCAGTTTTATAGCCAGGAAAGCAGGCAACATTGTTCCATCTCTTGAAAAAAGCATAGGGGGTTTCAGGCACAGACTGTGAATCAATCACATCCATATCTGCAGCTCAGATGTGCCTTCTCTGTCAGTATATACATGTGTGCTCCAGGTGGGAAAAACTACCCAGTGCATGTGACAGGAACAGCATTCACACACACTGCCTGAAGCTCAGCACATAGAATCATATCCCAGTGGGGATAAAAACATATGATAACAGCACACAAGACACTGGAACTGTGGATATAGATCAAGCATTGGCTTGTAGAAGTGAACCTCACCTTCCTTTGCTGTCATCTCACAGCTGCAGCCTGTGAGGTTTCAGTGTGCTCTGGGTAATACTTCTGTGCTCTCCAGAGCAACCTTCATGGCTGGCTCTGTAGCTTTCAGTCCTCTTTGCCCTTATTCCCTACTGATACACTTAACAGATTACACCACTGTGGCCTCAAATCTCCTCTGCTACCATTAGACTAGTAAAAATACCGCAACTGGAAAAAAATATTTCTATATTCCTGTAGTTCCCCAGTCTCAGTTCCCAAACATCTTCTGAAATTATGCCAGCTGTTTTACATAGGTGCTATTTATGTTTTTATTTATGTATGAAAATGTATTTAACCTACAGGGTGGGGTTTGTTTCTTGTCCACCGAACAGTGCTGTCTTCAAACATGCAAATTTGATCTGTTTGCAGCATCCAAAATAGAAACATTGCACTAACAGTAATTAGATCAAAGTTTAAAAGGATCAGATCCTCATTAAGGCTTTTCCTCAAAGACTTTACAAGCTTAGAGCTTGAATCTAATCTTCAGTGTCAGCTGAAAGGGAAGCCAGGGGGGTTGATAGAGGGGAACAACAGCCATATCTGGCATTGGTTGCTGTCGGTGAAAAGAAACAAGGGGTTAGTGCTGCAACTACTTAAATCCATAAGATCTCTGAGGGACAGCCACATCCTGGAGGCTCTCCTAAGAATCCCTGCTTTCAACAAGACTTCGGTGTATTGTAAAGAAAAGAGCTGAAGTGTTGAGTGCCCTGACTTTCTCACCCTTCCTCCGCCCCCAAAGCAGATGTCACTTCAGGCAGCCACATTGAGTATGTGGAACATCTTTGGAGAAAAAAATTAAAAATGAGAGTGTCAAACCAGCCAGATTTACTCTGGCCTGTCTGAATTCGGTCCTCCCAGAGCTTCATTCTCTCTTTTCTTTACTCTCTGTTTAATTTTGATTGTTTCTTCCCTTCTTCCTGCCATACTGATGCCCCTTCCTCCACACTGTCTCTAAATAGCAAAAACAAGTCAAAAAAACCCTGGTGAATTTACAGTGGTTCTATCATCCATGTTTTACAGATAGGAAAGTGAGGGGCAGAAATATTAGGTACCTGACAAAATCCGTTTTAAGAACTGTGTGTGTCAGGGCACAGACCCAAGCTACAAAACCACCTTTCCTATCACTATCCATTCATTCACACACAACAACTCACACAATGTGTTTCTTGTTTACTGTCCTTGCAACCAGCTTTATTTTCTGTTGAAATCTACAGTTTCATTACCCCTCTGCTCCTTAATGTTCTTATTTACTTCTTGATCTTTTGCTACCGTCCTCACTTCCATAGGTCTTTATTGGTACCCCAAAACATCCCCGTAGCAGGGTTCAGTAGATTGTGTCAAAGCTTCACATACCCCAGGAAAGCATTAAATTTAAAAAGTATGAAAAGCAGCAAGAGTTTAATAGACAATATCAGATTTATTTCAAACTACAGGGATGAGTTTAAGATACGACTGAATCCTAGAGCCTGGGATTTAATATGGAAGATGAGATGGAAGAAGTAATCCAATTGATCTAAGTCTTAAATATGGCCTAGGTCTGGTTGTAAATTAAAAGTAATAATTATGCATTACCTGTAAAAGCATTTGATTTCTTTTTAATGGCCTTTGCAAATTGCATTACTATACCATTTGTTTACAAAAGTAACAGACTAAAAAAGTCTATTACCTCTTTACTCTTCTTATCGCATTGATTGCAACAAGTTGTACAGGACATAAAAGTGAGTGGAAATACATCCACGTTTGACAATGATGAACTTCAAATTTCCGTCACATAAGAAGAATACGTTTCCTCTTTTAAAAAACAAGATCTTTCTGGTCTAAATCTTACAGTTTTAAGAATTGCATTTGTAACAGATGAATGATGTAAAAATGCTGGTACACAAATGAACAGATTATAAAGATTCATGAAGCAAACTGCAGTCTGTAGCCAGAGGAAGCTGGTCTACTATGAAGCCAGGATCAGAACACTAGGCTCATGAGCTACTGAGTGATACTACCCATTGTCTTACCTCTTGACACTCCTCAAATAAAAACGAAAATCTAAAATATATTTTCAGTGTTGCAACAGTGCTTCTTTTGCATTACATTTCACTTCCATTTATTAAGATGGATTATCCACTTCATGCTAAACCCTGACATCCATTTAGTCACTAATTAGCTAAATTCCCATCAGACCTGCTGCTACACAGTTCTGAGATTTGTGTAATCAGTTAGGCCTGGCCTAATCAAAGTGGTTTCATTGTACAATCAGACCTCAGAGATATAAAAGTACATGAAAGGATAAGAAACAAAAAACAGAGTGCTACCTCATATTGATTTCAGTGAGTCAATGGGAGGTCTGAATAAAGACTGGGTAAGAGCCAAGGAGAGAACCTTATAAAACATTTCTCTAAAGTGTTGGTGGCCCTCTTTTTATTTACTGGAATAGCATTTCTATAAGCTGACAACATCATCTGTATTGTGCTAATTTAAGTGCCTCCAACTTGAAGAGAAGCAACAAATAAAGAGATTAAGTATTCTGTACAGAAGACTGAGGATCTTATATGTCAAAGCGAAAGAAACACAATGAAGAATTCTCTTTGTTCAGTGGTCTTCATAATGGAAAGGGAGGGAAAAAAGAGCAGACTATTGAGACTTCACCCCTCACCCCTTTTTCCCTCTCTTAACAGCCCCCTGAGGATCAAGAATATCATGTGCTGGAAGGAACTCACAAAGATCATTGAAGTCCATCTCCTGGCTCTGCACAGGACCATCCCCAAGAGTCACACTATGTGTCTGAGAGCGTTGTCCAAACATTTGAACTCTGTTAGGGTCAGTGCTGAGATCACTTCTCTATGGAGTCCCTTCCTGCTCCCAACAACTCTCTGGGTGTAAAACCTTTTCCTGATATCACACTTGAGCTCCCCTTGACACAACTTCAGACCATTGCTGAAGGTCCTGTTACTAGTCACTGTCACAAAGAAGGGATCAGTGCCTGCTCCTCCTCTTCCTCTCATGAAGAGGCTGTAACTGCAATGCGGTTTCCCCTCAGTCTCCTCCAGGCTGAACAGACCAGGTGACCTCAGCTGTTCCTCATAATTGTTTCTTCTCAAGGACCTTCACCATCTTCATTGCTCTTCTTTGGACACTCTATAGTAGCTTAATATCTCTCTTATACTGTGGTGCACAAAACTGCACTCAAGGAGAGGCTGCCCAAGCTCAGAGCAGAGGGGACAATCCCCTCCCTTGCCTGGCTGGCCATGCTGTGCCTGATGCCCCCCAGGACAGGTTTGGCCCTCCTGGCTGCCGGGGCACTGCTGCCTCATGTTCAGTTTGCCATCAACCAGAACCCCCAGGTCCCTTTCCTCAGTGCTTTTCTCCAGCCTCTCACTCCTCAGTCTGTCATACATCCAGGTGCAGAATCCAGCACTTTTCCCATTAAAATTGATATGGTTGGTGATTGCCCAGCCCTCTAAATTGTCAGAGTCTCTTTGCAGAGCCTTTCTGTCTTTGAGGAAGTCAACAGCTCCTCCCAGTTTATTTGCATTAGTATTAGCTGAGCCTTGGGGAGCCAGAGGCAAGCACAGTGTAGATGCTGCATCCAGACCATGTACAAGCCCAATCTCCCACCTTTCTGTGGGATCTGGGGCCAGGCTCACATAGTGATTTGCCAGGATCACTGCAGCAGGAGAAGGCAGTCTGTATAGGCACTGCTGATTGCTGTGCTCAGACAAAGGTAGAAAGTTTGGAGAAGGGGTTAGGGAGGCAAAGGAGAGGTTATGTCTCTGGGAAGATGGGGTCAGAGGCAGCTAAGAGAAAGGAAGACAAATTATTGAAATTTAAATAATTATCCCATTAAACTATTAGTGAATTTAAATAAATTTGGCTTGTTTCTTTTTTACAATTGAAAGCTATGGAGAGGAAAAAGGAAAAACTGACTGAGAATTGCTGTCCTGGTTTACAGGTATGCCATTATGCCTGCTGAGTGAAACCAAAAGTAATAGGAGTACCACCTTATTCAAGATTAAAACTTCACCTGCTAAGTGAAACAGGTGTCCTGTTCACACAGGCCAGCCAGGGCTCTGGGCCTAGATCCAAACAATAACAGAAATATTAACTTAATTTTTGTTTCTACTTCTTATTTCACTTTGAAATTATAAACAGAGGTTTATACCTTTAGTTTGGTCATTAATCTGACCCCTTTAAATTAGACCTTTTAAATTAAAAAAATCTGATATTTATACAAAAAAAAAAAAAAGAATGCAGTGATATGAAAAAGAATAAAGAATCTAGGCAGTGAGACACTGTAATCTCAGAAATGCTAAAAGAGAGATTTTTGTTCATGGTAATGAGACCATTCTGCTATCTCAAGTAGGATCAGGTACTTTGTTCAAATCTTTTCTGCTTGTCAAAAAAAAAAGTCAACAGCAGTAAGGATGAAAGAGGTAGAGACGTCGCATAGGCCAGTATCTGCTTTCTAACACAAGCAATGGCTCATCTGGACTTCCATCAGACTCCTAAGGAATGTCTTAGCTCAGGCTGCGGCTGCAAGTGAGCAAACACTGTTCCCAGCATAAATATATCATACAGTCAGAATGCAAAAGAAACTTTTCTGCATGTCAAAACACATTTAGTAACAAATAGAGACATACAGGTATCATGGACTACCTTGCATTAACCATGCAGATTGCCTCAGTGAGCATGTGAAGATATTTGAAAGAAGTCAGATTTTGCCTTTCTCTCCTCATGAAGTTTTGCCATCTTACTCTTCCAGCCAGAGACATTGAATTTCATCCCTATTCTGGTTTGGTTGGGTGCAGCCACCCTGTCACCCACACATCTGTTCAGCTTTCTACTGCTGTGGCCTTCACACAAAACAAACAACAGCATCAGCTACCTAGAATTAAAAACTGAACAAAATCTCCTCCTGAACTGTGAAGACACATATATTACACACACAACACAAACTGCAGTGTTTACCAGATGACTGTCCTTTGCTTTGTCTTGTCTTTACATTATTTACACTCTTATGTCCCAACCCTGATGCCAGATTACTTCAACTGCCACATAAACAGTCTCTGCTCTATTATTTCAAGATCATACTTTGGTGCCCTTAAGTTGTCAGAGCCTGCTGGGATGCAATAAAATGTTTTCTTTCTTTCACATATTTTGAATAAGGGGATTCTATTTAGGAAGTTGTGAGATAAATTTCTGTCTTCACCATGCTCTTTCTTAAATTATGGGTCTAAGGCCCTGGAACTCAAAGCCCTCTTTATCTGTAAGGTCTGGGTAAGAGGTGAAGGGCAGGTATCCCTGAGTAACTGAAATATACTTCAACAGACTATCTCTGAACACATTCTCCAATTAAATATCTCTCCCTTAAGCCCTATAAATAAAATCTCTAGACAGTAACTGGGCTTTCTCTAGTTGATTTTTTTGTTGGTTTTTTCTAGTTGGTTTTTTTGATTGCTTTTTCTGGGATGAGGGTCCTCCACATTCACACCTAACTTCCTAGGTCTGTATCTTTTTAGTCGTTTCTCAAATGATTCAGATTTTTTTTTAATGAAGCATTATATGCAAAGTGTGCTTTTTTTATTCTATTTTAATCTTCTTCTTTCAATCCTTACACAAACAAAATATAGGTTCCAATTCCCTGGTCGTAATTTCTTGTTGATTGATTCATTGTTCAGCTATAAGCTCTGTGATCGAAATGCTTAGAAGGCTTCCAGGAGGTCATCTACTAGTGCCCAAAGGCAGAATTGACTATACATCAACTGTTCTTGGCAGCTGCTCGTCTAACAGGTTCTTAAAAACCTCCAGTGATGGAGATTTCATCATTTCCCTAGGCAACCTGTGCCAGAACATAACTACCCTTATCATTAGAAAGTTTTTCTTCCCAGAAAGTAGGATCATCTACTGGAAGACATATCAGTCACTGAGAAATGCTTTGAGATAACGCTATGCTGTCATCCAAATCCACCAGGTGCTTACTCAGGCTTAACATTTGGTAAGGAATATGCCATCCTTGAAAGATACAGAAATGTTTTTGAGCCACTCCCAAGACAATAACTGATAGCAACCGATTCAGATTCAATTAGCCATTGGCTCCTTAGTGGCAATAAATATCTCAGTGGCTGCTCCTGGATATCTTCCACACAATGAATAAGAATGAACTCGGAACTACACTGCTCCAAAATATTTAATTCTTAAAGAATAGACATTAAGGAAAAAAAAAAAAAATTGCTTGGATCAAATACTGAAAGCATCCAGCCTGTGATGAGATCCAGATGGCATTGTGAAAGATCAGATTAGGCTGGATTAGGCCAAATATATATTCCAAATTGTTTTGCCAATGAGCAAAAAGAAGATGCTTCCAAGAAGGCCTACTGAGTTTGCAGTTTAAACTGGCACTCCCTGCAAGATAATCAAACCACTTTAGTGACAGGAAACCTTGTGAATGTGTGCTTATTTCATGCATGGCTGTTCTAAAGCAAAAAAAAAAAAGAGAGCAGTTGTTTAATGACACAAGAGAAAGGGCATTTTCAATGGTGTTCAGGCTAGCAGCTCTTATTTGCCCTCCACATTTCAAGAGGGAAAATGGAGGCCAGGAGAAACCTATCCATTTTGGCTAGTTCAATTCATGCCTGAGATTCTTGACTTTAAAAAGAAGGAGATAGAGATGAATCTTATTTCTTCATTAAATTTTTTAAGAAAAATATTGAAGCTCTTCTCCCGCTTGATTGAAAAAAAGCTTTCCATGGTAACCAGATAATGAGAGTTAAAAAAGAAAAAGAAATACAAAAAAAGCCAAGCAGAAACTCGAAGCCGCAATCACAAACCCTCCATTAAAATTTTATTCTATTCAGTTCCTATCATTCACTTGGTCCCCATCCAAATGATGGCTGAGCCACCTCTTTTTTTACTTCCATTATCTGGCAAGAATATCTGCAAGCTCTGTGCTTGTGTGGAGACTCAAACACGTGCAGAGGCTATGATGTAAAAGAAAATCCTACAACCCCTAGAATGAACCAGATGGCACGTGAAACACTACAGATGTGAGAGCAGATGAACACTGGAGTGGTTTTCAGTGGTCCCATTCTGGACTTCCAGGGGGCTTGTGCCTGTATTCACCCCCTCTGACTCAGGCATGTAACTGAAGAGCCCCTTCACCCTTGGTCACCTCATTAGTCAGTGGAAGGAGACAAATATTTCCAGTCCACTCAGGCCCTGTGTTGCTCTCAGAGATCTCATTCTTCCACCATTGCTGATGGCGTAAATTCGGAGCATCCAGATTCCTATGTTAGATATTTCCTTTAAGAAATTAGATAAGAATATAAGCAGAGTTTACAGGTTATGGAATGACAACAGGGCATCTTACCCAGGCAAATTCATGCCTTGTGCAATGTGTGCGGGCATCTCAGGGACATCTCAGGGACATCTCAGGGAACCTATGAAAGAGCAGGATGGCCTGTAAGTTTTTCTCAGAAATAACCTCTGAGGAAGCTTAGAGCTTGACCCCAGAGTGCAGAAAGGGGTTTTCGTCCCTTTTAGATTCTCCATGACATGGACAAGAGCAGAATCCTGTCTCCTCTAGACTCAGTTAAAAAAAGGCAATTCAAGAAACCAGAGTACTCCCTATGGACACCAGAACCCCATGGCAAGCCCTCCTCCAGTCTGAGGGCGTTTCAGACCACTTCACCTACAGGACAGCGGTAACCAGAAAGGCATGTAGCATCCAGAGGAACTCTGTCTGGGTCATTTTGTTCCCATCTTGGCAGGCAAGTGATCAGTTCATTTCTGTAGCTGTGATTAGAATATATCAACAGTGTAGGTCCTAGGGCAAAATCGAATATTCTGAGCTGAAGGTCTCCTTTATGGTTCTCTTTGTGTTTGTGCACATAGACATGTCTGCATGTGACTTTCCCTTTGGATTCCTCACCAAGAACCACAGGCCTAAATAGCTGAAATCAAGACTGTCTCAAAATAATGCATCCCAGGTTTTAAATCAAACCTCTCATTTTCTGGCAGTAGGAACTTAGTCAGTATATTGTTAGTGTTCACACATTGCAGACACGATCATTTAAAAAGGCTTAGGGTTGTCTGTAGCCCAGACTCCCTGTTAGACCCCTTCATTTTGCAGCACTGAGGCTGTGTCCTGGAAAGGCTGTGGCAGCACCCCCTAATCCTTTAAACTCAAGCCTTCCAGACTCCCAGTTACAAGCAGGGTCGATTATGGTTCAGCCTGTGGTTTTTCAGTTGCATGTTAGGCTACCACTTTTCACTGTCCCCAGCCCGAGGGTGATATTTTTGGCTGCAGCGTCTCTGGTGTTTACTTCACAGAGGGGCTGCCAGAAGGGCAGCTGCCCTCCTGCCCTGGGGCAGTGTGGACTGGGAGGAAGCAGGAGATCCACTCTCTCCTGCAGCCCTGAAGGAGCTGCCCCTGCCTTGGTGGGGAGCAAGCACCTGACTGAGCCAAAGGGCTTTCCCTGCTCAGGCTCCTAGGTCTGGGAGCACCTTACCTGTCATCTCCAGCCTTCATCCCACAACAGTCACCTCTCCAAAGTATACAAAGGCCTAGAAACAAGATGTGAATATAGAGAAAGCAGAGTGTCCGCACCTCTCCACAGATACAGCCCAAACTATTAAGTCTGTAAGAAGTAAAAAAAAAAAAAAAAGAATTCTTTAATCTTAGTTTGGGCATGACTAGTAACTATGTGTTGTATTACCAATCTGTACAGTGTCATGAGATTCAGTTTCTCAGTGATGAACAGAACTAGCAATTATGCTTCGACAGGCATAATTTTATTGTTCGAAAAATCTAGCTAAATATAATATAACTAATCAATTGTTATAGCTATCAATTGGTCTGTTTTCCATGGAACAGTAAAAATTGCTCTGGCATTGTCTGGCAAAAAAAGAAAAAGAAATTACTCAAGTAGTCTGTCTCTTTTTTCCCTTCCCACCATGAGGACATGCACAGCCATGCATTATCCTAATATGGGCTAGTTAATAACTCAATTTAGAAAGAGTAAGTATGCACACTTTCATGTTGTGCCCTGATTACTTGCAAATGATAAAAATTAATCTGATCAGGCAGAAACTTTGGAGGGTTCAAAGTGGCAAAAAAAGTCCTAATTTCCCGAAAGGGTATGTTGAACATTTAACATTAAATTATTTTCCCAAATTCTTGGTGAAAATCAGCCCAACTGCAAGTCTGACAGTTTGAGGTAGGTCAGAGCTCTTTGGTCCCCTATGGGTTAAAATATATCCAAATTATAAAAGGTACATCCAAAGGGAAGCCAGACAAGTGGGAACTCAAAGATTTATTCATGGGTCTGGTAACTCTCAGCTTCAAGATACCAAATATCCTGCAGGAACCAAAGCTGTACAAAGCAAAAATCCACTTCAGTATTCCATTCTCCCTTTGTTTCTCAATGAGGACAGGTTAGATAAACTTGCTCCATATACAACTGCTTTGCTGTTTGATGTCAGGTACCCCTGAATCAGGGATTCATATTAAGAATTCATTGCCATCGCAGTCTTGAGTCAAGCAAAACTGCAGGATAGATTTTCTTTACCATTACAATTACAAGTAGAGGTGGCTTTATCCTTCTGAAAAGGATCTACCAGCAATGAAACACAAAAAAACCCAAACCTCTTATGTGTCAGGATCTTCCACCATTCCCTGCTGAGAAGTTAGAAAGGACAGTAGGTTCCTGACAAAACGATATTCAAGCTAAGATTGGCTTTCAGGTAATATAAAAATTTTTATTCTTCAGTGATCAAACTGTTGATGTGATTGGCTGGAATTTGTGTGTTTCCAAAATAAATGGCTGACTACATGGGATGATCTAATGGGTGGAGGCTGGTATCCAGTCACAAAGCAGTATCCATTTTTAAATAAAATTATATACCTGTAATTGCACTTTGGCTCTTATTCACAATGGGCCAAACCACAATAATTCTCAATAAGACAGTCAACCATCAACTACTGAGCCCCAAACAACTCAGACTGAGTTTGCCCTAAAGGATTAAGGTCAGGAAATCACTTCTGCTAAGATGCGATATTATGAAAATGTTTCAAAATATGAGCACTGGGACATAAGGTCAGCTTTGGGGCAATCTGCCAAGCAGGCTTTGCTTTCAAAGCCTCACTTCCCACTCACCAAGCCAGGGAGGGTCTGATTTGGTGTAGATGTCACAATTTATGCAATATCACCCAACAGAATACCAAAAATGCCTGTCCCACACTGACGCAGCAGAACAGGGCTACAGGGATGTGGTCTGTGATGAAGAGGGATCACGCAAAAGCTCAGGTCACTGGTTCCCCTTTCATGGCCTTTCTTCTCCCAGGCAAACAAAGAGTGCACAAGCTGGCAACCACTCAGGATGTCCTGTAGCCCACAGACAGGGCAGTGCAGCAGATTTGGGAGCACCCTGTCACTACTGACCCCAAAGTGCACCTGTGGATATGGGACCAACAGCCCAAACACCAGAGACTTCTTTGTGAGCTCAGGGATGCTGATGCATGGGAATCATATCATCCTCCTTCCTTCTTTATGGGTTAAAACGCACTGTCCCCCTGCCTTTCCCGTGGTGGGAACCCTGCTCCCTCCAGACCCACATCACGAGAGGCATTTCTTAATCCTTTCTCATAGCCCTACTTCCTGCACCTCCCAGCCATGAGCTGTAATGTGTGAATGCCAACTTTGACATTTCTGGTTTGTTATGAATTTATGCTCCTCTCTTCTTGAACTTGAGCTCAAAACTCAGCTGATGGGAACAGCTGTCCTCTTTTTCCTTTTCAGTTACTTGCTGAGGGACTACCCTTCACATCTGACTCATCACCTCACAGGCAGACCCAGAAGTTAACCTCACAGGCAGACACAGGAGTTAACTCCCTTGTCACCCTGCTTTGAGGTTTCCTGCTTTGATACTGCAAAGAATGAAAAAGAAAAGGCAGAGGGGGGGAAGACCCTCTTGTTGTAACACCTGGTCACAATCTGATTGCATGAATAAAAAATCCTCTTTCTCTTGAGCTGAAGGTGATCAAGACTATTTCCCTGCAACTAAATAAGCATCCAGCCAGACTTAGTGGGGAATGAGGAGCTGCAGTTCAGTGTTTGTCATACAAGCTGCTATTGGCTTCAGCAGCTCTGGCTGCACACTGCAGGTGTGGGATGTACCGACCAGCCCACATTCACAATACTTTGGGATTATCCCTCCATGGCAGAGGGGATTTATCATACAGCACATGGCAGTGGATATCTTCCACTGTGGTCGCCTATAACAGTATCAGACTCATAGAATCATGGAGTATTTCAACTTGGAAAGGTCCCATAAGAATCCAACTCCTTGATTGTCACAGGACTACCTAAAGCTAAATCATATGACTAAAAGCATTTTCCAGATGGTCCTTGAACTCTTGACAGGCTTGGTGCCTTAATGACTTCCCTGGGGAGCCCTGCTCCAGGGATTTTTATTAATTTTCATACATTTCTTAAATGAAAATTTCTGAAGCAATGAGGATTTGGCTCTAGCTCAAGGCATAGTGCTATGGCACTACGAGAGGGCCCATGCTGCATACTCCTGAGTGACAAGAAGTGTGTGGGCACAGTTGAGGACACACAGCCCTCTGAGACCACAGAGTGACTGTGCAGGGCAAAGGCATGCACACCTGCTGCCCTCCTGGGGGACAACAGGAGCTGTTCCCAGGACTCTGCTGGGACTGTGTCCTGGACTCAGCTGACTGATAGATTTCAAAAGAGAGACAGGGAATGAATCAAGCTGAAGAGTCAATCATGGCTCCAGTGCCACATTTCTTTCCTGGCCTTTTCTCTTTAACATTATGGACATACCCTGTGGGGCCCAGGGCATGGAGTGCCATGTGGACACACAGCCTTTCTGGGAATATCCACAGTGGCCTGCCTGCCTACAAGGCTTTTGTCCCTGAGATACAGGAGCCAGCAAGGATGCAGGATCCATTTAAACCAAATGAGCTGATCCATGGCAGCTATGCACAAGTCTGTTTTCTGTCTACAGCAAATGCAAAGAGGGTCTGTCTAAACCATAGTAATAGGGGGCTAAGCTGTTCAGATTTCCTCCCATGTGCTAAGGGGTAGAAGCATGCACTCAGTCACTGTGCCCCAGCTGATACTCAATATATTTATTGTGATTCAATATGCTGATCATATGTCTGAGCCTCGAGAAATGATTAACATTTCTGGTTTGATTAAGTGAAGGTCCCTTTTGAAGCTGCAAATGATGCCGCTACAATCTATCAAGCAAATATGTATTTATGAATATTTAAAAATGCTAGTTATGCAAATGTGCACTTAGGGAATTTAAAAATACATGTAATTAATCTCTTTGGGGTTGCTGTGATCTGTTGAGTGAACACATACCCAAGGAGAATAATCAAGTCAATAAGCCAACAATGACTATTGCAGAAGGGTACTCAGTTGTATCTCTCTTCTCCACAGATGATGGTAACACACAGTGGTTCTAAAGTAGACTGTCATCTTGTTCTTCAGTCATTTCTCTCTTAGGTTGCAATAACTCAGGCTGGCTGACAAAGCAATCCCTGCCACAGCCACACTTAATCAGGGTGTTAAGACTCATAACAAAATCATTGCAAAAAAAAGAGAGTATGCAGAATCTTTTCTAGATTAAATGTTTGTGTTTACATCCTTCATTCCACCATTCACTGCAGACAAAGTCCTCAAAGATACTCAATTCTTATTTTTGTAATGTCTGACCCCACAGCACCCCACTCCATGGTGGAATACTCATTTCCAAGTGCATGCAATTCCCAGGGAGAATAAGTTATCTAAAGAAAGAGATCCTGGAAACCAGCCAGGCTGGGATTCACTTAAGCTAGCAAAAACACAAAGGAAAGAAATGGTACTTAAAGTATACAAGGGTTGTTTTCATCATCTAATAGCTCTGCTTCCATGCTTACACTGCATCCTCATCCTCTTGCACTCACACTGCATTTATATTTCTTCACATCTGGGATCTCTTTTGTAGAATTCAACAAGATAAAATATCAACACAGTAATAGCAGGACAGACATAGTTTAAAAGGCTGAATGGATCAGCAGCATGTGTCTCCTGGCCACTTAACATTCCCACTCTCTAGCTGCCCAGTTGCTCTCTCATGACTTCCTCTAAGCCTATCAGTCTATCCTTGTGGAGCAAACAAGTGGTTCTAGGAGTCACACATCATCTCCAGGCTATACCAGCATCAAGGACCATTGGAGAAATCTGGCATCTTTGAGATTTCTTTCCATTTTCTTAATTAGACTGAAATTTGATAAAGGATTTAAAATTTACTGGGGGCTTGGGTGGGGAAAAAGACAGAAAAACATGCAGAATATATTCTCATCAGACTTTCATCTAATCTTCTCAGAAGACAGTATTTTAGAAACTATATTTGCACATAAATCTCCGTGGTTACTTACCTGGTGACTAAGTAAGAATCTGGAGATTGTTCTACTTGATTTGTCGCCTCTTAAGCTTTCTTATATTCTGGGGTGTGCTTTTGGCTAGAGCTATTTCACTTCTTCCCTCATCCATGTCAACTGGTAATCGGCTTCATAATCTGCACAACAGGGTTTTCATCTGAGGTACAAGAGACTGAGGATCAGATCCTACTCATAACTCATTTGTGCAGCATTCAAAAACCGAGACTAAGAAAGGCTCACACCATAATTCTCCACAGGTAACAGTTCACCTTGCTATCAAGGAGAAGAATTTGAACCTGATGGAAGCAGCTTTTGACTGTCAGGGTTCCATTCTTCCTGCAGATGATTCAGTCTGCAGCAGAACCCCTATCTCTGGGGTCACAGCATCTACTGCTGACCTGTCCATGAAGCCATCAGCCTCTACTGCCCACATGCTCCAGCACCTAGGCTCCAACAAAGAACCCAAGAAACTACAACTATTTAGTCCTTACACTTGGAGGATAACACTGAGCCCCAAATA
The DNA here is from genome assembly GCF_030490865.1 of Poecile atricapillus. Taxonomy (NCBI): domain Eukaryota; kingdom Metazoa; phylum Chordata; class Aves; order Passeriformes; family Paridae; genus Poecile; species Poecile atricapillus. Next base: position 64,237,416 of record NC_081249.1, on the reverse strand, counting down.
TTGCACACTGACAGCCCTGTATTAGCAGCATAGCTAATTTTTTTATGTATGTCACGTATCAACTAAGACAAGCAGTAAATTTTTGTCTCCAGACTCACCAGAGTAAAACAGAAAGCATAAAAAACCTGTTAACTGTTCAGTGACAAAAGTGAGAATTCAGTACAGATATTTAGAAGTAATTGCTTCAAAATCATGGGAGCTGGGTCCATTGTTTCTGGAAGTGAAAAGTATATGAGAATCCTCCAGAAGGCATTGCACAGATACAGTAAGGACAATGTTGACTTTCTGGAGATGTCTACAATAAATGTGGGCTGCCTTGAAGCTCACAGCCCACATAGACCTGAGTACTCTCCATCACACACATTGTAACACAAGCACTCTACACTTAGGGCAGCCACCCAACCCAGGAGCAGAGCTGGTCCCAGAGCAGGCTCAGGAAATGTTAAGGGCAACTGGGTACCAGTGCAGCAGATGAGAGTGGGGATTGTTACATTTACTTGACAATTCCTTCCCAAAAGCATGCAAACACAGCACAGTCTTTCACAAAACTGATGGTGAAATCTAGATCTAGGGCCAGGCTTGGGCAAAGAGGTGAAGCTCAGCCTTTAGGGAACAATGTTAGCTTCACAGATGCTTTTGTTAGTTACATCTGAATCCATCACTACCACACTTGTGACCACAGGAACAGCACGTGTACCTCTAAACCCTGCCTGGGAATCTGATCGGTGGGAACGGGACCAGTGAACTGCAGCATAGTTCTGCAGAACTGACTAAAGTTAGGGAAATGATAGCTTGTTTCTCATTTCAGACGTCTGTGAGAAAAGGCAAAATCAGGACCATCGTGTTCAGCTGTGCACTGACTGATATTTTCATATGCTAAGTTTCAGTAACAAAACCACATCTCCAGTGGAAATATTGACACAAATATGAACAGTGCCACTAAATACTTTCAGAAAAGAATTTTATTTCTGAGCTTAGGACTTACTGTTTCAAGCGGCCACAACTAGTAGTTCTCATAAGCAAATTAGGTCCAATTATCTGATGTCTAAATTAGAATCCTCTCCCTCCTCAGCTCCATTTGCAGCAATTTTTAGCACAAGAGCAATAACAGTTAAACACACTTACCTAATTATAGATAATGATCTTTATAAAGAGCTGCTAGAATATGCTAAGCATCTTAGCATAAACATACTCATTCATTCCTACAGCAAGATTATGGTAAAGCCTAGCGATCGTGGCAAATAGTACCCCTGTGGAAGCAACCCGCTCCGTACAAGACACCATGTTAGTCAAATGACCTACCTGCTCCCTTTCTTCCATCCCATCAGCTGCAGGTGTTCATTTCCAGCTCAGAGAGAGGATCTCAGCCCATCCCTCACATCAGCACTTTTGTGGTAAGCATCCTTTATTGCTTCTGATTTGTGACACTGTCTCTTACTGCTGCCATGAGGCAGGCCACATTGAAGACTCATTTTGTCCCAGACCCCACAGTGTTCACATTGTTAGATAAAAATTAATGGCCAAATTCTTCTGCCAGGGCAGATTAAAGTCATCACTTGTCACAAAAGGGCCAGATTTCCTCAGTATGATTGGGACAGTCAACACAATAGAACTCGAGTGCTGTGCAGTCCTCCTCCTTCCCTTCCTGCCATTGCATTCTAAGAGCTCAGGAGCAAATGCTGCTGTTCCCAAAAGGGCCTGTGCCACACTTTTCACCCTTGCCTGCTTGACAAGACCAGTTTCATCTCACAGAGGGAAGCTACTGGAAAGACAAGCTCTCCTCCTGTGACCATGATCTCCCTTTGCATGTCTCTGACAAACACCTATGCTGCCAAGGGAGAATTATTAGGAGCGGAAACACAGCCCTTGCACAGCAGAAGCAGCTGCCAAGGCCCTGGGGTGATCCTTTGGCCAGTTTTGGAGGACCCTAACGTGCTGTCTGGAGCACACACACTTTTTATGTCTGAGGACCACGTCTGCAAGCTCCAAGGAAGCAGCAGGCAGAGCAGCAAGAGCATTTCCTCCCTTGCTGCCAGCAAACCTGAAAAACCACAAACTGTGGTGCTGGGAGGGTCTGTGGGAACCTCTCCACTGCAGACTGGTCTGGCACCTGCACCTGACAAAAGTGCCTCCCGAGAGAGATTGTACTATCCAAAAAGTTTCCTCCAGACTGGTCTGTGCTCTTGCAGCTTTGATAGCACTGGGCTCAGCCCCCTGAGATTTGGTTCCTGCTTTGTATCCCTGTGAAATAACAAGAGAGAAAGCCTAGTGCAGACCTTGCTCTGCAATTCTGTGTTCCTGCCCATCAAATTGCCAGCAGCCACCTCACCATTTTAGGCAAAGGCAGTGGCCTGCTGTAGCAAATTTTGTTATCTCGGTCACAGCAGAAACAGAAATTCCTCCACAGAACATTGTGAGAAGTATCATATGGGACACTTAAAAGATGTGTAGCCATGAGTTGTTGAGGGTTTACATCTCTTGAGACTACAAATAAGCCACTTATTTGTAGGGAAATACACAAGGGAAGCACCTCTGCTGCTGTCAGGAACAAAAGAAGATGCAGCAATAAGAGAAAATTAGAAAATGGCCCCATTAAGGCATCAGCTGTTTGATGCTGCTTAATTACAAGGTCTAGTCAGAGAACAGCAAGGTACTGAAACAAAACTGCTTTGAGAGGCCAAACCCATGCTTGGGAAAAGCAGTAGAGATGAGCTGGTTACAAAAGAAGTACGTCTGGTGAAGGACCTGCTTTTACATGTGGTATCCTATCTGTGTGAATATCAGCACATCTGATGCCAGCTCCTATGACAAGTTACTGTGCAAAACCTTTCGTAACCTAGAGGTGAGGTTGCAAGACTACTAAGAACACCATCACAAACCTCAGTACTGAGAGCAAACTTATCTCATGGCTGCTGCTTGCAGCCTACAGCCAGACCCTCCCCATGTCTCCGCACCAAACCATCACGAAAAATGTATTTGGGAAAGTCATACTAATAGTGTGCAGAACAGATGAGCGTGTAGCTGGTCTGCTGAGTTCTGAAGACTTCCTGCCTCTTACCCAGGAAGGGCAGGGTCTGCAGGTGTCATCTGAGGTAAAAAATAAAGTGCAGCTTCCAATGATTTATTCCTAGTGGCTGCTTTGGCTTTCAAGGTCTGTGTTAGTGAGAGAAGCTGAACTGTATTTACACGAAGAAACAAATGTCTAGAGAACACAGGTGATAGTAGAAAAAAAGAAGTATCACGTTATTTTGGGCAGGCAGAGTGCAAATGCAGCTAGGTGCACACAGAACCCCAGTCTTTGCAGTGACAGAAGAATGGACAGGCCTGTTTCCATCACCTGAAGATGTGTCTGCATTGTCTTCACATGACCAGCCAGAAAGCAGAGACCCCAGGGCTGAGAGAGATTTTCCACCTCAGCCATCTGCGTGCCATAGAAGCTCTGTGAGAATCACCCAAGAACGGCCTCAGCTGGGTGGATTTAACTGACAAGAAAACACGCGTTTCCTGCTGGTATGAGCAACAGCACCGACTCTTTCCTGCACAGAAATTTATTTGTCCCATTTTACATTTAAGAAATGTAAAAGAAAGAAACAGAAAAGGGCTGGTTCACCTGACCTGAAGTCAGGCCTAGGACCCATCTGAGCTTGCACTATCTGTTCCCATGACTCAAGGGTTTCTCTTCAAGGGAACATACCAGAAAAATCAATATTAATAGCACCAGCCAGGAGCTATTCTCTTTGAATACCTGAAGCTGCAGATTTTCTGCCAAAGGAGCTCTGATAAGTGATCTGAAATACTCCATCAAATACAATCTACAAAATAGATTGAATATGTGAACTTTTTCCAGAAAATACTGCCTCTGCAAAACTAGGAAATGTGAAAGGTGTGTTCTCTTCTGCATACACAGGCCTCTTGCTGCATAGGTCAAACAGGCATTAACAATCCTAGTGCTGACAACTACTTGCCATAGACCCAATTTGGAACAATAATTCTTGTAACTTCCTTGAATAGTTTCAAATTATTCATTACAAAGCTCATTCCTGACGTTCAGCTGCTAATGTCTTTTTTTTTTCCTCCAGCTAATCCTATACTTTTCGGAAAAGATGATGTGCCTAATTTGTGTTATAACTGCAAGAATTTATTAAAATGGAGCTTTAATGGGATCAAGGCACAGTGGATCAGGTTCCCATCTCCAAGGCCAGAGCTGTAGAGCACAATAATGTCTGTTTTATTATGCAAAATCTAAACTAGCAAGATGCTTTGGCAGCATTGGGAATGGGCATGAAGTGCTTTCTTTCTCTTATCCTGCCTTTTTCAAAAGAATAGCAAACACAGCATGCTCTTCTAACTAGCTGAAAGAATTAGGAAGTTGTTCCATGGTGGGACACATCAATGGGCACCATATTTCACCCAGGGACAGATGAGAATTTAACTTTTTTACAAAACTATCAGTGGAGAGGATTAAATCCTTTTATCTACTTCTAAGCATAGTTTTCCTTTGGTTTAGACAATTAGATTAAATAGGCATAAAGGAGCAGAAGCCACAGTCATTTGCAGACCGATGATGATATCAAATGCGAATATTCAGAGCAAGAAGGTGTCCCTGGCTGTGTTGTACTTTGCTGTTACGATGCCCTCAGCATCCTCCAGGCCTCATTCCCTGGCAATGACCTACTTACCCAATCTCTGGAGATTTGTCAGCCAGAGAGTGAGGAATAAAGTGACTATTTCCATTGCTACACCAAGTGGAAAAGTTTGCAAGCACTGTTTTCTTTTTTCATTCTCTCTGGTCACATCTGCCCTCACACAGGCATGTCCAACGGAGGGGTAGAACCAAAAAGGACCCCACAGAGCTGTAGAGCATATGGCACACTGCTGCATGGAGAGAGGAGAGAGGAGAGAGGAGAGGGAGAGAGGAGAGGGAGAGAGGAGAGGGAGAGGGAGAGGAGAGGGAGAGGAGAGGGAGAGGAGAGGGAGAGGAGAGGGAGAGGAGAGGGAGAGGAGAGGGAGAGGAGAGGGAGAGGAGAGGGAGAGGAGAGGGAGAGGAGAGGGAGAGGAGAGGGAGAGGAGAGGGAGAGGAGAGGGAGAGGAGAGGGAGAGGAGAGGGAGAGGAGAGGGAGAGGAGAGGGAGAGGAGAGGGAGAGGAGAGGGAGAGGAGAGGGAGAGGAGAGGGAGAGGAGAGGGAGAGGAGAGGGAGAGGAGAGGGAGAGGAGAGGGAGAGGAGAGGGAGAGGAGAGGGAGAGGAGAGGGAGAGGAGAGGGAGAGGAGAGGGAGAGGAGAGGGAGAGGAGAGGGAGAGGAGAGGGAGAGGAGAGGGAGAGGAGAGGGAGAGGAGAGGGAGAGGAGAGGAGAGGAGAGGAGAGGAGAGGAGAGGAGAGGAGAGGAGAGGAGAGGAGAGGAGAGGAGAGGAGAGGAGAGGAGAGGAGAGGAGAGGAGAGGAGAGGAGAGGAGAGGAGAGGAGAGGAGAGGAGAGGAGAGGAGAGGAGAGGAGAGGAGAGGAGAGGAGAGGAGAGGAGAGGAGAGGAGAGGAGAGGAGAGGAGAGGAGAGGAGAGGAGAGGAGAGGAGAGGAGAGGAGAGGAGAGGAGAGGAGAGAGCTGGGGCAGCCCTTCAGAACACTTTAATCAGGGCAGTTCATGCGTGGCCATTGTTTCTGTGATTATAGCTCAAGCATATTGAGAGACTACATCTGTTCTTCAAGTTCTCAATTTATTTCCTAATTGTCTTGATGCGTAAACCTTATGTATTACCTTACATGCAAGATTTAGTTTTGTGCCTACTTGCAAAGCTTGTTTCCATGAGATGTTGCTTCCCTCTGAGGTGCTGAGCTTCATCCACTTTAATCCACTTAGGAGCTGAGCTGCAATTCACAATGAGCTGGAGGTGATGGTAACTGCATAAACATCAGGAAGAGTGTGTTTTCTTTCCAGCACAAATCACTTCACTTGGCTAGGTCTCTGTCAGCCTCATTTACAGGGGTAAAAATATTTAGCCTCTTTGGAAATCTACAAACACAAAAGCATGAGATAAGTGCTATGTATTAGCTGAGGGATTGTAACACTTCAAAGAGATATTGCCACCATGATGGAATTTCCTTAGCAGTAAGGAAAAGACATTGCTTAGTGTGGAGGAAGAAAATATAATTCCTTCTTGTTCGCTCACTGAAAGCATAATTGTAAATCATGACCAGATGACATGAGAGGAAGAAATGTTGTTTCCAAAGTTGCTCAGAAATCAGTGTCACTAGCACTGACTGGCCCAAACAGTCGTTTTTAAACTGGGGACAGTCAAATTCCAGTCCCTGTCATGCACACCAGCACTGACAGATAATGTAACTAAACAGCTTCTATTCTGCATATTAAATGCAAAATTAAATGCAAGTGCTCTCAAAGGGATGGATTTATATTCATTCAGTGAACAGCCACAGGCAATTGATTGCTGAGTATATACATTAGAAAAATTCCCTTTCTCTGCAGGCAAGTTAGTTGAAACTATAGATAGACCCTGTACTGCTACTATAAGGTGCACATCCTAAGACCTGTCATGTTCTGTCCATTTATGCCAATGGGAAGTCTATCCAATTATAATCAATGTGCTTATCATTGTTGGAGTCTGTAAAACACACACACATACCACGGGCTGGAGGAAATTACCAGCGAGCCATTATAATGATTAAGTAACCGAGCAACCTGTTGATAAGTTCCAAGTAATTTAGTTTCCCCTGGAGCCACACTGTTGAGTCCATAGAGAGAGCAGTGCCAGCACGACAGCAAGGGTCTGGCTGGGAGGGGAATCATCCGGCAGCTCTGCTCGTGCATGCAAACAGAGTTTCTGGAACATTCACCTCCTTAATCACATGTCCACTGAGCTCACTTTTTAAAGCTACAATTATGTTACACGCTCCTGCCAAAAAAGCTGCTGACACATGATGAATTTTTAAAGCATTCTGTTTCCTCTCTGACTACAGCACTTGTCCTGCCCCACATTATTTTTCTTGATAACTTCACAGTAAGGTATTAATTTCCTGTAAATAAAGATTTGGGGAGTGAGCACCTGGATGGCAGATTCCAGGTCTGCCAACTTTCTTCTTTTTGAACACTGATTTTTAAGAAACAGGGAACACTCTTCTGAGACAGAGATGCTGACAGATTTCTTTATATTAAAACTAATTCTTAGTCCAGTCTTGGTGATTAAGAAACCTAATCTTAAAGATGGATTGCAATTTAGCTAGGAGCAACCCTGCAGGAGAGGAACATGGATATGAGCTTCCAGAAAAACCTGGCTTAGCATCTGGGAGTATCTACAGTGCTATGTTCCTCTGACACAAACCCATAAAGTACCAGTGCCCAAGTAGCACTATTCCATCCATATCCACAAAAATAACTGCATAGGACCTACACACAGACCTCTTAGGCAATTTCAAATGTTTCTCACCACAAACAGAAATACCCAAAAGGTTGGAAGGATGGAAATGTGTATCAAAGCACAGGGGGTCTCCCTGCTCAGTGAAATCAGATCCTTGAAACCATCATGTCCAGTATACAAGTGCACCTTCAGCTGCCAGATACTCCTGCAACTCTTATCCTAAACAAACTTCAAACTCCATTGCCAGGGAATGATGCCTTCACAAGTGTTGTCCTCATCTTCATCTGCAAAATAATCAGAAACTGGTCACCCTTTTTTGAGGGTCAGATGTTCTACTTATAAATACCTCTTAACTGGCAGGAATATAGGAGCATGCCTGTAGCTTCACATTATATGGAACTGTAGCAATGAGAGAGCAAAACCTTCTGGTTTTAACCACAGCCCATCAGTTAATATTACATAGGTTTACATAGTTCAGAGGCAAATGAAGTTTTAATCAAAGGTGATGAGTGTCACTGTGTCATTTTTCTAAATGCGAGAGAAGCAAACACCAAAATCCTAACCCAATGCAATTTTCCATGAGAAAACAAATATTTGGCTGAAAAGTAGATCTGCTCTTTCAAAAAAAGATGTGAGTGGCATTTTTTTTGTGATATTATGCTGAGCCATCACCACCATTGCTGAAGTCAAAGGCATGGGGAGACAGCAGGTAGTTTCAGTAGAACAAGGTTAAACCTGTGCTTCCTGCCTTTAAAGACCCAGACCCTAGACCTAGAGTCCTCCACATGCAAAGGCTTGGCAAAATCAGGGCCCAAATAGCAGAACTTCAAACAGGAAGGAAGTTGGTAAAAAAGAGACTGCAGTGAGTTTTGATGAAAGGGGAACTATCAGTCTGTGGAGAAGCTACTAATAGAAATTCTCAGGGAGCAGCCATGGGTCTGTCTTCTTTAATGTTTTTGCAAGTGACCTTGATATGCAAAGCAAGTGTGCTGCTGGTATTTGCTCATAGCATAAAGAAGATAGGCCCCAGTTTTCTAGGAGAGGCTTGAAAACCCAAGAACTGGAGGAGAAGGTGACAGGAGACACTAAAACAGGATGAAATGCAAAGCTACTCAACACAAGATCATATATATGTGGAGTAATAGTGAGAACTGCCACCATAAGCTGAGAGCTCATTAACTGGAGATGACTGAGGAGAAGAAGCAGAGAGTGTTAGTTAATTATAGGATGACTTCAGCTACCAGGTGATGCAACTGTGAGAAAAAGCAAATGTGATCCTAGGATATGTCAGCCAAGATATTTCCAGAGAAGACAGGTAGTGGTTGTCATGACATAAAGCAGTGGTGCAACAAGGGATGGTAATAACATAAAAATGGCTTTACTAGTTCAGGCCAAAGCTTCTCCTAGCCCATTACCCCCTTTCTTCATCTGTGGCCAGAGTAAGAACAGGAAGAATAAGAATAGGACAAGCACATCTAAAACTTCCTTCTGATACCCTCACAGCCTTGAAAAATTTTCAGCTAAGGGGATTTCCTTCATTAACTGTCATTTGACTGTTAAGCAACCCACAATGAATTTTTCTTAAAGGATTTTCAATCTACTCATAAGCCAGTGCAAATTTCTTGAATCCACTTTGTCCTTCTGCAAAGACTTCATTATGTTTACTGCTTATCACATGAATTACCACTCCCATTTTTTAATGTTTTGAGCCTACTTTCATAGAGTTTCATAATGTTTCCCCTAATTCTTCTGCAGGACGTAACACAGAATAGCCAATCCCCATCAACCTTTTCCCAAATGTTGTAATCTTCTGTCATAAGTTCCCACCTCTCTCTTTCAGACCAAATTAGTCCCATGTACTTAGTCACTTTGTACCACTGGTCATTCCTGCTTCCCTGCTTCCAGATTAAATAGACCCTTTCTAAGCTAAGGAGAGAAGAACAGCTTTCAAGGTTGGTTAAGTCACATGTTGTGTCATGAAAATGTGTCCTCTTTCTGCCCCTAATAGTTTCTATATTTGATATGGATGAGGATTTTTATTTTGCTTTCTGACGAGTACAAATCTACTGTTTGTATGTCTAATCCAGTCATCCACATCCAAGAAATATTAGCTTCACCTTGAAGAGGAACTAAAGTACAAAATCAAACTAAGACAATTAATGACACAAAGAGTCTGCCATATGAGTTGAATTTTAAAGAAAAGTTATGATTCTTCTCTGTACAAAGCACTGAAAGCACCAGGAAAGGAGCAGAGTTATTGACAATGAAAGGCAGTGCTGGGACAAAGATGTATATTTGGATTGGATATAACTGAGGCTTGAATATAATCAGACCGTTGATTAGAACAAAGCCTGGCAACTCTGAAACAGCCTCTCAACAGAAAAGAGGGTAAAAAATGAAATTAGTTTCAGGATGGGCCAGAGTCAGTTTGTGAAATGTTGGTTACCTGCAGTACTGGGAGACTCATAACACAGGAAGGCCCCACCTAGGCATGCATTTAATAACGAATGAGGCGCTCCACACCAGCTCCCTCTGTGGCTGTTTACGCCTTCCCAAGGGCGATGCTGCTTGCTTTCCTCTTAGGACAGAGTACAGTTCTTTGCACATAGGTATCCAGAGCTCTACCAAAAGCATTCACAGAGAAATAAGGGCAGAGAAAGAAAGAAAGAAAGGCTGTAAAGCTTGATGGTTAGGGTTATAAGCCATTACAAGATGAAGAATTAGTCTGAGCAGATATATGGGAGTAAGAAACCCACATTAATCCCACTGCAGAGCAATGTGGTGGGAGGAACAGGCTATATAATCCCTAACCATTTAAATAATTCCATAGTTATTAAGTAGTTAAATCATTTAAGCAATTATTTATCAATTGACTAATCCCCTCGTTTATTGTTCCTTGTGTAGACAATCTTGGAGTAACCATTACTACAAATACCAGAGCTTATAATAGGTCAGATAAGAAAAGTGTGTAACTAGGCACCAGCTAGACAAAAAAAGCCAACTTAATTTGGTTTGGAATAAGGGGCTTTTTGGTAGTTTTGTGGCTTTCTTTTCCACCAGTCTCAGCATTTATAAAACCTCAGACTATCACCACACTAAAGAGAGGGGAAAAAAAAAGAAAAAAGACAGAGCCACCAGAAGTCAGAAGTCTTGAGGATCACTGTCTTACTTATCACTGGCTTTGTGACTAGAACACTAGAGGATACATGCTGGAAAGCTAACTAGCCAAAAGGTATTCTTTTATACATTTTTATACACTGACATAACACAGACACATTTCAGAGAAGGGTAAAGCAACTTAAATGTATTTCTCTTGGGAAGTCAGAAAACTGGGAGGATCACTTCCTTATGCTCAAAGAGGTCCTGTCTCACAGGCAGGGGAAGTAAAAGTCTCTTTTACTAAATTGCCAGTAGAGGTGGCAACCCTAATTCAAAAGAGTAAGACTAGTGCAGTGAAACTATCTTTGCCTCAGCTGCCAAACATTTGTCATCTTTGACATTGATTGTAATGTGAAAGTCACCCAGGCAAAACCTACTGTCCAGAAGGACAAAGATTTGAAGCTGACTACAGGTAGACCTTGTTAAATAATCTTACAACATGAAAATATGAAATATGAAAAAATAATGTCAATTTTCTATAAGGTGGATGGAAAAGCTCGTAAAGATTGTTTAAAATTATTTTTATTTTGGTGTATGCAGGTAATGTGCAAATCATTCTTTTCTCAACAAAAACATATTTTTTCCATCTGAGAAGCACACAAATGTGGGTCTGATGATCACTCTGTAATTTTTCTTTCAAGGTTAAAGGAGGGGTGTATCACAAAGGCACCTGCAGAATTGCAGAGGTAAATATTCACACCACCCACCTATAAACACCTCCCAAATGCACATGCATGGAGATCAGCAGAGCACAATGCAACCTCTCTAAAATACAGTCCCAAAATATTAAAATTCTTGAAATCTTGTATGGAAAAAAGCAAACAAAAACAACAACAAAAAAAACCCTCACTATTTCTGTTCTATTGCCACTGGGGTTGTGTCATCTTATCATCAAGAATAACAATAAAATCAATTCATTACGTTCCATTGAAGGCAGCCTCAGGAGAGAGATCAAAGAATAAGAGGAAATGAAAGCTGACCGACTTTATCACCTTTGGAGTCAGTCCCAAAGATCTCAAATTAATTTAGATTGGTGGGGCAGTGCATAAAAGCTGGCAAGTTCTTTTGTCAGCGCACAGCCTCTATACAAACCAGTGAAGTGCTGTTGTCTCTGGGGCTTTTCAGTAAGCCAAACGTTTTTGTGAGCACTAAGTACTTTTTCCTTTGGCCATTTCAAGTTTATTATCATATATGAGAGGAATATTTTCATGTTTTCCTCTCGAATTCTGCAGGGAGCCATCTGTTTCTTCTGAAAGAGTCCGCTGTGACATTTCTGCATGAAAACTCTTCCCCCATGGGAGGCTGCCGGCCGTCAGCCCTTTCTGCTCCCGGCAGCAGCCCTGGCTGGTCAGCCACCCTGGAACACCATCCCAAGCAGACAACAGTGCCCGCAGGAGCTGGGAGCTGCCTGCAGCAAGCTTTTCTCTCTGCTCAAGGGGGCAAAGCAATTCCCCAAAGCTGCAGGTCACAGGGAACTTGCCATGGTTGCTGCAGTACAGAAACTCTCTGGAAAGGCTGTGACCAGAGGGGGCTGCTCACATGGGGAACGCAGATCCCCCCTCCACTGATTACAATGGGCAGCACAAAACCTGACTCCAGACTCTCTTCCCTCATCCACAGCATGTCTCAGAGATTCTTCACCCTGCCATTTATTTTTGTCTCTTTCCTATGAATTTGATTTCAGATGCTTGAGAACAGCCTTCTGAGCACTAGTTTTCCCTCCGGACTTTCCTTGCCATGCCTTATTGTATTTCATTTTCAAACCAGATCACTATTTCCTTTTCAGCCTTTGTTTTAACACCCAGGCCCTAGACAACCAAACATGAGACTGACTCTATGCAACTTCTGTCTTATCTCAGGCCAAATTTCACAGCATCTGTGGCACCACATGCCAGAGAGAGAGAGAGACATTCTGATAGACACCTTCTCTTCCCTTCCCTTTCGTCACTTCCTTGGCAAATAGCTGCCTCTTGGAAACACCCAGTTAGTCAGTGGATCCCATTAGTCCCGGTGATTCAAAGCTGTGTAATCTGCAGCTGCAGACAGGCACTGCCTTTTTCCTTTCCACTGTGCGCAACTCTCCAAATGGCATGAAGGTATTTAGCATCTCCGACCTGATTTCTTAGCAGCCAGCAATGAGGAGCCTGAGACTACAAGGCTGCAGCATCTCCTTTGAAAAGAGATGTGCTTGATGCCTTAACACCTCCTGCATGAGCTGTAGAATGCTTTGGACCGTGTGTTTTAGAGAGATCTCCAGACACCTACACACTCCTCACTGTGTGACCAAGTCCCAGCACTGAAACCAAGGCCCTGTGAAAGGACTCTCTTTTCAGCTACTCACTGAACGTCCAAAAAAATATATTTCCTTCATTCAGCCTCAGTTCTACATTCAGATGGAGGTAAAATCTCATTAAAAATTGTATTTTATGGAATAGTTCCTGATCTTCCAATTTTACTTCTTAACTTACCACCTATGGAATCCCACAAGGGACTCCCATGGTACAAAGTTTACATATCCTACTATATAAGCCAATTTTGAAAGCTCAGCCATGAAAGAAAGCTGCTCTAAAGACCTAAGAAAAGATTAATTTACTGCTGTCAGAAATCTATACTCTTCAGAACCAGTTTGAAAACCAACACTTTCTTTTGTTAGCTCCCCACTGGAGAGCAGCTAATATTTTTGGAGGTTCTCCTTGCCTGTTATTTAGCATGGTAGAAATAAGTCACGAGTAAGCTCCAGCATAAACCGTGCTCCAAAAAGCAAAACTCTGTCCTAAGTCCATCTATTCATCCACAAGCATTCAAACTTGTATGCAAATAAAAAAAAAATTAAAAGTTCGGAATCTTTTTTACTGTCTGACCAGCTGTTCCTGGACTTGAATACGAGGAGTCATTTGTCCCAGTGTAGCTCCTGATGGATAGATCCACATGATCAAAACCACTTTCAAAAGCAAAGTGTAGTCAGGCTGCTGGCAAGCTTAGAAGACAGAAGGAAAGAGAGACAGAAGGACTTTTCAGCTGCTTTTCCTGGTGGTCAGTTCAGCTGAGTGTCAAAGTACAGCAATAGTCTAAAGCAGAGATGCTGTCACAGGCGCATGCCAGCCTTGCCTGTAAATAAACAAAAGGCATCATTTTCCTCTGCTATGAACCTGGCACTTTTTACCAACACTAAATTGATTTAAAACCTTCCAGAGGAAAAGCCTCAATGTTTAATTTCTCTGGCTAGCCTCAGATTCTTGGCCCTACTTTTATTTTCCATAACATCCAGTTTATTTCTTTTGACATTTGTTATCCTTCAAAAATGCTATTGTAATTAGATCATGACACTCTAAAACTATCTCCAAACTTAAATATTCCCTTTCATTTAAGAGACTTTATGTGTAAATTTCATGAGGTTTTGAACAATGTTTTCTTGATAGTACACTGTATTCAGAGCCAGGGTGAAAGGAAAAATAAACCCTTAGAAAATAAAAAGCAATTCAAACTTCTACCCCAAAACTCAAATTAAATTATTTTGATCCTTCAGAATAACTTACTTGATTTATTTATTTTCCCATTCTTCTTTGCTTCCTCTGTGCAGACTGGGAGGGAAATACTGAAATACTGCATGAAAAAAAACTCTTTTTTACTGTATTTTCAGCTCAGCAAGGAGTGGAAAAATAAAGAGAAAGCAGTGGGGCCTGAAAGTAATCTCTGTTCATGCACCTCAGGAAAGTTGTCTGACTAAGGGCTGTTATGTAATAAATTATCTGAAATATAGATCTGTCTCTTTCAAACTGGTGTGATTCCACAGACTCAGCCTAAGGTCACTGGTACTGCCAAACTCATTGCTCCCCAAATTACTTTGAGTTTAGCCTCACATAGTTTACCATCAAGTAGTTCTCTCTTCTCTTTTTTCCAGAGTGGCTGTGGCCTAAACCAGAAGACTGTTTTCTTTTCCCAATGAAACTCATCTGCTGAAGAAACCTCTCCAAAAAGCAAGCAAACTAAATAGCAGGTGGCTTTTAAACATGAAAGGTTCATGCTCAGCCCTTGCTTGTCCCCAGGTGCATGTGACTGCTTCACAGTTTGGTTGGAACCTCTCTCTACCTGCTGGCTACCAGCCTTGAGGGCCCCTTTCCACACAAGCATCCAGGGATTCATCCATCCATTTCCCTCCAGGTTTATGTATGGGCCAGAAGCAGGTGCAGGCCTTGACTTGGCAAAGCTTCATGATCAAGTGCACAAAGATTCATCACCTTCAAGATGCTGAATACAAGAGCAAATGAATGCCAGGAGAGGAATCTTTCAGCTGCTCTCAAGCAAACCCAAAAAAAGAAGATGCAGGAAAAAAAATCATGCAAGAAAAAATATTGGAACCAGATCCAATAATGTTCACACTGCTTTTGTATAGTAATGGCACAAAATTACTGCAAGCCAGTGATCCCACCAAAACAGGGTAGTGTTATAAAGAGATCCCAAACAGCAAGACAACCAACTGAGTCCCAGAGGTGGTTCCTTTTACCAGAGTCACATTATGAGGTCCAACCACAAGTACCCCCAGACTATCTGACCTACCTGATCCTGCTGCTACACAATAGTCCACTGTGCTGGATATGACTCAGATTTTATGTTCACACTGTGGGAATGTAATCTCCATCTAATCTGCTTAAAGTGGCATCTAAATCACACTTGCCTTGTTGGCTTGATTTCCTTGAAGCTTCAGACTAGACTCAGGCGTCCAACTCTCTCATCCCTATCTCAACCGCCCCATCTAATAATATAAAAAGCATCAAAAAGCATCAAAAGTCAGCATTTATAGATGCTGAAAGGACACCAAGCATGTTTCTTAACCTGTTGAGAAGGGACCTTTTTTTACCAATCATGTACTCAACAGTAGTAATTTAGGAGCCCAAACCAAGCTCCTGGAACTTTTAAAACTACAGAGGGTTTAAGGCACTTGGCCTTGGATCAATTGCCAGACATCTATTAATTTTTTTCGTGTTGATTAGTAGATTTCAAGCAGATGGAAGAAACACACCTTTTTGGCACATTTTGTAGGTGAAAAGCAGCTTTCTTGGGCCAGGCTGTGAATTTGTCCCTCCCATTTCAAAGCAAACTGCCTTTAACATCCAGTCACTGGGGCTCCTTGCCCAAACCATCAGCTGTTCCTCTGAAGTTGCTTCTTCTGCCTGGTTTCTGCATTCCCCTAGTCCAACAGGCATGTTCTGGAGAGCAGCCCTGCAATAAAGAGTTAATGAAAGCCCTGGAGGGCTCACAGGATCCACATGAATGCATCCAATCTCCCCACAGTGAAACACCTACAGAGTCCCAGAGCTCCATAGAGTGATCTCCAGCAGCTCTTGTGCAACAGCCTTGTTTTTAGACACTTTTTTAAAAGTTTAAAACAAGTGTTAAAAACACTTGTTTTTAGACTACCTAGTGCTTATGCTCATGTTTCTTAAACATGTGGGAAATGCCTGTACTTAATGTAAAGCTTCATGGAGTATTAAAAAAAAAATAAAAAAATCCTCAAGCATGTCATCTAATCATTCAGAAAATTATTTCAGGCAATTTTGGAGTCCTCTTCTTTAAGATTCGGGTTGCCCCACAGGGCCAATTGGCATCAGAAATGAAGGATCAATTCAGGATCTTTAGGATAAAGCTCTAATTGAAATCCACTGGCATTTTTTTCTGAAGGATCAAAAGGAGTGACCATTATAAGGCTCTTCTGAAGGTCTCCCCTTTTAAACTTGCTTTTCTTAATCCAGTCTAGTCTCTAGAAGCAAACACATGGAAATATCATTAGTACCCTTTTCTGCCAAACAGGTTTGTTTCCTTCCTCTGCTGATATCCAGTACAACTCACAGCATCAATTCACCACTAGAAGGAAAGGCTGTGAATGAGCAGGAGTTCCAGAGGTTTCAGCTCCTCTCGCCTTTCAGGGCACTGGAGCAATCCTCAAAACATGGCTCCACACCTCTCAGTCTGAGCGTCCATTAGAGGGAATCTGACTTCCTCTTGTACTTTTCCTCTTCTGAAAAAAAAAAACAGTTCATACTGGGAGGAAATTCATCCAGGCTTAATTCCCCCAGTATAAAACTTGATGACATTTTGGGTGTTCTGTGAACAGACCAGAGTGACTGACCGCGTGCTTTGTACAATTCAACCAAGTGCAATTCGGGTTGAAAAAAACGCGTGAAAACAAAAGAAGTGCAAAGTTCCTGGGAATGAAACTGACCTCTTTCTTCTACTGTTGAGGGAATTAAAGGGGGTGCTCTTTCCAATTAATGACGGTAGTACAGTCAGTGCATCCCAGGGTCAAAACGCTCCTCCAGTTTCCGCAAGTACAAGATGGAAAGAATTTCTTGAGACATTATCAGAAAGAATTCACAGTGAGATAAACACTTACTTCTTCCATTTGTTTTCATTCAGGCTTGACTTGTCACTAGTAATTATGACAGAGGATGTGATAAATGTCTGTCCAACATTTGTAAGAACAATATACTTTACCTAAACATGAGAACACACAGGAAAAAAAGACTAATCATAAGCTAATTACTTCTTTCACTAATTGTTACTGCTCTGAGTCACTGTTTCTACACATTGTCTCACTTTTTTTTTTGCTTAAGGAGTGAAGCAAAGGGACATTTCAACCTTGTCATGTTTCTTACCTCAAAATCTTTTTCTTTTAAGGTTATTTATTTTATTTCTTCTTGACAAGAGTTTGTTGATGTTCCAAAACCTACACTTGAATTTTTCCAGCCTTCATAAATCTATTTAATGGCTAAGAAGATATAAAATACCAAAATGCTGGGTTTTTTTCACCAAAAAGGTCCCTCCTGGGGAGCTACACTCTTTTCATGGAGCTGGAAGGAGCTTGAATGACAATTTAGACCTTTAATTTAGATGCTTTATTACTCTTTCACCTGCTACTTTTCCAGGGGGTGGAAGAGCTCTTCTGACACAGAGATAAGCCTGCTCTGCTTTGCTTTCATACCTTAGCAATGGGTGAAACATCTCTAGCAGATCACCTTCTTAACATTCCTGAAGGAAAAATAAATATGATAGTTTCAAAAGCTTGACACTTCCTGCTGCCAGGAGAATAAAAATCACACCAACAGCCCTGGAGAGCAGGTGCCATAGGTAGGTGGTGAGGAAAATGACACAGGCTCTGTTGGAAGACTACAATTGATGAACCAGATACATTTAGAAAAGTTGACATTTCACTGAGTTGAACATTTCCATCATGAACTGTTGTGGTTCCTTCATCAAAATGTCTGCGTGAAATAGCAAAACTGAACAACCATTTTGGAGTCTTGTAATTACCAGGGGACTTTTACAGGCACAGATACTTGTGCTGCTTCTGGGTACATACTGTAGAGCCACATGGGCTCTCAAACTCACCATTGCACTGTCCAGAAATGGATCCATGTATCATGCTGGACATCTCCAGGGGTTTGTGCTGCTAAGTAGGGATTCTATATATCTTATTATTTCATCCTAAATGACTAAGTCTAGATTGTGTAAATAACTGTAACTGCTGTGGTACTGAGTGCTCTCCCATTCTCTTGGCCTCCTAAAAAGTGCGGGATTCTCAGTGCTTTACAGCAGATTCTCAGCAACCTGATAGATTTACCCCTTGATAAAAATGTACTGTTTTTTAAGTAGGAAACTCAGGTCTGTCATTTACTTAACATTTGAGAAATGTGAGAAGTTCTGTATATTCCACAGACTCTGGGGAAAAGAAGAAAAAAAACCCCACCACTACCAACAAATGAGCAGGGGCAAAATAAACAAATTGCTCTTTAGAAGCTGCACAGTCTAACAGTTACATAGCAATTTGGAGTTATTGTCAACAACCCTATCACCTTGGAGACTGGCTGACGCTCCAGAGAAATATTAGATGGGAAATTAAGGTTAACAAAGGGTTTCCTACTGTTGTTCTTAGTAATATAAGCACTTTACACATCAGTTCTAATTCTGCTGAAATGGGAAAAAGGAAATGGGAGAAGAAAATTTAAACAGGGACCACCCATTAAAATTAGAGGTACCCTGTTCTCAATAAACTCACTTTCCCACCAGAAAATCACTGCTGCAGCCTTGCTTCACCTTGGCTGACTTTTTTGGAGACAATTTTTTGATTGTCGTTGCTTTTAAGTTCTGTGATTTTGCCATTAACCCAAGTTCAGTAGCTGATTTTCAGCAAGGCCTGGCTTCTGTTCAGGTAGAAATATGACATGGCAATGCCCTCAAAGACAGGACAAATTGTTTATCCAAAAGCTGCCTCAGGCCTGATGCCAAGAGGCAGCAAGAGAGCCCAACAAGCAGTGCCTTTGATGCAGTGCTGTCTCAGCACTGCTCACCCCCGTGAACACCAAATGTTCCAGATGAATATGAACTCAAGATTCTTGATAACAGCTGTGTTGTGCTCTGCTTTCCAGCAAGATTCTGACGTGAATCAAGTGAAAGACCAAAAATTCCCAATTCTCTTACACAGATGCATCAGCAGTAATGAAGATATTTCAAGAGGTCTAGAAATTAATTTCCAGTCAAAGACTGCCTTTTCTGCTCTTTTCCCCAAGTATTGTAATGCTGCCATCTTGCACTGAGAAACCCTCAGGTGTTCAGAGATCATACTGCCAAATCCACATTAATATGAGTGGTTATGGTTCTCCACGTTCCCACATGCTTGGGAAAAAGAAGCTGGTTGCATTGAAGTAGAAGCAGCACAGTATGCCTGTTTAGGGCACCTTTCATCAGAACCCTGAGAAGGAGCAAGGTCAGAATTTCACAGGTCAGGATCCTGTCTGAAGAGAAAAGCCTCTCATCTTCATTCCCATGGAGTTGAACATACCCAGCCTTGGACACTGATTTATAATGGTTACAGTTTTCCCTGTTCAGTCAGTCTCAGCCTCTCTTTCTCTTCAGCCACAGAGCTGACTCTAGCTGTCTTACCATGCACCTCCCTCTTTGCTAAATCCTTTATCCACTTAAACTGAATTTCGCAGCCTCTGTGCCACTGTTTCTCTCCCCTCTTGACATCTTGGCCTGCTGAGCTCCATATAAACCTCCCCATATTTGCTTTCTCCCCCATACTACTGTGGCATCAGGGAAAGATCATGCACAGGAGAGCCATTCTCCATTCTGTTTCACTTCCAGCAGCTGTCCAGAGCAGTCCAAGACACTGGAGATGCTTTCCAGCCCACCACAAATGCAGATGATCTGCAGGGATGGTGTCTGCACATGAGGACATTGCCAGGGCTGGAAGCTGGCCAGTCAGGAAAGTGTCTTCAGGAGATTTGGATTCTAAAAAGACCTACAAGTTTCTACCCCACAAATTTGTGCAAAATGCATATTTCACATGACTTGTAACTTGAATAAACTTGGAGAGATTTTCAGAGGGATGGAAAAGAGCCATTTCTTATAGAAAAGCAACAATTTCCTACACTATTTTGAATCTCTCCTACAAAGCAGAGGGAAGAATGGAAATGAGAGCTTTAAAAAATTCACAAGGGTGATAACAAATTTTAATTTGTTTTTAATTCTACCTTGAACTCTTCTTTGGGGGAAGGAAAAAGCTCTTCTGGCCTCATTTGCCTGTTACACTTACTTTTATGGCAGCACATTGCATTGAAAATTTCAGCCTGCCTGGTTGAGCCTTGAGAATGTGAGTGATAATTAAATACATAATATTGAGCTTCCAGGTGTCACATGACTTTCATGATAACCAAAGCTACCAGCTCCACCTATAATCACATCTTTAAAAGAACAGAAACGAACCAGCTACTTCTGACCTCTTTATGTTCATTATTACTACACCTTTATTTTTTCCCACCTGCCACTCATCTCCAGCTCCTCCCATCTGAGCCTGAGTACAATGTGAAAAGAGCAGTCACAGCCTGAGGGCTATGATTGTTTACTAGGACATGCAGACAGAAGATTTCACTATATCTGGCCATTTAATGCTACAACACATTGTACAGTAACATCATAATATTTTCAAGCAGCTGTGTAACACTCTATTCTTTCTGACTCAGTCAAGAGTTTCATTATCTAAATCCATGTGAGAACACAGGAAGCTGTGTTTCCCCAACTCCTGAAATATCTGCCTCAGGAAGGAAGGTATATTGTCTTTTTGATGCCCCTGTTTTGCTTGTGAGGTGGTTCTGTGTGCCTGTTTTGCAACAGCACTATGAAAGCAAACTAATTCAAATCTTCTATGGAAATGCCATGTTTGCTAGACACAGTTTGCATCCTTTTAACTCAAGGGTGACTAGATCTTGAGCATATCTCTAACATTATCAAAATCTATATGATCTGAGGAGCTCCAAAGTATTATTGTTGCAGTGTGAGCTGCAGTAGGAAATTAAAAATATGAAAATGATACCCTGCATTTTAATCACCCCATGTTTTTGTTTTAAGAAAGGGAAATATACTTCCTGAAAATCTTTGGCTAAGTCCAGGATGGAAAAAAAAAAAAAATCTACCCTAGTTTAATCCTTCATTTTAGTGTATGAAAAATAATATCTGTGGCAAGGGATTATTTTTATGATCTCTAAAGGCATTAAAGCATAGCTGAAATAATAATGATTATCCAGACTTCAACCTTCCTTACTTTTTGGCTACACAAATCCTACTCCAGGCACCATGATTTTGATCTAACTAATAAATACTAAAGATACAGAGATTCATCACAGTTAGGAAAGCAACACTAAGCAAATGCAAGTTGCTGACATGATAAATCTCAATTCACAAGTGTAAATCATCATATTTCTATGAAGTTCAATTTCTTGGACTTAAAAGGAGGCTAGTTTAATAAGGGTTCAAAATAGTTTTTGGAAATTATGCTCTTCTTTTTAGTCTCTGCTCTTCCTTCCCTACCAACAAGAGACACAGCTCAGAGAAGCATTTACACATGCATGTACAACGAGACACCATCAAGTCCCACTATCAAGTCCCACTATCAAGTCCCACTAGTGTCAGCTGGGAACTGCATTTGAACTTACACCTAGGGAGGGGATTGTCCCACTCTCCTCTGCACAGGGGCAGCCTCACCTCAAATGCTGGGGGCACTTCTGGGTGCCACAATGTAAGAAAGACTTTGAACTATTAGAGAGAGTCCAAAGGAAGGCTACAAGGATAGTTAAGGTCCTTGAGAGGAAGACATGTGAGGAACAGCTGAGGTCATTTGGTCTGTTCAGCCTGGAGTAAAGGAGACTGAGGGGTAGCCTCATCCCAGTCTGCAACTTCCTTGTGAGGGGAAGAGAAGGGGCAGGCAATGATCTCTTCACCCTCACAACCAGTGACAGGACCCAAGAGAGTGGCCTGAAGTTATGTCAGGGGAGGTTTAGGCTGGATCTCAGGAAAAGGTTCTTCACCCAGAGAGTGGTTGGGCACTGGAACAGGGAACTGGTCACAGCACCAGGCCTGACAGAGTTCAAGAAACATTTGGACAATGTTCTCAGGCACCTGGTGTGACTCTTGGGGTGCTCTGTGCAGGGCCAGGAGTTGGATTTGATGATCCTTGTGGATCTCTTCCAACTCAGAATATTCTGTGATTCTGTGATACTATTAATTACCATAAGTGAGGCAGAAACAAGCAAGCTTTGGGAGAGCTGTCAGCGATTCCCCTTCTGAGCATCATTTTGGTCACTAGGAAGGTAGCAAGGAGGACAGAAAAGTGACCAAGAAGCCATGCAAAGCTGGTAACTGAGTCCACCAAGGAGACATCTCCCATGACAAAGAGGGACGTGGTCAGAAAAAGTCAATAGTCAGGAAGAATCTTTATATAAAGAAAAGGAGTATAGAGGATCCGGAGCCCTGCTGCATCCTGCCATGAAGATTGGTAGTTATTCCTGTAGTGAGAACACAAGACAGCTGTGAGCAACAGCTTAGCCTAGTGCTCAGCAGTAATTCAGGAAATTTTATACTTACCACATCTACTGTTCTGATATTTACCAGTGCGGGAGAGCTGGCATGTTCCAGCAAAGTTAGTGGAAAGGGATGATGCTTGAAAAAGGTGAAAAGGGGGGTTTTCTTCTTGGGGTCATAAATAAATGTTTTTAGAAAGGCAAGATTTTACTTAAGTTTACAGGATAACTTCTCCCCCTACTATTCATTAGACTGGATAAACATTTTGCAGCAACAAAGTCTAGAAATTGCCTTGGTGGGCTCTGATAGTCCATATCACTTGTTATTATTTCTCTCTCAGCTTAAAAAGAAAACTTAATTGTTTTTTAAATTTCCCATATCCATCTTTATACACAATCAGCATTGGTCTACTGGTATAAAATAGGGAACAAAAACCCTGAAATGTTAAATATAGTGCTTTTTGGTCCATGTATATGATCAACTCAGAAATCTCCAGCAACAATCTATGGTAAGAAATGAAGAGCAAAAACCCACAAAAGGCTGGTGAATAAGATAGAACAGTTTCTCAGGACTCCTTAATGTATTCTCCCATGGATATATTTGTACTTTATAATTCAGTTTCTCCACTGTCTAATTATCTACAGACAATTTAGTCTTGGGTAGATTATAATAGGTTCTGCTTCAGTTCAGCCAAGACAGAATCATAGATGGCTGGTACAAGGCCAGCAGCAAAGGAGTAGGAGATTGCTGAAATATTTTCAGGATCACTTCTTATTCTAACCTTCCTACAGTGTGTCCAATTATAAAGTAATCTTACCTTTTTATGTTCAGCACATACCCAGATCTGTGGTAGAAGTTGTTGCTTTCCTGCTTAATTCAAACATCTTTGAAGTGTGACTAATTACCAGCTCACCACTTGGGTGATATATAGTCCAGATATAGCCTGCCTTCCCACTCTCTGTCCTTCTAATATCACTGGTTCTGTCCTTTTTTCAAGATCAGATACTACAGACAATGCTTTCTACTGACCAACTTATCTGATGCACAATTAAGCATATGAGCTTGGTTTTCACTACTTTGCTTCAACCTCTTTACTTAGGTGGACCAGAGCTTGGGGAAAAATTCTCTTTAAGTACTTTTGAAAATGACAAGTCTGTGCTCCACAGTTCAACCAGTGTGATACTGCTTGTGCCTGGGAATATACTGAAAGAGGGATAAATTGAATGCTAGAAGACCTCCATTATTACAGCGCATTAATACCAGACTTTAACTTCTCTGTAATTCTTACACGCAGCTTCCTGTAATGTTATAAAGTCCCTATTGTCTTGAACAGAACAGTCTGGTACTTTCCTCCCTTTTATAACATACTTGACATTTATAATACCATCAAAAGCTTTGAGGTTTTCTGACAGAAGCTCTCAAAGCCTTGCTTCCTGTTCTGATCAGAACATAAAATTTGCAGCAGAGCAATATGTGCACCAGCAAGCTCTCAGTTTCAAAAGTGTTCCTGTGTTTTAGGGTTGTATTTTTTTCATTTTGCCTCTCCCAACATTGCACTATAGGCTGATGCTCTATTTGAAAATCAGCGTCAAGGTGGTCTTAAACTCCTCTTTAGGCAAAAGTAAATTTTCAAACTATTATCTGCCAGACACCAACACACACTTCGAAGAAGATTCTTGGAGGACCTGTATGATCTTTCCATTTCCTGGTTTGCTCTTTCCATCACCTCTTGACCAGAGCTAAAATCTGCTGTAGTGTGTTGATGTGGCAATCAACCTTCTACATTGTGAGCTGGAAGAGACCTAGGTGGTGCAAGTTCTCACTCTAAACACAAATGCTCTCCCTGATCCCTCAGTCTTTCTGCCAAACCATGGAAAGAGTCTACCTGATTCACATACACAACACAAGTTCAACTTCAGTGGCTTCTCTCCAGACTTGGAGTCCCTGGCTGGCAAGAACATCCTGCTGCGTAGGTGTTCAGGGTGACATGAGCTTTAGCTCCTGCCAGCAGAGACACGCCTGGATCCTCCCACAGAGAGCACCCAAGCTGTTCACAAACAACTATCCTGGAGAGCAAATGTTCCATTCCCTCTACAGGTTTCTCGACATTTTTGAATTTCCTATTGTTCCCAGAGAAGTAATTCCTGGATTATAGCCCTGCTTGGTGGAGCACCTTTCCCTAGAGCTAGGAATATGTTGATTGTGTGAATAATAGAAGGACCTTGGCAATAGCTTCCACCGGATAATATCCATTTCCTCCCACTAAACAACTCCATTTCCATCAAAAAATATCCTTAGAAGGGTATTTTTCATTTAGATAGTTGTGCTGTCTCCAAGAACAACCAGTCAGACAGGTCTATAGGTTTATTCCTTTCTCTAAATTTTTTTTTTTTTTAGCCGGATACATCCTTATAACCCAAAGGCACAACTAAAAAGACAATATCATCAACACCATTAAATCCTTTGCAAAGGATTTAAATTCAAGACAATAAACTAATGTAGTCAGTGGGCTAACATAAGCTAGGTTGGTTTTCACTATCTAGCTTCTAGCAGAGACCCTGCCAAATTTATTTGGACTGTTTACATTGTAGATGGCCTCTTAATTACCTCTACGAAAATCTAGCAGCACATCTTGGTCCACACCCGTTTTTTACAGCAAACAGCAATGCCTTTCAATGCCTCTGAGTGACTGTTCTGCAATAATTAAACCTGTTTTGCAGGAGTCTCTGGGCTGCAAACAGCTAGGGACACTCAACTCATTCCAGCTCATCTGTAGGTCCTAAGGCAACCGCCAAGCAAACCTAGGTGTCTAGATGTCTTTTTTTACATAGGTTATTTCAGAGTCATGAGGAGTGTAGCAGCAGAGTCCATCATATCTGGCGGTCTGAGAAATATTTCAGAGAAGAACTTAGTGTGCTGTGATCCTGTTCAAAAGGGGAGATGGTGGTCAGAGGTTGAAGAAAATGAACTACTCCCAGTTGACAGAAGTGAAGAGCTCACATTGCAAGAGGCAAACCTGATGTGAAATACAAAGGGTACCTACCTTGGACTCAGAGATCGTTAAGATCCACAAGCTGAAATTTAAGAATCACCAGCCAAGACTTTAGTAATACAGACAGTCCATATATGGCTTAAAAAATTTTGTCTAAACTTTTCATTTTTATGGATCTGCAGACAAACAAAAACTTTTCTCACAATCACTGCTCACATTCTAAAGCCAGGTTTCCAAGCTTCCAGCCCAGAATTTTCAGGTTACCAAAGGAAGAAAACCTCTAACACTACAACTCTTAAGCAATAAAAAGGTTTGTCAACTAGGATAATCAAGACAGCTCAAATGCTTATATTCCTGCTTTATTTGTACCATTACTTCTGTGTGACTCCATTCAGAATATTGGGGCTGTGGTAGGCAAGGTACTAGGCAAGCTAAAGACAGACACGCATCAGGACTTCAAAAACCCTCAGCACTCAAGGGTGAAAGAAAGTTGGAAAAGAGAAAGCGCATGGACAAATTGTAATGTCAAATTTAGTACCCCAGGCTAATGGATAAATAAATAGGTCAACCACAATCAGTCTGACACTGACTCTAGTAAAAGATCAACACAATTGACAAAAGGATTGAGAACCATGTAGAAGTATATATAGATAATGATGACCAACATATATTTACGGAAAATAACTCCTATTGAATAAATTGATGTCCTGTTGTGACAGGTTTTTATACCAATAAATAGTAATAGGGGTAGTAGAACAGCTTGAATAAATATAAAGGATTTTGATGATCACCAACATTTGCACTGTAAAGACAGAAGATGAAGAAATCAATAAAGTGTGTGGCAAGTTTAATCAAAACTGTATTGTCAAAATGTCAATGTCAATGGCCATCAAGCAACAATCTTAAGGGAAGCTCCATAGGCAGAGAATCCCCTTAGGCATCCATGGCTCTGACCAATCACGGGTCATGATTTGATAGCAAACTTGCAGTGCTGCACTTTGGCCAAAACACAAATGCAAACTTTGGATCTTTGAACAGATCTGTGCTAAATCCATTGTGGGAATCATAGAACTAATGCTGCTTCAGTGCACCTACTTCTGATGTCGAGGGGAACACTGGAAATCAGACAGGATCCCAAAGAATGGCCAAGGGGTTTTAAAGATGTGCCTTATGAAGATTACAGCCCATCACTCCATTTTTTTCCTCAAAAAGATAAAGAAAGGAAACTTTACCAAGGAGCGGGGATTCATCCACTTGATCAGAAAATATGAGGACAAGATTCACAGGCTGCAGGCAAAGGCAACTGATGCAGCACCTTCAGCAGGGTTGGTTGCTTTGGACTCCCTTGATAGCCCACAGACAAAAATAGGTTCTTGCACAATGCAGTTCATCTACACCTATTCCTGCCCAAGGCAGAGGGGTTGGAACCTGATGATCTTTAAGGTCCTTTCCAACCCAAACCCAAATTCCATAATTTGGTGGTTCTATGATTCACCAAGCAGACCCTCATTTTAGCACAGCAGCAGTTTACATCTTGACACTTACAGTGGTGAAGAGTTACCAGTTTGTTGACATAGTATTAAAAAAATTGACAAAGTTAGTTTGTTGATACCCGGTGAAGCAGTGACAATCTTCCTCAACCCAGAGGGACAGAAGCAACTGCAGAAACGTATCCAAAAAGACCATTTAAATTGTTTTGCTCAGTAACTAGACAAAAGGTCTTGCCAGCAGTTCTTCTTGGTTTGTCCATGCCCTGGGCAAAAATGGAGATTTTTTTAAGAAGATACCTACAAACGCTGGGCTAGCATCTCTAATAAAAACATTCACACCTACTGTTTGTTTTTGTGCTCTTCAGGTTCCACCTTGGTGAGAAGCAGAGGCCAAATGAAAGGCAGGAGTTACCTGGGCCAGTTCACATCTTGTGCTGCATCTTTGTGGAAGGGAACACTTGCTCTCGCTATTGTACATTAGGGAGACTAATTCTCTCAACTCTGTCTGGGGTGGAGCTGCCACTGAATTGCACACCTTTGGTTTCTGAAATCCAGCCAAGGGCTATTACAGTCCCATATGTGACCAAGAAGCAGACAATCAGCTTAACCTGTCCATGCTAGTCTGGTTCTGGTATTCTCACTGTCCTGGCAGCCCTAGGAACAAAGATAATAGAGCAATGGGTAAAGAAATAGAAAGTGACATGGCTATTTTCAGACTATCAACTGAAAGCTGTCATTCAGTCCAGCAAAAAACTCAGATTTGTTGGGTCACTATTAAACCAAATAAGAACAGCTGCCTAACAAGAATCCAATCCACTGACAAATGGTCAAGCTGACATATGGAGAGAGGATAGTGTTACTAAAATGTTGCTCAGAGTAGAGGACGTCTGGTCATTTTCTGTAGTGCCAGGTGACAAAACAAAACCAAAAAAAAGGATTGCAAGATGAGGAGGTTTTTAGGCACTTTTTAAACACTGTGTTTGCTCTGAGTCCAAAACTCCAAATTAGCTTAAGCACCTGTTGTGTTTACCAGCCCAGTTCCTCAAAAATATCAGGGGGTGGCCAAAAGGCTTCTCCAATTTTTCCTGTGCATGGCTTTTGTCCATACAGACCTCCACTTTATGGTGTGCACAAAGGTGAGAGGGAAGCTATAGCCCAAGAAAACAGCCTCTGTAGGAACAACATTTAGGCATTCCTATGTACTTTCATCTGAAGAACTCAAAATATTTATAGACTAACCTCCCAACATTTCCTGTAAAACATGTAGGTAGCCTCATAAGTTTTGGGACATGGTATAGAAGCTCTGGAGTAATTTTATTTATTTTTAATTTTACCAGCTCATTTCGGTTAAAAGTGAGATGGCTGGAAGCTAAACAAATGCTGAAGCTGAGGCCTTGAAACTGGAACACATTTCTGGATTTAGCAGCTTAAATTTTCCAACAAATGCAGCTTTATAGCATGAAGTCCCCAAAGCTGAACATCTTAGAGTTAAAGACATCAGGCTTAACCTATGCTTAAAGGTCCCTCAGCACCTGATAGTCTTCACAGCTGCTGAGTTTTATTGCTAGAACCAGACAGTTCAAACTGGGGACATCAGCCAGTTTAATAAAAGCACAGCAAAATATCTCAACTGTGACCCATTTCAAGTATCATATGTTATGGGCATGCTCATGCCTCATCACAAAGCCATGAAAGCCAAAGTTTGGACAGGATGTTGGACTGGAAACAGCAGCTTGCTACACCTGGTTGTGGAGCACTTGTCCATTATAAGGAGAAGCCCAAATATCTGAAAGTGAAATCTACGTTTACACCAACCACAGGCTCAAAAAATTCTAACACTGCACAGCCCAAAACCAAAGGAAAGTAATGGGAGAAGGAAAAATCTCAACCTTCTCCTCAAAACAGACTTTTTTCTTCAAAATTGTTATGAGGAGCTAAAAGTAAATTCAATCATCAGACTACAGTACAGACAGCCAAACTTTGCACAGATCAATCCATGTCTTAAAGGGCCTCTTATAAATCTTTCTGTAATGTAAATAAGGCATATGTTGGTTTCTGCTAGTTTCTGTAGGGTCCTAAACTGCAGACCAGAGCTACCAGAGGGTGGGAAAGTGGGTAGGATATTTCAATTGTCATGAACTCTCTCAGAAAAATGGGAATGTGGTGGCTAGCGTCATGAAGAGGGCTAGACCTCTCAGACCAGAATTGAAAAAAGAAGCACTGGGGACTTTCCACACCAGGAATAAGTTTAGATACCAAGTCAGACATGCCTTGCTGCTTTTGCTTGCTTTTGCAAGGTGCTAAATCCACAGCCATACTCCAGTTTTAAGGTTTTGTCTTCAGCATTTCCTTAGCTGCAGCCAGGTCACTCTCAACTGAAATAGGACGGCAACAGGATAAAAAGATTAGATTATTCCAAAGTTTCTAGACCAGAAACAATGTTTGTAGTTCTGTAAATCAAACAGACCTGGCCTTGCAGAGAAAAAAAAAAATTGAACTGACATGGAAGAAATAGTATTTAAAGCATGATTCTTCAGGGCTTTCACCAAAGGGAGAGCTTTCTTGGCCAGTGTTCATTATCACTATCACTCGGGTTCACAGGCACAGTCAGTGGTGCAGGTCCCTACACCTGCCTTTTAGGCTGGGTTTCCCTGTGCCTTTCTTTGGGAGGGAGTGCTGACCTAGCACAGCTCCATCTCCTAGCCACAGCTGCTAACTCCATCATTTCCAAGACCTCCTTTATGGCATGTTATGTTCTGTCTGAATCAGCTCCCTGAGCCGGTTCCTGAGCAGCTCCCCTGCACGGTCAGCAAAAAGGTCAGGGCAAGTAGCTGGAGTCTCTGCGGCTCTGTAGTCACCAGCATGTGGAGCCATGGATGATGTTGGGTTTGGTAGGAGATGGAAGGTGTATCCCAGCTGTTTTGTTTCTGCAGGTGACTGCTGGTTAGCAGACAACTAACAGCCTCATCCCAAAACTCCACATTTGGCTAGATGAATCCCATTTCCAGTTTCCCTAAAGAAAACCAGTCTTTGAGGTGCACATGCACACACCATTTTCTTGAAACTGTCTACTTATACACCACAAATTCATCTACTTCACCTCAACCCGGTGAGCAAACAGGTGATATAGAAGCTGATAGAGCAAGCAAAGATGTATTTAGCAAAAACTGAGTGCGGATTTGATATCTTGGAAACAAAGCCCTGGGTATATCCCTGCTTGTAGCCCTAGGGATTCATGAAACATTTTATTCCTGAAGACTGCTTTCGGTTCTGAAAAACTTCCATTTCCATTGCCATCTGCCTCATGTCGATTCCAGTGGTTCCAGGTTTGCACTGACAACATCTCTACCTGATGTCAGACTCAGTGACTGAAAATGTGCTCACATTTATGGTTCACATCTGACCAGCTACACAAATTCCATTAATGACTTCTCAAGGAGCTGTTTCACAGCAGCCTGATGGCCAAATGCTCTCCATATATAGTCCAGACATTTAATTTTATACAGGATTTCAAATCCACTCCATAATATGACATAGTTACTCATTTAGCTATGAATACCTCCACCAAGCTCATTGCTTTGGCTTACTTTATCAGCTTTGGCAGAAAGACCACACACTGTCACATTGCACAAACGGGCCAAGAAGCTGCTTTGCCTGAATGTGTGACTGAGAAGATGCTCTCGCTGCAATTCTGGCTGGCTCTGTGCACTACAGTGACTTTCAGACCAGGTACATCTTACCCAGACACTGGTCCAAACGACTGATAACTCTCCCTGTCTCTCTGCTCTGCACTGACCAGCAACTGAGTCTGTCCTTTGCCATTTCTTTCTCCACCTGGCCACCTCTCCTCTTCAAACCTCCTTTCCTTTACCTTCCTTCCTTTCTGCAGCTCATGTCCTTTCGGTTTTCCTTTCCCTGAGCTTCTTTCTTCCTAAACCCATCAAAATCAAATATGAAAGACTTGGATCACAACACTGATTGCCAGCATGCTGTTCCATCCATTTATTTGTTTCCCCTTTTCCCAGACAGTTTTCCTTTTCACCACAAAGACCATAGAGACTAAAAGCAGAAATTACTTCCTGGAGAAGGTTTTTCCAACACTCAGGCAGGTGGGACCCCATTCTGCCACATACAATAAGTAGGAGTATAAAACTCTTCAAAGAGTGGAGGACCATAGGAATGTAATAAAAACAGGTATCCAGAAGCCCTCCTTGATTTCCATCATCTTTCAAAAAGTATGTTTATATCTGTGTTCCACAACACTGGATTTCTTTAGGACTGTGTCATATTAAAAGCAAGTTAATTATTTCTCCACACAAACCTAGGAACTAAGATGTGCCTTGTTCAAATGTATAGATAAAATGTGTTTCAGAGTTTTCTATAAGCTAAAAGAGCATGAAGGAATAGAGATTTTTTTAAAATTCAAATTCACTGATCAGAGCCGTATTTTTGTCCTGTCTTGGAAAAAAAGTCAAAATTAAGTATGTTCATATTGTTGTATCAGAATCTTTTCTCAAGTGAGAAATAAGCAAATAATTTTTAAATATGGTTAAATGTATCTTAACCTTAAAAAAATCACACTTATGAATTTTTAAAATGCTACTGCTATAAAAAACACAACAGTCCCTTAGAGAACTGGATCACCTTTTCAACAGATAGAGAAAACCCCTAGTAAACACAGATATTGTTTAACTATGGTTTTCAGTGCCACTGAAATTAGAGGTTGCTTTTGCAGCTGCTGAGTACAATTTATTATGTCTGCACCACTAAAGCCTCTAAGAACCTGAACACTCAGAATCAGAGATCATCATCCCTTTTATGAGTATTTTCCAACTGGGTAAACCAAACCCTTAGAAAAACCCCATAACACCAGTGCCACTGTGAGCCCCACAGCAGCCATCAGCAGGGAGGGCTCAGGGCTCTCCGTGGGCAGCTCACAGGTGCTTGTGATGCAGCAGTGACTTACCTGAAGCACAGCAGCCTTGGGAGCTGGGGCAGCCATGGGTTTGGCAAAGGGATAGGCAAGCCTTGGCTGGCCAGGGTTCATGCTCTGCCCGTGCGCCGTGGGTAGGAGTCACATTCCAGCAATTAGCACAGCAGCCCGGGGAACGCAGAGCGTGCAGGGCTGGCTGACTGAGACCCTGCGCCAGCAGATCTGCCAGCTGGATTTCATCCCCTTGGCTGCCAGAAACAGCTTTGTATCATCACTCAGCTAACTAATGCGCAAAAGGCAACTCTGATGTTGGTATGCAATTGCCTCTTAAATGATGGAATTATGAGGCCTTCCTCAGTCAAAGTATGAGGATGCACAGTAAGAGTCAATAAGAGAGCAGTCACGGTCAGCTGTGTTCTGGGCTCCCCTTACCCTGCCAAAGGTGCAGGGAGTCATAACTTCTCCACAAAGCTGCAGTAAATGACTGAATAAACACCAGCAAATCGTTGCACATGAGGGGGGAAAAAAAGCAAATTTTAAAAAAAAATTAAAAGAATAGTTAATACACATCACCTCCAAATTAACTTTATTCAGAGGGAGTAGGCCCACATATTTCACTTTATGTTTGCAATAGCCTCAGAGTATCTGTGCAGCTTCTGGAGTGGGTGGCAGAGAACTTCCTGAAGTTCTCATAATGACCTCAACACATCTTAACGTTGCTAATGGCTAATGCAGTCAACACAGGGTTCCCAACAAACCAGGAAAATTTTAGGAGAGACACAGAAGCTTTCAGAACCAGTCATACAAAACTACTGCCTACTACAAATTATCAGTTGCAAGCTTCTCGGAAATAGGAATATTTTCATCCTATTTGGAAAGTGCTCCGCACCTTGTGAGCACTGCTAATCAAAACACACAAAAGAAGAGCTGCTAAATAACTGCTGATGCCAACACAAACAGAAAGGAACTCTGGATGCCCAGGTGCTGACATTGCAACCATGATTTGGGTGTCCCTAAACCACTGCTAAACCTATCACCAAGGAGAAGGTGGGGGAGAAAAGACAGGGAAGAGAGAATGGATCTGCTTGATAATAAAGTCCAACAGTGACTTATAAAATGTATGGTTCTCTCTTATTCAATTTGAAATTCATTAAAAAGTCCAGATTTCAGTCAGTTGAGGTACCAAACATCAGCAGCTTGCAAAAATGGAGGTTTAGGTATCTCCCCTTTCTTTTAAAAGTGGAAATTTAGAGAAAATAACCACACAGTCTTGAAGAGGAACATACAGAGGTGACAGCTTTCTTAAAAATTCTTTTTGAATGTTTGGAGAACAGTCAGCATTGATCAGACTTCACATTTCAAAGCTTCACAGAAGAAGCAGTTTTGGACACAGATCTAAAGAAAGAAAGCTACGTTTGCAATGCATATGGTAGTCCATTAGCATTATATTTTCAACACTTGAGTGAAGTCTGTGATTTCCTACATGTTGACTGGTGAGCTACAGCATAAATTCACTCTCACACAGTATTTATAGCTGCTGGCATTCAAGACTCAGTTGCGATGTCTACTCGGCATCTCATCACATGAAGTCCTATAATGGGCTGGTTTTGCTTCGGGCAGGGTAAGTCTTACCTTTCCTTCATCTTTAGGTCAGCATTTCTTAATCACTTCCCACGAGTTAACAAGCCTGGTGTCATTCTGTTAACATCCAAAGGAAAGAGCTCAAACTATGGATCTGACAAGAAAACGCCATTCTGTCCTCCACTGGAACTCCATTCTACATCATTAAGACTTTTAAAAAGCAGTAAAAAATTGCACATTTCAAACACATTTCTCTTCTGGTTGACCTCAGCTATCAGCACTGGAGAAGCTCCTGCTACTGACACACCACTACTTCTAGACCAGTACTGCTAGGCTCACTGCCCAGCATCACTGCTGACTATCTTTGAAAGGCTTTTCAAATGCCCACATGAATGACTTTAACTCTTTACTGGCCAACAAAGTAAAAAAAAAGTAGTGCTTTAGTCATGGCTGTGATGGAGGTTAGATTTGTAATACTGTCTTATCCCTGCCCTTAGCACAACCCCCATAGAGCTGCTAGGGAAGAGCTGCTTAGGATGATCACAGATTTTGTTTCTCCCTCCTCTGTCTTCCTCTTGACAAATATCTGTGCATTTTTTCCTGCCCTAGAAGTTTAAAAATCTAACCAGGTATTTTGCATGTTACATCACAGCTTATTATGCTGAGAGCATAATCTTAGTTGATGCCTCCTGGGGAGAGGTATCAAGCAAGACACCCAACACAATGTCCATGACCTTTGACAGAGAATTGGAAAGGGACTCATGGAGGTCTCAAACCTCCACACAGAAGGGTGTCAGGCATCTGTTCCTGGCTGTACTTATTCCCAGCATAATTAAGACTCTGAAGACAACCTTTATAAGGTCAGATCAAAAGGTCCACTTACAACAATGGCCAGTCAGTGACAGTGGCCAGCAGCACATGTAGATGAGAAAATAGCAGAAGGGGACGGGCCACAACTGAGTAATCCCTTCCTTGGTATCTGCTCCAAGCTTCCAGCACTGGCCAGTTAGAGACTTCCTGAGCTGCATCCGGACATTGTATTTAGTAGCCACTGATGAGCACATCTATTAATCTGTATTTGAATCCATTTATACATTTGGCCTCCACCACATCCCATGGCAATGAGTTCCAAATTTTAATAATATAGTGTGTGAAGAAGTACTTCCTCTTGTTTGAAACCTGCTGGTTGATCATTTCATTGGGTACCTCCAATTGTGTCACAAGAAATACTGATTAATCACTTCCTATCCACCTCCTCCACAGCACCCAGTTTTACAAAGCCCTATCACCTCACTCAGTTACACCTACCCTCACTCACCCTTTCTGCTATTTAATCTCTGCTATGGACTCTGCCAGTCCTACTATTATTTCTCCTGTGGGGTTTTTTGTCCACAGCTAATTGTGAGATGAGGCTTGAAAGAAATCCTTTCAATGACTCTAAGATGCTTCTCATGGTCATAACACCTCATCCACAGTTCATTATGTATTCATATGTGCTAGACTCACTTTCCCCTTCTCCCTGTGCATTATTCCACATTTATGAACAATCTTATCTGCTGGTTTATCAGCTAGTCACAAAACATGCTGAAACTTCTTGCAAAAACCAGCATAATAATTTTTTTAACTTAATATACCTGGACCGATTTAAGCAACAGGACCCCAGCAGCTGGAGTCCAGCATGTTCATTATAATTAGTCACTACTAGCCCTAGACTGGCATTCTTCTCAGTCACCAACAGGCTCTTGCCCTTCTGTACCTACCATACCAGGACCACGGAGATGGAGTCAGCTGCTCAAGCAGTCTGTAGGAAAGTATTTTATGCTGAAAATAAACTTCCAGACAGATGTGCTCATACCAGAAGGGTTTGCCCATGGCAGAACAAGACATGGAGACCCCTACTCAGAATGCGCTCTTGTGAAAGCCTTGCCTTGCAGACCAGCAAGGGTCAGTGAGAGGGTTACAGGGTGCTGAGGCTGGGCGAGACAGGGCCAGCAGTGGAACAGATGAATGGCTCCAAGACAAGCCCCCTTCTCAGGGACTCCCCTGTTATCTCCAGACTATTTTCAATTTAGAAGTTCCCCAGCAGGAGAACCATAAGCAGACAAAACTTGCCACCTCAAAGGGCTCCTGGAGTCATCCATGAATGAATGAAGGCTCCTGGGAATCAACTTTGGCTTCAGGGGTCATTTGGGCTTTAAATGGAGAAATCTGTTTTATGGGCTGAGAAAGGAGGAAGAACTTCCTTAGCACAGCTCAGCCATCACTGTGAGGAATGAAAGAAGGACACAGAGTCTTGCCTAGTCCAGCTTCTCTGAGCAGGGTGAATAAAAAAACCGTGACCAAACAGGAACACTCCTCTCAACTGCTGTAAATCGGAGTGGGGGGAAGGAGGAAGAAAGGGAGGAGCAGGAAGTGGTAACTTATTTGGACTCCTGAAATGAAACTCCAGTACTCACAGGGTTTCACAGCTCACCACTTGTTTTCACCTGGTCAAAAAAACTGAAACAACAATTCAGGCCAGGATTTTGTGCTGTCTGTGGTTGCTCCTGGACACAACTTTAAAATCCAACAAAAAGAAAGCTATTTTATTTGCCAGAGAAAATCCAGTCTTCTTTGGCCTTTAAAGCAGCCATCTAACATGCTTCCTTCATCCCAGAATCTCTCATCTCTCCCCCGTCTTTCCAATGCATATACACTTTTATAATGGGCTTTTCCATGAACTCTGCTGACTTGACTGAAGTAGATCAAATATTTCAGAAACAATTTAGACATTCCTGCCAAACACAGCTCCCTGGAAACCCAGCCAGATTCTTGTGGAAGGTCTGGGTTGTTGCCTGCTCAGGTAGTGTCACTCTAGGGTACTGAGAAAGAAACATAGACATAGAATCATAGAATCGTTTAGGTTGGAAAAGAGCTCTAAGATCATCAAGCCCAACCATTAACTCAGCACTGCCAAGTCCACCACTAATCCATGTCCCTAAGTGACTCATCTACACGGCTTTTTAAATACCTCCAGGGATGGTGACTCAACCACTTCCCTGGACAGTCTGTTCCAATACTTGGCAACCTTATGGTGAAGAAATTTTTCCTAATATCCAAACTAAATCTCCCCTGGGGCAACTTGAGGCCATTTCCTCTTTTTTCTTCTTACTTAGGACAGGAGACCAACACTCAACAAATCTTTCTTGGAAAAACCCCTTCACTTAAGGATGGCATGAGCAACTGTAGATGAGCAGACAGGAAGGATGTAAAAAATGTTGAGGTTCCAAGTTATGAACGAGCTCTTTGTCTGATTCTTCCCTCCACAGCCCTATTATACCCATCAGAAGCTTCCTACAATGCTCTTCCAGTTGTACTGCACAGAGCCCTCATCCCTTTTCCCATCATCTCAATGATAAACACCCCCACAAGAAGTTTACTTGCAAAAAATACATGCAAAATTTCTGCATGCCCCAGGGTCCAACAGCAAGCAGAAGAACATAAAATGAGATGGGGCGCTGTCCCTGCCTCCTCATTTCAGCTATCATTTTGGCACATGCCAGAACATTACCCCAAGCAAAACACAATCAGGTAATGAACAGGGATTTGCATGCAATTCCAGCAGTGGGCATGACCACAGGCACTGATCACTGCAAGTTATTCCTTCCAAGAATCTTCACATATCCCATCTTTGCACACAAGCTGTGCAATAAATGGCTGCAAGACTTAATGTCATTTGTAGTTTTAACTGGATTATCAACTGAGGTGACATAGTAGTTGATGTTTCTGCACAAAAACATGTTTATTACAATGATGTAGAACTGACTCAGAGCACAAAGATGCTTTGAGGTTTTCCTGCTTGATCAGCAGATTCAAATCCCTTGTTGCCAGGTTGGCATAAATTGCTAGCCAGTCCTTTCCCAAGAGACAAGCTTTGACTATCTCTCCTGACAACAGTAACTAGTCATGTACCAATTAGATAGATGTGCATCCTTTCCAAAAACAGCGTCATGAACACCCAAATAGAGTATCTTTGGATCTTACAACCATCTCATTCCAGAAGTCAGGCTTTTGAAAATGTCAGGGAAGATTCCTCAGCTTCCCCTAACATGTAAAAACACTTCCAAAATGTACACTTGAAGAAAAAAGGGCAAAGCTAAAATAAAGCTGGAACTGCAAGGTACAAGCAAAAATTAATTTTTAGCAATCTTTAAATATTTCTATTTTTACATGCAATTAGTTCTTTCATGTTCTTTAGGTCTACCTCTGCTCACTTTAAGATCAAACTGGGTTTTTTTGCCAGCAATTCATTAAGAGCCTGCTCTCTGCCACCCCTTCCCTCCCCACCTGCAGGCAAGCAGGGATCTGGGCCTCACAAGACAACTGTGGCGTGGGTGTTATTGGCTGTCTGTTTTGGCAGCCTCTCATCCTTTCTTCCAGTTCTGTTTTGAAACACAATCTAAATTAAAAAAAAAAAAAGAAATTAATTTTTTTTTAAAAAAAATCAAACATTCCTGCTCTCCCTACTCACTCACATCAGCAGCACTCCCATCACCACAGCCTAAAGCATGGCTGCAAAAGGAGCAGCACCAAGAAGGCTGGCAAGTGTTCAGCAAGGAAAAAACTGTGAAAAGGTATAGACTTCAGGAGGGGCAGAGGCAAAAACCAGGGGAAAGAGGACCAAGAGGGCTTGGGCCCGCTCTCTTCCACATTTAGTAGCATTAGGTTTTAACATGTAATTTGGACTAAAAGACTAATTCTTTCCTGTGGTTTGATGGACATTAACATCCCCTTTTTTTATTATTCTTTAATAATGTATTACATAACATTCTGATACACTAATTACCATCTCATGTCATAGCAATTTTATTAAGAGCTTATACTTACAAATACCCATTCTGAAACGATTTCAGGACTTTTTGCCATTTTCTCTCAACTACGCTTGTTGAAGCACTGGCAACATGGTCTGATGCCACTTCGTGCATCTTCCAGTAACAACACATCTCTACCCAAAGATGTCTCATGAGCCCTGGGAGTCAGGCATGGATTCTTCTTGCGTTTAGTCTCAAAGACTTGTAAACAAGTTACTTTTAGCACACTAGGTTGTGATTAAACACTGGTAACACAGCCCTGTTAGGTTCCTGTACCTGCTACAGTTCCAAATCCAGAAGCAATGCCGAGAGAGAAAAATTCCTTTATACCAAGTAATGGAAAATTTGTTAACTATTCTGCAGTTAGTGTTTGCTCATCAATACGTTATCATCTCACCAGGCAAGACTTGGTACCATGAGGTATTTTTCTGTATAAAATTGCTAATGCCATCAGGATTGTCCAAACAGGATCATCATCATTAAAAGATTACACGGTGAGGAAAGTGATTACGACAACATCTCAGTAGAAGGATTACTAATCACAAGTAGAATCCTGGTACAAATCTCATTCTCGGTATACAAGAAAGGACACAAAATCTTTTTAACATAATTTATATACATTTATGGCTTTATACAACAAACTGTCAGGGATTGTTCTCATGTGTCTGTAGAAGTACATCAGGCACTTTTTCTGAAAATATCCACGTATGAATTTTAATTTTGCAATGTGACTAAGTCAGAGCAGTGAAGCGTTGAAGAGCTGTCACACCACTCGCAAATAGAACTAGCAGTATGTACATGCCAATCTCTCAGATATTGCTGGTTTGTGGAACACCTTCAAAAAAGAGGCCAGTTTTCATGTTGAATAATTTGCTTTTTGCTTGCATAAACCATGCTGCATCTTACATTACGATTACCAAAATAATAATAATAATAACAATAACAATAATAATAATAATAATGAGAATACCTTATTTAAAATCAGTCATAAATTAAGAATCCTAGCAATTTCATAATGAAAATAGGAATTTCAAATCAGTAAAAAAATAAAAAAAGTACTAACATACATCCAGTGGTTTAACAAGTGCAAATTTTATACTGTTTTAAAATTGGTCCAATTTTAACTTCTCAGGGATGCTCTGTTGACTTAAGCCAATAATAAGCAATATGATTTTTGCTTATAAGTGTAGTCAAACTGTCAGTTTATCAAAGCAGAGCTTTCCAATTAATGCATCTACTACCTAAACATGTATCATATAGCTATATTATGGAAACAATACATCTTTATATTTAAAATATCTGAACAGCTCTATAATACAATAAACTTTTAATAACAGTACAAACCAGAGAAAAGTCAAAAACAAGGCTGCATAGGTAAGATCATCTGCACAATTCACAAACCAATCATTTACAACAATTCTGACAAACTAAGTTACTCCAGAAACTTGGTACTTTTACTGAAAAAGGATTTATAACTAGAGGTCACATAATGTTTGTTTTCAAGGCAGACAACATGCTCCTTCACCAACTTCACAGTATTCCAGAATTACAATTGCGAAACATTAGAATGGCACCACAAAAAAAAAAAAAAAAAAGAAAAAAAAAAACAGAAACAAAGAAAACCAAAAACAAAAGAACAAACAAACCTCTCAAAATTAAAAAACAACCCCAAACCCTCAAAAATGCCAATTGACCATGCAGCCCAAATCTGATTACCTACAACCGTTTTCTCACAATACATAAAAGGGCTTTCTACAGACTGTTGTAAATAAGGAAAGACTACATTTATGTTATTCATAGGTATAAAAAGAAATGAATAAAATATCTCTTTACAGGAAGTTATACAGTAGCAGTAAATAATAAACAGGAGGTATATTATTAAATGTAGCATGTTCAGCTGCATCCCCATGGAGTATAGCATTGTTTACTGCTTTCTGTGCATGCAGAGGTGGATTTTATGACTACTTTGGCCTATGTGTATCAGTGCCTATTTGGGAGCAAACATTTTTGCACATGCAGCAGACAGAATGATCTTCAGAAACTCCTGTATGAGCCCTCCACTTGCTCCACTGCCAGGATTTACTATCATGTTTCAGAGACTAGGCATTTGATGGTGAGGATGCTACTGGAAGTATTTGCCTGTAAAAGCAGGTGGCTTCATTGAGGCTTTGGCACTAAGAACATTTGATTTTGCTCAAAACAGGTTGAAAGAGCAGTGTCATGCTGGGGAAGATCCTGTGTCACGTCAGCCTCTGGTTCTGCCTGACAACCGTAATAGCATATCTACAAAAGTAGGACCAGCTGTAATTAGTAATGATTTAAGCCCAACAGGGAGCTAAATGCTAGCACATCAATAAATACATTGCAGAGCCCTAGGAAAGTCGTAACAGGATCATTAAATACATGGCTTGTTACTAAACTTCATTTACTTGGCTTACGTTCTGTTTCCTTCTCCACCATACACCATCACTACAGGGAAGATGAGTTTCAATTAGGACCTTTTCTGGTTGTGAACTATTTAGACAAAAGAAAAATCAATGTAAAAATACTTGCTTCTCCCCTTCTTCGTAACAGCCAGCCCTAGCAAAAAAAGCTGTTAATTCTGTCAGTGCAAAAAAAAAGCTCCAAGGATTTCTGTAACACAAACGTTGTGTAGCAACCAGTGAAAAGACAGGTGAGGCCTGCTATTCACACATCCATGAAAACTGCAACATGCAATTACAATAAATCAGAAATCATTTATTCCAAGACCCGCTCCTGAAAATGCTCAGGTAGCTGTCAGTGTGCTTACTCCAGCAAGACCAGGTTTTTCCACAGAAATAAGATCTCTGTTATTAATGCTGTCCCCTACCCTAAACCTCATGCATTTGTATAGCTTTGCCACTTACTTTATCTTTCTTTTTGAAAAGAAGTCATTTTTTTGTCCTGCAATAAGGTCAAAGTTTTAGTCTCCCACTCAAAAGTAGCATTTTTGTCTCTTGAAATCTTCTTTACAACAGAAACACTGATGAATCCTAAAGCTACTGCTAATTAAGACAAATGACAATTTTGTCATTAATTTTACTACAACTACAAATTTTCCACAAAAGGTCCTGCTCTTGGGTGCACAAACATTATGAGACCTCCACGAAATAAATATAAATGTGAAGCATTGTACAAGCATCTTAACAATGAATACTTAACACTTTGTGGTAGTTAAAATGATAATAGAAGCAGATGACATTTCTAAAAATGCATATATATAAAACTGATTAAATATTTCTAAACATAAAGTTGTCTATATTTATACATCACACAACAAAAAAAAGGGACAGAAATGTTTTGTATTCAAGATCCTTATTAAGATTTTCCTTTATTAGCACTCCCAGGTGCTAGGGAAATTTATAAAAACATGTACTTAATCCAGTTAAAATACTGTACAAAATGAAGAGGTTATGAATGCTGCCAGATCTCAGATTTTTTTTTTTTTTTTTAAGTTGCCTATGTAACAAAAGTAGATTTTAATTATAAGAAAAATAGCTTGGAAAGTATTCCCAAAATTATCTTAAGCCAAACAATAAAGTGATTAATCTGACAATGAAATCCAGATATATTCTTGCATAAATTTACACAAATACAGGTAACTTATCAAATGGCATTTAACCTACTGTTTGCTTTGAATAGTCAGTGAGTTAAGTAGGATCATATTTAACAGGCTATTCTCTTCCCATATGAAATGTGTGGCAATTTTCAGTAAAATAATGCAGTTCATACTGCTGCAAGGCAAGTCCATGGTTATCTCAATTCATCAAAACACAGGTAACATCAACAAGGGTTAAACTTACTTAGGGCATGAGATCATCACAGTATTTTTACAAAAGTTTATAAACTTTTCTTGGACCAAAACAGGTAAGTCTTAAAAAACAATTCTCCTACAGATCATACTGTACAAAACCGAAAGCATAACATGATGTAAGTAAGAGTCTTTGCTGTAATTATATGGTGTAGTGAATTTGGCACTTCAGAGTAATGAAATTTCCAATGGCACAGTTCTTATCTACAGCAGCACATAACCTGCAAACCTTGGGCAAACATCCTGTACAGGAAAATACTCTCTCTGCTGCCAACTCTGACGAAATGAAGAAAAAAAAGAAAAAAGACCCCAAAAAAAGTTAGTGCATGCGCACAGCTTTGTCAAGAAAATTAAAAAAAAAAGGTGAAGGACATCTTTGTACTGCTTTTCTCAGTTCCTGCTGTCAGACAAGTCTGGAGAATTTAACCATAGCCTAGGAAGAAAGAAAAAACAACAAGAAGAACAAATTAACATTTACAACAGATGAATAAATCTATTAAAATATGCTCAAGCTAGATTGAAGATACTTTAAATGGGGGGAAAAAAGTATTCATTACTGGCTAGTAACCAGCAAGTTTTTTATTTAAAACATCAATGACAAAACATGAGTGCTCCACATGAAGTAAGAGAAGTCAGTACTTGACAGTCCCAATGCACCAGTGCAAACCTGATTCTCAAACTAACAAAGGACTGGAAAGTGACTGACTGTTACCGAGGGAGTTCACGTGATAACACAGAAGAACTCCCAGATTTTAAGCATCTTGACATTTTCTTTATTTTCTCTTTAGCTGTTTTGCAGATTTATTATAAAAAGCACAGCTTACCTCCTCCTACTATATCCTAGCCTGACACCCAACTGTGTGTGGTTGTCTTTACGCTGTGCTGAAAACTTTGGTTAGGCAATACACTGTCAAAGTTAAAATCTAACGTTTCTCCATCCATGAGGTCATTACGGATAATCGACTCCATGTCACAGTCCAACCGTTCGATTAACATGTCATCTAAGTCACTGGGAAGCTTCTCCTGGTGGAGGGAAACAATTCCCACCCTCCCGTAGCCATTGCAACTGTTAACAGGGGCATATGGATTCATGGCATTCATCTGCATTGGGTGACTCATAGGCACTTGTAACGAAGTCTTCACTGTCGACAGGCGATTTAGCCCTGATGTGTGTGACATGGTGTTCACTGTGTGTGACAAGGCACGGCCATTGACTGCAGGCGCTGGCTGGTTATGTCCCTGGTGAGGGCGGGCGTTGGGGTTCATCATTTTGTTGTGGGGCGGCTGGCTGCCGTAGTTCGGCACCACCGAGTTGGCCACCATCAGCACACTTTGGCCCAGTGCCCTGCCACCAGCCTGGGAAACACCAGTGTCCACTGATGCCAAGATATCGTTGTGCGGCGGAGAGTCGGAAGTCAGTAACTCCTTCAGAAGTCCCGCAGGACAGTTGTATTGGCTCATCGATCCGTAGCTTGATTTACTGTCTTGGAGAGTCTGCATAGGGATCTGGGACAAAGAGTTCATGCTAGCTTGAGCATAAGTGAATTTCCTGTAGTCAGGATTTGGTGAACCTATACTTGTGGTCGAGGATGCGAACGAGTAACCTGGTGTTTGCTGCATCAGGGTGGCAGATGAAGACTGGGTTGACACAGTCATTGATGTATTAGGTGACAAGAGATTGAGATTATCCAAAAGATTTTCCATGTTCTCAGAATTACTCATCTCTGAAAGACTTGGTAGAGTTGAAGTCATTTTGGTGGTTGATGATGGGTATACCATGGAGTGCACATCCCCCTCTCCAAGATCATCTTGCTCTGGCAAAATAGGAGAAAGTCTTCCGCTAATTGTGCTGGCATTAGAGCTCGTTCTAGGTCGAAATGTACTCCAGTTATCAAAGTCATCGTTACTGTGAGAGCTGGGACTTGCAGGCCACTTTGAGAACTGTGATCCAGGGCTGTCACCATTTCCCTCTTGACCAGACTGAAGGGCTGTTTTTTTCTTGGCAGCTCTGCCTCTACTTTTGGCAAACTTGCTGTTATTATCCATGGACGCTGCTCGCCTCCTAGGAGATTTGCCGCTCTTCCCTCCTTCAGGATTGAGCATCCACCAGGAACTCTTCCCTGTTCCCTCATTCTGCACTCTGATGAACTTGCTGTGCAGAGACAGGTTGTGACGGATTGAATTCTGAAAAAACAGAATAGCATGTAAGAAATGGGGAAGACATGCATCTTTTATGGCATACTAACACCTGGTTTTGTAAGCATACTCTCATTTTGTTAGAAAACACAGGGGTAATCATTAAATAAGAAAGCATGCCAGCCTGGAAACATCTTTTATCTGCTCACAGAACTGGCTGAAACAAGCTTGCAAAGAGTCGCCATGGCAATTTGTCTGTCATCTGCCTCCATCACATCTGACATTATAAAAAGTTAAATAAAACTGCAGGAACTGTTCTGAAATAAAAATTCCAC
Organism: Poecile atricapillus; assembly: GCF_030490865.1. NCBI lineage: Eukaryota > Metazoa > Chordata > Aves > Passeriformes > Paridae > Poecile > Poecile atricapillus. Next base: position 64,192,893 of record NC_081249.1, on the reverse strand, counting down.
ATAAAGGAGACAAAATAAGCCAGAAGATCAAGAAGACGATTGAAGTGAGTCTTCTAATAAATGTACCTGACTGTATTTATGGAATTTATTTTAATTATTACTTTACACAATGTTCAGGAACGCTAGATCCTGTTCTCTGGTCCTTATAATGGATTCTCACCCTGCACATCCCAAAACCCTACAGACACGCGACACACAAACTTGTCGCTATTGCTACTGAGCATTAATGAGATTTATATCATTTGTGTTACATGAGAAAATAAATATAGAAAACCAAATGAGGACTAAGTTCTAATTTTTGTAAGTTAACATCATAAATTGCCTAAGAAATCATAGAATATAAAGGAATGTAAAGAGCATAGACAAGCTTGAAATGAAACCCTCAGTCTTAAAACCATTTTTTCCTTTCAAAATCAACATTTTAATATGAAAAATTGACTCCTCAAATATCTGAGGGCACCAGATGACTTGTGCCAAGAACGACCAGAGGTACTGGAGCTTTTTTTTAACCTCCTCAGCCATGAATAATGTTTCATGTTAGACAAAAAAAAATAAAATTCCAAAATGGAAAGCCACAGGCCGACCTTTTAACAAGAGACTAATCTTTGCATTACCAAGCTGTAAATATACGTATTTTTGCTCATATAATTTCCTGCTGAGTACATGTAAAAAACGTTGTATCAACAGAAAAGTTTTCCTGTATCTTGACACAATTGCAAACAAAAGGCCACAAGTTCAAAGAGAGCAGAAACTGGCAGCCATAGATGCTAATAGAAGGGTGAGATGGTACCATGGTCTCTGCTAGGACTGCAATTCATGTATAACAAGGAGGAGGGAACCACAAAACAACACATTAAATAAATGTGTAAAACCAGAAATTAGACCTCAACGGCAGAGCAATCAGTAATTTACTACCTGCCTTCCATTCACAGTAATTTTCAGCAACTTGTCTGAAGATCTTAAGAAGGCATGCCGGGCACAGTCATCTCATGGCTGAAACCAGAGGCGACAGGCTCAAATTCACTGCAAGAGCCATGGTATGTTTTGGAACATGGAAAGCCAAACAGACAAAGCAGGACTGGCCATCTGCAGAGCTCAACAGAAGTGGTTACTCTGGGATCAAAGACGAGATCTTCAGTAGATGAGGGCAGCAAGGAGGTGTTACAGCCCTGCAACACCTTACAGGTGGCTACTATGACTTGAAACTATGACCCCAGAAGTGCAGCTTCACCTCCAACCGGGGCACAAGACACTCCCTAATACCAGAAGATGGCAGAGCATGGCCTCAAGGCACCAACTGTTCAACCAGCACAACACTGAGTCAAACCATGTGCCTGAACTCAGAAGCTCTTCCAACATCTCCTCCAAAGAACCATCTTTGCAGTTATCTCATAAACAGACACCACCAAAAATTACCCATCGCTGGCAGTGTTCAAGGCCAGGCTGGATGGGGCTTGAAGCCACCTGGTCTAATGTAAGGTATGCCACGGCAGGAGGGATTGGAACCAGATGATCTTTAAGGTCCCTTTCAACCCCAAGCATTCTATGACTCTCTGATTTCTCTATGATTTGAGTGTCTCCTTACTCAATTTCAAAAGGAAGCCATTCTCCTAGAAACTGTAAAGTAGGACTGTATCTCTTCACTTCAGGTAACCTTAAAATCAAAACACCATCTTTGATGTAGCAACAGGGTGCTAGGGAAGGCCTTGGAATTTTATTTGCACCAGCTGCAGCTAACACATAGGGAGGGTAAGCCTGGAAATCCATCTTTGGACTTGCCCACAGCCCCAGGGGCTGGCTGAGAAACCTTGTGAGGCCAGCCTGGCACAGCCCGCTGTTTTCACTCAAGGGCCACAGACAAATCTGTGCCTCACGCAAGTCCAGCTCTACAAATGTCGCAAGAAAGTTGCTCTGTGTGTCTGTTGATTAAAAAACCTCCTGCGCCAGTTCATTTTTTTTACTGTATTTTGTAAACATACCCAGTTGGCTCAGGATCACTGTTTAGTATGAAAATAGCCATATCAAACACACAAAACATCAGCCAGGGAAAGCACCGTGACGAGGCTTAGCTCCCTCTTCTCTGCTACACAAGTGTTAAATATTTAACAAATCGCTGCTATTCCTTAGTCATCAAAAATGTTATAATACGGTATTATTGTACCGAGGACATTTGAGGTCGCTCTTTGAGTAACAGAGCTGTCTCCTAACTCTGCCAGTAATGAAAAAAAAAATTTTCCTAACAGGAAAAGGTTTGCGGCCCAGAGCTTGTTACATAAATTCCTGTTTTTCACGCGGCCAGCAGGACATTAAAGAAGCTATGATTTACTAACTTGGAAAAAGTGTTGAAGAGGTAAATCTTGTGAAAATATGCACTGCTGTTAATGATGTTGTGTCTGCAAATCCTTGCCAGATGCAAACATGACCTGATAAAAAAGTATGGTTTCAGCAGTGGATCTTGGCAGCCAGAGGAATGGCGCAGCTGTTAGTGGCTGGGGCGTGCGGCAGCACCACCAGTCCCGGCACGCTGTAGAGATGCCTTCAGCCATGGGTTTCACCTGGACTTCGAAGCAAAGGCTCCCAAAACCTGGCTTGAATGACTCCATAAGCAAGCGTCTGCATTTTGAAGCGGATCTTCGCACAGCAGCATTTCATGCCAGATCGCATGGCATGATCGCATGCCAGAGAGTAACTGCACTGAATTTCATCAAAATCTGGGTCAGGATGGCAGCAGGGCTGCTGCCACCTGTGGAGTGCTTCCTGGGATTGAGTTTGTGCCTCTGAGATAAGGCAAACTTACTTCAGCATTCAGACCAGGGACTGTGGATATGCTTACTGCGACTTTCTGATTTAAGACTCAAAATATGCAAAACCAGTATCAGGCACGTGCCACGTGAAGAGTACATCCCGGCTAATAAAACTCGTGAAGCTGAGATAATTATTCCTTTGAATCTACATATTTATATCATTCAGCTGTACTTCTGACATTTCCAACAGCTCTACCAATATCCAATACTGCATTTAAACCCAAGATATAAATAGCAAAACACGCAACTTAAATTAAACTTGACTAATTGCTGAGAAAAATTATATTCCTATCCTAATTAAAGCTGAGGTATTTAATTATTTTTTAGTCAATTGGGTTGGTGTTTTATTAAACACCTGAAAACTCAGTTGCTCTGTTAAACTTGACAACATTGCACTTTACTGAGGTGAGACCATACAGTGAAACTTGGCCATCTTTCTTCCACCCCAGACCTTGGAGCACCAAAAGCAGAAGGAAGCAGAGCTCCTCTTTAACCCCACTGCAAACCCCTCCAAGCAGGACCTAGCTGTGGATTTGTGATTATCCGGGGAGCTGCAAGACCCCAAATTTGGAAAAGCACCTACAAGTGCTCACGGTCTCTCCCGCACTCTTGCATCCATGGGCACAGGCAGCACCCATCCCACCAGAGTGCCATGATAGCCACCAAAAGGGAGAGTGAGGAATGGATGTGACAGTCAATACACTTTACCAAAACAAGCGTATTTGCTATCAAGGTGCATATGCTGCATATTGCAATAAAGCATGCCATGGCATCTAGGGAGATTCACAAGCAACCAGTAACAAAGGTAGGAGGGAGTTTGCCTCTAGAAGCAGATGCAGCCATAACAAACTGGGAGGCCACAGGAGCAACACTGCTTCCATAACACGAAGGTCAAGGATTTCCATTAACAAAAATTAACAGTCTAATGACTGCCCACTAAGTTTTCATTCAGACAGTATCCCAGAAGTCCACTGCTTTCTACACCTCCTCCAAGGGGATGGCCTACACAAGTTGTTCTACCATCAGCTGTGGTAGCACATCCTGTTACTGACAGCTTACAGCATGTTTCTGAGCCAGCAAAATCTCCTTCTGGTGACAGCACCAAAGCAAAAGTTTCACAGCAGAGAAGTGAAGACCCCATCCCCCAAGAACTTCCATATGCTCTCACAGAAGACACTCAACCTGTCTCTCTAGGTCTTTGTACAGGGACTTTACTGCAGGTCTGGATGTTTGCATCATCCTCCTCTTGGAGCCTCAGTGGCAAGCACCACTCTAAAAAGAAGACATTAACACTCTTAGGAAAGTGTGCAGAGGCCAGGAAGTTCTCCAGCATACTTGCTCACAGCTCATTCAGCATCAGCAGCCGGACTAGCAGCAGCAGAGGCGATCCATGGCAAGTGGCACCATGTGGCATCTATCCAAGGCTGTTAGATCATGCCTGGCAAAACGGGCAGGTTTGCCTACAATAGCTACACCATCTGCACCCATTTTGCTGTGGTTTCCAGCCACGCTGCCAAGTCTATGGGGCTTGGATGAAGAGGCCAAGGAGGAGAGAAAACATTGCTAACTCTAGACCTACCAGAATTTCCTTTGGTACAAGAGTCTGGTGTTGTAAGGCAATCCTGCTTGTCTTACCTAGTAACTATCAAATAGAAAATGTTCAGATGCCGATGCTGCACATGGAGCTTGGATTTGCCTCAGACTCAGTGCTGGACAGTCATAAGCTCTTGGTCTACAGACAGCACACATTTCTCTCTCAAAAAGTTTCCTGACACTACAGTGTTCACTAACACCACCACACTGTGGTGTCAGAAGCCTCAAATGCTAATGAAACAGCTGATTTTGCCACCCAGTTGTGGTATTCTTTTATTACAGAAACCTTTTCTGTTGTCCATTAGGAGTATGGACAGAAAGCATGTCACTTAGCCTCAGGTCAAAGAGTTGTATTTAGAAGATGCTGGAAACTTGCCACCTTGCAGCTGTATGAAGGTGGAAGGGCAGGATTTCCTCCCAAACAGGTCATGCTTTTTTGGGTCCTTTGTTCTTAGGGAGGTGCTTTTGTTTGACTTCATTTTTTCTCCTGCACTGTTAAACAGTTAAGAAGTATCAGCTGGAAATAGTGAAGAAATACTTCCCTCCTCCCAAGGGGACCTTGCTCTGTTTCTCTGTGCTTTTCGTTACATGGGGTGGCATAGTGAGAGTCCTTCCCGGACCACCACCCATGAAACATCAACCCCAAACATGGAGACACTTCCATAAACTGTTCCATGTGGTAAGATTTCAGTAATGCATCCCTTTTTCCACGCATGAATGTACAAGAACAGGATGGAGTGTGTGTTACTGCTATATGGTTGCTATACCTGAACATATATATCCTGTGGCCGTATGTCAGTGGCATTGATCTAAGTCCTGTACATTCTGCATTCAAGTTCACAGATTTATGCTATCCTGTGATTCCTTCTCATAGCAGTCAAAGACTAACATACTTTGAACACTGAAGGTGCTTGGCCATCCTCCAGGTTGCAGCCTGCTGCCACCAGGGACTGGAGGGGATTTCTCAACCACTGGAGTCTTCTTCTCTGGATCATGGTAGCATATAGGAACGCAAAATGCATACCCAGCTTCAGACATTGATGTGTAAGACTTGGCTATGCATGCCTACATGTCAGAGAGGGCAACTCTGTTGACCTGTATTTGAGTTTTTCCCAGTTGCTATACCCTAAATTCTCTTCCTCATCCTAGGCAGACTCTTTGAAAGCACTTTTCCATAATGGCAGTTTGGACATTTCTAATGAGATAATAACACTGCCTACTCTCCCTCACACAGGCATTTAGGAAGAACTTAAGTAAAAACCATAATCAAGGTTCACAGTATGTCTAGTGTGCACACAGAGGAAGCACACACCTGGATACTGTTCCTCATATGATGACCCCAACCAAAACTTTTAACCACTTTTACATTTTCTGTACCTCCAAGAGAGAGACAGAGCCACAGCCAGGTTAACCATCACCTACATCAGCGTCAATACTGTGTTTTATAACTGTATTTATTTCTGTGAGCACAATACAGGTATGATGTATCATCAATACAGCATACATCAAATATACAGACATTTCCTAGGATTTCAAAGCCAAGGAAACTATGTGACACTGGTTAGGAAAAACAAGGGACAAAAATGTACGTGAAAAACATGAGATTTTTAAATGAAGTTGATTAGACCTTCATCCCCCTGGTAAAATCATCTGGGCAAACCAAGACAGCCAACAAGTTTGTCTAAAATCTATCCATTTTCAAAGGTGAAAGAAAGGCAACAATAAGAAGGCACCACAGTTCCATTAAAAAAAAAGCAAACAGCCATCAGGGTAAGTGATGGCTCCATTTATCAACTTCATTTATCACAGCATTAGAAGTTGTAAAGTATAGAAAAAAAGGGAAGAAATAAATATCAGATAAAAAAAATTCAAAGATAGTAGGGATAACTATGTTTGGTGATCCAGACAAATTCTAATACTGCCTGTACAAAATTGATGCTGTAAGCTTTCTATTCCAACAGATGGAAAACAAGTGTTTGACAAATATAAGGGTTCCATATTTGTAAATAAACATTTCTTTCCACAAATATGAAACATATATATGCATATGCACATATGCAGCTCATGATGAAGCAAGTTCACCAGTTACACAGGAGGACAACAAGGAGACCTCAATGAAGAGAAATGTTTTGAAGTCAGGATGCCCTTCATATTAGGGCTTCTTCAGAGGTCAGGGAAATCATCAGTCTTTCCTACCAGTCCCACAAAGTATTGCCATTGCACATAAAAAACCCTGCATCGTTTTTTCAGGAAAGGTGAGGAAGCACCTGCATTATGCCAACGCCAGACCGAATGAATGACAGTGCAGTCGAGGTGGGCACCATGTGCCACTGCTAAGGTGTGCCCACCAAAGGGGTAAAAAGCATTGGAATCATCTGTAGTTCGTCAAGCCCTGAGGAAGGCTGCCGTGAGCAGACAGCCCTTTCACAATTATTCACCATGGGCTCTAATGCAGTGACCAGGAATGCGACTCTGCAGGGACACAGGCACCACACAGCCTAACGGTCTGAGGAAAAGCTGCCCTCAAATGCAGAGCAAAAGCAGGTTATTGCAAGGAAAACATGAATCACAATTATAGCCAAAGTTCATTAAGCTGGGGAAAAAAATAATTAATTAATAAAGTGGCAATTCATCCATACAATGCCGGAACGACTAATAGCTCAAAATTTTATTCTGCAGCTATAGTAAAAAGAGACTAAGCAGTGTTTATTTTTTTTAAGCCAGTGGGAATAATTATGATCAGTAGGACAAAAAATGTTAATCACTCGTTTCCTGTTTAACAGACAGCCTGCTTCACCTCTGCCACTCTCCACTGTTACACCCAATTCATCACAAAGACTACAGCACTGTTTATAAAAATCTTTCCCCCCAGCTCTTTTTCTTTCTAAAACTAAGCTGCCTTTTATTGACATTCATTAGCTCTAATGAAGAGGTACAAATGTGTATACATGCTAAATATATCAATGCTAATTAGACTAGCAGATCATCTTAAACAGAACACTGGAAATATGTTCTTACCAATTAGAAGCAATAAGGTCAGAAGTAGGCCAAGGTCTTAAGTGCAAATTACAGAGGTGAAAAAACCACATTGTAGTAGAAAATAGCGGTGATTTTTTGCTGATTGGACTTTGAGTGCACACAGAGAACTTCCAAGAAAAAAAACAAAAAACAAAAATCAAAAACCCCAGATATGATCACTCAGAAAGCTTTAACTGGTTAAGTGAAACAACTGTAAAGATCCCTGCCTGAGAATCCACATAAGTTTTACAGACTAAAATCCCTGCATAATGACCAAAGCAGACCTTTGCCACTTGTCCAGGTAAAGGCACAAGCAAACCTAGACCTGTACCTTCAGGTTCCCTTCAGCTGGATATTTTGCTAGGGAGCTGTAGATCTTAATTTTCATGAATTAAGACTATTTGCTTCCACAAAACCACTGATAACCTAAAGGACTGGAATGACTGTCAGGACCTGATGGATTTACAAGCAATGTGCTGCCCACAACAGTTGAAAATGAGTTAAAACTGAGGCAGGCAAAGCAAAGCAGGATGTCCTGGAGACACGGGCTAAGTTCATGACACTTGCCCCATCCACTGTGCTGCCCATGGGCTGGCCATGCCTGGAGAAGCTTGAGGGCTGTCCATATTTCTTACTTTGAGAAGCAACATACCAAAGGGGATGTACAGATCCAACAGCATAAAAAGTTCTGTTGACTGAGCCTTTGCATAGAACATTAAAAAAAGTAAATATATCTCCTTATTACACTTGTGTTAGCATAGCAGAGGCAGTTTTTAATTTAGCAAGCAAAGGACTACAGGACTCACATTCTGTGGTCACGGATGTCACTGAATACCAGTTTTTCAGAAACAAAGAGTCAATGAAAGCAGCAAGCTTCCTCTGCAGCAAGGTTAGCTGTGCCCCACAGGAAATCCCTGGCTTGAGGAAGCTGCAAGGCTTGTGAAAAAAAGGGCAAAGCCTTTTATTTACAGACTGAAAGGTATCTTAGGCTACATCTCACTATGCATTTGATCTTTATTTTGACTACATCAAGTGCAAGTATATACTTGCAAAATTTTAGTACAGTCCCCAAAACTACAAAAAGAAAACTAAAACAAAGTGGAATTTTTTGTTTTGTTTAGGGCATCTTTAGAAACTATTTAGTGCATCTAATGGTTAAGACACTGCAGGTTTCATATTTGTTAGGGGACAGTGTCAGCTTAAAAATAACAACCATCCCATGAATTTCACCTAGTGTTGTAAATATCTGATGTTGATGTAATAAACAAGAGAAAGTGAGGAAAGAAGGGACATTTCTCTTTCCCTCAGTTTCTTTTGCATCTGAGTACAGTCCAGTACACAGTCGTTGTTTTACTATTTATGTTTCCTCTAGCCAATTTACCCTTTATCTATCTCATAGATGGAAAGAAAATAAAATACCGTTTTCCTGTTAACAAAGCAGTAGCAGGAAAGAATTGAATTCTTACATTTTTATTAAAATAGCTTAAATAAGATCACGTAAGTTCTCTTTAAACTCCTGCATATCTGCAAATACGTAAAGGATATTGCTTTATACAGTCATTATTTGTTAATTTCTCTTTTTTTTATATCCCAAATTCACACGAAGCAAGTATATATTTTCAATTGCTCCTCTTTGTACATCCCAAAGAGGCACCACATAAACTAGGTATCAAGTCTCTCCCAGCTTCTTAGAACACAGTTTGCCTTGGTACTTATTTTCCCCCACCACAGAAGCAGGTCAGATCACCAGCACACTCTCTTCAGGAAAGCTCTTAACAATTCAAGTTTTGCTCCCACATCCCAGAAGATTTTATGTAACACAGTTTACTGCTCCAAAGCCAGCAAAAAACCCTCATGCAGATTTCAATACAGCCTTTGGCTATATTCCAGCAGGCACTGTCCCTCTCCACTGTCTGGCCACTTGCAGCCATCCTCTTTCAAAAGGTGAAGTTTATACTTAAAAGGGATTTTAGTTGATTTCCTTGGGACTCAGAGGATTCCTGTTGGGTGGTTGCACCATTCATGCCAGCGTCTTCCTCTCAGATGCTGCCTTCTGTGATGTTCTTCAGGCCGCAGTTCAAGAATACCTGGCAGTCATCACCAGGTTTTATGACATCTGTTCAATATTATAAAGTCAGAGTTGTCCAATCTTGCAAAACATGTGGCATCAACTCTGAACAGTTACCCCCAGACATGCTCACGATTTTCAGTAGGCTATGGGAGGCAGAACACTATTTCTCAGAGCAAGATGGGCACCCAGAGGAGGGAAATCTAAAGGGCAATTTCTTCCCTCACACCCATTTTGGAAGCATTCCTAGTCCCTCACAACTGTAGGCTGTGCTCTGTACTTAAGAGACCCTTATTAAATCAAAGAGCTATTTACAATCTACATACTGGCAAGTCCACATTCCCATAGAATGTCATCTGGCAACAGTGACTTAAATCATCAGCTCTGTATTTATTTGCTTTGCTCCTTCACAAACAAGTAAAAAAGACAGGAAAATTCTGTGTTTTTAATGACAAGCCTGGAATTAACAGAGTAAAGCCCAAGAGCTCTGATGCACCAGTATGCATTGCAATACCCAAATGTCCTTTTTTTTTAAGCAGTAAAATATTACAGTGAGGACAATGAAAAGGAAGATTAGCAGCACCATTGTGGCTTGAGATCTTTTACATACACACCTGCTGCTAGAGGTGCAGGACCCCACTGGACATAAAATAAGACAACTTCCAGAGTGCAACACTGATGCAAAAATGAGCTTTGTTAGACATTTTGAGTGCCAGATTTCTCCTGCCAACTAGGTCAAATTAATTAGCCCTCATTACTGTTTCTTTCCATTTGATACACACAAGGAACCTGGCCTTATCACAGCTCTCAGAGATCAGACCTCATTCAGTCTCCCATTCCCCTGGACAGAGCCTGACACAGGGAAGCCCTAGGCATAAGGTGCCTTTTACCAGCTGGAATAGGAGGTGTCCCAGGGAGGACATCGTATCACTCTTATCAGTTCAGAAAAGAATACACTGTTTTTGAAAGACCTCCCTCTTCTATTGCTAATCCCTCAAACCCAAAAAGCTCTTATCAATTTCCAGATTAGGTTTCCTCCTACTGGAGGTCAGTCTTCACGTGGTGCAAGCTTCACCATCATCACCCCAATCGCCCTCAAAGAGAAGCCCATGTGTAACTGGGCACCCCAAGCCTGCCAGCCTCGATATTCAGATTTAAGGACTGCAATAGTCACATTCCCAGTCACAAAGCCTGCCAGGGGCCTCCCATCCTTTTGCCCAAAGATGAAGAAGGCAGTGGAGTCTCCCTCCAGCTTTCCCAAGATATGCATTAAAGCATATTAAGGCAAAAGTACAGCTGACACTGAGAGCCAAAACACCATAAATCAATTCAAAGGGGTGCAACAAGGAAGTCTTGAGTTACTCTACAGGGACTTGCCTACAGTATTTGTCTCCTGACAGCTTTTGCTTCTTTCAAGTACTGCAGTTTAATTCCTCCTCTTGCAGACAGTCAGAGAGAAAAGCAACGCAGGCCCCTGTGCAGCTCCAAAGATGTGTGAACTCTCTAACTGAGCTGGTCAGAATGGGGCACTCGTTTCAAAACAATAAATAAAAAAATAAAATTTACAGGACATTAACTTACGTCAGATTAAAAATAGCAGGAATGTCAGCAGTAGAAGCTGTCATTTGCAATAGCTATCAAGACACAGGAAGTTATTTATTCTGTGGGTCACATAAAGCCCTCTTTAAAAACAAGGATGAAACAAAAAAAAAGAAAGCATGTTTACTGGAGCCTGTTTTCCAACATTATCTAGCCAATTTTGTTTATGAAATTTCATACCAATTTGTTATTGATATATGTTTGGGTTTATGTCCACAGATCTGTTAAACTGCATAAAACACTGAAGCCCTTGCTGTTCGTGCTTAAATTCTGGATCCTTTCAGTTCTGAAGATATTGCAGGGAATTTTCACACATTTTCATACTGCTTTTAAAAAGAAATTAAAGTTTTCCCCCAGACAGTCAGGTGTTTTCAAGTATTTTGTTTGTTGATTATTCATGTAATCATAAATTAGATTAAGTATTTGGCAGGCCATGCCTTCCTCTGTTAAAACATTTGTTTTTACTTTTTCAGTTATTGTTTAGATCCTGGTCATAACATGCTGCAGGTTGTTTTGCACAGCAAAGAGGAAATAAGCAATATTTTAACTTATATCACACTGTAGCAATATTAAATGCCTACGCAGCAATATGCTGCCTATTCAGTATTTTCCACTTTCTTCCTGTCCACTGCTGGCTTACAAGAGCAAGATAATTCACAATTTTACAGTTCTGCAACCTGTAAAACACAGGCTCACAAGCATGCTCAAAACAAAACACAAAAAGAACATTAAAAAAAAAAGAAAAAAAAAAAGGGGGACAGAATATAAAGTAAACATATTTGCTGAAGGCTGGTTTTGAAATCATAGGAAAGCCAACAAAGCTCTTCTGAAGTCAGCTCACATGCACCCAGGCACTGCAGGTGACACAGTTGGACAAGGCAGAGCCCCAGCAAGGCCCTGTTTGCCTACATTCACCCTGACACCAGGGCAGAGAGTTAGGAAAGAGACCTTGAACTACGTGCCATCACTGCTGCTCAGCAGGATCATGGGCTGCAGTGGATGTGATTACTAAACCCATTGTGACCCCTAGAAAATGCCCCATGGATTAGAAGAAAGAGAGGCGTCATTCCAAACACCACACAATTCACACAAAACAGTCTCTGTGACAAAACAGAAATTACAGAACAAGATTTCAAAGATTTCTCAAGGGTATTTTTTCTATGGGTTTAAGCACTGTATTGTATTTCAAGCATTCAGTTATCATGGACAAGGATTTCCATCTCTCTTCTGTTAGAAAAGTCTTAAGACTTTGTCATTTACCTAAGAAGGAGAGAGAGATGAAGAAAAGAAGAACATTTCTTCCAAAACTGGCTTTGTAAAAAATACTTCCAAAACTCAGTTTTGGAGCAATGAGTGAAGCATCTTGACTTAGTACCTTGAAGATATCTACATGCCAATTGCAACCTTAAGACAGTAGCTCTTAGACACTCTTTTTAATAAAATTCTCAAGGCATCAGAAAACTTTAGGATTTACCACTTTAAAACACATTCCTCAAATAATGGAAACTGGCAAAGCAGCCATGGGTTTAATCCTCCTTTTTCCTCCTCTGTCAATTATTCAAGGACCCCACATTCACTCATCCACTGTTGTCTACTTCCTTCAATGCCAAGCATTTCTGGGGCATCTGATAAGGAAGTGCAGCGTTATCTTGCTCAAAGTTTTCGTAACAGCAGCCATCCCCCTCCCACACACACGTATATATTCAACATGTTTGACTGATTTTCCAAGGAGAGCAATAGCTCAGTAATTTTGACAAGAAAAATAAAAATCTCTGTGTTCCACAGCTCTTTTAAAATATTAGTATTTTAAACTTGGAATACTGGGATTTTTTTCTAATTCACACCTATTTCTATTTTTGTGTTAAGTTTTTAAACATGAAAACATTCAAGACTAAGCATTATCAACCAAAATATTAAGATACATATCCACCTCTAAGGAGAATTGCAGAGAAGCCTGTGATATGTGGCAATCCCCTGGCTGCAGTGATTTCTGTGCAGTGTACTTGGGTAACAAAAAACCACAGAAACCCATTTAAAGCAGATTTAAAGGCCTTTTTACCTTAAGAAAGAACTTGCCAGAGAGCAGCAGTGGCAAGGCACTGCTTAAGGCACAGCTTAAGGCATTGCTTCCTGGCACAGCTTAAGGCCCACCACAACTTTTGCATCAGCTTGCTTGACTCCTCTACACTGCCACAGAGGCTGCCCACATCTCAAATAGCCCTAACCACGTGGATTTCTAATTTTTTTTATCAAGTCTATTGACAAAATCACATTATTTCTATTGTAGCTGTTCTCAACTTGTAACCCACATACTCTTTGAGGTTCCAAAATACTTCTAAAATCCCTAAAAGAAGGCAGCCAGGGGAGGTAGTGGCAGTCAAATGCTCTCTGTCTGTTTGCACCGGGCTTTCCTGTAATCCTGGCTTAAACACACGTGCACCACAGGAAGAAAACAGACAATTTTAAGTTGCTGACTCTAGAAAAAGAGCAAGAACTATCTAAGATTAAACCTGGCCCCCAGACTTTGTCAAAAGGCTGTCTTAAAGGATTAGGCCAAAGAAGATTAACTCAAGTACGATGTCAAAGTACACTCAAACAGCAACAGCTTCTTGACAAACACTGAGGGGTTGTAAAAACCAGAACATTTAAGAGGAGGATTCATAACCCTGCAGTCTGTGCCTGAAGGACAGCTCTCCCAACCCAGGTTCTGGCACCTGATAAACTCCAGCAAATGGTTCTGGTTGTGGTGATGCAGCACAACCCACAGAACCAATAACCAGAAATTCAGACAACCCAGATAACTTCAGAGTAAAATAATCCTCCGAAAGATACACTGTCCAGTGGAGAAGGTAACATTGCCATTCTTCCATGCACCATGGGACCAGCCAGTTTTCCTGTCATCTGACAGCAGTCAAGGAGAGATGCAGTAGCAAAGAAGTGCGCAGTTCATCCATCAGTAATGTTAGCAAGGTACCGGGAAAGAGACAGATGCTTTGGCTGTCTCCGGTCACTCCTGCTATGAGGGGCAAAAGGCTTTTGGAATTACTTCTATGAAAAATCTATCAGCTTCTCACACTGAGGGACCAAACAAGAACAGGTCACAGGTCAAGAAGCTCTACCAGTTTGTGGCTGTCTTCCCAAGACAGTGAAAAGACATGATGAAAACGATCCCCACTAACACTGCCAACAGAGAAGACCATGGCTTTAAAGACCGTGGCTTGTATTGTACAGCAGATTCATCACAGCTGCTTGACAAGCCACAGTAGACACCAGTCACTCTTGGTGGGAAGGAACACTGACTGCCAAACCAATGCCTCCCTGAGCACTCTGGGTCACCCAGCTCCTCTGAGACAGTCATAGGCTTACAGGGTGGGAGGAGTACCTGCCTCTGGTAGGGGGTCTGCCACTCAAGCTGGTTCTGCTTCAGATGAAATGAGGAACTTGCAACCTCAGCAGCAGCTTGAAAGTGGGAAAGCTGCAGCTTCAAGCAGGTGACCAGAGCACACCCCACGAGAGCTTTCAGCTGATCACAATCCCAATTCCCAAGCACCACCGACTAAGAAACTCAGCCAATGCAAGGACAGTTTCCCCATACAGAATATACTGCTCCACACCTCCACATCCCCCGAATCTGCATGCTACCGGACTCAAGACCATCACTGACCAAAAATTTCCTCCTCCTGCCCAAACCAAATTTAGCTTATTTCTACTGGAATGATGACATCCCCAACATGAAGATTTAACACTGGCACTTTCCTCAATGAAAGAACAAATTTCCCCACACCAAAAAGCTACCAGTAAACACGTTTCAATGACTCAATATACAGACAAAACTTACCCGACTCAAGTCAACAGAAACTTAACATCTCTATGTTCAACACCTGTTTTTCTACTGCTGGCATTAAAATACTAAAATTAACACTGCTAGTTAGAAGAGGCTCCAGGGAGGCCTCACTGCAGTCTTTCAGTACTTATAGGGAGCTTTTAAAAAAAGGTGGAGTGTGACATTTTACATGAGCAGATAGTAGTAAAACAAGGGGGAACAGTTTCAAACTAAGAGGAGAGATTTAACTTTGCTCAGGAAAATTGTGGATGCCCATCCCTGAAGTGTTCAAGGCCAGATGGGATGGGTGCCCTGGGCAACCTGATCTAGTGAAAAGCATCCCTGCTGATGGCAGGAGTGGTTGGAACTGTAGGATCACTAAGGTCCCTGCCAAACCTTCTATGATTCTGTGATAGCTCTTCCATATGCATATCTGCTCTGCTTTGGTGCAATTTTATCTTTGCCTACATTGTATTTAAGTCTTGTTGTTTCCCTTTTTTTTTTTTCCCCTGGAGATTAATTTATTATTCATTTTACAAGCCCCAAGGTAAGAGAAAAGGCAGTAAAAGAGGACCTGTGAAGATTAAAGACCATAATGACAATGGGAAGTCACACACACAGAGGAGGCCCACACCCTCACTGGAGTTTTGGTTTCCCTCCCAGATGCAGCTCTCCACAATGAGTAGAGACACAAACACCTGTGAGACAAAGCTGACCTCCCTTATCTACAGCACCATTAGAAATAGGCATTCCCACCAGCCTGGTGCCTGCTTGAGGGTGGAAAGCTGGATGGAGAAGAGGAGGGAGACAGAGGTGCCAGGCACGTTTGTTTCAAGGTTTGGAAAACACCGTTTTCTCTCGGGCAGAGAAGGAAGCAAACAGCAAGCGCCATCCCTCAGCCATGGCAGCACGCACGCACATGCACACGCATTTCCTGCGGCTTCGTGAAAACAATGAAGTGTGGGGAGCCTGGCTCTCATACGAAGCACACACCGGCTATATATAAAATAAGGAAAGCAGCTGCTTCAAAAGCTCAGTCATGCTTTTATCAACAGGGCTTTAATTAGTACCCATCTGCTTCCTGTTTTATACTACAGAACTGACTTTCACCTGTTTCAGCAAAACATTCCCCAAATGAAAGTGTGCGCACACACATACGAACACACACGAAAAGTTCACAAACACCTTATGCTTAAATAATTAACATCTGAAATCCTAGTTCTGAGTGTGTGGGCTATATAATTGCTTTTTCAAAAAAAAATTGGGCTGTGCCAGAGTTATCAGATTTCACAGCCAACACCTTTAAATCACACACCTTATATGTTTCACCATTTGTTTTAACTTACTGGCATCTGGGGACCCAAAGAACACTGGAGCCCTGTTGTACTGGCACTGTACTACAGAGAGGCTGCCCAGAGGGCTCTCAGTGGAAGTGTAGGCTTTTCCTGAGGTCTGTCACACACATGAAAGGATTTAAATAAACAATGGCAAGGCTGATAGTTTGAATCCATTCTTAACTCACCCCATTGTTTGAAGAGAAGAAACAACACGTAGAAGAAAAATATTACTGAGGGAGGAAATAGCTTCACCTTTGAATTTCCTGACATTTTTCCTCCCACGCTTTTCCCCTTCACACGTCAATTATTTATTTATTTTGCAGGGAGAAGACAAGTGAAAGTTAAGTACAGCAGCACAGCTACGTGCGGTCAGACCTGCCCACCTCTCCTGCACAAAGGAGCTACAAGCACTTGAAAGCTCGCCAGGAGCAAGGTATCCAAAGAGCAAAACAAGAGGAAGCAAAGCACTAGGAGAATGGATTTCTTGCCAGTGACTGAGCAAGGAACACCACTTGCCTGCTTCTATGCACAGTTATAGGAATGGGAAGGGAGAGCAAGAGCCAAAAGGAGCAGTATTCATAATGTCTCTACGTGAATTTTTTTGGGTATGCAAAGCCTTCTCAAACTCCAAGTTGCTCATCACAGAAAAGAGCTTTCCTTAGCACACCTTTAGCATCAGCCACCACCTACAATGCTTGTTTTGCCAAAATAAACCTGGTAACCAAACAACTCATGCTCCAGTTTTGGAGTAGGAGGAGATCATTCTCTCTTTACAATTAGAAACCTCATCTGCAACAGCTTTCCCAGATGCACAAAGCTGACCTAACTCAATTAGTTTTCTTCCACAGCATCTTGGAGACGCTTCCTGAGATTCTGGATCTGTCTGCAGGGTTCATGAGATTCATCAAAGATGAAAAAGTAAGAAAAAAAGTTAATCCAGTAAACAGAATTACAGCAGTTATCCCCTTTGATGTAGTTCCTTGTGGTGGTAGCAAGAGCAACCAGCCAACAATGTCCTCCTGTGCCCCCTGTATCACCACCCAAGGGGAGATCACAGTGCAGGAAACACCAACAGGGGTAACACCGAACACTTGATTTTAAGACTCAGTATTCATGGGAGCCTACAAGAAAGATGGGGAGAGATGATTTACAAGGCTATGTAGTGACAGCAACAGCTTCAAACTGACTGAAAGTAGGTTTAAGTTAGATATTAAGATGAAATTCTTTACTGTGAGGGTGGTGTGGTACTGGAGCAGGTTGCTTAGGGAAGTTGTGGATGCCTCATCCCTGGCAGTGTTCAAGGCCAGGTTGGATGTGGCTCTGAGCAACCTAGTGTTGTGGAAAGTGTCCCTGACCACGACAGGGACTTTGAAACTAGGTGATCTTCATGGTCCCTTCCAACCCAAACCATTCTATGATTTTGAATAGGTACACTAAAAAATGTTACTTGGAGCAGCATACTGCCATTTGTTACTAACACAGCACACCAAAGTACCATCTATCTCTGCTTACATGAAGACATTTGTGCAGCATCACAAAAATCTGATGAATAAGAATTGCCATTCAAAAGTAAAGATCAAACTTTGCTTTTAAATCTCCAACTTCTAAAAGTTTTCAGCAACTCTTCTGCTACCTCACTACTCTAGCAAAAGTGGGATTTTGTACACACACTAAGGGAGGTATTAGTGAAGGGAATGAGCTCTGTTGCTAGAGGAAAAAAAATCAAATGAAAACACACAGGCATCCAAGCAAAATGGATACTCTGAGCATGAGAAATAGGTAAGAATGGATGGAGCAAAATGAGCACCAAATGTAGGAACTCCAAATATTTCTCAGAAAAGTAAAGGTGGCTCACTTCTAATTCAATCGCTTCAAAGGACAGAAAAAATAGATGCAGTAATCTCTTGGGCTGTGTTTTGTTTATTAATTAGACTTTATTAACTGATAAACCAGAATAATCAATTTTTTTCTTTAAAAAAAAGGAAAAAAATTCTTAACCTTGTGTTTTCACCTAGAAGATTATACCACTACTTAGATATTTTTCCATATCTCAACCAACATATTACATAACTTTATCCAGCACTGAAACAACAGATTGTCTCAAGAGCAAATGACAAAATATTTGTACCAGAAATCCTGGCAACGTTGCATGCAGATGGGTTTCTGAAAAATGGGGTTCCAAGAATAAGTCACCCATGGTTCCAAAAATAAGAGTTAAATTCAAACAAAACCTGGATGTTCACTTTGCAGGGTACTGCAGGCCTCTCCATCAGGGTCCCACCCTTGCCACACACAAGACACTTGCTAACCACAAGCCTCTCAAGTCTGAGCTGCAGCTAAAGACACGAGGCTGGGGAAACACTAACAAGGCCAATGTCCTGGACGCATAACCCCAAATTACACACTATGGGGTGGTGGTCAGCCACCCCACTGCCAATGGACTTTGACCTGAGTATATGGGGACAGACCCGAAATCCATGGCCACAATCTGTAGGGTCTGAGCTGTGGCAGGAGAGGGATCATCCCATCACGAAGGGCCAGGAACACCTGTGCCTGCAGTTGGAATGTGGGCATGCTGGTTGGGTCTCCCAGCCTGCCAAGGCACAGCTCAGACAGTCTCTAAAACACTGGCCCTCCCTGAAGCACCGGGGGAGCCCATGGGAGCGGAGGCACAGAGACACGTCACGCTTCAGCGCAGGGCACCGGGGCATGACCGCGCCGCAGCAGAAACAGATGTCTGAGACCACTCTCATCAACAGGGATGGAGAAACTTAAAACCTGCACGTTATTGCTCTACCTCGCCTTTTATAAGGGGAATCAAAAGCAAAGCTCCATGGATGCTAGCGACCTTTTTTAAGTGATTCCTGGGCTTTGGGACACACTGCTTCCAGCACTGCTTTTTTTTTGGTTTTGATAACCTTACTCAGCCAGACAACTACATTTTACTATGTTTTTTTGTTGTTGTTATGGTCAACACATACTGACCTGATAGGGAATCCCAGGACATTCTGCACCGAGAGGAAGAAAACAGACCCTTGATTTAAAAGACATATTTAGTCAGTATATTTCAGATCCCTGCAATCTCAGGCCTTCAACAAACCTTCCAGAATAGCTTGTCTTCCTTAGCAATGGCCAAATTCATACAGATAAATGCTGTTCATAAAGGCTATGCAAAACTAGTGGTGTTTGGCAGGAGACGGGCACACATTAACAGTTCTAGCCTGAGACAAAAAAGCTAATATAATTTTTTTGAAATTCGGCACCCATCCGAATTTCCGTTAAGATGACTAAACAACTGGTTTGAAGTGATTTGCATAAAAGACTTAAAAAATGTAATATGGATATGGGGGAAGGAGAAGTGAAACAAGAATGGGATAATGACATTTCATGATAACAGAGAACATTACAGTCTGGTGCACAGAAGAAAACAGTGTCTTTCCTTTCCTTTCTTCCCCTCCACATTTCTCTCTATACATCAAATTAACAAAACTTTTTTTTTAAGCATAAAAATCAGCGCTTAAAACTTGAAGTTCAGTCATACACAACAGTCCAAAGAAATATTATAAGGGGAATTGAAAACAAACTCAGAAGGTCATAACATCAGCAGATACAGTACATGTATATATATTTTTGGTTATAATAATTACAAAGCCACACATTGAAGTTTGTTCATTCTTTGACATAGCATAAACTTCCAACTAACAGTCTTGAGTTTTCCAGAAAAATCAAAGCTGTTGGTGTTACCAGAACAGCCATGTAGAGTATACACAATTCTCAACATATAATTAGTTCAAGTGGCAATTACACTAAAGCCTACTTTCTGAACCCCGAAAAGCAAGCAAGTCATCAAGCTGATGACTTTAGAAATTCAACCACTTCCCAGCATTTAACTGGCTCTCCATCATATTTGTATTACTTCAACCAAGTAAGTTTACTTGTGTTGGATAGTCATGTGCCATTTCTGTTGCCTCAGCACCTTTAAGACTTTTTTAAGACAGGGTGCAAATGCATCTTAAAAATAGACACACACAAGAAGGCTTCAATTAATGCTCATCCAATATATATCTGTTTTGAGCAGGTCAAATCACAGGGCATCTGGGCATTGCAGTAAAAATAAAAAACTAACAAGAACAAATACAGTTCTTAGAAATTACAACTTTTAAAAATACTGAATATATTAAAACTAGAATTTCAGAGCTATCAATGTAACAGTAATCTCGCTGATGAAACACTACTAATCCTCAATTCAGTTATTCCACAACGGAGAGCACCCCCTAAAAAAGGGCCCAGGTATTCAAAGCCAGAATTTAACTGTCACTGTGTCCCTGTGACTGCTCATGTATCCCAAAGTTTGATTTACTGCTAGTAAAACTCTTAAGCACAGCTGAAGTGAGACAGCTTTCTGCATCCAATTATAAAGATAATTTTATTTTTAAATGGATTCATTTAACTTTGGTATCATTTACTTCTTTACTATCTCAATCATGGCAAGAACATGCTTCTACTTTAGGCCACAGACAGGTCACATTTTAAGAATGAAAAATTAATTTTCTGTATTAATGTATCAAGACCTCTCACTTTTTTCTATGTAGTGATGTTACCTATATAACACCTCTCAAAAGGTGGAAAAAAGCATGTTCTAGAAACTTTATAGCAGTCACTGGACTCACAGCTACCTAACCTTGCCAACTGGTGGGTGCTTTGTATTACAAGCACAACCACAGACAGGACAGGGTGACACTAGTGATGCCCAGATTAGGCTGGTCATGTCACCAAAGCCAACAGGACCACACCAACCCACCAGCAACTACATCACTTCTCCCTGCCTCTAACCCAACCACCAGCAGCTTCTTGCTGCCACAAGCACAAGGATGATTTGGGCAGTGTATTGCCCAAAAACCAGGAATGGAGTACACTGAACTGGAGCAGAGACACAAGGAGTTACGCCAAAATTCCCAGTAACCAAATTCGTTCCAGTTTATTTTCTGTGGGCTTCATCTGGCTGATCTTTCTTATAACCCTGCCTAAGCTGACGCAGAGCAGCTCTGCAAAAAACAAATCACCCCACAACTCTTACCCCCACAGGCAAACCAAGCCCAGGCTATTTAATAGTTCAGGCCACTTCATCTAACAAAGCTGAGCTTACAAGAATACTTATTTTTTTTTTCCCCTCTTATGCATTTTCACTTTAGTACTTAAACCTGACTGCACCCTTTGGACCACAGGGCTCCCTGTACAAGGGAGCTGTTCATTCAAATTCACCTACACAACAAACCAGATCTCAACATCATAGATCCACCACAGTTTTCTTGTGTTGTGGATTACGCTGTCAACCCAGGGACTGCATCCCATTCTAGAAAGCCTTCTGCAGAGGAGGGAAACCAGCAGCCTCTCAGTCAAGATGACAGCAGAATACAGGAACAGACAACCAGTAACATGGGAGCAGTGTAACATCGAATCAATGAGGGAACATCCATCTGCAAGGGAGTAGCTTGAGCACATAAGCAGCCCAGCCTGTCACCAAGGTCTTTAAAATAGTACAAAGAGCTCAAACAGGCTTTAAATGAGGCAAATGAAGCAGTTTTGTTGAGGGTTTCTCTCCAACAGGAGACCACTGAAATGGGTTTTGTACAGGTGCATCAAGTAGGCAATGGAAAGAGATACTGCAGGCACGCTAAAGCCTGGTGTGAACAGCACAGGAGTGAATAAAAATGGAAGGGAAAACAACAGTAGGTTTAATGAGGCCCTGAAAGTGAATATGAGCCATTCAGATCAGATGTGACAGACAGGGGAGGGTGGAGGAGGTGGCTAGGAAGGATGCGGCATGGCCCACTTTGGGATATGGGGTGTTAACTCTGCAACCACACTGTGAATGGATACAAACGTGGTGCTTTTCTCATGGTTAGAGACAGAGTTCAAACATAAAGCAGCTTCTTACTTCTCACAGTGATCTCTAATCTGTTTGAAATGTGCTTCATACCCTTTAGCAAAACAGAAAGCAGTCGTCTGCTTTCATAGCAGCACCTCTGGTCTCTGGCAGACTACCAGGTTTCTGGCACTATCTCCACTCTTCCCTAGGGGACCACCATGTCTATGTTTTAAGAAAAGAAACACCTTTACTGTGATGGTGGTCAAGCAGTAGCAAAAGTTGCTCAGAGAGGTTATGGAGCGTCCACCCTTGGAGATATTCAAAACCCAGGTGGATCTTGTCCTGAGCACAGCCTTAGCAGATCCAGCTGTGGTACCTCCCGGAGGTACCTTCCTGCCTCCTTTACCCTTAAATTCCATGGTATCTCTCTTAGTCTGTCTGCACTGCTGGTCATCTTAGGCCTGGAGGCCCTACACTGCCAGAGGAGGGATGGCCATTCACCCTGTCTTAAACATCACTTTGATCCACAGCCTTTCTGCTCTTTTGACAACTTGGCCGACAGCAACTCCAAAGGAATTGCATTCTCCGTATTTTATGAAAAACATAAAATATTTTCAAATATTAAATGGAAGATTACAAGCAGCCTCATGTTCCCAAACCACCTTGGACACTGACTCATCATTGTTGGAGCTTTCCAAAACCACACCACTGTTGCTCCAATGTACTGTACCCTATCAACCCTTAAAACAGAGCTGGCAAAGCACAACACTTTGGTTTACACTGCTTTGGAGCACATTTTGGTGAGACAGTGGAATTTCCCTGTAGAATATAGTATAGAAATAATGACTTCTCTCTAGAGAACAGGATGGACTGAAAAACAGATGGGTAAAGGAGATATTACTGTTTCTCTGCTTTGGAAAACAAAGTCCAGAGGCAGTCGCTGCAAGCTGTATTTCAGCTACAGTACGTTTAAATCACCTGTAACAGGCCGAGAGCACGCATCTGAGGAGCTCTGCTCAAAACAGGAGCAAGCTTCTCCTCACTCCCTCTGTGCCCCCAGGAACACCCATCAGCCATAAGGCTACTCTGAAAGGATCTGTGGCATCCAACTCTTCCAGCTTCTGCAAGGATGGTGTTGGGAGGCATCTAGAGGCTGGGTGGCAATGTTCATGGTACTCTGGAGCTGCAGGACAGCTTTATGGTCAGAGGCTCTCATTCTGGCAAAAAAAGAGACTGCAGAGAAAGAAATACGCAGGTCAAAAAGGTAATTAAGTCAATGGCAAAGCAACTAGTGCTTTGAGTAAGGGAAGGTCACCTAAAACTGTATCAAAGACTGCAAGTATTAATGTTCTTGACATCTATAATTTTAAGCTTTTATTGGTCTGTGAAATTCTCTCTCCTGAAGAAATTACACAGGCAGAACAAACACAATTATTACAAAGTAGCATCCATCAATAAAGACAGCTAAGCAGTTTCCTTGAAATTAATTTGCATTAGGCATTGCAAAAGCATTTATTTTTCTGAAGAAAATGTTCAGTATAAATTCTAGTTCATTTTCAGCTCATTACCTCCTGATGCATTCAAATGCCATCAACAAATAAAGACAAGAGAGAAGAAATATCATCTTCTCTCATTTATCATTATGGAAGTTTGATACAAAGTCTGTCCTTAACAAAAAAAAAAAAAAAAAAAAAAAAGAGGGGTTAAGAAAAAAGGAAGGAGAATCAAATGCCACAAAAAAGCAGTCCCCCAGAACAAAACACAATTCTTGATGAAAGGAATGCAAATAGCTGTCCAAATAGACAGCTTTTACAATGGACTAATTTATTAATTTATTTTTAAATCAAGAGCATAGGAGAGGAAGAAAATCCAGCAGTGAAATCAATCTATCATTTTGATGAACTACAGCTAAGACTGTGCAGTATTGCTACAGATTTCTGAAAGAAAATTCCAAGCATGTACACAAAAATCAGACTATTTTGATTTTTTGCCAAACAGGCTACCTTCCAAGAATAAAAGTGTGGGAAAAAATGCTAGTACAGTGACAGAACAACATCCTTACTTCTCACTCCTAAAAAAGAGACAATCTGAAGATAAAATGAAAAGGTTGACAACCACTTGGTGGATCTTAAAGCTCAAGTATTCTAAGAACCAAGGTGCAAAAATAAGTGATGTCATCTGGAGAAAGGGGATGAAAAGATGAAAGAGTGCCTAAAAAAGCAGCAGAATTTTCCTGAGTGTCTGTCAGTGGCAAATACTAGAGGTAGCCAAATTTATTGTTAAAGGCATTTAATTACTCAGAGAGAAAACTTCATAAACATATCATAAACTTCATACCACTGTTTCATTGCCAAGCTTTTTTTTTTTTTCTTGTGGGGAAGGACTGATAAATTTACTTCTCCCGTATTGTTTTTTTCCCATGGTCAATCCAGAGACATCTTTAATATGCAATCTGTGTAGGTTCCACCAGCCTACACTAAACGTTTTTAAGTGTAATCAAATTAATATGGTCTCAAGCATATCAAGTCCATAAATTTTGAATCTGCTATAAAGCAGGAGGCACTTAATGCAAGTTTCTGTTTGTAAGGAACCAGGCAGTACTCGATGGTGTAAACACGGCCACCTGTCTCTCTCCAGAGCCTTCACGTACCGCGCAAGAGCCAGTGTGAACATTTGTTCGCCTAAAACGTTCGGCATATGGTTGAACTGACAATTTAATAATATCTTGATAAGGATGCTGCCAGATTTTTGGCGGGAGATAAGCATGTTTTATCATTAAATATTTGTACTGCAGTCGCACCCAGAGACCTTGAGCAGAAAGGGCCTCACTGTGCCAGGAGCAGAGGGTAACTGAGTCAGTGACCCACAAAGCTGACAACCCAGGATAACCAGGCTACAAAAAAAGACTGAGCAGAGTATGTACCACATGTACTACACTGGAAACAAGTCTTCCTCCTAGTTCGCCTACACCTACCTGTTAAGGCTTCTCCTAAAAGTCATAATTGATCCTTCTCAAATTGGGAGGATCTACTCTGCAGCAACTTCCCACCATGCTGAAAAACCACAGCGACATTCACGGGGGAGAAGACTTGTTTATCTCTGAAAACCAGGATTTTGAGTCAAAGTCCAAGAGTGCATTACTTTTCTGGACATAACAGCTACAGGCTTCATTAACAGCACCACACATTGAAGTTCTGTTCCCCACATAGTTTCCTTTGAAAAGTAAATTCCCCATTGCAGACCATTCCATCTGCAAAATTTATAGCTTACTCTTGCCCATGATCCAGCAAAAAACCCTCTTCCTACCTACAGTTCCATAGGAATTGAAAGAAAAAGCAAGACTTTTTTATATTTTTCTTGTTTCCAGAGTATCTTCTATTCTTAACAACCAACTGAAAAGTGAATAGAGGAAACGGATTATGCACGAAATCAGGTCTTGGGGTGCCTTCACTCCATTCACATTGCTAATGCTGTGGTAGTTACACAGACACTACCAGAAGTTTACCCAGGGTGCACATTAAACCTAGTGGCAACCCCATGAAAACAGAAAACAGTCCCCTGTATGCCACAGCTGTCTAAATCTTATCCTTCAACCAGTATTCACTACTCAGTTACTTCCTATAATAAATGGGTTTTATTAAACCATGTGCTGGGAGAATCAAAATAACTATGACCTGTGGTACGGAGAAAATGAAAGAAACAGAAGTTTCTATTAAGAAAGAAACTGTAGATATAGAAACTAAGCAGTAAGACTACAACAGTGGAAGACTTCCTTACAAGCAGAAATGTCTCACGTCCAATTCACCTTAATCCTCGGACAATGGCACAACACATTTGCTTCAGCTTTAAAACCACCTCATGAAAATAACTGCTGCAGAATTAAGATTTGAGCACACAGCCATATCTGCCTTTGCAGCAGCACCATTGCTTGTGTTCTGACCATTTTACATGGTTCTGGTTTTTAAAACATAGACACATCATACACAAATTAGCAACAGAAACACAACTTTTTAAATATTTGATTTTATAGGTAGGTATAATATATATATTTCCTTATACATGTTTGTATATTCATAATCCTTACATGTGAAGATGAGAAAACCTTCATGTTAATGTAATGTAAGATGAGGCAGTCTTAAGTTGCACAACAGCTGGTAACACCTCCTTTTCCACAGCTCCACTCCCAAAGGAATAAGCAGAGGCAGGCTCACATAACTCACTTTCATCCAAGGCTCATACCAACACACAAATTCTTGAATATTTCTGCCTGGCATGTGTTTTCAATTGCTTCTTGTGTATCACATTTGCCCCGACTTCATATTTAACCAGAGGTTTAACTTAAATAACCCCTAATATTTTAATGTGCCTTTACAAGCCCCATTCACAGCTGACAGTGAACTCTGTCCTTACTATTTGCAGGCATGTCTGCACATGCGAGGCAGCCTCATTCTGCCTTCTTACCTCTAGGACTTGGGGTAGTATGCAAAAGACATCATTTCCAAGAAGGCTTGCAATGATTTTATTGAAAGTTGTACTAAAAGACCAAAGAGCCTTACTGCATTTCTTTAGGGTAGTCAATGGGATTCACATTTTTATTTAAGAGCTTTATTGTTTCTGCCTCGTAGCAAGGAATACGACCAAAAACTTCAACCGTATCAAGTACCTTCTCAGCTTGCAAAATTTAACAAGTATTTTATGCACACAAATAACAATAATACTACATCATATTTTAGGAGCCTGATATGACAGCAGTGGCATTATTTCTTATTAATTAAATTTAACAAATCAAAAATATGAAAATATAGTACTTATGAAGGTATGTGCGCAACTTGAAAATTCAGTGTTCCAGTTATCCATCTACTTTAAGTCAAAGGTACACACTTTTAACAAAATAAATTCAAAACCTTTGCTTGAGCTGGATGGATGCATGCCTTCATCTTGAACTTTAATTAGAATAGATCCCAGGAAGAGGAAAACTGGAGCAGAAGGATCTTAGGCCTTATTACCAAAAGGCCACTTTTATATTCTGAAATTCACTTTTAAAACACTATTTGACTGTGGTCAGGTAATGAAAAGAGCCTGCAGGCACTGCTAAGAACATTCATATTAATTGGTTTTAATCCTGACATTAGGCCTGACAGGTCAAATATCCCCTGTTCTTGCCAGCTACATCTCATGGATCCCCTGCCATGGGGTACTGCCTGCCTCCTCCCAGTACATCCTCCTTCCCTGGAGAGTAAGGATGCACAGCTTTCCCTGGACAGACAGCAACATTAAGGGGGGAGAAATCCTTTTACAACCGGAGCTCCTCCCCACTCCTTCCTCCCTGCCTTCGCTATCATTGTGCTGTAAAACAAACTGGAAGGGAGATGTCGGGATAACAATCACAGGAAGAGAGTTTGTGACAGAGTTATGGTGCCCCAAGACGGGAGGGCAAAGGTTCATGCAGGAAACGATGCTGAGACCAGGACCCTGCCCTGGATGGCAACAGGCCTCTCAGGACTACAGGGTTTGGGAGGAGGAAATGTATTCTGCTCTTTCCCATTTTAAAGAGCCACTGTACAGTACAGGCTGCAGGATGTCTGCATTTACAAAAGATCTCAAGGATTTGCACTTAGGGAAGCCCACTGTGCATGGCTCGGCACTGCAGCACGGCTCGCAGCACACTCCACAGCATTTGAGCACCACGCAAGGAATGCGAGCATCCCTCTCACTCGAGCTGGGAAAAATTTCAGCATCTCCTCCCAGAGAAGAAGGACTTCTCTGAATCCCAAGATGTCTTCAAACAGTGGCAACAAGTTAGTCCATTCAAGCAAAGCATCTACCAAACCCAAACAAAGAGCTGCAGCTTCCAAGGGACTCGGTTGCATTTGAGAGCTGCTGCAGCTTCCAACACCATTAAATACTGACTACAACAAAAATCACACACCAAGGAACTAGAAAGTGTCTTTGAAAAATAAGTATGTTTATTTTAGATTATTCAGAGTACTGTGTGCTCTAAGTTAAAAAACTCCCTGTGAAAGCATTTCAGATTACATTAAACCAAATTATACTCCTTTCTTTCTAGTGACTCCCCCCCCTCACCTTCTGCTGGAGGAGAAACAACAACATCACATGCTTCACTGCAGGTCTGGGACAGGATGGATGTTAGTAAACACTTGGTCATGTGTCTGTCCTGTTTTCCGTGTTTGTAACTTCATGCCATTTATTTATATGTTTTGAAATTCCAATATAAACATAAGTTTGAGATCCCCTAAAAGCTGCCTGTTCTGGCAATAGCAGATTTTCTAATTTGTTTACCTACATATATATATATTTGAATAAAAAGTTGAATAAAAATACAACTTTCACTTGTGTTTCTCTACCCCATTTCAGTCAAAATTCCCATTTGGCCATTCACAGCAGAAACACAGCTTTGGCTGTGCATATTCCCAAACGGTTTCCCTTACATTTCACAGCCCCACTAGTGTGTTACTGCAGCCAGTGACTCCAAGGCTGTTTTTTGAACTCAGCCTCCCCACATAAATGCTTCTTTTAGAAGTTCTAGCCTGGCACCAATTTCATGCTGATGCATGTGATAGAGGCCAAAGTCTCAAAGCTATAAAACCCGGCAAGTTCAATCACCCACGGGAGCATGAGGCACAGCATTCTGCCCACACACTGCTGTGGAAAAAAGCATACCCAGACGTCCTGATCCGATTAGCAATTCTGGCACCAAATCCTCACCCAGACAAAATACGTGTGACTGATACTTGCCTAGGACCAGCTCAAGGTTTCTCAACTGCGTAGGCAAAACTGATTCTGGTGCCATTATCAGGTTCATAAGTAGGAAGCTGAGAACAGCCCCAAAAAGGTGTTTCCCACTCCCTGCAGTATGACTTCCTCCATCCCTCTATCTCATACACACTCCCACTGCAGCATACCCATCCTCTGTCTTCTCAAACCCAGATCCAACTAACCAGATCCATCCAAGCCTCATTGCTTCTACAAAAGCTACTAATCCTCCACCTTGTTGTGCTGCAATCCCTAATCGTGGGCAGGCAAATTTCAGGATGCTGCAAAAGGGAAGAAACCAGGCAGAGGGTTTCTCCACCTTCATGAAAGGAGGCAGTGGAATGGGGCAGAAGGACACAGACTGAGGATCAGGCTTTCTTCTGTCATCACAGTCCTACAAGGATGGAGTGATGACTGATGCTACTGAAGAGGGCTTCCCTCCCACAAAAATGTGGACTTTTCCTCCCAGTGCAGCAGAGAGTTGTGTGAAGGGGAAAGTAAAATAAGCCATCTGGGCACCACATCAGTCCTCACAGCCTCTGGTTCAAGCAGCACTGGCAGCCGACACCCTGCCAGCTTCACACACACTGTAACATTCCCCAACACCCTCACATGACGTGCACAAGGGCTGGAGTCCAAGGATGCAGGGAGGTGTCTTTGCCCCAGCCCTGCAGAAACTGTCATTAGAAGGTCCATTCCCCATAAGCGTGAAGAAAAGGGCACTAGCTGCAAAGCAGAACATCTTTCTGGGAGCAGCTATTTTGGAACAGAGGGAAGGTAAAAGGATACTGTAAAAAGGATGAATAAACCATTTGAAAATTTAAAAGACAAAAGGGATGGGACCCACTTGTACAAAACAATGGAAAGCAAGAAAAACTGTGTGCGCAGGTAATGAATTTTAAAAAAAGGGATTGTTTCCATCTCTCACAAAGGAAGAAGACTCAAAACCACACCTAAATACTTCCAGCAATGCAACAGCTCTAAATTTCTTTGCTGCCTTCTCAGATTTTCCATGGTTATCACCTTGGGACACAGGGAATTCTTGGCCATACTTATGGCAGGTTCACAAAGGAAGCAATGGCTCAAAGAAATGAGCGGAAAGGCAGTAAGGATCACACCATGGTTTCTGACATGGTATGGGAATGGGTTTTCACTGTGAGCTTATTATAATTTTTTATATAAAATAACATGCTTCCTAGAAAGTCTTTTTCTATTAAATATTTGGGATAGCTACCACAAATGGGCTCTAGCAGAATACTTCTCACAGAAGTTTTTTAGTGTCTATGTATGTAGAGCAAATTTAGAAGTTCTCCAATTGTAAGTACTTGCTCTTCAAGGAAAATTCCAAATTTTTACTTGGTCATGTTCTCAAGTTTTTCTCAGAAATTTAGAATAAAATATACACATATATCCAGCTGGAGGTTTTCAACAAAAATTCTTATCATAAAGCAAATGATGATGAGGGAGGCACACATACTTGAGCTTAAGACAAATGCAAATGGATGGAAATATGGGGTTAGTAGGATTTAATTCATTCTTAGCCTTAAACCAGTATTTGATAATAAGTGTGAAGCTAATAATACTCAATAAATGTAGTAGAAAGATGCTTGGCATGTGCAGAGTAAATCACCTGCACATTCCTTGTTTATGATTACAAAGATGCTCATTATCCAGCATTGTGCATCTAAGGGGACACGTAACCACTATATGTTTCTTTACTCACCTGGATGTAAGTACCTCGAATTTGGTCCTGCAACTCTCATTTTTCTATCATCACTTTTTCTCCCATGTGCAGTTACATTTTTTCTATTTCATAAATAATTATTTGCCTGAGTCTTTTTAAGCTTAAAGGAAAGTATGAAGCAGAAAACTCTCTCACCTGCAGACCTGGCTTGCCTAGAAAAAGGCATGTGTTAACTAACACCTAATGCAGTGCTACCACCAGACCAAGTAACAACAGCAGAGAAAATACAGAGCTCTTTAACAACACAAAAATCTCACTTTAAAAAGCCATCTTGTAACTCCCAAGGAACAGCTACTTATACCTTCTCTGTTCATAGACATACAAAAGTAATTTCTACTTTAAATTATCAGGCAGCTCTTCCTACTTACACAGTCACATGGTCCCAATGAAAGCACTGATTTCACAATCCTATCTCCAAACCTGCTACCCATCTCTACACAGGAGCTCCAGGGCCATTCATATGTTGAGCCTGGTCTGGGAGAAGCTCTCTGGTTCTGCAAACAACATAGGCCTTAGTCTGTTCAAAACCTGTGCCTTCCGGTTTTCCTTTGAACACAAGTTCAGGCCAGATTGAAAAGAAAAACAAAAACAATATAAAAATCAGTCATTAAAGGAACATGGTCTATACGATAAATAAGGGATGCATAATATAGATTTACGCTTGGACTTACATTGTCTTTCAACTTCTGCACTTTTCACAACATCTTTACCTACTGTTACTTTTCAGATTAGATATGTCTGTATTTTAGCCTAGAATCTTGTATTTCCTCTGTATCTTGGAAGACTTGTGCAGACTCATGAGAGGTTACAAGCCTACAGAAAACCAGGTACAACTTTGAATCCTTGGATGATTTAAGGAGAACTACATTGGTTGAATACTTTAGTTTTTTCTAAATTCAAATATGCAAAGCTTTATGACGATGCAGCTTAACATACAGACAGTAAGGTATGAAGCCTGGCATTAACATTTACTTATTAAGAAAACTGAATGTTCACCATCAGATTTTTTTCCCAGAAGGTCTATGCCTTCAGCCATCATACATTCTTTACAAACCCTGGAGCTTCAGCACAGCTAGTCAAATTCCTGGGCTCCTACAATGAACTGCTTGTAAGCCCAATTTTGCCATTTCCAAGGAGCCTGAAGCCACGAGACTCTCTCTATTAAGTTTCAAACTGTGTGCTTTCTTACATCCTGATGATGACAACACATTAAGTAACACACACACTCCCTAAAGGTGACCTAAAACAAAACACCAAGCATAATTTGCTATGCAGACAGTTTTTAGAAGCAGTTTTTGTGATCTCTTGCTCAAATCACTCTGCACAACTAAGTGAGAAACCTGCACTGGTAAACAGACCAATTATTCTGACTCTCATCAAGTATCAGATTTTGAATAGATGCAATATTGCAAGGCAGAAATGCCACAACACTGGTGTACTTTCTGAGCAACCAGGGAGAGAAGAGACAAAAACAATAAAAAATGTGTTTAACAGAAGAGCAGACTTCAAGAAAACAATGATGAGTAGTCCCCTTAACAAGAAGAGGTGGGTATATGAACCTAAAGGGCAGTTTAACAGTGGATCATGCAAAGCCTAATTTCTTTGGGAGAAAAAACAGCAAAGAGTTAGCTCTTATATGTACAGGAAGAGTCATGGAATCTTGATTTAGTATTTGTACTTAAATATGTGCTCGGTATCTGGCAACAAAAAGATTATGCATATTATAAAAAAGATTAACTCAACAGTAAACCTCAGCACAAGCTTAACTCTGAGGTTAACTCCTCCATCTTCCTCTTAAAAAAGCAATTCAAGTCTTACGCACCCCACAGGAAATCAAGAGGCCAAGATCTTCAGCCATTCTGCCTGCAGTTTGTCTCTTGCAAGTAACTTTTGCATATGTTAAATGTGGAAGAGCACATCTGAATCACACTCTATTTGTCACCCTCTGACAAAAATCAAGTCAACATGAGGGTCTTTCAGCTATGCAGCTCAGGGAACATTCAGCCAGATTTCAGATTAAACCAAATCACCAGCGTAAACCAACCTACAGAATCACCAATGATCTCTGCTCTCAGGAGCACAAGAACTCAAGTCTGTGCAGCTGGAGGAGAGAGCAATGAAATATTGGCAGAGCTCCTGTGTGTGGAAGAAGCTGCTGTACCCACCTGCAAGCAGGACTGGACCCTCTCACTGTCCTTCTCCCAGCGTGGGGAGATGAGGCCGTCTGAACACCAACACCCAGAGAGCAGGGCACTGGCTACACTCTAATTTTTGAAGACTGTCAAAACAGACGTGATTTTCTGACCTAGCTTCCTACTTCTCTGATTTACTCTGTACATCTGTGGGTTTGAGTAGACAAGAGGCATTAGATTGCCCCCTGTGCTGCTTATCAAAGAGCAAGAGACCATTGTGCTTAAATAGCTACACGGGAGGAGACTTAGCTCATCCACTAAAGAGGATCTCAATATTCCCTTCCCAGTCATCTTTCAACACCTAGCTATCTCACATGGCTCTGAATCTCACAGATGCCCTCATTTATCAGTAAACACAATAAATAGGCTCTTACTGAAAAAGTAGAGTACAAGAAGATGTCACAGGTCAGAGTAAAAGGAGCATTTTAGGAGTTGGCTCGGCCAATCAAACACCCAAATTCTGGTTATTTTTATTCTCAGGACATAGACAAGCATCAAAGATGATGGGATAGATGCTTTTACAAATGCAAAGAATGAAAGCCAGGACTTACCATCCAAAAATGAACACAAGCATTTCTCAGGCTACGTGCAAGTGCAACGTTAAAGCCACTCACCTGATGGCAAAATACAGTTACCTCTAAGGTGCTGTGAAGCAGAGACTTCAACACCACAGGATTGTTTACAAGAAGGGAAATGAAGCTCAACTTCTCCAGCTGAGGCTGTAGAGGAATTCAAGGCAGCCAGAAACTAATTACTCAGCTGGAGTTTTGCCAGGACACTGGAGTTAGCCCTGCTGCTCTCAAAGACTGTCAGGGGACCATGCAGTGACCACCAGCACCGTCTGTTATCATCAACGCTGCTTCCTGCAGAACCCAGGTTCTCCTTGGAAAGCTCCCATTTCTGGATTGAGCAAGCCCAGCCCTAGTCAGTTTGGGAACAACGTAAGACAAGGAGGAAGGGTGAGAAGTATAACTATTAGTGTCACTTTCAAGAGCAGTAAATTTTACATGGATTAAAGGGATGAAATCTTTATATATAGCAAAAAGGATAATTATAATGAAGGCATCTGTCTAGCTGGCACCACCTACAGCAAGACCTGCAAGCAGTAATTGTACAATAACAACGTGATGTTTAGTGTGAGGTTTAGGATATTCTGCCAGAAAACCTAAAGTATCCAGGTTGTAAAACAGTGTAATAAGTAGGTAATCCCCAGCCTGGCGTCCAAGTTACTGCCCTAACCTGTTCCTTATGATTATAAAATGTCTCAGTGTCAGCAGGTTCACTGTGAGTCAGAGCTGAAATAATAAATGGCTTATTCTCCATCCTGATGGAGGAAATACATCACGGCTCATTGTGGCTCACTTACTGAGGCTTTTTTTTTTCAAACAGGAAAATGTAAAAATAACCAACTCATTCTGACTTATTGCACTTATTTTTGATTAACAAGGCCCTTATTACAATCAAATTAAAAAAGAAAAAACAACGTGTTTTGAATATGGCCTGCAAAAACAATACCTTGGGAAAAAACACTGAAGAAAAATACTGCACAAACAGCTGAAGAACACAAAACTTGTGACAAATAGTCTCTTTGCCAAAGTGATCCCAACACTCACCTCCTGTAAACAGCTGGTTGCCTGAGCTGAGGTAAAGGTCTAGGCTGCAACCTTGAGGCACTTCTGCTCCCAAAAAGCTGTCTTTAGTCAGGTCCCCGTGTTCACAACACGAGGACAACTCAAGTAGTGTGTTTGCACACTCAGGATCTCTAGCTGTGAACTCCAGAAGAAAGGTGCCATCTCTTGCTTCACACATTGTTGGCAAGTAAAGAGTGTCCTACTTTTGTCAGGTCTGCCCACCAGTACACATAAACCACACAAAATGACCCCCTTGACAGCTCTTAAGAGACCCACGAAACGTCAGCAACTCAAAAAAACTCATCCTTTACTTAGCACAGAATTATATAACAGCAGGAGTATTGTCAGCGAAGTGCAGTCAATCCTTTACAATTTTTGCAAACTGAAAGAACAGTAACAAGTGGAAGAAAATAAGCATGGACTTAGACAAAAAGTACAGGTACATTAAGATGATTATTTCAAGCTCAAATTTGGAGCACATTATTTTTATACACACACAGAGTGGCCTACAAATGCAGAATACTCAAAACAACACAATAATATATTAAAACCAGAACAATATAGAAAAATCTATAAGCAAATTATAACATTTTTAAGTAACACCCATTCTCAAAAAAGAAATGAAAATACCTAAAATAGTACAAAATACAAATAGAGAGTACTTTCAGAAATTATTAAGGATAAAATGGGAGTGAATACCACAAAGACAGCCCCAATTGTTTTCAGAGAAATATCTGCCCGAAAGGATTGCAAGTTCTATGACTCTGCATATTTGAAAGACAAAATAATTGACATTAGACTTACAAAGAATACAAAATTCTTTGAATTAAAACAACATGCACTAAAAAAATAAAATTTCTCCAGTATTTTATTGTAGGGGGAAAAAATCCTCACATTTTTCTGCATTATATGTAGAATAACAAATGCTAAATTAATAATTCAGACTGGATTAGGAAAAACAAAGGTTAATTCCCTGAGTACTACTGCTAATGAACTGGTAATCAATAACTAAGTTATTTATGATCAATACTATACCAAAAATGCAGATTAAAGTATAAAATTAATGTGAGAGTGGTGTCTCTTGACTGAAAGTTTTTTAAATGTACAGTTCAAATGTGCAAATGAGCTATTTTCATTTCTTGCATATCCTTTCTGCAGCTTCTTATGCACACTTTGATAACTCAGTTTTATTATGACCTTTAAAACATCAACATCCTGCAAGTAGCAGTGGCCAAGACTCAGAGCTACAACTGCAGCAGGGCAGGCATTTTCATCCTGTGCATGTTTTGCCACACCAGAGTTTGCCTGTGAGACGCTGCAGCGCTGGTTTCCACCCCATGCTGTTTTCTAGCTGAAAAACCCCAAAAATTTGAGTTCTGTCCTGGTGCTATCCATCAGCCCTAATTCTTGGCAGCTACTTGAAAGGGCTAATGATCTTGCAATGGAGTCATGGGACTTTGAGTCATGGTCCCAGCTCCAGGTTCCACCAGCAGCCCCCACACTGCTCCACGCCCGTGCTCCTCCTCAGCAGCCCCACCACCAGTAGCGAGGATGCCCGAACCCCTCTCCTCCTGGGCCTGTCTCTAGGCTTCACAGGATTTTGTGGCAGCTTCTGATCCACTCAAAGTTGTCCCACTCGCACCCTCTCCTCTCCACTGTCCTCAACAGAAATGCATGCCAAAGTAACTGAAAATATTGGCATGTGAAAGGTGGATACACTGAAGCTATGCAAGCACAACTAAGCACATCAGGCTTTCCTGCAGATTAACCCACACCATGTATCCCACAGCTTCCCAGGGGCCAACCTTAATCCCACAATCTGCACCCCCTCTCCAACTTCGCTACTTTCACTCCTTTATCTTTACCAGCCCCCAAATACCACAAGCCCCAAGTGAAAGGCCTCCAAACTCCACAGCATCCTTCTGCTCCTCCTAAACAATGTTCCCTGGAGCATCCACCAGGTCCATAAAAGAGCTTGGACTGGCCAGCAAGCTGCTACCCACCAGGAAGAAAACAGGCAATTCCAAGCATGGTTACTTAACTCTTGAACTGAACTTTTTTTTTTAGTGATGTTTTATGACATCCATAATAATGAATATTCCAGTGATGAGCACAGAAGCTGGATTCATTACTGCCTTGTGACTCATTAAGGGCTTTTTCTAAACTGAGCAAAGTTTCCATATTTTTTGGGCCACATCTCACATCAGAGCTACACTTCAAGGAAGTGTTACAAATCAAAACAACTTCGATGACAACACTACAAAGAAGAACAAAACACTCAGCATTTGGAATGGCAAGAAACTGGGATTTATAAATATCCCCCAGATACATTTAGAATTTTTAATCCCTTTCACACTTTGGACTTCAACCTTTAAAAATGCAGGAAGAATGGTTTGTTTTAAGCTTCTGGACTTTTTTTTTTTTAAATTTCATTTCCGTTTTGGCTTGTGATATGAACAGATCTGTTCAGTGACATTACACAGCACTGCTTCTGAAAGCAAAAGTCTTCTCTTTTCTGTCCTACACCAGTAAGAGCAAAAAATTTCCTCCTTCCGACCCAAAGATCACAGAAAAGAATATATTTGTCTAAAGACAAGATTTGCAGACAGTTGTCATACCTTCTACTGAATTACAAAGTTGGACAAAACACACAAGGAGCTTTGAATTACGCCAGCTTTTCCTTTAACACTTTTTATTAATTTTCTGAATGGGTATATTTATTTCCTTAAATAAGCATGTTATCTTTCTTATTAACTGCAGCTTCTTTTTGACACCCATTTAATTCTGTATCTTTTTCTTTTATTTGCGTACATTTGCATTTACAATGCTAATGAAGAATTCGTGCTTCCAGGTAAAGACTGTTTTTATGAACTGATAGGAAATCCTGTAAGGTCTTAGGGTTGCAGTTTTTCTCCAAAACAAACCCTTCCATTACGTTGCAGATTGCATACCTTTAATATATTCCTTTTCTTTGTGACACATATTGTCTTCTCTTTAGAAAGTAAAACTTTCCTAACTAAGCCTCAATGACAGAAAGTGGGATTTTACAGAGAAAAAAACAGAAAAACAGAACAAGTCGTGGCACTCATGATTTAACTCACATTTCAAAGTCTTTCTCATTTCCTCTCTTTCCTTTTCTTACAAACACCACAACCAAAACACATTTGTTTGCTTTGATTTTCTAAACTCTACTACTCCCAAAGACAAGAAAAGTCCTCTGCAACCCACTGAGGTTACCAGAATGTTACAGCTTTTGTTGCTATATGAGGACCATCCAGCCTTTGCAGACTTTCTAGAAAGCACAGAACAACTTGCAGTTCAGATATGCCCTACAGCTGTCCTGGGAGGTGGCAGGTTCAGGACTGATCAATGTCATGGCCATCAAAGAACGTAACTCATCGTATACAATGGGGACACATCACACTGCTGTGTACCACTGGTCTTGCTTTCAAAAGGGAGAAGGGTGACAACCCTCTTGGACTGCATATGCATGGAAGTTATGCTACTTATCTGGAAAAAGACCACCTCTGCTGTGTGTAAATTGTATGGTTGTGCACAACATTTAGGAGACCAGAGCTAAGACTTCCCAGGGCTGCCAAGCAGGGAGTCAAGTGTGGGTTAAACCCCACGTATTGCCCTCACTTTTCTACCTCCTCGGACTAGGAGGACTGTTACTATTACAAGTGAAACCTGAGATTTCTACTATCTAGAAGATAGTTGCTTTTTCTACTCCTTCTTACAGAACCTTTTTTCCAGTCCTTTAGTGGCCACTGTGGTAGACAGATAGCAAGAAGATGCTCAGACCTTGGTCTCCAAATCAGTTTGCCAACTATAGCTTGTACAGAAAAAACTCAGAGGTTTCTAAACTCTCCATGTCTGGACAACATGGCAAATTGGGCCAGTTCCCTGTGAAGTCAAAATGCAAAGTCTCCACATGAAGAGGAAACAACATGGTCCAAAATTACCATCTTAGTTCCATGCACTAGGAGCTACAGGCCTGAATTTGATGAGGTTATTTTGTCAACACTTGAAGCTGCCCTTTGGCCTCTTCCCTAAACTAATGGTGTCTCATAATTTGAGTCTAAAAAGACCTCAATGGAAGGTCACAAGGGCTGACTCCTTTCTCAGGAATTACTGTGCCTGATGAAGTTCCTCCTCGTGAACATTCAGAATAGGAACCTATTCCCCTCCACCGACTACCAATCCCACACAGACCAGCCTTCTAAGCTAAAAGCAGATTACATAACCCTCTTCACATCCAACTACCTTCTTTCCCTTCTACAGCTACCCAAAGGGCTCTCCCTGCAACACCAACAGGTACTGTGAATCACAAAAATCAACAAAAGGATAGGAGCCATTAGGCTTGAATAAAGGTTCCTCTGAGGTAGGAAGGATGCTGCAGGAAGCTCCCACACCGTTCAGAAGAGGACTGTGCTGCCCACAGCGGCTAATCAGCCAGGGAAGTTTTACTGCTGCAGAAGAACTTCAGACCCTTACTGGACTCTCCCACAACTGGTTTGCATCAGCAGTTACACACAGGACCTTTAAGTTACCAGTATGAGGTGAAGTCAAACCTTAAACAGCAAGCAAGATCTACTTTTCTCATTGGTGTTGCCTATGTCAACATTAACACATGATTTACATGGCAGAGGAGAACTGGTGTTAATGAGGAGAGGGAATATTCAGTCGATATATTCTTTGCTTCTCTGTTCGTATTCCTCATGTAATAAAATTCAGTGTAAGTGGTACTCCTGCAAATCAACAGCATTAGCAATAAACCTGGTCAGAAGTTTCTGAGTATAAAAGCATTCCAGCCTCTGGGTTTTTTCCTTAAATTTGGAAGGAGGTTTAGTGTTTCAGTATAATTCAGCTCGTGTTAAAGACATTTCTAGGAAAAGGCACATATCCTACAGCAAAGCTTATTTAACAGTCACCAGCAACAAACTTAAAGCCTTTATTGGCAATTTCAACTTCTGCTCTGCATGATTCATTTATCCCTGGGATAGGCCTGAGCAAGGGATTCCCCCAGCAAAAGACAGACTAATCAAATTATTTCAAGTCAGTCAGGTATTCACTTTATGCCATCCAGCCCCAATAGCAAAACTGCTTTAATAGCAGATCTCCCAATGTTTGAGGAAAAAATATCATCACAGGCTAAACACTGGCTTAATCAGAGCCAAGAGACAAAGCTCCTACAGTCAGAAACAAATAAATGTTACCACTGACTCATGCTCACTGCTAACCTTTCACGCTGGGCTGGGAAGTGGCTTTTCTACATATACATAAAGGTCTTTTCCAGCCACAGAACAATTCTGTGTTTCTACGACACACACCCTCATTTCAGACACACGCTAGACAGAACATGAAATTACCCTCACACACAAAGGCAGCACTGCTACATTGCATCCCAGTGGCTGGCATGGAGAAGAGAGTTTCTTGCAAGATGCTGGAAGATCCCTGTACTGAGCAACAAACCTGAAAAGGCTTGAGGCTCTGCACCCCTCTTTCTGGGAGAGCTGTTTGCCATACATCCATCACGTGCTGGTACTTTTGCACATCATGCCTAGCTAAAGATGCCTAACCTGGTAAGCAATTTTGGGTGTCAGTTATTTCTTTCCTCTGTCTCACCCTGGATGACAACTTGATAATTAAGAGGTTTGGTGCACTTTCAGCCTGGTTTACTGAAGAACAGGCTGCAGCACCAGTTTATTTGCTGGGCACCTGCCTGGCACAGCAGCTAGCTGGCAATGGAAAGTACAGGAAATACCAGCTCTCGTCCCAGGAGTAGACCGGAAACATGGGTAAAAGATAAGCAATGATACCAGTAACTATGCAGGTTTTTCTTTTCCTCTGCTTCTACCAACCTCTGTAAACTCCAACACCTTTCATCCCTCTCACGAGAGCCATTCAGGCTTCCACCTCCCCTGGTGCCCCTTTCTCTACAACTGCCAATGATGTTTTTGCTCTCACCATCTTTGAAAATGGAAATATTTCTTCTCAGCCATACAGTTTTTGATGTTGACAGCTCTTATTTCACACAGGAAGAACCTCCTGCACACCTGAAAGTTTGCCAACCTTTTTCCCATGGCACCCTTGGCTCCAAGAAAAGTAACTGCCTCCTTTAAGAGCACCATCATGCCACCACCACCACCACTGCTGTTCCCTATGTTCTCAAATCCAACACAGAGGGCAGTCACATGCTCCTGTTTATACATCCCTTAATACAAGGCTGCTATTTATCAATAAATGCCTTGAGGTGCAGAGCAAAGCCCAAGCTAATAAAAATCTGCTGGGATTATCAGCTGGTGTTTCACATCAGCAACAGTGGCAGCCAGGGAAAACTGAAGGGGAATTTAGGATGTGGAAGAGAGCACAAAAAGTGTAAAGAGCCAAAGAAACGGGATGCTTCAAGTATTTGAAGAGTTGGAGATTAAATACAGAAGAAAAGCAACAGAAATTGAGGGCCAACTTTTTTTTCTTTTTCTTTTTTATTTTAAACTTGAATCCAAGGCATTAAAAAATTACTTAAATAAACACGGGCAAACAGATATTCGCTATGTTTTGCTCAATAAATAACTAACCATTGGAACCCATGCCTGCAGGACAACTGCTGGAAAAATGACTTGCAGTGATTAAAAAAGGATTAAATGGGTTTTATAAGCAACAGTATCTGTTGTTAAACATGCTAAAATAAAATTACTAGAGTTAATAATCTGTTTGCTTCAGGGCATAAACTAATCCTCATCTAAGGGTAGGAGAGATCTGCTTGCATGTCAGCTCGATATCTGGTGCAACAACTCCTCTCCATTGGCAAGCAGTCCTTGCTTTTGATTCCTGGCATTTAAAAACTGTCTTTCTTGACTGAAAAAGAAAGCATGCTATTGCTCAAGCCTTCAACTGACCTCACATAATTAAGTGGAGTTTACCAGACATATCATTCCCTTGAGGAGCAGGGGTGAAATGCTTGAAAAGGGAAGAAAACAGTTTAATTGCTCCACATTGCAATATTCTGCTCTCAGATTCTTTAAATGCAGTTGTCAGGGCACTAATACCAAGCACGTGAGTTGAAACTGTTGGAAAAAGCTTAAAGACACGAACAAAGCACACAATCTATTCCTACTTTTCAGTGCAAATGGCTCATCAGCCAAATCATTTTATGAGAAAATAAGATATTTGGGATAGCCAGCAAGGGAAGATTTTTGATACGTTAGAACAGAAGAATTTACTCTGCCTGGAAATAGTTAAAGCACTATCTAATAGCACGGCCTGGTTTTCAAAGATGGAATAGGGTTGACATACAAACTCCTCAAGATTATGATCCAATGGATTATGATCCAGCCATCTCCAAACCCAAACCCATGAAACTTACTAACAGATTTGACAGTCTCCCAAAT
This sequence comes from Poecile atricapillus, assembly GCF_030490865.1. Lineage (NCBI taxonomy): Eukaryota > Metazoa > Chordata > Aves > Passeriformes > Paridae > Poecile > Poecile atricapillus. The sequence continues at coordinate 64,151,047 of NC_081249.1, read as the reverse complement.
AATTGCTTCTGGACAAAACACAACACAGAACGTTACACATCCAGTGTGGTTATGAACTTTTCGTTTCAAGCACCAGTTTGCACATTCTCACAGGTAGGACGGCTGCATGCTGGGGATACTCCTCCCCTGCCTCAGGGCAGCTCTTAGAGGAAAAAAATCTTGAACATAAGCCACACAGAACTCATCCCACAAGCAACCTTTCCTTCCAAACTCCCAGGCTAAACCCCCCAGTTCTACTGCTCTATACATTTTTTATTACTATCTTTTATTTTTAGGGGGATGCAAATTCTAGCAGGTCTAGTTTGGCAACCCAAATGCTCAACATTTGAACTGTGTTTTCAGAAAACGACTATACAATGGTCCACATTAACTCACTAGCAATTCAGATCATGTCAGAGTGCTTCTGCAAAGTTTGGCAGTGGTCACCAAACAGATCAGTATCAGTGCTGGAGCCCCATGCTAAACTCATAGCCGAAGCAAGAAACAGAAAATGCCTGGTAGGAAAAAAAACCAAAACCACACACACACAAAAAAATCCAAACAAATAATAAAAAAAAAAGAAACAAAACCAGAAAAACCTCTGAAACTTAAATTAGTTTTACAGAGAATACAAACATACTGTTTCAAACCACTGTATGTATATATCCCCTTTCCTCCCCTACTGCTGAAACAGCAAAGCATGCATGGCAGATGGCATGATTCATCTGAAAATTACTCTAGCAGCACTCTATTAGCCTCTAAGGAGTAAACTAGGATAAAAATATTCTGAATGTTAACTAAAAGTAGGCAGTTGTCATGAGGAGTCGTCAGGTCAGTCTCTACTTGCTTAGTTTGCAGAATTTTCCATTCAATCAGCAACAAACACTACACATGAAGATAACATCACTTACTTGTTCTACCTACCAGGAATCATTGCAGAAGGCAAGCAACTGGGGCACAAAAACATTTATTTTCCCACACCCAAGTAAAAAGGCACCAGCCACAGTCAGGCCAAGAGCGACAGGACATCACATTAACAATGGCCTCAGCCATTTCGGGTGAGATGGGAGAGATTCAGTCTCTAGAGACTGCATATCTTAGGTAGGAGAACAACTTTCCTCATGCCCAATAGCTGAATGCAAATCTGCTCAGAGGAAAACATGGAAGAAGGGACCTCAGGAAGTCTGTCCTTGCCCCAAGGTATCAGTAATTACGCCCATCAGCCCACATGGCACACAGAGTAACTTGCCAGGGAAGTGACAAAACAAATGCCTGCATCACATTCAGTGTTAGGGCAGCTTTACCAAGCAGCCTGACTCAAAAATGCAGTAAAAGCACCATGCCATGAGTCCCCCTGCTTCATGCAAAAGACAGTACTCAGCAGTGCTGCATGCCTTCTTCCAGAGAAAACAAGAAGTATAGGAAGCAGGGAATTGGGTTGCCAGATGCAAGGAATGCTGAGCACTCACTTAGTGACCTATTGGACTAGCACAGGATGCCTACAACTGAAACGCCATCGCTCATTTGAAAATAAGAAACCAACACACTCTTCGGTGGTTCAGACTGTGCTGACAGTAAAAAATCTCAATACAGTGCAGCCCACTGCCCCAGGACTGAGTAATCTAATTGCCTGGGCTCTGGGACCCAAGCTAAAAAACCCCTTCCCAAATAAACAGTCCACAAGAACTGATTTATTTTTCTGGTCCATCAACAATAATCCTCAGCAAACAGACGATGTATTTGGTGTGCTTCAATATGCAGGTTGACTAGGTGAAGCCAGTAATGTAGTTGCCCTCATCTTTGGGGAGAAGGTGGTGAAACTCTGCTTAATGTCATCTCTTCAAAAAGGTGTTTTCTACATATGTATACGCTACCACGTCAGCCTCGTTGCATAACCAGGTTGTGCAATCATTGCAAATTCATTTACATCTTCTATTCCAGAGCTCCAGAAGTGGGAAGGTGGAACCACTGTCAAGGGAAAATGTGGATTTTGCAGGAGTGGTCTCCTTGGCCACAGGATGATGGTCTGAAGAAAGACTGAAGGCAGTGGGGAGGGCACCAGAACTCCATCCCTGATGCCTCTACTGCTCACCCAGAGCAGACATTTGGAACAGAGTTTTAGTTAGAAACCTCAAAGCAAAAAATTACTTCATAGCATCAGGGGATGACTAGCGCTGGCTTGGGCTGCAAGCAGAGATTATGGTTTCTCCTTTTAATGCTTATGACTATGTCATTGCCACAGAACTGCAAAGAAGAAACAGGCAAGAGTGCAGTATCAGGTTTTCATAGACTGTACAAACTGGATTATTCAAGAGTGACTCAAGTTCCTAACAAGCATGGAGAAGTCTGCATTAAGATAGCATCTCTTGATTTTTCCAAAAATCAATTGCAACAGGCTGCACTTTAAAATACTGCTTTAAACTCCCATCTTTGTTTCTATTTCAAGGCGGCATTTAGTGGATTTACTACACTTGCACATAAGGAGGACAAAATACGAATAGTACTGGGGACCAGACCTTAGATCATCATTAAAACCTCACCAGCCAGAATATACTCACATAATATCAGGAGAGATGCTCTTTCTTACCACAAAGGTAAACTTAAAAAAAACCTGACACCATAGTTTTACTCAGAGGCAGCACATATTCATCAAGGAAAAAGGAGAAAAAGGCAGTAAAATTAATCCCCCAATTTAAGCCAAAAGAAAAAGCTCCTGGTTCAGTCCTCTCCATCTCTGAGGTTTCCAAGCATTTAATACACTGAACTGCCTTCCACTCTGCCTTAATACCATCCCAATGACGGCAGGGCCAATATATCATAAAAACTACAAAAAATTAAAGCTGCTCTAGGTTAAACATGCAGCCACACTCTGACTCACATAAAAAAATTTAAAAAACAAAAATTAAAAAAAAAACATTTTAAAGTTTTTTTTGTATCTTCCTCCACTATAGATTTCTAGATACTAATCAAAATCTAATTACATCTAGCTAGACAGAAGTGTGTAGAGCATTTTTATTTATGTTTAATTTATGTAATACAATTTAATCAGACCACACATGAGGCTGCATCCTAATCCTGATTCAAATAGCTTCTGGTTTGAGCTGCATACCCATCAACTCATCTCAAAAAAGCAGGGGTGAAGCAGGACAAGCATAGCAGCAACTGCAAATATCTAAGCCTGACCTGGCTCTGGAAACTTAACCCTCCTTAACACCACACCATTAAAAAAAAATATTAGTAGTAATAATCAGTCTTAAAAAAAGCAGTAGTAGTAACAATAAATCCTATCAATAAACATTATTTAACTTGAAAAAACATTTCATAGAAATGTAAAATGGCTTGGGTTGGAAGGGACCTTAAGAATAATTATGTTCCAACCCCACCACCACAGGAAGAGACACTTTCCACTAGACCAGGTTGCTCCAAGTCCCTGGCCTTGAACGCTTCCAGGGATGGGACATCCACAACTTCTCTCGGCAACCTGTGCCAGTGCCTCACCACTCTCACTATAAAAAATTTCTTCCTGATACCTGATCTAAATGTCCTGTCTTTCAGTTTAGATCTTCCAAGTTAGCACAAGCCTTGTTTTCCTCACCTGAACCTCCACAGATATTGAAAAATCCTACTGAGGAGCAAAGGCAGCAGCATGGTATCCTCTGGAGTAACCAAGGGATGTACCTGAACTGATCTAAGTGGTGAGGAATCTATTCAGTGAATCACTACCAACTTCTCTGGTAGTTACTGCAAAGAGGAAATACGATTACTTTCCCTGCCCTCCTCCCCACACCTGAGCAGTGAGTGGCAGAGTACCCACAAAGGGGCCCGGCAGACTGAAGCATTTCGGCAGGACTCTGCTGGCGGGCTCTGCTCCTGCGCCAAGCAGCTGCCAGGTCACGGCTGGAACGCTCCCTGAAATCTGCACAGCAGCACCCTGCCAGCTCTGGGGCAGAAGCCAGGCTCCAGGCTTCCCCACACAGCCTTGTGCTCACACCTCGCCACGCCGGTACCCGCAGGACGGCGGCTGGGGGCACAGGGCGCAGCCCCACAGCCCTCAGATGCTGCAGCCTCACAGGGCAGAGGAAAGAACAGAGGGTCTAACCAAACATTTATGAATTACACCTGCTTACTGCACCTTCCCAGCTGCAGACAACAACGACACACATAATCCCTCCTGCCTCAGAGCACCACCAGCGTGCCTTCACAGAACCGCGCTTTCTGGGAGAAGGGGTTGGGGGCTGGCAAATAATTACGTCTAATTTGAAGGTTGAGATTTGAAGAGCGTATTTTTGGAAAGAGAAATCAACACGTTTTACAGTGAGCAGGAGCACAGAGCACATAGTCCTTTCACATCCTGACAGGGTAGAACTGCGGAGGCCTGCTATGAAGCACGTCTGAATAACAGCATCTTCATTTTTTGAATATCTAATTAGGAGTTTCTATATATTGCAAAGCATTGCTATAAGATATAATTTAGTTGGCAAACACTAAAGATCTCAGTCTGTAAGTACGCTTTTGGCAATCAAAATTCAAATTTGGATATATATCCAAGATATGTATGGCACCGGTACCTTCTTTTTTTTTTTTTTTAATGTTAACAATTACAATCAAATTAGCAGATTAACTCATATCAGTTTTAAGCAAATGCAAGCTACAAGCAAATGAGTCTACACCACCACCACCACCACAACAGTATATTTTTGGATTGTTAGTATCCTTACTCCCATTAGCAACTTCACATATATTTAACACATATTAAAGGGCAGTAAAAATCCAAGAAGGCTACGGATGCCAGAACTTAGCACCAACTTAAAACTCACATATGCCAAAAAAACATTTGCAACTGCGCAAATTCCCACTGTGGGAACTGAAAGGCAGATTCATATAACACAATGGGCAACAAATCCATTCCTTTAATTTCAGTCGCCAAATTTTAATTAATTTCCATCCAGGCAAACACCAAGGATTTCTGCTGATCTTGCAGGATGTAAGCTCATTTGCACAATAAATGTGGTTTAACAAGTCACCACTTTTATAGCAAGTTGCTTCAGTCTTATCTAACTGCAGAGTTTGAGAAGTCAGTGATGGCTGAGTGAAACCTCACCCACGTCACAGTTTCTAGAGTTAAGCACAAGAAAACTGAAGAAGTTGCTACCTTGCCATTGCAAGTGAGACTGCCAACAGAAAATTGACAGTTAGAGACCACATTCTGAATTATGTGTATAACCCTTATTCAGGAAGGGAAAAAAGCATGCACTTTGCACTTTTGAGTTTCTCCTACAAAAATTAATGGACATATTCCAATGCTTCAGAGCTCCCTTTCCAAAAAAAAAAAAAAAAAACAACGAAAAAAGGCCCTTCTCTGCTGTATAAATTTGAACAGGTCACATATAAACAAGTCCTGTCTATGCTGGGAGGCACTAAACACTGCAGCACTAAGCAGAGGGAGGGTTCTGCCAGCAGAATGGCCAAATGCGGCTGCCGAGGAGCCACTGCCCGTCCACACAGACACAGAAATCTACTCCAGCACAGAAATCTACAAGCAGCTCCAAGGAGTGGAGTAGAGCTCTCCCAGACACAGCACTTTTGCTCACCTGTCACCCTCCTCCTCTGCAGAATCAAGAGTGGAATGAGAGCGGTGCCAATCCTGCTTGGCTATGGAGTTGCAGGTCAGCCTCACCAGCAAGCAGCTGCCTCAGCATCTCCTGCCTCATGCACTTTCAACTTGCCCCAGAACCACAGTTCCCATGGACAGCACAAAAGCTGCTCACATGTATCACTCCTACATGTATACATACTCCTCATTGCATTAAAAAATGGTTTTCATTTCCTGATTTCTGCGCGTGACAAGAATTTCATTCTGGTAGCAACTAAATTAAAGGAGGGGCATTTCTAACATTTTCTAAGAGAGACACCAGCATAGAAGAAGCAGAGCCCAACCCACCTCATCATTTCACATCCTGGTGCAGAAGCAGCATGGAGGCCTGGCACCAAGTGACCTCTGAGAAAGAGATACCAAAAAAATTCAGATGCAAATAAAATAAGAATTCTTACGTATTACAGCACAGCTAGTAGATACAATTTAGTCAGCAAATATTATGGTTAAGAGCACCCTTCCTTGCAGTAATCAGTCCAGTTTTAAATCTGAATATGCCCTATTTCAGAGACCATGTCCCCAGTACATTCTCTCAAGTACATATGTGACAGGCCCCAGAACCTATACCCCGTGGACCTACGTAGCAACAGCCTTGACAAAGGAGTTCCACACACACCAACATGAGCCTTCATTGCACACACCAGTAAAGAACTCGGAGAAACAAGGGCTACTTAGAAATGCAATCGCAGCCATCCCTGGCATGTTGTCTTGAAGCAGCAACAGGACTGAACGCACTTCCAGCTGCATGGATTCCTAGCATTCCCAAAACTAGTTTCTAAGACTAGAACAAAAGAAGACGTGTACCTTTAAGTTTAATTAACTCTAGAGTAAGACGAATTTTCAAACAGAACTGTAATAACATCATTGATACTGAGCAATGATGCAAGATACCTTTAACAACTCAGTAGGTCATCTGAGCAAACTGAGTGCTGCCCTCCACTCCTCCAGAAATTCCTGATCTTTGTCTGATGCAGCAGCTGTCAAGAGTCCCAGGAGGTTTTGACTGACTACATTTTTAAAGCTAGAGCCACTTCTGGTTCCATCTACCAAAAACTAAAGCATTGCTAAGCCTTTACCATTCATTACATAAATGCTTCAAAACTTAAACATGTGCCTCTTTAGGTATCATTTTAAGCAATCTAGTAAAGACCAGTGTCTACTACCAAAATCTAGAACAAGCATGAGGCTTAATGAAGACCTTAGAAGATAACAAGCAATCCAGCAAAAGCATCTTAGTTCTTTTTATTCCTTCTGTGTTAGGAATGGAGACCTACCAAGAAACCTCATGATGCTGCACTACTCACTTAAGACACCTGCACATCACAGACAACAGTGTAGGAATGATGCACCTTTGTTTGATGAACAGTCATGATTAATGCTTAGTAAGTAGATTTAGAAATAATACTTCAACATGAATAGCACATCTTCACAGATCAATTCATGCTGAAGCTCTCTATGGAGAGGAAGAGATGCTGTTCTTCAAAATGTGACTCTAATGCACTTAATTTCTGAAGCACAACCTATCATCACCAAGAGCAGTGTTTCCCCAATATTTAAAACCCATTTCAGCAACCAGATTGACAAACAAAATGCAACAAAATTCATTAAAATATTAGTATGCACTACCATATGCTTCACTGTAACTATCTGCAGCCAGCATCAGTGAATTTCAAGTTCCTTTCTCGTAAGAGTTGACAATGAAGTAAATATATCCACATATTTAGTATTTCTTAAAGAGGAAAACAATCAACTATATTTCAGGTTATCTTCACTATGTCTTGGTTTATTATTCATCACTCAAGGTTTTAAAATAATTTCCATCAGAAATCCTTGTTTCATATACGAATTTCTTCCCAAAACAGAAGGGGCTGAGGGTTGAATTTCTGTAGCCACAGGCCTACATATTTCACAAATCTGTGGCTGCAAAATATATCTGCATTTTTATTCCAGAAGCCAAGCACTTATTTTACAAAATGATTCACCAGTTGAGTAAACAGAAACACACGTATTTAGGCAGCATCATGCTTTGGAAACCGAAAAGATATAAGCAGACATCTCAAGACTATACAGTTTCTGGTGCCTTACTGAAAAACTCAAACCACCTAAAGTATTGCCTATTTTATTGTATAAAAAAGAAAGAAGGAAAAAGAGACAAAGAAAACAACTTCAGCATATCTCACCTAAACATCTTTATCTCCTTGCACCACACTGTTTCCCCTTTTCATCACAGGCAGCAAAGGCTCCGGTTCCCCAAACAACCAACTTCACTGACTACTTGTAAAACCATGTGATACAAAAATAATGATAATAAGGAAGCAGCTGAGCACGCCATAAAAAATACAGTGGCAGAGAGCAGTCACCTCATCCTTGTATTGAAGTTCTTTAAAGTCAGGCACTTCAGGAAAATTTAGTTCATTATGTCAGTATACAAAGACACTCACACATTTCATTTTGGTGTTTGGCCTTACCGATAATCATACAAGTAACTGAACAGATACCACAGCAAATGGAAAATGGGCAAAGAAAATTAAGAGAAAATTAAAACATTATTCAAGGCCCTGATGGGAAGCTCAAAACCACTGATGCAGCTCAGCCTTTAGTTATTCAGACACAAGTGAGGACAGTATCTCGCACCTGCAAAGATGAAGCAGAACTTTCACACCTGAAACAAAGCAAAATGCAAGCTGGTGACTCACAGACAATGTAGGCTGCTACAAGAGGCATTTTGGTGGCAGTGAGAAGGTATTCAAGACACCAAATAGTTTTGTCAGACAGGGTGGGCTGAGGCCAGGAGTCATGGCAGAGCAGACTCAACTGCAGCTGCCAGCTCGTGAGGCTGTTTGCCACATGTAAAAAGGTATGATTGTATTGCATTGACCTTGACAGAATCCACAAAAAGAAAGCTAAACATACACACCTCTACCTGCGTATTCCTGTGTGTGCTGTATGAATGTGTAATACAATGCATGATGCTGGGGGGGGGCACAAATCACCTGGGGAAGCATCTTCAGGGACAGAGCCAAATGCCCACAGGTATGTAAAGAGTACTGTGGGAATACACAGTTAAAGGCAATCTTCAATTGTGATTTTTGCCACCTAAAAAAATACTCATAATAAAAACCTCACAAAAATTATATTTAAGCTCCCTTCCAATCCAAACTATTCCATGACTCTGTGATTCTAAGTAGTCATTTCAATTTAATTAAATCATCTAAATTTCCACAATTTAAACTGCTTGCTAATCGAGATTCAAAAGCTTTAAAAAAATTCAGTGAAGATTATTCTTGATTTTTCAGTCTTTCTAGTATTTTTTACTACCTGTGATTTTCAAACCAAGTACAACAGAACCAGAACAACCAGAATTTATTTTGCATGGAGACCAATTCACTACAAAAATAGTGCTGACCATAGAGAGCTCATATGATAAGGCCACCCAAAGCACCTGTCCCATGCCTGTTTTGTCCTCAGGCTTACAACCTTTCACCCCTCTGCAGCTAGATACATATTCTCATTCCTTCAACAATGGCAGCAAATGAATTTAGGTGAACAAGCTGTCTTGGGACTAGAAGTAAAGGAGGTATATGTGCCCATGGAACCTTAATGCTTGCCACTAAGAATAATCAACAACAATCAACAACACATCCACCTCCAGATGACACCAAAACTCCATATTTCCTGTCCAAAAAAGTTACAGGATTCTTTTTGAACCCGTTTTCAAAAGCAGACTGAAAAGATGAGACCATTCAAGGAAGCTTAACTGTGACAGCTCCCTTACAATAAATCTCAACACTTGCCATAAAGCAAAGACATCATGAAATATGCACATCACGGAGATGTTTTATATTTTATATATGATGATTAGCCAAAAAGCTATCATATTTGTGTCAAAAAATAGCTATGCACAGCTGTGGAGTTCTTGCCTCTTCTGTTTTAAGTCTAATGTCTCCCACTATCATACTTAAGGCAAAATGTTACTTTTACTTGACTACTACACTGCGAGGAAAGTCTCATTCTCCCATGCAACTTTCACAACAATTTCTTTGTTATCTCTGTAGCAGATCTTGCTCTTGCTTCGGCTTTCTCTGAGCAACACAGGTCACTATCAGCACTCATTCACAACCAACAATGCAGCAAGTCTGGCAGAGCAGATCCCAAGTGCTTCATTCAAGGCAGCCACCCCAAGGGGAGTCATGGGGACTTTACTCCCTTAGAGTTCAACAGGGGATTTGCTCATAAAGCCGAGTTTGTGACAAGAAAATCTGGAATAAACTACTGTGAATGTATAACTGAGAACAATTTACCTACTTAAATATTTTTACGTTATTGATAATTTTATGTTTATATCTTTGGCTTATACCCTTATTTGAAAAGACATTTTTATTTGAATGTTGTTATTCAGTAGAGGTTGAATGCCGTTTTGAGCTCCTCAAAATAATACTGACAATATCCTCAAGATAATACTGACACCTCTGAACTATCCCCAGTGAAAAATGAAAAAGAAGCTCATGTTAAATCAGGGCAGTACATATTCATTAAGCATTAGAGCAGTTAGCCCTCAATTTCTGCCTGAGAAACACCGTCTTGCCACTATGCAGAAAGTGAACATTCTTTTTCAATTCTTGTGTCATACATTTTGTGAAGAATTTGAAAGGTGCCTTACTACGCTTGTAAACATGCAAACCCCAACAAGACAAAGCGTCTCCGAGTTTTACTTACGGAGAAAAAAAAAAAAAATACCCCCCGTTTCCCAGCCTGCGTCAGCAGTGCACAATGTACTCCCAGCCCTAAGCCAGTGCCAGGCTCTGAGGCGAAGCCGCGCTCCCTCTGTCAGCAGAAAAGTCAGTGGCTCATCTGCGCTCATCTCTGCAGCGATGTGCCTCCTCTGCGGGGCCCTCGGCTGAGTCAGGCTCCGCTCCCAGCCCTACGCCTGCACCTACAGCAGGTCCCCGGACCACGGGCAAACCAACAGCTCCCAAACTGGGCGAAAAAAGCCAGAATCCTCCCTCAAGCTGAGCCGTGGGGAATTGGTGATAAACAAGGCAAGCGGGCTGCACGCCTCAGCCAGGCCAGTTTCAGCGTGGACACCCAGTGGCTGCTGGTAACTAAACTTTAAAGTGTCTTTAAGAAACTCTGCACTTCCTCGGCTTAAGTGGTAAAACCTGCAAGCATGCAACTTTCAGAGCAGCCTGGCAGTTCTATGGGGGCAACACGTGTCCGATGCATAACACAGTGACTGTGTAATCGTGGAAGGAGAGTCCCTGCGTATTTACCCACCAGCAGTGGCAGGGTATGTACTGCACTCTACCAGAGGGTACTGCAGCCAAAAAAACATACCAGCAGCGGCTCTCCCTGTCACAGCACAGCTATGCGGGCATAGGATGTGCTCAATCTGCTAGAGGGAGGTGTGCGAGACTTCTCCCTTGCTGAAGCACCACGGGACGAGCAGCAATACAACAGGAAGCGCCGAGTAAGTTACACAGCTATCTATCAGTGCTTCTTAGTTGCTCGTATGAATTTGGGAGCTATTAGATTTTATTTTGGCTTGTTTAGCTTTTAGTTCTCTTCTACTCAATCTGAAAAGGCCCTTAAGGAGATTAAAACACCATTGGAAAAAAAAGCAGCGTTTTCAAGTGACAAGTTACCGTATTTAAAACCTGACAGCCATCAATCACATCACTCCTATTAAAAGTTTTTCATGACAGATGTCTTCAGATGATTATCCTTTAATTTTTTTAGTCAAACACATCAACAGAAACTAAAAAAAAACTTTCAAAAGCCCTAAAAGCTTTCAGCTAAAAATGAGTTACAGATTAATCGCATTTCTTTAGCAGGATATGTTGCTTACCTCTAAAAAACCAGAAATTTACAAAAAGCCGATGTAACAAACATTCCTAGCAGCGCAATAAAAAGCACGTAAGTGCAGGACTTGAGTTGACGCTTATTTAAAGAAAAAGACAGATAATACAAATAGAAAGCGAAGCCAAGAGTCTGACTGGCCCTAATGGAGTTAAGTCCCGAACACACCAGAGTGCGCCAATGCCGGGCTAAAAGCGCGCACCTCACGCATTTATTGCCATCATTTATTCCCTCACAGGGCGGAGGAGGCTCTGCCTGTACGCAGACGGCACAAGCTCGTTCTGACAATGCTCTCACGCAACAGTGCCACAAATCTCGGGGACACGGGTGGGTGACACTTTCTCGACCGAGGCAGCAGCGCTAAGCCTTTATCACCCACGGGGATGCAAAGCCGGAGGGTACCATGGCCCTGGCGCTGCCTCCGCAGCCGCGCAGCCCCAAGCGCAGTTCGCCCGGCTCGCCCCGCAGCCGTCTGGGGTGCAGCCGGAGCCCGCCGGGACCTGGCGAGCCGGGGCGGAAGGAGATCCCCTCGCGGGGCTCCGGGCAGCGCCGGCCGCGGCTCCGAGCACAGATCCCGGCCGCCAACAGGTTGCTCCCACCGCTCCGCTCAGACGGCAGGGACTGCGCTGCGGGAGAGAGGGAAGGAGGGAGCTCCGTCCCACCACGTAACACAAGAAAGACGCTCCCGCAACTCAAGTTTAACAAAGCCATCACGTCAAATACTGCGGCTTACTCATTAAACACACGGTATTTCTGCAACCCTTGTTCTGCCTCCGCTCTTTCCCCATCCCTGTTTGCTTCTGTCCCCGCTCCGCCGCCCGACGGTGAAGCCCTGCAGCGCCGGGGCGGACGGCGGCTCGGAGCGCCCCGTCCCGGGCCGGGGCCGCGGCGGAGCTCCCGCGGCACCCCCCGCACACGGGTGCGAACCCCGGCGAGCGGGAGGTGGCGGCGCTCCTGCCGGCTCTGCCCGGGGACGGCGCCGTGACACCGCGTGAACTTTTGCTTTCGGCGGGGCAGGGCTGGGGGGAGGCGGAGAGCGGGGGGGCGGCCCCGGTCCCTCCAGCGCCCCAGCGGCGGGAGGGCTAGAGCGCTTTTCTCCCTTAGGAGTTCCTCCTTCGAAAAGGTGAAAAAAAGTAGAAACGTGAGGTTAAACTGAAAGCGCGGAGCGGGAGCACTGCAGGCTGCGCAGCGGGCATCATGCAGCCGGGGAGGACGGCGTGCCCAGCCGCCTGCAGCGCCGCGGCTCCGGCCCCGGGACGGCGGAGCCCTCCCGGGACCCACTCCGACGGGGCGTCCCCCACCACCCGCCCCTTACCTTCCAGCCGGCCGAGCTGTTACTGTCGCCCTTATCCTTGAAGTAGGGGACGCTCTTGACCATCCACTCGTAGATCTGGGAGAGGGTGAGCCGCTTCTCGGGGGAGCTTTCGATGGCCTTGGTGATGAGGTCTGCGTAGGACAGGTTGCCCCACGCGTTGCGCCGCGACGAGCTGCTCTTGCGGGGCTGCCCGGCCACGGGGCCCGGGGACAGACCGGCCACGGGCGGCGGCACCGGCGGCACCGGCGGCGGTCCGGGCGGGTGGAGGCGGCAGCCGGCCTCGGGCGCCGGGAAGTCCCCGCAGCGGCAGGCGGCAGCCTCCGGGGGGGCGGCGGCGGGGGGCAGCGGCGCGAAGTCCTCGCTCTCCTCTAGCAGGCTGAGGTTGCTGATGAAGTCGCCGCTCAGCCCTCCCGAGGCGGCGACCCCGGCCGCGGCTCCGGCCGCCCCATCGGGCTGCCCGCCGCACGACGGCGCCGGGCTGGAAGTGGCCGAGCTGGGGGGGTTGAACTCCGGCCGCGGCAGAGGCCAGGTGCAGGAACGGGGCCGCGGCAGCGGCTCGAAGTCGGGGTCGATGTCCACCAGCTGAGGTGCTTCGGCCATGGCGGGGCCGGGTTGGGAGCGCGGCGGGAGCGGGGCGGCTTGGGCTCAGCGCCGCCGCCCCATGCAGGCTCCGGGCGCGGATCGGCGCGGCCCCGACGGCGCGACAGCCAACTCTCCTGAGCTCGCCGCCCTAGACCTCCGGCCTGACCTCCCTGCCCCGCCGCCCTAAACCCTGCCCCTGCCCGGCTCCCGGATCCCTGCCCTCCGCGGCAACTGCAACAGCAGCGACCCGGCCGCCCGGCGCGCACCGACTGGAGCGACCGCCCCACGCGGGCCCGCCTCCCGCCTCCCTCCTCCCTCTTCCCTCCTCCCTCCTCCCTCCTCCTCCTCCTCCTCCTCCTCCTCCTCCTCCTCCCGGCGGGGAGGGCCGGCCCGCGCCGCGCCAATGGCAGCGCCGCGCCGCCGCCCGCCTCCCGCCGCGGGGCCGGTTCGGCAGGAGGGTGCCGGTGCCCCCGTGCTGCTTCTGGGTGGTTTTTGTTTGCCGGCGGCGCAGCGGGGAGAGAAGCGGCGAGCGGGCAGCCGGCGGTGCCCCCCGCGGCCGGGGCTGCCCAAAGGCAGTGAGTGCTCGCACGGCGAGCCGCGGCAGGATGGCCGCGGAAAATGCCCCCGCGAGTGTTTCTACCGCAGCCGCTGCGTCGGGGTCCTGCCGCCCGCATCGACGGGCCCGCTGCGTGTCGCCGCCGGGGATGAGCGGCGACCTGGGAGCATCCCTCGGCTGCAGCGGGGCGGCTGGGGGAGTATGCGGGAGCGAGGGGCATCTCCCCGTTCCCGGCGGCATCCCGGCAGCGCTGGCTCCGTGCGGAGCGCTGCTGCCGCCCGGCTGCCCGCCCCGCGGGGGCCCTGGCAGCCCCGCACACCGGACAGGGGGTGCGACAGCTGCCCTGCCTCGCTCCCCCCTCCCTCCCTCCTTCCCTGGCCGGCTCCTCGCCAAAAAGTGTCTGCACCTCCCGAAGTGATAAATCTCCCCTTCGGCTGAATACCGTGAGCTGGTGTTTTATTCCGTGAGCAGGCACGGAGCACGGGATAATTTCATCCTAAGTCAGCTATGGAACATACTTTATATTTTTCCCGGCAAACCCCAGGGCTACTCAATTCATTAGGGTTTACATTCTTCTCTTTCAAGGAGGCTGCAGTCACACGACGCATCGCCTCTGCCTTCCCTGCCCATCAACATACAAAGATATATAGATATATATATATTCGACTTAACACAGAAGTGTTATTCTGTTTAAACTTTAAAAGAAGACATTTGCTTAAGCTAGGGAAATAATCCTAAGGATGAGACACGACTCAACACCTTGTTCAAACTGGCAAACCCTACATTTTAGAAAATCTGTTTTGTTTTCAGTAAGAGGAGTGCTTTTAAAAAGCATACTTCAGACATAACTTCATAAGTCACAAAATTCACAGCCAGCCATGGCATTTGACGTTGCCTGTCAAAGAACCACCAGAGCTGGGTAACTGTCAAAGCTGAGCCAGAAAACCTGTTACCCTTCCCTCCTCTCTGCATCAAGGCAGCAAGTGTTAATGTTATTTAAATGCAGTTCATTGTTCCTATAAAAATATTTTCTGAAAATGAGTAACAATAATGAAGGGGAGAGAATACAAGACTGGATTTAGGCCACGGCATGTAATTTAGTGTCAGATCATACATCTAGATACTCATGCTGTCTATTATGAAAACACTTTTTGAGATACATGGTGACACCTAACTATATCGTTTGTGCAAAATATGCATAAGTGCATAGTAACTGATCACATTTTAAAGCACTGTTTTTGTCATGTTTATTTTACCAAATGCCAAAGGTGATTATACCTTATTATAGGTTGGCTGCTCATCAGATTTCAGAGTTGCTTTGCCTTTAAGTCATTTCTATGTTTTGTAAACCCTTTAAGGGATTCAACCCACAAATTTATATTGCTTAGCCCACGGATTTTAGGGAACACCCTTCTTTTTTTCAAGGTTTTTTTTTCAGTTTAAGAAAAAAAAAAGAAACAGAAGGGAAAGAAAAGAAAGCAAAGTAGTCCCAGTTCAACCTAATAACTTGCATGCCACGTTTCAGCTTGGAACAGCTTTATGTGGCAGTGTTACACAACTCGGCTGCAGTAGTTGCCCTGCAATAAGGGAGAGCACCCTGCCTTGGAGAAGCAGAGGTTATATAATGGTGAGAAGCAGCCAGGGACGCGCAGCGAATGCATGTGTTTAAATGGGAGCCAAAACAAAAGAAGTGCTTGAGAACAGAGAAAGGTTTTCTTTTTCTTTCCTTGGTGTCTGAAAAAAAAAAAAAAAATGGGGTCTAAGAGCCAGACTGGCACCCATCCTGCTAAAGGAAGTGGATTTATTACCCGGGCTTTCTTCTGAGGAGGTTTTTTTTTAAAAATCTTGCAGTCCTTGCTCCTCTGTTTTGTCCAAAGTAGAGATACTATTCCCTGAACTTTATTGGTATATGCAGATGTTGGGGGAAAAAAAGCTTTCCTTTGCCAGATGCCAACTGTGAAAACTGGGAAGAAAGCTACTGTTGGGGGATTTTAGAAAGCCATGGTGCATTTGTAGTTCAACCCAGGTCATTCTGCAGGATAGAGGTTGTATTCTCCTTTCTTGGCCCTGCATGACATTGCTGTCGCTCCCCTCATCTCCTGGCAGGGCTCTGCCACCTTTGTGCCCCATGTCACTGATGTTCTTGCAGCTCAGAAATTAGCAGAGTACAGAGAGTGCAGACAGCAGTTTGCAGTGAGATGTGAGGGACATGGAGGTGGAGGAGATAAAACCAGAACCTTCCAAATGCTGCATTTGTTCAGCGAGTGGGGCCCTGTGACTCACAATGCAACAGGCAGAGCTGAGCTGCAGAGATTTTGGCTATTGCATGCCAACAGCTGGGAGCAGGTCTGCTGAGAGTTGGAGGAAGGATGAAGGCCAATCAGACAATGCTGTGCGCTTTCCTGGGATGAGTAATCCTGGTAGTTTGCTCTGACTTTGGCAGAACCACCCAGGTGAGTGAGTTCTTCTGTAGGACCCCAGTCCACACATATGTGATCTGCCACTTTTCTGTTTAGAATTTCTTCTCTCCATCAAGAATATGGGGATTGAATCAACAGATTTTAGAGTCCAAGCAACACATGCCATGCACAATAAAGCTGTCTGACCCTGTCTGCACTGCTCTCCTAGTGCACTCCAACACTGCTGACCACCCTTAGGCAATGCCATGTGAACAAACCCACCCATTCAGCTGCTGAGGGGAGCTTGCTGCTCCTAAAGCAGCTCAGCACAGTGATGGCTCATACAAGAAATTTTACTGCATCTACGAATGACAGCATTAGGTTTATCTCATTTCCCACAATGCTGAAATGCTGATGGATGCACCACAATTCATTTTCTACTCCCACCCTCCTCCTCCTACACTCCACCTTTTCATTTCTCTACTCCTACTCCTGCTCCCATTTTCTACTCCTCTACAATACAGTATCTCCTATCAACCTTAGCATCACTTTGTATTTTTTTTTCAAATTTAAGACCTGAAGATTGCCTTTTATCATCACTGAAATAAAGTGAGCCTTCTATTCATATTCTGGGTTTGAAGCAGCCAAAATAAAGGATCCGTGCTGTCTTTTTACTACTGTCTGTATAATTCACGTTCTGAGGTTTTGATCAAATTCAGCAGGAGCTTACATGAAGTTGAAAGCACTCGTACTCTATGTACAGCTCTTTTTTCTACACGTATGTGCATAGTGAGAGAGTACAAATGTTTTAACAGCATCAAAAGCAGCAATGAAATACAGAGTTGTGTCTGGTATCATCAGAGCTGGGAGAAATCCTATTTTCTGGGGAAGTATTAGGAAGTTCAGTACCCACAGTTTCCTCCCCTGAACCTCAGAACTGACATGATTTTACAGTGCATGTTTCCAAGCAGCCTGGCTGGAAGGCTGGCACGGCACCTCAGTCCCCCTCCCGGCCCAAGGCAGCTTAGGCTGCCCCACACAGAAGGGTTTGGACATGTCTTGGCTGAACAAGGCATTTACACTGCCCTGCCAAGGGAGTTCAAAGGGTCTGGTGCTCTCCCAGCTCGTCTGAAGCTTCTTACAGAGCCACTGGAGAAAGGCAGTCCCTCTTGCGTAGCATTTCAGGGCAGGAGCTTCACCAAGGTGAGTAACTTCCTGGGGCTGCGCATCTTTGCCCACCGACCACACAAACCACAGATGGAATTTAAAGATCTGCTGATCCCTCACCACAACTTGGTGAGCTCACTCCATTTCAACCTGCACTTTGCCTCCCACCTCAGACCCACAGGCAGGTCAGGGTCTATCAGGCCCAGGGAGAGGTGGCTGTCACATTTAGGGTCACTCCATGGTCAGTGGAGAGAAATATGTTCTTCCCATAGTGATTCACCACCCCAGATAGTGGAGCTGATCAGACATTGAGGTGCCAGGCTCTTATTCCAGGTGGTTCACAGTCACTTTCAGCCAGCTGACTTTAGGCCAGCAAAGCCCACTCATCCCACTTAGTAGTGTATGGAAAATACACAATCTCTGACCCCTCTGCCATTGCATCAAGAGCGAGAAAAAGGCTGTGCACACAAAGGCTATCAGGGTGCTGCAGAGAGACAGCAAAACAAAGGCAAAATGGTTTGTCCTGCTTTGCAGGGGGGAAAGCTGACCACTGTGAATTCACATGATGTGCAGAGGACCTCACAGAGGATGCATAGGCAGAGACCAACTTTGGTCCAGGTCCTTGAAATAAAAAAAATTCATGTCACCACATAGTTATCAGGATACTTGCTGGTGAGGAGCTTGAAGTTATCTTGGTTTAGGTCCATCTTCTTCTACACATGGGGGAAAATCCTGAATGCTCCCACAGAGGCAGCAAGGCCCTCCTGGATTTACACCCATATGGTTGGAGCTGGGGCCATGTGCTGACTTCACCAGTTGCCCACCTCACTGGACATATTTCAGAGTCGGGAACTGACAGATTCACAATGTGGTGCAACTCCGGCCTCCAGACAGCCTTCAGGCAGCCCAGCCCTTCTTTTCAGAGGAGATGGGGAACTGTGGTTGGTGATGGCAGAGCTGCC
Source organism: Poecile atricapillus (assembly GCF_030490865.1). NCBI lineage: Eukaryota > Metazoa > Chordata > Aves > Passeriformes > Paridae > Poecile > Poecile atricapillus. The sequence goes on along the minus strand of NC_081249.1, from coordinate 64,132,578 downwards.
CAAACAGCCAAACACCCCCTGCCTTCATCTCCCCACAGACTGCTGCAGGGAGCTGGGCAGCTGTCACCAGGGTTCACACAGCCACAGCCGTATCCTCCTGCTGCTTCTTCTCCTCACCCTCCTTCTCCTCTTCCACCTCTTCCTCTTCCTCTTCCTCACCACCAACAATTGACAGTGAGTCTTCAACCCAGACAGCAACAACCCGCAGCCAACTCCTTCCTCCTCCCCCAGTTTCTCTGTAGCAGCTTTGGTGGCAGAGAGTGGCCAGAGGGCTTTCCAGGCACTGCTGCCAGGAGGAAAGGTGAATAGGACTTGTCAAGTGGGACAAAGGGGGTTTGTATGCTTCCCGGGCTTCCCGGGCTAGGAGATGGAGCTGCTGGTTGTTGAGCTACCAAAATCTTGGTGCAGGCCTAAAGGCTGCTGACGTTAAACCACTCTGGCTTAAAAGAAGTGCCACAAAAAATATTTAGTTACAGAAATTTAAAAAATAATTTAGTATTAAAAAAATATTCCTAAAAATGGATAGCAAAAATATTTATTATGTGTTTTTGAACAGTTTCATTTAGTGTTGTTCATACCTCATTTGTTCTCGATATCTGCAAATATGTAAACATTAAAGACTTGAGGGCAAGGTTTCATGGAACCATTTCTAAGTGGCAATTCTATAAGGAATCAGAATTTAATTTTAAATTATCTCATGCCAGCGCTTATGCCAGAAGTACTTGCATGTTTTTCCAATCAAAAAACATTACAGACAACTTTACTTGTTGAAGTGATTAATGCAGCTCAAATTCCTACTAAGCATGATTCTTAATATTTGGACAAAAGCATTTTCACTGAATGAGCTCAAATGAGGCATACGTTACTGGGAACCAGAGTCTGCTGTCACAGTTTGTAAACAGAAGCTAAGCAGAAGAAAATATTTCACACAAGCTTTTCTGTCAACTCACAGTCCAGGCTCAAGGCCTCCCATTAGAACATATATCCTCTGGCACCTGCATACACACACCCATAAGTGAAAGACTGAAGTGCAGCATGACCAAGGAATGATCCTTACCAGGATCGATACAATAAATACCAAAGGTAGTGTCTGCATAGCGGTATTTGTTCTTAGTGTGTCATGTGCAATCACTGGCTGTGATGTAAAAACAGAAGGCAAGAGTTTATCAGGTTTCAGATTCAGCTGAATCACCCGGCCCACCCCTATGCAAAGGCCAATGTGTCTGGAAGTAAACACAGTTCAAGTGTTCTGTGTGTTTTCCAGGGTGTTGAGTTTCTGTTTTGCCGTAAATATGATCTATTACAATATTCTCCAGCATTCTACTGTCAGTGTTTCACCATTTTCAGGTGCATTTCTCAGTCCTCGTTTTCCTCTCTATATTGCTGAAGGAAAGATCGACTGGCTCTGCATGATAGCTTTTGTATATTAAATAATATTATTGTGTTTGAGGAACAAATTAAAAACAGGACACTTGACAGTTACTATATAATTTAGTGGTTCCAACCCATAGGAAGGAAAATTCATGGCATGGTACAATGCAATGCTTGACAACTATTTCATCTTCTTTTCCTTTGTTTCCCTAGAAAACTGATAGCTACCTGTTATCAACAAGGAAAACAATTCACAGGCAGAATCAGTATGAAGGCATAATAAAGGCTTACTTTTAAGAGCAAATTTTTTTTTTCCATTGTTGAATTCATGCTTGAAAAGCATATTTAGTTATGGATATAACTGTATTTGAATACAAAGAGGTGATTATGTATATGCTACACAAATACATATGCATGATAACATTATGTGCATTTTATGCTAGATTTATATAGATGCAAACTTGCCCAGACAATAATGGTAAGACAGTATTTTGACACATATGCATATCTTTGTACGCTGCTGGTGACTAGCACACCACAGAAGGCAAATCTTGGGCAGGACACTCAGTGGGTAAGGTCTGTAGTGAGCAAATCCTGTCCATAGGGCAAATGCCTGCAGACTATGGATGGCAGCCCCAGGCAGATTCATTCTTCCACCTCTCCGTAAAATGGGTATAAAAAATGTGCACCCATTGCAACCCACTGGATGGTTAACTGTGTGAGTGCTTTGATATCTGGTGCTACAAATGCAGCCCTTGCTTGTGCCTGGCCTGTGAGGGAGGAGAACATACTGATGAAACCGAAACCAGCACGGTCCCAGCGGCAAGTTCTGCCCAGAGGCAGAGGCACACCGCGCACAGATAAGAGCAGCAACCAGTAGTTTTCATTTTACAAGTACATCTGCCAAGCCCCAAAGAGTGAGCCTCAACCACAACCAGACAAGCTCCTGCCACAAGATCAATAATGGGAAGGCACATGCTGGGCAGCAGTTTGGTGGCTTCTCTTCTTATCCCTAAAGAAGATGGGGACTTCCAATGAGATTTAGGAGGGGGATTGAGACAGAGGAAGGCGTGGGGTGCAAAGGAGAAAACATGGGGCTATTCAGATCCATCCACCCACATATTACAGAAGTGCTGCTCCAGCTGCACGGAACTCTGCAGTGGCTCCCTGAGTACCACCCACTTTCACTCTTTGCTCCCATTGTGGCTATGAACCTTGCTAGCTGATGAAGCATCTTGCAACAAAAAAATCCATCCAAAACCTTAAAAAAAAAATATGTAAGCAAACAAAAAATAAGTCTAAGACAGAAACTGGACTCTCTAGTATCACTGCTGGGGTAGGGACCTCTTCATTGAGGCATTCACAGGGGATACATGTTCCTCTCCAACAGATACCAGAGCCACTGGAGAATGGGAAATATAATGAAGGGAAAGAGTGAGAACAGAGAAAAAAAGGGAAGAAGGAAAGGGTGGGGAGTAAGAAAGAAAATCACAAAAATAAGTCACAATGAGGGAAAAACTATCAAAAAAGAAATGGGAAAAAAATAGAAAGGAGAAAAATTATCCTGGAACAAGGAGACGAATGTTCATTGTATGAAGAAAGAGGATGTGCATCAGAGCACCACAAACTGAAACTTTTGCAAAACTAAAAATCCACAAAAATATTTAAAAGACATTGAATGGCTGTCATTCCAGAGCTCCAAGGGACCATAGGCAACCTCCCCAGGTGTCCAGGGCAGATCTGCATGGGTGTCCCCCAGAGGGCTCACCCAGGCCACATTCATGTCCCCACCACAGTGTGCATTGTGATTTAGCAGGCAAATGGAACCAGAGCTTCTGCCCTTGATGCAGTCAGAAGTAATTTTGCTTTTCCATAGTCTACACTGCAGTGAAGTTCCCATGGTTGAGTGTGTGCTGGGAAGCTGCTCCTGCCTCGCTTTTTGCCATGCAAGAGCCAGTCAGCATTTCCTTTCTGTTTCATCCTGGGGCATGGCTGCCATCACCCTGCAGCACTCACAAGTCTGGAGTAAGCACCCCCAGGCTATGATTCCCTGTGCTGCTCCAACAAAGTCAGGCAATGCTGCAAGAAGAGGCAAAATCTGGGGTTGACAAAGGGGTCCTTGCCCAGAGATGCTCCATCCTGGGCACAGGGCACAGCTCATTAACTGGGGGGCTCAGGGACTGACAGCTCTCGATGAAGTGTTGGATCAGGCAGCCAGCTGCTCCCTCCTTGATCCATCTGAATAAATGCCAGGGCACCCTCAACAATTCTTGCAAGCCATCTACCCAATAGAATCCAGCAGAGATGGCTGCTGAATCTGGATACACACTTGAAGAAGAACTCAAGAGTCAAAATAAAATAGACAAGGGATGAAACTGAAATTTAAAGAATTCCTTAACATATATTGGTTTGTTTAAAAACTTGAACCTTTCATAGTTCTGTTGTACAACTGAATTTTTACATTACAGGAAATTGAATGCAGGAAGGCAGGACTCCTTTTTCACTTTCCAGACCTCTCAGATGTGTTTTCCTTTTAGCTGATATCTTCCTATATTTTTTTTTTTAAAGTGAAGCCATTCCCGTTTTTTCTGCTTGCACACCTCATCTTACTCTCTGTAGAATGTCTGTGGTGCAGTCACTTTGCAAATAAACAAGAAGGACACTTTTCTCACAAGCCTCAAAAAGCATTACCCTCTCTACACATCAAACTTGCTGCGCAATCAGACTTCTATGATGAAAACAAGAAATGCAATTCTAGATGCTGAAAGTGTTTAGGCTTTAACAGAGCCAGGCAGAGCTGCCCTCTCCACTGTTCCTGAGCAAGCCTTTCCAGGCACTCGTGATGTCAGGAGGTGCCATTCAGACAAATAACTGCAATCCACATCTCTGTGGATTTTCCTCATCCTCCATAAATAGACACTTTCTTTGCTGCTCCATCATGTGAATCTAATGACTGGGGGTTTTTTGACGCTGGAACTAAATCAGGAGTGCAAACACAGGCACCAGTCTGACTGTGTCTAGACCCTTCCTCTCCAAGCCCCTGCTAGCAGAGGGGTAGCCAGGGTGTGAAGCAGATGTCCAGCCTCCTCCAGAGAAACACCCAAAATCTCACCCAGCAGTGTGTAACCCATTCAAAGTCACTTCCCCAAACCAGCAGCACTCCAAGCCTCAGCCTGGAGGCACTGGAAGCACAGAGGAAAGGACTTACCCTCTCCAGAGTGCTAAAGCTGGGGAGAAGGAAGCTGAAGAGGCAGAAGCCCAAGGTTTGGATTGTCACCAACAGTCTCCAGGTTTTTCATCCTGAAGACTGGCTGATGGACAATGTTTTACACCTCTTCTGTTATGGTACATCATCCAGACCCCTTCAGGGCACCAACTTCAACCACTGCTGCACAGCTGGCAGCTTGAAGAGCTGCAGAAGGAGTGAAGAAGATGGTTTTCTGTCATCTTGTAGAGGTCTCTGTGAAGGGTGGCGAGGACAAGAAAAGGAGAAGACAAGAAAGAGAGAGGACAATGGCAAAGAAGACCAAAACAATGTCATCATGTTCCTAAAATCTACCAAAATCTGGTAGCTGAGTGGGGAAATTGTAAAACACTGATTACTCTGAATTTCTCTGCAGCTGACTGGTTATCAAGGGTCATAGTTTGAAGACAGTGATGACCAAATATTTCTGACTCACCAGAACAGCTCTTAGTTTTATTAGCTTTTCTGACAGGTGTTCAAGAATGTGTCTTTGTCCTCCCGCAGTTTTGCAGCATTACAGATTCTCATTATAACCTTTTGTTTCAATTCTTGTTTCTCCAGGGGCCAGACAGTATTCTGTGGCCCAACATAGCCCAGAAGAAAGCCTCTGCAGAAGGAGTCACCCAGATCATTTTCATCCCCTCTTTGTCTTCAGCTTGATCCAGCTGCAGGTGAGAAAGGAGACTCAGTGGTTGCTGGTGATGTGAAATCAGCGGCCAGAGTAGCTCAGTGGCCAGATGGGTGGTTTGCAAAACATGAGCTGGGGATCACTGGCACATTGGTTACACAACACCTCATCCCACACACCGCTGTTACGCCATGGGTAGTACTCCTCCTCCACAATCAAGATTTTCTTACAGTGGTCAGAAAAAAACATCTATTTGAGCAACATCTGTGAAGTCATGCAAACTATGGGTCTACATAAACATCTACACCACTAGATCCTTTCTTTGATATTTTAATCTGATTCGTGTGCCAATGTCAGATGAAATCAGCGCATCTCTTCCTCGGCGGGGTTACGGCCTAGCTGACAGATTGCTGCGTGTGCAGCAGCGTCTGAGCCAGCCAACGAGATCTGCAGCTGAGCGAGGAAGTGGGTAAGTGCCATGGAGGTAAACACAAGGTCAAGAAAATGGCTAGAGACAGAGTGCAAAGTGCTAAGCAGAGCAGTGACAGGCATCCAGAAGGGATTTTTCACAAGCATGCTGGCGTGCTGTGCTGCACAGCTTGCTCTGCTCCATAGGTTTCAAGCAAAAGCAGACTGTGACAAATATTTTGAGAGTGCTTCGCGGGAATCGAAGCTGCGAGATGTTGAATCTGCACCGGCAGAGCCAAGGAAAAAGTGGCGAGTGAACTTTTTCCTACACAGATTGCGCCACAGAATAAGTTCCCTGATTTGCAGAGACTTTTTACACTTCTTGTCAGAGGCAGCCCTGCTGTGAGAAAGTTTCTGGAAACCTCTTCTGCAACACCATGGTGGCATATCTTGTTTGAATCAACTGGGGTGAAAAATAGGTCAAAAATTTTGAATATGATTTCATGTTATCGACCCACAAGAGCTGTTGAATGCTCACATTGGGCATCGTCTTTCAGCAGACGAGGAGAGCAGCCTGGCAGCTGCTACGCTCAGCACGGTAGCGGTGCCGTGTTGTTCCCTGGTGGATGATTCACAAGGGCTCGGTGGGGGAAGCAGGCAATTCGTGACAGGAATTTCTTCTAATGCAGTGTGTTTAGCTAGAAACCAAAAGAGCAACCCAGGCCATTGGAAACAATTCAGATGTATGATTTTCCTTTTGAGAAGACAACAGCTTTTGCTAGCCGTATCACTGCGGGCACAGCAAGAACGTGGGAGAAAAGCCCTGTTTCTCAGTATAGTGCATGTGGCTTACACAAAACCTTGCTCAGCTAAGTTGGGGGGAAAATGGAGGTAACTAACTTTTTATGGCATTAAAATGGGCTTCTGCTGCCTTCTAACAATATCTCCAGGCAAAGGGGAAAGTACCTGCAATCTTCCCAGTTATCAGGTGGAAGAGCGGCTTTCAAGTCCTTTTTCTGCTGTACAAGGCTTCTGCGGAGATGGGCGTTTAAGAAGCTGTGTGTGCCTTTATTTAGCAGCGGGTAAGACCCACCTGCCATGACTCAAGCATCTAAAACTTACAGTTTTAGTCCTTGCCAATCACCTTTAACTCCATTTGTAGCTGAGGAAGAAAAACAGGCAGAGCAAATTCGCTTATCCAAAGCCTGGCCTGAGAGACATGAGAGCTAAGTGGTCTTCTGTTTTGACTTCACAGAACCATGGAATGGTCTGGGTTGGTTGGGACATTAGATGTCATCTGGTTCCAATCCCCCTGCTGTGAGCAGGGACACCTTCCACTAGACCAGGTTGCTCTAAACTCCATCCAACCTGGTCTTGAACACTTCCAGGGGTGAGGCATTCACAGCTTCTCTGGACAACCTGTTTCTGTGCCTCATCAGCTTCACAGTAAAAAGTATCTTCCTGATATCCCTGTCCAAATCTACCCCCTTCATTTTAAAGCCATTACCTCTTATCCTACTACTCCATGGCCTTGTTCAGGGTCCCTTTCCAGCTCTCCTGTAGCCCCCTTCAGGTGCTGGAAAGAGCTCTAATGTCTCCTTGAAGCCTTCTCTTCTCCAGGCTGAACAGCTCCCACTCTCAGCCTGTCTTAGGAGAGGTGCTCCTGCTCTAATCACCTTCACAGCCCCCCTTCTGGACTCACTCCAACAGATCCACATCCTACTTGTGCTGAGAACCCCAGAGCTGGATGCAGCACTCCAGGTAGGGTCTCTTGAGAGTGAAGTAGAGGGGAAAATCACCTCCCTTGACCTACAATAAAAGACTAATAATAGCATTTTATTAATGCCATCGTTACTATTATTACACAATAGTATCAAACACACAAATTTACATTTAGCTGTGGGTTTACAGGATCTTTAAGGTCCCTTCCAGTCCAAACCATTCTATGACTCTATGATTTAAAATAATCTTTGTGCTTCACTTTGATAAAAGCTATGGAAATTAGTAATCTGTTAGGGTTGTTCAACCTCTGCTACTGAATTTACTTTAAAATGCCATGCCACTGTTGTAGTCCTAAAAGCAACTTAAAAATAAGTATGTTGACCTGAAAATGGGCCAGGAAAGGGAGAGAAGATTGACGATGATTTTGAAGTCCGCATGGATTATAGTCAGAATTACCAATGGCCTTTAGAACACCAGAATATTCTTGTTTGGAGGAGCTGTGGATGGAGTCAACTGGTACTGGCACTTCCAGGGGAAGGTTTCCCCCATCTCAGATTTTTCCCTTCACCTGCTAACCTGTTATTTTAACAAAGACTTGTTTTCATCAGCCACTCTTCTGCAGAGCTCACCTTACCTACCAGCAGAGAATGCTGATTTCATATCAGAGGTGGAGCAGGGCAAGGGGTAGTGAGGAAACCTTGTGGCAGGAACCAGGGATTCCAGGGTGGTGAAGCACCTTGGGAATGTGAGAGGACTTTTTGCCTTTTCGTGAAGGTAGGAAGAACTACATTAAGACAATGTGTGCCGAAAGGGGATACAAACTGAGAGTCCAGGGAGACACAAGCAAGAAGCACTGAGGATGAACTTACAGAAAACAGCGGTGAAGTCTGTCAAAGGCATGGAAAGAAGCACACACTGTCAGTGTCTGGCTCGCCCAAAGATCTGTTCCACTTAGAAGAAACAAAACCTTTTCACAAGGGTCTTCAGACCAGAGCTTCTAGTACTTACTGAGAAGCAGAGCATGTACAACCTGCACCGTAAGAAAGAGAAATATTACACAGGAGCAGGAGAGAGTTTTCAGGAGACAGCTATGTCCAGGGCCACAAACATCACCTCGACTAGGAATGGCAGAAGTGAGACACTGATTCGGAAAGTGATGCTTCACTGAGAGGGAGCATGAAAGGACTTGAAGAACAGACCTACTTTTGCTGAACGCAGCATCTCGTGGTCAGCTGAGAGCTAGGGGATCATTCCAGCAGTGAGTTATTTGGTAGAAAAGCAGAACACAGCCATGAACATGCAAACCGTGGAAATGGTCACAGGAACAGAGGAGCAGTGCTAGGGTCACGTGCCAGGTTTCTCCCAGGGAAGGGATATGCTGGGACAAGGGCTTGTGAAGGTAAGAACAAACCTGAAGGCTCTCAGGCAGCCATCCAGGTAACCTGGGATGAAAGCCAGGGATGAGTATCCTCTGCAACTTATTAAGTGCCAGCTGAGGGTAAAAATGGCGAAATACTTACAAAAACTATGAAAAAAAAATAAATGAAACAGAAGAGGTTCTGTGATACCCCATGAGCCGTAACTCTGGCACATGCAGAACCTTGTGCACATTTGTAGGGATGGACTACAGGCTCCAGAAACATTAAATACATTAAGTGCTTGTGGAGGCAGTCCTGAGTGCTTTCAGGGGAGTATTAAATCCAAGTAGACCTACTAGGGAGACTTCCCAACGATTTAGAATAGGAGGAAGATGGCCAGCTGACCCTTTTGCCCTGTTAAAATCTTCTGGCTTGAGTCAGCTGCAGCTCAAATTGGCCTGTCAGCCCAAGTATCCTGATACCATGAGAAATCACCATAAGAAAATAGGACAGAAACACGGGGGGGGGGGGGGGGGGGGTGTTTCTCCCCTCACAACTTTCTTCCTTCTCAAATGTTTGCTTACCTACTGTTCTACAGAGGGCACAACGATCAGTCCGCATCGTCATTGCCTCCTTCACCAGCACCACCAGCAAGGAGTGATTTCAGGTGACTTTTGGCCAGAGCCGGAGGGGTGGTCCTGTAATGCCTGGAGCCACTGGCTGTGTGGAGGAGCAGGGTGAACCCACCCACAGCGCTGGCCCAGAGCAGAGCAATCCTCCCACACAGGGACTCAGGATGAAGCTAAAGCCGCTCTTCATTAAAGCACACCTCCCTAATTCCTGTCACGAAGGAGCAATTGCATCAAGAAGTGCCTCTTTGCTTTGCAGCAACACCCTTTGGGGAGATATGGTGCACTGGATCTGGGTCACCTCCCCTAGCCTGTGAGGTACATCCCTGCTGCACTGGGATACAGGAACATCCTAAAGCAACTGTTGGCACCTCTTCAGGGTCTCTTTCAGTGGCTGCAAGCCCCAGCCAAGCTGATGGTGCTCTCAGTGCTGCAGACACGGCGTGGATGCCCTTTATTGCAGCACAGGAGCTGGAGAAGATGGCTTCAAAAGGGCATTCAGCAGCAGAGCAGCCCAGGGGAGGTGGCTCCTGCGGTGCACAGCCCTCCTTACAGTGGGCATCATCCTCACCATCACCTCTGCCTCATGGGGAGAGCCACACAAAGCTGTGGTGCTACCGGGGTGTTCACGGGCAGGGATAATTAATCTCCCCTCCAAACAGGAAAGAGGCACATAAAGTGGGTGTAGGTGAGGGAGAATTCCAGAACACGACAAACAGGTACTCACCACTCAGCAATTACACTGCTGCTCTCCCAGGTGCCAGCACCGATGTGTGTGGGCACATCTTCTGCCTCCCACCCAGAGCAGGTGGGACACATTCTCATCTGTCTCGCAGGAGGCACATACAGGTGGGTGATGGATCATCTGTGACTTCATTTTCTCTCTTTTGGTGGGTAGTGATGAGGGTAAAACGTAGGGACACTGTAACAGGCTTCTCCTGTACAGGCCAAGTTCACACCAGAGCAGTGGGTATGGAAGACGTCCTGTTCTGGCTTTGAAGTGCTCAATTTCTCTTATATCCCACCAACTACACCAGCCTTTCTGGGCTACTGAGGAGAGATTAAGGGTTACATTTTAGGGGCCTTCCTCAGGTGCTGTCAGCATCATTTGTCAGCAATGTAGCTGGGGACATCCATCACCCTCTGCTCCCAGGCAGTGCTGGTGACAGTGGGCTTCTGGCACAGCCACATCCTGTCACCCCCCTCTGCAGTCCCAGGAGAGCCATCTCCACCCTCTAGCCGGGAAGCATCCCCTGGGGTGTAATTCCTTGTTTTCTCCCAACAAAGAGAGCAAATCACCTCTGGAAATGATGCATTAGAGTGCTACGGAGTTATGGCTCTTTTAATCAGCATGAAGCAAACATTGAGTTGAGGAATAAGTAAAATATTGTGGGCTAGAAAAAAAAATATTCTTTGTATTTTCAGAGGAGGTTATTGAAACACTGAACAAACATGATCCAAGAGACTTGTTAAGCTTCAAAATGTTTCTGTAATGTATGTAAAAAACCATTAAGCTGGAGCTCCCTGTTCAAATTTTTGATGAGAAATTGTAGCTTCTTGACGTGTGTAGCAACCATGGCCCCAGCAGTTAAGCACAGGAAGTGAAGAAGAATACCACAGACATTTTTCTTGTGAAAAGTTAACTAGTCTGTATTTTACCTGATTAAGGGTGTGACTAATCTATAGGGGCTAAAATCTTTTTAGGGTGTAAAAATCTACAGTGTTCCTTCTTTCTCTAAGATAAAGGTCTTCAGTCCTCCCGTGAAAATATCTTCCAGGGTGGAAAAGCCATTAATCAGGACAGTGGTTCAAGGGAAGACCTTGCAACCTGCTGGGTGAGAGGGGGGATGAGAGGCACAGCATTGGGCTGCCACTGCAAATCGCAGTGCCATTTGCATGCAATTTCACATCCATTAACACAACTTCCAGAGAGATTCCAGAGCTTTAATCACCCCGATTGATTGTGATTAGTAATTTGTTGCAGTGATTTGCAGTGTAAGTCCTCATAATCCAATTTAAGTAGAAATCTGCCTTGCCAGTTTCTGGATAATTCAGATAGCCTGTAAGAATTCTTCTTGTGGGAGTAAAAGCCTGGATATTGTAACACCAATTTCCATCATAAGATGCTTTTTAAATAAATCAAAACAATTGTTTTCACTCAGGTCTTTGCACTGAACTGGCAAATATATCTTGCCCAGCTGCTGCAAACTCTGAACCCATTTTTTAGAAAGCCTACTGTGACAATAAAATTGATACATAAGCTTTAAAGGAATGAGTGTCGACCAGCTTGTCATACCACAACATTCATAACACCTTCAGGGAGCAGAAGAAACAGTTAAAAGGAAAGTTAGCTGACTCATTTCGTGAGTAGCTGGTGTTACTCGTAGCAGCTTGGAAGTTAACAGATAAAAATGTTATCACAGCCAGCAGCAATATAGCCCTAACGACAACAGACAGACTGATGTATGAAATAAGTCCAATTAACTGTCTTAAACATGGGTGCAATTGGATTTGGCATTAATATTCCAGTAGTATGCTGGAGTCTGATTGACTGCTGTAGTATGCTTTAGAAGAAAAGTCTCACATTTCCATGTCTTCTGCTGGAGAATAATTTTATTTAAAGACATACAGAGACTTTAAAGTGCTGCTCCTTTCAGGTAACTAGGCCAAATTTTTTATTCAGTCACACCAGCATAACTTCAGTTTACAGTAACTCCATTGACTTCATCAGCACAATTAAGAACTGCAACAATTTACTTTGTCATGCTGTGGACTCTCCATCACTGGAAACCATTAAGTCACAAATTTTTGGCTTGTTTGCTTGTTGTTTTTTTTTCTGAAGGAAGGAAAAAGGAAAAAAAAATGCTCTAGTTGAAATTAATAAACCACCCAGTTTGTACTGCACATATATCAGAGGGTTATGTTGCCTCCCTTTGACTTCATGATGCATGAATCACAGGTCTTGTTCACCTGGGAGATTCAGGAGCTCTAGGGTGGCATGGGATGGCACAGTACACACCTGTAAGCATCTTGGTGCAACACAGCCATCTCTGTGATGGACCATTTTGATGGGGGGTGACACACATTCATCCCAGGGACAAACCCTTGTCAGGGACCTTTAAACTGACCTAGCCCTGGATGTCCTGGATTCAAATCCTTATCTCCATTCCTATGAAAAGCCAGAGCATGCACCCTGATAGTCACAGCTCATTTGTCATGACCAAAAACCCAGTGTGCGAGTGTCTTCCTGTAAGTGTCTCAGCAGTTAATCACCCGCGTCACCTGGATTATCAGAGACCACGAGTTATTTGTCGATTTGTTGTTTTTGGCTTCTGTGCAGTAGAATCATGTGTCACTGTCTGTGGAGGTGAGCAGGTCTAGCAAATGGTTCAGAAAAGGGTAATGTCTTTCCATAGCCCAATTAAAAATCAGGCACTGCTGCTGAAAAGGCTGTCTGAGGGGAGCCACAGAAACTACTCAAATTAGTAGCTGCCCCATCTGACCTAATAATAAGAGTCAAAGCGAGGAGAGGTGTGTTAACAGCTGCATTTAATTTTTATTGCATTTACTTGACAGCCACCCCAGTCATTTACTCCTGGGCAGGGTCATGCTGCCGGGGCAGAGCAGTGTGTTCTTCCCACAGCACAGTTATACCAGACCACAGCAAAGCAAGGAGATTACACTCTAAATAGGGCAGGTTTTGAGCCCACAGCCCAAGGTGAACACTTGTGGAAGGCCCCAAGCCCCTCAACTTCTTCTTTTTAACTACAGAGAGAGCGAAAGAAGTAGGGGAAACTTGCCACAGGATTGTAATTTCTTCCCATTTTATGCCTGATTCTGCATCCTTTCACAGCAGTAACAACTCCTCTCAGCTTGAGTACATGATGGTGACAACCTCAGGCCACAGACAGGATGTAGTCGTGGTGCTCTTTCAGTGCCCTTGACAATTCCCATGCACTGCAGAGGTAAGCCATGGCCACAACCCTGGAGCTGCTGCCACAAGTTACCCTTTCCAGGACCAGCATGTCCTGTTTGGTGCTCAGACCCATCCTGTCTGGAAGAAAGGGCTGATTTTCCTTCTCCAAAAGGCTCTCACCCCACACCAGGCATCACACAAAGCCAGGCAGGGGCTGCATTCCATCTGCCAGCTTCTCCCTTGCTGAGCTGCCTGCCCCCTCTGCCCACCACTCTGGCACATGCCCCTGGGGCTTTATGCCAAGAAATTGTTTCAATGTTTGGGTTTTTTGTTTGCCAAGCATTAACACAGGCTCACCTCCATATTTTTGTGCTGCTCCACCCTTTCTTGTTCTCTTAAATGCCATGCTCAGCTCTAGTTTGTGAGGTATGTAGGAGTGCTCACCTAAGTGAGAATGGCAAAACCATGAGAAAAACAAACAAAAAATAAACCCACAAGCATTTAGCTCTTTTTTACCAGTTTAACACCATCTTCTTTCCTGAGTAATGGCTGGAGCGACCTTCTCTGTCTGGGAAGAACTGGGACAAGTCAAAAAAGTAATAATTAAATGTTATAAATAACACCCAGCAACACCCCTGACACAACCACAGGTGGGACAGATTTTTCTCTGGGTAGCTTTCCCAGTTTGCCCTGTTACTGTTACTGTATGAGTCAGGAAAAGCTTTCTCTACAAGCCAGGGTGCCACACTGCAGACTGCCCACCCAGTGCCATTTCAGGTTTCAGCAGACTCCAGTGTGGTCACTGAGGGGGATCTCTGTGCCTCTCCTTTCTCCCTTTCCACATTCTCTTTTCTCCTCCTCCTTTCAGCTACCAGGCAGTGGAAAGTAAAGACAGCTTCTCTATCCCATCGTGTCCAGGAGAGTAGGGATTAAGGTTTTTCCTTCCCCTCCTGGTGAGAGAAGGGAGATCTGATTTACTGGTCTCAGTGCTTTTCCCAGGGCTGGGTGAGAGGGAGAACTGCAGCACTCACCCCTCAGCTCTGGATGATGGCCAGAGATGATGCTGCTGGGTCTCCAGGCACTGGCTCTCCTGGAGACGAGACGTGTCCCTTAGCCTCCTGACCAGTTAATAGCTCCAGCTTTGTCCTCCTTGGCCACACCCAAGTCTGCTCCTGTTACCAACACAGCGCTTCAGCAACTGAAGGAGACGTGGGAATGGCTCCAGAAGGGATAAAGAATCCTCCCCTGCACTTCACTGTGGTGGAAATACTTCACTGGTGGTGATTAAACAGGTGAAACCTGTCTGCTTCCTACCCTGGATTCTGATTAAACACCCATTTGGAGAATGTGCTGCAGAAAAAGAGACAAAGAACAAGTTATTGCCAACATCCATGGAGAACTGGGAATGAACCTTGTGTGGCCTCATTCAAACTCCAAATAATACTACTGCCAAGACAGAAACCCAAGTTTCTTTTAAAGTTTTGGGAAATCTGGGGCACAAAGAGCTGCAGAACTTCAGCCCCGAGCCTGTGGGAGTGAAGCTGGGCATGCCATGCCTCCAGGATGAGGGGGCTGTGGGCCAAGCATCAGCCAACCCAAGCCCACCTCTCTGGCTATTTGATGCCAAACTGAAATGAGCTCCCTCAAAAGCACAGGACTTGCTCCCTCCCCTCTTATCCATCAGTTTTCCACGATGAAAATGACCCACCATGCAACAGAGCACAGGCCAAGGCTTTGGAAAGCCAGCCATTCCCAGCCCCTTGGTTCAGAGGGGCAAAACGTCGGAGTTGGGTGTTTGAGCTACAGTTTTGTTCAGTCCTATTATCATCACATAGCAGAAAAACTGCCTGGGGTGTCGGTTAGGTTCACACCAAACCCACAGATTTCACGGTACACACGTACCCAGGGACTCAGTGCAGCCTGGGAGAAGGCACATCCCCTCCAACATCTCTCCATGTCAGATGCACGGCCACAAAGTCTCCTCCAGTAGGGATCTGCCTGCAGGGGGGCCCCAGCCTGGCTTTCCAAACAAGGCTACTGGCCTTGTCTTACATGGGAATTGGTGCTGGAATCAGTAACATCAACAGCAGAGCTCCTGTGGCAGCCAGCACACAAGGTCAGGCCCCCGTGGCTCCCCGAGGGAGGGATAACCAGCAGCACGGTGCTCTGGGCAAGCAGAAGAGGCACAGCAGGAACCTAGAGGAACAGCCAAGCTTGTTTCACCAAATTTTAAGAATTATTAGGCAGGGAAAGGAGCCTCAGCTCCACTTCTCACATTTGCAAACACCCATCAGATTATGATCCTTTCTCTGTGGAGCGGGAGAATAGAAGCTGGGAGACTTAACAATGGCTTCTAAAGCATCTGCAGAAGGAGCTTACCAAGGAGCAGGAGATGTTCCAGGTCTGGAAGAGAGGGAAGCGGACAGTTGGCCACTGCAGAGCACCAGGAAGTCCCTTTTTTCCCTGCTGTATCCCGGCAGGACCCACAGCAGACCCAGCAGCCACAGGGTTGCCTTGAGTGGCTTTAGGCAGCCTCCATCCCTCTCTGCTGCTGTGTGGGTCCCACGGCTTGCAGTGACAGAGGATCCAGTTTGACTCCAGCCCCAAACTCAGGCAAGCAACCTTTGATGTGCCTGGCAGCTGCTCCTGATTTTGAGGCAATCGGAAACTCGGATTTACACCCTCATGACACCGGCACAATCCATGTCTGGATATTGCTGCTCAGTATTGCTGCCAATCTGTTCGAGCACTGCCACACTGCATATCTTGTGACTGTCCTAAAACAACCTTTCTCAAAAAATAGCAATATTAAGTTGCTTTCGGGAGAGAGAGGGGGGAAAAAGTAACTTCTAATGATTTTATTAGAACAATGTTTCCTACAGTATTAAGCTCTTTGATAGCAGAGCCTTTTGAGCAGATCACACTGAAAGCAACACTGGAGAGATGTTAATTTTCAACTTAAAATTAGGCTAAATTTGAAGAATGCTTTATATTTTATTTTCCACCTTTTCTTTTTATTTTCTCACTTTTCTTCTCATAACTTGTGGGTTTTTAAATCCAGCTTTATAAAATAATTTTGCACCTGCTGCCTGCACATGTAATACATATATAATGGAATAAGCCCTGGTCTAAGAGACTGGGAGGTTTTTAGGAGCAGCTGTTGGTTTGTGTCTCCAGTTCCATTCTTCCCACTGGAAAGCACTAAGCTAATATCTCCTCACCAGATAGGTTTAGGGGGTGTTCAGAGTAAAGCCCTGTCAGGTTTAAAATGGCAACTTTCTTGAGCTGAAATCCCATTGATTTCAGGGGGTAATCGCCAGCCTGAGGAGCAAGATCACAGCCTTGCCCTTAAATCTCAGTGGTTGTTTTGTTCACACCTTTTCCCTTGTCCAATGTGGCTGCTATGGCACTGAGCAACAGGATCCATTCTATTTTAAAAATTATCTCAGAAGATAAGATTATCCCATCTTTGAAAACTGCCCAGCTCTGCAGAGATCCTGGGCAGCCCAGGAGCCCATCCCAGCAAGCAGCGGGCAGAGTCCAGCCCTTAAACAGGCAAAATTCCTTAGCCATCAAGAGAATGAGAATAATTCTCCAGGGAGGCCACGGGTCAAGTGGAGCCCCACAGCTGCTGTAGCATAGAGGGCAAGAAATCACAAGCGTGTCTCCTCGGGAATCCCCTGACCCCAGAAAGTCATCTCAGCTGTCCCCGGGGTAAGCTGAGAGGACACACCAAGGAAAGAGGGAGTTTGAATCCCCATCCGTACCTGATCTGCACAGTGCAAATACTAGGAGTGGCTGGCATGTCCCCAAATTTAGGTGAGGCGAACGCTTGCCGGCATGGAGGATGAGCTTTCCCACCTCCAGGCTACGAGGCGGTCTGGGAAGGGGGCTGAGCTCCTCACTGGTCTCCCTCCCTGCCTCCCCGCTTCCCCAGTGAAATCTGAAACGGGGCTATTTCGGCCCCCGCTGACAAACCCCGTCACCTTTGGCTCCCTCGCCTGCGGGTGGCGGGGCGCAGCGCCGGGACCGCAGGGAATCATCGCCCGGAGCTCCCGCGCCTCCCCAGCCCCGGCTGCCGGGAGGGGCGGCGGGGCTGCACTGCCTTTGGCTTTTATTGGGAAAACGGGAATAGAATACCATTGGAATACCAATGGAAGGGAGCAGAGAGGAGAGCTGGCTAGCTCCCAAACACCCCTGTGCCTGGGACCGCTATGCAGAAGAGGTAAAAGGTCAAGGGGAACTCCCTTCGGCTGGGTGCTATGTCCCAGTCCCTTTGCAAGATCACAGCTCACTGGACATGGCAAGTCCACTTTTCATACAGAAAGAAACCAGGTACGCTTTGGATACCACACAGCCAGCAGTTACGCTTCTCCAGTACGTGACTTGATCCAACCATCCTCACATCCTTCCTGCCACCCAGGATGGCCCTTATAGTTTTTATTCAGGCTTCCAGCTCTTCTTTGAGTAAAATATACAGCATTTTAGTGCACAAGTGCATCTGCAGCTTGTCCCCAAGGAAATAAGGGCACCCTGATATGAGCAAGGCACTGCCAGTTTTATCCAAGAGCTCTGCTCCCATTTTAGGGTGACGCTCACCCTCCTCCCTTGACGCCAGCGCTCGCCACTTCGATCTTCCACAGGCAACACGTTCCAGAGCACAATCAAACCCATTGTGCAGCTTTAGAACAGTTTTTGCTTTAATCTGTTGGGGGGAACAGCACAAGGATTTTTATATCTAATCCAATAAATCTACACTGACATCTTGTGGAGATCCTGAGACCGAAATGCCTCAGCCACTGTGTAGGGTGGGATTTACATCCTCACCATGTCCTGACGGACACTAGCACAGAGGCAGCTGGACTTTCCAAAGCAGCTGCAGCTGTGCCTGCAGTGAAAACTTGATCCTGCAGCCTCAGAAGTCATTGTTCTCAGTCCACAAACGTAATTTTAAGTGATCCTCACAAGCCCAACTTTATTTATTCTTAAATCCTCACTGAAAGCAATACTGTGGCCATTCTTACATAACTGCTGCTTCAGGCTCCTGAAAGCACAAGCTTCTGATGAGGACTTATTTTCACACTGAAATTTTATTATCTCTGTAAGTGCTGAAAAAAAATGGACCTAAGTAGCACTCAAGGACTCCTTTGATGCTCCTCTTCATCTAAGAATACATAGGCTAAGCAAAAACTGTCTGCAGTTTGGGAACCTGTGCAAGATTTTCCTCCATATTCACCCTACTCATTTTAGCCCCTCTTGCCAAGTCCAAAGGGTTAAATTAAGCCACTGCCAACTTTCTTCCAGTGTTTGAGTAAGTGTTCAAGGAGTACAAGGCTCCTGTTTGGCACAGCCCACAGTAATGCTGCAGTGGAATTGCTTAGCAGGGGTTAACATACAGCACAGATAATCTCACAATCCAACCATACAATTGTTCCTCCAGTTTTTCTTACTACCATCTAGGGAGAAAATGCTCCATCTTCTCCGAGATGGTCAGAGACCCTCTGGAACTACTGAGGTAGCACCAGACAGGTGGAAAATGAAGACTACTTGGAAATAACAGAAAGTGGAGGAAAAGACTTCACAGTGTAGCATCCCGGCTGGGGAAGCCATGACCATCATTCACAGCACTAACAACAACCACCACTGTCTCCAGCAGCAGAACTCTTAAGCCTCTGCCTGCAATTTCCCAGTAACTCAGCCACCCCCACTCAACTAAAAATCCTCCTTCTGCTATGCACCCATTGTAGTCACCTCAGAGGAAGAACTGTCACACCAAAATTGCACATGGACAACGTTCCCCACAATTATGGCTCCAGGCCAGTCTGTGCCATCTTCTCGCTCTTCTCAGGGCAGTGTCAACTCCAGCCCCCCACCACAGCCAGACAACTTTCCTTTCCAGGGAGGCACAGCATTAGCAGCACATTACAAGACTTCAGCTTCATGCATAAAGATGGCAATGGAAGAGTCAGCATGTAACAAATGCTCTTTTACCTGGGACAGATGCTAATGCTGAGCACATTGAGTTACCACATAGCACCACCTAAACAGTTACAAGAGGAGGGAAAACCAACCATCCTAAGAAAAGCCCAGTGACTCCAGAGGGAATCACTGGCTGCAGCATTGGCTCTACTCTGAACAGCTTTTATCCTTTGGGATTCAAAAGAAATGGGGGAATTTTCATGCTTGAAAGTGACTAATCTGTAAGCAATGCTTTAAAAGGTAGCAAAGCCTACTACCAAGCAGTGTACACCCCAAAACTCCCCATATATATAAGTCCTGCCACTTGGGCTCTTGTAATTTGCCTTGAGCAGTCCCAGAAGCATCCATACATATGTGCAGCTAGGTCTGATTATTCAAATCCTGTTGCTTAGTATTAACTCTCAAATCTATATTTAAGCACCTAAGTAGGAATTACTACAGCTTTCCAAAGACCCTAAGCATCAAGAGCTCTTGTTAAGAGCTTACCCAAGTACTGACCTCCTAATGAATCTGTTTAAAGGGTAACATTCACCTCGTTGCCAATGCAGCAAAATTCAGTACTTTCATGCACTCCTGAACCTCTTCCAGCAAGAGCCGAGCTTGTGAGCGTCCTGTCTTTCATATCAAAACACAGACTACAGGCAAATACACAAGAGGAGCTATTTCTAAAATCCTGCACTGACTTCAAAGTCACTGTGCCTTGTTTTAGCAAAGGCTTGAAAACAGCAGGACGCAGGCTGTGTGCTAGTTTGGTGGAAATTTGGGGAGACCGGTATTTTTTAAGCAAAACATATCTGGGCATTGAACCAAAAATTAAAACTATCTTTGTACCAAATGGAGATATTTTGATGTCATTCTCTCTCTCCATTCCAAAGCCTCTAAAAATTTCTGCAAAATTTGATTCTTGCTGTTCTTACAGTCAGAAAGGCAAAAAGTTGCTTTTGCTTTCCAAAGCCCAAGCCTTTCCCCTTTGCCAGAAGGGAAAACCCACATCCTGGAGATGAGCAGAATACAGCAACAATATTCCAACTCATAGAAAAAAGGCTAATTCCTCATTTTTCAGTCTCCTTCATGTAACCCTCATTTTAAAAATCAATTTGCATACAAAGCCAGTGTTTTACCTTCAATCTATAACGAATATTCATCCTCCTTTCTGCTTGAGTTACAAGGAAATGTGAGAAACAGGACTGTATTTATAGGGCCAATAGCTGCTAATGTGGTTGGGGAGAACAAGGAAGAACACAATATGCAGGGCTGGAAAAGCTCTGTAAATTTAAGCAGCAAGATGGTCATTCAGAATCCTGAATTACGAGTGAGTAGTTCTGGATGAGAATTTGGCAAAAGATAATTGAAGTAAAACACATTGCAGTAGCTCAACAGATACAAAGCACCATACACATTTAATTGGAATAAAGGATTATCTAGAAAATATGAAGCTGCTTCAGCAGCATCACAGGACTAGACAGAAAATAGCAGTGCCATCACATAACTTGGAGGCAACAACTCTCCTTGTCAGGAATGCCAAGTCCTCTTTCTAGTCTTGCAGATGCAGGAGATAAGGTCTCAGCTCCAAGCCAAAAAACTGCTTACTCTAGTGAAACACCACTTTATGCATTACCTGACAATCAGACCCTTTTTTAAACAATACTGATGGGAAGTTAGTCAAAAGCTTCAGAATGGATGGATGGATGGATGGCAGGAGAGACTTTAAAATCATAGAATGGTTTGGGTTGGAGGGGACCTTAGAGATTATCTAGTTCCAACCCCTCTTCCATGGTGGGATATCTTTCACCAGACCAGGCTGCTCCAAACCCCATTCAATCTAGGCCTTGAACACTTTCAGGGATGGGCCACCCACAGCTTCTCTGGGAAACCTGTGCCAGTGCCTCACCACTCATAAGACAAAGAATTTCTCCCTAACATCTCATGTCAACCATCCCTCTTACAGTTTAAAGCCTTGTTTGGTGGCACCAGTCCCAACAGCAAACCCTAAGGAACATCACTCCCTTGTTACTTTCTGTGACTCACCAGTGTTATGCTGTGCACACATCTCAGGAATACAACAGCCTTTCCCTGAGCACACGAACCAAAAACCGTACCATTCAAATCACTTTGTCATTACCAAAAACTTTAAAATCAACCAATATAGTTAGTGAAAGTGGAGAAAAAGGATTAATACCACCTGAACACCAGTGTGGTTCATGAATTAGCAAAATGAAAGCACTGCAAGTTTTCCAGAATGGCAAAGAGGATCCAATCTGTCTCACTGTGAAGAGTGTAGGAAATTAGACCTAGGATTTTGTGTTGTTGAAAGACTAGTTTCAAATTTAAAAGACAATAGTTCCAATAAACTAAAGTTTAAACGCACATTCTACAAAAGCCATACTTCTAAGTTCTTTCTTTTGCTGTCAAAAGTATCTACACACACGGACACACACATAAGAAAAGATGATCTATCAGTTTATTGTTTAAAATACAACTTTCAGGCCACATGATCACTATGTACTGACAGTATTTCCTTCCATAAGAAATCATCCCCCTCGACATAACGATTCTTCATTTCAAGGGTAAGCACTTTCCCAATTTCAAATCTCTTGAAGCAGTTCCTTCTTTTCCTCAAAATACTTCTGAAACCACTCAATATGTTCAACCTTCTGCTTAACACTGAGATATGGGTTTTTCGAAAGCCCACAGATGACTAGTTCCATGAAGTGGCGGATAGGTCCTTCCTTGGGAAAGCCTTCGAGGTGTTTCTCCAGAAAGATATGTTCATGAAATTCAGCATCATCCTCCATCCCTAAAAGAAAGACAAAGCAAAAAAGACAAAGTTGTTATCATAATATAATAGCAAGTTTAACAAGTAAAAAATAATATAGTTTGAAAATAATCTTAAATTAGTAGAATTAATGGTTCTGCTCGCATTTCTAAGAATATGTAATATTTAAATCAACTTTTTGGCTTGAAATCTTGATAAAAGCCTGATGCTGGGGTGGAAGTAGGAGGAATAATTATAACCATAAATCAATCTTCTTGCTAAAATCCGGTTTGTTCAGTACTTGAAAATTTCGATTCATCATTGGTACCACCTTTTAGATTGCAGGTACTTTCTTCGTAAATTTTTAAAGAGAACACTGATTGCCTAAATTCTGCAGAGGATTAGAGAACACAAACTAGTCTTGAACAAATAAGGCAACCTCATGAAGTATCAAATACTGAACTGCTAACAAATACTTACATGTTCACTCCAAGTCCAAGCATAGGATGTATCCTACTGCTACCAAATGGGCACAGAAATTTGTTTTTCTGACATTTCTGAATCTGTGAGTTTATGATGACGTACAAATGTTGTGTATCTCACCATCTGCTTTTAAGTCATAGCCATCACCAAAGATGATACATTCAAAAGCCTCCACAGGACATGGGATAAGGGATTATTTGAGATAGGGTAAACCTCTGTTCTTCATCCTGTGGACTTTTTTTGTTGTTGTTCATACTATGATGGTAGAGATGAAGACTCAGAACAAATTCCTACAGAGAGAAAAAAGGCTGCTTTTGCCGTTCCTAATTTTAAGGGAGGAAAACAAAAGGCAACTGGGATTTGTAATGAAAGATTTTTCTTCAGTTAAGATATTCACGAAAATTTTTATTTGATCCCAATTTGCTTGCACCCTATAAAAACCTGTTATTAGAGAAAAATATTGCACCACTCAAGATGACAAAAATGAGAAGTCTATACCATACACATGAGTATGGTGGGCATGTTTTTCTAAGATAGCTAGTTATGCTTTTCTATATTATTTGATAAAATTAAATCAGGAGTATTAAAATTGAGGTAATTAAGCCACGTAAGTTCTAGGCTTCCTTCTCTGGTAGAGTTTTTACAGTTTCAGAAGAAATGATGCACATCTCTGGGATGGAGAAGTCACTCAAATTGTATTTGTTAAGTTTGCATTATTTTTTTCCTGCTTTAAACTTATGGTACTGCAGTATCTGTAGTATACAGATACTCTGAAGGAGCTGAGAAATACCTGTATTTTTCCTAGAAATGTGAGAGTGCATCAATACCACAATTGCACACCACATTTAACTCCGCTGTTCTTGAAAAAAGAAAGCACGTTTCCTTCACTGTGCCACTCATGCTGGCTTTCCCCCACCAAGGGGAGGTAGAATCTTAGTGTACCTGGATGCGACAGGTTGCTTTTTCAAACTAACAACTTTTCCTGACTTTCATACTTTTGCTGGTCTCAAAAATCCAAGGGAACTAAACCAAGCAAACTCACAAGTGAAATAATCCAAATTATGCTGACAGTAAAATTTGGCCTTCTGGATGCTCTTCTTGGGACAGATACAGGGTATCAGGAGAGACTGTGTCTAATAACTCCACCAATTTTCATCTTTAACCCAAAATAAGCAATTTAGAGTCTCATAAAAATACAGGTCAGAGAGAATATTACATTATATAAAGTTGTATTTCCCTGCTCTCCCATTTGTCAAAGACTCCCATTTGTACATGGTCTGGGGATGAAGTATTAAGTCCAAATATTTCAGTTAGACCACGTATTTCAGTCCTCAAAAAAGTCAAGTGTGCATCACAGAAAAGGAGACCACAACTGTCCAAAGTATCAGAGGCTGAAGCCTCTGGTGGGAACAGATTAGATGAGATAATGACTCCCCTCACCCCTAGCAAGCCCTGACTCCTGCTGCAAGCCTGTCCCTCAGCCTCTCTTGCACTGTCCTCAGAAATGTAATTTGAAAGAACATGCATGGCAGAAGTGTAAAGTAGAGAATTTTCTTTCTCAACATCAAAACAAGAAGACAACTACTCTCATATCCTATTTCCAACCCCCCACATGCTACAGAACAGAAAGCCTAGGGAATTTCTCTAGCTAAAATACTAATCCTTCCAAGACATGACCAACCTTGTCTTAAAGATGTCAATCCAAACACAGATGTTCATCCCTTACAGCAAGTGTTGCTGACAACCCTATAAAGATGACTGAGTATTCAGATGTAGTAAAAAAAGTCCCTGTCCATGGCAGAGGGTTTGGACTAAATGATCTTTTAAAGGTCCCTTTCAACACAAAATATTCTATCCTTTTAGGATTTTTACAATTACATCAATCATGCTCTTCAGTAGGTCCCTAGAAAAGACAGAGAGTTCGTAAAGAAACCCCAGTGTAGTGGTTGTGTAACTCTGCCAACTCTCTTGGCAGGACAATCCAATGCTTCTCTGCTGGGAACAGCAGCTCAGCTAACCAGCAACTAGAACAGGACTTGGTGAACTTTTGCCTGCAGAAGCCGTCAGAGGCAACTGAGGAAATAATTTTTTGAGACCTTCCTATCACTTGTGCAGTAACAATCTCTGGCCCACCAACAGCATTTGCTCCTCATAATGAGGTGCTAAGGAAAATTCACACCATAATCTGCTCTGTCCTTTTTAGCTTTTTGAGTCATTATGGCATAAACACATAGAAATAATAAATGTGGCATAAATAAACATCTTTCCCAACTTTTTGCCATGGCAATCATGGAGCAGCATTAAAGCTACTTAGAAGCAGGAGAGGCAAGCAGAAAGGAGGAGGAGTGAGAATAACATTATGCAAGCTATACTAATGATTTGCTAAACTGGTAAAAATTAATCAGAGGCTGGAGAGATGGAGAGGAGAAAAAAGATATTTTTCTGCCTAACAGTGACTTCAACTGCATTGGACAAGGGAAAGGGCATGCAGGTAAGAGCAAACAACAGGGCAGTAAGGTGGGGGGGGACGACTCTGCTTCTGGCCACTGCAGCAAGCCAGTATGTCTAGCCAGATCTTCAGATGTTCACACCAAAATCATTTCAAAAACCATGACCTCGCCCTGGTGCCACAAAGCACAGCACAGTGCCTTGGTGAAGCACTCTAACGAGAACAGCAGAGATGCTCTGGAGCCAAGAAAAAGAGTTATAAGAGGTTGTCTTTCTTTTTTATATTTGGTTTAAAACTTTAAAGGCTTTCATAATGCTAAAAGTTGAGTATATGTGCTTCCTCAACAGAAAGTCTAATTGCACTTAGATTTTTAAAGCCACATGTTTTTGGCATAGAAGAATAATCACACATTTCTGGATACAGAACAAGCTGGAGTAATCTCTTCCTATTGAGGGAAATGGCTGTTACAAAACTGCAAAATTAACAGCAGAGAGGGGCATCTTTCTTTTTCAGAGAAACTGAAATTACAGCATGTTGGTATCCTCAGAGCAAGGTTCTCAAGCTTTTAACTGTGCTCTGACACACCTGAGGTGATTAGCAGTCTGTGGCTGGCAGTCTGATAGGACAGAACTTACTGACTGGGTACTTCAATCTGAGAGCTGACAGGTTTTGGAAGGCTCCACTGGAATTTTCCACATGACTAGTCTTTGTGGAGAAATCAATAAAGATTCTCGTTTTAACTATATGTAAAGACTCTTTGTCTGTTGCCCGCCCCATCCCAGACAGCGCGGTTCCAGCCGCACGGCTACAACAGGGAAACCATTGCCCGCCAAAGACACACTGTCAACTGACGGCCCCAGACAGCAGGGTTCCCGCCACATTACAACAACACAAAAACCATTGGCCACAGTGGTTTTAAGCTTGCAAAAACATGACTAGAGTATACTTGGATTTCTACATGATGGAACAGATCAATTCTGGGAGCAGTGATTAAATTCTGTGAAGCAACTGCCAAATAGGATGAGAATAAACATTAAGAAACAATGAAGCACATTATTCAATTTGCAACTCAGTATAGGACAGATTTTCAAAGACTCCCAGCTTCAGATACTAACCTGTTTTGCTCTCAGTGACTGAATCATTACAAAGCAGTTCTGTTTGATGTCTTTAAAGTCTTAAAAAAACCCCAAAACCCACAGCCAAGCTCTCCCTGAAGTTATGAAGTCCCCTTTCCTATACTGCACACTTTGTGTAGTTGTTCTTCACTTCCTTAACATTCACTCTCTCTGCTGGCATAACTTCACACGGAGCTTTTTTCTTTTTTTATGGTAATAAAAGAAAATACTGTGCACAAAGATGCCTAATTAACATAGATGCCCAGGGTGAGTGAATATTGTGACTGTTTACTCTTACGAAACAGACAGAACAAAGGGAGCAAACAACTGTTTAACACTTGGCCTGCGCAGATATAGGACTGGCAGATAGCTGGTTGGGATCTGGCGAGACACTTGGTCCAAGAGCCACACCAAAGAACAGAATCAGCATTACAAAACACGCACAACAGTTTTAAGATTCCTCAGCTTCTGCTAGGAGCTTAATTTAAAGAAGTTGCAGAGTAAAAAGTATTATGTAAGAGACTTGAACAGCCTTTTGGTGTTAAGCGCGTCGAGAGGGAAGGGAGGGAGGGAATCATCCCCTTTTGGCAGCAGCCAGTCCCCAGATCAGCCAAACCACCTGCAAGACTTCACCTGAAGAGTGCCAGAATGAGTTCATCTGAAGCTTCTCTGATCCGGGACAGTCGGGAAGTTATGTTTGTTTACTATCAAAAGCATGACTCACAGCTGAAACACTATGTTAAAACAGTGAAAGGTCAAACATGCTCTAACTTTCAGAAAATATAAATGGAGACAGATAATAAAAGCTCACAGTGCACATACCAACTTCATTGTCAATTGGGAACTCCCACAGTATTCCTTCTTTTGTCCACTGGATCATCTCCTCAAAACCATTTCGGGGAGGCTGTGCAGTTACTGCTGCAACCTCCTTTGCAAACTCCAGATCCCAAATTGTTGGTGAAGATACTAAAATAGAAATTTTGGAAAGATCTGTCAGTAACCAAAGACTTCCACCAGCTAAGACAAAGTCCTTTAACATCGATCTTTACAGTGACTAATACTTTCAGCTGTGCAAATTTTTCTGCCTTAGATACCAGCATCAACTTTCTCAAATGAGAATTCTCTATTGATGTGAAATTTCAGTAAGTTCTCAAATCTCCGATGAAAATCTATTCTGAACTCCTAGAGGAATATTTATTTTTATGTCTTTCACATAAAGCAATAATTCAATTTTTCTACAACGATTCTTCTATTTTTGTCTTTCAAAAAATGTGGATACAACAAATTCTGAACTTGACCAGTGCACTGTGCTAAAGGAACCTTACTTCTACAGGAGCTCTCAGTTTCTTCATAACCACATTCTCCTTCAGGGAAACAAATCTACAAGGGACGGCAATTCCTTCCTCAATGCTCATTAGTGTCCCAGTTTCTGTCTCTCAGGCTGAGAAACCATTATTTCTTATTCTTTTCATAAAGCTAAACAGTTCCTTTAGGGATGTATCTTTCCTGATGCTTTTTTTTGTATTTTTTTGTTTTTTAAATCAAAGTGCAGTCATATTGCAGCAGTTACTCTTCTTAAGGAGTTCCTGTCCCTCCACCCAGGAGAACTGGTCACGAGCCCAGACTGAACCGCTTCGCTGAACTGAAGGGAACAAGCTGTTACCACAGGACAGGGAGGGACCTCTGGGAGTGCCCTGGGCTGCTGTTGAGCGAGCTGGCTGGCCTAAGCTCCATTCCCCTTTGTTTTCCTGCCTCCCTCTGTTATCAATTCATCCTAAGCTCCCTGGAACACAGATCTTCATGTGAACTCAAATATTTCAGTCCACTTGGAATGGATCATAGCCAATGACCTATTATTTTACTACTCCTGAGTGTAAGTACTTGAGGCAATATATAATTTCATCTTCGGCTCAGTGGCTTGTAACTCAACTGAATTAAAAAAAAAATAATTTTTTTTTCCCCCTCCTTTAAGAAAAAACACAGTGAAAGAGCAAACAGTATTTTTACATAAAGAAAAGTGTTTTCAGGACTTTTTTGTGTTAAATCAGAATATAATTATTCAAATTATTCCTTAAGAGGGAAATTTCCAGAACTATATTACCAGGCTGACTACTTTGATTTGAGGGCTGGAAGCAGGAATAAAATGAAAAAAGACATGAGAAACCATACCAGAATGAAATTATTGTCCACATCATAAAGAAACTAATAAATCCTCTAATAGAGGAAAGCAGAACCTCATTTTTCAAGCTTGCAGTAGAGGTGATAAAGATTATAATTTCACCTCATGAAACAGAAATAATACTGGCATTTTAAATCAACAGTTATGAAGAGTATTTTCAGGATGACAATTTCCTTTCCAGTTAACATTCAAGTTTTCAAAGTCAATACTCAATACTTAAAACAAAACTTGCTTTTCTGTTACATATAAACAAATTTTAACCCACTATCTCCTTTAATATGAACCAAGACAGTGAAAACAAATGAATCAAGGTATCAAGTAACACACTAGTATTTCCCGAGATAATGCCCCAAAAAAATGTTTGTCATCAGGCTTAGTCAGTAAGCCAAATAATAATCAGCTTCCTGGTCTAGAATATACTGTAGATTTCCTCAAGGCTACCTGGAATCAAACAAGTAAACGCCACACAAAAAGCTGAAAGAAGCGTACTTCTTAACATCTAATTACAAATACAATAAAGTCCACTTGCACTCTTAAACTATTTGTACACATTGCAATTTTGTGTTTAAAAAAAAAAAGTGCATCTCAGCTTTTACCTGGGGTGACTACTATGAGCCATTGTGTCTACGTTCTGTTTATGAAAAAAAGAAATTTTATATTCTCACCATTTTACCTGAGTAAATTTGATTCAACTCAAAATCCATTTTCTTGAGCATTACTTTTGTTAAGACTGCTAAAAACAAATACTACATCATTCATTATGGTTTTTACATGTAAAATGGACCAATTTTAAGGATATTGGCAGTCTTAAAAAACAGCAAACTGAATCCCTAATAAATTCTAATAAACAACTTTCATAGAGATGGCTGTATTCAGAAAGTTCACAGGTGCTTGAAAATATGCAAATGGTACTATGTGACACTTTACTAAAAAAATTAAGTAATCAAATTAATATGTCCCGACAATTTCAAGTGTAAAAAAAAAAAAGATAACTACTCAGCTAGAATCTGGCAAAAACTTACAGTTCCACTCTTGAAACGGAAACAAATACTCATCATACTCATCTCTTTTTTAAGATTTTAGAGAGGAGTACTACTTCTGCTGCTGCTAGCTTTTCATAAAGTTCTAAGTAACTACACTGGAATCAAGTCTGTTTCTTAAAAGGGCCTCAGAGTAGCTGAAGGAAAACAGGGTATTAAAGACCAATTCCAACAATGCAGTCTCATTGTTCACAAAGAAAAGTGAGGGACAGAGTTCTTTACAGGACTTGCCCATATTCACACACTCTTGGCCAAACCCAGCCTGTACTAAAGCCAAGTCTTCACGAGTGAAAGCTGTGCCTGTCAGGCAGCATTAACACTGTTCCCGCACAGCTGTACCATTCAGTGAATATGAAGGTGGGTCACACCTGTTTTGACTTTAGTTTTGGTATCTTTCATCTCACATGAGTTTTGCCATGTATATTTAGTGGATAAGGAATTGGTTGGGTGGTCACATCCAGATGGTCCAGGGCTCATGGACTATTCAGGGCTCTATCCAGACCAGGTATTCAATGGTCAAGAGCTCAATATCTGGATGGAGATCAGTGACAAAGCAGTGTTGCTCAGGAATACAGAGACCAGTATTGTTCAGTGTCTCCATCAACACCACAAACAGTGGGGTTGAGTGCACCCCCAGCACATTTGCAGGTGACACCAAGCAGAGTGGTGCAGTTGTGAAGGACAGGACGCCATCCAGAGGGACCTGGACAAACTCACAGGAACCTCATGAGGTTCAACAAGGCCAAGTGCAAGGTGCTGCACCTGGCTTGGGGCAACCTCCACCATCTTCACAGGCGGGGGGATGAATGGACAGAGAGCAGCCCTGACAAGAAGAATTTAGGGATACTGGTGGATGAAAAAAACTGGCCATGAACCAGTAATGCGCATTCACAGCCCAGAAAGCCAACCAGAATCATAAAATGAAGTGTGGCCAACAGGTTGAGAGAGAAGATTCTTCCCCTTTGCTCTCATGAGACCCCATCTGGAATGCTGCAACCAGTTCTTAGCACAGGAGGGACACGGGCCTCTTGGAGCAGGTCCAGAGGAGGGCCATAAAGATGATTAGAGGGATGGAACACTCCTCCTAAGAAAAAAGGCTGAGAGAGCTGGGATTGTGCTTCCTGGAGAACAGAAGGCTCTGGGCTGACTTTACTCAATCTTTTCAATACTTAAGGGGAGCCTGTAAGAAAGATGAAGATAGAATTTTTTGTAGGGTCCATTGCAGCAGGACAAAGAGTAGTGGTTTTAAACCAGAAGAGGGCAGATTCAGACTAGACTAAAGGAATCAATTTTTTCCAATGAGGGTGGCAACATCCTGGAACAGGTTGTCCAGAGGGGTAGGAGATGCCCCATCTCTGGAAACATTCAAAGTCAGGTTGGGTGGAACTCTGAGTAACCTAATCTAGTGGAAGAGGTTCATTGCAGGGGGTTTGGAACCAGATAACCTCTAAAGATCCCTTCCAACCCAAACTTTTCATGATTCCAAACATGTATTAAGAACTTCACAATAGGTGAAGCAAGGTGTCATTTGTCAGCTGCCGATGGGATATTTCCAGCTCCATCTGGAACACTAAACAAAAGAAGGCCCCACAGCAATCCAGTGTGTAGTCTTGGGTTCCTACTACCATGCTTCTGCTTAGCCACCTGCAGAGCATGCTTGTTTCCTTGGGATCACAGCCTCACATTTCCTTGCAACTCGACCAAATAAGCTGGAGCCAACACACCCATCCTCCAGGCTGGCTTTAGACTCACAGAAATAAGACTGACCTTTGTGACAAAAAGCCAGTTATACCCTTCAAGTCTTCAAGCTCACTAACAGAGTGCCCTGATCAGCACAGAAAACATTTCATTATACTGCATGGAATTTTCACTTGGTAAAAATCAGAGTTACATCAAAGTAGTCATTTCTTTTATCAGGCCGAAAGCAGAAAGTGAGCAGGTCATGTCTCCTCACAAAAACAAATCTCTTGATATTCTAAAAATGCAGAACTTAGCCTCACTGCATTTTTCATTACTGAATTTCCACTAACCTGTTTTCAGTGCGTGCTCTGGTTCTGTAGAAGCTTTAGTGAATATATTAAGCCTCTTTCCTACTTTGAGACTTCTATAAACAAGAAAAGAAAACCGATATTTAGTATTTCGCAACACCTTAGAACATTGCCAGATAACAAATTAAAAAGCACAAAATATTTTCATGAGCTAACAGATCTCTGGAGACAAAAAAAAAAAAAAATAAAAAGATAGTGACTCTCACTAAATCTTCAGGCTTTTAATTAGAGAATGTTTATGGCTTTACTACTTGTAACAGAGCTTCTCAAAACATTTCAATGTGAAAGAACGAGAATAAATCAAGCACTATATTTACAGTCAATTTTAACTGGAATATTTAGGAATCTGAACAAAGGTAAACAGTATCTAACCACAGTACTTAAGTGATTTTACAAAGTTGCGACTATCTGAAGACGGGTTTTTTCCCTGTCCAAAAAAAAATATTGCACAACTCAGGGACAGAAAAGGCAACAGCTAAATCAAATAATTCCTGCTTTATGACATAAATAGCCCTTTTGGAAGATTACAGAGCCGTCTTCTCTGCCATACAGCAAACAGAGTATATCCATATGATATATTTTCAATAGCATCACCCTGATGCTTGCTCTTCTCAATATAAAAATATTCACAAATAATAATTTCATTTATCATTGCCATGAGCTTATACTAAAAAGAAAAAAATAAAAAAAAATTAAAAATACAAGAGTTCAACAAGTAATCTAATTCTTATAAATGAAAACAAAAAAATCCCAATGTCTTTAGAATCAATTCTGGTTTTAATTGTATTATATTCCAGGTTTCCACTGAAACTCTAACACTTCCTTCATTTTTGTTATTACATATCCACTGTTACCCTAGGCAAGATTTACCCTTTCTGACCTTAAAATTCTACCCTTCTGGATTTACTGGAGATTTCTAATGGCTTCAACTACTTCTGCAAACCTGCTCTTGTCATATTACTTTTTAGTGATGAAACTACGGTGGATCTATTTCAGCACAGAACAATCTAGTTACAGAGTCTTAAAAGAATGTTGATTCAGGATTATATTTTCCTATCTGTGTGTAACTCCCAACGACATTGGCCAAAGATACATGCATGTCTTGGAAGAACATTTATTTTAGAACTACAAGCTTAAATTACTATAAAGCAACATCACTCATTTCATTGCAATGTACTAACTTGACTTAAATTTAGGTATTCTTCCTAACCCATTCTTTTCCTACTATCAGTTGATAAGCAAATCCATAAGATTTTCAGGTATGCAGGAGGGAACTTAGGCCTGAAACTGGACAGAGCTTACTCACTACAGGGACTTTAAAAACTATTTTAAGGTACTGTTTCTGAAGTTATATAAGCACAGTTTCACCACACACAAATACTGTACTCATGCTTTTCTTTTCCTCTGTTACCCAAATTCACCACAATCTACCTAAAGATAAACGATTCCCTCAATTTTTAGGCCCTAACCCTCAGAAATGGGGATTAATTTGCAAAGTAAATTAATTACAAGAGAAGTTAATCTTATTAAAAACTGCTAGGGAAAGAATTCAGTGACAAGGAATGCAATGATGAGCTACCATGGGAAAATCCAAAGACTAAAGATAAGAACAGCATGGCTTACAGTAGTAAATCAAAATTGTAAGAGCGCTCCTTAATTCACTAAAAATAGAGCAGCCAAATAATACAGCAGCAAAATAAAGTTAAGGAATACCCCGAAATCACATGTAAATTATAAAGTTAATTTCACAGACAATTATAACACCACAGATAATAAAGAAATCAATTACAGAATGAGGAAATAGATAGATAGATAAATAGATAGATAGATAGACAGATAGATAGACAAACTCTAATATCGCTTTAAAATCCCAACAGAATGGACAAAATTTTTCTAAACATAGAATATTATCAAGTTTTGTAGAGGAGGAAAGCAAGCTCTCAAAATCTCTATTTCCCAAGAAGTTAAGAAAGTAACATAAAACTGTATCATACATAGGTGAAAATAATTTAAACTACTTAAAACAAGCACAATTACATTTCAGCATGAAGTATGTTTAATTATCTAAAATGTAATATTAAAAAAAATGTACGT
Source organism: Poecile atricapillus (assembly GCF_030490865.1). Taxonomy (NCBI): domain Eukaryota; kingdom Metazoa; phylum Chordata; class Aves; order Passeriformes; family Paridae; genus Poecile; species Poecile atricapillus. The sequence goes on along the minus strand of NC_081249.1, from coordinate 64,099,160 downwards.
TATTTGATTAGCTGGTTGCCACTACCTTGTTCTCACAATTTATTTCAATGCTAATAGTACTTTTCTTGAAAAACATTTAAGTAATTTCTTTAAGCTCTGAAGTACTGCAACATTAACATGTACAAGCAAATTTAAAATATTATCCACTAATAACTGCATGCTCCTTCTATTGGAAGTGAACACAGTAAAAATACCTTCTGGAGTCCACAGACTGAGCTGATGATCTTGCAGGCCTTGTTCTTCGACCATCCTCATCTAACTGCAAGGAAATGCGTCCGGATATCCTCGCACCCCTCTGGGCTGGGGACTGCCTTTTAACTGTCATTTCTGAAATAACGTTGCTGAAATGAAAAACATGAAATGTAAGAACTCAACAGATTGACAAAGCAAGGAAGGTTGTCATATATATTAACTAGAAACTCTATTCTCACTTGGTTTCATAAGCTTCTATGAGACAGAATTATACATTCCTCACAAAATACACCCATCTTTCATCAATCAAACATTCAAGGCTGTTATTTTAAACCATTTGCTACATTCTACCTATGAAAAGTGCTACTTTAGTCTATTAAATCTACAATGAATGCTTTCTTTTAAATTACTTAGTTTTCAACTAAAAAAAAATCATATATCTGTATACCAATATTCATATCGTACTAGGCATGTTTTGCTTAAGCAAACGAGGAATTTCTCTGGATACAAGAAATAGGGAGGTAAAAATCACCATTTTCCTTGGACAGGAACCGACACTGCCCAGGGACAGAGCTGTCCTGCTGCAGACCAAAAGGAAGCTTGCCTTCACACATCAGCTGACATGGGCCAATCATGCCACCCTAATAAGTAGGTCACCTTTCCTGATCCACTGCAATCTGTTGCATTGCATAATCATATTACAGCATTAACAAACCACATCTTCCTTCATAATTCTGGAGTGAAAATCGTACGTGAAATGCTCTGATCTCCTCCAGCACTGTACGCAGCTCGTTCTGATCACGAAGGGCAAATCACAGCCCCTTTCTGCCCCTGCCCATGAGCTCCCCTCACTGGCAACTCCACTGGCTGGGAAAGGCCAAGCCAGAAATTCTTCCTCACAGCCTCCTCTCCACACAACTACTTCCAGTCACACACAGTCATCCCAAATCGCAGCGCTCAAGTTTTAAGACATAAATATGGTCTCAAAAAATAAAAATAGGCCAAGTCAAAAATACTGTGCTATCCGTTTTATGAAAATCTGAATGAAATTCAAACTATGCTTTTGGCAGCTTAATTCAAAAGAGATTTTACTGACAAGAAAGAAATACTTCTGGAAAATTGTAAAAGCTAATTGCTACAGAAACACAGCATGATTTCTCTTCAGTCTTAGATGTGGTTTCAAATGGCAGAACAAGAATAGCATAGCTCTTCCAGTACCTACTTTGAAATAAATGCATCTGAAAACACGTTTGCTTTTTATTTAAAATTAAAATTAAATTATTTCAATCTCAGATTAGTTGCATATCTCACATTAGAAATTACTCTGTGAAGTGGCTACTGGCATTAGTGAGCTGTGTTGGGCCAGAGGCTTGACACACTTATGAGGGTCAAAGGGACATAATTCCTAAGGTCAGCCACACACAGCCCAGCCCAACAGCTTGACTCAGCTGTGACCTAAAAGGCTGGAGTGTTCCCGTGCTTCAGGGGAGTCAGGATGGCTCAGAGCAGCTCTCTTCCCTGATTTACTTGCAGTTTTGCCCTGTAGATGTGGAAAGACTACACTACACCAAGCTATTGGAACACACAGTCAACAGTATAAGCTCCTCGCTAGGAAATCCTAATGTCACCTCACCATTCGTATATGAAGCCTTCTGGCAGCAACATTCATCACTCCATTATGAAAAGTGCACCTATACTAACAAAAGCAGAACTACAAAGCTTTTTTTAATGCCTTTTAAAACAAAAAAAATTGGTTTAAAAAGTCACACTCCAACCACACTGTACCCATAGTGGTTAGCCCTTATATATTACCTCATGTTCCAACACAACATTAAACACTGAAGTTACTACACACACCTGCCTTCCAGAGATGGGAAGTGGTAGAACTTCCGTAACAACCACAGAATCTCTCTCTCTTTCCTGATTATCAGACAACAATTATAATACTTAAAACAGAGACCCAAGGAGCTTTGGATATATTCTAGCCAAAGCTCTGAATTACTTTTTTTGTTCACCCAAAATAGGAGCTGAAATTGTAGGGCTGCAGATTTTATTTTGGTGAAGTGCTGTTGTGATTTCCACTGAGAGAAAATTCAGCCCACACTGAGAAAAATAAATTCCTGTATCGTTAATATTTTCCCCTCCTAGTGAATGCCCTGTCCCTGTGCTTTCTACAAGGCGATGAGATGACTGCATACAACAGTGACCTCTGGAGGTCTTGCCACAATCCTGGTAAAAAAAGATTTTGTACAAAAGATCAGGACAACGTACAACTTGCTATGTATTATAAATCACAGCAGCAGTATTCAGTTTTTTGCATTTCAGAACTATGTGGCCCTATTGCTTGTGAAAGTATTTTGCTTTCAAATACTGTAAATAACTGAGGAATATATATTGGCCTTTAAAATGTGTCTGTATATTGAATGCAAAACCTTTACAGAAAAAAAGGGGAAGTTAAATTGCATGCATTCTCTTACTGTCAAATAAAACTCAACACAAAATAATCATGCAAGAACAGAAGTGAATGCTTTCTAATATATTAAAAATATCTTTGTGCATTGTGTGGATTGAGGTATCATGGAGCATTAATCATGCAAAAATCAACATTTTTAACATTAGTCAGAAACCTGCAAGCACTGTACTTATCTCAAAGATCTAAGAGGTCAGTACTAACTCTAAAAGGTTACTATAACCAAGTTTTTTGTCATGAAAATCAGCACAAATTGCTGGTCTTTCTGGAAAAACTCACCCACTGATAAAGAGTTTCTGTTAACTAACTCTTAAGGAAGAAAACTAAAAATTTTCAGCAAATGGCGGCAGGAGGAGGAGGGTATTTGCTAGGAGAAACAAGCTAGGTCACAAAGCTGCCTCAGGGAATAGAACTTGCCAACTCAGAGCACAGCAAGCCAGCCATGACATTCCAAAAAGGCTGGTTCTGGTTGAGGAAAACACGTTTTTCTAACAGTAGTACTTCATCGACAAGCATGTGGTAAAATATTGTAACATCATATCTTAACCCATCAATCAAAAATACAGAGACACTATATAGCTGCAGCTTTTAAATTTCTGAAGAATTTCATCTCTCTTTCAAGAGAATAAAAAAACATTTTTGCTTTGACTACGACTTCCTTAGTCACCGTCTTTCTTCCACTGCAGCCAGAGCTGGGTCAGTGCTTCAGGGAAAGTGCCATAGGTGACGAGAGAGAAAGCCTGTGATGCCAACAGGCAGAGAAATCACACCTAGACAAGATCATGTCCACCCTAGGAAGGGAGACTGGCACGTTCCAGGTTGGACACCGCGCGTGTTAGCTCACTCAGTATCTCTGTGGTCCTCCAACATCTCAGGTAGTCCAGTAGGTTTGAACTGCGTTTAAGCTGGTCACCGACAGCCTATGCACTATTAAGACATTAGTGTACCTTCTAAGGAACCCAGTTATAAAGAGGGAGTGAGCTCAATGGTAATTAACAGTTTCATGATGCTCTATATAAACAGTCCTCATATCTGAAGAACAGATATTTTGCTTAACAAAGTTACTCACTGGGCATTGTTACACCCCAGTCTGTGCAACCATCTAACTCAACCTGTTTGCAAGCATCTGTCTCTTTCTTCCTTAATTTCCACTCAGGCAGACATCAGCCACAGACACCATCAGTTCTGTTTGCAGAACACTGATAATCATTCCAACAGATCCTTTTACTAATACCTACAAGTAGAAATACATGATACAAATGATAATAGATGGGTCAAGCTTAGATCCTCGGTTGGGGTAAATTCATTTTCACAGAATAAAACTAAGGTAAGCAGCTTGCAGTTCGCACTGCAAACAGACATAAAGAAAGGTTTCACACTTGTATTTTGGTAAAGATCAAATTTTCTGTTTGGTTCAGCATTTCACCTGGATTTAATGTCTTTTTTTCTCAGTAGTTATTTGAATACTAGCTGGAAAAAAAAAAAGTAGAAAAAAAATTTCTCTTTAACCATCATCCAAGAGTCCTATGCACAACTGTTTGAGTTTCCAAACAAATGTTTCTCATCTGTTTGAAAGCCACACTGGAAACAGAGCTAAGCCAAGAGATGAGTTTCATGGGTTGACTGGAAAGTTTTGAAAGGAAGGGTGGGGCTATAAACAGAGCTGCTCTAGTTCAGTTCTGCAGAGCTGTCATGAAAATTCACCAGTCCAGACAGAACGTCTGAAATGTCTACAAATCCCTCCATTGTGTGAGAATTTTGGAAACTTGTGGAAAAAAAAAAAAAACAAACTCAAAAGAAGAGCTGTTATTTAGCGGGCCTGTCCAAGAAAGCGATGATCCTGGGCATGAAAGCAATTCTGTTTCTGCAAAACCACTTTAGAAAGATGATGGCAAAATTTAGAGAGTTTGGTATAACCAGATCAATAATGTTATTAATATTCATTAATCCTAAGGATAAGCCATTCAAAGGTATCTTTCAGGGTCACTTTTCCAACACAGAAGGCTGTCACCTTCAGGATGACATGGCAAAATCCAAATCTCTAACATAATTGAGAAAAACAATCAATACACAGACCGTATGTTAACAGTTCCCCCCTTCTTCTGTTTATCTGTGGTTTCTTCATGCCTTCTTAGCTGTGCAAGGAGGTCTGATACTGTCTGCTTCTTGTTGTGTGGAAGGGAAGATGCAACTGCAGAAGCAGCCTTCACCAGTTCCGGATTTAAAGGCTTGCCTCTGTAAACAGAGACACAACAGATACAGAAACAGTAAAAAAGAAAAAAAAAACCTTTAATATATTTAAATTGTCATTTTTGTACTGCCATTTTACATCTTAATAACTCATAAGCTAGTCAGATATTTTCCCAAATGGGGTGGCTAATGAGACAGGCAGGTTTGCACTATATTGCCATAATTATCAAATGCTGAAGGACTCTGACAAGCTCTTGTTCCCCAGCCTGGGGAAATGGCAGCTCTGTGCCACTGCACAGCCCCTTGGACACACAGCTTGGAGACCAATGGCAGCACAGACCTGTGGGGTGACAAGCGTGATGTAACACATTGTGGACAGGTGCAGCTCAAAAGACTTGACAATCATGATGCCATTCTTAATTTATTTTTTTTTTTCCTTTTTCCTCAGTTTCACTGTATTTTATCTGAATAGTATTTCCTATCTCACATTAAAATGCATTTCCACAGGCAAGGCCTAACACTACCTTTCCACAACCTCACTGTAGAAAAAGGCAGCATATGGTTAACATACAGCACCTTTTGCCCAGATTCTCCCCTGTGATTTACTCCAGTGTACAACTGTGCACCCCACTCCCTTACAAGATTCTTTTACACTGCTGGAAATGGTTTATTTTGTCCTAAACAATGAAAAAGAAGGTTGAAGTAAGGATAAAACAGGCTAAGAAAAGTCTGTTATACTTTACCGTTGGGTGTCTTCTGTAATTCCCTGAGGCACAGAACCTTCACTGTCCAGGCCTTCCAGCTTGTTCATGGCTTGCTTCTTGCTCTCACTGGCTTTTAATTGTTGGAGTTTCTTCCTGTAGCTCACTTCCACTTTCATATTACCAATAATGTCTAACAGGTGCTGCTTTGGTGTTCCTGCTCCCTCCTCCTGCCTCTTTGCTGCCCCTTCAGGTGTGCTCTCTTTGGAAGCAGCAGATGTATCTTTGTCTTTAGAAAGCACGCTGCTTGTGCTAAAGAGTTCCTGTTTGCTAGATGATATACAAAGTTAGGAAACAGAAGTTAAAAATAGGATCCAAGGCTGAATTTTGTACACCTACCAAAAACCCCAGAACAACAGTTACAACTGTATAAGCCCAACTAAGTACAACCTGAATATGTTAAGTACATGTCAAACATGCACCTTTTGACATTTGAAAAGGGCTGGAACACCATTTCAAACTCTTGATTACTTTTGGTTTCCTCATCACAAATACAAAGTATTTTAACAACTTTACACACCATTTATTTGTGGAGGAAATAATGCAAGAAGTTAGAACTTTTAAAGTATTTCTGCATTAGGTAGCAGAGATAGTTTGAATTTACTGTTATCTGATACTTCAATTCATTGGTACTACAGAAACTCACTGAAGCTCTTAATATGAGTCAATAAAGAGATCACTCCCATCCATCTGAAGAAAAACTGTACACATACACTTCACATGTCTTCACACTTGTGGCACTACTACAGATCACATTCCCCTACTCTGCAACATGGATTCTGCTGCAAGTTAATCCAGTAACAAACAGGAAAGTCATTTGGGTTATAGATCCTCCGCTTAGTTTAGCACATCACTGCAAGGAAGCTGAAATTGACACAGTGCAGCTGAGGATGTGAAGCCAGAGACAGCAAGGACCTGCTCAGGAGATTCTGCAGCACAGACACAGCTGCATTCTCTAGAAAAACTACCATAAAATTCAAGGAGCTGTTCTCTACAACATTCTAAAATGCAGTGTTTAAACCTTTACATTCACATCTACTTACTTTGTTTAAAAATCACCCACAAGTTACAGAAGTAAAAAAATATTTCTTATGATTCAAAATAAAAAATTTCAATAGATCTTAAAACACTTCCATAAATCTGAAGGACTTGTGGAATACCTCTCCTCCTCACACACATCTCTCTTTGGCTAAAGGAAAAACTGCCAGTTTCAGCAGGCACTGCATCACACTTTGGTCACTATGCACTTGATATATTATCAGCATTAAACCCTGAATTTCAATGCTGAGAAGCAGCAGGAAAATTTAAGGAAAGCTTCAGAACCTCGTTACTGGGAAGATAGTAGGAGCTCTGCTATTTTACACTGCACTGTTCTCCACAAGTCCTTAACAAACTCCTTTTTCATTAATTCAGGCTGCATGCCCCTTAAAACTATGTAACCATTCAGAAATCATGGATTCATAGAATGTTAAAGGGCTGGAAGGGACCTTAGAGATCACCCAGCCTGAACATTTCCTGCCATAGGCAAGGACGCCTCCCTCTAGATTGGTCACACAAGGCCCTGAACACCGCCAGGGCTGGGGTATCCACAACCTCCCTGGGCAACCGGTTCCAGCATCTCACAACCCTCAAGCAAAAGCACTTCTTCACAATAGGGAACCCAAATTTCCTCTCTTTCCGTCCGTACTCATTACTCCTGATGTAATTTGTAGCCATATTCCTGACAAAGAGTCTCTCCCCAGCTTCCCTGTAGGCTCCCTTCAGACACGGGAAGGTTGCTATGAGGTCTCCGTGCAGCCTTCTCTTCTCCAGGCTGAACAGCTCCAACCTTCTCAACCTGATCTTTGGCTACAGCATCAGAAAAGCGCAGCAAGGCTGTGAAAGCCTCAGGCACTTAAAGCCAGCAGCGCGTTGCGGTTTGCATCCCCGTATTTCACCTACATCCAGTTTGCCTTCTGCTGGGGAGCTTGGCCTCGGAAAGCAAACACAGCTGCCAAAGAACCCGAGCCGCTTTCTACACGAGGCCATCACAGCATCGATGCTTCTTCAAAACTATCGAGGAGTTTTGAACTAAAACAAATAAATGAACGAACAACTGAGCTGTCATTAAAAGCCGTTTAAAATCTTTTCGTAAAAACTCAAAAGAATTCCCAAATACTGCTTCCAGCCCGTACTTTGGGCAGCTGCAACAATGCCTAACAGGGAGCGCCGCTCTGCTGATACACGGTGCAAAATTACGGTCAGGTCACACACGCGGATCATTCACCCCGCTCCAGGAAGGGAAGAACGGCAAGGAAAGCGATACGAAAAACACGGCCCACGCCACTCCGCTCTACCCGACTGCATTCCCCGCTGCCTTCTGCCCACCGGTGTCACCGCCACCCAGCCCCGGTAGGCCAGGTCAGCCCTGTCCCTCTGAAGGCCGCGCCCTGGGGCACGGCCCGGCCTCACGGCAATGCCCGGCCGGCAGGTGAGGGTGCAGGGGAGGCCGGTACCTGCGGGCCCTGCCGTGGGCCCGGCAATGCGGCCGTGCCGCCCGGAGCAGCCTCGCCGCGAGGCCCCACATCGCCGCCGCCACCCGCGGCCCGCGCTCCCCGGCGCCGCCGCCGGCCGGCAACACGAGCCGCGCGCGGGAGTTCCGCGCAGCAGCGTTCCGCCCGGCCCCGCCCCGCAGCCGCCGGCAAAGCCGCGCCACCCAGGGCACTCCCCCACAGCTTCGGCGCTCGGCGCCGGGGGTTCAGGTGTCAGAGGGCACTGCCAGCAGGGCCAGGGAAAGTGATCCTGCTCTGCTCAGCCCTGCTGAGGCCACTTCTGGAGTGCTGTGTCCAGCTCTGGGCTCCTCTGTGCAACATTACTTATGTTAATGATGAAACATGCTTCAAAGATGTCCCCAAGCCTTCTCTTCATTAGTGCAGTCTACACTGGAACGGCCGGTACTGTCCCATCTCTTGCAGGTGACTGTAGTACACCGGTACACAAACCACTGTCACTTCTGCCTTACCTGCAGAAGCCATCTCACTTCTCCATGTGGTACTGACCCACCTTTCCAAATAGTCTGAACAACATCCACTGCAAGGTGCTGGGGGACTTTTGATATTTCTGCAGCTCCAGTTGCTCCTTCTGGAACAATACTTGCCAAGAACTGCCATTCATCCTCCCGGACAATGAGGATTTCCATATGAATTAGGAAACGCAAACTGCCTAACAGGAAGCAAATGGTTTGCCTGGGGATGGTGTAGAGCCCAATGGACAGCCTTGGACTGCCGGTACTCTGCAGAATGGACAGAAACACACCCTGCAAGGGAACTCTTTCCCACATCAGACAAGTTTCCATGGCATTCCCCTGTCAGCTTTCTGTCTCCCAGAGGTTACCCATCCCTCCACTACCAAAATACTCAGTTGGAGAAGAGTTGTGCCACTCTATCACACAGTGGACCATCACATCCCAAAGCCAATCACACACACCCCAGCCAGACCCCTTGAGTGTCAGAAAGCATTTCCACATTCCTGCAAAGCTCTTATGAGATAAGGTCTCTGCACACATGCCCCATTTCTGTCATGCCTAAATCCTGTGAGGGGAAGCTTGAGGTTAAACACCCAACAAATTGATACCTCATCTTAGGAGAGTCTCTCGGGAGTTATGGCAGTTCTTCCATTGCCTCCCTACACACATGAAATGTTGTTACTTCAGGGTATGCAATTCCTACATAAATTCTTCTTTAAAACCAAAAAAAGGGCTCCACAACAGCACGGTGGACAAAAAGCACGGTTTGTCTGAGCAGCCACGGGTGCAGGCAGCAGAAAAAGCCACCTGGTGGCGATATGCTCGTGGAAGTGCTGCATTCCAGAGCTCTAAAAGCTCCCAGGCAACATTTCAAGCGCTGTCGCCGTCTCCATCTTTTCTACAGGGGCCAGGTAAGTGCGGATCGGGCCTGGTATTCTGCCCGAGGAGCGTGGTTATGAAGGAGCACCCCGAAATGCTCAAGGCCTGATGTTTCAGCTGGCAAAATGGTAGTTATGCAGGTTATGCAGGTTATGGCAGGCAGAGTGTGGTTTAATGGCATCTTAATTGCAAGCTTCACTGCATTAGGAGTTTAAGTGGCTTTCACCAACTGGATCTTCCAACAGTGCTGCAGTCCTGCTAAACAAGTCAGCACACAGGCCAAAATTATTTGCAATGAAACTGTAATCTCTAAGTATTATGGGTTATTTGGGATGCACAATTAAGTCAAAATCACTAATTACAACAGACTCAGCAATTTTTTCTACATTAAAGAAATTACCATTCATTTTCTAAAACCATTTATAATCTAGACTGTTCTTCCTTAACAACTGCCACACCTGGAGTACTGCATCCTGCTCTGGGGTCACAAACACAGGAAGGACATTGACCTCTTGGAGCAAGTCCAGAGGAACACCAAGTTGATTAAGGGGCTGAAGCATCTCCCCTACAAGGAAAGGCTGAGAGAATTGGAATTGGGGATTGTTCAGCCTGGAAAAGAGGAGACTTCAGGGTGACAAAAATGTAGCCTTCCAGTATCTGAAGGGAGCCAACAAAAGAGCTGGAGAGTGGCTTCAAAGTGAGAATAGGTTTAGATTAGTTAGAAAGAAATTTGTCACTGTGAGGGTGGTGAGGCACTGAAACAGGTTGCCCAGAGAAGCTGTGGATGCCCCATCCCTGGAAGTGCTCATGGGTGGTTTGGATGAAACTGAGCAACTCAGTCTAGTGAAAGGTGTGCTTGCCCATGGAAGGGGACTTGGAACTAGATGGTCTTTAAGCTCCCTTCCAACCAATATGTTACATAAATATATAAGAAAATAAAATCGGAACTCTGCAAATAATTAAAAGTGATAGGGGGAAAAAAGATACATTTAAGTTTATAATTTTGTTTATGCTGTTTTTTCTTCGGTTTGATCTGTGAAAGTAGGAGCTTTATTTGGTGGAAAACACCACGGGTCCAAGATGAAATATGTAGGTCTGCATGTCTCAACTAATGTAAACACATATGCAGCTCAACAGGGATTACAGGGCATACAGTGCTTCCCAGAAGCACTGCCTGGTCTGGCAGAGTATCTCAAATATGACTGATCACTGATACACATTATGGCTGCTGTTCATTTACCCTGCCACAGACTGTACTGTCTCCTCCTACTGCTTTCAACCAGACATTGCTCCTGATGAACCTTACTGTAAGCACTTCACATAACTGCAAATCAAAAAAAAAAAAAAAAAAAAAGAAAAAAGACAAAAAAGCCTTCTGTAGTTTCAGCTGAGAAAAGCAGTATTAGCCCTCTCCATAGTGGCTTAGGTCACTGTATGCCACCTCAATGTCCCGGAAAACCAGGATCACTTAGGAGAGTGTCTCGGGACTTACGGCGGCTCCTCCATGTACACAAACTGTTGCTATTTCAGGGTACACAATTCCTAAACGAATCCTTTAAAACAAAAAAAATACCCCAACAACAAATCACCTAACAAGAAAAATAAAAAAATACCACTCATCTAAAAAAAACCCAAGATTTTTTTTTTTTTAAGTGGTTATAATTAATATATTCGGTCGCATCCTGCTCAGTAAGCTGAAACACAGCTCAGCCCCAGCTCGAACAGAGCCCAGCCCCGCCGCCCCCCCGCCGCCTGCCCAGCCCGCGCCTTCCCCGGGGCCGCGGCGGTGCCGCGCCGCCTCCATCGCCGCCTATTTCGGGCAGAGGCGGCGGGGCCGCTCGGCGGGCGGCGGCTCCGGTGAGTGGGGGCTTCGGGCGGGGGCAGCGGGCTCTCCCGCTCCGCCGGCGGGCCCGGAGGGTTCCCGCGGCTCGGGAGCGGCACAGGCCCGGGATGCGCGGCGGGCGCGGGTCGGCGATGCGCGGCCCCTCGGGAAGCGGCGGCTGCGGCCTCCCGGGAGAGGCGCCGGGCCGGGGTCGGGCGGGCTCTGCCACCGCGGGCCCCCGCCGAACGCAGGCCGGGGCTTCCTGCTCCAAACGGGCGGGTGTTGGCGGAACGCGTGTCCTGAGCCTTCCTCCCTAAGGAGGGCTGGAGCCGGCGGTGTGGCCCGGGAGCGGTGTGTGCGCTCCCACGTGTGAGAGCCCGCGGTGAGCCCCGCTGCTGCCCTGCCGCCGGGGTGCCGGCCCGCTGTGACCTTGGGGAGCCGAGCTACGGCCTGCCCACGCGGGCCATTGCAAGGAGCAGCGCTTCCTTCTGCATGCATCTCAGTCTTTGGAGAGTGCATCGGCAAGGAGAAACATCTGGGGCTGAAATAACATCTGCTTGCAGAGGACTCTGCAGGACCTGTTACACTTAAGCTTCTGTATTTCCAGGTTTGAGGTTTGGATTTGCTTTGGAAGTCACAGAGCAGTTGCTGCCTCGTTCTACCTACATGCAACTTTTAATATAGTAGTATTATTACAAATAGGGAAAAAAAGGTACGTACTGATACAATACTAATTTCGTTTTGACTAAGACATAAATTGAAAGTGGGACTGTGCTAATATGGATCAGACAGCTAAACTTCCTTCTCTCTTAAAAGGTCCATATTTTTATAGGCATTTACTTTCTTCTGCTGCCAAGTTTTCTGTGGGTGATCTGGCATGTGCTCCGTTTGGGGACTGGCACAAGTCGATAGGCACTCAGCCTGATGAAAGCAGTGTACATTTTACTGAACACAGGCAGTTGTTGCTCTCTAGTAATTCCTTTCATTCAAAGTCTGTCTCAATGATTTGTTTTCTTCTCTCCTAAATGAGAAGCAAAACTCAGAGTGCAGTGTGAACACTAATGAGATATATAGGATAACAAAGCATAATTTGGCCTTGGAGCCTCCGTTTTGAAGTAATACCTAGTGTGCTGTGCTGCCAGTGACAAAACAGTTCAAATCTGAAAGCACAATTATGAAATTACATGTTTTAGTGTCATTTATTGCAAAAGCAATGTTTTATTTTGTTTTAAACTCATTTAGATTTATGTAACAGATTGGATGGGTGAAGTCACTGAGTGACAGTATTTGGCCTACTGGTGTATTTTTTTAATGTTAAGAACAATAAATCTATTTAGAGACAGGCTGTCTTAAAGCCTTGGTTGTATTCAAGCATCTTATGTTTCTTGTACAAAGGATGTGGTTTATACAATGTGTGTTTTTATGATTTTCAAGGTAGCCTACTGGGAATTATGTTTCCCATTAATATTATGCCAAAATATATTTTGGGAGGCAACAGGCTTCAAAAGAAGCATTACAGTAGGTAGAGGAGTGAAAATTGTTCTGTTTACTGATGTACTGTGCTTGAAGACAGGCTTAAAAGCCAGTGAGGCACTAATTCTGTGTATTTGTGTGGGTTTTAAGACTCATGCAGCTTTTTGACAGCACTGCCAAAGAAGTGTCTCGCTCAGCAGCCCGGTTCTGAAACAGTGGGAGCTCTTTGGCTGAGTTATTTTACTCCAGATAAATAAGCTTGTTTTAACTGCTTGCCCAGTGAAAGTATCTTGCTGCAAACTTGAGAACTGAATTCATTTGAATGTTTTATTTCAAAGTGTTACATTTGTATTTCTGCTTTCCAGCTGCCTTCCTGAGAGAGGAGGTGTAATTCTTATTTATAATATTCTGGTGTGGGGGGGGGGACTTGCACTAGGAACATGACAGCCAGACACAATTCAAGATGTTCATGTTCATTCCCTTTCTACTCCTCTTCTGAAAGCCACACAGTGTGCCTGTATCATCATGGGTAGAGTTTTCTTAGTTGCTCTTCCCCATGAGCAGATTCTGTTTTGCTTTATAGCTGAGGAAATTAAATATTCCAGCATGAAATATTCCTGCCTTAGACACCTGAGGGAAGACTATGCCTCTATAATCAATATAAAAGTAACCTTCAGCACTGTTCCCTGGACACACTCTTTTGCTTTCATTTGAGAGATCCAGGGAGATAAGAAGCTGGAAAGCCCAAGTAAGCTGAAGCTAGGTAGTGATATTCCAGGAGACCTGCCCAATGCAACAAAATCAGTCAAAATACATATATGCTAAGTCTCATTCCTGACCACAACCATTTTCTGTCTCTAAATGGAAGAGTGGATCTGAAAGCACTCCTGTAATACTTTCACCTGTCAAGTTATTGTAAACTGTGTATGTTTCATCTTTCTCTTCCCTCAGGAGACAAGTATCTCCATACCTAGCAGGAAACAGGAGACTTTGCTCTGAAATAACTGATAAACAAGTGTGAAGCATGAGGATCAACTCTGCTGTTCAGGCTGCTATTGACCTCACAGCAGGTGCTGCAGGTAATGCTTTATTGCACTAAACTTCTGAGATACAGTTTTAATGCCTTTGACAAATATAAAAGCAGTTTCCAGTTGCTATAAAAAGCCTCACCTTCTGTGTTTTAAGGGTATGAGGAGAAGCAGTGACCTCAGCCAGTGTTGTAACTATATCCCTATTGCTCCTCCCTCCCAAAACCCCTGCCACACAGTGAGGATGTAACACCTTACTCAGACTAGTCATTTTCTATAAGGAGGCTTAAGTTCTGCTTACATGAGTTTAAGAATCAGTCAGAGTATCAGCAGAGTTTTGCAAGGAAGTCGATGTGTGAGCGATTGAGGTGCTGTTTTTGTCACAGGAACCATCCCTAACTGAAAGGGACAGGAGGCTATCTGAAGGGTTTCTGGCTCAGACAACATCCTGGTGTGAATCTCTAAAGCCTCCGAAGCTCAGTAGAACTGATGATAAATTTGTGTAACTGACTTCCACTTCAGTCAAGTCTGTGCTGTAAAATTTTGCTGGACCAGTTGTGTGGGAATGGTTGCACTGTCTCACTGATATTGCCATGTTGGTAATGTCTGTGGCTCAGGGATGCAATTTTGAACACTGCCAGGGAAAAGGGGTCTTTTTGACTTATAAGCTAACAGTGGTTATATGGAAAAGGTGGAAGATTTGTCTAATTTACTTTTGTAACTAGTTTAGACAATTTTAGTGATTTTTTTTTTTTCCCCCACACAATAAATTACAGTCAGTCCTTTTATTACAATGTTAATGCTGTGAATATGACAGTATTAATGGTGCTAAATGCATTCAGTGGTAGTTATTTGAAGTCATTTGTCAGAGTGGAGGTTAACAGTGCAGTGAGAAAGCAAGGGGTAACACCACAAGTCTGGTGTGGCAATCTCTGCACTCTTTAGAAAAAGTAATTAAGTAAGCAAACAGCTCATTTCTCCAGCAAATGTACAACCTGGTTTTACCTTCCTCTCCAGATACAGTCTTGACTACCTCATAAGTAATGACATATTGAGGCAAGCAAATTCTGGACAAGAATAAGTCATTTAGCTGTGGTCACAGTCCTTTACCTAGGATCTAAGCAACCTCTAATCCCTTCTTTGATTCAGTACGACTCTTTTCCCCACCACTGCCATGTTATTATTAGGACCACACTTGTCTGAATGTTATAACAGATTTGACTTTTTGGGTTTCTGGTTTAATTTTGTAGTTGGGTTGGGTTTTTTATGACTCTTTACTGCTGGCTGGAAGAATTTCTATTTCTTTTTAATATATTTCAGATAATAACTAGGACTCTTGGTCTTTATCTTGAGGCTTACAAAGTTCCAGTTGCAGTTTACTAGGTTTTTTGCATCAACTTCAATAACAGGCTTTTTGGAACAGCCATTCTGTCAACTTCCAGTTTTTCAGCTTTACATTTCAAAGACCATTGCTGGTTTCTCTGGATATCTTCCAACAGCCATTATTTTATTACAGGAACCTAGCATTTGTCCTGTAGATTAATATCTACCTGACTTCCCTGCAAAAAAGTCTGATCCTTTCCAGCTCTGCTTTTCATTTGAAGCTCACATGGGTGTTACTGGTCTGAGCCAGCTACTTTTCTCCTTGGTTATCCTTCCAGAGCAGGAAACCATTTGTGCTTCCTTGCATGATTTGCTCTGAAGTTTTTAATGATCCATCTGGTTGAGAATGAGGTTTTATGGCAGCTAGATCCCGAGTTTCTCTCAAGTACCTCTTTGCAGAGAAGCAAGAATAATGTTATACAAATGTGTTTGCAAAGAGTAAAATGGATTGCAAATAACACTAGCTAAACCAATGCTTACTCTTCTCCCCACTTAAAAGAAAAATAACTAATCTTAATTGGACGCACAAATTTGTTTCCATTTCAGTTACTCTGCTATCTGCATTTACAGATAAATTAAGGTATGTAACAAAACCATGAACCCTATATAAGGTACACCTATCATGTGCTTCCTGTCAGGTATTTGCTGATAGATTGCTATTGCTGTTTCTTACTGAAAAAGTGTAACATCAGCTCTTCCTGCAGACTACAGAACTGAGTTAGATCTTGCAGAAAAACACTGCACTGTGAGCAAAACGGTTATTGATGACATTGATGGAAATACCGCACAAGTTTTCAGGGTATTGACCTTGCAGTTCAGTTTGGAGAAGATAGCACATTGAGAAACTTTGCCCTTTTGCCCTTTTTCAGCTTATACTTGACACTTCCTTCCAGTCTGGAAAGAAACAGGCTTAAGAGCTATCTGAAGTTTTGAAGTAAAGGCTTTGATTCTTTGGTTATCAATTTATTATGTATGATCAGTTTAGGAGTCTCAGCAGTCTTCCTCTTGTCCTGGAGATTATCACTTGATTACTAATCTTTCAGGGTTGGGATTTTTTTGCTATTACTGGAATGTAAAATCAGAGATGTCTTCTGAACCACTGCATTAATGGGCAAAGGAAAATGTTATTTAACTCATTGACACAAGTGACTTGATTGCAGAACAATACCTCTATTTCAGTACAAGTTTATAAAAGGGAACTGATTCATTTAGAAGCTTGCTTTTCATGAGATAAAGAAATGTTTAATGAGAATCATGCTGTTACTGCTCCTTTGCCTGATTTTTTTTTCTTAAGGTAACTAAATTCACCAGTGACAATTGATGCCATTGTACTAAAATCAGTGCACTTGTCTTTTCCTACAGAGAATGAATTAATTTTTGCTTTCTGTGTGATTTTCCTTATACTGGCGCTTCAGCATAGGTGTTGCAGTTTGATAACCTTCAGCCACTCTGTTAACTTCCATTGCTTGCCTAGGTGGAACTGCCTGTGTGGCGACTGGCCAGCCCTTTGACACTGCAAAGGTGAAGATGCAGACGTTCCCCAGCATGTACAAAGGACTTGTTGACTGTTTTGTCAAAACCTATAAGCAAGTGGGATTTCGAGGCTTCTATAAGGGAACCACACCAGCGCTTGTAGCCAACATTGCAGAGAACTCTGTTCTGTTCATGTGCTATGGATTTTGCCAACAAATTGTGAGAAGAATTGTTGGAGTGGACAGGAAAACAAAGCTCAGGTTAGTAATAAATATATAGTTTGTATTTTAAAATAAGTATATAAAATTTCATGCAATTGCTCTTTGCCAATACTGTACTGTCAGGGTGCAAGTGAGGTCCCTGGCTCTCTTCTGATGGTGTACAGTGTAGTAAATTTTGGAATATAGGCCTTAGTGTGACAATATAGTGTCTAATATAACAGAGCCATCTATTAACCAGTCACTGCAGCTGGCTTGTTTAGATGATCACGGCTTAACTGGAGTATTCAAGACCTGGAACGTTTTTACCAATAGGACTGAGCATTTCAACACCTGAAAGTTAGAATTCCCTTAATATCTAGGTTGTTCTGATTTTGCAGGGGAGGTAGTGGCTCTTATTACAAGGAGGCATACTAAGGGGAAGGGCACTTTTCTAATACTGTTTTGCTTTTAAAAATGTCTTTATTTAAGGTTCAAAAGCTTGCTCACCCTACAAAACCCTTACCTTTTCCTACCCATTGAAATGTAGGAGGTAGGCCTACTAGCGGTGTTTCACTTCTTCACCGTCTTTTGTGATCATCCTGGAAGGTAGACCACAGATGTGCAGAGGTCCTAGGATCATCTCACGTGACTGAGGCACCATGGTCATGCTGGATGTAGGGAGGGTAGTATAGGAAACTGAAACAGTACACTGGTGCATTACTCTGTCTTTGGAGCTGGATACAGAATGGGAATGTGAGTATGCAGCAACAGCAAGCACCTTTGGTATCTGACAGTTCTTTCCTTGGTCAGGTAATGGTGGTTTTCAGATCCAAGATGGCTCTGTAATGCCTTGTTGATTCAAGGCCAAATAGTATGACTGCAGAGCTGCTCTACAACAAAGCATTAAAGAATTTAAGTTTACTTGAAAGATTGTCCCTTGGTGTTGTTTCCTTATTCTCTTCATCTAGATCATTGTGTATATGATATATATATATAACTTATATATATCTTATACCTTATATATATACCTTACATATATCTTATGAGGTACATATAAGAGAGAATTGTATTGACATGGTCTTCAGCAGGGCCCTGATGAGAACATGTGGTCTGTCCAGGACACCCCCACCCATTTTTATTATACTGTTAAACTTTCAAAAAAGGACAAACTATAAAACATTTTTCAGTTAAAGGAATACATGTCACTGATGCATAAGTCACAAAGAAAAGAAGAGAGGAATGCTAAATTCTGTTTATCTTTTAATATATGCTTAGTCCAACCAACAGATTTAATTTCATGCTGAAGTCTAATGTGAGACAAAATGGGAAGAGAAGTGCTAAATTCCAGTCACTGCTCTGTAGGCAGTTACTGATTTCTTCCACTTTGAAAGTTGTCATTACTGCCATATCTGAATGTCACGAGCTTCATGTCAACAACTTGAGTTTTGTGATGCTTCAAGGTGAAAAGCTGTAGCTTTAATCTCTGATAATATAGATGTATCAAACTGCTGGGCACAAGGCAAGCATCTCCCTTGGATGGAAAGAATTTCTGTGCTGCATTGAGATCAGTCTCAGCTGTGATGACTCCCCAGGTTCTGAAAGAGAAGCTCCACTTCTGTGCTATTGTGCAGCTCCTGTCCAAAACTAGTGTCTGTGGGAGCTTGTTCAAAATGTATCATAAAGCAATGTTGCCCTGGAGTAACAGCCTTTTGAGTCCTGGCTGTTTAGCAACCCAGAATCTGTGGTACGTGTAAAATCACCACAAAATAAGCCTCAGTTTTGGAACACTGAGTCCCTACAGATGACAGTGCTGTCTTATTTGTGGTGTGGTTTATGTTTGTGCTGTCTCTGATTCACATGGTTGCATTCATAGCAGCACACCCATACAAAGATTACAGTGATCCATTGTGCCTGCTTTCAGTTTTCTAGCGTCTTCCTCTGAAAGCCTTTATTAATACTGGTAAGGTGAATTTGACATCTATCTATATGAAGTGATTATTCCTCTTATTCTCTTTTGAGAAAGTAATTAGTAACTAAAAGTTGCCCAGTAAAATAAGTCTATGGAAATCTTTATAAATGCTATCAAATCTTCTCTTACTGGCTTTTATTCTGCTGCAATCACTGAAGTATAGCAAAAAGGGTAGAGGTTGCAATATATCTCTTTGGTGTCAAAAGGGTATCTTTCAGTTGTGTAAGAAAATGGGAATAGTTTTTTCCTGCCTCTGGTTCAAGTAACTGTCCTTTGCCCTTGAGAATCTTTCCACCAAGACTTTCTTTCCACCAAGTCAGTTTTTCTTGATGCTATTTAGGGTACAAGTCCAGGAAGCTGATTGCTGGTGTGTTGGTTCCACTGCACTAAAGTTCAGTGCCCAAATACCTTCTGCAGTTTCTTTCTTGCAGTGATCTACAGAATGCTGCTGCAGGCTCCTTTGCCTCTGCCTTTGCCACCCTTGTTCTCTGTCCCACAGAGCTGGTGAAGTGCCGGCTGCAGGCTATGCATGAAATGCAGTTGTCAGGAAAGATAATCCAGGGACACAAGTAAGTATACACCCTGCTTAATATCTCTGAAACCCTTTCTTATGTATTATTTCTTCAAATCCTGTGTTGGCTCAGTGTCGCATTTGTAGTGCACTGCTAACCAGAGGAGAGTTGTGGCTGGGAGGGTCATAGCCTGCAGACCTTCTGGGTGATAGTGAAACTGGATGCCAGTGAAGGGCTCCTTCAGGATCCTTCAGATCTTGCTCCTCAGAGCAGGATTTTGCTCTAAGTCTTACATGAATTCAATTATTTGCCCAATAGGTCTCACCATTAACTGTTGCCGCAGTTGCCTATTGTTCTATAACCTCTTACTATCTGGCTAGTAAGTATCACTGACTGGATCAACCTCTCTCAGTACAGTTTGGTCAGTAGTGAAGGGTGTTATCCAAAAGGATGGTCCCCTTGGATTTTATCGTGGCCTGTCCAGCACTTTGCTGCGGGAAGTCCCAGGCTACTTCTTCTTCTTTGGAGGGTATGAACTGAGCCGGACATTCTTTGCCTCTGGGAGACCAAAAGATGAATTAGGTATGGTACCATTTTACAGGTGGGTTTTAGCATGCTGTCATGAGGGACATAAAGGAGAGTGTATCTTCCCTGAAGATATACTAATGATGTTGTAAAACATATGCAAAATGAAGGAAATGAGGCATACTAAATATGGAGGGCTGTATTTTGTGTATACATAGTAATAAAGTATTGAAGTGACCATTTTCCAATGAATCAGGATGCATCATAAATAGAGAATTAATACAGTGAGCTAACACTACAAAACTGCGGAAATATCTGACCCCACAGTGTAACACAAGACATTTCAGTTGCCGTTCAGAGTGATTTTGAAGTATTTAGCTGCATTCCCTTGAACAGTCTGTTCAAGTATATGCTGAACTGTATGCTGACCATTAGATAGAGTTACACTGATAGTAAGAGAACACCGAGATTGAAAATTAGAAATTAAAAAAAACGGTGATGCAAGAATAAAGATTGCCTGTTTCCTGGTAAAAGACTGAACCAGTAATACTTTGTCTTGCATGGAGTCAGGATTTCAGCTGCATGCATTTTGGACTTGTAACAAAACACTTAAAAACATCTGATCTGAAACACAAAATTGGGGTACATCTTGAAAGAAATGACTGATCACAAAATAACTCCACTGTACCAAATAAATCTCTGTATATGTGATTAGTAGCACTATATGATGTTACTCTAAGCCATTTCACAATTAACCTTGGAAGGTTAATTTTAACAAGTGTTAAAAAAGTGAATTTAGTTAATAGAGTCAAAGTTGAACTTTGAGTTACAGTTTTTTAGCATGGCCAATAATCTAACAGGTGCTCTTTATAATCTTTAAGTTTCTAGTTAAGCCTTGCAATTTACCAGTGGCTGAAATTAACTTAAAGGTTATTGAGAGAACAGAAACTGCTCTTTTGTCATAAGCAGGTTCCTCTGTTCCCTTTGAATCCTGTAGATGAAATAATGTTATATTTGTGTTGGGGAAAGTGTGGTGCATAAAAGCATATTTCTTAACTTTTAGGTCCCATTCCTTTGTTACTGAGCGGAGGTTTCGGAGGCAGCTGTCTGTGGATTGCTGTGTATCCTGTGGACTGTGTCAAATCTAGAATTCAGGTTCTTTCAATGGCTGGAAAACAGGCAGGCTTTATGGGAACATTTTTAACTGTTGTGAGAACGGAAGGTGAGTATGCAAGCAGATCAACTGAATCTATAAGGCTGCAGACTGAAATCTATACCCTCCAATACCCAAAATCACTTAAGAAACCTAGTCCAGTGATAATGTGTTAGAGACAGACAATAACTGTTTCTAGCAAACAAATATCTACTTCATGTAGTGTGGAAAGCTTGGAATCTAGAAACAGACCTACTTCATCTTCCCTGCCTCTTGGTTCAGGAGATGATTCACTTAAACCTAACAGAAAACTACTATGCATTAAAAGCAGATAAAGAAATGAGCTCTATTACCTGTGACCAAACCTATACATGAAAACTGAAGGAACTAGGTAAGTTCCATGCAGAAATTTTCTTCACCTCTAAGAGTTAATATGTGGCTGAGGATTGATTTATCAAACAGCCCTATCCAGCCTGGCAACTTGAGGCATCTACTTCAGCATCTCCTCTCTGGAAAAGGCCTTTGTCAGGTGCTTTGGAAGAGGGTCTGAGAATATACATGGCAGCAGATATGAATTCTGGCCCCATTGCTAGATAAGACTCCCAAGAAGAGTCTGACTTGGGATACAGTTCTAATACAGTCCTGCTGCCCCCTTGCCAGCTGTGGTACAGCCATTGTCAAGTTACCTCAGCTGACCAAGACCTAGTCATACCTGAAATAAGCATCTAGTATAAGCCCTTACATGGCTAAACTCCTATTACAACATTAAATACTCCCATATCAATATCCAGTACCACTACAACCAGTAGTTACACCAGTGAGTCCAGCTCTCTGTGTTCATGCTTCTCTAAGCAGAAGCATTGCTTAGTATGCTACAAAGGTAAGAGCACAGTAGTTGATGCAGACAGTCACTTTAATAAATTGATAACTGGCTCTGGTTTTATTTCCAGGTGTGCTTGCCTTGTATTCTGGACTAACACCAACTATGATTCGTGCATTTGTGGCCAATGGGGCACTGTTCCTTGCCTACGAGTACAGCCGGAAACTTATGATGAAACAAATAGATTCTTACTGATACCATCTAGCAGACCAAGAACAAGAGATTGTTTAAGGATCTTTTAAATAAATGATGAAAAACACATAGATCACATGATGGTCTGAGCAGAACCAAATCAGTGACCTAATTTTAGGAGCTCAACTCCACTTTAAGATTTGTAATCTTTCAAAATCAGGTGAGTTTATGGAGGTGTGTACATGTTGCTTGAATTGCACAAGCAAAACTATTTCCCTCTTAGAGATTCTGCACTAGGTACACTGCATGTCATAAATGTCTTTCCTGACCTGTAATGGTGCTAAAAATATTTACATTGACCTGTGGGGTTTAATGTAATATGCAAGAGTAGGTTGTGATTTGTCTACAACAAAGCACTGGTTTTAAAACTGCTGCAGTTGTGACCTTTTGCAGTTGTTGTTATCTGACTCAAAATAATGTCAGTTCTTGTCTAATCTTCCTGAGTATAGATGACTTGGACATACCCCTCACCTAGGGAGACCTTTCCTTCTCCAGCTACACCCCCTGTCCTGCTCCATCTCACTTCTGCTCTGTGACTTGATAAGTTAATGGTAATGGCAAAGGCATATGACTTACATACTGTCCTAGTGAATGGGTTTATAAAAGTAGGAAACATTCACCCCCTACCTCATATGAGACTTAGAGCCCAAGATAGGCCTGCAGTTTTGATAAAAGCAGTACAGTAACAACATTAAGAAGGTGATGTTGCATTGTATTGTTTTCTAAATCCTTTCAAGAAGTGCTGGAGTATGCTAACAATACTTAATAACAATGCTTAACAATAGGGACAGTGCTGGAAATAGCTGCTGCCTCTGAGCACAGAATTGTAACTTTGTGCAGGCTCCCATTTAGGTCAACTTGGCATGAATGAGGCCACATGCTGGAAGGACAGGAAGCTGAAGAGGAACAGACAGCCAGAACTGACACCATGGTCTTTGATATAGCAGTCTTACTGGGGCAGGAGTCTTGGTCTTGCTGTGCCTCTTCAGCTGAGTGGAAAAGCTGGTTTGACTGGATAGCTTGTATCACCTTCAGGCCTGGAGGGCATGGCCTCCTTGGTCATGGTACTTGATTAAACGTGCAGTTAGTCAGTATTGCCCAAAATGATGCAGTGACACCTCTTTCCAGATGCCACTTTTGTTCTTCAAGAAGAATGCTCTTTGTGCAAGCATGCTCTGCTTTGTGACAAGCAGCTACTGCCTTATCTTGGAATAAGCCAAGCAGGTCTTAGAGCAGCACAAGCTTTTCCTGGAGCTGTACAGAGATGCTTCCTGGGTGCTCTAAGTGCAGCCCACCAGTGTGAAGACAGTGGGGGGCATAGAGCCCTTTAACTTGCTGAGATCATCACAGCTACATGGAGAATAGCAGCTTGTCACAGAAACCACACTTGCCAGTGACAGACAACAGGCAGAGCTGGAACAACCTAGTTTTGTATGTTACAGCTTCCCTTTCAGATCCCAGAAATGGGAATAAGGTTTAAGCATAGATGAAATCACCCCAATACCTGCTGCTTCTTGCAATGGAGCCAGGGTGCACTTAAACTGGCTCATTCCTTGCATTGTTGCAGCCTCTTTGATGGAAGGTGGTTGCTGCAGTTCCACAAAATCTTGTTCCAGCCTCCAAGTGCAGAAAGAACAACTCACCTCCCTTTCACATACCATGAGAAAAGGCAGATAAAGCAGGTCATGGCTGAAGAATCTTCAGTGTCTGTTGCACCAATATACTTTGACTGGTACACTGGGGCAGCAGTAGTCTGCATTGCCAGTATTTTAAAAGAAATTTATACCAAATGTTCAAATGATTCAGGTAGGAAGATGAAGCTTTAAGAGTTTGTTAGCCCTCCCCTTCTTTTCAAAATTGTCTAGTTAAGAGAAATAGTATATTTGTACATGTCTCTAGTAGTTATGAAAAGGTGAGGACAGACTCCACCTCAGTGGAATATTTCAATCTATTTCTTAGATTTGTCTTTGCTTTCATTTTTTAAAGCTCATGTTGCAGTTTTTAATACAAAAATTGAAGCTTCAAGAGAAGCAGGGTATTTAAAACAACCTACAGCAAGAAGCTGGTGGCATTTTTGAGAGTTTACCTCCTGAGGTTGATGTAAGCAGTAGTTTTTCCATTCAGAGCTGCTTAAGCTGTACACGTGTATCAGTTGTTCAGCTAAAAACTTCATAATGTTGGTATAGAAATTCACAGAAATAAAGTTAAATTTGATTAACTGAGTACTTGATGATTGTTTATGCCATTTAATAAGCTCATCTAGCTGAGAAACAAAAAGGTTGAATTCAGCATCACCACCTCTCTGGAATTAAAGAAAGACTTTATTTAATCAATGAACATATAAACTAAGGAGAAGGGGTCCAGCTAGAGTAAGGTGCTATGAAGCAACTGCTGATTTTGCATCTATGGAAAATGAAACCCATATTTCAGCACTTGGCTTGTTGTTTTGTTAGTACCAAAATCAGTTCTAGTATTAGGGTTCACATCAAATTCCAAATTTCTAGATTACCACAATACAGGCTATAACGTTTTCTGTCAGAAGAATGCCAGGAGTCCAGAACAGGTCATGTAAATTCCACATAGATAAGGGATGAATGCCCACTACTTTGTGAAGGTCAGTACAACAGGGAGGCAGGGCCTACTGTTACCCTCTTCTGAGCAGTGGTGCGTGGATCTCCAAGAGAAACATAGTATATCCCTTGTACAGCTATTTTGTTCCTCATTCCTGCTTACACATTAGTTTTTAGTAAAATACATGTGCTTCAGCTAGAAAAATGTGACTCACTGTTACAGCCTCTGCTGCTGCTATCTGAGGGAACTGGCTTACTCCCTTAGCAGGAAGATGGGTCACCCTGCCAATTGTACAAAAGGGCATCCTAGGACAGAGATATCCAATAGCCTGAGCTAAGCCAAAACAAACTTGGGAATCAGCCACTTGTAGCTACAATAAAAGGGCATCCTTTTTTAGCCCCTAGCCACATTCACATGGACACTGAGGTAAATACATAGCAATAGCAGAAGTTGAGTCCACACATGGTGTACTTCATAGTACATAACTACCTTCAAGTAAGCACAGGGAAGGTATATGACCTCTGCTTATCATGACCTGGGCTTATTTCATTAACTGGAAAGCTATGACACTTCCACTTTTTGGTGCTCAACAACAAAAAGACTAATGAAGCAGCAGACCCAAGAAGCTAACACCTCAACACATTTCACACAAATGAAGGCACAGTCTCCACAGAAGAGCTGCTCTGCTGAGAATAGTTGGAAACAGAATACGCATCCTGGAAGTTTGTGCATTACAGGTCTTAGTACAACTCAAGAGGAGCCAGTAAGCATTTGCACCATTTGTTCAAATGAGCAGGCACACAGATCAACCCCCTCAATGCAGATATTAAGGCAGCCACACTGATTCCAGACAGCTGGAATGCTCAGGAGCTGATGAGAGCCAGACTTAAGCCTTAGGGCAACTGGCCATTGCAGCCCTTTGTAGGGAGGCAAAGCAGTAGAAACACAGCTGTGCAGTCTCCAACCTCCACAGGCAGCTCCCAGGCCAGGTGTTGCTCAAAGCCCTACATCACTGGTTACTGATAAAGAGCAGTTCAATACCAAGGCTTCTGCTCAAGAAGCAACAACCCAACAGAGGGAGATTAATATTTCTCCCTCAGAATTCCCATATTCTACTGATCTGTGGAAAAGCCCAACGCTGAGGGAGTCATGTCAGGTTTTTCCAGTCTCACATAGACTGCTGGTCTTCATCCACCATCATGCTAATGCTCGTGCTTAAAGACAGGTAATTGTCTTAGATTACTCAAACAGGAGTTAGCTGTATGCAGAGATATCTAAATTCCAAGAATCCAACAGCCTGTGATGTGACAGTCAACTGACATTAAGTAACTCTTCAGAGTATTTTTGCCCTGCACAACAGAACTTGATGTAACTTTATTTGAGAAGTTGTATCTACACAGAAATACAGTAAGTACATACAAATAACACTGCTTCACTTTTGCTGAAACAGCAAGACATTCTCCAGGAAAGATATTAATTTGACATGTTTCCCTTCTTTCAGTCTTCCCCTATGGATCAATAAAGTTCACCTCCACAGCAAATGTCTCACTATAGACTTTCCATGTTTTAGATTTGTGAGGATTATCCAGCTCATTCCTGGGAAGGTAGAGTCTGAAAGACAAAATTCAGTAGCATATCTTACAGCCTAAGACATGCTTTTCCTCCCAGCCAGCTGAAAGATCTTCTAGCTCAGCTCTAGAATATTAAATACAGCACCAGACCTTGAATTTAAACAGACATCAACCATGCCTGCACAGTGTTTTGCATTTTATGTAGTCTCAGAAACAAAGCCAACCTGATGGGTTTATGGGTTGGCTCCCCACCACCCTCCCAGAGCCCCACCATACAAAACAGAGAGAAGTTAATATTGCATTTAGCTCAAGGCCTCCTGATATGATGCAAGTGCCAGGAACTTAATGACCAACCTTCCTAAAGGCAAGGATTTGATTCAGTACTCAACCTCATCAGGCATGTTCTCCAATTTTTATGTTTAACAAATTCATGTATAGTTATCACTTAAAAGCACTTGCACATCAGCCATGTCTGAATTAGAGATACAGAGATAGAAGCAATGTCTTAACAGCTGTTTCACTTCTAATCACACCTAGTCCACTTCAGGTCTACCAGAAGGTCTGGCCAGGAAGGGAGAAAAGGTAGCTTAGTGGGGCATCCTCCATAGTTCTGGAGGAAACAAAGCACTTCACCAAAACCCTTGAGATGGCAATGCTGCAGGCCATCAGACAGCTGGCAGACATTTCTCCTGGAACTGGCTTAATTGGTTTGCATAGCGACTGCAAGGTGCATTGCTGGCTCAACATATTAACAGCTACAAACAGACTCATGGCCACCTCTCCTCAGGCTCTAGCAGGGTCCATTAAGTAAAAACTGTTTTCTTTCTATTCCAGTTATAGAGAACACAATAATTATATCTCATATGCCAAATTCACTGTTCCTCTACCTAAATCTGTCAAGCAAGGCAGATCAAAGATAAGGCTCTCTTGTCTCTGCATTTCTACATCACTCCCAAAGCAAGTTAGACAAGCCAAACTTTCACCAGCTGGAGCTTCTCTAGGAGTCCCAGTCTCAGAAACAAAATGACAGTATTTTCTAACTTTATCAAAAGCATGAGAAGCCATAAGAGGGCCTTTCTTTGTGATCTCAAGCATCAGTACCTCTAACTGTGGTCTTATGTCTGCCTGCTAAGCTACTGAGTTCAGCTACTCCTCAGGCAGCCATACTATAGAGGATGGCAGATTTGAACAGTTAGCATTACATTTTTTAATTCAAATTCATAAACAATGGTTAGAGAGCACCAAGGAAATAATCCAATAGTTTAAGTTAAGATAAAAAGCTCCCATATGTTTAAAATATTTGTCACAGCACAAGCAACTGCCTACTCACAGGTTACAGTTGAGGATCAAAGACCAGTACCCACATGAAAGTTAGCTGGCTGATCAGGCCTGCCTTATCTCAGCTTTCAGTACTCTATGATCTTCCAGCTCTATGCAGACACCAGAAGTTAGGATCTGAAGACATTCACTATGATCACTTACCTGTTATTTTCAATAAAGGAAGTGTTGAACCAGAAAAAGAACGGGCAGTCATCATAGCCTTTTGGAAGAGCCTAAACACAAACACCTTGTTTAAGGACTGTGTTACACAATACGACTTTTGTTTATAGAGCAAGGATATCCACTTTTCCAATTTGGTTTACAAAGCTACAGTGCCAGAATCAGTACACTTGAAGAGCCCAGTATCATACACAGATCACTATTTTCTCTGCAATTATTTCAGTAACAAGTCACTCAATACAACGAGGTGAGACCCCGATGGTTAGGAGGAGCAGGTACCCAACTAAGATGCCTTGGCTGTACTGCTGTTTGAACAGTCAGATACTTCCCCTGCTTGCCTAGGCTGATGTTCCACCACTTGTTGCATCCCTCGCTGCACACTGAGACACAGCAGGAGTCACTGGAGAGGAACAGATTCTGCCCCATGCTGCCCAGCCAGGCAGGACCCACTGCGGTTTGCACTGCAGCCTCTCCCCATACCCAGCTGAAGGTCTTCATACTGGTATACTTACAGAATTACATTCAAATCTGACTTTCACATCACCACTTAGGACAGGGCAGTCTTCCAAGCCAATGACTACAGAGTCACTTTCAGAATCAAAGAAGAGCTGGGTAACAGAATAAAGTATTTGTTTCATGAAAGTTTCTGCAGCAAGTCAAGGGACCAGTTCATGACACCTAACTACTCATTCATGGTACACAAATACAACAGCAGTGCTAAAATAACAGACAACAGTTTAAACTGCTCTGACAGAGTGAACTATTTGCATTTAAGTGACTCCCAAGGAAATCTTCCACTATCTTACCACTACATTTCCTAGAATTTGGCAAAGTTTAGCTTTTTCATGCTCTTGGGATTTACATCATCTATTTCATTAGACTATGTAGAAATTGAATATTGGACAGAAAACTAAGACCCTTCAAACCTATAAATGAGCTTTTAGATTCTGTGACTCAACTTATGTGTCTTTATAGCACTCACCTTGCAGTTTTTTTGATTGGCACATACACACTCCAGTACAACTTGCTTCTTTATTATTATCTGCACCTTCATATCAGTTCCATTGCCTTTCCCAATTCCTAGGAACAAAGTGTTGTATTACACCAGAGGCATAGACATTAGCTGGAAACACAAGCAGTCATGAAAATCAGGTGCAATCCCATTCAAAAGTGCTTTCTTTACAGAATGTCTTGCTCGAGACTCTAGAGAACTCAAATGCTAAAGGTAAGCCAGGATTCAGCAGCTAAAAACTGCATTTTGAAGTTCCCCCCACTAGGGGAACAGGCTAATGTAAAATCTAGTTCCATTTACCAAGCAATAACAGCAGTTTGAACTCCCCTGGAACAAGGAGTGATGAGCTTCCAGTCTTTGATCAAGATTACCAGTACACATGCACTGTAACAGGCATGTATCTAAAGCTCAGAAACATTAGTGGATCCAGTTCCACTGGGGAGTTAGTCTCACTTAAAAAGTGATTTCCCTTCCAAAAAAGAGCAGTTTGTATATGAGTCATCACTTGGTCAGACATCTATGAAGTGACACAACGCAGAGCAACTGACTACAAAATACTCTTCATTCTGTTCTTTGTCATTTAAATTCTCAAATCCCAGTAAGTCTACATTCCTATCACAGGTGCAAGAGAGAGAGTTATCAGCTGCCTATTGCCTAATAGGAGACCATCACCAGATGGAGGAATGCCCAAACACAAGAGTTCTTACCATGTACATTGTGGATTTTGAGGTTTTTTATTTTGAGTTGTCTCTCTGGTGGGAGCTTCAAGTTATACTTGTTTTTCAGGATCTCATAATACCCAACATACCTACTCTGTAATGAAAAAAACCCAAATATTATGCAGTTTCTGTACCCAACAGATTAATTCTAGGCAAAAGTAGGATTAAAATACATCTTTTACTCCAAGTTTTTAGCTTTTCAAAGTCCAAAGCTAAGAAGAAAGACAATTTTTCTCTTTCCCTTTCCCTGCTGGAACGATTTTCTAGACAAATACAACATCTACATTTTAAATCCGTATTTAAATTTCATCTATTATGAGGAATTCTGTACTTTTTAGCTCAGCAAGAAGTGAGGAGCTTTTATATTGTAGCCTTAGGAGACTGAATGTTTGAACATACAAGATATTTTCATTTTACTGAAGGGGCAGGTATACTTCTATTTGATACCAGCAATTATAAGTACCCGTCAGCAGATTTACTTCCCAACTCTGCATCACACAGAACAGTAAATCAAGATGTGCAGAACTGTTCTGAGGCAAAAAACTTGCGTATTTCCCAGTGAAAGCAGTCTGCAGAAGATGCAGATCTCTACCCAAGCCAAATCAGCACCATGGCCCATCCCAGGCTAGGCTGCAGGCTTCTATGCATCCCTGTTGAACAGTCCAATTGCCTTATAGTGCCATGCTCCTGTGAGGGTGCCCAAACATGCTGTGGAATCTGCATCTGTCCAGATATTCTAGACCTGACCAGACACATTTGTCCAAGTCATTCTGCTTGAACACTGGGGCTGGACTGAAAACTTTCCCAATCTCAAGAATTCTGTTGTTATCCTAGATATTATACTTCAGATTTGACATTATTATGCAGAGGAAGGTATAATGGAAAGGGGAAAGATACAGGGTAACCCTGTCAGCTGTTTGTCTTCCAGCTCTCACAGAAAGAATACAGAAAGTTCAGGAGTTAAGCAAGCAGTAAGAACCTACATCTCTGAAACAAGGCAGGGGAGGTGGGGTAGCATAAGCACCCACAAGGTTAGTATTGTTTTGACTACTGTTCCTGAACCTGTTCAAGTTTACCTGTGAGGGAGTTTCAACTCCTTGAAACTTGGTACTTGTGCTTCTATCAGTTCTTCTCTCCCCAAAGTAGTCCAAACTTTCCTACACAGGATGATAATTTCAAGGGTTAAGATATCCACCCCACCACCATTCTCCTTGAGAAGTGGATAGTAAACTAGAACTATAATACTCTAGTCCAGTAAAGGATTGCAAGTGGAAATATGCAACAGTTCTTTTAGTACCTTCTAAAGGAGACTTTTAACTACAAGAAGGAAGTACTAATTAGGAAGTCAGACAAATCTGCCATTCGTGAAAGTGAAGGAAAGCAATATGACTTTAAAGCAATTACTTTAGAACCACCTATATTTCTCAAGTGCTCTGTAACAGACCAAGCTAAACACTAGATCAAATCTTCACAAGCAAACTCAGAGGAAAACAAGTGATTAAATGGATATACAGTCTTCCCAAGAGTGTCTTGGGCCTTCTGCGTCCCCAGTCTCCAGCTGATATATCAGACCTGGGATACAAAAGCAGCATCAGCACCTGTCCTGGCTGGGACTTGATCTTTCTCCCTTTCCCTAGAAGGGCTTCCTTGGCTGTCAAGAAAATTCTTGATGCCTCACATTACTTGGAAGGAGACTGGGAAAAAAACTGCTTAAAACCAGTGATACTATCTTTAGGAGAGTTTGCTCAGAAGTCACCTACAGCTTAAGTTGTTGCTCAAGACCCAAGACAAGTTATTCCTCCAAAAAGAATCCTTCAATTTGGTGACCTGTTAAATGCTGTTTTCTCACTCCTTTCAGGTCATGAATAGTCTCCTTCAGAACTTACACTGTAGCAAGACTTGCATGAACTTTTGTAAAACCAGACTTTTCAGAGAATCCTTTTTCTAGTATAGAATTTTTGCAGAGTATTAGTGCATTTCACCAATTCAGTAAATCCTAAAAGCATATTTTGAATACTACACAAATAAAAAAATAAACAGCAGTTTTTACCTTTGCGCTCTCAAACTGGTCACTGTCTATGAGCCAGGTACAGACCATTGTCCCAGTTCTGCCTGCATCAGACATACAAATCAATTTGAATTACATCAGTTCAAAGGTGTTTGGGATTATTTTTGTGAAGGTGAAGTCATCTCCTGTTATCTCACCTATTTCAAGAACTAAAAGTGATAGTCAAGTAGCCATGTATTTCTGAAAAGAATGAGTTAAAGACAAGGTACTACAGTTTGTCAATTTGTTCCTTGTCCCCACATTTTCATTCCTAGAGACACTAAGGCAGCTGATCAGTACCTGGATACTCCATTCAGCAGGAATCAGTCAAGCACTCTACTAAATCAGGATATAAACTGAAACTTCCCAATGCTGTAAGTGCAAAGAATTGTTTCTCTGCCCAGCTGTTTTCCCTGCAACACTACTACGAAGCCATCAAGTCTGCTAGCATAAAGATGCCTATATAGTTTCAGTTTTTAATTTAAAATCTCAGAGGTCAAGTCACCCTCCTCACACTTGTTCTTCAAGCTGATTTTGACCTGCAGATCGTTGCAACATTCAGTTTTGCAAAACCTTTTAAGACAGAGCTCCACCTGGGGGCAACAATTTAATTAGTAAGTAACAATTAGTAAGTAACCACCTACTTTAAGCCAAGTATTTGGAGTAGTAACAGCAGACAGCTAAAGATGCGGCAGATATTTGCAGGGAGATTTGGCTTACTTGCAGTTATTTAAGCATTTCAACAGCTCCCACACCACTGTTGGTTCAGAAAGCACCTGCAGGTTAGCTCATATCTTTGATAGCTTTCACTGTTCTTGCTTCCATAAGACTTCATTGTACTCTTATCACCTAATATCATGTGTATCTTGATTAAAGATCCAGGAGTACCTGGAACATTCTAGAGGGGTAAAGTTATGGAGCAGATCATCTTGGGTGGTATCACACAACAAACAAAGCACAACCAGGGCACTCTTCACTGGGTAAAACCTGTCTGGATGGCCAGGCCCAAAGAATTGTGGTGAACAGAGTTACATCCAGTTGGCAGCTGGTCACTAGTGGTGATCCCAGGGCACACTAGTGAGGCCAGTTCTGTTTAGTATCTTTACCAACAATCTGGACAAGGGGGTTGAGTGCATCCTCAGTCAGTTTGAAGAGGACACCAAGTTGGGTGTGTGGGAGTGTTGATCTGCTGAAGGGCTGGAAGGCTCTACAGAGGGATACTGACAGGCTGGATCAGTGGGCCAAGGCCAACTGTATGAGGTTCAATAAAGTGAAGGCATGGGACCTGCACTTGGGTCACAACAACTCCACAGAGTGCTACAGGCTCAGGGAAAATTGGCTGAAAAGCAGCCCACTGGAAAAAGACTTGAGGATGTTGGTTAACAACAGCGGAACACGACTCAGAGTGTGCCCAGGAAGGCCAATGACATCCTGGCCTCTATCAGCAATATTCTGGCAGGACCAAGGCAGTGATTGCCCCTCTCTGCTTGTCACTGGAGAGGCTGCACCTTGACTCCTGCATTAAGCTTTGGGCCCCTCACTGCAAGAAAGACACTGAGATGCTAGAGTGTGTCCAGAAAATGGCAACAGAGCTGGGGAAGGGTCTGGAGCACAAGTTTTCAAGGAGCAGCTGAGAGAGCTGAGAGTGTTCAGCCTAGAGAAAAGGAGGCCCAGAGGAGACCTTTTTGCTGTAAGGATCATATTGAGGTGGGGTTGGTCAAGTAACAAGCAATAGGAAGAGAGGAAGTGGCCTCAGGTTTTCCCAGGGAAGATTTAGATTGGATATTAAGAAAAATTTCTTCTCCAACAGGGTTATCAAGCACTGAAACAAGTTGCCCTGGAAAAGTGGCTCAGTCATCATCCCTGGAGGTTTTCCAGGAGATGTGCAGGTGTGGAACTGAGAGACACAGTTTAGTGGTGAATTAATGGTCGGACTTGATCTTAATGGTCTTTTTCCAACCTACACAATGGATAGTTTGAGCTATACTACAATGCAAAATATTCAGTATGGGTGACTGGCTACCAGAAGCAAAAGCAGCAGCCCAACACTTAACAGTAGCAGTTCCAGTAGCCCCCTATCCCCAGTCTCCTGCTATCACAGCTGCCAGAACACCACAAAGTTACTGAAGAATGTTTTAAGAGACATAATGCCAGCTTAGACTAAGAACCAATTTAGACTACCTAAAAATGGGGTAAAACACTATAGTATTATAATATTATACTTGTGCTAGTCATCACAGTGTCTGCAGTATTTGTCAAGTTACACTGTAAACCCACCTCATAGTATGGTTTAAGGCTACACTTTAATAAAGAAGCTACAATAACAAAGAAGTGTGGTTTGTAGCATAAACAGATTGCACATGAGAAATCCTACCTTTTCCTCCTTTACAGTGAATTACTATGATGTTCTTCTCATCTTGACTCATCCATTCACGGACACTGGCAGTGAATTTCAGCATGTCCCTAAATAAGAAGAAAGTTATTGGATCAAGGCAAATGCCTAGACAGAACTATTACAATGTATGTATTTCTTGACAAGACTCACTGCAGTGTTGGGACGTTATGGTCATCAATGAAGATCCTTTCCACCCTGTAGTGAAAGTACTTGGGGTCATAGCCTTTCTCACCTATAGCAAAAGGTCTGAAGTTATGCCAGGAAGGGAGAAGGATTGTAACAAAGAAAGTGGTTTATAACACACAATGGCTGGTCTGATCATGTGCTAGTGTCCAAAATACAGCAGTGTTAATAGATTAAAGTGAAAATATACTGAGGTAACTCAGCTAAAGCCATGCATGCTTATCTTCTGGTTTCATACTTTTCACTTACACATTAAATTTTATTTCAAATATAGACAGCAGCTAAAAACACTTACTGCAGAGATTGTAGACTTTATAGTGGTTTGGATGTTTGGTGTCCAAAAATCTTGCAACTTCCTGAGCAATAACAAGTTCAGAGTAGTTAGTGCTCTACTTGCTATTTCCACTGCCACCTCAACCCCCACCCCCATATGGGATCAACAACTGCATTCATGAACGGCCCTTGGAAAGCAGGCCTTTCCAACCTGACAGCTCAGGCTCCTGTCTGGAATAGAAGTACTACTGCAGCTATCCTCCTGGCCCTATATATGTTTCTACAGTATCAGAAAGCACAGCTCTGAAAACAACATTATGTATACAGACCTTTAAGGCAACTTTATTTAGGTGAATAGATATTATCACCATTACTAGCCTGGGACAGAACTGCCTTGATTCTTCAAAACATTCCCAAAGAACAGGAGCATCAAAGCGCTGGTGTGTCCACACTGTGAGATATAAACCATTAGGTTTAGCTGAGACACTACAACATAAGCAGTGCAGCACAGTGGAGATCATCAATCAGTCATTCCAACCAGCAAAGGCAGCAGAACTAGGGTTGACATTATTTAGGCCACATGTAAATTAGCGGGAACTTAGAAACAGGTCTCAGAAACAGTGAATTTGGTTGGTAAGATTTTTACCTTTATGGGATTCCTGTAGAAAGACTGCTTCCCAGAAGATGGAAATGACATTGCAATAATTCGATCTGTTGAGAAGACAGCAATCACAAGTAACAGCAGGAAGCCCTCCTGCACATAAGAACTAGACAACTGAGAAACATCCTTATGAAATGCCTTATTCTTACCCTAATTGTAAGAACAATCTATCAATTTCTGGTAGGCTTTCCTCTACATTTAGCATAGCTAGAGCAAGACAAATACTTCCCAAAGCATCAGCCACCATCAAGTGTCAGTCTCCAAAGAATCAGAAGCAAAAATACTATAAATAGTTTCCCAACACTGGTTCCCTAGGCCTCAGATAAATTTCTATCATTACATAGAGCATGTACAACTCTCCCAGAAGGCTAATTCTGGAGAACAGTGTCAGTAAGGAATCCATAATTCAAAATCCCACAGAAAAGGAGTAGGCCTAGTTTGACTTCATACTTAAATTTCATGAGTCTAAAACATTGTCTGTATTTCATTGCAAGCTCTTATTAACTGAAAAACAAGTCTTCACAGGACATAACATGCTGCAAAGCGACATTTGTTTCCACAAACCAGTAATATAAGTGAGATCCAGATCAAAGCCATCTTTCATATAACGTCTTTTGTTTTCAGAGACCTGACCAAAGGAAAAAAAAAAATAGTAAGAATTAACCTTCCACAAGAATGCCAACAATCATCAAGCGTTTCCTGTTACTAGTAAAGTTCAACTATCCAGACTCTCCAGTTAAGCTTGAGTAGCAGAGCCTCATTTCATTACAGCATTATCCAAGAGCAAATTCCTTTCTAGGCAAAAGCTCTGTAGAGAATTAAAATCTTAAATATCAAAATTTATTCTAGTGAAAAGAACACTGCAGATTCTATGAATACTGCAGCATGAATCTGTCATTGTTATTTGAGTGTTTGGTGACTGAGGGAAAAAAGTATAAAGTTAAGGGTACTATAACCAAGACTGCTTATTCCTAAACAATAGGCCATACTTGAAGCTTAAAGTACCACTTGAATGCCTTTGATGAAAATAAGAGGCATTGACAGTGGATAGGGCTTCAACAGCTAGACTGCTTTGCTTGCACCCAAGATAAACCATCACACACATTAAAATTCCTACTTTCCCCCATGTGAGGGAAAACAGTCTAAGTACCACACAAGCTAGAAACTGTCAGTTGAGACACACAGGGTGTTGCAATCACTTTGACATACTGGCCTTCCAGGTCAAGTTGCTGCTTACTTGAGCAAAGCTGAGGTTGACAAGGCTTTCCTGAAGCTGGAGGCAAAGCTCCAGAGTCCTGTCAGGGACATGGAACAGATGTGCTGCTTGGGCAACTATCAATTGCAGACCAAGAGGCCACGATCGGTCTTGCTACTTACCACTGATGCTGCCTGAAGAAAGAGTTGGAAACAGTAGTAATAGTCCAGATATGTTAAGAGGCCAACTTACCATTCTCCTGGTCACCATTTCCAGATGCTGCTTTTGTGAAGCCAGGAGAAATACTCTTATCAAGATGACAATTCTCAGAATCCGGAGGAAAATAACCATTCTAGATGACAGATTCACCATGAAAGAAAATCAACACAAATAAACTTATAGGCAAAGATTAAAGCTGTTTAAAAGCTGTTTCAGGGAAAGTTTAAAACTTTGTTTCGTATGTTGAACTAGGACATTTCAGGCTGATTTTGGAACAAATACAGTTTCATGGGTTTATTGTTAAGGATTTTTTGTACATGAACATGTACATGAGTATATGTTCTCAACAGCTAAGAGAACTAGGAAATCCCCTACTCATTCAAACAGACTTCCACAGGCATGTCTGGCTAGAAAGCAACAACATTAACATTACCCATGTTATTATCACCAAGTTTTTGTTTCCTTGAAGCTTATTCTCAACTATACATTTGAGTGTATGTAGCCACCTGAAAAATAACTAAAAAGAAGCTAGCCAGGATAACTACATCATGACTTAATTAAGAAACCTGAGAACAGATCAGTATATATCCTGTGTTTAATCATTCAGCAACCTGAACACTTGATTTGGTTTGTGGAACTTTGAACTATTGTTGAACTTTGAAGCAGGAAAGAAGCTTAGGCGAGAGTTTCTATCAAAACAACTGAACAAGAGCAGCTGCTTTCCAAGTCCTAGGGACAAGGGAAAACTAATACTGAATTCATTCTTTAAGGAGCTAAGTGAGCATGTATTTTAAGCAGCACACACACATTCTAGGTTTTGATACATTTGTGTAAAAATGCTGGTGAATACTTGTGGTGGTTTTTTAGCACCTCATAGGTTATCATCTAATCAGGATACAGAAATCAGAAGGATATAGGACATGAAGCAGCTTAAGCACATAAATAGCATGTTTCCTCTCCCCAAAAGCATAGCTGAAAAACCCATCATATATTACCATGAGATGCTTGGGAAAGCAAAGTGAAGGAAACAAGACAGTTTGGAAACTCTTTCTATTTTAAGATCCTTTAGACAAGATCCTCCCTTTGCTGTCTGTTACATTTGCTATGATAATACAACCCTTCTTTCTGACCTTCTTCAGACCCTCCTCTCTATTATGGCTTTCACCTTTCCCCAAAAAGTGCTTGAGCCAGAGCATTTGATGGCCTCACTTTTAGTTACCCCAACTAGCATGTTCAGATCCCCTCTGCCTTTGAGGCAGGGGCAGCCTACAGCATAACCACAGACCAAAGCTGTGTGTCTGTCCTTCACTGGTCTGTACCATGACACACTACCACAGTCCCATTTGTGATCTCATATGCACACATCTCGCTTAGAAGTGCCAAAGAAAATTCTTAGAAGATTATCAAGAAAAGAGCTCACACTCACCAGCTGCTATACCACTCTTACCTTGGTATCTCCTCTGCTACATTAAGGTCTAAGAAGGCGTACGTCAAGTTTATTAACAGGGTGCCCACCACTATACATGCATCCAAAATATTCAGTTTGGACTGGAAATAGTTCCTGAAGCTGAAACCAAGCAGAGTCTTAGACAGATGCCAATACAGGTAGCAAAGACTGAAATATATCTTCAAGAAGAGAACCATCTGTACAGAGCTACTGCTGGAGACAAGCTGTCCTGCAGCTGTTCTTAACACTAAGCACTGAAGTCACACCAAGAAAGCAATCTTACCCCTGATTTACGCACTAGTTAAGGCAAAGCTGATGTAGTTTCTGAGTGCTCACTTATACTGAAAACACTTATAGTTTGTTCTATAGAAGGGTAACCACCAACATACACAGCCAAGAAAAGACGTGGCTATTATCTATGGCCAGAAAATTAGCCTACAGGACACCATGTTCATAATTCAAGCTTGTTCCTTCCTAGCTTGAGGACTTGCCACGTGGACTTAATTTTTGCCCATGGCTTACCCTTCAACAAACACCCTCAGGAGAACATCGATGAGAAAGAAGAGTGCTATTGCCAAGGAAACAAACTCAGGAATCTCTGTACCCTTCTTTGTCTCACTGATAGCCAGATCCAGAATCACAACTATAATGTCCACGAAGATAAGTACAACTCCAAAGACTCTGCAAAGAGAAAAATACAAGTTTGAGAGGCAGAAATGAACATTTATCAACTGAACAGCACAAACCCTGATTTCTAAACTGTTCCAGCAAGAGTGTGTTCTCTTACATCGACTGAAGCCTGCTTAATTAGAAGCTGAAGGTTTCCAATTTCATTTTTAAGTAATATGCACAGAGACCATAATCCATGTGGAACCACACATTTATCTCAAACACAGCTGCAGTTTTTAATGTATGACTTCACAGCTACCTAGAAGCAGTGCAAACCTGAATGCTTTAAGGCATGCAAGTACCATTGCTGCTTTCACCTTACTGAGCTTCCCTCCCTCTCATGACTTAATACAGTCCCTTAAGAATAACTGTCTTTAATGGCTTGCCTTGTTCCAGCACCTAGAGCACGCACAACTGACCAACTGTTTGTTCAAAGGCTGGCAGTCAAGAATAAGCCATTACAGAGGTTTTATCCAAGTCAATGAAATCTGCAATTCCAACTTGCATCTCTTCTTTGAGAATGTAGTCGTATCTGTTTAAGTCTTATTTGTCATTTCTAGTACTTTTCTCAAGTTTCCTTTCCTGTGGGTGACAAGGGAATCAGTACATTCAGACAAATCATCCTGGAGTTACTGATGTTTAAGGAACTCTCCAAGTGCCTACAGCAAAAATGAGGACTATTTTTACCTTCCCCGCATCACTACAAGCTCAAGCTTTTACCTGAATCCAAATGACATCACAAACGGGGTAACTTTTCTCCTAGTTGCACTGCAAGAGAAAAGAACTGACATCAAGACAAGTGACATTTTCCTTCAGATATTCACCACAAGGGCACTGTTATATTCTTTTGTTCACATTCCTTTGGTGTTAGTATTCTGCATACAAGTGATTTCTCTAAGATGAGATTACTCAGTTGCATTTATGAAGTATATAGGTTGAGTACTTGAAAACAGTGCTTTGATCACTTGTTAGAAAAAAATATTACTCAGCTTCCAGACCCTAGAAATACAATAGTATGTAGTTACCCATAACATTATTCCATGTCACAATTCCAGTGATACTTGAACTCTGGCTTAGTAAGCTATAAGAAGCGGGTTTATATAACAGCTATTGGTCAAGATTGGAAGATAAACATCTCTTAATATATTTTGTTCCATATATTGGCTTATTGTATCTTGACCATTTTTTTTTCCAGTCTTGAAAAGAGCTGCACTTGTTCACAGCTTCTGTGCCTTTGAAATAGAGGGATATAAATCCCACTTCTACTTTAAAAAGGAAACATCAGGTTGGCCTTCAGATTGAAAATCCAAATATCTTTCAAGAAAAAGTATTTCTGAAGTCAAGTTCTTCCAGTTGTGAGAATTATCTTCAGTCCTAGAAGGGTCACAGCTCTTGTTTCCAATTACAGTAGATTTTGTTGCCTCTTTGGTATGCTTTAAGCCCTTTGGTTTAGAACAAAGCTTTTATGTAACTCTCTTTCTGGCTGGAAGTCTCTTTACATTACACCAAGAACTTAGGTAGAAATTCTTGGTGTAGAACCTGCAAACCTCAAGTGCTGACAGTTTGAAAAACAGACTGCCAGTCTGTTAAGTAATCAAATTATTACTTACTACTGTAAGCATCAATTCTTTTCTTAGACACTTAGAAGAAAACACCTTTTTTCAAGCATATCACTAACAGCAGGACTTATCATTTGTCCTAACATATTGACAAAAAGTATCGATCGATTTATTTTTCACTGTTACAAGAAGTTTTTGTCAGCTGAGTAATGCACATTCGTGCCAGTGATCCTGTCCAAAATACTTGCTTCCTCTACGACAACTTGAGCATTGCATTTCACTTGGTGCACTTCAATAATCCAGTTTAAGACAAGGCTAGATACCTTTGAAGTGCTGAGGCAGCATCTTGCTTGGGTTACTGCATTAACCCACACTTTTCATTATTAGGTTCTTACTCTAAACTAAGGTACAAGGTCTAACCAGAAAACATTTCCACTCTTAAGCCGGAAGGATATATGAGGGCTGTAGTATTCACTTTTCCTATAGAAGTCAAGGATGTAATATCATATCTTGTCCTGAAGGCAGCTTAACATATAGAAGGTTTTCCCAGTATTTAAGAATGCCAAATATTTAAGGAAACACTGCAATAGTAACACTAATGGTTTGCTGGTCTGTGTCTGTCCAGTCAATACTATTATGATAGTGGGGACATCAAGACTTCAGCTTTAACAGTCTATGGACAAGTACCTCTAACTAAGTACACTACAGACCGAAATATACACACACCATCCCAATTTGGCCTGCCAACATCTTAAATCAGTTGAAGGAAACACAGCACATTTGACTACATAATTAGCTTAGAGTTTTTGTGATATATATTTGGCAATTCTGACTTCTGAAATCTAGAAAAACATGTTGTCACATAGAATAATTGAAATAACAGGTTTAGGTTTACTGTTCTTGAGCTGCAAGACTTGCCACTGACTTGACTAAGTTTGCTGTAAGAGTAACTGTAAAGTAAACACTGTCAGGAAATAACTGCTTCAAGAATAGCGTTAACTACTAGCAAGTTCAGACAATTTAGTCTTGATGAGTTCCACAACGCTTATTGTTTTGCCCAGATACTCATCCACCTCATTCTCTCACTACCACTTGTTCTTCTGTGCTCTCACAAACTCATTCCTTTGGGAAAATTTAATCAATGTGGTTTGGACTACTCATTCTCCATAATATGATGGACTTGTGTTCTTGGGTTGGGCTTTTATCTCTAGAGGGATAAAGAGGATTCCTCAACTTGTCTTCACTATGTCCAAGAAGAAATGTCAATATCAAGCATTTTACTGGGCTTATCTCTACTTCAACAAGCCACCTGCCTTCTTATTTTGGCTCATCAGATTACCCTTCTGGGGATAAGCGAAGAAATTTATTACATCATTAGCTTACTTGGAAAAGCTGTCTGGTCCATTACGCTCATCACGACCATTATCAATCTTTACTGTGGCCTCTTCAGCTGCTGGATAGCTGGCAAAGAAATAATACAAGTCACACACTGATAGAGATGTCAATTCTGGTTATTGCTATGCTTTGTTGTTCCAAAAAAAAATAAGCATTAACTGTCAAGTGAGCAGCAGCCTGAGCCAGAGCAAGGCCCAGTACCAGGGGAAGAAAGACTTCCTCTATGCTGGCATAGCTGAACCCTTTGGCTTGTGCTGATCTATTTCCCATTAGCAGCCCCTCTCTCAAAAGTTTTCCCTTTTTCCCCCCTAAAGAGAGAGAAGTGTTCAGCAATAGGATAGAGGGCTTTGAAGCAGGGCATCCACAAGTCTGCTAAGGACTCAACAGTCCAGGCTCTAGAAGCACCGGAAATATGCTTATGCAAAATGGCTTCAGAGAGTCCAAGTGACATTAATACTTTCATAGTGACCTTCTTGTACAGAGAATTAAGGTTTTCACCAGAAAAAGACATAGCATAGAGATGTTTTTGTGCAGAGCAGGATACCAGACCGGAAACTGGAAGAGCAGAGCAGTAGCTGAGCTAGTGCTAGAACAGCAGTTTTTTGGGGTAGTGGCTGCTTGCCATAACTTCCTTAAAAAGGTCTCTTCAGATCAAGTTTTTGTTTTTTTGAAGGCCACAAGACAATTTCAGAGAAAAAGTGTAGCATAAAAATCCAGGAGTCTTTATTTCAGTTGTCTCCACAGAAATACTGTGATGCATAACAGCACAGTCACAGTGTTTGCTGAGGCTCTGCCTCTGGTTTCACTGCTTTGTGGGCAGGAACAGCTAAATACACATATCCAATATTGATGTTTCCATGCTGTACTGAGGCAGCCTAGCCTGTTTGAAGCATTAGTGTAATAATTCTGAGGATTCAAATATTCTTCATCCTCCACAACAGACATATGCACCAGCACTGTTTCTGCAGTCTGGGCTAACCACCTTTTAAGCAAGGAGTTTCATGATGCTTCTCCTACAGTTTCAGCAACCAGTACTGATGCTTTACCACCCGTACTCAGTATCAGGCTCACTAGAAGAATTATTCTGATGCAACAATCTTAACATTCAAGCCTCATTTCCCAGCTCCAGTGTTTCCAGTGAAACCAGTGTCCTCATTCTGTTCCTAGAGCTGAAGCAAATCTCTAGTGATGGATAGGCATTCAGGTTTGCTGCCCAGCTACTCTTACAGAATATTCACTTGGGTGTTTATACTTACTGAACAGCAGAAATGCTTCACTTATTAAAGCCTGCTACTGCTGCAGCAATTTTGCTGCAGGTCACTTGCTTATACTTGCAGACACATGAAGTGCACCAAACAGCACCTTCTTATCCTCTACTGTGATTAAAATATGCCACAAGAAGAATGAGAAACAGAAGTGTTTTCAGTTAGGAAGACAATCTTTAAGACAAAGATAAAACAGAAGTTAAGTCCAAGTACACTGTTTCCATAGTGCTCCCACACAAAAATTCAGTTCTAGATAATGCTTTCCTCAGAGGGAGTTTGTTTTGCTGACCATTCTACATCTAGTTGTTGTCCAAGACAGAACAAGCTCTCAGCAGCAAGCTACTACAATTGGGCTTTGACTATGGGAGTAGAAGAGAAAAAAAGGAAGACATATTAGAAGAATTTGTTTCCTTCAGGCATACACTCCATACAGAGCGTAAGCTTTTCTGACTGCTCATAGCTGAAGGGAGCTTCAGACTTGAGGCTTTTAAAGCAAGCAGAAAAAGAACATCTTGCTCTACAAGAGACCTTGACACCCTCTTGTAAGTCTCTTGACAGTCTGGATGCTAAAAGAGAGCAAACTTTAATGCCATGGGCTTATTATACCAGGCATAGAGACCTTGTACTCATTAATCACTTTCTAACTACTTACAAGAAGTGAATCAAAACAGCATATTTCTCTCAAAGATATCCCTCCTCTCAGACAGCAGCACTGGTGGGAGAGGGGAGATAAAAAGACTGTATGCTATATAAAGTTCAGACATGCCATCATTATTCCCTTTTTTGTATTTGAATCACTAAAG
This sequence comes from Poecile atricapillus, assembly GCF_030490865.1. Taxonomy (NCBI): domain Eukaryota; kingdom Metazoa; phylum Chordata; class Aves; order Passeriformes; family Paridae; genus Poecile; species Poecile atricapillus. The sequence goes on along the minus strand of NC_081249.1, from coordinate 64,055,570 downwards.
ACAGGGGACCACACACCACATATTCAATCCCAAACCCCTCACAATTCATTACACTCACCCAGATGATTCTCTTGGCTGGGTCCCTTGTTCATACCTCACAGCTGTCATTTTGCCTGTTGTTGCCCTGCTGGTCTGAAGAGAAGCGCACCAAATTAAAGTGAGACAGTACAAGAAACAGCGAATAGCAGCATCCTATAGTAACCTCACCCTCACGGTCCCAACAGCCAGGCTTCTGCTTAATTTTCAACTATTTCCACCCTACGGTTGACAAAGCTCAATCTTTTAATTATAACACTGGTGAGCGTCAAGGCACTCAGCACTCCGATTAAAGGGCTTTTGACTACACCAACCATACCACAGCGATAACAGCATCTTTACCTCACGATGAAGTATTCCGCCCTGCTTCAAGCTCTGAAACACAGAGGAGCCCCAGCTGGCACCTCTGGGAGAGCTGCGGGCGCGGACTGAACCGCAGGGAGCAGGTCCGGGAGCTGCCTCCCGGCAAACAGCAGCTTCCCGGACGGGAGGCCCGCACTGGGTCCCGCTGCATCCGCTAGCGCAGACCCCCCGGAGCCCTCCCCCCGCCTCACCTCGGCCGCCGGGCTCAAAGTCGAGCCTGGACACCGCCCCCGGCGCCCCGCGGACTCAGCGGAAAGTTGGGTTAAACTTCCTGAGGGCTGTATCCCGGCCCTCCCGGCCGCCTCCCGGCCGCACCGCGCCGCCAGTCCCTCTCACCCGGCGAGCCGAGGCCGAGGCGCGGAGCACGAACGCTGCCGGAGGCGCCGCTCGGTTGCACCTGGGCCGGGCCGGGCCGGGCGGACCCCCCCCGCTGCCATGGCAACGGCCCCGCGCCGCCCCCGCACCGCCCGCACAGGCCGCGGCCTTCCCCATCCCCCCGGGGCGCGCCGGTGGGCGATACCCGCTTGGGTCGGAGTGTCGATCTGCTGCAGAGTGGGGAGGCCCTGCAGGGAGATCTGCACTGGCTGTAACGATGGGCCGAGACCCAACAGCATGAAGTTCAACAAGGCCAAATGCCAGGTCCTGCACTTGGGGCACAGCAACCACAGCGCTACAGGCTGGGGGCAGAGTGTGTGGAAAGCTGCCCCGCAGAAAAGGACCTAGGGGTGCTGGTCGATAGCGGCTGAACATGAGCCGGGAGGCCGTGGCCCAGGTGGGCAAGAAGGCCAATGGCATCCTGTCCTGTATCAGCAATAGTGTGGCCAGCAGGAGCACGGCAGTGAGTTCAGCAATAGTGAGGCCACACCTCCAGTAATGTGTCCAGTTCTGGGCCCCTTAACTCAGGAAAGACACTGGGGTGCTGGAGAAGGTAACAGAGGTGGTGATGGGTCTGGAACACAAGGTCTACAAGGTGCAGTCGAGTGCGCCTGGGGTTATTTAGCCTGAAGAGGAGATGCTCAGGGCAGACATCACGCTACTAAACTGACTGACAGGAGAGTGGAGCCAGGTGGGTCAGCCTCTTGTCCCAAGTAAATAGTGACAGGACAAAAAGAGATAGTCTAAAGCTGGGAGGTTTATGTTGGACATTAAAGAATTTCTTCACAGAAGGAGTAAATACACATTGGAACAGACTGCCCAGGGAGTTGGTAGATTGACCATCCCTGGAAGTGTTCAAGGAAAGACTGGACATGGCACCTTAATGCCATTGTCTAATTGACATGGGGGTGTTCAGACATAGGTTGGGCTCGATGCTTGCTGGAGTCTTTTCCAACCCAATTGATTGTGTAGTTCTGTGTGGGGCCACACTACTCCCAGCTCATCAAACCCCAGTCAGCCCTACCATCTGCTTCCAAGTCCCAGCCTCGCAGTTTTTGTAAACTTTTCTGCTGCTGTGGTTTGATGCCTCTCAATGCCCTTCTCATGGCATGACAGCTTTGAGGGGCTGCACTCGAGGCAGGGTCAGTGCAGGCTGGGCAAGGGCTGCAGGCCATCCAGTCCCCCACAGCCTGTGGCAGCTCTTGCCATCATCCAGGGCAGAGCATCACAGTGAGCACGTGGATTTTCACACGGCATCGAACACTTAAGTTTTCGCAGAATCGGAGCCTCCAGAATGTGATGTGTTACCCTGTGCTCTGCAGAGACTTCACGCCTACCTCGTTACCGACAGCCAAGTGAGGAGCAGTTCCCCGGGCATCCCACGGTACAGCAGTGCTGCTGTAGCTGCTGAGGCCGGGCTTGCGCCGGAGAGGCTTTCTGCAGGACACCAGAGGGAGCCCAAAGCGAGCTTTTAGCGGCTGCTCCCACGGCTGCTGGGGCTTGGAAGGCGGAGATGCGGTAACTGATGGCAGGAGCCTGTCGGGATGCTCCCTGCCCAAAGGAAATAAAATCCTTGAGGTGAATGCTGAGAATTCTAAGCACTACACTAAAGAGAAAGTTTTCCCTTCCAATATGTATAAATACATAAATATCTAGTACAGATACTGATAGCAAGTAACAGAAACATAGAATAATAGAATATCCGAAGTTGGAAGGATCCACTAAGATCATCGAAGTCCAACTCCTGTCCTGCTCCTGACACTTCAAGAATCCTGAGAGCGTTATCCACACATTTCTTGAAATCTGTCAGGCTGGTGCTGTGACCACTTCCCTGGGGAGCCTGTTCCAGTGCCCAACCACCCCCTGGGTGAAGAACCATTTTCCCATATCCAGCCTAGACCTTCTCAGACACCTTCAGATCATTCCCTCAGATCCTGTCATTGGGTATCACAGAGAAGTGATCAGTGCCTGCTCCCCCGCTTCCCCTCATGAGGAACCTGTAGACTGCAGTGTGGTTTCCCCTCAGCCTCCTCCAGGCTGAACAGACCAAGTGCTCTCAGCCACTCCTCATACACCTCATGCTCAAGGATCTTCACCATCTTCATTGTCCTCTTTTGAACACTCTCTAATAGCTTAATGTCTGTCTTATTGTGGCAGCCAGAACTGCCCCCAGCACTGGAGGTGAGGCTGCCCCAGCTCAGAGCAGAGGGGACAATCCCCTCCCTTGCCTGGCTGGCCATGCTGTGCCTGATGTCCCCCAGGACAGGGTTGGCCCTCCTGGGTGCCAGGGCACTGCTGCCTCATGTTCAACTTGCCATCGCCCAGGACTCATCCCCTGTGTAGACTGACAAACTTGTCTTTGTTAAACTTCATGAGGTTGGTGCGAAGTATGTTTGGTATATTCAGATAATTATGTATTTGAGAAGTAGCTAAACAAGGTTGGAAACTAAATTTGATGATGAGAAGAAACATTCAATTAATTTTCTCTTAAAAAAAAAGCTACATGTGCAGTGTAGAGAAAGAAAACAAAGGGAACTTGTAACTGAGAGAACAAAGAGCATATAGTTAGAAAGAAAAGAATATTCAGTCAAGGCAGGAAAGATGTAAAAAAATTTTAAAAAATATAACAAGTAGCAGGTGCACAGTAGTTTGTAGAAAGAACTATTATATAAGCATTTATCTATGAGAGAAAAATCTGATGCTGCTTATTAGGGAACTGATCACAAATATTATTGGTTAGAAAGCTTACTAATTATACTATTGGCTATCCAGGCTCATGCTATTCTAACTTGATGGTGAAAATACTATAAAAGCTATGCACATTTTTAATAAACATCTCTGGTTATACCATGACTGGGGACAGTGTTTCTTTCATGCACTTGCAGTGCAGGTTACTTAGTAAATGCTTGATCCTGTGGAAGGAGTGGGGATCCTGCGAATCAGTCTCAGCAGGAGCTTACACCTGTGGAGCATCTCTGCAGTGGAAGTAGTGGGGGAGGCCCACATCAGAAAAGACTGTAGAATACAGAAGTCCAGTTTCCCCTGTCCTGGGCTCTGTAAGCATCAAGGTGTGAAGGCAGTTTAGGTATTGGACTTCTCACAGAGCAACATGTAAAAATCTACCAAAGGAGGGGCTGGAGGTGGGAGGTTTCCAGGTTGGCACCCAGGCTGAATTCCAGGGCTGGCCAGCTAAAGGTTGCAGGTACACTTAAAAAAGAAGAACAGCTCTTCCCAGTTTTCATCAAATAGATAGATGCTGCATTGCCAGTGATACTGATTAATGCTGTCTGTGTCTTTCAATGTTGCTAATCTTACAGCATTGGTGATGCTGTAGAATATTTTCCAGCTCTCACGTGTCATCATGTGTTTCTTGGTGGTTGATCTATTTTATTAAGATACTAACTTCTGGACTCAGATAATTAAAATAAAAACACTACCTTTTTACTAGTAAAATTAAATTTTTATGTCTCAGCTGGTAGAGAAAAGCATAGGAACAAGATCTGAGGTTCATAAAGCCAAAAGTAAAAAGGAAGCATTGAAAGTGTTCTGTTTTTTAAATTCAAGACTTGTAAATACTTTTCATTATATTTTTGCTGGTTAAGTAATGATACTGATATTTAATAACCCTTGAGAATCCTCTTGTCAGATCCTCTGACAATTTTTCATCAGTGTAAAATAGCTGAATTGTCAAAAAAATTCAAAAAATATTTAAATATTTAGTAAATAATCCAGTTACATACTGGCTAAAGAGCAGGATTAAGTATGTATTTCTCAGAGGGGTGATGACATACTTTGTGTTCCAAAAATAACAGAGAAGGTGGTAAACAGAATCTCTTAACTTGACAGATTTTAAAATTGGTAGGTATTGCTCTTCTATATCTAATTCTTTTAAGACAGACAAGAAAAATAATTACGTTTTTATTAAGTCTTGAGATAGCAGAAATATGAACATAAGTGGGTAAAAAATTAATTCTCTGCCAATATTAAAAACAGGTAGATCAGATGACCTGATGCTGATAGTTTGTCATCTTGGCTTTGCTCCCTGAGAAATGAGAGCACATTAGACAGAGGGTTTTGACTAATAAAATATTAAAGAAACTTAATAATAGCAGCAATAATAATAATAATAATAATAATAATAATAATAATAATAGTAAATCAACATGTGATTAGGGAAAATGTGTCAAATATATTTCTAAAACAAGATTGCAAGTTTTACTGCTAAAATAAAAGTATTTTGTTGCTTCTGTAAGCAACTGACTGGCTAGAAAATAACTTTGATTAAAAAGGTTCATTCAATCCATTTCACATTAAGTGTAAGTGCAGCACACTAGTCTTAAAATAACTAAAAGAGAAAGCATCGTTAAGCAATTATTTTCCTGAGAGATTCTGCAGGGATTGGGTGTTGTCTTACACTGTTTAATGATGTGTTGTTTTGTTTAAAACCATGGCCTGGATAAAATCCTGAGTGATGAAGTTTGCAGCTGACACAGAGGTTGTAACCATGGTCCGATAGAATAAGAACAACTGCCTGGCACTGAGAGAATTGTAATCCACTGTCCATCTCAGAACACAAGACCTCAGGATGATATTTGGTACCCTTGGTACCATGCAACATGTGTTAAAAACATTGTAGGTCTGCTTACAGTCCCTCTAACTCCCAGCAAGGCACCTGCCACCTGCACGGCCTGTGTGTGCACATGTGGAAAAGCTGGCAGGCAGTTCTGGACCAACTTCTCAGGTGTTGTGAATCACAGACATCCTGACTGCGCTGGGTAGCACTGTACAGGTCAGACTTGGAGCATCAGTGACAGAGGAAGTCAGGTAACACTGAAAAGTCCTGGAGCAACAGCAGGGATTAACCAGTGACAGATGATTGTGAGATCCTTGGATCCACAAACAGGAATGATTTTGGAAATATTGCCTGAGCTCTTTATATGGCTCTTAATGTGAGTGACTTAATCACAGTCGGACAGGGCTGGATCTGGAAAAAGGACAAGGTGCCCCAGAAGAGGTGTAAGCAGACTTACACCATCAACATTTAAGTTTATGAAGGTATTTTTTCAGCAGCTGCCTAACCTCTGAGGCAGTTAAATTGATTTGGCACCTGTCTGTTGGGCTGCAGAGATCCCTCCAGAACCTGCAGTTCTGCTCCTGTCCTGACCACATATCTCTGCTGCTTGTCCCCGTTTAGGGCAAATCAGGCTCCCAAATTGCAAAGTATTGCAGTTGTTGGAGCCCCCTCAACATGCCCAGTGAGACCACCTCCACCACACCTTGTCATACACCACCCACAGCTCTTCTCACTTCTATGTACTTGTTCTACATTAAACTGCCCTGAATGAAATCTCTTAGGAACAGAACTTGTTCCTGCCCTTCCTCTCCATGCCAAGTGCCCTGCTCACGAGTGTGGTGTGCTTGTGCTGCGCTCCTCAGCCCTGCCTAGGAAAAGCTCCAAGCAGCCCCTCGCTCCACGACCCTGCTGGGTTTCCAGCACACACACCCGCAGCCAAAGCAGATAATGGAGGTTTGGATTCCCAGCCAGGAGCAAGCACACAGCTTCTGGGTTTGGACCAATCCTTTAGCAGAGAAAAAGGCATTTGGCAGCAGAGGGCTCTTCCCCTTCTCAGAGTAAGGCATCATGAAATTAAAAGGCTGCAGGATGAGACTTGGAAGATTCAAACTCAGAGAGAAAAAAAATTAATTAATTCAGGTAGTTAAAAAGTGGAAGAACATGCTGAGGTTTGTGGCTTGTTCTTTTGCACTAAACATTTTACAGCAAAATGTCTTTTTCTCAAAGGGAAGTTCCAGTTCAAATTGACATGCATTAGGTCAGAGAAGTTTTCTGACCTGAAGTAGGTAAAAGATCATGGAATCCTCATACTCCCTCTGGTCTTGTGATTAATTCCCTTTGGTATAGCTATTCCTGATATGGGATTGCTGGGACCTGTGCTTGCCCTCAGGAACTTACAAACTAATTACATTTGTTGTGTCAACCCATTAGATACTTATAGGCTGCATGCAGACTCATTAGTTAAACTGAATTATGTATTTGCTCTTTGAACGTTATCAAAAATTCAAATCTAGCATGTTTCATGGTCTGCCACCACTGCTTCTTCTTTGTACACAAATTTCTGTGGTTACTCCTTGCTTACCAACCACAGACTTTTCATGCACAAATGCCGGTTTCGGTTATTTCAGAGGCTGAAACTCTGGTGACTGATGTCATCCTGGTCTTTTAAATTTATCTTACCTTTGATGAAACCCTTTATTGTTAGATTAAAAAACAATAAATATTTGTTTCAGATCTCATATATTAACTTTGTTTTAAAAAACCTGGCAGCCCAGATTCCTGCAGAGATTTATACTAGCTCAAACATCAAGGGCCTGCAGGCCCCTGGTAGGTACCTCCACACCTGCAGTGCCTGCAAAGGAGCCTGGTCTGCAGTCTCCCCCAGTGATCAGGGTGCTCATGGAAAGGTGGGATATGACAGGAAAGTATAAAAATAATGCACATGCATAGAGCACCTGGATTCATGGCAAGTAATCTGTTTAGCTTTGAGCTGGGTCCAGACTACCCTGTATTTTCATAGAGCACAGGTAGGCAGTCAGACTCTTGCTGTGAAATCCTCAGGTCTCGAGCCTGAGGCAGTCTGCCTCATTTCTTGCCTTTCCCCTTTAAGAGCAAACAATCAACAAGAAACTGGTCTTGGAAGAGTTTTGAAATGCCACTAATGTCTTCCAGCTGCAGTGATGTTCCTTTGGGCTTTGAAGGTGTTAATATCCATCAGGTGTCATGTTCCTGTCTTCATCCCAAGCCATTTTTTCCCCATAACTGTAGGAATATCAAGAGCTACACCAGAGCCATGACCTTCAGTCACATTTATCCACCAGTTTGCATGTGCAGGTATTGCATTTAATGTGTGAATAATAGTTTTTGGGACTACTATTCAGCGCCTACATACTTTTGTTGGAAGGAAGGCCAGGACAGCAGGGTAGGAAGTTTTTTAGTTAATAAGACTGTTATTTTTTGCTGACAAGATCACTGAGTATCTTAAGAAAAGGGAATCTGATCTCCTTCCAAATAACTAAACAAGAATTTGCATTCCAGAATATTTGTGAAGCTTATGTATTCCAGGAAAAAAACCAACCCAGCATTTATTGTCACATTGCCCAGGGATTTCAACATCTGTGAGGAAACATTGGCGATCACAGTGTGGACATTCTTTATGATAACTTGATTATTTTAGCTCTGAGCCAGTGGAGTAGTACCTGAAGACGCTCTCCTGTTAGACCCACCTCATGTGAATTCAACCTTATCGCAACTTCTCTCTTATGCTTCAGATATTCCTAAAGCTTTCTCTAGCCTGGGAAAATAAGTTAATCATGAAGCAAGATACAAGAATCATTTTCCAGCTGAGTGGGATTTTCATGTGCAGATGTTGCTGATGTGAACATTGGTGTAGGCCTACAGGCAGCGTGAGAGTGCTCCAGATGTCTTGGCTCTGAGAGATGTTTTGGCAGCCACTGAACAAGGGTTGGAGATTGAGTCCTGTTCCTGCAAAGCTGCAGTGACAAAGCACACATGTGAGTTTCCCTGGCACTGGAGTTTCACTGCTCCCTTCTGCCCTGGGACCAGCAGAACTTAATGCTACAAGACCATAATCATATGGCCCTGCAGACAGCTGCAGGCACTGACTGTGCTACCCACACCAAAACTCCAACACTGACACTACCACCTTGGCCCTGTCTCTGATCCCACCTGGGATCAGGATATGCTCACAGGCCAATGAGATTTTTGGCTACCTAGACAAGAGCAGAAATTGTTGCACAACATCTTGAGTGCAGTCTGGATGGGTTCAGCTGAGAAAGAGCTGCTGCTGCTGCTAAAAGCCCCAGGGGATGATGTGCAGCCTCACTGTGCTCCAGTGTGTGGTACCTGATCACCCTGCTGCCAGTTCCTGGCCAAACAGGCAGAAAAAGGGGCCAGGTACCCACTAGGGAGAAAAGGAAACATTTCGCTCACTTAATTTCATAGCTGTCAAAACCAGTCTTAAACTGGGGCTAGAAAACAAGTGAGAAGAAAAGCACTGCTTACATAATCCTTTGGCAGTGAAATGAATCAGGGTTCTTGCGGGAGAAGAGGAATGCAGTTTTTAAGGAATAAACAGCATTGCTGTAGTTGGTAGTAACTGGATAGTCCTGCTTTCCTGAAGAGTAGCACAGACGTTAACCATGGGTTTATGTGCCTTTTCTTTTGTGCCCATGGTCTCTCCTCTGAACAAAGCTCTGTAAAATGGAACAGTCCTGATGTTTCCTTTAAAATAATCTGTAATTCCTTGGCCATAATGCAAAGGGAGGCACCCATCTGTTTGGTTTTGTGGTTTGTTTGGTTTTTTTCTCTTTTCCACAAATGTTCTTGTTTGTGTTAACTAGCAAATCTAATCATCCAGCTCACAGGAGAGTTACACAACCCTCCTGAGATTTCAGTCTAACAGCAAATCTTGCTTAATACCCCCACATTCACTTCTTGCTTCAGATTTGAAGCTTCTTTGGCATTACAGCTGTGCTCTTATAAAACAGATTAAACAGCAAAAGGAATGCTGAATGGAAAAGCTGTGTTATTTCCACCTTGCAGGACTTACTGAAATGATCCTGGCTGTGTTAAAACATCAGCCAAAACTCCCACAGGGAGCATTAGTCTGAGCGATTCACATAAACACTTCAAGAAGTCAGTCTTGGTTGAGCTTCCTAGTCAAGGTAGGTAATAGTACACAAGCAGCAGAGTCCCTCTCGCCTCTCCTTTAGAGAGCACTGTTGATAGAAACCTCTTGTTGTTTATTCTCACTGGGAAGCAGCAAGATGAGTACTGGGTAACAACAGAAAACTTGGGGTTTGGGTAACTCTTTCACCCAAGGAATTGAGAGTACCTTTTCTGTGAAATTGTCTAGTGCTGTGAAACATTCTTCCTCTGTGCCCTTGATGTGGGTCATCTGGAGAGGAAAATCTCATCAACCTCTTGAAAGGTTTATGATCACTTTCTTTTGCAGCTGACTTTTAAGGGAGATAATCTTTCCAGGAGATCTGAAGAAAGGGAAGTTACAGGTACGTGCATTTCATGTGTCTTGGTAAAGGTGTAGATGGAGTTGCTTTCTTTCTCTCTGCTCTGCACTGTCTGGTTTCCAGGAGCTGTCACTCATCCCACCCTTCCGGGTAGCTCTTTTCCATCCCCCATGGGCACTGCATGGGGTCTGACTCTGACTTTAGCACCAGCTTTGCAGCCAGCAGCACCACTGTGGGGTCGTGTAAACAGCACCAGTGGTCCTGGGCTCACAGGGCTCCCCTGCTGCAATATTGAACTCTTCTCTCTATGAGCTGAAAAATTGCCACAGACTGGGGCACCTACCTGCATGTCATCTTTTATGGGCAACTTCTGTGGAGATCTTCTTCACTCAGCTTGCTTTGAGCCCTGCCTGCCCATCTTGGCAGAGTGCTCCTCTGTTGCAGCAGCTTTGATGGTTTGGAAGCAGCTCTAGCATCAGCCTCTGTGGGGATGCTGATAGAGTCATAGCTGAAACAAAGCACATCACACAAAGAACAGAGCTGGGGAGCCAAGTTTCTGCAGCTCTTCCAGATGTGAAGCAGGGGAGTTGGGTTTAGTGTACTTTTCAGACTTTTTCCTTTCTTAATTTGTTTTTTTTAAAGCACCATGCAAGCACGCTGTGAACAATTTGTACTGTTCACTCACTTTAAACTGCGTGTTCCCAGTGGCAGTCACTTAGCATATTTTCTAGCTAAGACTCTCCAATCAAAACCACATCTGTGTGTTGGGGCAGATTTGCAGTAGACATCTTTTTCCCCAAAATGCAAGGACAAGCTATCTCATGTCCACTCTGTCAGACATGTGACTTGGCCTCCAAGGTAATCCCATCCTCACAGACCCCTCCAAGGACTGAGGAGGGGCAATATCTACAGTCACTTAACCAGGAGGCAAATTCCTCTTAATTCCACTTTGAGAAGTTTGAACTGGATAAACCCTGTGGGATTCTGATGAAAAGTCCTCAAGGAGACATGATTGCTGAGCAACTTTCTATCTGTGTGGATACCTGGGAGGAGATACAGAGGCTGCCGGAAACTCACACAGAGTATTTATTTCTGCAGGGAATCAGGAGCAGACCCGAGCCTTTATCCCTGTCAGCATACTGCACTGGTGCTTTAGCTTCTCCTTAATATACATCTCACCCTGATTTTGTCCTGCCTGTAGTTTCAAGCACCCTCCTTAACAAATCCTGCAGCATCTCCTGGGGAATTAAACATAAGTGTGAGGGGAGATTAAGTTGTGAGAAGAACTAAAAAAGCTTCCATTACAACCTGTCAATGCCTCTTTTCAGGTGATAAGAAATGAGTGTGATGATGCACTGGTTGCTGCTGCTCCTTTTCCTGGTCAGCTTTGGCTCACCTGCACCCAGGTTTTCGGTGTGTATCTTTTAGCTGTGTCTGTACACTCTCTCAATGGTTCACCACTCCCGGTCATGCAGACATGGATACTGCCCCATAAGAGGGATGGAGACCTGCAAGAGCAGAGCAAAAAGGCAAATGCCTGCAGCTAAAGGAATGTTGTCCTGATAATACAGGATTTTCATAGCATTAAGGGCTGTGCACTTGTCTGGGAGACTGAATTGACATTCCTAAGAATTCAAAACAACAACAAAGACTCTTTTTAAAAAAATGTGTTTTTATAGCCGAAATATCAGCTCTTTTTCAGTTTTACACAAAGCTAATTCTGGAACCTTGCTGATTGTGCCCATCTGCAGTGCAAGAGCCAAGTTTTCCCTCTCTTATCAACCTGAGCACTTTCATAGTTTGCAAACCTTCCCCTTGAGCTTATCAAGGGGTCTAGACAAATTACTTTTGGCCAAAGCAAATTTTTGTGCATCTGATCATATTCTGGCATGTTCCGATCAATGCCAAGGTCATTACAGAAACCTCTTTTCCTCTGGATTCAATCCAACAACTCATGCTGTGCATGATTTGGACATCTTAAGAGGAGATCACCATGAAATCATGTTGATCCACATAGGCAGTGTGACATGCTAGGGTCAAGAGGTGACATTCTCTATATCTCTCCTTACTACTGACTAAAGTGTGCGTGGTTTTGTTTTATTTTCTCCCTAGGACAAAGATATCTGCCTCCTGGACAACAATAAATTAAGACAAAGGTTAAAACATCTTCAAGACTTGCTTTATTTATATGAATTGCAGCTGAAGGACATACTGGAGAACACTTACCACAGAACGAAAAGTGAACTGTTCTCAGGCAACAGCAGTGTGCAGCATGAGACACTCTTACCCACAACCAGTGGAAATTTGATAGTGTATGACCAAGGTACAGTTTGCAGTAGTGTTTCACAATGTTTATTTCTCCCTACAGTGTCCCATGTGTCTTATTTTATTTCTGCTAAAACTTTTAAATTTTTTTTTAAGTGGATTGTGATTTAAAACACAGATACATGGGAAGGAGAAGAGCTGACTGGTGTCACTGACACTGTAAGATATCCCTTGGGGCTAGAGTCACTTATCCCAGCTGTAGGCAGCTATTACCCAGGTACAAAATGGGCATCTTCAGCTGAGATTTTTACATGCAGAGAGGAACAGCCACCTCTCATGTTTTCCATCAGATTTACTTTATGCATCTGCTTTAGGAAGAGATGGGTCCTGCTCTTGAAGAGCCCATATTCCCTGAGTGACTTTGGGGAGCCCAGAGTGACTGGCTCAGCTGCAGGCATCCAGACTTGCTTAGATAAGCCAAGCTCCCTGTTCCTCAGCTCCCCCATTACTTCTGTGACACAGGAACAGACATGCATACTTTGTTCCTTGGTGTTATTTTGAGAATATGGTCATAAGATTTTAGCCTGGGCATTACATTGAAAGCGCCAGCCACTGAGATCCTGAAAGGCTCTCTCCTGATACTGCCCTGGTAGAGCTGGACACAGGAGCTTAGCCTATTATTTTAGAAATATTTTCCTTGAGCTTATCAGAAGTACAGCTGAGGTTACCTTACCTTCCACATGGAAATTAGTTTCCCTGCAAATGATCTTGCTGACAGATAAAGCTTCAGTCCCAGGCTTTCATGATATAGCCCCAGGCTAAGCTGCAGCTGTCCTGCATCTCACCAAGGATTTGGGCATTATTCCCTCAGAGGACAAGGCTGTAAAGGCTCTCAAGCCTTAAAGCTCTTTGCCAGGCTGGCAGTTTGCAAACCAGTGTAGCTACTACATTGCTGCACCATTTCCTTAGACTTTACAGGGCTTGCAGAGCTATGTGCAGGCTGGCCAAGTGTCCTTGTCCCATACAGCCTCTCAGTGACATCTTCTCTTGGTGGCACATAGCCCTTGGCTTTGCCCCCAGCCCACTGAACAAACTGCTACCGTTCTGCCCAGATTGCTCTGCAGTGTATAACCGGAGGAGCGCCACAAGTGGCTACTACCGGATCAGGCCCAGAGCAGACCGAGAGCCTTTCCTGGCATTCTGTGACATGGCCGATGGTGGGGGCTGGACTGTCATTCAGCGGCGGAGCAACGGCAAGGAGAATTTCAACAGGTGGGTGCATTGTTCTTGCATCAACAGGGCTTGTAGCAGGCCACCAGCTCCTACCCCTGTCCTGCTTCCAGGCAAAACCCCACCCTTGAGAAGCATGATATGCAAGATTGTATACTAGTGATGAGAATTTGGGATTAGGACGATCTGGTAGTACCTATTGGCAGCAGGGGGCCATTTTAAAAATGGATCTATAACTTCTTTTTCCATGGGTTCTCTGCATTTGAATGTATATTTTATCATTATTGAAGACTGTCAAAGGCTCCAAATTGGCAGTTATCTGCTACCAGTGCACAGACTGAGACCTGTTGAACAGATTGTTCTCGTATCAGGAATTATGTTCAGCATGTTGTAACATTTATTATGGTATTCAGATAATTCTAAAAGATGCCAAACCAGATTGTCCTTTTCCTATGCAAAATCCCAGAGAGGTGACTTTGACACTAAAATTTACAGAAGAGATGCTCTGGTAGCACAATTAGGAAGAAACGTCTCCATGAAGGTTAATTCACTCTCACAGAACACACAATTTCAGGGCATATCTAATGTCTCCTAAAGTCTATGCACTGCATTGCAAAGCTACCTCAAGTGACTAAGCCAGCTTGCCCAGAGAGTGTTAGCTACTTAGCCATGGTAGTTTAGGTGAAATAAAAACATCCTGAAGAGGAGCATTGACAAGAATGTAGGTCAGGCAGAATGAATATCCATAACAGCATGAGAGAGGGAATAAACACATGGTTACTAAAACTGGAAATGATGACACACAATGAAGTATATGAGAATATTAAAGGTAATACATAGATTGTGTGAATTATGACTTGCTGAAGAACAATATCAGGTGTTTTGCTGAAGACCAATGTGACAGCTTCTGCTTTTCCTTTCCATTTAACTGGAAATATCAGACTGTGAGCACTGCATCTGGCAGTTTGAAGGTTTGATCCCCTACCTGTGTGTGCACAGGTTCAGCAGGAGAGAAAGTAAGCTGTGAGTTGTACTTACTTCTAGATGAGTCAGATACTTTTAGAAAACAGTATCTAGAGATACAGGTGAAGTTTTACTTGTTACCATATTCAAGTGTCACAAATTTGACAAACTTAATCCCCTCTCATGATGAAATTAATATTTATATCTCTCTGCAGGAAATGGGATGATTACAAACTGGGATTTGGAAAATTCCAGGGCAAGAATGATGAATACTGGCTGGGCAATGACCACATCCACGACCTGCTTGCTAGAGGTCCAAGTACTTTTTTCTCCATGGATTTCTTTCTGATTTTGCATTAGGTAGTTCATCTAACATGACACAACTTTATGTTTAGGAGAGAACTCATTAAAGATTGACCTGATGGACTGGCATGGGGAAAGACGTTATGCAATCTATGAAAATTTCCAGCTTGGAAATGAGCAGGTAAGAAATGGAGAGAGAGTGATTTGCTTGCTTTGGTCTGTGAGGGTGGGGCAGCTGCACACACAGCATCAGACCAGTATCAGGGTTGTATCTACAGCTCTGCAAAAACTTACCTGCTCTGGTTTCCTGAGCTTCCTAGTTTGTCTGACCGACAAACAGCCCTGGGATCAGGGACATAAACCTGGGACTTTTTCCTTAGAACCGAGTGCCCAGGTCAGTGGGTGACAGGATTGTATGTTTGTGCACTCTTGCTAACTCTGCTGCTGAACAGAGGGCAGTTTCCTCTGTATATATGTATACATACAGGGATTTTCCCACATGTATTTGCCTCTGGCCTCATGATTAAAAGAGCCTTCTGTGAGTGAGAAGAGCCTTAGGGTTTGAATCTCTGCAACTAAATAGAACCCTGTTCTTCTGCTTCCTAAGAGAGTGTTTCAGACTGTCACATAACAGGCAAGTGCCAGAACAAATCCTCTCAGCTTTGTTTTTAAATAAAACAGGGAATTCTAATCAAAGCTTTGAAAGAGCAGTTGTAAGCTCCTATCTTGAAGAGAAGTACCTGTAGCACTACACCTACTGCTAGAGACACAGAAAGCCCAGAGACAGACACATCCTGTATTTTCATGTTGTGCTTTCTAGCTGTAGACAGTGTCCACCTCCATACAGGTGCTGTTCTTTGCAGACTTGCCTGCCTGAACACCACATGTAAGTAGCCCAAATAACCAAGGATACTGCATGGACCAGCCCTAGTTCCAACTCCATCCTCGCTCCACAAATGTGCACATTATGCTCAGTTTGCAATTAGAGGTTTCTTATTAAAAGTTTGAGCAGATTCATTTTAATACCTTACTGCCGCTTCTCATAAAGAAATGAGGACAATGATGACAGGAGAAAGCCAACAACACAAAAGTGATCATCCACTTAGTATCAAACATCTCTTAGACCTGTTAGCTGTGCACAATGAAATTATTATTCTAAGTATTCCTACCAGGATGAGCAGAGAAATCTGATGGCTTCTAGTCCTTGGAAGAGTAAAATGCCTAACCATTTATTCTAGCTGAAGAACTGATCTTTATGAAGGCCATTAGTTGACACTTGGCCGTTTTCTGCTAAGTTCTTCTTCATCACCTAGAAAGAGCTTTCCATCTTGCTGTAAAGTGTATTAAATCGTTGTTGAATGACAATAAACCTGAAGCCCTTTGTAGCAGCAGCAGTAATTACCAATCCCTTCTGGAGGTTTAAATTCTGCATTGATCTACACTACGATCGTTAAAGCACAGAGACAAAAGTCACCCTTGACTTCAACAGACATGCCTTTGACAGTGGATGAAATGTCCAGAGCTCATTTGACCTCAAAAATGGGAGGAAAAGAAAGAATGGATATCAAATAAATGTTTCACATATTCTTGCAGGACAATTACAGGTTATGGTTTGGCACCTATTCTGGTAATGCTGGCGACGCTCTGTCTGGTGGGAGCAATTTTGAAGCTCAGTGGTCAGCCTCTCACAGAGGGATGCAGTTCACCACATCTGATAAGGATCACGATCAATTCCTGGCGGGCAACTGTGCATCAGAGAACAAGGGTGGCTGGTGGTTTAACAGGTATGGAAAACAGCTGATTCCTCTCGGATGCGAAGGGTGTGGGTGGCTGTACAGCTGGAGAGGACTTGCCTGCTTTACAGCAGCTGCAGGTTGCTGTGTGCACTTGCCACCTCGCACAGCCAAACCTAACATGTTCACACCTACAGATCCTCAAAGGAAAACAATTTAGCAAAGCATGTAAGTTGATTTCACTTTAAGAAAATGGGTTAGAACAAATGCACAGGGGACAATGACCTGGAAGGAAAAGAGCCCAGTTAAAATTCCTGAAAGTGCTTTGTGTTATACTCCAGTGAAGAAAACAACTGTAGCCATGGTAAAGTGAAGTGTGTACAAAGGACATTTCCCTAGAATGGAGCATGTCTAAGGGCAGAGCTACCCAGTAACTGCTATGATGGCATATTTGCTGTTTGGGCATATGCCACGCGTCAATGGAGAGGGACTCATGTTTAACAGCACAGGGAACAGGGATATAACACTCTGAGATTTTCTCTGCTTTAGTGCAGGATGAGCCCCTTAGACCAGATTCTCATCACATACAAATTGAAATCGGTGGAGCTATAAAATGTACATTAATGGCAGGATTTACCTAGATGAAAAGACATCTGCAGTTTTAGGTGCCAATATGGAGCTGCCTACGCTTGAGTTAGAGCATACCAAATGGCACCCTTTTGTTCAGGCCATGTAGTTCTAATGTCTGTAGTTAATACACCTGAAGGAGTCAACAGGCTGAATTAATTACCTGAGAGGTGTCATTGTCTGCTTTAGGATGACCCACATCTTCCTCTGTGTTCCACTAAATGCATTAACCATTTAGTCCATCCTGCCCTGGTGTATCTAAATATATGTTGTGCGAGAACGGTACTCCACTGCAATGATACGGTATCTTCTCATGCTTAACCTAATTCCCTTTTTGTCTTTCCTACACTGCTCCAAGGTGCCATGCTGTAAACCTCAATGGGCGATACTACAAAAGAGGGAGGTACAATGGACCCCACGATGATGGCTTGGTTTGGTCTACATGGCACGGGATGTGGTACTCACTGAAATATTCAGCCATGAAAATCAGGGCTCCGTTCTTTGTTGACAGCGAGAGTGGAGATGGTGAAAACAGTCAGGGCAGCTGAAACCTGCTGCTTTGGAAAGAGAAAAAGCACAGGCTGAAAAGAATGCTATAAGTTGCTGCCACCAATCGCCAAACCTGCACTTGATAGCTGGAGTTGCACCTGCTTCTGCCACCTGAATCTAACAGCATGAGTTGTTTGAGCACAGCCAGACAACAATTTAATAAAAAACATAAGGATCTCAGTCACAGGATAACCAGAGATTTCTTTTTCAGCAGTTTTCAAGACATTGTTGGAGAATATTTATTGAAAGTTCTCTGGAATTCAAAGGATCAAGCATGTCCTTTAATCAATCTATACTTTTCAAGGTCTAAACCTTTCTCATCTTGATTTTAACCATCAGTGTTTCAGTTATGAGAACATCAGGACAGGAAGAACAAGGGGATAAGGAATTTGACTTTATCTGGTGTGCCTTTGTTAGTGCTTCGTTTTGCATCAGGAGAATCTTTCTAAGGAGCTTTCCGTATGGTTCTAATTGCCACACTTCTGCTGCAGAATGCTTGTGGAGTGTGTGAAATCAGACCTGTGGATGGACATGCTCCAACTGCTGATGTGCATCCAAGGCTAATGTGAAGCTAAGGCTGCTTCTAAGTAAACACCCACAATACGGACAGTGTGGGTTCCATTCCAACAGCTTCCTGCTGCAGATCCACTGCTAGAGCATACCGCAAGACACTAAAGCAGACAGACAATCCTGCCAAACAGATTTAAGACCCAGATTAAAATTAGGCAGATTTTACTAAAATTAAGGTGAGTGCAGATATTCCTATGAGTTCCTAAAATGCAGTCATTATTCATTTGTGCATTCTCCTGTCACCAGATGACTTTACATTAGTGAAGGGGAATCAGAAAGTGGTTGAACCACAAGGGACACTGCTTTCATTGTCTCACTGGGGTGAAATGAAAGAGCCACACAAATGACTGAAAGAAATGGAATACCGAAAATTTATTTTCTACAGCTGTTAATAACAACAGTTAAAAATTAACAGCGGTACCAGCTTGATGCAAATCATTTAACTGCCATGCTGTAGAATAAACCTTTTTCCTTTTTTTTCTGTTTTATAATAATTTTTTTAACTGATATTACTTTTCCATTTACTTGCTTTTAAATCCATACATATTGTAATTTGTATACATATCGATAAAGAGTGAAATAAAACCATCTGAGTAGGACTTAATACTTATCTGGTTTTCAACAATAGGAATGTGAACAGGAATCTTGGAAAGCTCATAATATGAGAAATGTATTCTTTTGGTGTTGGCTCTGGTGCTTTTTAACCTGTTGTCCTTGGCAGTTGCAAGGGTCTGGAAGGTAAGTTTAATTTTCATGTCTCAAGCTTCCCTGGAGACAATGCAGAGGCATGAGGTGAAGGTTCAGTTTAAAACTTGGTTTGGTTCCTCTCCTTCCTAGACATCCCAGTGACTGCAAAGACAAACATCCCAGTGTAATGGGCAGCAGAGCTGTGCTCCTAAATCCGGTGCCCTTGGCCAGACTGTCCCCTGCCCTCTTCTCAAGCATGCTCATGTGGAATGAAATTTGCACCTACATGTCTGAAATGACATCGCCCTTGTGAAGAAAGGGCTACAGAAGGACAGCACTTATTGCTTCTCTTCTGATCACTACATCTGTATTTTGATATGGTAAAATTTTAGTGCAAGGTTGTAACTGCATGTTGGGGCATAAACACTTTGCACACATTATTACTGT
The DNA here is from genome assembly GCF_030490865.1 of Poecile atricapillus. Classification (NCBI taxonomy): domain Eukaryota; kingdom Metazoa; phylum Chordata; class Aves; order Passeriformes; family Paridae; genus Poecile; species Poecile atricapillus. The sequence continues at coordinate 64,036,359 of NC_081249.1, read as the reverse complement.
GTGGCCCCTGATGCAGTGCTGAGGGCAGAAAGGAAAATTTTTGTCTAGGTGGAAGACACAGAGAAATATAAATGAAATAAGTTAATGCCTTCTGGAAGGTGATGCTCAATCCCACTCTTCAGTAGAGAGCTAAGGAAGTAGGGTAAGGACTGTGGAAACTACAGCACTTAGGGACAGCATTTGTGGTCTGGCAGTTCATTAAGCAGCTGGTAACCAATCTGATAATGGAATATGAAGCTGGAGATGGAGTCAGCAGGGCTTAATCAGATAAGCAGCACGCAGTCCAGTTCCCCAGTGAGTGAGCAATGAGCGATGTGAAGTCTGGACTACGGAGCCTGTTTCCCTGTGTGTCAGTATGGAGTGGCAGAGGTATTGTGGCTGGACTGCCTTCAGCCAGCATCAATGTTACAGCGCTTCCTTCTGTCTCTGAGAGAGAAAGGGGTGCCAAGGTATGACAAGCTGGGAGGGAAGGGGTCTGCCCTGCTGTCTTTCATGTAAAATATACCTAAGTACATCTACTACATAAGACAGCCCAACACTGGGACAACTTTGCAGAAAGCAGTATCTGATTTAGAGCAATGTTCCTCCTTCTCTGTCCTCCTGTGGCAAAGGAAACCCCCTTTGAGATGCAGGGGTCACAGGGCTGGAGCCTGCAACCCACAGCAAACCCCAGGAAGCATTTCAAAACCACCTTTAATCATAATAAACAGGGTAGAATGCCACTAGCTGAGTATTAACTGGATCTGAGGGCTGCCACCAAGAGCTGAAGGCTGGGGGAATGCTTGCTGGATGTTGCTGCACTGCACATTTGATCTCCCATTTCTCCACAGTCTGTCTCCCATGCTGAGAGGCTCAACAAAGCTTAAACAGATACTGTAGCCCTGCAGCTCCAATGATGATGGATCCATGCTTCAGGGAAAAGGTTCTTCACACCACAGACCATACCTTAGTACAGGCAGGGTGTAAGTAACCTGAGCAGCAATTGCTTCAGAGGTCTGATTTCCAGCTCATTTAAGTCAATTTAAAGACTCATTACATTTGATTGCCTTTGGATAACTCTTCAAGCATGAACATGTTCTTAAATGCTTTAAACAGCTTTTCGAGCTGACAGTTTATGGGAATGCATCAGTGGTACCAGCACCACACTGGGCCAAGGGCTGAACATCGGCATGTTGGCACAGCTCCCAGGAAAGAGGGAGCTCACATCACCCTGTGAGTTGGAGCCCTCACTCCAGCAGCAGCTGCAAAACATTACCCATCAAAAAGGCCATTAAAACAGACAGATTTGACTCTGGTGGCCAAATGCTGAGGCTTGCTCCTCCTATGTTGTCACAGCAGGTAACACCGTGTGCCTGTCAAGCCACCCATGCCAGCTTTGGACACTGCAGTGGGGTGCCACCAGGAACTGGCAGCTAACACACAACAATGCTGCTCTTACTTTAAAATTGCTGCTGGCTTGTGGTGGAGTGGGGGGAGGAAGAAGTGTGGGATTGGGAAATCTCTCTCTCTGCTCAGAAAGCCAGTATTGAGAAAGATAGCAGCCTACTTCCTGAGATAGGAACCCATGCTAATTTTGCCTTCACACCCACAAGGCAGGTTAAAGGGCATGTAGGGTTGGGCTCCTTAAGGGAGAGTTGATTTAAGACTAACAGTCTATTGCCTAAACATTTCTTCTCTTACACCAACCTCTTATTTTTTGCCCATTAGCATTCCCCTGTTGCAAAGTCACCAGAGGGACAGTTACCCTAACAAATGGCAAGAAAAGTCTTGGTCATTCACAAAAGCCTGAGCTCTGCTTCTGCTGTTAATTGGGATTTCAACGCAATTCTGAATACCTACAGCAGTAATGGCAGATTTGTGATGTCTGGTTTTAAAACACAACAAAAATAGGCCATCATGGCTTTTGTAGTTCACTGTTACTACTGCTCTCTGCAATTCCCTGAAAGGAGGCTGTAGCAAGGTGAGGGCTGGTTGGCCCATTCTCACAGGTAACAAGTGATAGGACCAGAGGAAATGGCCTCAAGTTGTGCCAGGGGAGATTCAGATTTGATATGAGGAAAAATTTGTTCACTGAGAGTGGTCAGGCATTGGAACAGGCATCCCAAGGAAGCAGTGGAATCAGTGTCCTTGGTAGTGTTCAAAAGATGTGTGGATGCGGTAGCTAAGGGATATGGTTTAGTGGTGAACACAGTGGTGTTACATTAACAGTTGGACTTAATGATTTTAGAGGTCTTTCCCAACGTTAACAATTCTATAAGATTCTCTGTAAATCACCAGATGTCGTCATTTTGATTTTTGTTCCCAGAACAGGTATTAATCAAATTATCTTGTTGTTTGCTGGTTTTGTTCATAATTTATTTTGAGCTTGCTGTAGTAGTATTATTGTCAATATATTTACATTTAAAAATTTTAATAAAGGAAAGGATGACTATGGAAAGGATGCATAACTCAATAGTTCTCTCACTGCTTTTTACAGGTAACATGCTGTGGTAACATTTCTGTGAGGACTAAAATCTGATCATCCATTTTCTTGGCCCTCCCTGTAGCATGCCTTTTGTACTAATTTCCTGCAAATATTTGTCTATTGTTTTCTTGATATAAATATTGACAGTAAGAAAATATCTAAGTCTTGAATGATGAAAATGCCTCCTCAATTTTAAATTCACCCAGTATTCAGCATCAGTTGTTTGCACTTCGATGCAACCAGCTAAAAACTCCCCACCATATGAGTTATCTGAGCAACAATGACAAATCAACGCAGTTCACTGATCACTATCAGAAAAATGATGAAAACTTCCCACAGCTTGAGCTTTGTGTTTTCTAGATGAGAAATGATTCACTAATCAGGGCAGATGGTTGAGGGTGCTGGACAGTGGATGCATCAGTATCTCACAGTCTACCAGTACACAGTGCACAAGGTGGGAAATGTCAGTGGCACTCACCATGTATCATACACAAAACATGACTGCTTTACACAATAAAATCTATTGGCTATTCCTGTGCCACAGCTCACCTAACACATTCTTTCCCAGGGTACTTTGTGTGTCTTGTACACACATACATACAAAAAAAAAAAATATTATAGGAAAGCACTTTTCAGTAATTTGAAAGGAGTATGTTCCCACAAGCCAGACCCAGGGCATTATTCCCTCCTGCTGTGTGTGGAAGTAACGTGATTCCTGCTCTTTCTTCCACCAGAAGCCAACTGATCCTGCAGATCCTCTCCCACGCACGCCACTCCTGCAGCACCGCAATGAGTCACTCAGATCACCAGCTTCTCAATGCTCAGAGTACTTGTTTCATCCTCTTCATTTGAGCCAAAATACCCAGGGAGGTCGATCATCTGCTGCTCTGCCTCCGTTAAGCCAAAAGTAGAATTGTCATAAAAGGCAAACTCAGGGTCCAAGGGGAAGCTCTGGCACTTGTCCCTTCGATACTGGGCAGGGCTGACACTTAGGCCTCTCTGGGAATTATCTTTGCCATTTGGGCCTGTTTCTTTCCGCCACACACCTTTAGGGTTAGGTGAAGGGCCCCTCTTACTTCGGCTGGGCTCAGGCTTCTCAGCTGCCTTCTCCTGACCAGCAGGCGGGCGGTCCGTGATCAGGTCCAGCTTCCTCACCGGGGGCCCTGCCCTGTGGTGGGTCTTTGTGCCATGGCCCTGTGGTTCACAGGCCAGCACAGTGCTGTGGGGCTGATCCAGCTTTTCACAAGCCGGATTAGTGTTCCTTGATTTTGGCCGTATCCTGTCCTCCAGACCCTGGTCCCATGTCCTGGTCCTGGAGTTGTAGAGAGGAGTCTGTCGGGGTGTGAGAGTGGACATGCTTCTCTCTCTGAAAGGCCTGGCCTTTTTAGTTTCATGGAAACTGGCTGTTCTTCTGAACTGTGAGTTTCTATGACAGCCCCTCTCAGGCAAGTCCACCCTGTTATCCTGGTGCTTGAAATGACCTCTTCTGACCAAGGTTTGGGTAGGGCTCATTGCAGGATTGGCCTGTGAGAATGGAAAATCCAGCCTAGGGTGAGAGCTTTCTCCCAGGAACTTGGGCTGACTGGCTGGCTGTTCCAGAAATGGAGATTTGATCCGAAATTTGTTTGCTCCTGCCTCCTCTTGGTTTTCCCCGCTCAGGGGAAGCATCGTGGTGGCACCAAGAACCGTGTCCGTGAGAGGATTCTGAGAGACATGGTACACCTTAGTGGTCTCTGTCAGGCCTTTCTTCTTCATCTCTTTCAGCTGCTGCTGTGCCAGGCGGTAGCTGAAAATTGGAGGGATTATTTTTTGGGCATTTGGCTGAAAGTTTTCACTTCCAGAGGCATCATCTTCTTGGGCAAATTGGAGGCTTCGCCTGTAAGTTAGGGGAATGTTAACAGGGGCGTCTCCCCCTTCAGCAAAGCTGTCCCGTTGCTTGTTGCCTTGGCAAATGTTCTCCTCGTCAGAGTTTTTCCGGAAGCCAGGGGAATGGACGGAGTTCCGTCGGACAGCGGTGCTGCATTTCTGAGCTCTGCAGAGCTTCCTCCAGAGGGTGATAAGAACAGTGGCAAAGATGATGAACAAACACAGTGAGATACCTGTGATGGTAACTATATTATTTGCTTTCTGGTCCTCTCCTGGCTGAACAGAAGGTGGGGTGGGAGGCTGGACAGCTGTAAGAAAGAGCACACACATCTGTCAGAGTTGCACTGGCAGCAGCATTTTGGTATTTGAGGATGGATGCTTCACTGCCAAGGAAAATAAGCCATTAATACAGTATAGGAAGTTGTCTGCCATTAAAATTTGCTCATTGGAGATGACTTACTACTTGATGACTTCATACTGGCACAAGTATCTACTTATTTTAAACCAAGGCTCCCACAGACCTTTTAAATGTAATAGTTATTTTTTTCCTGCTCTGCAATTTCCATAAGGTATTCCTAAATTCCTGTAAAATGGAGGAACTCTGTTTGCCTCTCTTTATGTAGTACTTTTAGAGCCTCTGTTGAAAAGTGTCGTCAAGGGGGTAAAAATAATTCAACCCAGGCTAGTACTTCAGGTATAATTTTAAAACTATTTTTGGGAGAGCTTAAGTGGGTGTGAGAATTGAAATGAGTTTGGAGAGAGGTAGCATCAGGACAGACAATGTAACTTTTCTAAGCAGTCCTCTGAGGATGCTTTTACCACTGTCTGGTGCCACAGCCCCAGAAGAAAAAACCTTCCCATGCCACAGCAAGCTTTCAACTGAAAATGCCATTGCTCTTTCTCCAGCATTCTACTATTGATACCCTTCTGCTGTGGACTGGAGATGGGACTTCAAACAGGGAAGAATACTCTGCAAACCCTTCTTCACTGAGAGGATAATTAGCCACTGGGATAGGCCCCCTAGGGAAGTCATCATGCCCAGAATTCACTGACTGTCTGGATGATGCTCTCAGTCATATGGTTTAGCTTTAGTAGTCCTGGGGGAGAAGGAAGTTGGACTCAATGATCCTTATGGACCACTTCCAATTTGAGATAGTCTATGATTCTAACCTGTAACGTGACAATCTCAGAGCTATGCACAGCCCTGTTTAAACCTCACACTTGCCCATTCCACCCCATTACAGATGGCTGAACCAACTACAAATTGGTAATTCTTTTTTTGAATGAGGTCTCAAGAATTTCAGGGGCAATCTTGAGCAGAATACAGCATGGTTGAAAGTGGATTAAACTGGTCCAGTAGCTAATTTTAGTATCTGCTAACACTACCCAAATTCTTCTGGTCAGACATCAGCTCCACAAAGCCATGAAGATTTTTTTGGAGGACAAGGCTGATTAGCTGCAGCTGACAAGAGCTGGCCATGAAGTTGTGAGTTCAAACTAAATCACCAAACAATCCTGCCCTAGTCTCTAGTTTTATCCAGAACCTTCCATCAGGCTGACAGTCAGTCAGCTGTAAGACTTGGCAGCTGCTCCTGCCTGCACCACACTGACTGTCCAGGAATAGGAAATGTGAGTGCAGAATAACAAGAACTGGACACCATGTACTTCCCGTAATTCAGGAGAATACACATTCAACAGCAAGCTGGTAGTGCAGCTGTTAGGTGGGCAGCATGCACAAATGCACTGATGAACACAGTCTAGAAGGTCTCGGGCTGCTACAGAACAGGCATGCAGGGTGCTGGGCTGGGAAAGAGATCCATTTCCCTATTTCAGGGCTACCTAACAATCCCAAATCCTCTAAGAAGTCTTGCCACTGGAGTAACTTTGTGTCTCTCTGAGAGCTTGAAGCCAGCTTAAAGAACAAGACCACTGCCTGCTGAATCTTATAGGAGAATCTCTAAAACTTGCATTCAGTCCAATGCCCCTGTGCCGGAGCCTGGAGCACTGCTGTTCTGGACACCTGAGCAGGGAGTGAGCAAGCTGACCTCGGGGAAGGAGGCAGAGCCAGCATGTGCTCTGTTCAGGAACACTGCAGCAGAGCAATTCATTCATTTTTCATCCTTCTCTCAGTTGTGTTTGCTAATTGATATTTTCTGAATACTCCATTCTCTATTTGTAATGCACACTGTGCTGCACTGTTTGGGATAAACAGCTAACAGCAACGAACTGCGAGCTTCCGAACAGGACTGGGTCCCTGTGGTTTGCTTCTCCCTGCACCTCATTGGCCCCTGCACCACGTGCTGGCCTTATTCATTCAGCCATTTGCTCCATCTGCTGGACTAATGACTGCAGAGTTATGCTGGAAACAGAACCCATCTGCTTCCGAAAGCTGCAGACTGCTGGTGTGGGAAGGGAGAGGGTGACACTCCCAGCTTGAGATCAGGCAGTGGATGAACACTGTAAAGACACAGTGTCAAATCACTTCTTGAGCAAGCTGAGATTCAATAGGATGAAATCATGTTTGTGGTTCTGTAAAGGAAGATGCCCCATGTGAGAGCAGGAGGATTAGAAACCATGTGCAAGACAGAAGCGAGGTATTTCCTCCAGATGATCCCACAGCAATGGGTGCAGATGCAGGCTCCTTTGCATCTGTGCTCTCTATGTATAAACCCTCTTTATTAACCCAGAGACCTCACTGGAACCCAGGGATTGTCCAAACCTGCTGAGTCCAACCAGACTGCCACAGGTGTGTGCACAGTCTATGCACAGGATGGTTGGAAACCATCATACACCTTTTACAGCTGCACACCTGCACGGGAGGAGACCCCTCTGAGAAGCACCAGAGGCCTGTCACCTCCAAGCATGCAAAGCAAGGTCCACACACAAATTGTGTTTTCAGCACAAGCTCTGCATGCAGGTAACCCCCTCCAGCAAGCTCCCTGCACCAGGACTGCTCTCTGAGCTCAGGAGGTGGGGAGGGAAACTGGCTGGCAAGAGGCCAAACCAAATTATATACTTAGAGACATACTGCTCCAGCAGATAGACAGGAGGCATGGGATAGCACAGCTCAACAGCAACTTTGGAAAATCACTAACAACCCCAATGCATTTTGGTGGTTGCGTTACTGCCCACAGCAGCCTCAGAGAGTCTGGCATAGAGAAGATAACTACAGCAGGCTGGTTTAAGCTGGAGGCCCAAAGCATCTGAGTTGTTCCTCTCTGCTTTCACTCACAGCTTTACTAAATAAGCAAACTCACATGGTCAGTATTTTCAAGTCATAAGAAACATTAGGACCTCTTAAAACATTCCCAGTGCTTCATGAACACGGACAACATGCAATACCTGGCTTAATGGAATATAATTTTTAGTATTTTCCACTCACCCAAACTTTTGTTAACTACAACCCATATCCTGCACTGTTCCACGACACATTTTAGTCTGCCTGTATATTTTTGAGGCCTTCATCCTCAGACACCTTGAAGCTGGCTCAAGCTAACACTTCCATTAAAAACAGTCCTTCCCTCTTCCTGCTCCAGCTGCACATTCTCTCCCCCTGCTGTCCTTTCCTTTTCAATGGCACAAGCACCACAGTGGCCATGTGCTAAACAGCTCCCCACATCCCTAAACTGTCCATTTTTTAGCTGTCTCCATTCCAGTTCTACACACTGCACTTTTGCAAGCAGAAAGAAGTGCCTGCAAGCAGCCAAAGCAAGGAATAAGGCATTGGTCACTTTGTAATAGCTTAAAATATCTGTTCAATTATAGTCTGAGATCCTAGGACCTGCACAGCTCCTGGGCATCTTTTCTTCCCCATCCCTGCCTCCTGTGGCATCTATGGGACACAAAGCCACTGGAGCTTGTAAATCTGCTTTCTGGTCTCTGTGGTCTTGGCATCAGGACACTCCTTTTCAGTAGGGAGTTTGCAAGAAGCAGAAGTTTTACACAGACTGAGCACCAGCACCCTGCTAAAAGAGGTCATGCCCCTCAACAGTGGCTGTCAGCACCCAACTATGGTGCTGGCACAGCCTCATCCAGCCTCACTGGGGGTCATGTGTCTGCTGTAATCCACCTATCATCTTATAGAAGGCTCAGGTCTCCTATATCTTCACCCACTTGCCACTCACCAGCAGTTACCGATAGTTATTGAGAGGCAATCAGTTGTTACCAATAGGCAAGGGTTTATAAAGGCTTCCTGAAGCCTTACCTATCAGTAACAGCCAGCCTGCCCTGTCACAGGCCAGCAGCAGTGGTAGGCTGGAGCAGGGGGAGACCTGGCACTGCCACCTCAAGGAACTTACAGAACGGCAACCTCAACACCACAGGTCCAGCTGGAACCAGCACCCTTTTTTAACTGACTTTAACTTTCCACTGGAGTCTTTGGCTTTCACTACTGAACATGTTCTGGTAGCCCCAGTATCTCTCTTTCTGGACTTCTCCACTCCCTGACCATCCTGGAGATTTTAAACTGCTTCCATTGCACCCATGGCATTCAGAAATATTACGCCTTGGAGCCCTATCTCCAGTGTCCCACAATCAAATGCAGAGGCTCCTGGCCCCCAAATCAGTATGAGTGAGAGATGGGAGGTTTCCATTTTACACTTTTTCCAGGGCAGTCACATGACTGGAGGAAGAGGACAGCAAAGCTACATACACACACACTCCTCCAGCGAGCACAGGGAAGTCTCCCTCGGCGATCCAGCGCAGCCTGGTTTTGCTGGCGAGGAGGTGAGGCACTCTCGGAAACGCTCCCGGATGCCGTCCCCACAGGTGACACTGCATGGGCTCCAGGGCTGCCACCGGCTCCACGTTTCTACAAATACACAAGCTCACAGCAATGAGGAACTGTCTGTCTCCTTACCTTTAAAGACACAGCCACTTGTCTTCTTTTTGAGAAAAACAGCAGCAATAAACAACAAAACCATGTAAACAGCAAGACAAAAAAAGCAAGTGGCATCCAGGGATGAGCCAAAGCTTCCACTTGTTTTTCTTTTTTCACCCCAGTGTCAGCCAGCAACACAGTGGTCAGTCAACTGGCAGGCAGGTTCTGCCTGGAACAACAGCAAAAGGAAATGAATCCACAGATCTTTGAAGTGGGCTGGTAATTTATATATTCATCCAATTCCTGCCTGACAAACAGTGCATTTACAGCAGGATAACTTGATTGACTGAAGTACAGTTACTGCTGATATATTTATATGACTGTGACAGGATGATAAGCCTACAAGGCCTAATGAAATGGCAACATTGGTTTGCTCTTTATTTTCTTCTCAGCACACAAGTGTATTATTGAATCATTCATCTGACAACTTACAGCTCTCTATTGTTTTATTGCTTATGGTTAGGCAATTTACCCAAGATGAAATTTTACGTGTTCATTTATTTATTTAAAGTGGAGGCAGACTCAGGTTCTAACACTACATTATAATTTTTTAATGTGTAATAAAATACCTCTTTTTCTTAGACAACATCCTCATCCAGTGATCTCCACATGTGAGCTTTAGAGCAGTGAGAAGCCAAAGAGAGAAAGATGGGAACATTCCTGCCCCTATCTCTCAGGTGTGACACTGAGGCAGGGCCACAACTTTCAATTCCAAACTAATGCATGAGTTCAGGTGCAATCTTAAAAGATAAAACCCCTGGGGATGCTCCTATGTGTCAGCTGACTTTGACAGAAAGAAGAACAACAGACTACTTATCTCCATTTCCCCGCTCACAGATAAAATAGAAAAACAGCTAAATAATTTTTTTTTTTAAAGTAGACCAGGTTAAACTTTGCTCTTTTAGATAATTTATGGTGTTGCTACTGCCAACACAAGCCATGATTTTTAATTTTATTACTGCTGCTAGCATGCCCTGAGCCCTTAACCAATTAATGGTGTCAAAGCACTAGAGAGTGTTGTATGACTAATAATGGCTTTATGATTTCAAGTATTGTTCCTAGTGTTTATTATTTTAAAATGTTTCTAACAAGAATAAATACAGCTGTGTTTCAATAAACATGAAATTGTAACTGCTTTGGGCCCTGTCCTGGACAGTTTTGTGAGCACATCAGCATTAATGTGAGCAGCCTAAAAGGACCAGTGGGGCTGCCCTCCTGGTGCAGGATGGGGGCCCAGAGTTTGAGCTTACACTTGTGCTGCCAGCCACAGCTGCAGTGCATGTGTGGGCACATACACACATTTGTGTGCCTGCATGCCCCAGGACATCTGCCTGATGTCCACAGAGGAGAGATGGGTATGGCAAGACACCCTGGTGCTGCCGCAATTCTAAGCCCACACAATGTCTGGTGACTACCCTGGCTGTTTGTAACCAACTCCATCACAATACTGCAACATCCAAGATCCCAGGTTGTATTTCACTTTGTGCTCTTCATGCACCTCTCCGCTTTCACCTCTCTGTCTCTGTCTCTGGAGCTGAGCCCAAAGACAGCCTGAGCTTTCAGACTCCTCCTTCAGTTTGCAGCCATGTCAGTACCCAGTGAAGTGCAATATGGAGCAAATGTATGGTGTCAAGGGAAAAGAGAATCAGAGGATGCCAAGAAGCAGGTAACTGAGGAAATTTGTTGGGATAGGGAGTCCCACAAAGGTACAGACCATGGACAGTTTGCAAAACCATGTCAGTTAGCAAGCAAAACTATTACTGAGGGCAGGAAGAAAAAATGTTCATAATCTATAGTCATTCAAGGTCTCATTGATGCCTCTCAAACAGACTTCATGGTATCATAGTATCATATATATCATAGGATCTCACAACAGTTTTCTTCATATCAGGATCATTAAGGACTCCAACGATGTCCCTCACCACTGCAGAGGGGCAAGTTGAAGGACCTACCTCCTTGTAGACCTACAGCCTCCTTGTGTGAGCAGCTTGTTGAGTTCCTGTCAAAATTTCCAGTGCATGAGCTAACTTGTTTCCCTCTCTCCACATTTCTTGCTCCTTTAAACTTCTGTTAATTAAAGTCAGATGCAGAGCCAGATTCAGAAAGGTTCTGGTTGCCTCCAGTGCTAACACTGGTGATAGTGGAGGGTGCTCAACAGTCTCCACATTGATGCCTGTGGGTTTCAACATACACGAATATTTAGGACGAGTAATTTTCCAACACTGACGTCAAACCTAAGATGTGCCCATTGCTCCAGGACACTTTTCACTGACTTGGACATTGGCAAAAGGTATAGAGTTCCTTAGCAAAAACACTTGGGACCCATAGCTTTGGGGCTAAGAAATGTGCCTCAGACAGCAGAAGAACAAGAAATGTTCCAGCTCCCATGAAAGATGGGAGATTTAAACTCCTACATCTTGCTCTGCAATTCCCTGCAATTACCAGAATGTAAAAGAAAATGAAGCACAGTTTATTCTCCCCCAAGGAAATGAAATTATTAACCTCCATTTAAGACAAACAGATTGAAAGTGCCAGGGGAAAAACCAGAAGGTATGAACTGCAAACTAGCTCTAATAAGCGTGAGGTTTCTTCACACACAATTGAGGAATCAATTATCAATGTGAAGACATCTAACTGATGAGTTATTTTGAAATAGCTGACAGTTGGCAGATCTGCCAACATGAAAGATAAATGCAATTAACTGTGTTAATTATTGCTCTGCATAAATTTCTCCCCTCAGATTTCCATGTTCACAAGATTTTGTGCATGCAGTGCTGTCCATCAGCAAGGGACACTCAGCATCATCCTTCCAGCCTGACACACATGACAGTCCTAAACACTTCAACCAGGCCAGTGGTGTGGGACAAAATCACTAATTAGTGACAGGTTCATGTAAATATCTATGCTAGCCTAGGGGATTGCAGGATATTTTTGGAAGCTGAAATCAGTTTTTAGGTCCTGAGAATGTATTTACACACATTGTATTGGTGTTCAGACAAGAACTTGGAAAACAACCTCTCACCCTTCCATGGAAATGAAGCCTGGGTGCACTGAAATGGTGGCATGTTCCAACAGGTTACTAATTTGGACAATGAAAGGACAAGGATCCCTTTGAAGAAAGAAATCCTAGACTCTGGGAAAATTAAGAGTCTTTTCCCCACAAACAGGCATTGTTAAGAAATGGGGAGGCACAACCTAAAAATATTTTTTTCCCAGAAGCTGAGTCTGTAAAACCTGATTTATTCCTGTTGTGTGGAGATGAAGCATTTACTGACACAGGAAAAGTGGACTGGGTACAAAGCAGCCCTAGCATAGCCAGATTGCCTGCATATGCCTGTTTTAAATAAATACCCAACCCAGGTACAGATTCAGGCAGCAGAGCTAATTGGTTCCCAGACTTTCCTACCAACAAGCAGATCTGATTCACACAGTTTTGTTCAGGAAGCAAAAATTTGACAGAAATTGTACATCCCTGCCTAACCTCTAGATGCTCCATTTACTCCTCTCCTCCCTTACTGACCACTTTTCTCTTCAGAATGTCTTCCCATACCTTCCTCTTTCCCTTTTCAGGCAACAGTTGCATTTATTATGCCCTGCCAACATCCCAATACTTTTTTTTGACAGCTAGCAAAAGTCAGATGAACAAAATTCATTTGTGCATAGGCAACTGCAAGAGACCTCACTGTAAGTCAAACCAAAGTTGAAATTTGTCTCTGGAGTGTAACTAAGAACTGGAAAAGAAAGTTAACACGAGAAATATGAAAAAAGTGCCTTTTTCTATGCTTTAGCATTACTGATTAATATTATCAGTCTTGTCCTTAATGTTTCAAGCAGGATACAGGCTAGAACATGGGACAATCTTCTAATGAGAGCAAAAGTCTCACTGCTGGGGACACTTAAATCCCAGATGAGCAAAGCACAGGATTAAGCATGGAAAAGAATGAGCCTGCAAAGCATCTGCTGCTGGATAAGGTGATCTAACAGAGTTTCCTACCTCAGACATCCCAAAAATCCAGTCAAACACTGGGGAAAAAATGAGCTGCATGTTCCTCTGTGAAACAGTGAAGAGCCCACCAAGACGAATGATGTGACTCACATCTCACTGTTAATTTTTTCACAGATTCTCCAGTTAGGATCTATAGAAAACTACACAAGTGCTGTCTCACAATTAATGGATGTATTCCCCACCTTTAACAGATATATTCACAGTCTTGGATAGCATAAGTTTTTTTTGTGACACTTATTCTGAAGCTGATGGCCTGGAATCAAAGAGCTGCTGACCTGGCCCACTCAGGGCCACTGGGAGCTTTCTCCCTCCTACTCCAAGCACAAGTGAGATTCCTGTTCCAAAAGTCTGTACTAAACTTGGCCTGAGTGAGGAGTAAAGAGAGGACTGACAAAGCATCAGGAATATAACTCATGTCTGATTTATGTAAAATAGATATGGCAAAATCATCTTTTATCCCATCATCTGTGGTTTGGATGAAGATCATTTTAATGATTCAGGAACTTTGATCTTTTACAAAACAATATCTCTGCTTCATAACAATAGAGCATATGCTAAATGAAGTAAGAACTGGCTGAGTGACAGATTGGATATGCAACTGTCAACAGAAAACCATCAGAGTGAGAATGCATTTGGAGAGATTCCAAAGGGATTAGTATTAGGCTCAGTGCTTCCCTAGTTGACATGAAAATAAATATAAACCATTACTGACAAAATATGTCACTCCTGTAATGACATAAGCAAAGAGTGCAGCTGTATGGAACAACATAGGGTACTTGCTAACTTAGGATAATTAAAGGAAAATAGATCCTAAATCAGCAAAGTGAAAAATGTAGGAAGAAGGAATGAAAATTGCATCTCCTGCACGGTAGACTCCATACTGAAATAGCTCAAGAGGAGTATACAGGGAAAAAGTTATGGAAAATTGCATAATGCAATCAATGGAATGAAAGCAGAGGTAGGGGTAGGGAGGGTGCTACTGATCAAGCAGCATCAGTGAGAAGGATGTGTGAACACAGCACACAAAGCCGGTACCCTGGTTGTCAAATAAACATGAGTGTTTAAAATAACAGAAAGGGAGTCAAACAGAATCAGTAAATTAATAAAATCCTGAAGAAAATGCCTTCCAATTAAAGACTCAATCTTTTCAGCTTGTTAAAAAAGAACACTGAGAAAATCTCATAGATGTGAGATGACCTGGATGTGTAAATGTCTTTGTGAGGCAAAGACAGTAGAGAGGAAACAGCTATTAGAAAGCAGCAGAGTAAAATTTAGTTATCAGAGGATGAAGCTAGATTAGCTTTAGTTATGAAACACATAGAGTTTCCCTTTTCAAATGAATAAATCAGAGCATAGTATTGAGAGAAAATACCAAAAAGTCTGTTTTGTGGTGTCTCCAAGTACAAGACTGGATAACTCTCTGGGAAGGGTAGGGAAACGGTAGTCAGATGCAAAGACTAGCTGTGGGGCTCAACACCAGGGTAACTGAATGAAAAATGATGGCCCACATTGCACAGAAGCCCAGACTAGAGATTTATCACCTCTCCTTGCCTTAAACTTCATTAAGTCCAGAGCAGAAATTAGGAGACTTGAGACACACCTGTTCTGCAGCAGTCGCATGCTTTGCACAAACAGCTATCAGGGGTCTGCCATAAGCAGGGCACCTCAAGTGCCGGCAGCAGGGTGAGGGGGCTCAGGGGAGCTCCTTCAGAAGGAGCCAGCAGACTGATGGCCATCACAGACAGTGCAGGTTTGCTCTGTCGTGGCTTCAGGCTGATGTGCCCCTCCCAGAACACCCTGCTCCTTTCAAATGCTGCCTGCAGGCTTTGAAGTCTCACAGATACAGGCACAAAGTCAGACGTGCTGCAGTCTAATTAATTTCAGGTTGACATTTTATTTACGACTACATGGTGTGGCTTCGCTTTCATCGGCTTTGTGGATGTGATACTCTTAACTTGACAGCTATTGACCTAACTCTGCTCTTCAAGAGGCATAGCCTGATTCTTTCGAATGTGGTTGTTAGGATGGGGCTACTGAGGAATCCAGGGAGACAGAGCAGACTGCAGGAAACCATTGCTTAATATAGATCTCATAAATTAAAACAGTTAAATACTGGGCACAGAATCATACCTATATCATATGCTGGTGATTTATCTGTGAGGGTAATTATCTAGATCTTATCAGTGTAACATACCACCCAGGTACAGATAAAAAAACAGAATTCTCTCTTCCTTTTTCCTTGAGAATTACCTCCATTAAGAAAATAATATGCTTTCATTTTTAGATAGACTTTCTTATGCCAGAGGAAGAGAGGGAGTGCCAAGAGAGAATGCAGATGGAAAGTTAAGATGAAGAGAACTATGCACTGAGTTTGGCATGTGTTGAAAATAGAGGTCATTTTTAGTACAGAGAGTTAATTAAATAGCTAACAATTATTATAAGAATTTGTGAAGTAGCACAAAGTAAGACCACATGATGCTAGGAACCTCATTAAGGTAGGTTGTGTCTGGGACTGTGTGCCCTGGAGTATGTCCTACACTCCTGGTCTCCTCATGATCCTTCTCAGATACCTGTCCATGACATGCAATGGCCATTTTTTGGCTAGAGTTCCTGCACTTTCTTTTCAGGGGAACCAAGGTGGGGAGGTGAGGAAAATGATGCACACCTTAAACCTTTCAATCCCAACTCTTTGAAGTGTGCAGCTGGAAAAGATTAATTCATTACCTATAGACACAAGCCTGCTTCAAATGAGAACATTTTCCTTTAGGCAATGCAACCTAACCCAACCCAATCCCAATTCCCTTGTGCACATACAGCCCATCCCTCTCTGTGGCTGCCTTCCACAAATGAGTGATGAGAAGGGTATTTGGCTCATCCATTTCCTCTGCCATGCCACCGTGGTTTGCAGACTGTCAAACCATGGACTGTTACTTCTAATGCTATAGCTCTATAACATATACATGGTTTTGGTTTCTGCCAACCAGCACTCTCTCAGACCATGCCTAATCATGCTCCAAAGGATTATATGGACCACCAACTGTTCCCAGTCAGCAGACTGTACTATTCTAATCTTTTCTATAAGGAAAGGTTTGGCTATATGAATACAGCTCATGATCTGCCAGAAAGCCTCATGGGTCAGAAAATGCACCCTGGTCTGTTCTAAGCAACAGACGCAGCTCAAAACACTGCTCAGAAAACCCACCAGCTGTCCAAATGACACAGCTGTGCCTTTCACTGTAGCCAAATCCTGACTCATCTCACCACAGTTTGTGCATCTAACAGGTAGGGCTCTAAACTTCTACACCAAATGGGTAGAGAAAAAGACACCCCTGTGAGGATTCAGCCCCAGTATGTTCAACACCCATGAATCAACCTTGCAAGATGCCCCTCAACTAAAAAGCAACACAACTACTTAATGTTGGGCCCCCGGCTTTTAGACACTTAGATGCAGGTAAAACTAATCCTACCTTTAGAGTCTCCAGATCTACTGCAGTAGCTTCTTACCTCACTGAGAAGGGCAAGTTTAATTTTCAGCCTGACTAGATAGATACATCATTCAGAATGTCCTAAGTGGTTTTAGCTGGTACCTAGTGTTGACTTAGTGCAGCCTTGAACTACCACACTGGTATGGATGCTAACTCTGAAATAGAGAGCACGGTGCCTGTGGAAATTGCAGGCCACATAACTTTCTCAGTCTTGCCTGAGAAAGTGGCCTGGGAAATCATGGGGAGGAATTAAAACAATCCTCAGAGACAGAGAACAGCCTTGCAGGTGCTGTTTGTCTGTTCCTTGTTTTCTTGCAAGAGAAGGTCAAGGGGTGGTGTACCCCACTGACCAATGATGGTGATGTGTTAGTTTACTAGCCAATAAGAGTTTATTTTCTGTACTTTTCACGTATAGGTCTATAAAAAAGATCTGAAGCAATAAACTGGGAGAAATTCTCCCGATTGACTCCCAAGAGAGTCTGTGTCGTTCTTCTCACCGTTCCTAATAGAGCGACACAGTGGTACTTGTTATCAAATCTCCTTGTGTATTCCTCTATATAACAGTCTATCTTGTTCCCCCTTGCATATAATATTACAAATATTTTGTCTGGTGCAGGAGACCCAAAATCATTACCCACATTGCCTGGGAAGAGTGCTGATTTTGGCAAAAAGAGGAAAAACCTCAGTACAAACCTATATTCCTTTGGATCAGCATACACTCCTTAACTCTTGCTGGAAAGTAGCTTCGGTTTGAGAAATGGAGGAGGTCAAAGCAGTATTTGTTCTTCCCCACATCAAACAAAGTGCAGTTAAATTCTGTTCTGTTGTCTCCTGGGTGAAGGATGTTTTCATACAGCCAAGTTGTTCTTTGACTCGGATGCTTGAGAGCCTCTTTATAAACAACTATTTTTCCACTGATAGAAGTGCACGGTGGAGAGATTACAAAAACCTGAACCAAAGTTTTGCATGTGTCTTCTGCTGCCACAACCAGTCTGTATCCAAATTTGTGGAGGAGATCTACAGGTCCTATGGAGGCGATGATGGAATGTGTTTCTAATGATTTCAGTAACACTGTGATGTATATTTCTTGACCAATGGGTGGGCAATCAAACTCTACCCACTGGGACCTAGACAGGGGGATTCCTTTGCTAGTTCTAATGCCCAGAGTTTCATCAGAGCTTACTCTTCTGAATTCATAAAGGGTGCTGGTGAATATCACATCCAGTGATACCACAGTCTTGTTCATGGCACATAACTGCTCATTTGTAAAAAGTCCAACCTTAAGGGAGTTCCCAAGCACCTCTGAACTCCTGTTCAAATCAATGTGAAATACAGGCCATTCCACACGGAGGGTGGACATGCTGCTTCTGCTCCACTGGGCAGCACTGCTGTTGTCACTGGGAGAGACCATTCTGAACAAGAAATCACCAGCACTCTTGAAATGGTAACACTCAAACACCACCGTCCCCTGGGACTGATTTGCTGGAAGCTGTTTTCTTGCAATTATCTCACTGGTGCTGGCATCCAGCAAAAGGATGGACACATGCTCTGCTGTCACATTACCACCACTGTAGTACTGATATTCCACAGACACTGTGTCATTGCTGAAGGCTACATGATCCGGGTGCTCCAACAGGAGATACTCCACTTCGCCGAGAACTGAAAGGAAAAGTTCCACAACAGTATTAAGAAACAGACAAGTTTTTCTTCCTCTAGAAGAAAACAAGTATTTTAAAAATGGATATTAAAAGCGGTTCTCAATCTGTTTCACATGAACCAGATCACAAAAAAAAAGAAAAGGTCCTAGCAATAGCAGTTAGAGTTCAACAGCTCTATTCTGTGCAGGGATGTGATTTGGAGCAGCTCAAAATCCACTGCAGTAACACATTCAGGAAGGTAAAAACCAGTATTTTAAAGCAAACCACAAGTCACCCAAAAGATTAACAGAAAACTGATTTTATCAGAATAGATTCTCAAACTCTTCAACTTCTTTCACTTGGAGATTTTTAAACAGCACAGAGGCCAGCTGTTTTTCAGCTTCAGCCATAATTTAACAAAAAAAGGACAGTGGTTTCTTATACAGATAGATGAAAAATGTCCCCCAAGTTAAATAGAATAAGAAGTCTGCATGATGCTTTTTGAAGCCTTTTCTCTTGCTCTGTCTTATGAATCTTTCATTTTGCTCATTTGCATCGCAGACACTTGAGTGAAAGAGCTGAAAATAACAGTGATGGTGACTGCAGCACTTTTCTTGTCTCAGATGTGGTGCAACATGCCTAAATGACATCATTTCATTATAAATGGCGCAGTCTTTTCAAATTCACCTCTTGCATGACCATGTTTGTGCAAGTTGCCAAATTATCCTGAGACATGCTGTAACTAGCGATGATATCTAAAGCAATAAATTGGGAAGATCACATTTCCGTTCTTAGCTCAACTACCTTCTCTGCGTTGCTTGAACCTGAAGGATTTCAGACACAGAAAGGTTATCTGAAGAATCAGAATTGCATACATCTATTCCAGATAGAGAATGTGCTGTGAGACATCTTTATTTAATTAATTGTCTGGGGAAAGACTTCTGAGTCTTGGATGGAAGCTGCCACTGAAGTGTAAAACTTCAGTTAAAGCAATCCTTTCATAAGTAGTATCAACTAACAATACTTTGACTTGTTAAATCTGTTACATATGTCTTAAGATTACCTCAAAGAAAGCTTTGCTGGAAAAACACTGCAACTGCCAAGGCAAGCACTCAGCAGTCAGGAGTAGCAGGACTCATCTCACATCATATTAGACGCCTACTACTCTAAGCTTCAATTTGAGTTAGTCAACTTGGATTCGCTTTCTTCTCAGCAGGAAAAACTTTCAGGAAGAAATTCATCTGACTGGATATAGACATTTACATCTGGGTGGGGTGCAGCGTGCACTAGAAAAAAAAGAGTCTATTACTTGCCACCAGCTATAACATGTCCTTAAAACAACCAGCTCCAACCACATACATAGTCTGAGTAAAGGTGGCACACACAGCCTTACACATATAAATTGTACCTATACCCTTACATGTATGGGCTCAAGCCTTTCATTAGCATTTCCACAAGACACTGCTTCATTTGGCAGATGGACGGTGCTCATTACCAGCGGGTTCTTTTGTTCTCATGCTTCTGTTGGTGGTCCTATGTATTATTGACTGCACACTGTCCAAAATCTGTCTTGATAACACGGAATTATTCATTTCCCCTATGGACTCTTCTATTGTCCTTTTATTGTAGTGCATTAGAAATATTAATGACTTTTTCCTTCTAAAATCCCTGAAAAATGAGAGGAGGTCACTATTCTTGTTTAGTGTGTTAGGAACCAAGGCACAGGCATGAAGATAAAAACTGTCAAGTACCAACTAATTATGGTGCCCTGTGAGAGCCAGGACCTGATTTCAAATACAATGGTCCTTAAGACATCCAAAGCAGGACCCCATTCATCGCAGCTGTGGTGAGCACATGGCACCGAAGCAAACCTGATCTGAACTTGGACACCCAGAAAGTAAGAGACAGACCCTAAACACCTGCGAAAAATGTCTCCCTGAACTGCCCAGCAACACATTCTCCTTGCTCTTCATGCTTTGGCTCCATCACGTGTGCCTGCCCATATTTTACAGTCCTGTTTCTACGGCCATCTACTTTCAGTATCTCTTGGGTACTAGCCTAACTCCATTGCTGTTACCACAGTTCTTCAAATTCCTGCCTTCATCTCTTTACCTTATAGGTCTTTTATCTTCTGCTCTTCCTTGGGCCTGCGATTAACTCCAGCACATTCCCACTTTCCTTGCTCAGTGCTAGCATTCCATCAGGGAGCACAGGACAATTAACTTTTGTGTCCAATAATGTTGGAGAATTCTTGCCCTGGGCTGGAGCATACACAGTGTTGTATGGGGCTGGCGAGAGGAGCCAGCAGGAGTTGGGGCACACTTGACCCTTCAGAAAATCTCATTGCTAAGTCATCTGCAAGGATTTAGATCTGGACCAGATCTAGGCAAGTCTTTGTAAGGACGGCAGAAACCATGTCCCCGGCCACTGTGAGCACTATAACAAAGAAGTTCCCACAGCTGTGTTAGAGTTTCCCAGTGAAATAGCTGTAAGTTGCTGGGGTTTTGCTTCTTTGATAGTGGGCAAAATGATGAATTTCTCTATATGGTAATCAGCTAGATTCAATGTAGCTGAAACATTAAAGGAAAGGAAATCAGACTGTGGCAAAAACCCAGCATGAAAAATTTCAATTTTAAGCTGTAAACTTACAACAAAAACAGTCAAGCAATAGTAATGAAAAGCACTGATGTTTGTACCTACTGCTTTATTGTCCTTAGTCTCTTTTACAACTGTCTTGACCCTCTTGCACTGCTTTTTTTTGGAATGGCTGAGACAAGAAGTAATACCACTCTGTATGTTGGGAGGAAGGACAGGAGGGAGGGCAGGGGACTGGTGTGGAGCAGTCCCTCAACCCTAAGTGCAGATGACTCAGGAAGTGAAGAAAGTGACCATTACTGGAAGATGCTGTTACAGCACTGCAGAGATCTGGCTGGTGCACCCCAGTTCACAGCATCCTTTCCCCCAGATTGGTAAAAAACAACTTTGCACATTTGGACAGCCCACGCAGCAGTTTTTCACAATGCTCTGACAGACACCAGTTAGAAGGAGACAGCTTCCACTGCAAGCTCCTTCAGCTGCCCTCCAGCCTACTACGTACCCATGACTCTGCCATGTGCCAAAGCTTGGTCCCAAACAATTGGACAGCCAGTCAGGGGCATCTTTCAATGGATTTGTATCATTTTCGTTGTCATTACAATGGTCTCCCATTGAAAGAAGTCTGGCTGTGGTACCAACAACCTGCCAGAGGAGTCTTTGTAAGAATTCACACTTTAAAAGAAAAGTCCTTGCTTTCACTGAAGACCAAGAAGAATTTCTTGAGGGTGCTATTCAGATAGTTATTTATTTTTAAGTGTTTTTAAGGCAACTTGGGTTGTGCTGTTAGCTTGTCATCCATCAGTAACACAGAGCTAAGTAGAACAAAAACATCAGTAAAACTGATAAGAAATGAGAATACAGTTTAGTTGGATATTAGGGCTTTTTATAGCACTTCAGTAATTTTCCAGAGCATACTGGATCACTTAAAAAATAGTCTTGCCTGAAACAGAATTATGTAAGTGAAATAGTTATCTAAAATCGATGTACATAGTAATATTCAAAGATATGAATATGCAGAACTGTTTGGAAGCAATTTTCTGAATTATGGGCTGCCCTTTAACTGGAAATAAGGTGAAAGTTGATGCAAACTGTTGATGCACCTAAAGTTTGCAGCAGAGATTTAGCTCATTAACTGCACATTGTAATTACTTGCTGTGCCACGCTCTGTAAAGTTCATGAATAATAGCTTTTACCTCTGAGTCAACCAGCTGTGAATGTCTACAGGACTGGCTCACCTAGAACCAGTGGATATTGTAATCATTCATCTCACGTCCTGGCTCCAGTGAATTTAATACTCACCTTCACGGTATTACCTACTCAGTACAAGGTATCTACCTGGGCTGGTTAGCTGTCTTATTAAAAGAAGAAATGTTACAGAAAGCCATAGACAAGGGTCTTTACTTCTGCTAGAACCAAATTCATCTAAAAGATAGAAATTCTAGGTTCTCCACATCTTTTTGGGATCCTTTGTTCTGCAGCAGAGATGAAAGATTCACAGAGGAAAGGGTAGCGTACTTACTGTTCAGTCATTACTTATAATCAGATTTTTCTCACTTATACAAGGACAGCAAACTGTGTATGTTTTTGTCCATTTCTCTCTTTTGTAAGACATCTTCAGCTGTTTGATGTTGTCTTGCATCAAACAGCTCATTCTGTAAGTAGGGATTAACCACTCCTTTTCCCATGTTTTCCATGTTGTACTTACTTCTGCAGTGCACAGCTTAATCCTTCAGCATGGTTTGACAACGTACTGCAGCTGTCAGAACAACGCTGGCTTTTAAACAAGGAATGAAATTTTCTAAAACATACCAGTTACTTAGGAATTAAGAGTCCCATTTTCAGAATTTCTAATTTACTCTGCAATAAGAAAGTAATTTGGAAACCTACTTCCTACTTAGTATATTTTTGGAAAGGATAAGACACCATACATATGATGCCTTCCATCTTGCAGACATTTTGAAGGTTTCTGACTTGAACTTGGATGTCTAACTTCCCTCCTTGGCAGCTGATGGTGAGAAGGAGGTGCTTTTTCGTTCTACACATCTCAGCTGCAGATGGGTAAGAGCTGCTTTCAATAAGTATGGATTTGTGCATGGACTACTCAAACAAGACTGCCTAATTTTATGTGACTAAGATTGAATGAGTATGAACATCATCCTTTGGCTTCTCATATCAAAGGAAAGAACACCTTTGTTGTACTCAAAGGTTCTCTGGGTGGCAGCTTAGATCCATCAGATGGGGGCTCACTCAGCCATAGGAGGTTGGCTGTACTGTAGATGCTCACATATGAGCCAACCGCCCAGGCTCCTTTCCTAGTAATGGAGAGAAATAGGTAGTTCCGTGCACATTTCCACCCATCCTACTATGGCTACCTAAACCAGGCCTACCTTCCATGATATCTATTAAATATTATGAAATATTTGTCTTACAAGAGAGCAGTTCCAGTTACTACTTCTAGCACAGACAGTCCCTTGATTCTCATGGAAATGTGTTCATTTATCCCGTTTATTTCTCTGAGCTAATTTACAGCAGGAAAGGGTCCTGACACTTATCTAAAGGGGCAGTTTATGCAAGTTCCATTTTCCCCCAAACTACTGAATAAGATCTAGACTAAATTCTGTGCCTATCAGTGGTGGCTTCTGTAGCATTTCATTTCCACAGATCACCTGGAAACATCACCATTCAAAACCACCTTGTGAATGCACATCACAGTTTTCCCTGACAGCTCTAATACTCACCATAGTCACAGAGCACTACTAACAACAGATTTGAAAAATCTTTCAACATCTGTTTCATTCTGACCAGTGAGATCCGGGGTCCTTTTACTCCTCATGTCCCTTTTCAGCTCCAAAGTGCTAGCACGTTTTCCAAGAACACCTAAAAGTTAAAAAATCACAGCTGTGTCAACTTTGCTTCAATACAAGACATACTGATAATAAGTTTAAAAAGTATTAAAAAACTATTAATTAACATTTCTCTCATTTACTTAATAATCATTAACACTGTATCAATGCATCTGAATAAGCACAGCTGCAACTCACTGTACAATACTTTTCCATCCTGAAATGCAGCTCCTGAGCCAGAACAACAAAGACAGATAACAACAATTTTATCTTTGCACTGCAGGAACTGCTGCTGTGGATATCTTATATTATAACCAAGGCTCACAATAGCAAAATAATGAGTATTTTATACAAAATATAATGTTGAGCTCAGCACATAACAATATTGGAGATTTATTGCTGGTACACAATTCATATCCTTTGTCAGCTGCTTTCAAGTACAAAAGCAGCTCAGCAGCAAAGTGCTTTTTCGGTCATCGAACTCCTCTGTTATTCAGGTCTAGTAATACACTTAGTGATCTTACCAGATTTATAAAAGATCTGTAACTGCCTTTTATATCATTCCAACTGCTCAGATGGAGAAGGTGCTAACTTCCACCTTTTCCTCCATAATTTTTTAAGTTTACATTCACTACAGCATTTGCTGAGCCAATAGAAATAGACTTCTTTTGCCAAGTTTCCCAGTTGTATGTCCGTGTGGCTTAAACTAGTCCTTATGAGTCTTGCAACAATTAGATAAAATAGGTTGAAAGCACAATGATAGCAGCAAAAAAAAACAGTTTCCTTCAGAAGCTTAAGTAGGAGGGAATTAAAAAGAAATTCTACTTAAAAGCCATTTCAAAATATAAGAATTGCTCTCCTGTGTTTCACAGGAGCACCTGTAGGTCAGTCACTATGCTTACCATCTCACAAACACGCAAGAAAGGTCTTGATCCATCAAGTTTACAACCTAATTTTATGAGAAAAAGCTGGCACTGGAGCAGGCAGAAGCTAGGAGTGACCAAACTCTGGAGGATAATGATAAAACATAGGAACTAAGTACGGCAAAGATCACGTATGTCTTTAGGAATCACAAATAAGATATTTCAACAATTACACTGCTTGTCTTGTTGAACTAAGAGGCAGCAGACATGTTACTTGAAAGCTTTTTGAACTGCTCTCTGTGCCAAGTGGCTGGAGAGAACAATTTCTAAGAAGAGACTAGCAGCACAGCCTTGCTCAGTAAAAGCCCATTACAATAATAGCTGCACATATCTGAAAGGAATAATCATCATCTGGCCCAGGAACTTGACAAGGCTCCAGAAAGCATTAGATAGGGCCAGTGATACCGCCACCACCCTCAATTTCACTTGATACGCTGTAAATTACAGGAAGACAAACCTCGTGCCTCAGGAGAGGGGCGGCTGCTGACGGAGGGCGGTGGGGAGCCAGCCTGCCTCCAGGGACAGCCGCTCCCGAACTCCCCCGGCTGCCGGCAGCAGGCGCAGCATCACAGCAGGAACATCATTCCTTGCCTGTATCGTTATTGATCACTAATCAGTTAATCGAAACAAGGAATCAAAGCAGTCCAAAGAAGAAAAAGCAGGCTTCACTTAAAAAAAATAATTGTGATAGATGTTTTGGCCTCTAGCATTAACTGCTCAAAGAAAACAGAAGATATGTGGCATTGCTGCAAACTGCTCTAAAATAAAGTGGGGGAAAATTGATTAGTGTGCCACTGTCGTGATTGTGCTGGATGACTTTAATGGGTCCTTTCCATTCCTAGCTTTCCTAGACACAGATTCTTCAAATGGCTTTTAAAAATACTTCTTTCAGAAAGTCACACACTGATAGATGAAATTCAAATAATCCTAATCTCAGCCTAATGAGCGACACACTGCACAGAGGAAATAAAGCTGTGGAAAAGAGAATAAATGCTCAGGAAAAAAGAAAAAAAGCCTGTGTAGGAGAGCACTCTTGAGGTAGTTGCCGTACATCTTAATTTGCACATCAGCCCAACCGAGGAAAAAGCAGCGTGGTTCATGAGACAGGGTGCCAGCGGGAGGCATAGGGACCAGACCCGACTTCTCTTCCGATTCCTGCCACTGCCAGACATAATGTCAGCAAACTGCAGCGTTAATCTGCTCCCCTCCTTTCCACCCCATCTTTCACACTCTGTATTTATAGTAAAGACTTTTCAGGAGAGATACTCTTTCTAACCAAGCCCGTGGATGGAGCCCAGCGCCAGAGCCCTTGGCTGTTTCGGTAACATCAATCATTCGTCACACCAAAACCTCCTTCCCTCTCACCCTTCCTTCTGCGTTATCTTGGCTCGCTTGGGAAAATATTCCGGCGTGCAGTGCGGGTAACACCCAGGCTAGAATTCGAGTATTTGAAACTGTACCAAAACTAACTTCCAATTAGTGAGATCTGGTACCTCTGGAAGCCTAGCCCGGGGCTACTTCACCCTCTGCACGCCTCTGCAGCAACTGGATTGCAGCGGGAGCCCTCCCACCTCGCACACATAGAGCTACTTCAGGCTACCGGCTGCAGTGCAGCCCTGCCTTTGAACAAAGCTCCAATTAAAGTGCCCCATGAAGCCTCCCTGAGCTTTTGCACCTTTGCTAGCTGAATTCCAACAGCAACTCTAAGTGCAAGGATTGCCAGCCCATTTCTGGTGTAGTAGTATCTCCATACTCCTCTCTTTCTGCACAGGTTTGCTCCTCTCCCCCTCCTTCACTTTTCCTTCCTTTTGCCTCATCTCAGTTTCAGACAGGGCTTACACCTCTAAGCTCAGCTCAGAATTTTCCCCTCTCCTCTCTGTCTTCTCTAAGCCAATTTTTTTCTAGACTTCTTCTCATTTTTAGGTCTTCTTCCAAATACTCCATATATTTGCCTCCTGCTCAAATATTTTTCCTCTTCTCACACTCACATAAAATTTTGCTTTTTGAAGCAGACATTACATTTAAATGGTTTCTACTCTATTCAGATCTACCTCAAGTTCATTAACTTAATGAGATGAAAAATGATGGAATGGAGAAGGCTATCAGACTTCAAATAATTGGCTTTTTAAATTTATTGCTCTTGTGGACAAGCATGAACTGAGGCCCCATTGTGCAAAATGCAGCAGAAGCATAGCAACATAAAAAGATGCTTTCTTCTTCCAAGAGACAGTGTAATGGCCTGATTGGAAGTGGAAGACTTCCTCTCCAAAGGGAATTTGAAATGACAGATGAGGAGGGCATAAGCGATAAAGCACTTCGGAAGTGAAGACCAAGAGGCTTGTGTGCAACGCAAATGACACGGGAAAACTTTGAGTCCGTGCTCTGCAGCAGATTTCCTGTGCTATCTTGGTCACATCTCTCAGCTTTCCTGTGGCACAGCTCGCCACTGGAGACTCTATCCCCCCATCTGGTATGGGGGCTACAAGAATAAATCCTCATTAGCTGTGAGGTTTGCAGGCACCACAGTGTCACAAACCATATAAGAGCTGGATGTGAAATTTGAAATTGTACTTAGAATATTTTTTGCAAATAAGTAACAGAATAGGCTATAATACTGCCTATTACAATCACTTGTATTAATCTATTTTTTAAATGTCCCTATTTCCCTACATCGTTAGAACCATAAAGTGTATTGGGGTAATTCTGGTTTTACAAAAAAACCCTAAAATAAACCAAACTAACCAAACCAACTGGATTTATGATTCCTAGTATTTTTGCAGTAGTATCCAAGGCTGCAGCACAGACACGACATTTCAGACACCAGCCACCTCTTCTGAGAGCTGTCACCTGCTGATTTATCAGTTACTACCTTCACCAACTGCAACAGCACAGCATGCAGTACCTACTCCCCCTGAGTTAGGGAGATGAGAGGCAAATAAGCCTTGTAGTTAAGAAAGGGCATTCGGGAATTAATCAGACACTCCAAGACCAAGCGTGGAGTTTAATGAGAACACAAATCCGTGGGACTCAAAACCTCTGTGCTCTGGAGCCTCATTCATGCAAAGCAAGTGCCACTGATGGATCCCATATTTCCCACACGTACCCTCAGACCTCTTCCTCTTTGCAAATCCCCACCAAGAGCTGAGGCCTCCCCTGCCCTAGCTCCCATCCTCCTTCAGTAACAGGCCTGGCCTTGCTTCTCTCTCCTCTGAGCACAGCCCTGCTCTCTCCTTGTCCCACCAGCCCCACAGCTGCAGGTGAAGGTGGACACAGCCATGGCACAGAAGCCCCCCCTGACTTAGGGCACACATGAGTGCTAGGTGGGAGAAGGGCTTGGGGAAGGAGTGGGTGTGTGCGTGGGTGGTATGGTGTCAGGCTGAGGAGGGATCCTCTTGGAACCAACCTGCCCCTGCCCCAAGCATTGCCCCTGGCAGCAGCACCTACTCCAGGCACCTCTGATGGACCCAGCAACCAGCCAGGGTCTGGATATTTATTGCAATTAGGGAGAAAAAAAAAATCCTTTATAGCTGTTCACTAGTAAACATTTTTCAGTTGTATTTGCAACCCAAAATCTGCACAGTTCTGGCTATGTATGAAAGGCTGATGGCAAAATAGTCTACAGACAGAAAAGCCTGAAAGTCCCTAAATCCTCCCCACATTTCACAAGCAGCACTAACAGCAAAACAAAATGCTTATCTGCAGCATTTCCTCAAATTTAAGGTTTTCTTCATATTTTATCTGTATGTTGGAAAAAAGATTAATTATTTTCAACCATCATGTGCTTATTGCAATGGGATTAGGCAGCTATTGAAATGTTACCACCTGCTGGGAATTTCAGAACCTCCCATATAATCTCTCCGCTTTGACAGTAAAGAGAGACTGCCTCAACTATGCATCACATTTTATCAAAATCTAATCACTGCTGACCAGCCAGAGTGGTCAGGGCCAAAAATATGCCACTTCTCGGAAGATACTGAGTTTAGCCAGGAAAGTGTCTATGTGATGTCTGCCACAGCAGGGGGCTGGAGCTGACATCCTCAAAGGCATCTTTCAGGCTTATTTACACATCCAACAATTTTACATTGTTATCAGATAATGACTTTATTAAAATTATTCATCTAAATTCACTAGGCTGAAACTGACAGCACCAGATCCTGCATGTGCAAGAAATAAACAATAATTAGCTGATAAAGCGTATTTTCATTAATACTTGGGATCAAATCTCACAAAATCCTGGTATTTCTCAGCTCCTTTTGATATTGACATAGCAATTCAAGAGCAAGCTGGCCAGCAACATCTGTCCTTTGAAACCGAAGGGCTTACAATAGATATAGCATAGGGATGATATTTACTGTGGAAAATGTACAGTGAAAATAAGTTTATTAAGCATAAAGAAATTTGGGGAGGTGTTCGAGCAATAATAAGTAAAGAATGCAAAGAATTAAATACATTAGATGAGAGCTTATAGTATAGGGGAAGGAATACAGTCATCCATTCTTTCCTTCCTCCTTCAGAGTTTCTTTAAAAAATATATATATACTGCCCACTGTTCTTCGAATTTCCCTTTTGGTGGAGTTTATAATGAAGCTCACCGTACGGAGAACATAGATGGCACAGCTACATATGTACTTCTGATACAATCAGAAGTTTAATACAGAAGCAGGTCCATAATACCATGAAGTATCAGCATTAAAAAGAGAATTGGGAAGCTGCCTCCTACACTTTACACTGGGCTTGCTGTGTACTCACACGGTTTTGACCGCTCTAGTGACTGATATAAAATTGAAATCACCAAACATGCTAAAAACCACTAAAATTATTCCTACCTATTAGGGACTCGGGTGAAGAACCCGGGCAGTCGCTCCCGGTGCCGATGCTCCCGGCACTTGGAGAGCGCTGGAGCACCGTGGCTCCGGGCGGGACGGCCGCTGCCTCCGGGGCAGAGGCGACCACAGAGAATACCCGGGCAGGGGCAAACGCGGGACCTGCCGGCACATGGGTGTTTTACAACTCCTCCAGGACCGCGCGTCACGGCGATCACGGCGCGATCCCGCGGCACCGCTCGATCCGACCGACGGCTCTCCCCGCCCGTGACCGCCGGCTCCGCGCCGACGGCCGCCCCCCGGCCGGCTCCGAGCCCGGGGCAGCCCGGACTCCACATCGCCCCATCCCTCGGCACCCAGCGACCTGCCCGCGCCCCGGGACCCCCGGGCTCGGCTCCCCCTCTGCCCGCCCCGCGCTCACCTCCACGCTGCGGGCGGAGCGGCCGGCGAGTCGGGGATAGAGCGCGGTCCTTCCCGTGGAGGAGACGCCGCCGGCGCTTCCCGGGGCGGCGGGCGGGCGCTCACTGCCCGGCGGCGGCGGCGGCAGGAGGGTTAAATGGCGGCTGCGGGCGGCTGTCAGCGGGCGCGGGGCGGCGGCGGGCGCCGAGCGAGGGCAGCCCGCGCCCCTGGCGGCGAGGCGCTCCCGGCCCAGCCCCGCCGCGGCCGCGCCGCCCTCACACGCCCGCCCGCCGGGCCGCGGCGGGAGAGGAGAGGCGTGAGGGGCGCGGCGTGAGGGGCGCGCCCGAGTCGTGTGCACCCCCGGGCCGCTGAGGGCCCTGTGGCGGCCCCGCAGCTCCCCTCACGGTGCGTGCGATGTGTATGGCAGCCGTACGGGGAGCGGCTGAGGGCATTGGTCAGCGTGGAGGAGAATGAGGGGAGACCTCATCGCAGCCTGCAGCTTCCTCACGATGAGATGCAGCGGAGCAGACACTGATCTCTGTGGTTAGCGGTGATAGGACCCGTGGGAGTGGCCTGAGGTTGTGTCAGGGGAGGTTTAGGTAGGATGTCAGGAAACCTTCGTCCAGAGGGTGGTTGGACACTGGAACAGCTTCCCAGGGAAGTGGTCACAGCACCAGCCCGAGAGAGTTCAAGAAGCGTTCGGACAACGCTCTCAGGCTCATGGTGCGACCCTTGGGGATGTCCTGTGCAGGGCCAGGAGTTGGACTCTATGATCCTCGTGGGTCTCTTCCCATTCAGCATACTCCGTGAAAATCACTCCCCTCCCGCTGGGCGTTGGTAAGGGCAACCTGCCCAGGCACGGGCTGGCACGTCGGAGCCAGGCTGGTTGGTGACTTGTGAGGAGAGCGGCGGGCAGGCAGGAGGCGGCTCTCCAGAGTCAGCGGGCCAGCTTGCAGCGCTGGAGACCGAGCATCCAAGAAAGAGCAGCACCAGCTCCTTGATGTGCCCGTCTGCAGCTGAGGGTCATATATATGTGGGTATTTGTCACATCCAGTGTTCATGGACAATATTCAGGAACTGTTAATACGTGACGAAACTATCCTCCTGCAGAGAGTTCTTTAAGAAAAGTCCTTTCCATCTGTTTTTAAGCAACAGACTATTTTATCTCCAACTGTTGTTAAATTTATTTGCATGACATGAAGTCTGTGATTTAAATATAGACCAATGGATACCTACATGCCCACAAAGGTAGGGAAGGATTTTAAGGAGCATTTACATCAGACAGTGTGACATAAAATGAATTTTCCTGCTTTCCAACTCATTCATTTATGGTAAGTGTGGGCATGGCATCAAGGCCCAAGAGGAAGGAATCCTCAGCTTTTGTTGCTCAGAATTAAAAACAGACTAAAAGATCTCTCGTGGTTAACTTAATCAGAAAATACAATTTCCACGCAATATGGGTATCTCTGCTCCAAGTGTTGAGACCAAACAGCTGCTTAGGGTTGTTGCCCACTGCTGTCACTGGACTCTGATCAACCTGCTGCTAAAGCCCTTTTCTATATGCTAGCTGGGGTCTGTGGTGGTTAATGCCTCATAGGCACAATGCCATCTGGAGTACTGACAAAGCCTTTGGGAGAACAAGATAAACCCTTGCTGAGGATCTCAGACTGTATTCTGGACAGCAAAAAGGGAACTATATGGGTGTCATAATGATTTTCTGGGCTGCTTTTAAACATTTGATTTTGAACAATTCAAATTCTAAATATTCTCTTTGTTTTAATAGAACTGTGTACAACTAGGGGTTTTTAACTTGTCTTTTATTGTAGGTAAGATTTTGCTCGATGTTTTGGAGGATACAGACGTATGTATTCAGTCTAAAAAGTGAAGGATGCTGCATTTTTTCACCAGACACTTGCAGCTACATGACCTGAGACATGTCTTGTGGTGAGATTGGGCAACACTTCCTTTGAATGCTGAGGAGCTTCCTGTATCCACGTCTGGTCCTGGCCTATGTGACTCTGGAAGCAAGAATTCAGCTTCAGGCAGTGCCACCGTAGAAGTGCTAAGTGCAGAGGTGCGCAGTCTTGCCAGGAGCATCTTTCCCATTGGTCATGGAAGGTACCAGCTGGCACAAGTGAATGCACTGTGGCACTAGGTCTGGTTTGAATGAAACCGGAAATAAATCACACATGGTAATAAAGCAAACAATACTGTAAGTAGATTCCAGATGATGGAGAAGCTCAGAGAAGAAAAAGAGTGAGGTGAATGAAATGTCTGCTATGAAATGGCTGCTCAAGTCCAAGACTGAAACTCCAGTCTCACTTGCTGCCTGTATTTAACATCTGAAAAATCTTACATTGGTGAATCTATTGCCAAGCTTTTTTCCACTATGAGCACAATCTTTTGAAGATTTAATCACTAGTAAAAAAATCTCTTTCCTCTGTTGTAATGCAGAGGAGAAAGTAAAGAAATCCATGCAGCAGGAAAGAGTCTGGAACACATGGCAAGATGTTTTACTTGTATCACAGTATTTTTCACTTATTATAGTGCCTTTGATCCAATGGCCTTGCAGTATTTTATGAGTTACGAGTGATCTTTGATCTTTTGTTTCCCTATGTTGATGAAAAAGGCTTTGCCTTATTTTTTTTTTTTTCTGCCAGAGTAAACTGATTCACTGAGATTATGCTCAAATTGTAAAGTCAGAAACAAAGCCATCTCAGGTCACTGCACTCCCCCTCAGTGCCTTCTTTCAGACCTGTATCACCTTTGTGCCAACACTTCCAAAAGGGGACAGAGTCCAAAAAATGGTGATTAGAAATCACAAGTTGCCACTGTGATTGTATAGTAGAAATTGTAAAGACCCCGATAACAGGAGGATGAACACAAGATAAATAGACAGGCTACTTTATTAAACCCTTTGAAGCACAGTGGATTATGTTTGCACATAATACACCTGCTGTGGTGCTGAGGACTAAGATCTGTCTTTGTTAACATGCCATCCAAATTTCATCAGGAACATATTTTTCATTAAAATGCTTCAACGGAGCTGGTCTCTGAGGCATCTGGCTAGCGGTGGATAAAATCCTTGCCATTAAAGTTGGTCTCCCTGGAGAGCAAGAAGCTAACAACAGAAGGGACGGGAGAACAAGGGAGCAGACGAGTACCCATTTAGCCCACAGCCAAAACGTTGAGATCTAAATTAAGTTAGACACTGAAGGATACAAAGAGAGAGTAACCTTTAATTGCTGATCTCTAGCACCAGCTGCCGGCATGATAAGCAAGCGGGGAGTGCAGACAGATCCCACCTGCGCACAGATCCCAGGTAGCTGCTGGGCTGAGGCAGCCCATGTGGCTGAAATGTTGAAGGCAGCCGTGGCAGGAAGGTCAGACAGGAAAATCTTCGTGGCCTGTAAAATTGGGATTATGTGTTTTCCAGCTGCTGGCAGCTGCGCAGAAATCACTTGCACGTGTGGTGATGGGTGGTGCCAGAGGCTGTGGGCAGCTGCCTCTGCTTAGCCAGGCCAGAGCAGCCACCTTGACTGCAGCCAGGAGCTGAAACCGGTCTGCTTGACTTTACCCAAACCAGATTGAGGGTACTTACGTGAAGGGCATAACCACCAGACTGGCTGTGTTGGTGGTTTTCAGTGGGCATAAGGTGGTGTGTTGGTTTCTGGCTGTATCCCCACTGCCGGCACAGTTGGGCTGGGAAGAAAATGTCTTTTTTTTAAGTTGGCGTAAAAACAAGATCATGTAGTAGCACATATTGTCCAGAGACCACCAGGTGTGAAAGCAGAATTGCTGGCTACTAAATTCCCTCTCTGCTCTGGGTAGTGAGGAGAGATGTGACATTGTATGTGATTTCTATCTGCAAAATATGCTAAAAGCCTTCACTTGCTGGTATTAAATTGACCTCAAGCTTCCTAGAGGGAGTAGTAATAATAAGCAGGCAAACCAGAGAAATCTGTTTGCCCTCATCCACACTGGCAAAGGAGATTTAATTTTGAAACCCCCAAAGCAGTGCTGGCTGGGATACAAGAGAGTCATCTGTTACAGAGAATCAAGGTAAAGGCCAAAATGGTAATATAAATATTTGGTGGTTTTGGGGAAAAATTCAAAAAACTGGAAAGAGTGAAAAACTGAAACATGGCCTTTTGGTAACAGTATCTCTGCATTGTTCAAGAATCTTTCTCAAAAAAAAAACAAGAGAGAGAGAAAGGTTGCACTGCAGTCTTGGTTGGAGAACTGACAAGAATAGGAATAATTTAATTATGAAAGGCTTAAATTAATTTAAATTTAATAAAATATTATTTTAATAAAATAAGCACATAAATTAATAAAAATAAACAGGAAAAGACTGCTAAAATTGTCAGAAATAGTTCAAAATCAGAAGCATAAAACTAGTAAAGAATGTAAAAGAGATGAGATCTGTAATCAGCAATGCTGAGTGGCAAAGATGTCTCATTTTAATATAAATTTGAAATAATAGAATGGTTGTTATTCTACTGGTATATGAAAAGTTTTACTTATCAAGTGGATTGCAAAGGAAACACTGATGTTCAATAAATATTTCTATTCTGGGGTAGAAAACAGACAATAAACCATGTTCCAGACTGGTATTAAAATACTTCCTGTACCAATGCAAGCCTGAGAATGTAAAATAAGAGCAGCTCCGGTTAAAGAACTTAAAATCAGAAGCTCTGGATAAACTTCCATCCATCAGTTTTTAATATTATTTCCCCAAAAAGTTGGTGTGGAGATGCTGTGAAGGTTTCAGACCACTGGATGAATTACCAGGCATGGGTTTTCATTGATTTGGCTGGTTTGTAAAGAGAGAACAGCCCTGATTCCAGAAATAGAGACGGAAAAGCTGATAATAAAAGGGAGAGTACCATTACCAATATCACTTGACTGAAGTTGGTGGAAAATGTATTTTAGATAAATTTACAAGTTTGGTGAGTAAAGGAAGTAATGGTATAATGTAATAATACTTAACTTAATTTCCATAGAATATTTGGATTGGGGTAAGACCTAATAGTTCCATGAAGGATGCTTGTGCAGAAGTAGCACATTACGCTTTAAAAGGATTAGGTGTTGATGAATTGATTTCAAAATGTCCTTATAATGTGAAATTTTCATGGAGGATGTATTAACCTAAAGGTTTAAAAACAGGCTTTTTAGGCTTTAGCAATTTAAAACTTTTTTTCAGAGACCTAAAAGATGTAACATCATCACTGCTCAAGTTTTCAGATAACAAACAGACTGGGAGAATGTTCAGTGATAATGACTTGTCTTCAGAATTGACCAATTTCTGAGTAATGCAATACCAACACTACCTGTTTTAATATAGCTCCTGTAAAATGACACATCTGGGAACAAAGACTGTAGAACTTCGTAGAATGCGTGGCTCCCTCCCGGGGAGTCATTACAAAGATCTGGAGATCAGACTGAGTTGTTAGCTAGTCTTGAGCTCCCACTGTCACATCCTTGAATTTGTGCTGCTACCCACAGGTTTGGAGCAGAGAAAGGTGTCACCTTACTTTGACAAGTCTGAGCTATGTGTATGGGAAGTGAACTGAGCACAAGCACAGGTTTGAGCCTGTGTTTCACAGTGCAGGAATGCCCTCTGTGGGCATGGCTGGGGGTATAAAAACTGGGCCAACAAATTACCTCTACAATTAACACTTTTACTGTAGCTTTCCTTGGCCTAGTGCTGGTGTTCACAATTTATATGAACAATTTAGGGGGCCTATTAGGTAACTATGGAAAGCCTTTGGAAGAGCAGAAAAAAGAACAAGGTGGGCAAAAATACTCCAAATGATCAGTGTTTAGGAAACTGTTGTATTCCAAGAGACTGGGCATGACAAGAACTCATGCTTCATAAAGCACTTATTGAATATTAGGTCTAGTGGTTAGAAGACAAAGCTAAACACATTCTGATTGTGTACACCAAAACCATTTTTCCAACAGGTAATAGTCACTGGAATAATTGGCCAAGGGCTGCAGTGGGATTTCCCCGAAAATGCAATCTCTAGTTGTTCCTAAAGAGGAATTCTGCCTCAAACACAAATTAAATAAGGGAAGTCCTACAGTTTCTGTTACCCAAGAGGTCAAGCTAGATGATCGTTCTCTTCTGGCCTTGTAACTTATAAATAGATTAGAGTCCTGGTGGAAAAAAAAGAATTATCTTAATCTTGGACTTTCCCAAAACACTGTGGATAAAACAGTAAGAATGCAGAAAGACCAGAAACAGTCACTTTCCAACAGTTGTGCCTAGTTTGATGTTTCCAAACTAGGAAAAGACCAAAACATTTTGAGTTTCACTCCAGAATGTGTTTTAAGCTCTTCCTTCTCCCTGCCAGAGCTCAGCCATATCCAATACACCCATTTCCAGACCTGCTAACTAGTCAACATTTGATAATCACAACAAAGCCTGTGTTTGAAGTCAGTGGGAGTTTTGCCATTCTTATCTAATGGGTGGATCAAACCAGATCTTTGCAATTTAAGGACAC
This sequence comes from Poecile atricapillus, assembly GCF_030490865.1. Lineage (NCBI taxonomy): Eukaryota > Metazoa > Chordata > Aves > Passeriformes > Paridae > Poecile > Poecile atricapillus. Next base: position 63,999,930 of record NC_081249.1, on the reverse strand, counting down.
ACCTCAAATTCCCTGTCCAATGCTAAGTGAAACTCAGGAGAATTATGGCACACACACACAGCTGCTGAGCCTGGCTGAAACAACAGCCATTTCCCATATACCATGTCCACCACTGTTATATTTAGGCAACATTTAGAAAGAAATCTACCTACATGATGTGAGTCACTAAACAGCCACAGTAAAAATGCCACACCAGCAACACAAAAGTATTCTGTGCAACTGTGCTGGCTTTTTTTGTTCTTGTAAAAAGACAGTGCATCACACAGAATGTATCCTCCTGCAATTTTTTTTTTTATTTTTTATTTTTTTTTAAAAGGAAATAACTCCTGTCTTTTAGTTTCTGGAAGTGTTCTACATGTATGAAGCAAGTGACACAGGAGCATTGATTTGACCTTTCGCTTGAAAAATACAGTGAAAGAACATTTAGATTAGATCCCCCACCTTTACAACTTCTTGAGATAACGCTGATGATAATAGAAGTACATAAAACACTTGGAACTGTATTCCAGTGCAAAAAGTCTAGTCTGAGCCTTGTGGTCAGAGCAGGACTAGATTCACACAGACTATTCCACCAGTACCAGCCCCTTTGACCTTGAACTTGCTGTCCATTTCTGCTGTGAGCATGGCACAGCAGGGTTTAATGCGCTCTTTCATCAGTAGAAAACTTGAAGCCACAGCATTCAGAGTCTGGTGGGAAAGCGGGAGACCCCAGATCCTACCTGGTCTTTGGTGTGTAGCAGGGATATGAAGCAGTGTGGTTTCTGTCAGGCCTGCCTCTCCATGAACATGTGCTAACTAGTAGGCTGTGGGGTTTTCTGAAACTTAAGATGTCTCAGTCACTCCTGGAATTTTTGTTTTGATGTGTGTTTTTGGTGGTGGGTTTTTTTTTTGGTTGTCTTTTTTTTGTTTGTTTGTTTTTTGGGGGGGAGTAATACCTTAACTCTAAACCACAAAGAAAAATTACTCTCAAGCTTGCTGGACAGGACAGCTACCTGGGAGGTGTCTGGGAGGACAGCTACTTGGACTTCTGCTCCAATAAAAGTATTTAAATAGATACTTAAAATACAGACAAATGTTGCCAAGAGACATGACTAGAATATTCTCTCAGCATGAATACTTGTAGGTTATTCTTCAGAGAACAAAATGATAGTTGAAGTGTTCCCAGCAGGTGACTTGGAACTATAGGGTCTTGCATTTTACAGGAATGCCTGAAGGGCTAAGAGTCAGGATGAAATGGGAACTGCTAGAAACAGGAGAAGGAATGTAATGGTCATATTTGTCAGTCCAACTCAACAGAAAATATATTGGTGAGGGAGCTCCTCCCAGAGAAAATGATGATTCTTTATCAAATCCACAAACAATTTTGAACAGCCTTTTCAGTATGCATTTTCAAAGAACTGCCCAGTTGCAGATGAGAGCTTCCCAGGAACTCATCTGCTCTTCAGGAAGCAGGAACTTCTACTGTTGGCAACAGACTCCTACTGTCTCCCATTACTGTACTCATGAATTCAGGGGCAATACTTGCCCTAATTTTAGAAGCACAGTCAGGCTCTTTGGACAGACCATAAAAGTCCTGTTAGAAGAACTGAGCATCAAAGAGTTTAGTTAATCAATATGCACCCGCTAATGATTATGAAAGATAAATTTCTGAGGACTTCCAAATGCACATCCACATGTAGTTTTCAGAAGAAAAAAAATTTGCAATTCAGAAATATGGTCTAGATTAGATCCATGTTTCCATAGGCTGAATATAATTTTCCTGAAAACAAAGGCAAAGGAAAAACAGAAAAAATGTACAAATTCCTGAGGAGTGTTTTCCTGTCTGAGGTATAAAAAGGCCCATGTTTCCAAATGAAAAACAAAATCATCATTTAAAACTGCTCCATAAAAAGACAAGCACTATTTCTTTAGGCAGCTCTGGGAAAATGAGGTTATGATCATGTATCGTGACACAAATATCCTAGGAATAATCAAAACAGGAAAGGTTCATATATGCACCTTCCATACTAAACTAGTATGATCTCATGAGAACAGTGCTTGTGTAGGCACCTATTATTTGACTGTCCTGGCTGGCATGGGTCAGAGGTTACTCAGCAACAGAAGCAATGCCTTCTAATTACATTTAATTCTGCCCTTTAAACCAAAACTATATTGTAAACTTTTAGGTACAGAGTGAGACAGCAAAAATATGATGTGCTTTAAAAACCTGCCCCATGGAACCACAAGATTTTAACGTGCAAAGATTTTAAAGCATTTAAAACATTTAGAAGGAAAAAAACCAAACTCAACAGAACAATCTATTTAAGAAAAATTTTTAATTTTTCTTACTTTCTAGTAGCCATTTTCTCTTGTGTCTGTTTAAATTCTAAACCAGCAATACAATTTACCCTGTAGACTTCTTGCCTGGAAGAAAAACAAAGTCAAGGAAAAATCTTGGAAAAGAAAAGCTTGAGAAGGTACCAGTATTCTAAATAGGCTGTATTATTATTGCTTAATTAAGATAATGAAACACTCGGGGTTGGAGGAACAGCGGCTGGCAGTTTACACTTGGCATTTCCTCTCAGATTTTGTTCTTCCTGCACACAACGTGCCCCCTTGTGGGGAGAGGTTCAGGGCCACAAACCACTGGCCTTCATGACAGGTTTTTATTAGGCAAAAGAGACAGTTATCACAAAACAGGTTTTTGTTTCCAAATTTCTCACTTTTCAGTCCCTCCTTAGATGTGTGGGGCTTGGTATACTCTGCATGGATCTCTCCTGTGGGTTGTGGGGAGAATGAAGGAAAGCAGCAAGCTGTAAGGCTCCTGAAGAGATGACACCAGGTGACTAACACAGTAATAAGAGTGTGGAACTGGTTCCTTCAGCTGTGTCAAAGATGAAAGTTTTAGCACCCTCATGGAGCAGAGGAAAACTGCCTTAAGAAAGTACGGCCTGAAAGTTTGCTTGTGACAAGAGGACACAATTCCCTAGATATAAAGGATATCCTACAAGCCACAGGCATGATTGCTTTAGCAATCTCTGCACTGAATTATTGGTAGGCTCTTAACTCATACTATGGTAACACTGAAATAGTTCTGAAAATATCTTCAAGCTCGTATTAAAAGCCTTTCCTGTAAAATTGATCTGGCCATCACAACCACAATGCAGTTACCTGTATGCTGTCCTTGCCCATACCTTGAATTTATTTATTAAAAACAGTCACTTCAAAATGCCAAAAATTCAGGTAATGTGGATCATAAACATCCACTTAACACGTTATTATCATGACAGATCTTCAAGTAGTGTTGCAACTCCACTGGAGTTATGAAAACCGAGGCTATTATATTGCATTCAGTGTGAACACAGGGTGAGGAATACCAAACAATGATACCTTGTGATTACTGAACACAGGGTGATAGTCTTCTTCTTCCCTTCAATATAAAAAGCATATTAATTTTCACATATGAGAGGTAAGCAAATTACCCAAAAAATTTCCCCAAAACAGGTAGTAGGCTGATGAAACAAACAAATGATCTTTTGTTAGAAGAACAAGATAAAATACAAGCACATTAAAGCACACAGTCTGGTAAAGTGACAGGAGGCTGCTCCACTCTGCTACACAGAGGACAGAGAAAGGGCACCAAAGTGCAACATAAATGGACAGGAAGGAAGATGGCATGGAAAGAGAAGGGAGGAAGCGTGTGCTAACAATGCTTCTATCTGAGATATTAGCGTAAGATATGACAAAATAAACATGGTAATTTCTAGATTTGCATGACATACTATAATCTCTCTTGCAGCAGGTTCTTTCTGTCTCGAATTCCAGTACCCCAAGATTCTCCCCTAGAAAACTGCTCATCACTTCTGAGAGAAAGGGTTATTCTACACTAGTTTGTTCCTTATACCTCAGTACACCCCAAAGTCCTGCTTCTTATCACTGTGGATACATATGTCTGCTTTGTTGCTCCAGACATAAACAAACTGGAATTGGAGAATGTAGTAACCTGGGCGCTGACCCTCAGCACTCTACCATGATATTCTCTTCACTGGTGTGGTATCTTCTCTTGAAATGAGAAACTACACAGAACATCAAATAAAACTTGAAAAATGAGTGAGTTGTCTTGAGACAGTAGACATGCTTCTGACTTTGTGATTTCTATTTCCTTTCAGTTCCATGTAAGAGGATTCAGCACTTGAAATACCTGAGAACTGTAAAAGCATTGCAATGTTCATGTCTGTTGCAGTTGACTAGTGAAATAAAAATTTTAAAGTCAGTTCTTGGAAAGATTCTGCCCTCTGCTCTCTTGTTCAACTATTACATAACCAATTGTACACAAATGCTATTAGCTTTGTGTCAGAAATAAATTTGGGTAGAATCTCAAGCCTTCCACTGAATCATCTCTGCAAAGATGGCCCATCTTTTCAGCAAGAAGCAGCCTAGAGAAAGCAAAAGATGACATTCTGTATTACTTGAGGACAACATGATAACCAAAGTATTAAACACAACAATTATTACAACAATTATTATTATTTACCTTTCTTTGGCTAAGAGAACAGACATCCCCACCAGCTTAGCAAACTCATCAGCTGTGAGAGAACCCTTTTCAGATACCTATCAAAAACCAAATACACAAATAAACAAATATGGTATTAAAAGAACAATGAAGTTTTCTCATCTACTGAATCAGGTCTAGCCTTGAGAAGTGATAAATTGCTAGCAAATTCCTTGAGAAGAAAATTAGTCTGTTTGCTTTTTTAAAAAGTACAACTAATTGTGACTATTTCCCCTTAAAAACATCTCTTCTGTGGCCTGGGAAAATTGTGGAGTCTAAAAAAGGCAGAGAGAAAAGAGTTAAATCTGTAAAAAAATCATATGGTACCCTTTGGATTTTTTTTAAAAGATGCCTTGTGACCAAATGAACTGAAAAACTGGAATAGCTTGGACAGCAGAACACAGTCTCCATCAGTATTTACACAACAGAACTATTTCAAGTGACTCTGCAAACATTGAAGCCTAGATGAGGAAATAAAAGACCTGTTCAAGGCAGCTTATCAATGTAGAAATGTAAGTCATCTCAGGTGAAGGAGAAGAATTTGAGTTTTATGGCATTTAAAATACACCCACTGCCTACAGGAAAATCCCCAAACCTTAGTACTTCACATGCCATTATGGCATACTATAGGAATAACTAAAAGCCACCATCACATTCAGCTGACACAAAAGACAAGTTCACTCTTGGGACTCAAAACTTTGGCCCTTTTGTCTCAACCATGCTATTTAATAAAATGAAACCTTCTCACACACGTTGGACATGTGGATGGTTAAAATACTAGATAAATACTACATATGAAGTCTAGACTTATTATGCATTGAATTTCCCAGATAAACATGTTTTACTCTCTAGAAGTTAATAATTCTTCCATTTCTCCATTGCTTTAGATTCAAGCAAAGTTGCAAATCCGGATGTAGTTGCCATTTCCTGCTTCCCACATAACTGGGTGGGGAGGGATCTATTCTGCATCATTCTCAGCAGTAGTCCTTTTACAGAAACTCAGATTAAATTAGTCCTAACATGAGATTTTCAGAAGCTAAGAGATCAAATCTGAGCAGCAGACGTCAGCTATACAATCAGTGATTAATTATCTTTCCTACCCAAACCACTATGCTCATCAAGGCTGACTCTAGATTCCTTTGATGTTCCTGTCATTTCCCGTCTTCACCACCCATTCAAAACCACATCTCCCTCCTGCCTGAAATCCTATGGCTTCCTTTCACTTCTCAGAACTTAATGTATAATGTGCAGTAACACTGAAGTATGGGGTGCTTTTGGCCACAAGTCTGATCTCATCTTCCCTTCCCCATACAACCTAGTCTTCCTCAGTTGAAGCCTCTCCCTTCCACTCTTCTAAGGAGCCAAAGTCTCATATTACGAAAATAAAAGAAAAAAGGCACCTTTTTTCAATGGTAATAAATCCACCATCTGCTACTTTTTGCAGTTGACCTCCTCAGTTATCAAGAAATATTTTTCCTTTATTTTCAAAGACATAAGCACTCTTACTGAAGACAAAAAATTCATTAGAAACCAAAAATAATCGGACAAAGCACAAAAATGGTCTTGGTATTTTTCTATAAATTTAAGAAAATAAACTGAAAATACTAACACATATTAAAAGGCATAAGCATTTTAGATCATTGTTGATTTATAATGGAATCTTTTAAATGACTATAAACATTTCTCTTATTTAAAAATCTTTCTGATGAACAAAAGCTATATGGTGACAACCATGCAAAAAGCACTGAGCAGTCTACCTTGTGTCAAGTGAGGAGGTGCCTCTACTTTTTCTCAACTGTCCCCTCTTTGACTTTGATGTCTAACTTTGGATACACTGGATCAGCCTTTTCTCAAATGTATGAAAATCAAAAAATTACATTCCATTCAGAAAAACAAGTAAAAATGTAGCAAATAACGGCATAACAGGACTGTAAAATGTCCAGAAGCAGCAAGACCACAAAGGCTTATGACACTGAACAATTCACGATATCTTTTTCCCTGATGAAGCTGGCTTAATTCTACACACACTATTCTTCAACTGAATGCTCCTCACAGCAGCAAACTCGGTACAGTGTTCTGTTCTATGAAATAAACCCAAACCAAACAACTGCCTGTATCACATTTAAGAGCTGTTTCCACTGCCTTCAAGCAGTACAGTGTCTGAAGTCCACTTCTGTTAAATTAGGTGCTCAATAAATGCCATGAATTTCAGCCTACAGTGCAAAAGATTTGGAGGAAGGCTGAAGGTTAATGAAGTTTGAAGAGATAGAAAAGTGATTTATTCCTTAAAGAGAAAGTAATGACTGAGATTATTGCCTGCACAGAACTTTGAAGATGAGAAGTGCTATTTAAATATTTCTCTTAGAAGATATGAAGTGGAATGCTTTGCATCCTGAAATCTCAAGAGGAAATCCCACACCTCAAGTTTTTTACCTAATGTGTTTAAATTTCCCTAGCTTGGTCAGAACACTGAAGGAAATGAAGTACACTTACTGTCTCTAAAGCAGCAGCTACCATTTCCTCTTCGTTATGAGACTGGAGTTCAATCACCATTACGCCACTATCAAATATCCGAAGCCTAAAATCAAAAACGAGAGGCAAAGTAACTAAGAACCTTGTGTGCATCACTTATGGTCACGTCTCTAATGCATCCACATCTATAACCACATGACAAAAGGGGAAAAAAATCCCCCCAAACCCAAACAAGCTCCCTAAAATGAACTTAAGCTTAACAGCATATTCAAAATCTGAAAAGAAAAGAGCAGGGCATGTATCTGGTCTTAAACCCTTTCCCAGTCTGAAAAAATTGTAAGTGAAAAAATAACATTTTCCTAGCTAAAAATTAATGTTTTAATGTAGAGTAGATGTTGGTGCAAATGGCAGCAGCTCTTGAGGAAAGAATGACTTTGTTAAAAATACCCATAACAACCACAAAAAAATCTACTTCAAGTAAAATATTAAATCATTATGGTCTGACCTGTGAGTGCCATACTTTATAAATAAATTTGTAATGCTCTTACCTTAGTGGCAATTTCAGTGATTCCAGCATTTTACAAGCATTTACTAAATCTTCTGGTGACAGCAACTATTAAAATAGTAAAACATATTTATTCACAGCTTGCATTTCATGTGTATAATATAACATCAAAACAAAGTTTTAGTAGCTGCAGCTATAAAATACACAAGGCTACACTTATTGTTAATTCTTTCTCCTTTCTATTGTGCAGCCTATTTTCTTGGCTTCTATGATCCTTTCTGTTCCCTTACTATGTATTCTATAATAACCCTTCTCGTCTTGTTTACAGAAAGAATTGCTGTATTTTGTTAAAAAAATTCCCAGAACATTCACCATTCTTTAGTGGTCTCTGACCTCTTTGTTTCCACGTAAGAATGGATTTTTTATATGAACATGGTATCATATAAAGCAGCATACATTACAACAACTTGTAAAGGATACATAAGTATTATAAGGAAGAATGAGAAAGGTGAAAGGTAAAAACCCTCTAATTTTAATAAAGAGCTGATCACATCATGTTGCAAACAAGTAGAATGAGCAATTGGTAGGGAACATTTTTACCCTTTTTAATTTCCTTATGACTCAAGTCCTGTTATTACATACTGACCCAAAGCAGTGTCTCACCTCTAGCCCTCGAGCACGATTCACCAGGCAGTACACTTCCGTAAGAGACATGATCCCCCCTCTCTCCTGTGTTAATAAGTATAAGACTGGTAAGAAAAACAGCATTAACCCAGTAAAAACAGCATCTGGACTTGCAGGTGGCTGATTAAACAGGTGAAACAGAGGGGATAAATGATGGGCCCAAATGGGGAAAACTAAAGAGGTTAAGTTCTATCTTTCACACATCATCAAAATACAAAATAGTGACACTACAGCCAAGATCTGTGAATTACTTCCATTTTAAGGCAGAGAATAAATCACAGGAACAAAGAATTTCAATATATTAAATCTATCAATCAATTTACCATTTTTACTTTTCAGACAAACTCAGTTTTCCATTCTGAACACAGTAGGTAGCATACACCTTTCACAAAAATACGGTAGTATATATGCTTTTTAGTAGGAGCATAGCATTATAAATTGCAACATGAAATTTGATTTTTTTTGGTGAGAAACCTGTAATCTGTAATAGCTTAAGAAAAATTAAAACTTACTAAGACATAAGAGATATTACTAAGGGCTGGTAATCTACTTAATAATTCTGTCCTATATTTGCAAAATATGTAAATTTTAAGCAGTATAAAAAGACTCGTTACTTATATTTTCAGTCAGTGTCATTTCACTCTTTCTTTAAAAAAAGAAATATTCTGCAGCAAGGGATGAATACAGGGCTGTTCAGGTAGGAGAAAAACCACTTAAACAGTTTTCTAAATTTCATCAACATTTTGCAAATTAGAAGTTGACTCCATTAGTCCAAAGAAAAATTTGTACTTACATTTAAACTTTTTTATTCAAAAAGATAATACTTATTCTTCCCATAAATATTGAATAGGAGGCTGTGATGCTAAATCTGCTTTAAAAAGAGGCGGAGTACTACAGCCAAAACACACATTGAAATTCAGCAACACATGCAAAATGCAGGTGCATGATGTGATGCTTTACCTCTAAGGGTGTCTGCAGGATTCCAGCCAGTTGCTTTGCCAGTTGCATGTGGTACTGTGTACCAGATCCATACGTTTCCCTCGTTACTGGATTAGCTATACCCATACTCAATAAATAGGACTTGAACCTAATGGTCTGAACAAGCAAACAAACAAATATATTTAGAAGTACATCAACTAATGAGTGATTCTGGTTTGTAAAAATCTTTGATTTTATTACTGTAACACAGTTTTGGTGAATAAATCCTTCAGTTTTCTCCCAATAACGACAATTACTAGGCAAAGAGAAGGCAAGACTTAGCACCATTTATTTTTACTAGCACAGGTAAAAAAATAGAAAAAATTATATAAAAGCTGTAAAATAATTGCTTTTAAAAAGGGTTAAAAGAAAAACTAACAGTAAGTTAACACTTGCTTAAAAAATCAACACTAAGTAAACTCTACACCAAATATAAGACTAAACACAACAAAACCAACCAGAAAGGATTTTTATTAACATTATATTATTAAACAGATAACTTTTTGCTTTTCATAGGAACATTTCTGTAGAATTTAAAAACAAAATTAATTTACCTCATCCTCAGTGATGTCACCTTGTTTTTCTTTTATCTTGTTAGCTATTGACTTGGATAATTCCACCATTTCCTTAGCCTATCAAGAAGGACACACAAGACAGACAGGTAAGTCAACTTCCAGCTCAAGAGAGAAAAGAGTGCTTAAAAGTGAGAAAACAAGTATAAGTCTGCTTGGCCAAGTGACACATGCCATCCATACATACCTTCTCCATTAGTTTGCTAAGGTCCTCAAAAGCCTGAAATTAAAAGCAGACAATGCAGATCAGTAAAATTACAGCATTCAGTTTTAGGGACACAGAGAGCTGCCTTTATTCACCTACCCAAGCTATTCGTAAGAGCTGCTACCCTTTTAGATGAGTATGTTACAACATGAGATACCATACCTTATTTGTTGATACAACTATTTTACAGCATGTCTTGTAATTAAAATAAACAACAAAGAATGGGGAAGAAACTCAAACAATCACATACTTTTCCAGTATATGAACAGAATTTCAGTATGATTATGATGTCCATTGTGATAGGAAGGGAAAATGAGATACTGAGTCCCAGAAAAGATTAAACTGTTCAAGTTTATTATACTCTCTGTAAGGTGGGGGAAGCTTTCCAGGTGGTGATGATAGGTTTTATTCCAACAGTTAACCCTCACTCCAGGAGATTTGTTGTTTCTGGCTAGCTGCAAGACAGCTGTAAAGCTACAGATGTACTCCTCCTGACAAGACAACTTTACTTTCATCACTGAATGTTACTTAGCAAGAAACACTCATTTCAAATGAGCAAGGAAGGGGATATCTGAGGGACAAAACCTCTGAAATGTGTGGCAACGTCTCTTCATTTAAGTATTCCAATAAAATGCTACGGTCTCAAATACAACAACTCTAGAACAACCCACAAAGGGTTTTTAGACTTAAATAAATCATACTTTAAAATCAGCTGAAGGTATATTGTAATTCCAAACTTTTAGTAATGATAAACTAGCATTGAAAAATTAAAAAAAAAAAAAAAAAAAAGCCAGCAACTCCATTAATGCAACTATATTAAAAAGCAAAACTCTATTTTCTCCCACCCTCATCAACACACATACATTCAGCCTCCTTACTTCTCAAATACATCACAACATGCCCAGGTAGTCAACTTTTTTCACACAACCTTTTTTGAACAACTGGTGTGAGAAAAATTCCTGAACTTTTTCATCTAAAGTTTTCCTGACAGCAGCACCCACGACCTCCAGCCACAAGTAAAGAAGATTCAGTTACACTGTCAAATGGTCAGAGATATCTTGCCTACAGCTTCTAGTCACTGCCTTTGAGTCATTTCTGGGTTACTCTGACTAATCCCCCACCAGAAAGATGCACTTTAGCAGTGTCTTTGCAGGAAGACCCCATTGTTCCCATCTACATTTAGGTGCCTTATGTAGAAACTTATTGGTCAGAGATTCATTGTGCAAAGAACAAAAAGGAGATAGAAAGGGACAGGGTTTGCTTTTCACCTCCTGAGAGTGCCAGTGTTTCAGCACTGACTCGACAAGTTTAGTCTCTCCTAACAGTTGGTACCTGAGTTAGCTGTCCAAAATTAAGTGATCCACAGGACCACTTAAAAAGGGAAAAAAATATACCACTGTATAACAATAACGTACCACTCAGAAAACAAAGCTCTTTGGAATACTTCTTCTTACTCCCTAATCTGCCAAATTGAATAATTCACAATAGATTTCCCAATCTCTAGTGTAAATCAAAGTCCTGCTATTCTACTTGTATATGATATCAACAAGAAGTTTTCTGACTGGGCTTTTCTCAGCTTATTTCTAATCTCTATACCTGCATGAAAACAACATTCATCAAAAGAACCCCAGATTTAGCTAAATAAACAGTATGCTGTGTCTAACTCCTCCTCTGCCTGACTCACCCAGGGCAGGCCTGGAAACAAAGGGGAATGTGCACACACCTAACAGGAACTTCCTCAGATAAACAAAAGGCTAAAGAACTGGATTCTTATCAGCACTGAACAGCAGATGCAGGAAGCCTTTTCCTGGAAGCCAGGGCACCATTTTTTAAATTAAGTCATTTATAACATTTAAAGCTGGAGGAAGGCAGGATTTTACAAGTCATGGTTTTCCTCTGCTCATACACAATGTATACATGGATTTCTTTTACTCTCTGACAAAGCTGCTAAAGGAAAAAATGAGCAGACAATGCCTTTTGAACTATATACACATGCATGAAGCCACAATACCTTTTCAACTACACACAAAACTTCATTCATTATGTTCCTCATAGACAGAAACAAAAAAAGTTTAATGCTCCCAGTATCTGAAAGAGCACGTGGCCCGCAAAGGCACTTTAATTTTTGCAAATATTAGAGCAGGGGATTCCTTTTTCTTGTGGCACAGTGGATCCCATAGAGCTTTGCCACAAGAACACATCTGCTGCACATAGTTTATAAGTACTTTTGTATCAATCTCTACTACCAAGACAGAATCAGACTATTTTTGAGGGTATTGCTCTAAGGTATATACGAAGAAATTAAATGCTTCCGCTGTCCCTTAGTATTGATATCTGGAATTCAACTATTGTGCTGGTTCTATGGAATAGTATGGTCTCCATCTAGCCCGGGTATTTTGCAAAATACTTGTAATACCTTGTCGATGCCTGGACTGCAAATCATTTTACTGTAATTATAAGTCTAAATGTAACATCTAAAAGCCTAACTATAAGAGGAAAATCTGGTTTCATCACGGTTATGTGCAGACACTCAAATTGGCATATTCTGCTTAATGTATATTCCATTTTCAAATGAAACCAAAATTAGATTAATAAATACACACTGTCAGTTTCTAAGAACAATGTTCTTGAAAGGAATTGTTTAAATGAAGTACCTTTACATATATTGATAAGCCAGTGGAACAAAATAAATAACTGTAAACTGTACACTCTTAATAATTTCAGACTTTTCAACAAAAACAATAAATAGTCTTAGCCATCCCTAAAAGAAAGTGTGAATGAATGTAAATAGTTCAGACAGGTGGCTGACCTTGAAACTTCAAAAGTACCTACCTCGGAAATGTTTTTGTCAGTCTCTTTTCTTTTTTCTTCTAATTTCCTTTCAATACCTACAATTCCTACAGCCCTTATTCTTCCTGCCTGAAAAAAACAAAAACAACAAAAAAGAAACCAGGAAAGAGTCAAAATAGGAAATGCTAAATTTTCTCATTTGCCTCACTGTGAAAATTAGAGGACCAGAAGTATTCCCCCAAACAGCAGATATCATTCATACACTATTTCATGCATTTCTTAACAGTAATTTTTAAACAACTGTAAAAAAACAATAAACAAGACATGTAAACCATGTATGAATTAGCTGTACTAGACAAATAATGATACTGATAGCATACTGAAGCTATTAATATGGCTTAATATCCACACTGAGTATTCCAGCTCATCTCAGTTCTAGCCTCTCAAGCCCATGTGAACATCCATACTAGAGCTGTGGAAATGCCTGAGTATACTACTTTAAGAAATCCAGCCTGAAGAAACAGAAACATAGAAACACAGTGCTAAGTGCAGTCTAATTTACCTTCCTCAGAGGTATTAGGATGTGGGTGATGGTGAAACTTCCACCAGATGCCAAATGTGTTCTAGAAAGGCTGGTACCTAAGTGACAGCAGTGTCAGGCCTCTCATCTCTGACTGCAAAACTTAGCACTGGTGTTAATGAGTTGCTCTGACTTAAGTGAGGTAAGGTGCTTTGACTAGATTCTTCATGTATTACTCCAAATGCAGCTGTGCTTACGGGTACTACACTTACCAAAGGGGGCATACAGGATTCCATGTTGAACAATCTTTAAATCATCCTATTTCACTCATATGAAATGCTATATGTTCATATATTCAGCACATTAATATATAGAAACAACACCTACATGTTTATCAGAGTTTATAACCTAGAAATATGAAGGCAGATAAAGGTTATCTAACATATGACACTCTCCCTAACAACTGTCCATTTAGAATACACATTTAAATCAAACATGTATCGGTTTCAAAGAGTAATATAAAAGTTATGTGTTATACATTTAACTTTCAGCCACACAAAAAAAAAAAACCCAAAAAACAACAGGAATCACAATTAGGACAAAAGATTTTCCAGGATCACTGGACCTCGCATGCCGAATAAAAGTATATGCAAATAAATACTGTATTTGCACAATTATGTGTGTGTATGTCTAACTAAAACAAAAAAAAGGAGCTCATTACCTAAGCACACTCAAGAAAGAAAGGCTACTGTGTTCTATCAGGTGAAAAATGCAAAGGAGAAACTAATTTATGTCAATGAAAAAAAGGCAAACTAAAGCTGAATTCCTGCACATTCCCATGATGTTGATTAGTCACATGCTGGATGTGGTACATGGCAGTGGCAAGAAGTGGCAATAAGAGATGACACACAGATCCTGTTCAGAAGCTCTGCACATACCTGTGAATCCTTGTTAACTTGCATGGCCTGACCAGTGGGCATGCTTTCCCATCTCCTTTGTGTGATTTCTTCTGATAATCGTCTGTAGAACTGCAAACATTAAAGAGTGACAATAGGTGATTCATGAACTGTGCAGAGTACCTCTGTGTATTTTTAGCATCTTGGTGATGAAATAAACATCACAAATTGTGGAGACAAAGCATGATACCACCTACACAACCATGGTACAGAACTCGTTTATATGGAAATTCTTAAAGTCCAGTCTTCAAAAGTATTCACATTAGAAGAGAAGCCATGTAGTCACTAAGTACTTCTATTGCAAAGTATTTCTTCAGCTATTCAAAATGTCTCAAACCACGTTAAATGTTGAGGTATACTCAAAGGCATGTTTTTAAAGGAAGGAAACCTGATCAATCCAATTGCTATTGATCTGCTATTTCAACAATATAAAAACAACCACACAGATCAATTACACTGATTTGTTTATTTGTAATACCAGAAGGTGGCATTAGTTAACACTAACCCACTGACCAATATCCAGAAAGAAAATCTATTCCACCCTTTTCATTGTTCAGGTTCCCTGGAAACCATTCTGAAGTCATAAAGAAAGGCTGGGGTTTAATTGGTGGGCTAGGCAACCAGCAAGCACAGTAAGTTTGATTTTCAGACACAACATTAAAATAAATATGATTATGATTACGAGAAACACACATTTAGACTATGCATAAATCTACAGTCATCATAATCTGAAAACTGGTCACAAAGAAATGAAAGTGAGTCTGATCAAGCACATGCATTTTTACGACATTTCTAACTAATCTGAGTTGCAAATCTGATTTTCTGCAGTGAACAGGTACAGCTTTTTCCACAGTCCAAAGTTAAAGTTCTCAGTCTCATCAAACGAGGATCTTCCACTGTGAAATTTCTTTACAGAGCACATTTTCTTTGGTTTTAAGGATAACCTTTCTTTTAAGAATATATTATATTTTCAAACCTTTGAGATTTGGTGTATGTTAAAAAAAATTATACAGTGTAAAATGAACAAAAGTTCTAATGCAACAAAAGATGTTCAGCAATAAAAATAGAGAGATAATTAGGAATAAATTGTATGATTCTTGTTCAATAGAGGATTAGGTACAAAGAAACATCTTTTACTCTGTTAAACGTTTTACAGATTTCAGAGATGTCATTTTGGAAAATCCTGTGTTCAATTCAGTAGACTAAAAAGGAAGTATAAGATTATATTAAAACCTTTAAAAATAAGGACTAGCCTAGTAATGCCTCTTGACGTTTTTGGAACTCTATTTGCAGTATTTAATGAAGTACAGAACATGGGAGGATCACAGTGTTTGTCTCCCAAAAGGATGTATTGAAAAAGCTCCACCTCAAAAGTAAACATGGAAAGATCATGGGACATTATCACTAACACAGCAAAAGGAGAAAAGCATGTCCAAAGACCTGTTTGTGCCTGGCATCCGTGGTACAAGACTTACCTCAATCTGCCCATGTTCTTTGAAAGAAAGTTTGATGTAGGAATATTTGCTGCTTTGGAATGGACCAGGCTCTTTGTTTGAAGAAGCAGGATGAAGATGAACTACTATTTTGGCACTAAGGAAAGGGTAAAGGAAAGAGAAGATATTTCTGTAATATCTAAATAAACTATTTCTGCATCTAAGTTAACCATTTCATCAAAATCTCTATTAACAATCTCACATAAGAGCTAAAGATCATCAAAGAATGCTTTATATTTATGCATCAACATTTAAATATTTTGACGAAGTAGATCTTGCATAAAAACTACAATAAGCTCTAAAGCAGAAACATTTTACAAATTTAAAATGTACCTGCCATCAATTCTTAAGAAATTAACATAACAAATTTTACTATTTCAAGCAATGATTTCCAAAAAAACTTCTAGTTAGGATAAAAACTGATTGTCAAGTTGTCATTTAATTTGGCAGTAGTCACTGCAGGTCAAAAGCCAAACTGCGCCATCTTTGACATAGGAAAACAAAAGGTCTCAATATTATGTGTAACCTATTCCACTTATATATGTCATTTGTGGACACTTGTGTGTGAACTTATCCAAAACCAACATTCAAAGCCAACATGCATGAAAATAATAGTCTAAAAGGACACCTACTACCAAAACAAACCTTGGGAGAGCATGATTTTAGGAAAATTAACAGACTGCTATCACAACATGACTGCAAGTCCTCCATTCCCATCTCATTTTACTGATAATCTTTGCATTGGTCTTTATTTACTTCTCCACCATTAGTGGATGAACTGATTTCTTCTGAATACCTCCAGCATATTACCTTACCAATCTGACTGTAGGCTGCAAACAGTTGGTAATTGTGCATATATTTCTCCAACCAAAGTTTTTTCCCTCTTTAGAAATTTAAAATCACAGAGTCATTTATGTTGGAAAAGACCTCTAAAATCATCAGTAGTGATTACATGACAGTTACTTAACAAATCACATCAGTCATGACTCTCTTATACATTTGACCTCAATGGTCCTTGTAACTGTCATTATGGAAACTTAAGATTGCAAACAGAACCTATCATGAATTAATCTACAATACTGGGTACCTCAAACATGCATGTGAAAGGATCCATCTGAAAAAGACAATGAAGATGGCCATACCTCTTTCCTATCCCAGCTGCTTGCTCTTCAATAAATACAATCTGAGAGAGAGGTACAGCAATGCAGCACTCCTGGAACAAACACCACAAACACAGGTGAATTAAACCATATCTTGTCTATTCATTCTCTAAACCCAAGTGTTCTCCTTCCTCATTTCACAAACAGTATGGATATCAACAGGTGCTGTCTGAAGCACTCAATGTGAAGTACGATGGTAACAACAGAAACAATGTATTACAGTGGAATATATGTAAAAAATAACACAAAATTTAAACTATGTTCTAGTTAATTAAAAAACCTCAACAAACTTAAGTGTCAGTGTGTCAACCTTAAAAACCTCCAGCTCAGAAGGGAATTTAACAAATCTTTAGATCCAAGGTCAAAATTTAAACACTAAATTTTCTACATTACTGTACCTTATCTCTGTAGGTGCACAATACTCACAGGTTCTTGACATTTTTACATTAATGTTACTGTAGAAGCTACAAAAATATCCAGACCCACTATTCTTTTTAAATGCTGAATATCTAAAATCTGCACTATTGTCTGAATGGAATCGGAATTTTTCCATCCATCCTACAGTGAAAGACTTAATTCAGCAGTTGCTTCATCTCACAACACATTTATTGGACTGTGCTTTTAACAAAACAAAACATGCATTTGAGACAGAAATTGCTACAGGAATGATTCAAAAGATCAACTAAGGTGCCTAGTCTTGTTTTGGTGAACATCCCATGAGGAACATCATCTCCCACACAACACCTTGGTGATTGACACAGTCACACAGAATGCAGGAAACACAGGTTGCATTCCCTCTCTGAACTTCTCTCTTCCACCTGCCACTGCCTAGCACCAGTTTAAAACAGACACTGTTACAGGGCCCTCTCAATCCCTGCTACCAAAATTATTCCTTTTTGTATGGAGTAATTAAATACCCATTAAATTTGAGAGCAGGGAAGTATACATGAAGGAACTCCAGCTAATAAATAAATTTCTTATTGGGAGAAAACCTGGGTTGTACTTCCTTTTCTAAAAACTCTTAATGCAAGCTATCTAGGTTCTTCTATGACTAGTTTCTAAAGCCATTACAAACAGTTAATGTTTGTAAAACAGACACAAAGTTCTGGACACTTTAAAAGATAGGCAGTATGATAATTCTGTTTAAAAAACAAGGTTTTGAAAATGACAAAAAGAGTTCAACTATATATAGTATGTGCACTGTCAAAGTGACTGATTGGTTTAGCTCCAAAATAGAAAGTTACAAACTTATTTTAAGTACAAAGAGTTAGAATCGCCCCTTCCTGATCAGAGAAGATACAGGAAGGGATAAAAAACCAGAAATGTGTTAAATATGCTGTGTGTTTATTTGACTTTTGTCTTCTAATGCTCACATTTTGTCTTCTCATGCTCACATTATGCATGATTTTATCAATTAAAAATTTGTACAAATCTAGCTATGTAACAAACTTTACAGAAATCCCCCCCTTTTTTTAAACACTGTTCAACTGCAGATGGCACGTAAAAACAGCAGCTATAGGACCAGCTGTTTCTGTAAAGTTTGCTATGTTAACCTAATGACATGTGCCCCATTAATTATTATACATTGCTGACACAATAAGAAGGGGACTCTCTCTACAAACTTATTCTAGGTAAGCTAGAATAATTCTGATGTTAAACCACAGCTGAGCTTAGACAACAACTCACCAAGACAACAAAAGAGCACCATGCTCCCCATGTTTCAGTACTGAGAGCTTGAAAATGAATCAGCTTTATCTACCCTACTAAAAAAGTTAATTACAACTCCCAATCAGAACTGGGTAATTTTTGCCCATCTGCGGGTCACATTTCTGCCCCTTCTGTTAATCAAGCCTAAGCTTTTCAGAATCTTTACTGAGTTAAATTAGTTAAAATAAAATTATTTTTCCTCTTCTCCAAGGTTTTCCTCTGCTGATTTAACAAATTCAATGACCTTGGAATAGTACAACAAATCACATGGCCTAGGAGCAGATGGAGAAATCGGGGGAGAGACAAATGTAATCTTTTTGCTGGAAAGAAGAGAATATGTTCAGTTCTAACACTTGCTGAAGCCATAATGCCCAATGTTACTCCAAGCACGCAAAAAGTCCAAGTGAGAAGATTAGACGCAGTGGTTGTTCCAGTACATGCTCAGCTCTCAAAAAGAGATGCTGATGAAGAAATAAAAAGTGATTAACACTTTTTAAGAATTAAGAACATAGCACATTATCTTATGTGATACCATGATGATTGTGCAATAAAGCCCCATGTTAATTTATACAGAACAGCTCATGGTCTGGACAATCAAGCCCTAACCTGTGTAACAGTAACCCCACTGTGGGTAACAGCTCTTTAAACACTTTGAAAAAAAAAAAAGTATTAAAAATAGGTCCGCTGGTCCTGCAAACAATCCCTAAAGAAAAAAATCATACTGCTCTGCCAAATTAAGAACATCCTTGGTGACATTACATTCAGGATGCTCTTAGTAGCTCCCTGCTTTGAAGCAAGGATGTGCTATTTGCTAGGGATCAGCCTTTGAGCGTGAGAGGTGCTTCAGCGGCCCTTGCACAAAAGTCCAGTGGAATACAATTTGCTTTTGGAAAGTTGTCATCTAAACGTGATCTTTACTTTCTAAACTTTGGCTTTCAGGGTTAAAATTCTCAATTATTGTGTCCAAAATAAGCATAATCCAATCTGGTCTGAAAAAGACTTCTTCATGGACCTGTGGAGTGGTGCCCACTGTCACACTCTATGCTTAGAGCTTTATGTGTTTGTGGTCTCTTTCTCCCGCTTCCCCTGCACTCCCAGGCTGTGGTTGATGACACAAACAATTCAGCAGCTTTACTACAGTAACAGTTACCACACTGTAGTTCTGGCAGTGCCATGTAACCTGTCCACAGCAGTACAGTAAATGTTCTGGCTGATTGAAGGGATGGTTCAGGGCAGGAACAGGCAGCTGTGAGGGCAAGATGTGTGCAAAACAACACTGCCACCAAACACATCCTATTATCAAATCATGGTCTGGGACTATATGGTGGGGCAACTTGGACTTGAAACCAACAAGGAAGAAAAGGCTTTCCTAAACAAAGAGCATGGGAGAGAGCTTCACATTATCATTTGCCCTAATAACATTCAACTTCAGTTTAAAACTCAGTGTTTTTTAGTGCATGATGCCAGACTCTTTTCTCTTTTATTTCTGTGTGGTAGAATAGAAAAACTTACAGGATACATTCCTATCCCTTCTCATCTCTGCATGATTATTTTATTAAAGCAGGACTGGGTGAAAGAACACTACATAATCTTCTTTTGGCTGAGACAAAAAGTGGACTATACTTGCACGACAAAACACACACAAAGGCAGGAATAATCCTCTGTCCATGTACAGGCTTTTCATTGCAAGTTACTTGTTATTACAGAATTTACAACTGAATGACATACAGGAGACAAAAATGGGACTTACATGATTCTTCTGATCCCTCCAGATCAGTCTATGTGTGCTCAGCAGTAAAACTCCACTATCAAATTTCACCTGGGCAGGAAAAATATAACAGATCAACAACAAATTGAACCAGTAAGTTACATAAATGCTGGAAACATCACACCTTACCACAACACAGCAATCAGATTTAACAAGCCAGTATTTTGAGAACGCTCCCTTTTTTCCAGAAAACAAAATACATGACGTTTAGGAAATAATGGAGGAAAATAGTATAAAAGGATTAGATGGATAAACACAAACTTCCTTTTTCAAGTGTATAAACTTTACCTCCGGAAATCCTGAGGGATCCTCCCTCCATATACTCTGCAAGATGTACAGAAGTTCTTAAATGTATTTTAAACAGGGCTATTGGCTTTGGAACAACCACTATATAGAAGTTATGCAAAAAAAGCAAAGCAACCTAATAAAAAGATGCTGCACACAGTCTGAAATCTTCCATCCTATCAACAGGAATATTGCTTCTATCTGTGTTGCTGTTGAAAAGCTCTTTACTTATCAGACAGCAAACAGTACCTGGAAAATCTGCATTTAGCAAATTGCTTCCTACTTGTACAACTGGAGGCACGTTTTCACAGCTGTTTGTGAGGGTATGCAATTACCACGGTGTGGAAGAATGGAGAGATCAAGAGCCAGTCTGGCAGTGAAGTGAAGCAATAAGCAGGATGGCTCAAGAAAGAGCAGAGGGTCTGTCAGGACCCTGGACGACTCAAGTGTGAATTGTGCGACATGCCCCATACCATGCCAAAGCCAGGGCTCAGCTCTGTACAGGAGTGACAGCCCGAGCCATGGGCAGCACTCTGTGACAGTGACACTGCCTACACACCTCATCATGCCTACCCTCACCCCATGTCACACACACACACAAGACCTTTCTCACAGAATCACAGAATCAATTAAGTTGGAAAAGCCCTCTAAGATCATCGGGTCCAACCAATTGACATCCCCAAGTCAACAAGAGCATGGCCTTGCGTGCCATGTCCAGTCTTTCCTTAAACAGCTCCAGGGATGGTGACTCCACCATCTCCCAAGGCAGTTCATTCCAACATCTAATCACCCTTTCTGTTAAGAAATTCTTCCTAATGGCAAACCTAAACTACCCCTAGCACAGCTTAAGGCTACTTCTTTTCCTGTCACTTGTTGCCTGGGGGAAGAGATCCCGACCTGGCTCCACCCTCCTTTCAGGCAGTAAGAGAGCAATAATGTCCCCCCAAAGCCTGCTCTTCTCCAGGCTAAATAATCCCAGCCCCATCAGCTGCCCTTCCTAAGCCTGTGCTCCAGCACCTCAGCGTCTGTCCTGAGTTCAGGGGCCCGGAACTAAACACAGGATTTGAGGTGTGGCCTCACCAGTGCGGAATATGGGGGACAATCCCTGCCCTGCTCCTGCTGGTCACACTATTGCTGACACAGGCCAGGATGCCATTGGCCTTCTCGGCCACCTGGGCACAGCTGGCTCACGTTTAGCTGCTGTCAACCAGCACAGCCCCTCGAAGCCTGCAACTCCGCCCTAATCTCGCCACAGAAACAAACCCTGCCAGACCCTGGCGCAGAACGTCCTCCCACACCCCCGATCGATGCTCCGCCTGCATCCCAAGCCCTTCACACGCTCCGTGTCGCGTCCTTCGCCCGACACCGCCCGCACTCGCAGCCCTGCCACCCCCCCTTGCCTGGGGCCCACGGCCGCCTTCTTTACCCTCCTCCCCCGCCCTGGCCGCGCCGCCAGGCCCCGCGCGGGGCGACTCCAGCTCCCGTCACCTTCTCCTCCCCGTCGCTGAGGCGCACGCCGCGCTGCTGGACCACCAGCGTCTCTCCCAGCTCCAGCAGCCCGGTTGTCCATGAGAACCTGTCCATGGCGGCCCTTCCCCTCCCGCACCGGGCCGCGGCCGCCGGGTGCGCAGGGACCGTGTGCGGCTGCCCCACGCCCTCTTGCGGCGGCGCGGGGAGCGGCCGCCATGTTGTCCCGCGGGGAGCGGCCGGGGGGCAGCGCCGCTCGCCATTGGCCAGTTCAAGCCCCGCGGCCGGGCCAATCGGGGCGGCGCCGCGCGGTTCAAACGCTCGTGGCGCGGCGGGCATGGCGGCACGCGCGGTCCCGCAGCTCCCGGCTAGCCGCAGGTCCGAGCCCGCATTCCGCGGTAAGGCCGGGACACCGGGGACAGGGATACCCGGGCACCGAGGGGCGTTGCCGCTCCCCGCCGCGGGCCGCCCGCTCGCCTGTCCGTGCGGGGCTGAGCGTTACGGGCCGCCGTTGCAGGCTCGCGCGTCGCCGCGGCGGGTGCAGGAGAGCCGGTGCGAGAGAGGAGCCGGTCGGTCTCTCCGGAAAGTGGGAGGGGAGGGCAGGCGCTCCAGGCGAGGTCGGAGACCGGGCAGGTCTTGGCAGCAACGTTCGCTGTTGTGGTCTCAGAGCTTCCGAGCGGGCGTACGAGACCTTACCCTCCTTTGGTAGGGCTGGGGCCGGCACGGGCCCCACCCCATCCTATCCCCGGCCCCAGGTAGGATTCCTGGGCTGGAAGCCTTCCCTAGTGACAAGCGGGATGCCCTGGTGTTTAAAGCATCCTCTTGAAAGCAGCAAGCGCGGCGCCGGCCTAGACCCGCGCTCTTGTGCTTATTTACTTTCTGACCGGTCCGGTTTCTGTAAGTTAAAGCGAGGGAGTCGCTTTGGTGCGGCTTTGCGGTTTGTGCGAAGGGCGGGGAGAGCCGTGCTTGAAGCAGAAGGTGCTGGGAAGCTCTGGGATGCACGGCGAACTCGCTGCTGAATGAGCTGTGGTAGCTCCTTCAGAAGCAGGGGATGGACATTGCCTTCTGGACGTTTTGTCCAGAGAAGGGCAAGGAGCTGTGGAAGGGTCTGGAGCACAAGCCCTGTGAGGAGTGGCTGAGGGAGCTGGGGGTGTTTAGCCTGGAGAAAAGGAGGCTCAGGAGAGACCTTTATCGTTCCCTACAGCTGCCTGGAAGGAGGGCGGAGCCAGGTGGGGACCGGCCTCTTCTCCCAGGCAACCAGTGACAGGACAAAAGGACACAGTCTGAAGCTGCGCTAGGGGAGGTTTAGGATGGGCATTGGGAGGAATTTATTGACGGAGATATGAGACTCAACTGTCCAGGGAGATGGTGGAGTTACTATCCCTTAGAGGGACAGTGACAGCTGTTCCTAGGGCCTTTCCATGATTACTTCATGCTGGTATTAGCACTCCTAGTAGTATTAATACTTGTACAAATCTCTGAGTGACGGTGGAAGAGAAGGAAATTATTTTACTGATGTTCAGCTGGTTTCACATGCATGGTGCTTTTCATGTGTGCTGTACTTGCTACTGCCACAAATGAAAAGTGTGCTTACTGAACCACCAGTAACTATGTGAAATATTGGACAGGCACACAGAAGGTAACAGCAAGCCTGACTTCTTCATGTTACAAAATTCTGTTTCTTTTAGCTTAATACAGCAAACCAGACATTTTGTGTAGCTGTAAAGTTACATTCAACCATCCCTTGAATATTTACTTTGTCAAGAAGTGTGAGAATGTGTAAGACATTGAGATGTGAAAACATTTTGTAATCCATAGTGTCTATATTTTATAACGTTGTGATGCTTTTCTAGCTGCATTTCCTTCTTGACTGAGGAAGTGTAACATTCATATTTTAGCTGAAAATGTAACAAGTCTGTCTTTCTTAAAATCTTCTAGAACAAAGACAACAGAAAGTCAAAGAATATCTATCAAGAAAGAGGACTTCTGGTGTGCCCATTCAAGAAGACCAGACATCCATCAGGTAGTATTTCTGCTATGGCTTACATTCTCTTATTTTCATATTTTAATCTTCCTTCATTTTTATCTCAGCTGGCTTTTGTAAGTTCCTCTGATGCAATGACACCACTCGCTAACTGGAATGTTCATTTTCAGTCACATGTAGTACTGCCAGGTTTCTTATATAACACATCACAAAGCACCTGAGGGAAAATTTGGATTTGCAACTTTAAATTGAGATGGTTTTCTGAGTTGTCAATACATTTTCATAGTTGCTAGGACAGAAACTTGGTGGTTTTGTAACTTTCTGGGTAGCCTGATGCCAGCTCTGGTGCCTGACTGAAGGTTTTGGAACCTTGTCAATGTGGTAGGAACTACATGTCCTCGTTCAGACTTGCCTCAGATGGCCTGGGCTCTCATGATTGCAGTAGCTGAGCTTCAGCTTCTTGTGCTCCCCCTTTACACTCAACTGCAGTATTTAGAAACTTCTGCAGCAGATGCATCAGACTAGACAGGTTGGTACTCATTCTTAAGCATGAGAAATTACACCTGCGGTGTAAATTCCAATTTGTTAGCTCTTTATGGTGTAAGAAGGGAAGTTTTGCAGCCTGGGTTCTGATTAGTGGTTGCTTAACCATTTGTTTTTGCTGGAGGAATAGTGCAAGCTAAACAGAAATGCTTCAGTATGAGTACATTCTGCAGACTGCCAACTGAAACATGTGAACATACTCTAAAAATACATTCCTTTGTTGAACGATTTAAGATGTCTTTTTCTTATTAAGCAGTAGCAGAACTAGGAGAGCGACTACCAGTAAACTGCAAGATAAGTTACAGCTCTCAACATCTCCCAAACCAGAAATGGTAAGTTTTTGACTGATACTTAAATACTGATGGCACTCTGTTTCTATGGTTACAACACTCCACTTACTTAAATCTATTTATGTTGTATGACTTCTAGAGCACGAGAAGTTTGCAGGTGCAGAGGTGTGGTTTGTTAGAATTTTATTTAATCACTGCTTATTATATACTTTTTGGAAAGCTGTCATATTACAGTAGGAAATTGATCATATTGATATTCAGTTTGTACCCAACAGGAGTGAGAGTTAAAGAGGATAACATTCTTGCTGAAATGATGCTTAAATTTTAACAATATTTCTCAAGAATCTCAAAGGGGTTTTTGTTACATTTTTGAGTCTTTGGGGAAGTTATTTGAAATCTGAGTACGGTCTTTCGTCACAGTAAAAAAGTTTACTATTACTTGAAAGAAAACCAAACCATTAACAAAATGAACTGTTGAGTGTGTATGTTTTTTTAGTGGTGTGCTGGAAAAACTAATGTAATCAGAAGTAGATGCCAGTACCTAATCAGAGTTTAAGGGAATGTGTTCCCTGTATAATTTCATGTAATTTTCCTGGAATTAAGATGCAAAAATGGTTGTGCTGCTTAGAAATAGCAAAATAGAGATTCTTCTGCAGATCTGTTCTCAGGGAGAGGTGAGGAAAAAATAGACATAAGACCTGTGTTCATGTTAGACAGTTTAGAGTTTGGGTTTCAGAAGATTTGAGATGTGGGATTATTTGAGGAGAAAACCAAAAAACTTAAGACTTCAAAGCTGAATGTTGAGGAGAAAAATTACCAAAGTGAGAACAAGTGTTTTTTTACAAATTTCCTGCAGGGACATGTATTTTTCTATATCTTGTGTGATTTCAAGTTGAGTACATAGTTTCCTGAAATAACAGTCCTTGCATTCAAGCTCTTGTTATGCAGGTTTTGTCAAATCTAACTCAATGACAGACCAGGAAATGAGTTTTCTTTCAGGCATCTTCCTTAAAGTCTGCTCCTGCAGATTTCCATGTGTCATTCACACTTTTTTTTCCTGCTTTTGGATATTTCACTCTTCCAAAAGCTGCTGCTTGGACAGTGCTCAATTAGTTGCTGTAGAACAACTTTTTTTGGAGGAAAATACTACATTCCATTTTTCATGGGGGGTTATGCTGAGAACATATGGCTGAGAGTTTCAGTAAAGCCACGCAAAACTGATGTAACTATTCTCAACTTGCAGCATCCTACATCTCAATAGTAAGAAAAATTCTCTTCTGGTAACATCTCAAAGTGTCCTTTACTCACTGCCTTGTGTTAGCAGACTATTCACACTTAGTGGAGGAATGGTGCTGCCTCTAAGCTATGAGATATGCAAACAGAGATATTGCTCTTGAGTTTATACAGCCTAAAGCAACTTTCTACTTGATAAATCTTCCAAGGAGATAATTTGGGCAGTTTAAAGCCAACAGTTACTTTCAGAATTTTATTTTGTACTTCCAAGGCAAAATTTAAGCAATTTTTATTTGATTTTTGATGTGGATACTGCAGTAATAGTTGACAAATAATCTACTCAATATTTATACATTACTTCCATAGGCACCTTTAAGCCTTTTACTCTTAAGCACTTTAGCCTGGTAAATCATTGGAAGCCTCTTTGGAAACAAGTAACATGCAGCATGACCGTACTTCTAACATTTCCATGAATATGCTTTTGATTTCAGGAAAATAAAGAGAATGCTGATCAAGTGTCATGGGACCAATCAATTTTAAACTCAGAAAAAAAAGTAAATTTAAATTCTTCTACAATCCCACTGACAAGTTACATATCAGGGACAAACTGTAATCTTGAAAATCAAGCTCCAAAGAATAAAGTCATTGATATAAAATCTCAGCATGTATCACTTAACAAAGCCATCTTGGAAATAAAAAGAATCAAAGAGAGGCATTTGACAGCAGAAAAACAAAATGCAAGTATCAGTGTACCAAAGAAACCAGCTCTTGGCAGATATCGTGGCAGAGTTATCCAATCCAAGGTAAATTCTTTCTGGAAAGCAGGAAAAACTGAGGGGGAAAAGAGTTCTTTGCCAGACAAGAAGCTTTTTCCTTCTGCCACCAAACAAGCAGCAAATTCTTCGTCCACAAAAAGCTGTAGTGCAGTTCTGAAGACCATCAAAGTCACAAACAACCCTAAGTCTGTAAAATCAAATGATGTCCTGCCATTTCACAGCAAACCATCTGATAAAGCTGCTACTCAGTCTGGTCTGAAGAAACAGCTGACGTTTACTGTGCCACCAAAGAAAGTAACAGTCCCAAAAGTGGTTGGTGGTAGGGCACCACAGCCACTGAAGGCTGCTTCTAGCAATCCTGATCGCAAAGTGTGGGGTGTGAAGAAACGTACAGATTTTTTTGAAGATGCAAGACCAGAAGCTCCAGCGAAATCAACTTCTGCTGCTCCTGGTACAAAATCAGGACAGAATTCTAAAACAGATGGCAACAGAAAATCTATTCTGCCAAAAGAATCAGCAGAAGTGAGAAGGTAACTAAATTACTGTTGAAGCTTACCTCTTGGAAGTTATTCAGGCCTTTTTCCCAAGAACATCTAGTTTGATTTATATGTTGCTGTATAGACTCTGAAAAACAGAGAGCTAAGTGTTTGGACTTGATGCCCAAGGACAGCAGACTAAAACTTCAGGCTTAAACTGAGAAAACTGAGAAATCAGGATTCAATTGCAGGAGCTCTCCAGGATTACAACTTTTCCCATGCAGTTAAAAAATAGATGTTGCTGTAGCTGATTTTTTTTTTTTTTTTTTTTAGTCTAAGTGTTGCAACAGCCTTAAGGATGACAGTTAATCCTGTAAATTAATTTCATGTGCATATCACAGTTTAAAAAAATGATGGGCAGGATGTATATAGGCAGGAGCATCTTTACAGACTGAAGGAGAGAACTTGTCAATGACATTTTTCAGTTTGGTGAGTGCAGCATAGACAATGGGTGGGAAAATGATCCACAGTCTAAAAGTCATTTAATACTCCATATAGAGCTCCTCGTAGTAAGTCACATTTACTAAAAATTGATGGTCTAGGGAGTGGGGTTCAAATGAAACATTAAAACTGAATTGCATTTCACATCAGTTTTGGATTTCATAAATTTGTGTTGTTTTGGGCTGGTCTCCACACTTAGTCTTAAAACATTAATTTCTAGCTTTTTGGTTTGAAGTGGGACTGGGGAGAAAAGGTGACAAAGGTCAGAAGCATTTTTTTACCTTCCTTTGAAAACAAGGGTCTGTAACCTAAGTCTTTTGTTGCAGCTGGAAGGGAAGAGACTGAAGTGTTTTAACCTGGTAGATACCTAAAGCAGACAGTAATATGTGTAGTTCTGAAATTTCCATGCAGATCTAAAAGGCAGCTTTATTCCTCTTGGGATTTAAGGGAGAAGACTCAGACTACCTGGAAAGTATATCTTAGCATGACTTAACCTAATTAGTGTCAGTCAATGTGAAAAAACCGATAAAACATCTGTCACTTCAGCTAATAATATTCCTAAATGCAGAGCTCGCTTGGAAGAATGGAGGGCATCTAGAGGAAAAGTGATGAGACAACCTCCTCTACATGCACTTCTGGGACCCCAGTCTAAAAGTAAAGAACAGGAGTTATCTGCCGCTGATAAAGAAAAAGTCAACAAGACTCTGAGTGAATGCCTGCAGTTAACACAACAGGTACTTGGACCCCTGCCTGCTGAATTCTGATCATGTAGGTCCTGACAACACAAAAATCCTCTGAGCGTGTTTGATCCATGTGAGATGGAAGGGACTAATTGTTCCCCAAATTAAGCAATATCATAGCTTTTGCCAATAGCTGAAGAAATTAACCTTTACTAACTCACTGAGCTACTAAGTAAGTACAGGCAATAATGGTAATAATAGTAATTGAACAGTAATGTAATGAGAGTAGCTAGAAGGAATTAACCTAAAACAAGTTTGCATTTGCAGAAACTTGCCTGTACTTCTGAAAAAGTCTGTTTCCAGTAATTCTGAAGGTGCCTCTACATCTTCCTATGCCTTCTACTTACAATAACTGTATAAATAATTCTAATTTTGAAGAATAGGTGAATAACAGTTCTGGCAAAGAAAAAAAAAACAAACCGTGCTTTCTAGTTCAAAAGCAGCAAAACTACGGAAGCTCAGTGTGTCAAATGCATTTAAATCTCTACTTTTGTGCTGACTTTAGGGACATCAAAGTGATGAAGTACGTGCCATGTTGGAAGATCTGATACAGAGCATTCCTGGGGTTAAAAAGCTTGCAAAATATTGGATCTGCTGTATGCATCTTGAACGGATGGGCCATCTCGGAAAGCTTATTGCTGTCTATGAGAAGGCCATTTTGGCAGGAGCAATGGTAAGCAACTTTCCTTAAAATTTGAGATTAACAATTAGAAAGGCATGAAAGTATGGCATGTAAAATACAACTGCTTCTGATTTTATTAAGTACCTTTATAGTAGGAAGAGAGCCACATGACCTACCTGACAATTTGGTTTGCTCTGTAACTACTGTAGGTATTTGAAGAAAGGTTTAGGATCATCAAATTACTATATGGTGTTCTGCCTAGAAGGAATTAAGGACTGAGTTTTCTAGTGCCAGTAGAAACCCAAAATAGAACTTAATTTTACACTTACAGATGGGCTTCATTTCTGTGCTTTAATATCAGCAAGATTTCAGGGCATCTAACACATCTTTAGCACACCAAATACTGAAAATACAGGATTTGCTTTTGTTCTGAGTCTGAACAGCATTAAATAGAGGATTTGTAATATGAACATCATGTGACCTGTTCCACTTTCTATGCAACTATTATACCAATCAAATAAACTGAGATGATAATTCATTTTGGGATTGTTTTTCTAAAACAGTACAACTTTTTTTCAGCCCAGAGAGGAATTACGACACACATTAATAGATACAATCAAAAATATGGAAGATCTTTTAAACTCTGACAGTGGTAAGTCTGAGTACTCTGTTCTAGTTATATTTCTTACTTGACAGGCAACACAAACTCTTTAAACTATTTGTACTGACATAAAATTTTAATTCTTGGAAAATTTTTCGTGATCATTTTATACTCAATTTTCTTTGAAAACAATCTTGGCTAAACAAATCCTTTTCAGCAGTGGGCATGTTAAAATGATTGGAGATGCTCTTGTATTCAAACTTGTTACTTTATCAAAGCTCTGTCATCCAGCTATTTCAGCCTGATAATCAAAGAGTAAATAAAAATACTCTTGGGAGCTAAAAATCAGTGCCTCTGACACAAACTGCTTCACTATGAGAAGCCTGGTTGTGTTATGGCATAGTGTCAATTAAAGGTTGTAAATATTCTAATTTTGGAAGTAAAGTAGCCATAAATATTTCCCTTAAATGTAGCATAACCTTGACAAGTATCTGAACCCAGAAAGTGTCTGAAATACTTGAGAGCTGCTGCATCTGAAAAGGAAGAGAATGATTTCTCAGGATGTGTACCTAGCCTGAGCTTTCAGGTTGCAGATTCTTGAAGGTGGCTAAAATTATCAGGAATTTAAATTGCATTGAAGTCTGGGCCACAACATACTTACCTGAAATCTTAGAGTTTTACATGAGAATAAAAGTTATCTCTCTAAAAGCATTCTCTTTAGTTGTAACTAATGACTTTCTTCAATGCTTCATTTTTAGGGGGAACTGTGATGGAAGCTCATTTACGTGAGGTAGTGGAAGACATCAAGGAACCAAATTTGTCTGTAGAGCCAGTTCAGGAAAACTTCAAAGATGTCTGCCCTGATGATGACCAAAAAGAAGAGAGTGATGATAAGAAGACAGAGACAAACAAAAAAGAAGAAATTGATTTAGAATCAAAACCAAGAACAGAGATCTTGCCAAAAAAGAATAAAAAGCACAAGGCTAAAGAACGGGCAAAAAAGAAAGGAAAGTGTGAAAAAGAACAGAATGAGGATGGGATAAAAAACACAGCTCAAGCAATTAATTCTCCTGAGAAGGAGAATGACACATCTTATTCAATGAAATACAACCCTCCTACCACACCATATTTGGAAAGGTAAGATTGCTTCAGGTAACCATGGAAAGTCTGTAGTTTCTAGAGTAGCTGTTTGTGTCCTGTTAAAACAAAGAGGTACTGCAATTTTGAATACTTAGTTAAAAGCTTTCAGGAACCACATTTCAGGATTGCTTCCCCTTCATTCAGAAGGAAGTATTTTTAAGAAAGCTTTACTCAAACTGTTTTGCTTTTTGAATGGTTCACTGCAGAGTAACCGGAGTTTTATGGCGGAGACCTGTATTCCAGATTTAGGATTCCCTCCCATGGAATCCTCCCTGCCAATATGGCAGTAGCAGTTCTACACTGAGCTAGGCAAAGAGAAAGATGTCTCCAGATCTCCCCTTTTCAACTGTAGATAAGGTTGTATGTGATATAACACAGAATTAGTGAGCAAGATGTAACTGGCCTGTAAAAATTACTTTAACTGTATCTTGAGGCAAAAACCTGGGTAGTAACCTCAGTACAAACCAGCCAATACTTAGTTATTTTTTTTTCCATAAGTTTTCTTCTAAGACAGTAGACTTAGGGAAGTTGTGCTCAGCTTTGACATCTGATGGAGTTGAGTCCTGGCAGCTGTCCAGTGTCCCTTGCAGCAGGAAGAACAGTTTACCCTGATGGAATGGGAAAGAATCTTTCTTTGGGAACTCTTTTTAGGAGATTTTCTGGGTTAGAACATTTTGCCCAAGAAAAGTTGCACATCTGGTTTTAACTGAATAAATGGGAAGGGACCTGCTTCCTTTGGCTATGGGAACAGGAATAATGGCTTGCTGTTTCTGCTGGCTGCTGCAGAGAACTTGTATGATGACATGCCTATGTTTAGTGGTTTTGGTTTGTTTTTTTTCTTTTCATAAGTGTGAAGATGCATCCTGAGGCAAATGACTGCAGTGCTAAAGATCTGAAAATCATAACTCCTTTGCGATATTCTCAACGCATTCGGGAGAAGATGGGCAAGCTGCCTGATGCTGTTAAAGATCAAGATCCATGTGTCTCTTCACATGAGCAGCTGGGAGACTTGGAATCAAAAGCCTCTGTGTTTATCCACAATCAGAGCAACACCCTCCAAGAAACAAGCGCTGAAATAGAAGAGTAAAAGTAGTGCTACTGCTACAGGGGAGTTAAAATTTGATATTTTTTAGGGAGAGTTGAATGGTACTTGTTTTATGCAGCTTTGAGAAAGGAGCTGTCTAAAAATTTGTGGACTGCCTGAGTCACAGACTTTTAAAGTTTCTACTTTTTCAAAATTCTAACAAAACTGGTTTTAGTACTAGACTAAGTACTGTTGTCTTTATATTGACTATGTTTTATTAAATTTTCAATTAAGGACTAGGTATAATGCTTCATGTTAATAGTTGATAGTAGTATATTGCTAATACCTACTGTTTTCTTGTTGCAATTCCTGTGAATTCCATAGAAACACGCAATCTTTCAGTTTAAGAAAACCAAGTACTGTAGGTGCTCCAGTAATGCAATTATCTATTCTGACAAGATTTAGCTTTGAAAACTGAAGCCAGCTAATAAGGTGTGTGCTGAATTTAAACTGTTTTATCTAGTTTAAGGGCTGCTTCAACAAAACAAAGTTTAGTCTCTTTAGTTACTGAGATTTATTCATTATCAAGTAATCCTAGATGAGGTCTGATACACTACTATGTGACAGTTTTTATGTCTGTACTATGGTATACTTATTAAATTCATCAATTTAGTTGTGTTTGTTCTTTATTTAAATATTAAAGCTATTTAGTCTGCTCTTGAAAGAACGGAAACAGATCACTGCCCTGTTTCCCATGGTTCCTCTCTGGGCCCGGCAGTGCCACTCCCGCCTTGCCGCGGGCCGGGCGGGGCCAGCGCTGCCGCCCGGGCGCGGAGCCAGCGCCCTCCCCTTCCCATCCGCCACAGCCGCATCCAGCGGCGGGGCCGTGCCGGAGCTTGTCCGCAGGGCTCGGCCCGGCCCGCCCAGGTGAGTCCCCAGGGGGGCCCGAGCGGCTTGGGGCGGGCTTGGCTGCACCTCTGCCCCGTAAAGGAGCCGGAGGAAGCAAAGCGCTCATCAGCCCCTTGGAGCCCCGCGTGTGCGCACGGTGCGCGGAAGATGCTTGAATTGTGGGTAAATCAAGTTAAAATCACCGAGGTTCTGAAAAAAGGATAGTATCCCCCTGCTGGATGAGAGATCCTCCATGAGATGTGTTTTGAGCAGGAAATGGGATAATGTGTGAGTTCCAGCCGCTGTGGGAGCTCTCCTGAGGGCTTGGATGAAGATCAGTATTGGAGGACAGGGCACAAGCTCATGCTGTGCCATTGGAACTTGCAGGTTGGACATCAGGAAGATTTTCTTCACAAAAGAGGTCATTAGACATTGGCATGGTCTGCTCAGAGAGGTGGTAGAGTCACCATCCCTGGAGGTTTTTTAACTGGATGTTGCACTCGGTGCCATGGTCTTGTTGGTATGGTGTTGGGTCATGGGCTGGACTTAATGACCTCAGAGGTCTTTTCCAGCTTCATTGATCTGTGATCCCCTGATGTAATCTAAATGTAGTGATAGAAGAACGGGGAACATTTCAAAAGTACGTGAGGGAAGGCTTACACTAGACATTAGGAAGCACTTATTTACTGAGAGGCTGGTTGAACATGGGAACAGAATTCTTAGAGAGATGGTCAATGCCCTAAACCTGTTAGTGTTCAAGAAGCATTGTCATGATGCCACTGTCACGTGAATTTAACTTTTGGTCATACCTGGAGTGCTCAGGCAGTTGTACCAGATGACCATTGTAGGTCCCTTGCAACTAAAATATTCTATATCTTCCAGTTCTTGAAGTCTTTGCTCAGTAACCTTTACCAATTTGATCCAACATATGCTGCTTTAGGTAAGAATTGTCACCAGAAGCTTTACGCTTGTTGTTTCCATAACTATGCCTGTGAGTTTTAGTTAGTATTATGAAACCACCTACAGGAGTGCAGGTAACAAAACGAAGATGCAAAGTTGTAAGTCTGTAATTGTCATTTTGAAAAGTTGTAGCATTTTAAATTTAAAAATGCAGAAATATCACTATAATGTTTCAAGCTGTGCTTTCTGGAGGCCTCACCTTCAGTAAAATCAAGGTAGCAGTGCAGGGAAGTGTGTCATGGTAATGCTGGACAGTTAGGTACCCACATTTATCACCCCTTGCTGTTATTTTGTTCGGGTCTTTTCTCATGCAGGTTATATTAAGAGAAAATTTTAAAAGGTGTTAAGGTCATGACAAAGTTTAGAAGATAATCCTGAAGTATTGGTACTGGATTTATAAAGAATGGAAGGATACAACGTGTTGAAAGTACTGGGAGAGGGATCCTTTGGCAGAGCTGTCCTAGTACATCATAGAATCAGTGACCAGAAGTATGTAATGAAGGAAATAAGGCTTCCAATGGTAAGTGTGACAAACATCACCTCACCACTTAAAAAAGATAAAACTAAAAAGTCCTAATTCTGTATTAGAATGAGTGTATTTTTGAAACGCTGAAGACTTTTGCTGAGAGTTTTGTTTATTAGACAGGTGTGTGGTATAGTTACTGTATAACTACATCTTGAGCTGATGTTGTTGGCACAAAGTGAAGTGCATGGTTAGATTTTAGGATTTTGGGAAGTGTAGCAGGTACGAAGATGCTTAGAATGAAATCCCTGTTCCCCCTGATGCTCGTGGCTCAATTGCCATTGATTTGACTAAAATGCAGATTTCATCTTCAATGTCTAATGAGGAAATTAGTGACATTACTGCTGGTAATCAGCTATTTGGGTTACATTCTCTGCACTCAGCTAAGCTAAAAGTCATAAAATGGGAGGCACTGGCTTTCTGAAGCCAAAGCTTATCTAAGACCTGGGCACTTAGCATTACACTGAGTTCATGCAAACTATCAGCTGTTTCAAAGTCAGCATGTGCTGCTTTGTTATATAGTTCTGCACTTTTAAAATAGGAAAAGTCATTAATTGAAATAGGAAAAGGTTCTTTCAAATTAAAAAAAAAACCAAACCAAATACCAAAAAAACCCAAAGAAGTCTTCAGTGAGTAACAAACTATAGATTGAAAAGATGGGGCTTTTAAAATTTCTAAATTACTTAAAATAACTGAAGAAAAATTCTTAAAAATCTATTTTCTTTGGAAAGTGAAGCACTTTTTGTGTATATGTGAGAATTTGTTAGTGTGAAATTTATAGTAAGTGTGTTTATATTTTCAGTCTTCATGTGGTGTAGAGAATTCTAGGAAGGAAGCTGTTCTTTTGGCTAAAATGAAGCATCCAAATATTGTTGCCTTTAAAGAATCATTTGAAGGTAAGTCTAAAAAATTAAATTCCTTCATTTGTTTGAAGTTGCATACTCCTCAGGGATGGAGGTTATTTTCTTTTTTTGTTTATTGTATATATTATAAACAAAACATATTTATTGTAAGATAACATATAGCATGTAGTTGGAGCTTTCTAGTAAAAAGTATTACATACAGTAAAAAATCAATACCTATCCTGCTAATGAAAATACTAATTGTTCTTAAATTACAAAAAATTTAGCTGATGGACATCTGTATATAGTGATGGAATATTGTGACGATGGAGATCTAATGCAGAAGATTAAACACCAAGGAGGAAATTTGTTCCCTGAAGACACGGTAAAAAACAGACATTGTTTTGAACTAAGGGGGCTGGGAATCCTTTTCCATGTAAACTGAAGCATGCTGCTTAAACCAAATTAGAGATATGCAAACATCTTGGTGAAAAAAAGTAACTTACAGATAGAATAGAAGCATTATTTTTTTTATAGTTTGGAGCAGATCAAGACAAGAATTGGACTGAAAGGAATAAAAATAGAAATTGCTACTTGTATCTGAAAATTGTTCATGTAGTGTGAAAACCAGTCAGGTTTGCATGCAATTAAGAGGAATTTTACACAACCTTCAGAAAGAATTTAAAGCATAGTAAGACTACTGCAAATGAAAAGTAAACTTTGGTAAAATAAATAAAGTTAACCAGGAGAATAAATGCCTGCTTTTTATGTAGCAATTAAATGTTTAAACCCATTCAGTATGTGATAATTCCTTTTACCAGAGAATCTGTAAAATTACTTAGGAGAAAGTTCAAAGGGACATTGGAGTGAATAAAAGCTACTTGTTGCTGCAGTTAAGAACATCACCTTCATTTAAATGAAAGGACCAGAAAACTCAACTAATTGAATATTTAGATTTTATATGCACGTTTAAGGGCTTTTTTTTGTACTTAGAAAAGAACACATTTTCTTTTAGAAACAGTATGTTATTTTTGAGTTTTGTTTTGTTTATTATTTGGTCATTAGGATTTTTTTCCTATTTGCAAATTTACTGTGTAACTTTAGATAACTTGTTTATAAAATGACCATCAGCTAAAGCGTCAGGTAGCAATTCCCCAGCTTCATTATTGCTATGTATTATCAGAGCTTTTTGCACACAGGTAATAAACATTCCTTCTGCCATGTTAAAATATAATCTATCTTGAAGAACTCAGTCTTTTATGCTGTTTGGAGGCTGTTATACTGGAGTTACTTTTAACTCCCAAATGTTCTGAATCCTTTTGTTCTCCTAATTTTTTTTTTTAAATCTATTAGTAAAATATTCGTTATATTGAGCATTGAGCTGTTACAGCTCCTGGCTGCTCTTTTTCAGATCCTTCACTGGTTTGTGCAGATGTGCCTGGCTGTGAAGCACATCCATGATAAACGTGTCCTGCACAGGGATATAAAATCCAAGGTGAACAGAGCAAGTTTTGTTGTCATTAATAAACTCTCCTACATGCAAAAGTTAAACCTCCTCTTTCATAATTTCCCATGACTGCTAGGTTCTGTGGTTTTTATTTAGGCCTAAGAATATCATGTAAATGAAATTGTTGAATGCATGGGATGATTTAGTGCTGGGAGTGTAAATATAATCTAAGAATAGCTATATCCTTCATATCCACACTGCTGATAGCACCAATTGCTTGTGACAAACTGGATATAATTTAAAAGAATTACAAAACTATTAAAAAGTGTATGCATTATGCGGTTTGCAAATGTCTTCCCTCACCATTTTTTCTTTTTCTCTCTTCCCTGTCAGAAAGAGGGAAATTCAGAAGAAAGTGGGTCCTTGGTTTGAGTACAGCATAAAGATTAAGGCAATTCTAAGTTCTTGTTCTTCCTCTGCTAGTGATGCTAGGGCTTTAGGCCCATAAAGCCTTTCTGGTTTGATTTTTTTTGGTAGAAGTATTCAGAGAAGCAAGTAAAAGGAGACACAAAGATAAAATATCAGAAGTGGTTATTGCTGTGTTTTCTGTGTATCCAAACTGCTGAAATGATTCATAGAAGAATATTTAAGTATGTTAATCTTTGCTCTTGAAACACAGAATGTCTTCCTCACTCAAAGTGGAAAAGTCAAATTGGGAGATTTTGGATCTGCACGCCTTCTTGCACAGTATGTGGACATCTCAACTGATCTCAGTGGTGTCAAGTTTTATTTTACCATTGACAAACAGTACAGAGTTCATAAATCATTACTTTTCACCTGGAATTTCTTCTTTGTGCTTTCATTAGTCCGATGTCATATGCCTGCACCTATGTGGGAACTCCTTATTATGTACCTCCAGAAATATGGGAAAGCCTGCCATACAACAACAAAAGGTAGTTGTGTTTTCAGTGGTCACAAATAATGCCTGACTGATGGATGGGTTTTTTTATTGCTGTTTCAATCTGGCTTTGTGGCTTATCCGTATTTATCTCAGAGAAGATACTGAGCTGAAGAATATTTACAGAATTAATGAATTTTAAGATTTTTTTTTTTTAAGGTTATAATACATAAATTCCTCTTTATTTAAGTAGCTGAGAGCACAGTATCTTTAGTCCTAGAAGTCTGAAAAACAGTGTGCAGACCTCTGTTTGTTTGGGAGAGTAAATACATACATACTTGTGTGTATGTTTGTAAGTGTGTATATGTGCACAAACAGGTATGTGTTTGCATCTCTATTTTTGAGGGGTGGTTTTCTGGATGATGGTTGATGGATGATTTTTTAACCTCTTCATGCCAGTCTAGATAATGTAAGGATAATGGCACAGAATGGATTACTTAGATTTACAGAGCCCAGTTATTCTGGTCCTTATGCAAGAACTGTGATTAATTTTCCAGGGGAGGTAAGAAACCTTCTACAGTTCAAATTGTTTCCTGCTCTTCTTGCAAGAAAGGCTTCAGTTGCTTCTTGTGCAAATGTCAGTACTCACTTTTGGTGGAAAATGATGGAGTTTTTTTCTCAGTAGGAGAATTCTTTTTGGCAGGGCCAGAATTCCAGCTCTCAGAATCAGGATTGTGTGGCTGCTCTTTGATGTTCAGGGCCATAGAACATCATTATATAAATATAAATATTGTTGGAGAAAATTAATTAAGAGACATCCTAGGAATAAAAAGCCAACTCCAACTGTATGACAGTCATCTTTTTTTTTACAGTAGGGTAGGATAAAATAAGCAAGAACATTTCCACATAAGTGTATTGTCTTTTATGGTTACTTACATTTAATTTTAGCTTATTCAGCTCAGTTAGGTGCACAGATCAAATGTCACACTTTCAAGCAAAGTATTGTAATTTCTGGCTCAAAATTTTTTATCTCTCTCTATCTCTACAGTGATATATGGTCTCTGGGGTGTATTCTGTATGAGCTGTGCACTCTAAAACACCCGGTAAGTACAGCTTTAGGACTATCAGAAAAGTCTCGGAATTCCCTGAAACCTAATAAGCAGTTAGCTGTACTATAGAGTTGACTGAAGTGCTTGCTGCTGCTTCCAAAAGAGGGGAGTATTGCTCCACCCTTCCCATGCCTCCTCCACTGTACACTTCAGGTTTAGCAGCTCTTCGGACCTACTGGGACCTTCTGTGCAAGACTCTATTTTCAAATTTGTTAGAAAATAATTGTGGTTTTTTTTAATTGGTTAATTTTCCTCAATATCAGTGAGACGATCTGGGCGTATTGAGTCCAGCAGCTGCCAGGCTGGTTCCAGATACCTGCAGTTACAAAAGCATTGCATTTTACAGGATCAAGATAATCCCAGGACATGGTGACAAAGACATGCAAAAATCTCTGCTAATGAAAATATATTCTATACATATAAATACAATATATATATTATATACAGCAAAATGTAGTAAGCAATAAACATTTTTGTAGCTTGCATCAGTGATACATCTTTGCTTATTCTTCAAATCAAACAAGTCACTGTCCAAGCACCATTCTTCTGCTGGAACAGTGGGGACCTTGATGAATGTTTCTGTCTTTCTGTCATTTCTGGGACACTGTCTTTTTTGGTGTTGTTTCTATGTTTCTTATGTGTTTAAATCCTCTGTCTCTCTATACAGATACAAAGGTAAAATGAGAACCCTTATCAGGGTACGTTTGTTTTGCAGGAAAATCAGATCCTAACTGAGAGTCATTTTGTCTTAGTTTTTTATAAGCAGCAGTTTCCTTTCATTGAGCTAACACTGTATCTTAAAATCAGAGAACCACAAAATATTCTGAGTTGGAAAGGACCCACAAGGATGATCTCAAGTATATGAATTGATGAATTTGATTTCTATAAAAATAAAATGGGAACAATCATAAATTTATAGGAGTAATTCCTATCTGCTTTTCACTTGTAGAAGTTATCTTAAATTATGTCAGCTACTTTTTACCTTACGCTTAAACTCTGTCTCTAATGTTAGTTTGTTTTTAATGCAGTTTCAAGCCAATAGCTGGAAACATCTCATCCTTAAGATATGCAAAGGGTCCTACGATCCACTTCCATCTCACTATTCCTATGAACTTCATTACTTAATAAAACAGATGTTTAAGAGAAATCCCCAGAATCGTCCATCAGCCAATACTATTCTTGCAAGAGGTTGCTTAACCAAACTTGTGAAAAATTGTTTGCCTTCTGAGGTATAGTATATTCTTTGTCTCTAGATTTAAGCAATACTATCTACATTTAAATACTAAATCCTTTTAATTTGTAGTTTGTTAGTGTATAACTGTAATGTGTAGTGTGGTGTAGGTAGTACTCTAAAGGCCATACAGTTGTACACTTCCCAGAAAACTCAGGTTTTTAAAAACATTTCTTTTGAAAATTGAAGTTGGATATTGACCTGATGCTGATAAAATTAGATATTGTTAGCTGGAACAGTGAGTTTGTATAGTGACAAGTACTTGTTTTTATCAAATAGTATATGCAATAGTTTGAAGAAGTTTAAAATGGTACAGTACTTGCATCTCTTCATACACCTTTCAGATGGCAAATCAGTTTGGGCAAGTATTAGAGGAAACCAAGAAACATGAAGGCAATGCTGCAAGACAAAAGGGTAAGTCAGTAACATTTTTGTTGATGTAAGGAATGACAAAATGAGTAGGAGATACAAGGTCTTATACAGCTATAAAACATTAGCATTATATGTACAAATTTAATTTTAATTATCTCAAAATCTAATACTATTGAACTTACATGGAAAAATGCTTGTAATGCATGTAAATTATATTCCAACATAAGTAGAGTGCAAAGCTACAATATACTTATTGTAAGTCTTAAGTCTTACACTGGAAATAAACTTTTCAGTTTAGAATCAGCAAAACTTTTAACAGTGGCATGTATTTTAAATATGACAGTTCCTTCTTTCCCAGTGAAGCAAGTTGTGTTCATTAATTAATTTTTAGACAGGGAATGCTGGGACTTTTTTCTTCATAAATTTAACTACACCACAATTAGTGCACATTTGGAATGGAATAATAGCCGGACTCTGTTGAGAATGAGCTTGGTTGTCAAAAGTGTGAAGAAGCTGTCACATAATTGTCACTGCTTGGTTCAGTGGCAGTGCTGTCATACCTCTGGAATACTACTTTACAAAAATCTTTGCTAAAAGTGTTAACTCTTGGATCTGTTCATTAATGTATCAGGGAGTGTCATGGCTG
Organism: Poecile atricapillus; assembly: GCF_030490865.1. Lineage (NCBI taxonomy): Eukaryota > Metazoa > Chordata > Aves > Passeriformes > Paridae > Poecile > Poecile atricapillus. Next base: position 63,958,991 of record NC_081249.1, on the reverse strand, counting down.
GTGGAAGTTCAAACAATAAGAGAGAAAATAGAGTAAGTATTCAAGTATAAATATACTTGTATTTTAATAATTTAGAATGTTCTGTATTATTGATAAGTTTTTACAGAAAATTATTCCTATGCTAAATCATAAATCAGTCTACTAGTGTTCAAATTTCAGTTTTTCTGTGTGTTTCCCAGTACTCTTTGGTTGGAAATAACTTTTTGATTCTTCCCATGTTTAGTTTAGTTCCAAAGTGGATTTTTTTATAACCCTGTCAAAACAAAACCCAAACAACCTCTTGTTTTTTCTAATTTTTTTTTTTTTTTTAATATTGCAAAAGTTTATCCATTTTCTTTGCTTTTGGGATGCATTTAGAACTGGCTGCTGTGGAAACAGTCTAGTCTGGACATAATTCTCACCAGGTTTTAGGACCCATATCCCACATGAGATTTCAGGAGAGGAGAATTAAGGTAGCCAAGATGTCCCCTATGGGTACATTACCATAGCCTGACTCAGCCATATTCAGTATATTTTTAAGAAATACGTTGCCCAGGGGCTTTTTTTTTTTTTCTTATCATAGACCTGTCAAGCTGAGAAGTTTAATATTTGGTCGCAGATGCATCTTGTTTCCCCTGGGAATGTAAATAATTTATATTTCTTGTGTTCTTAAATGTAAAAAAAACCTTAAATGACAAATTATATCAAAAAACTACATATGTGCTTAGCTTCAGAAACTGAGGTTTTCTGTCATGGGTACACAGTGTGAAAAGCAGTGCCATAATAGGTAGTGTGCAGTTGCAATTGGCTTCATGATATTTAGTTTAGTTTTCAAATCTTGCAATCTTTAGGCCAGGTATTTTATAGCAAAACTGAAATAATTAATCCATGTTTATATGACTGCTTTGTTTTCCTTGACAACAAGGATAAAAATTAATACAGTCTTTACTCTTTTAAAGCAAAGGGAAGATGAAAGTAGCAAGCATAGCCCCTTAGAAAGGAAAAATGCTGAGGGTTTGAGTGAAGGCACAAGGGAACAAAGGAAATCTTATCAAGAAGGTAAGTTTTACAGCTTTAAGGCTGATGCACTTCTTTCTGTGTACTGGTATCTGCAGTTCAGTGGTACAGCTACTTAGGTGGCTCAAACTAGCTCAGGTAACTCCAGACAAGAAAACCATGCTGCCATCAGTTGCTTCTTCAAGTACATTGATTCATCCTGCTCATCTGAAATTTTTTAAAAAAATAATAAAATTAAAATATCCTCTTGTCAAAGTAATAAAAAATGACAGTTGGAATACATTTGGAGTAGATTAAATGTATGGGGAACACTTTCCAGTTCAGATTTGCACCCATAGAATCAAACATCACTGCTAGTTAAGTGGTTCTTAATACTACTTTGCCTGGGCAGTCTGAACATAGAATCAAGTTAGATGCTGGTTACCGTGGGGTTTTTTTGTTACAATTACAATATCAGCTTCTGCTGTCCTCCCAGGAAGTACTGATCTGTCACACGCCCACAGGAGGCAATGGGAAAAGAGGATATCCAATACTGCGCTGGATGTCCTGGAAAATGCGTCCTTGCTTTCTTCCAGTTTTACACCTGAAGAGACTGCAAGTAAGACCTAACTAAATGTGCTTTTAATTCAAGTAATGTCAATTATTCTTCACAGATTTATAAAGCCAAAACTTTACATGGCATGTTTAAAATTATGTTAAAATAATTTAAGACTATTTCATTAATGAACACTGAAAAAGTTCACTGTGCTGAAGAGAATTTGTGTTTTTGTGTGACAGGAGGATTACAAAGAGTGATGAAACTGACAGATAACATTAGCAACCCTGAAATGATAATCATCACTAAGAAATTATCTTACAATCCTCCTTTTAATGCACCATTTGTGGAGGTAGCAGTGAGCAATTCATTTGGCGCAGAATGCAACCACCTTTTCTTTCAAGTACAGCATACTATTGGGAGCATAAAACATCTACATCTCCACTTTTGTTGTGATTTAACATACATGTTAAGGCCAGTGACAAGAACTATCAATGATATATCTCAGTGTGAGGCAGTGACTATTTTGCTTTTGATTAAAAGCTTTTGATTAAAACACTTACCATGAGGTTTCTTCTGAGAAAGATTTCAATTTTAAAATGCCCCACATTGATGAAATTGTTAAAATTATTTAATGTGATTCTGGATATGTGTTCTAGGTAAATGTGAATAAATGCTGTGGAAATAAATATTCAAGATATGAATAGTCAGAAAATTCCTAGGGTGTGGTAGGAATGTTACATGATAGTTACGCACAGGGCAAGGGAAGTGGATGGAGGAATGCATGTATTTAAGTGTTCTGCTATTAAAAGGCACTCAGAAAAAGCCTCAGGTTTCATTTTGTGAAACTTGCAGAGGAACCACATGAGTTTGCAGAGACTCTGCCTCGTCACATCAGCCAGTTCCTGTGGGCTCTCTGGCCACAAGGAGGTTCCATTGTTTCCTCAGTTTGTTGAAAGGACAGTGGTGCGACAAATGGAGTTATCTAGACTCTTTTCTTCCTGTTTCTTCCTGTTTCTCATTTCTCTCTTGAATGTGATCTTGAATGTCATCCACACTGATAATGCAATTTTATGTAAATAGCATTTATGAATGATTTTATACCCAGGTGGTGGTGTTATAAACTACAGTGAAAATAAGCCACGGAAGCAGTGGAACAAGGAACCCCCTCAGACTCTGATGGACATGCTCAGCAATGCAGATGTCAGCTTAGCATTTAAAACATACACAATTTATAAACCAGGTAAATCCCCATTTTCTGGGCAAACACTTTTGCAAACAGGTTTATTAATAAAGGCAATTTATTTTTATTTTTTTTTCATACATGGCTTCTCTGTATACAGATCGTTCACTTGAGTTCATATCACAAAAGGCAACCTTTTGGGATTTTTTAAGTTTACCAAATGAAATGTGGACTTAGAAAAGCCAAGTTCGGAATTAATGAGTGCACATCTGCACTACAGTTCTTCATGATGGGCTTTCACTTCCAGCTCAACAGCTGAATGAGATTGTGACAAAACACAGATGCCCTGCTATGTTCTCCCTCCCTCTGAGCTGTGCAGTGTGTGTGTGTTAGGGAGATGCAGGAAATGCACAGTAGCCCCATCAGGTAAATCCCCCCTCACTAAGGCAGTGGTGCCCTGATTCAAGGGCAAGATGATCAGATCCACAGCTGAAGGCAGCTGCAGTCTACAGATGTTCGCAGCCACAGTTACAAATACTTGCTCTACACTTCAGTTGCCTTATCAGTTTATTTTCCCACCTAAAATAGGAAACAACTTATCCTGGAATCTGCTGCAAACTGGGGATGAATTCGAAAGACTATTTTCTGTTTATATTCTCAATAGTTTAACTTAAAAAAATTATTTTAATGACATTTTAATTTTTATCTTTTCAAAGCTTCTGAAAACATATTAAGAGGTCCACTTTCTGCTGAAAGTGAAGCATCTGATGAAGTAGATGGTGAACATGAAGCTGTTGTCTTAGATTCTGAGAGATTTGAACCTAGATCTGATGAAGATGACACGTATGTCCAAATAATGTCCTTGCATTTATGTTTTCTTTGGTTCCTCAAAGAGATTTTTCCATAACAACATTCCCCTGAAAAAAATAGTATTTTTCTCAGCATCTAAATCCATCCCTCTCTTGCATAATGAAATTGAAATTTAGTAGCATTTGATATCTTACGATGTATGAACAAAAATGCTGTGATTTTTGGATGTGTGTGTGTTTTGGGGGTGGTTCTCAGATTCCCAGAATCTCAGTTTGTGTCACTGTTTATTTTTGTGGTGCCTGGAGACGACTACATAGGCCTGTATTGCTGCAGTTCAGCTGCAGGCTGTCGATTATCAACACATTTGCAGTCTCTTAATTAATGTACCTTTGCTTTTGTTGAAACTTACTTTTGTAAATTCCATCGAGAACATTTATTGGTTCTTTTATCGAAGTGGTACAGGAAGTAGGTCTCTTGTGCTGATAGTTTTAACATAATTTATCCTAATTACAGGGTAATTTCTTTGGGGGGAAAAAAGCAATTAAAGATTTATAAAGTTGTATTTTGCTTTCCAAAATAACATTTTTTGAAATCTATTTTTAGGGACTTTGAAGAAGATGACCCAGACTGGGTGTCAGAACTGAAAATGGTATTGAAACAGAGTGACTGAAAACTTGAATTCACTTGCAATGAGTGAAGTTAGGTGTGCTGGTATCCAAGTTCTTGTTAATAATTGGTTATTCATTGAATAATTTCTGTCAAAAAAAATTGTGTGGGCATGTTTACTATATCACAAAATGGAGGATGGAAAATGCACAATAAACTTTTTTAGAAAGAACACTTGCAGATAGCTAAGCAAGTCCATGTATTAAATATATTTGGAGTTGGTAGTAGCTTTGCAGAAATGTTCAGTGAAATTATAGCATTATTCAAATTGTCCTCCTGTCATGTTTCAAGGAGATGGTGTAGCACTCTGAGAAGGAGTAGAGGTGTTTTTCCTGAGTACATAGTGAAATGCAGCATTGTGGTGGGTTGATGCTGGATACCAGGTGCCACCAAGGCCTCTCTGTCACTCCCCTCCTCAGCTGGGCACGGGAGAGAAAATTAAAGTCTCATGGGTCAAGAGGAGCACAGGGAGAGATCACTCACCAGTTACAGGTAAAACAGACTCAACTTGAGGAAATTGATTTATTACCAACCAAATCAGAGCAGAGTAATGAAACATAAACCCAAATCTTAGAACACTTTTCTCCCACCCTCCCTTCTTCCTGGACTCAATTTCACTTCACTGGTCAAGGCCGAGCCTGTCGGTGATGGTGGTGGGGCCTCCGGGATAACAGATCAGAAAAGGGGAGAGAGGGGGGCACGGATGGGGACACAGTTGGGTGGGTCTGTCTTGGAGCTGGCTGGCATTGGCTCTGTCACACATGTGAGAAGCTTCTGGTGGATGCCACCCCTCTGCTACCAAAACCCTGCCACACAAACCCAGTACACACATTTGTATAACTGATGTTTGAAGGGTATATTATGGGAAATAGACTATGATAAATAGTTGAGGCTTAGTTTGTGCAATTAGTAATCCCCTGAAAACTCTTTGAGACTGAACTTTTGCCTTGGTTCAATGAAAAATTTTTATATGCCCCTGCATGTGTGAAAGAAAGCAAATGTATCAATGAATAAGGACAAATTTTCGAACTTTGATGGGAGACACACTTTTGCTGTGGAGAGCGCTATGGGCAATGTCAAGTTTGGGCTCTGTTCTGGTTACTGGGTAATAAATAGACACTTTACAAGAAAAATGTGGCAAGGGAGAGCACAAATGCTCTTGGCAGAGTTCTCCTGGGGAAGCTGTCCCGGACGATGTCCCTGTAATGAATAATATTAGGAATAATACACAAGGAAAGCTTTAGGAACTCTGTAGTTCTGGTGCAGAGCCAGTTCATACCTCCCCTATACCCACCTGCACGTAGGCTGGTACGTGAGTTTCCACCCAGGATTCAAGACCTTGAGGCAGTCGAGATTTCCTTTCGGGCCACTGACCACGCAGCCACGATCCTGTGTCCGCGGCCGGGAGGAGGAGGGTGCTTTGTGGCAGGGAAGTGAGGCTGCTGCCGCTCCCGAAGGGCTCTGCAAACGCCACTCCTCCGGCGGGCTCGGAGCGGGGCCGGCTCCTCCCCGCGGCCGGCCGGGCTCCGGAGGCGGCTGAGCTCACGCAGGTACCGCGTCCCCCCGGTGCTCCCGGCCGCTGCGGGGGTTGGGGCCGGCCGAACCGAGCCGGGCCGGGCCGGGCCGGGCATGACGGCAGGGCAGGGAGGTCCCGGCGAGGGCTGCCCTGCGGCGCGTCCCGTCGCCATGGGGACGCAGGGCGGCCGGAGCGCGGCATTCCCGCGGGGCCCTTCCCGCACTGCCGCGGCGTGTCCGGCCCGGCCCGGCCCGGCCGAGCGGCCCCCGGGACTCGGGACAGGCGCTGCTGCGCGGGCGGTGCCGGCCCGGGCGCCCTCCCCTGCGCCCCGTGTCCGGCGGGGACCGGGCTGTCGCCCAGGGATGCGGGACCGAGCCCGGGCGGAGCGCACCCTGTGCCCTGCGCGGACATCTGTCCCCCAGAGTGCCGCTTGTCACCTGTGGCTGCCAACAGCAGCTGGCTGTCAGCCAGACACCGAAATCCCGAACGTCCCAAGGTCGCCCTGCTGGCACTGCCGGTGCCTCGGAGGCTGCCGGTGATGGAGCCTGTCGCAGAGCTTGCCTGGCAGGGAACGTCTGGTATCGGAGCTAATCTCCCTTGCTAAAACTCAGGACTGCTAATAAGAACAGTTTTGTAGTGTTTGCTCGTATTTAGGTGTGCAGCTTTTCTATGGAAGCACTGCAAGTACCCAGTGACTTCAGTGCTCCTCACAGGGGTTTCCAGACTACTGCTACTTCACTTGGCCATGGTCTCCTGCGGCTTTTCATTTTGCTGACGACGTTAGATCGCCTTAATATAGACTAAATCAATATGGAATAGGTGATTTATGTTTTTTCCAATTAAAATATAAATTCTGCAGTTTTGTTCCATTCACAAAATGATGTCACGTTTTACAAAATCCTATCATAATTCTACACAGTATTCTGTACTTGCTTCCCATGCATTAACTTTAGGGTGCACTGTGCTTTTCCTTATGAGACACTCATAAACTTACTGCTTATTAAAAGTTAAATTCTGCAATAATTTGCATACTTCCAGGACATGATATTTTTAGGAAAAAATCAACAGCAGTAGCGTTATAAAAAGTAATAAAAATGACATTCTTAAAAGGTAGTGTCTATTTCAGTAGCACCAACTCAGATGTTAAAGCACTGACTATGTGCAGTACTAATTTGGGGAATTTTTATTTTAGCCACTGCTCTAAAACGAATACATAATGGATAAATATGAAATCATTAAACAAATTGGAGAAGGATCTTTTGGCAAAATATTCTTGGCAGAAGGAAAAACGGATAAGGAGCCATGTGTTATCAAAGAGATCAATTTGACTAAGGTAAAACAACAAAACCTGAATTATATTTACCAGATTGTGCTACTTGCATTTTGCTAGGTATGAACTTTGGTTATATTTTATCTCCTTTGTAGTTCCATCCCAATTATATAGAGCTAAGCTTTCCAAAGACTGTATTCTTTGCTAACTTATTATTCTTAAAGCACAGGTGAAATACATATTTTGATATTAAGTCTTTGCTTTTTGGTGCATTTTTGTTGTTTTCAAAGCTTCTTTCTTCCTACAGTGTGTGGCACTGCCTAATTCAAATTCTGAAATAGTTGATTCAACTACAATGAAAATATTGCCACTAAAATAACAAATCACAGTTCTGTGGTGAATTTCTCTAAGCTTTTTAATTTCCTTGTTTCCCACATCCATATTTTCAGACATGCGTAATTCACAATGGAGTCTTTCCAATTTTCATTTATGTTTATGGCAGTTTGATTCGTCTCATTCATCTGATTTTAAGTTTCTATTCTGTTGCTGTCAGCATTTGAGCTGCTTGGCCAGACACCCTTTCAAGGAGAAAAAGAGAATTAAGTCTTTTTAGGAAGCTGTTGGTCACATGTGTTTAAGATTTCTGATTTAGAATGAGCTCAGTTGGGCCATGAAACTTCTGTCTTCCTTCCCACTGACTGCAGAGGCAGCTTGGGGCCACTTGCTCAGGTGTTGGGGGAATATCACAGCTGTATCCGGTTCCATAAAAGCAATTAAAATCTCTGTGATTTCAATACAGGAGTTTTAACAGTCAGTTTCAATGAGTGCCTACATGCTTTTGACAGATCTGTTGCTATTCTGGGCCACCCCAGTGAATTTCTAATATATTAGAGAATTACAGTAGAAGAATGAGTCCTAGAAAGAGCTGTATGTCTTCCAGATTCAAACCTGGAAAGGCTGACACATGAGTAATGATAACTAAATGAAAAGATGGATAGTTTCTCTCTCTGCTCATGACCAATAAACTCCATGCATTTCTAATCATAGACTTTGATGTATAACTAGAAGAATGGCTGCTAATGAAATATTGCTGTGAATCCCACTTGTTCAAAAATCAGAAGCTGGAGACAGAAAATTGCTGCTTTGAAGTCAAAAGATTTTTATTTTTTTCAATATGGTAGAGTGTTTTTTTTCAGTAACTGATTTTTGAATCTTTGAGGATTACATTTCAAAACTATTTCTTAAGAATGAGGGTACTTTATAAATACAAGAGAACATTTTGAAGGATAGACACTCAGAGAAATGAATTTTTAAGTTTTATTGATAGAAGTGGGATCATAACAAACTAAATGGAAGTTTTTCATTAATGTAACAGGGCAAAGAATTTGCTTGAAATGTTACAGGAACAAGTAACACCAGTAAAATGAAGGATTTTTTTTTTTCTTTTCACTTTGATCTTTTAACGTCACCCCTATTAGCATTACAGTCATCTACATAAGTACTCTTCAAATTCTTAAGGGAATTCTTTAACTTTAGAGTTTCAATTCTTTAACTTAAGTTTAAATGTATACATTTGCCTGTTTGTAAAATGTCAAAATTGGGTTTGACTTCAGTATTGTTCTAATACACTTTCAAACATACACTGCAAATCTATTTCCTGTAATAAAAATTATATTTACTATTAATAATAAGTAATTATTAATACTATCTATAAAAATAAACAATTAAAATTATAATAATTATTATTTCTAATTATATATATTTATAGTAATAATTATTATATTATAACAAATATAATAAATTTATATTTATCTTTTTGTTATATATATATCTCATACTTTATAATATTTCTACATCCTCTTGGTACACTGTATTTTTGTATTAGTGGGAATAGTTTGGTAATGATGTAACTATTTTTGAAAAGGGTTAAATATATCATTGCTAGCATTTAGTTTCTTAATTCTTTGTAGATGCCTGTGAAAGAAAAAGAAGCCTCTGAGAAAGAAGTCATTCTGCTGGCCAAGATGAAGCATGCAAATATTGTAACCTTCTATGCTTCTTTGCAAGGTTTACTTTTAACATTTCTGTTTTAATTGTGGTGAAAGGAGTGGAAGGCAGAAAACCTACCTTGTTAGTGTTGACCACCCTTAGCCCTGTCCCTAAAGACTTAAACGTGGGAAAAGGTCTCAACTCCTAGAAATGGATCCGAGCCATCAAATTCAGGCATCACTTGCATTTTTCACATGTGTGAGTGGGTACTTGGTGTGAATCCTAGATCCTGAGATGTCTGTACTGTACAAATTGAATTTTAGTCATGATTTTTTATGGGAGTCCAGAGTCTAGTTGTTTCAATAGAGGAGAGCTTTTGAGTATAGCAAGGAATAGGCCAATCAATAAAGACAGAAGACTGATGAAACAGGCAAGAAATAGAAGGATCATTTCATCTGATCTAACCTCGGGTTCCTCATATTTTGTTTATCCACATCATATACATATGACATTATATCGTTATGACATGTACATCATATATGCACGCACACATATATTCATACTTATGTATGCTTATACAAAACAGGCAAGCACAAAAAGAGGCCATTTAACAGAAATTAAGTATATTAGTACATCTGAAAATGTCTTTCAGCATCTGGAACATAAAAACAGTATTGGCATTTCATACCTTCATACAGCACTGTCTTTTCGGTGATCCAATATCAATCTCATAATAATGTGCTAGACTTTTTTCTTCAGATAAATTTTGAATTATCACTCAAGGATAAAGAATTCTTCAGGACTGAAAGAGATAGAAGGAATTCTGTTCACCATGAAAGCTATTTCCCTGTATTTATTTTTCCTCTGACATCTGCCATAAGCAGTGCCTTATGAAATAAAAGTTATAGTTGCGGCTTCTGTTCAAATTGTTCTCTGTGACCAAGACTGTAACTGTTCTAAGGGACATGTAAGTCAGATAGTCTTCTAACCCCAGAGAGGTAAGAACAGGTTGAATTTTTCTATTAAGCAGGCCCTGCTGTTTATTTTTGCTTTTTGAAATATTGTCTACTTTTAACCTTTTCCCTAAGCCTTACTGCTTACTTAGTTATTGAGCAAAAAACCTGAACTTTGAAGCATTCTGCTAAGTTTCCTGTAAGAACATCTCTCAGTGGGGTCTCTCGAGGATCTCCAAATGTATTTAATATTTTGCTGAATCTCCATTTAAATATATTTTTACTTCTTATTTTTGCATCAAGTTTCATTGGAATTATCTATTTTTTCACAGTCTTTGAAATTAAGGAGTAGGTAGAGGTAAATTGCTACTTTTTGAAAGAAGGGCCGTAAAAATAAAAATAAAAATAAAAATAAAATTAAATGGTGCTGTACTGATGAATAATACAGGAATAAAGGCAAAATTATGCTTTTCCTTTCAGAAAAGAACAAGCTATATATTGTGATGGAATACTGTGATGGTGGAGATTTAATGAAGAGGATAAATATGCAGCATGGAGTGCTGTTTGATGAGGACCAGGTGAAAGACAATTTCTTTAGAGGGAAGAACACATTATGTGAAACACATGGTTTGAATTATTCAGTAATAACTGAACTTTTAAAGAAAACTTTGGTAATTTTAGTTGCAGTGTAGGAAGGTTTTTCAGCACTCTTTAAGGTCTGAAATTAAATCATTACTACAATGATGACTTTTTAATGCCCCCTTCCTTCTAATGCTCTTTGCATTGTAGATGTACTTTTTCTTTACATTAACAATATACCCATTAAACCATGAAGACCTTCTTTTAAGCAGTGCTTTCCAGTTATGGGGAGGATGTATTATATACAAATTCGTAGTTTGTTGGTGCTATTTGCATCATGGCATATCCTCCTTTGTACTGAAGTCTGTGGTAAATCTCTCATTCATTTCATTTTGGTCAAAATTTCTCTGATGCCGTTAAAATTATTAAATCAGCACAGAGAAACAAGCCCAGATATCTGACTGCTTTTGGGCCATGTTCATGTATATTTTATTTTGTAAATAGGTGGGAATAGTAAGTATTGCAATTCACAGAAGTAGAATTTCCCACTATTCCTTACTTACTCCTTTATTTTTTTGCTAACTCTTAGCTTTCTGAAGGAAATTTTCTTCATGTAGGAATTAGTGGACTGAACTCTGGAGTTATTTAGTCATAAATAAAATCTACTTTTCCAAGCATAATGACATTTTGCTTAGAAACGAAGTAGATAGTATCCAACCTGCTAGTGGAAATATACTCTAGGGCATAAAATTGAAGCAAAAAAAAAAGTATTGTGACTTTTCTTTTTGCTTTAGTAGTAAAAGAGGAACTCTTTGGTGGAGAAGTCAGTTGAAAGTGAATTACTGGTTCAGTAATAATGAATTTTAGGATCCTATTGGGAGTCATGCTAGAGGCAGAGAGAACATGAAAGAAAATAAAGAGAGGACAAACCCACAGATCATGAAAGCACAAGGGAGAGAACCAACACACAAACCCCTTGACAATAACACAGAATAATACATATCCAAAGCAAGGCAAAAGAAATACAGACAGAAGAATGAATTATAGAAACTGAAGATACATTTGCTGATCAAAGAAATGAAAGCAAATCTTCCCAATTTAACATAACAGTGTTAAAATATCTTTATATTTTCAAATGTACTTCTGAGAAAGTCTCATTTGTGGCATCAGCCCTAATCAGGAAATAATCTATTTAATGTCAAGCATTGCTAAATAGAAGGTAATTACTTGAATCAAAGTCTTTCATGTGCATGAATTTTCCTAAACAGAGAAGTATATCAGCAGGTTGTAGTTTTGTTTCTGAATTTAGTCCAAAGGCCCTTATTTAAGAAGACATGTGTACATTGGAAGTTAAATATATGTTTAAAAGCTGTACTGGGCCAAGGATAAAGGATGAACACATGTGCCTACTTTTTATGCAAGTTTCTTCATAGCTCACTTCTTTCACCAAAATTCAGTGGTTTTTTGTTTTGTTTTGTTTTTTGGGTTTTTTTTTAATTTTTTTTTTTGGTTCCTGGATCACATTCAGTAGGACTACAAATATTTTTCTACAGCTGGGTGGTATGACTTCCATCACTGAGGACTAAGAAGCCACTTCCCAATGCCGTCTTAGTTATTTGCACTCCCTCACTTCTTAAAAAAGGTCTATTTCTCTCTTCTTTCCTTTGGCATGATTCTTCAGTCCTTGAAGTGCATGTCCTGGCACAGTCACGGAAAATTTGAGGAGGATAAGTTGAGTAGATATCTATTTCCATTTAGTTTAGTGATAAATGGGAAGGAAAAGTCTATGGCATTAACTTTAAAAATACCTTTTTTACTGTTTCACATTGTATACGTTCTATATACTTTAGATTTTGTTGTTGTCGTTATTTTATATATTTCAGTAAGATGCCCCATTAGAGTCACACAAATTCATAGGTATCTGTTCTCTGTTACTTTCATTGCAGATTCTCAGTTGGTTTGTGCAGATCTCCTTGGGCTTGAAGCATATTCACGACAAGAAGATTTTACACAGAGATGTAAAAACACAGGTAGTAAAACTGGTACTGGAGAGGATGTTATTTTATCCTGTGAAACATATGCTTAAGAGGTTCTTAAAAAAAAAGGTGCCATCTTTCATTCTCACATACTATTTTTGGGTTTATTTGCAGAACGTTTTTCTTAGCAATAATGGAAAGGTAGCAAAGCTTGGGGACTTTGGCATAGCAAGACAGTTGAACAGGTAAGCAAGGTTTTTAATCAGTCTGTGACCTGCACTGAGCAGGAATGTTTGTGAATGTCCAGAATGCAGCCTGAACACGCAAATTGTCTGTGGATTGTGCTTGCTCAAGAAGTCTGTGATATAAAGGGTCTGATGCTACATTTTCTTCTGTTATCTGAAACATGCCATCCTGCATGGAAGCACAGATGTATCTACCTAGTAGATGGATTTCTGCTAGGTATAGGGCATAGGGTGGAGAAGCTACAGCCTTTGCCTGTTCTCTGTGGAACTGTCATAAAGAGAGCCTGGAGGCACAGTTGCTGCCCATGCAGCTCTTGGTAATAACTTCTGTTACCTCATGAAAAGAAAAGTGAAGAGCATTTAAAACTAAAGAGAGAGTAATGGAAGAGAGTTTGTACAGATGTTGTATGTCCTCCAAGAGTGAGCCTATGTTAATTTTTAAAAAAGGCCCAGAACAACTAACTGAGCCAGAGAAAGTGGCATGGCTCCCTTGCATCTGTGTTGTTCTCCCAAAAAGAGAGGCCTTATCTTTAATGACCTTGGGGACAAAGTTGGCCTATCCTGGGTAGCGGCCATCTGTGACCAAAACATGCCAAGGGGCATGATAACAACAGTAAAATGGTAGGTTTGATCTCTTTTAGTGCTTTTTTATTATCTTTGACAGAACTCAACTCTAAGCATGTAAACCACTGATGCCCAAAGTGCCTTCCTTTGGAAGTGTTCTGGGCATAGTTGCTGTAAGGATTGCTTTTACACTGCAGAACAGTACCTAGAAGATAGGAAGTAAACCTAAGAATTTGAATATCCAGTACAGACATTTAAAAAAGTATATAATAGTCTTATATGACAGTATAATTGGAGCTTGACAGTAGTTTTCCTCCTGTAACTAGTGAATTAAGTTTCTGTGGTGAGTTGTCACTGTCTGGATGCCAGGCGTCCACAAAAGCTGTCACTCCCCTCCTCTGCTATAAAGAAGAGAGAAAATACAGTGAAATGGGCCAAGACAAGGGCAGGGAATTCCTGTGCTTTCTGTTGAAGTGCAAACACTTTCCACTATTAAAATAGTGCATTTTACACAGAAGTGAGAAATGCTCTAGTTTTTCATGGGGTGTTCCATTATTCAACTGTTTGGAGAGCAGAAGTAGTGTCCCCTGTAGGCTTTTAACCTGGGGCAGTTCAGCTGTTTGTTGATTGTAAACTTTTTCAGTGTGTAAGCCTTTTTGTTCATTGTGTTTTGTTAGTACTACAGAGTTTGCCCATACCTGTGTAGGGACCCCCTATTACCTTTCCCCTGAGATATGTGAAAATCGACCATACAACAACAAAACGTAAGTCTCCGTCTTTCCTTCCTATGTGTGTGAGGATGTGCAGGGGTGAAAGAACTCATTTTAGTAATGTGGTTTAAATCAGTGTTTGTGCAGAGCATGGGAATTTCTCATGGTCACCCTTTGTGAAGTTTTGTACTATTGTGTACGATAATTAGGTGCATCATTTTACACAACAACTACCTTAGACAACAATGTCAGTAGTATTTTAACTTACAATGTCCAAAATATAGCAATCATGACTTTGCTGTGATTAATCTACAGCCTTAATATAATTATATGTTTTGGCTTTATAAAAGTTCTTATATTTTAAACTCTCTTTTAATGCTTCTTGTTGGTAGTGGTGGGAAATGTAAACCAGTATTCTTCCCTTTGCTTAATCTGCTTCTTCATAATTTACTAAATTTCTCTCATTTCCAAGATGTAATAACCAATGCATCCTTGCAGTTCCAAGTTTGTGAATTTTTGATACACTCATTTATCATTTATAAAAATACACTAAAATGAAAGTTACTAGTTTGGCTACTTTGGAAATTTGCAGTAGCCACTTGCAGGAAAGACAAATAGGTCTGGGTTTACCACAAAATACAAGATGAGAAACACTGCAAAGTCAGGACGTGAGTGGGCCTAGGGCCCCTTCTCCATGGGGGGAATACGATCAACACCAAATGTTCTGAGCTCAGAGTAGCATCTCAGCTCTGAGGTGCTATTCAGACAACTTTACTCCCCTATTGTCTCCTCAGCTATTGAATCAGCTTTGTCCTTCATCCTGCTAGAAATATGAAGCAGACTTTTTCAATTATAATGATAAAACCTAATTAGATACCATAGAAACATTGGTGCCACAACTAAAAATAAATTTCTAGTTGTTCCTTTTAGTGTGTCGTAAGAAAAAATAAAATTTGCTCCACTCTGTGACAGAATAATGGTAATAAATTTGGGACCTGAGAAGAGGTACTGATTACATGGATGAAAATATTATAGACTTTTCACTGAATCTTTAATTACTTCTTATTCACAGAGATATTTGGTCTCTTGGCTGTGTGCTTTATGAGCTGTGTGCACTAAAGCATCCTGTAAGTACTGTACAATCAGCTCATTATTATATAATTAGAAAATATAGTGGTTATCTTGCAAAGCCTGTAGTAGAAATAGTATTCACATTCAGCTACAAGAGTTATTTTCATCTTAATTATTGGTATTCAAGAATGACTGCTAGTGTTTAACTTTTCATATTTTATCTGTTTTGTGAATAAGAAAATAAAAATTGTTAAGTTGTATTCCTATAACTTACATATGTGCATGTGTGTGTACGTACTTTGAACATATATTTGTTCTTTAAAAATTACTAAACTTTTTCAAAACAGATGAACAATGGAAAGAATTAAAGACAGGCTTCAAGGTTAGACTTAGGTATATAATTTTACTCATTTCTGTTTGAAAATACCAGTCTATACTTATTAAATAAGAACCTAAACCCCACATTTCCCCGGAAGGCAGTTTGAGTCCCTGGAAGAATTTTCCTAACGGAGATATATGTTGTTTGAAAGCACATTTATATCAGAAAATAACTGAGATAGCATCTTCAGGAAGTTGTGTTGTCCTCAGCCTGGTGTGAGCCTCAGGTAATCCTCAGCCTGTGACTATTACATGGCAGAAGGAACACAGCAGAAAATAATCTTGACAACAGGAAAAAGGTCAGATTCCTGGGACCAGCAGATGCTGACTTCTTGCTGAGCTCGGATGTGGGAGCAGGTACAGCAGCACTAAGAGAGCAATTGTGCTGAGCTAGGAGCAAGGGGGATACTGCTGAGGAAAACTGCTGATTTCACAAAGTGGCAAAACATGAAATATTACTCTGCATGAATATTAGGTGTTTTAGTCTGTATTGCTGCCCACTGTTTCAGTGTGAGGGCAGTGACTCAGTGCAGATGTAGACAGGAAATGCAAGTGAAGCTAAGGTAAATTCAATTCTACCACCTTCAAAATAGCCACATAAATAAAAGGGGGGTTTTAGAAAGAACTTGGGGGGGGGGGGGGGGGCAGGGTTTGCCTAAGGCCCTATAAACTATATTGATGCTGGCCTCTTAAGAGATCTAGTGAACTGAGAGGACTGAATTATCTGATTGGTATCACTTGTTAAAAAATTAGGATTTTATCTTTGTTCTGGGGGGAGGACAGAATGCAGAGGCTGTTGGTTGAAGTGAGGTTTTGAAGCTGAACCCTATGAAGACAATATGTATACAGATCTCTGTTGAGCAGCTTTTGGTAAAACACATCATGTTTCATTCTGGAAAGATGGGCTTCTGTGTTACTGTCTGACAGCAGAGGGTGAATAAAACACCTCCTGGTACAGAAGTCATTAGACCTTTTAGTTGTGTAGCTGAAACCAAGAAAACATAGCCAGAAAACACAGTCAGAGAGTGGTTATATTAATTTTCCATGGCAAACCATGGTTAGCAAGGAAGGATTTGTGGAGGGATCCCACAGCAAAGGGATTCTCCCCCCTACTCCAGTCTGTGAAACCCCACCTGGAGTGCTGCATCCTGCTCTGCAGCCCCCAACAAAGGAAGGACATGGATTTATTGGAATAAGCCCAGAGGAGGGCCACAAAAATAATCACGGGGCTGAAGCACCTCTCCTACAAAGATAGGCTGAGAGAGCTGGGGTTGTTCAGCCTGGAGAGGAGAAGGCTCCAGGGAGACTTAGAGCAGTTTTCTTGTGCCTAAAGGGGGACTGAAAGAGACAAAGAAGGATTTTTGACAAGGGTATGTAGTGAAAGGACAAGGGAGAATGACTTTAAACTGAAAGATGGTGAACACAGGAAGATGGTGAACATTAGGAAGAAATTCTTTACCATGAGAATGATTCTTTACTGTGATGCTGACTGGCACAGGTTACCCAGAGAAGCTGTGGATGCCCCATCCCTGATGTGTTCAAAGCCAGGCTGGATGGGGCTCTGAGCAACCTCGTCTAGTGGAAGGCATCCCTGCCCATGACAGGGAGGTTGGAATGAGATTTTCTTTGAGGTTCTTTCCTACCAAACCATTCTATGACTGTGCCAACACGTACCTATTTTCAAGTTGGGGTGTCCAGTCCATCATTCTGAACCATCAATATTTACTGTCCTCTTTTTATTGTTTTCCCTAATTAAGTTTCAAGGCAACAGTTTGCATGAACTGGTGCTGAAGATTTGCAGAGGACGTTTTCAACCAGTGTCTCCTAACTATTCCTATGATCTGAGGATATTAATTTCCCAGTTGTTTAAAATATCTCCAAGAGACCGACCATCCATCAATTCTGTTCTAAGGAAGCCCTTCTTGCAGAAACTTGTTCTCAGGTATCTGCCCCCTGAGGTGAGTGACTGTACTGCTGCCTGCTGAGAGAAAACAATCAAGGAAGTAGTACGAACAGTTCTATCAGATACTGTTTTTTTTCTGAAAGGTAGCACAGAAAGAACTCATTCACACTGTGATACCTAGAAAAAGGCCTTCAGCATCTCCCTGTGGAGCCAAGCAGATACAAGGTAATGATAATAATATTATGTATCATTAGTTCTACAGTAACATTTGTTAGTTATGATACAACTGTTGGCTGTAACTTTCTCCAGAAGTCTTTACTGCATATTTGGATGAAGAGTTTCACCAAAAGCTAAAAGTAAATATTAGAGAGAACTGTAACAGCAAAACCATTCACTCAGGCAGTGTGCTGCTGTCCTGTTCAGGGAAAGGCAGGTTTAAAACTAGCTCATAAGCTGTGGTCATCTAGAAGACCTGCCATAGGAAAGTGCTGAAACATTAGTCTTAGTTCTTTAAAAAACAGAATTTCCAAAAGTGAGAGGCTTTGATCTAGTTTATGTCCATCACATGAGAAACATCCTTACTGTGTGAAAAAAGCATAAATCTTGCAAAACATGCTCCACAGAATTTTACTCTCTTGGTTTGAAAAGACAGGTGTCTGCTAAGGAAAGCAGAAACCTCCCGTGAAATGGAAAAATGTAAACTGCCCCCACCCTCTGAATTATTATAATCTTGAAACCAAGGGGCTCTCAGGCAAAGATATGGGAATAGGAATAACAGTTCTTTACTAGGAAAATGAAAATAAAAATGCAGTAGTACAAAAAAAAAAACCCCACAGAGTCAGAACACAGCCTGACCCTGTTGGTCAGGGTGTTGGTAGTAGTCCAATTAAATGGTGGCTGCAGTCCTCCTGCAGTGACAGATGTGGTTCTCTTAAAGCAGTGATTCTGTAGAAGGCTGTAATTTTCCTCTGGAGGTCCACTGGTGGTGTAGATGGGTCTGGCCTTCCTCTGGGAATCCAGTGGAGAAAGGCTGCCTGTGGTGTTCCAAGGCTCAGATTCTATCCAGGTAGGAATGCTTGGCTCCTCCCCCTGGGTGGAGCACCTCACACTGGGATGATGTAATTTTATCCGTCCTGCAGTGAGACTCACTGGCCACATTTAACAGAAGATATCCCCCTGGAGGGATGATGGGTCCTGGAAGAGATAAAGAACACTGCCTCACCTGGTTTTAACAGATGGTAATAGACCACATACTCTTGGTTACATCTTGCATTGCAACCCAAGACATTTACAAAACAACAAAAAAGTATGTTACAAAGTCTTATAAATTTTATTAAATTGTGAGACAGTGAGCTCTTCACTGGGATTTAGTACCCATTGATAAACCAGATTCTGTATGCAGTTTCTAAGAAAACATGAAGGAAACTAAGTGTATGTCTATGTACTATTGAATATCTGGCATGTTTCTGGCAGTGTAACTTTGTTCTAATTCTATATTCTTCATTATATCACAGTGAGTGCTCAGATTTATCTTTGGAATATCAAAACAGTCAAAACAGTTCTGTGAAAATAACTTATGTAGTTACTTAACTACACTTTGGACTCTCCTCCTCCACCCCCCTTTCAAAAATATTCATCAGTAGTGTAGGAACCCATGTTATTTTGAAAATGACTTTCAATGAGATTTATCTGCCCACATAACCAATTTGGACAGAAGCCTGAACAACTAAATAACTTAGGCACTTTAAAAAAAAAAATAAAAAAGATCTCTGGTCATTTAATCATAGTTTTAATACATTTTATCTCCCAAACATGATATTCTAACAGTCAATACTGATGAAAGATTTAAAACTTACTTAGAAACTATTTAATCCAAGAAAGGATACTGCTTTTCATTACTGCATCTAAGATGTTTACAAAATACTGGCTGACCAAACTGGAATGGTCTGTACTTGTATTCTCCTACATGGGAAACTGATAAGGTAGATTTTTCACTTTTCAGCCTTTCTTTTCAAATTTCACAAGTACCACAACATTGCCTAGTGATTTGTAGAGTATGGAGGGCTGGGTTTAGAAAGGGAATGCCTAAGGAGAGGCACCTAGAGCCTGTGAATTACACCTCCTGCTTTCTGTTCTTGGAACTAGCATGAAATCAACACTCTAGTTTATAAAGGTCTCCCTCTTATTCAGTATGCTGTGCAAAACTAATTAATAAGATAATCTTTACATGAATGTGACAGAGCATGTTTTCAAAGCATGTCATTCTCAGAATGAAAAGCAGAATGACTAGGAGGTGTGAGGTATGGTGACGATGGTGAAAGGACATAAGGACTGCTTATTAACCCAACCTGTCAATATTAGGTGTGGGCATCCTACTATGGTTTGACACTACATGATCATTAATCACATAGAGAGCACAGAATGCAATTTTTTAATCTCTTATTGTTGAAAAGTGTATAAACTTCAGAAAACAAGAGTCCAAGACCCAGTTTCTCTGGAATCTGGAGTAGTGATGCCTTTCAAGAAACAAGAATTATTTCAAAGAAATGAATGGAAGCCTCCTTCAAGAGTACAACAGCCTCTTCAGGTACTGTGTATTCACATTCTCATATATACATATGTATAAACACTTATATATACACAGACACAAGCACATAATCATCTTCAGAATTATACATTATTACACACACACACACACACACACACACACATATAATCTTCAGAAAGCAAATGCCTGCACTTAAAAAAGATATTTTAAAAGACTCAAGACATTAAGATGTATATTTAGCTTAATGCCTGTACTAAGACAGTAGAGACAGTTAAACGTGCCTGAATCCTCAGAAGAGGTGTTTTGAAAGCTTAAATGTGAAACGCTGAATCTAGGCTGCTTTGGTATGGTCCTTTGTAACAAAAGGATTAAGGAATGCTTCACATTTTCGTTTGCACAAAGGCAAATAAGCTCTGCATTCACATTTTTTGCTATAGAAGCAAATAGACTGATCCTGTTACTTCAGCCCTTCTGACAGCTCATTCATGGGCAAAATCATCAGCATTCACTTCCATTGCCTCAGATACTTGTTACTGACAGCCTTCTCCCAAATGCAAGCCCGGTTTTTCACAACCACTTTGTCTCTCACTTGTTTTTCATCCCCTCTTTTCCTCAGGTAGGGTATCAGCTGCATGCTACGCCCAGCCTCTTTCATAGCATCACTGCACACATTTATGTTTATCTTTAAGAGCATGCAGTATTACCTTGAATGCTGGTGGACATAAGCACAGCACTTTTAGGATCTGGGAGCCCCCAGATCTGCACACTGCAGTTACATGAGCTTAACTGCTAATAAGGGAACATGGAATTCCCAGAACTGCGCCCATCACGCAATCACTAACACTAACTATGAATAATACTGGTCCTATGTGGAACACAGCACTTTGTTTTCCTCGCAGCTCCATTTGTGCCAATGCAAATCCAGAGATGGATTAAGCTGGAAAGGAAGTTTGCTTTCACTGTGCACTGATATAATCAAAGGCAGAATTTTGTCCACAGTGTTTTGACCTACACTGGGAACGTTTCCACATTCTTTCAAAATCTAGATAAACAGTGTGTAGGGTTTCAGGGATACTTGCATAGTGCCATACTTTGAAGGTGTTGCTTCAGGATTCACAGAATCACAGTATGGTTGAGGTTGAAAAGAACTTCTGGCCATCACCTGCCTGCTCAGGCAGGGTAATGTAGATTCAGTTGTCCTGGACTATGTCCAGTTGGCTGTTGAATATCTCCAAAGATGAAGACTCTAAATCCTATTTGGGCAACCTGTGCCCTACCCTCAGGCACCCTCCCCCACAGTGAAAAATATGTTTTGTGATATTCAGAGGGAACCTTCTGTGTTTCAATTTGTGCCTGTTGCCTCTGGTTCTGTCACTGAGTACCAGTGCAAGGAGTCTGGCTCCATTCTCTTTGCACCCTCCCTTCAGGTAGCTATAACCATTGATAAGATCCCACCTTCAGGCTAGACAGTCTGAGCTCTTTCAGCTTTTCTTCATAGGGATAATGCCCCAGGCCTTTCACTGGACTTTTTGAGCTTGTAACTGTCTCTTCTGTTCTGGAGAGCTCAGAATTGGACACAGCATTTTATGTGTGGCCTCACAAGTGCTGAGCAGTGCAAAAAGATCACCTCCCCTGACCTGCTGGGAATACTTTTACTAGTGCAGGCCAGGATGTCATTCACCTTTTCAGCAAGGGCACACTGTTGGCTAATGGTCAACTGGTTGTCCACCAGCCCCCCCTCTTCTCTGCCAAGCTGTTTCCCAGCTGGATGGCTCCCAGCATATACTGGTGCAAAGTGCAGGACTTTGAACTTCTGTTGCTGAATTCCATGAAGTTTCTGTCATCCCATTTCTCCAGCCCTTTTTGGGTCCTTTTGGATGGCACTACAACCCTCTGGTCTATCAGCCACTCCTTCCAGTTTGTGTTATCAGCAAACTTGCTGAGGGTGCCCTCTGCCCCTCTCTCCTACCTGATCTAAATCCTTAGTGAAGATGTTGAACTCTAGTTACTGGCTTTCAGCTGTGCTTCTCCCTGTGATCACTACCCTCTGGGCCACTTTTCAAACAATTTCACTGCCTGCTCATCCCGCCCTCATTTCATCAGCTTCTCTACGAGGATTTTATGGCAGACAGTGTCAGAAGCCTCCATGAAGGCAGTTGCCTGATAGGAAATGTCCCCTTGCTCTCCTCCTGTCTGTCAAGCCAGTCATTAAATTGCAGAATGCTGGTGAGTTGGTCAAGCATGACTTCCTGGTGCCTGCTTCACTAGTCACAGTTCTCAGTCCTCTGTCATTTATTTAGGTAGCCTAATTTGTTCTCCCTATTGCTTGGGATTGCCATACTTCTGGATACGATACTGTAAAACCTACTTCACTAAGGAACGAGATAAACACTTTATGAGGTCTTCCTTGGGAACTTTGCTGACAGTTGGAAACTTTCTTCTTATACAGATAGGAATTTATATTCTACTGTAATCTGGACTGTACCACAGGTACATGAGCCTATACTCAGTGTATCTATGAAGGAAAATGGGAGGAATAGTTAAAGTATTTACCATCTGTGAAAGTGATGCTTAGATGCATTTACATTTATGTAAGAAAGTAAGCAAAATTTAGCATCTTTCTCATGCACCATATAGTCTCCCACAATGGAAAAGTTTGTGGATGTCTGACCGCAGTTACATCAGGCAGTGGCAGCTAGGTGATCATCTTCTCTGTATTGTTCTTATGAGAAATGGAAATGCCAGTCTTGTCACAAAGGAGAAATACAGGGATGTTTCATCATAATAAGGGCATTGAGAAATGAAAGCCCAACTCCCACATGCACGTAATCGAAGAGATGTGAAATAAAGCAGTACAGTGCTCCCCTGAAAGCAGCCATCAATGCATGTTCTCTCCAAAACTACATCCCAGATTCCCCTTGCTCTCACATGTTGAAATGAGGCTCTCCTGGAAATAATTCAGTGCTTTAGGCTCCAGAACAATGAAGTGACTCTAGGGCAAGGACCCTACAGAGTACAAAGCCCCATGCTGATCACTCACACAACAATATGGGCTGCTGCTTAATGACAGGATCTGATGGAACAGGGGAAAAGGAAGTGGCAATACTGAGATCACATAAACTCTGAGAAGTTTGGAAGTTTCTGGGTTATATTTGAAAGGATTTGGAAAACTTACACTAACTATACCACAGACAGTCACATTACCATTCAACTCAGACCGGGGAGCAGTACAGGAGGTTAATTCAAACTTGTGCTGATACAAATGAGTATGGGTAAAATAACATCCTGTATTATATTTTCAGCCACAGACCTCCAGATTTAATATGGCAGAAAGGCCAGAAAGCATTAGAGTACATGACCATTATGGTCATTACTATGAGAAGCTTGACAACTTGCAAAGGAAAGCTAATGCACATTATGACCTTCCTCATATCAGCCAAAGAGGTGAAGATTTCTATAAAGTAAAGGGACAAGTTGCACCTCCACCTCCACCAGCTGATTGGTAAACATTTCACTCTGTATATGTCTGTCTTGTGTATTTTGAGCTATCAGCCTTCCTAAGTAAGTAATACTGGGCATAACTGATTTAGCGGAAAGCCTTCTCTGCTTTGTCTTTGATAATTTTTTTATTATTTTTTTAACATAAGTTTGTTACACAACAACACAATTCATGTTCCTGTTCGTCCAGAAATTCCATCTGAATTGACCTGGTGTTTGACATTTCATTGTCAAAATGTCTCCCAAGCCTCAGCCCACTTTTACTGGGTAAAAAGTAAAACATAAGCTTTCTGTAGAATCTCTGATTATACCAAGGATAAACACTGTCTGTCTTTCACACCAGGATGAGAATAATACTAAGATCAGAAGCAGTTCTACACTGAAGGTAACAGAGTGAGAGGCAGGCCATGAAAGCACTTTTTTCAATGCAGCACTTATATTTCTGTTTCAGATATAAAGACCCTTTCTCTAGCAGTTTATTTACTTCAAAGATTTTCTGTTACAAAGTAGAAGTACAACCTCAGGAGATTTCCTGTCCATTCTGTGACTGGCCATTTTAGGTGTGGATGAACATTGAAAATGTGGAGAAAGAAATTTTGACTACTTCCAAAGCTTTCCTTTAAAGTTGACAGAATCATTAATTTTCATTGAACAACAACAGTGTTTAGAATGTTTCAGTTACAGATCTTCAGATTTAGAACATCTTTCCTGACCTGAATTTCTAGTGACTTATTTTAAGGACAGAGTCAATTCAGTTTGGCTCTCTGCTGCACATATGGATTCCTGAGGTAGGAAATTAAATAAATGGGAAGCAGGGAGCTTACAAGTGACTGATGGTTATTTTATATCAAAAAGCAAAGGAAAAGTTTAGAAGCTACACAAAGTTTGACTGATAGAATTAGGCACAGAGGAGAAAGACAGTAAAAAGGTTGCTGAATATGCAGCCTCCATTCTGACAATAATTTTCACTCAATTTGAGGACCAGAAAAATCAATTTTGTTTTAATTAATGCTTTCAATACCATTTATCAAATTTAAGGTGGAAGGGCTTTCCTGAACTCTTCAAAAGGTTTAAGTAACTGAAGTAATAGGAAAGGGAATGCCTCAGAAGAATGTGTCCTTATTTTACTGTTGTGCCATATTTAAACATATTTTATCCATATTTATATATTCGTATAGTACGAAGAAAACTCTGTCTTATGTGGTAGAACCTATAGAGAATTATTTGTGCAAAGGTAGCAGAGTCTGTGAAATAAAACATAATATATGTACATCACTTTCTTCTCTCAGGACTGCAGAATTTCTTCAAAGGCGGTTTGAAGCCCAGCAGTACAAGATTAAAGTGGAAAAACAGATGGTGGGTAAATGCTGAACCACAAAATAAAATCTGTAAAAGAAGGTGAATTGAAATCCAAAGATTAACTGATGTCTTTTGAACAGCAAACTGTAACACTGTCATGTAGAAGGTTTTGCTCTAGCAAATTGCCTGATCTGCTCTGCAATGTTCAGCCTGAGGTTTTCTTTTCTCATATAAAATTGTAACAATGTAAAATTCTATTGTGACTTTTTCCTCCAAAAATGTACACTCACCTAACTGCGTTCTTCAGTGGAACACGGAGAGAGAACTGAATAAGCACTGAAGGAGAGGATTCTAATTGAAAACTCATTTGCTCTGGGATTCATTTGTATATCCATAGGGATTGCGACCATCCTCTGCTGACCCATATCGTGACCAAATACAGCAGCAGAAAACACAGGAAGAGCATCTCAAAAACCATCAGCAAAATGTGTTTAGAAAGAATGAAATGGAAGAACAGGTAAATGAATCTCTTCCTCAATTGCCTAAAACTCCCTTATACTCCTTGGCATAGGAATCCTTTGTCATCAGATTCTCTTTTCCATCATCCATTCTTTTCCATTCTTTTCCCACCTTTTAACAGAGGAACAATATACTTTCATAGTTTTGCTTTTGGGTGACAGAGAAAACAAACTGATACTTCTATTTTATGTGAACATATATAAATACATTTAATCCATCTATCTTTGGTTTAATAAAAACATATTCTACCCTACTGTTCTTTAATAGGAGTATTTGAAACAATTGCAGAAAATTCGGGAAGAATACCACAGTGATATGAAAGAATTCAGATTTAGAGCAGGAGTATTCCAGGTAACAAAGCTCAAACATATGGGTACTCATACTTACTTTCTTATGCTAGAACACTTTATTAGGAATTGAAATTAATATTTTTAAAAAATGTTCCGTAGGAGAACCAGAAAATACAAGATAAAACCTATCTTGTCAGGCAAGGGAAAGCTGAGCACCAGTCTGAAAACAAAGATATATCTGGAACAGGAGAAGAATCACTTCAGGTATCAGTACCATCTCCATCTAAATAGATTTTTCTGAGCAAGTCCCACACTGTCTTTGATTCATTCTCAGGCAGAAATATGCCAATTTCTGTAGTATCCTCCTCAGTGATCCTGGATCTGACTTTTACTAAAATTAATTCACTCCACTTGATGAAATAAAGTGGGTTATAGGCAGCCAGAGCCACCTTAGGAGAGAATTTGGATTCCCAGTGATTTAATGGAAAATGCATGATAATGAAAAAGAAACATTAGATTTTGGGCCTGCCTGGTGTGACTTTTTTTCATGGGCTCTCCATCTTTTGGAGAAACTGCATAAAATCTGTAAATTGTTGTGGTTTCTCCTGAGGCTGCAGGCATGCACTGATTGCCACGGATCACAGAAGAAGTTGTATACTATTATTTACTTGGCTTTTCTCTAACATATTCTTGCAGGAGACATAATAATATCAAAAGGACTAATTAAGTTGTTTTAGGTGTTTCCAGAAAACAAGATATTGCAAAACAGGGCTATACTTCTTACAGGCATAGGTTTCCACTAAAATCTTGATTTTAATCACTTCCAAAGTTTTCCAGAATGAAATGAGTCTGAGTCATCTTGCATGTGATAATAAAAAATAAAAGATGTAGTATTTATATCTTGACAAGTATTGTATCTTTCTGACATGGGTTTTTGAAAAATCAGAGGCTTATACTTTATGCAAGAATTTCTGTTTTTCTTTTTGCCAGATAAACCAAAATCGGTAATGAATGGAATATTCTTACAGATCTGTGTAAAGGAAATTGATGACTATATTTGCTACTTAAAGAAGTCTCTTTCTTTATGTGGTATACACATATTCAGTAGCAAAGAGTGTAATTTAGACTGCCTTTTTTTGTCTCCTTCCAGGATATGGAGAAAAACTTTAAACAAGTCAGACTCCAGGATAGGCAAGACCAAACAATATTAGGAAAGAGACATAATACAAAAGTATCCATCTTTACTTGTATTTTTTTTTTTTTTTAATTTTCCTATTATGTCTGTACATTTCAAATTGCTGTATTACTATGGTAGGTGTAGAAATGAAGTTATTTGTGAGTCAGTTAAAACTGCTGGTTTTCTGTTTGTTAAAAATTTATATCAGAAGAAAATAAATGAGCTTTTCCGATCATTTGAGGGATATCTTTAGATATTCCCACCTAGTAATGAACCTCTTCCTCCTTATATCGAACTGCATTAGTAGTGCATGGAAACTCATGTTTATTCAAACTCCAAGTAAATTCAAGTCAGATTGCTAATTTTAAAATATTTTGTTATAAAATATGATTCACTATACTCCTTTTTAAGTCATAGAAGGGAATGGGAATTGAATTAGAAATGCACATAAGATACCAGGAATATTTCTGACCATAAGATGACTGTGAAATGGACTAAAAGTATTTTATTTTATATTGCATGGAAGCAGCACAGTATTCAGTTTTAGTTCTGGTTGACAACCAGCTGTAAGAACCAGTTCTGTGTATTGCAATGATTTGAATTAAATGTTAAAATCAAAAGTGGATGCAGTAGTTTTAAAATATCACTGAAGGAACAGGACTATAGTCAAGGAAGTCTATTTGTGGCCAATGTGTTCAATTTTGATCTTCTTAAATAGAAGAAAAATATTGTTAAATAGAAGATATTTTCAAGAGAATAATAATTTTCAAATTTGTAGTTCCATATAATCTGTGTACTTTTAATTAAATGCTTTTATTTATTTAAAAAAATTAATGACATGTAAATTTTCTTTAGGGAGGAATAAAATTTGAAATTAATTTAGATGTGTGTTTTCCTGAGGAAGACAGCATTCAAGAAGCAGAGGTATGTTTTAATTATATTCAAAGCATTCACATTAGCAGTCTGCAGCTATGACAGTTCCATAATCTGAGATTTGTTTCCATTGCCATCATCCTCTGCCTTTGTTACAACGAAGCTTCTTATTGAGGATTTGTTGTCATGTTACATATATCTTCCCTTCTACAAGAGAATAATTGCTTAGAAAAAAATTGGGTGATATTTGGGTCAGTGTTTACATGGTAAAATATGAACAAGTGCAGATATTTAAATTTCCTAAAATTGAGAGGAAGAACTTAGCTCAAAACTGAGTTAATCTGCAAATGCTAAATTTGATTTGTAGATTGTTTTAGTACATTTCCATTTCTTTTCAGAAATGAAACAGTATTGTATTGTATCACAAAGCAAGAACAACTACAGACAATATTATGTTTTCATTTAGTAAAATTATATTTGTGGTTTATCAACATGTAATAGCTACCTATTGAGATTTTTATTAGTATATTAGAATTTTAAAAATATTTTTAACAGCAACAAAAAAATTCTTTCTAGTATATATATTTTTATTTTATAAAGCACTATTTTGTCATTCTGTTGTTTCACATCTCTGTGGGTCCCCATGCAGCCCTCTGATGCACAAATCACAGTGTGGCTTCTGAGTCCTGCTGCTTCACTTTTTGTTACACAATCTTCCTGTGCATACATGGGGTTGGCTGGCAAACACAGTAAAATGAGAAGGGATTAGCTATTGTACCGTATTTGTTTACTGTTTCCAGAGTAACTTATAGTTTTTTTCAGGTACTAGATAAACTCAATGAGACTTTAACTTTTGTGGATGGTGAGAATCTAAAGGAGAAATTGGTGGAAGTTTATGAAAATCCTACAGACAGGGCTTTGGAAAAACTGTCTGACTACCCAACAGGTATTTATTGGGGAAATGCAGTGCTGAGTATTAATCCTGAAAATTACATAGGAGTTAGGTAAATTCTGTAAGTCCAGATATAAACTTGCTATAGCAAGTTTATCTCATGAGTTCTTTCTTTATATCACATAATATTATAATCACATGGACATCTACTTTACAAAAAAATCCAAATAATTTTGCCTCTTCTTTTTCTTCCCCTTAGAGTCCATATATGATATGAAAAAGCCCAGAAAACACTGGCAAACTGGAGCCCCTCAGACACTACTGAATTTTTTAGCTGATGCTGATGTCACATCTGCATGTCCTACTACAGCCGAAAATGAACTTGGTGAGAAAGTTTTGGCTTTCAGTGAAAGCAGTGAGGACCTGAAATTCAGACTGAATTCATCAATACCTGAATGTTCACATGATCCAGCAGGCTTTTAATTGCAGGACTTTGTAACAGCAGAGGTTATGGCACATGTTAAGTCATAGAGAACAGTTGTCCCTTTCCCCTCTAACACTGCGATCATGTTGTGTTGCTCGTACCTATCAAGAGCGCTGTGTTTTATGAATCACTCTGGCCTGGCTCAAAATGCCAATCTATTCAATTAACTATCACCACTTTCTCAGGCCTTGAGCTGATGACACACAGGAACAAGGACAGTGAGTGCCAATGCTGTCCTGGAGTGTGGTGGAGTTGTTTTCCCTCTGCACACAGTGACAGTGTCACAAGTGCCACTTCACCCAGCTGTGGCTGTGGTGATGCTCCATTTTAGAAAAGTCCCTAGGCTTCTTACAGTACCACTGTGTATATTCCCAGGCAGACAAGTATCTCAGTGACTGGTTGCTGCAAACAAGGAGCTTTTCCAGCATTCCAGCTGGAATGCTCTGCACACCCAAGACAGACAAAAAATAACCTGAAGGGCTTGCATAGATAGTAAAGACAAAGCAGAATATTATTAATACACCACCTTTTGTTCATTCTGCCTTGGATAAAAGACCACAGGGCACAAAAGAAACAGGAACTTTTTATAAGCTCTTTCAAACCAAGAAGCTGACAAGTTTCAGAACAAGGGCTGCTCAGTGAAGCTGCACCTGTCTATTCCAGGTTTAATAAAAAGTTACTTAACCATTAAAACCAGTGTTAAACATTTTAGTGATGAGCAGTCCAGACTGTTTGCTCCCTATTCATCAGATGAAGTACTTACAAAAAAAATCAGGAGTATTCCATAAAGGAAAAAAAAAAAAATAGATTCCAGAATTACTCAAAAGGAAGTCTTGAGACTAGGATATCTGAATCTGACAAAGACAGTAATGCTTTAGTGACCTGAGAACCTTGCTGTTCTTCAGCTCACCACGGTATTCTGCCCCAAGACATCCCAGAAAACAGGAAGCAGTGGAAACAGACACCACCAGAGACACTCCTGAGCATCTTAGAAAAAGCAGACCTGTCTGATGATTCCTTTATCCGTTTTAAGGAAGACAAAGGTGGGATGTTTTTTCCTGTAAATTTTTCATGTTCTTCTTTTGCTGTAATATTTCTTCTACCCTTGGCAGAAGGTCTGTGATGAGAAACAACATTTTGAAGCAGTTGGCAACCTAGAAAAATGGGGACAGCACCTCTGCTCTGTCCCTTAGCACTGAGAGGCCTCTTCCAGGACGTTGCTGTTTTCAAAAGCAGAGAAAAGGGCAAGCCCTACTTGCTGGCTATTACCTTCATATGTAATTCTTCCATTTGCTTGGGTAGACAGAGGTGGGCTGTAGGTACCATAAACCTGGAGCTGTTGTGGTTGAAGAACCCTGTAAAAAGCATTTATTCAAATACATACATACATGGTGACTTAAATGACAGTGGTGACTTTACAACAGGGTCCATGCTGATACAGCTGACACTGCAATTGATTCAAACTCACCTACACTGCAGCCCACTTTCCTAAGGTAACAGACTGTTTAAAAAATTGCATTTACTTTGGATCATCAGAAGTGTGACATTTACATTGTAATTTGAACAACAAAACACTTCAAGCATTTATTTATTTGCTATTCCTTTACACATGCTTTTATAGTTTTCTACTATACAACTGAAAGAAAGTTCCTCTTTCTCTGCAGGAGAGAGATTAACTCTGTTGCCTGCAAAAGAAAACAAGGAAGATGATTTAGAAACAAATTCTGCTGTTGCTGTTGATGAAGGTAGACTTGAGCCAAGGTCAGATGATGAAGACACGTAAGTCAAGCACATCAGAAGATAAATCCACACAACTGGACAGTTTTTTAGGTTGCACTGCCTAAAGTTTTTCTGTGTTCTAAAAAATTAATAAATAAAGAAAACTTGCAGAGTCTGCTAATTTAACTTTTAATTCTGGAATTTGTCACAGCCAATGCTGTCATTAAAAATTACAGCAGAAATATTAATATGGCCTTGCAGCTCTTTTCTCTTGCCTTTTAAATACAGGTAAACAATGTGACAGAGATAGAAGAAGCAGTTCACAATTAGGTGTGCCACTTGTATATTATTTATAAAGTGTTTAAAAAACCCTAAGAGTCCTTGAACTGAGAAAGGTTTGTAATAATGTTTTATTTATTTAATTAATATAATTCTCTTGTTTTACTGTGCAGGAATTTTGAAGATTCTGAAGATGAACTCAGACAAGAGCTGGAGGAATCTCTGGAAAAATTGTCCACTTCTCCAGCAGAGAGAACCACAGAGTCTCACATCTTTTCAATAAATAAAGGTCAAACAGATGAAGAAAAGATGAGTTTACCTCACAAACTTGGAAAATCCGATGATGATTTAGAAAATAATTATAGGTAATTTGGTGTGGATGCACATCATGAAAAAGAATTAAAATTAATAGAAGGCTGTAATTCTTTTGCTTTAAAGGTAAAACAAATCAGGGTACTTTTCAGATGTCTGAACATTGAAAAATCTTCACCCAGACTGAAATGCTGTTTCTTCTATCATTCTGAGCTACCTGGACATACCTGACAAGCCTTGCTTGAGCAAGTTTCTGACTGTGTACTCTGTTCAACCATTTTTGTATCACGTAAGAGTCTCCTAGTTTGTGTATTTTATTTCCCTAGATAAATCAACTCCTTATTTTAAGAATCTCTTCCAGCCTTTCATAGTCAATGTGTACTGCCAGTACAGCTTTGTAATCTACAGTTTCATTTACTGACCCTATGTAGCAATATCAACTGCTCAGGAGTTCAATATAGTAGCAGTAAAAGGGTTCATTAGCAACATGAGAATTGTGCATTCCCCAGTTGCTAATAAAACATGTAGGTATGTAGGTTCTTCCAACCATATTTTTTCACATTAAAAAATTCATACAACCCAAGTGAATCTTAAATAAAGGGAAAACTAGTATGTAATCTGATTTTAGCAGTTTTTTTCAAAGAATCGTTTATGTTGGAAAAGATCATTGAGTCCAGGTGTTAACCTAACACTGCCAAGTCCACCACTAAACCATGGCCCTATATGCTACATCTTTTAAATACCACCAGGGATGGTGAGTCCACCCCTTCCCAGGGCAGTCTGTTCCAATGCTTGACAACCTTTTCTATGTCAAAATTTTTCCTAATATCCAATATAAACCTCCCCTGGTGCAACTTGAGGCCATTTTTCCCTATCACTGGTTACCTGGGAGAAGAGACTGACCCCCACCTGGCCCCATCACTTTTCAGGCAGTTGTAGAAAGTCTTAAGGTCACCCCGACCCTCCTTTTCTCCAGGCTGAACACCTGCAGCTCCCTCAGCTGCTCCTCACAGGACTTCAGACAGAATTTGAGGTACAGCCTCACCAGTGCCAAATAACAGGCATATGGTAGATTCTGAAAAAAAAAAATAAAATTCTGGGTACAAAGGCTGTAAAACAAAAATGTTGACTTTAAAAAGTACAACTGCAAGTAGAGTGTCATGAAACAGGTAAAGACTGAAAATATTCAATAAATAAAAGAGGTTCCTGATAAATAAAAAAACTTCTTGATGTAGTTCTGCTCCTGAAGCACTATCATGGCTTGTGAATCCATAAGGCTTTTAAGTGCATCATACTCTCATGTAGTCAGCATAGAAGCATTTCTTTCACAAGAGAAAAAAGTCTCTGTAACATAAAGCAGACAGCCTGACAGAAAGAAAAAACGTTTTTATTGAATGGAACCAAGGGATCATAGCTTAGATATATTTACACATGCCACACAGTCAAATATAAAAAGTTAATTTTACTCATGTTCATTTTTACTTATATACACTTATTTAAATAATGGCTCCACAGATAACAGGAATGTGTCTTCAAAATGCTGGTCAGAAAACCTGTGCACAGAGCGACGAGCATTTTCTCTGATCTGCAGTCTTTTCTCAGGAGACAATGAAAAGATAAAAGCCATTGTCTCTGCATAACTGTCCTCATCTTCTGCTAGGAAGCCTGTAACATGTCCTTCATGGGGTACCACGATGTCCAGTTTGGGGCCACCAGAATTGTGAGCCAGGATAACTGTGCCAGCTGCCATACATTCAACTACGCCTGTAAGAGATACAAAAAATGCTGATAGGAGTGTGCACATCATGTGCTTTGACCTTCTGTAAAACCCTGGAAAGTTAAACCAACAGAAAAATTCACTACAGACTGCTATTACAAATCAGCTGGAAAAATACAGCGAAAATGGTCCCATAAGAAACACAAATTTAAATTTTTCAGTTCTAAGGACTGAAATGACAGTTTCTCTTAAACACATAAAATTTAAATTAGGTATCAGATATAACTGGTTAATTTGTGGGTCTTGGAACATACCTGATTTTAAGCCTCTGGAAAGATACTGAGAAAAAAGTTGACCAAGCACATTTCAATCAGAAAATATTCAGAACTTCAGTGTTTTGCAGATGAACAAATCTTTATAGCTTCTGACAACTCAGCAAGACACTAGTAAAAATTGTTATCTCTACGTCTGTATTTTTGATGGAAGAAATTTTAACTAAATAGGAATCAGTAACTTTCCGCCAGCCAAAAGCTGTGGGATAGGAACAATATATAATGTATACAGCAGCTTCAATTCTCCTCCATGATTCCAGAACAGACCTCAGAAGTTCTGATTCTTCTCAGTTCTGATTTGATTGTTATAAATTCCCTAAGCTCAAATACTGCCTACTATAAATAGTGCTCCAAAGTTTCGGACTAAGTTTTTCACACATAAAAAGCCCGTTCAGATGAAGGTTAAATCCTGCTCAAATTCAAAATCATAGTGTGATTATATCACTTTTAAAAAATATTCAACTAAACTGCTCTGTGGGAGGGAAAAAAAAAACAAAACCAAAAGACATAATTTCCAGTATTTTGCTGCTTCTTCTGAGACACTTCAGTGTCAATTTTTTTATACCAAGCTCCAACAGACCACAAACTACTACTCCTGATACTTACTTAACCTGTTTTCTAATAAAGTCCGAAGATATTAACTGCAGTTTAGTCACATTATAGCAGAGTATGGCACCCATCTGCTTGGCTACTAACTTACCTGATTGCTGTAGATTTGTAAGAGATGGGCAATCTGGCATTCCCTTTTAAGGTCAGGACTAATCTAACCGCAATAAACTGCACCCCATACCTTAATTCTGAGTCCCAGCTCCTCTCTGGTATTCTGCTCTATGCTATACCCACCAATTTAAGGGCTTCACACATTTGCCTCAGCAGAGATCCCTAACACAATGAGATGACCAAAGGTACCTGGTGGCATCTACACAGGCTTATTTGTACCAGACAGGATCTATGGGAGACTCACACCCCTGAAACAGTAGCTGGAGCCCCATGACATACACTGGACATTTCAAATGGCATTTGAGGCAGGTGAAACACAACCAACATCTCTAACATGGATGTCTACACATGAATTATCTCTAAGCTCCCTTTGTAGTCAGTGGAACCACCAGGGCACAATTTAAGGCTGAAAGAGAAGCACCTGCAGCCTCTTGAAGCTTGGGAAGGTTGGCAAACCTAACCCAAGGACAATAGGGTGACCCATGACCTTGCAGGGTGATAGCTGGAGGTCAGCAGGACATCCTGGGCAGCACAGATGGGACTCTGTGTTCAGGTGGCCAGAGGATGCACAGAATTATCAGCCTATGACAACAGCACTTCAGCTTGCACTACAGTAGCATCTAGTGGTGCATCATCTGTACCACATCTGCACTGGTCCCGTAGGCTTTACAGCAGCTACACTGCCTCCAACGGGAACAGGAGCTGGACACCTGCTTGGCATGCAGACCTCTGTGCTTAGACACCTAGAGACAAGCAGCTGAACACTCAGGAAATGTACTGACCGATCCCAAAGTGCTCATTCCACATGGTGTGCAGGCCAATGGTGGCCTCGGCCAGGTGTCTCTTCAGCTCCTCAAAGGGAATGTTAATCCTGAACACCACATCATCACTAACTCCCAGCTCTTCACACAGACATTTCAGCTTATTTACACGCTCTTCATCTTGCTGGTTACGACAGCCGCCAATTAAAATCAGCTTCAGTGATGGCTGCTGCCCCACTCTCTTCTCTTTCAGCAATTTAGCAAAGGCTCTGATTTGCAAAGGATGATCTTTTTCAGGCCTGAACTGGCTGACAGAAACAATGGAATATTCGCTGGTGCTCTTTTCCACTTCCAGTGGAATATCCAGGAAAGTCTGAACATCGCATGGTGGGTACACAACACTGGTGCACGCCCCAGCTCTCCAGAGGGAAAGGATGTGATTCAGTGTCCAAGAAGAGTTCACCATTACCACATCACTGCAGGAACCAACCAAGCCGTACATGAAAGCAAAGAAGTAGTAGTAGACAAGTTTCAGTTTGCTGAAGAGAGGGCTGCTTGTAATGAAGGCAGCATTGTTAAACCTGGTATCCTGATTCCTCACGACAGAGAGCATATCGGTGCTGATAGTGGGGTAATGGACGTAGCATCCAACACGACAACCTCCTAGGTATTTGAAGAGGGGAATTGTGAAGGCATAACCCATTGAGTCAATATAAACATCAGGAACGCACTTTAGAAGAGCTTCCCAGCCAAGGAACACCGATCCTAAACTTTGTCCCAGCAGAGTGAAGTGAGGATAAAGAGAAGCTTCCACAAGGAAGCGTTTTTTTAGAAACACAAACTTCACAGGATGGATTAACTTAATATTGAATCTTCTGAAAGCGCCTTCAATTATTTCTTCTCCAGTGGCATCTCTATCACCAGTGTAAACAACACATGTTACATTCCTGTACCTGTAAGAATAAAGAAAAATAATTTCATATATTCTTCTCTTCATATTTTTCAGCAAGAAACTAAAATACAATCCACTTAAAAGTACTCAAGAAGAATGTGCAAACAAATGCCTGGCCCAGAAATTATTTTAACTAAATTATACTTTTCCTTATACTCCCATGGGTTTTTTCTGATCTGCAGAAAAACATATGGCTGAGAACTTGGGGAATATTTTAATTTGCATAAAACATAAAAGGAGCTCAGTATTATTCTACAGACTTCATTACATTAACAGGTATCTGTCTAGTGCACAGCATGAGCAAAATGCAAATGATGGCAAATCACTGGATGTGCCCATGTTAAATCCACTTTAGGTATTAATTTGTTTTGCCTCCTGCACCAAGAGGCAAGTACAAAGATGATCAGTTATCTGCTGAGGAGTTATGACTATACAAAGTTCCATACCAGTAGTGGAAAACTGAGGAGGAAGGAGAGGTTTTCTCAAGGAAAGAAAGGAAAAAAGTGAGAGGTCCCACAGCAGGAAATATCAAATTCTAAAGGGATGAAGTAGAATGCAACCACATGAAACTCGGATGTAAAGTAAAATGTAATACCAGTAGATTAATGACACCTACTTAAATATGTTAAATGCCAACATATGCATAAAGAATAGCAACAGAAGCTGAGAATGAAATTTGGTGTTTGATAAACACATATGCTTACTTCTTCTGTAGCGTTCTTATGGCACACCACAAGACTCTCTCCCCTCCACCTCCTGCGTTGCAATACGGGTGAAAAAAGGCTACCAGCAGTGGCCGCTTCCCATCTCCTCCTGCTGAGCTCAACTGTTTCTTCCTTTGTAACCACAGTCGTACTCCCCACAGCAGTACCACCAAGCAGATGCACAAAATTCCACTTAGAAATAATGCAGGGAGTAACAATGAGCACAGCAATCTGAAATAAGCCAGAAACGTTAAAAAATATAATTGCTTTAAAGAATCACTGTGTATGGCATTGAGCGAGAAGGACTTAAAAGTAGAGCTACAGGGAATTTGACAACTTCTTGAGTTCTTCTAATCTCAGAAATCATCAGTGCATATGACTGACAATTACAGAAATTAAATCACTACTCTGCACTGTTTATCCGAAGGTCTCTTTTCCCCCTGCTGTTACCTTGCAATCACTTATTATTGTTTATTCATGCCCTGTATGTGTTATCTATCGCCACGTGCTCTACACACTGTAAAAGTTGTATGCCCTTAGCAACCTGGCAATACACAACCAGCAGAGTGATTTCCAAATAGATTTTCAAAGAGTTTTTCAGCCCAATCTCCGGTTTGGCTCGCTCTGTTGTGAACTGCTTTGGTGCCGGGTTACTGGGGCCGGGCATCTCCCATTCCAACCTGCACTTCCCACACGCGGAGGCATGAACAGCTAGGCCAGCTGTCCGGAGCAGCTCGGTGCAGTCTCTCTGTGCAGAGCCGCTTCCTCTGGTCTCTCAGTCACTGTCAGGGCTGTTCCCTTCGCTCTCCAGCCTCCCTGACAGCTGTGACAGGTCTCCTGGCGTAGCGGCACAGTAAAGCTGTGACAGGTTTACTGTGCCGCTACGCCTTGGGACACACAGCGTTCACTCAGCCGCTCCCGTTGACCAAAGGAGCGACCCACGCCTCACGACTGACACATAAGGGAGCGCTTTCATTCTGGGCCGGGAGCGGCGGAAAAGCGCATTAACCCGTGCGAGCCCGCGGCACGGCGCGGAGCCGGGCAGCGCGGCCAGGCCCGGGCCGCCTCCCGCCCGCCCTGCCCGCCGCCAGGACGCGCCGCCCCCGCGCCCCGCTACCTGAGGAGCCCACACAGGCACAGCCCCGCCGCCACCATCTTGGGCAGCGCTGCGTCGCCTTCTCGGCGGAAAGGGAGGGTCCCGGCCGGCGGGGCGGGACCAGCGGCTTCCCCCTGCTGCTGCCTCCGCCTCCTTCCTCACCTCTTTCCCCGCCTCCTCCTGGCCCTCGCCCCACCCAGCAAACACAGAACCTGCGCCCTGTGGAAGAGGCGGGGTGCGGTAGGTTTTTGGGAGCCCTGTGCTCCTGCAGGAAGCGTTTTTCCCGGAGAGTGGACAATGGCACATCCCTGGCACGGTTCAGTCGGACACAACACGTGCTGCTCCTTGAATGGCACTGCGTCCTCCTCAAGGGATGCCCTCGCATTCCTTGGGCAGGATGGAAGGGAGGGCGCTGTGAGGGGGCGGAGGCCTCCCGGGGACGCGGAGTTTTCTCTGCATCCACGCTCCCGCAAGTTTTGCCTGTGTTGATGCTGGCCAGAAGACTTCCTCGATGAGCTCGATGTCCTGGCTTGCAGCCCTGCCTTCCGCTTATCAGGGAATCCCTCATGATCGAGAGGGAGCTGCCAGCGACTGTGTGCTGTGTGCAGGTTAATGTTGTGAGGCCGAGGGCACGGTGTCCAGCACAGGCTGCGCCTGGCACCGCCTCCAGAAGGATCCCATGAACACGATCATGGGGACAGTCGCCGCTGAGGTTATCTCCATCTCATATACTTTTTGCCCGATTTTGTCTTGATTGGAGAGTAAATGCACAGACCAGAGAGTCAGTGTAGCAGAAAGACTGAATGGTGCTGGTTTTTGGAAATAACTGCTAATGATCTGTCAGTCCACATCAAGACTTCATGTTTCTCCATGTAACTCACCCAGATCTCCAGGGTCCAGGGAAACATTGAGTGAAACTACCAGACTGTATAGATCAGGAGAGACTTTGACGGAACAATTTGAAACATTTCTGGTCTCTTGTCACTTTGCTACATGCTTCTTTCCCCCGCCCCACCCCCCCCACCCCCCCCTTCTCCATTTTAAAGTAATAAAATGCTTTATGTGGGAAGTTTGGTCAGGATAACTGATTCTTCAGTCTTTTGCAGAGTTGAGGCTGTCCAAAATTTGAGGGAGTTTCAAACCTTGTTTCTTTAAACAAGACCTTTCCAGAACCTGTGATCCTTCAGTCTCTTTGAGGTCAGCATGATCTAGTTCA
Organism: Poecile atricapillus; assembly: GCF_030490865.1. Taxonomy (NCBI): domain Eukaryota; kingdom Metazoa; phylum Chordata; class Aves; order Passeriformes; family Paridae; genus Poecile; species Poecile atricapillus. The sequence goes on along the minus strand of NC_081249.1, from coordinate 63,920,259 downwards.
TGTTCTAGCCACCTGTGCATTTTGAGATCTTGTAGTCTTAGGGATGTTTATGAAAGTCATCCTGTGTCTTCTGCATGGGAAGAGTACAGGTTGAAAAACTATGAATCATTAATTTATGTGGCCACTGCTATAACCAGAAGCAAAGAGACAAAGGCTGTGTTCTAGTGAGAAAAGTCCAGCTTAAACAATGGTTATTTGGACCTGCCTGGATTGAGTTTTCCATTTAGGATGACTCACCCTGTGAGTGTGAGACTGGAATTGTGGAAACTCAGAAGTGTATTGGTTATTTTACTGATGTTTTTATTTAAATATTTTGACTGTCCTAAGTACCACTTACTGTAGATTTTACACAGACATCTCTATGTAAGCAGGTGAATTGGAAGAGGTCTGTGGGAGGTCCAGCAAGCACAGTCTAACATTTCATTTCTGAGCCAACAGCTCTCATAAGGAGGATGCTACAGGTATGGGTTTCTCTCCCTTAATATTTTTTCTCTTCCCTGACAGAGCAGTTGCCTTAAAAGCATGTGGAATGTTTACAGAATAGATCTCTGCTGGATTTACATCTCCAAACTCAAAACACCTTTCTTTCTTCAACATTTGAAGATTATTGTCAGAGCTCAGAGTTCAGAGGCAAGTTATTCTAGGGAGCAGGAAGTCCAGACCATTTTAGATGATGAAATTTATATTTCTCCCCACCAACTTGGAAAGAAGTTCATGGTCACTCCCTTGAAAGGTATGAATCTTACACAAAATCTTTAAGAAGCTGAAGGACCACAGGTCGCCGCTTAATTAAGATGAGACTTAAGTAATAATGGTGAAGAGCTCCTGGAAGCAAGAAGACTAATTAATGAGGGAGACACCTACATACCTGGCTTTTGAGTTTCACTTGCTTGTTTAGGGAGAAATCTGCCTGATGGTGGGAGTGTCAAATAGTTTTCTCAGCTCTAATAATTTATAGTTCATGAAATCACAGAATATCTGAGGTGGGGAGGAATTGGTTGGATGGATGCAGCCAGAGAGTTGTGGTCAACAGCTCAATGTCTAGGTGCTGCACCTGGATTGGGGCAATCCCAGACATGAGTACAGAGTAGAGAAACTCATTGGGAGAAGCCCTGCAGAGAAGGACTTAGGGGTTCTCATGGACAAAAAGCTGGAGAAGAGCTGGCAATGTGCAATTGCATTGCAGAAGGCCAACAACATCCTGGGAAACATGAAAAAAAGTGTGGCCAGCAGAGGGAGGGAGGGAATTCTGCTGCTCTGTTCCACCCTGATGAGACCCCACCTGGAGTGCTTCATCCAGCTCTCAGGTCTTCAACACAGAGAAGACAGGGACCTGTTGAAGCAAGTCCAGTGGAGGGCCATGAAGATGGTCAGAGGGTTTGAACATGTCTTCTATGAAGACACACTAAGAGTGTTGGGGCTGTTCAGGCTGAAGAAGAGAAGGTTCCAGGGAGACCTCGTTGCAGCCTTCCAGCACTTAAAGATGGCTTATAAAAAAGAGGGAGGGTGACTTTACATGGACAGATAGTGATAGCGCAAGGGGAAACAGTTTTAAATTAAAAGAGGAAATATCCAGATTACATATTAGGAAGAAATTCTTTACTGTGAGGGTGCAACAGGCTGCCCAGAAAAGTTCTGGATTTCCCGTCCCTGGAAGTGTTCAAGGCCAGGTTGGGCCCTGAACAACCTCATCTAGTGGGTAGCATCCTTGACCACAGCAGAGGTCTTTAATATCCCTTCCAACCCAAACCTTTCTATGATTCTGTGGCCTCTGGAGGCCATGCTCTCCAGTCCCCCTATCCAAAGTGAATACCTAGAGCAGATTGTCCAGGACTGAGTCCAGATGAGTTTTGAATACTTCCAAGGATGGACACTACACAACCTCTCTGTGTAACCTGTGCCGGTGCTTGGTCACCTTCACAGTGAAGAAATGTTTCCTGATGTTCAGAGGGAACTTTCCATGTTTCAGTTTGTGCCCATCACCTCTGGACCTTCCATTGGACCCCTGAAAAAAAGAGCCTAGCTTGTCTTTTCACCCTCCCTTCACACATTGAATGCCTTGTCAAGGCTTGAGTAATCTCAGTTCCCTCAGCCTTTCTTCACAGAAAGATTGTCCCACATGTAAGAGACGGTCCAAAACTTCCCTCATTTGTCTCATGACCATCGCAACAACAGGGACTAAGACCCTGAAGACCCCAAGGGACTTGGTACAGGGGTTCTGGCCTGGTTGAGGTGGATGCTTGCCAAGTGATTGTTTGCAGGTGTGCTTGCTGTGCTGCCACGGTACATTGCCTTCATTCCTGCTGGTGAGCAGGGACTTGTGAAGAGCGGCCTGTTCTGTACCTTACACCTGCTTCCCAAAGCAATGGGTCTCATCACAGTAGCCTAGGAATTTCCCAACCTCTTGGCCAACTGCCCCTCGCTTTCAAACAGACTATAAAAGTGACTTTCTAAGTTACTTTCTCTGAGAGATCTCCCCACGGAAGAAACCACTGGTGACCCCATCTCGTCCATTGGTAGCTATAACCCCCCTTCCTTCTCTCTCTCTTTCTCCTTTCTCCCTCTCCTTTATCACATAACCCCTGGTGGCACTAAAATAAAGGTGCTTTATTGCCATTATGATTTAAACTGAAATCCCTTGGTGTCCTTTTTGCACTCTGAGATCAAAGGAACCTCTCATGACTCCTGCTTGTGTTAGTGGATTGTGACACATGCTACTAATCATCTTAGTTGTTTTATTTTTTTTTCTTAGTCCCTCTAGTTGTAATTAAAAACAGATGTATTAATACTTTTAAAATTCTTCTGTTAGCTTTTCATTAATCACAGAGTTTTCATCTGCTGATGTGAGCAGTTTGGAACCTGTGCTGCTGACAGACTTGCAGATTGCAAAGCTTACCTTTAATGTGTGAATGTCCAACACAGGCTAATTAATCGAATCATTGACACTTCACAACTTCCCCACCTTCATTCATGTGTAGCAGAGGATATTGCATGCATGCATTAGGGCCTGACAAGAACTTTAGCAGGAGCAGTGATGAGCTCTCTGTGGTGTTCCTACTCCAGCAGTGAGAATGGTATTCAAAACCTTGTCTGTAGAAATTCCACAAGACTGACATGCCAGCAAAAGTAAACTAGCCTTGTTATAATGTCAGTTTTGTTTTCACCTTCCCGGAGATGTATCAGGTTTTTAATTTTTTGTTGCCTCTGTAAGCTTTTTATGTCCTGTTTTAATTGCTTTCCTTATTAAACTCCTTACTCTGAAGAAAGCTGATGCAAACTGGCTTTTTAAAGTGAAGAGTATTTAGAATACATATCAGAACCCACTCACTGTGTGTTCTCCCCAAGCCTGCAAGGCATTTGAGAGAGTTTTAAAGAATATTTTTGTAACTCTCATTCTTGCTGAATAGTCCACATATGAGTAACTTAGTAAGACAAAACCGCTGGCAAGTAATAAGAGAAAGAAACTGGATTAATATTGTGTAAGGATATTCATATGACAGTCATGTGGTCTGTTATACTTTCTTGTCCAGTTAGTTACTTTCTTTTAGAAATATTCACAAGTTTCTTGTTCAGGGCTGCTGTCTGAGCTATGAAAATGCCTGGGACTGTTTTTAGTAGATGGAATCTCAGATCATTCATATACAGAGTAAGTTTTTCACTTTTGTATGTGTCTTGTGATAGGCTGTTAAACATTGCAGTACATTTGTTCTTCATTGCTTAGTAACAGGAGCAGAAATAAAGTTGCATCAGTTCGATGCTAAATATTTGTGAAGCAAAACCCAAGCATTGGTAAGAAATTGTGGCATTGATATACCTAAGAAAAACCACTATTTTATTTTTTTTTTACTGATATCTTGCAATATTTAAGTTGCTAAATATAAGCAATTCTAGTAATATCTTTTTCACTGTCATCCTTAATTCTGAGTTACATGTTCTAGGGCATAGGTGTTGGCACCATGTATCTGTAAGCAAAAGCTGCTCTGTTTTTTTTTGGCAGAAGCAATGAAGAATTTAGCATCTTGGATCTACAAATTATATTTGCAGGAGAGCCCATAAAACACATTTATTTGTATCACCAGGCAATTTATACAGATTGAACCCATATATTTTGATTAACAGAAGATTGTTTTCACACAAATTGTCCCACTTGGGTAAGGACCGTGAGGGAAAACAAATCAGTTCCTGTAGACTGTGACAGTGTTTTCAACTCCTGTGGATTTTAAACATCTGCCATTTTTTAGGGTGGCTGAAGGAAACGTTTTCAAGCAACTTAGACCACTTGCAGAAATGAGACAGCAAATAATGTACCCCTAATGATAACATCACTGAGCTTGCAAAAGAACATTTGAACTCATCTTAAATCACAGCTTTTTCAGGCGGAAGTTTGGGATTCATGAGAAGCTAGGGACCATTTTTGAGGGTCTGTGATAGCATACCCAAGCCCTTTTTGCTTTTCATTCTCCTTTGTGCAGATAGATAGTAAATATATCTGTGGCCATCTGCAGCTAATTAGAACATGAAGGGGCTCCTGAAGGACCACCTTTTTCACTGTCTTACCTTAACACCTGCTCAGATCAACTATGAAAGTCCTCAGGGAGCTGTAAAACTTCATTGTGGATTTTTTTACTGAGTCAGATGCTTCCCTTTTCAAACTTTGAAAGGTTCACAGAACTTGTTCACTGCACTGTCTTATTCAACATGCATTTTGCCACATGTGGTTGTTCACGCCTCTCTGCCTGTTTTGGGAAGCAAGGAAGAGTGCTGTTCAGATGAAAATCCAAGTTGTTTCACATGGAGTTAGGATGAAGCAGGATTTGCATTCTGTGCTCGTGTCTGGCTCCTTGGCACTGATTAGGACAGAGAAAGGAGCCAGAAACTGCCTGCAGAGCAGGACAGAAGGGAGTAGGAGGAGACTGTTCGGCTAGTCCAGGCATGAGAGTTGTGGATACTGTGTCTCATCACCTCCTCTGACTTATTTCTATTCCAAGGATGAAGAAAGCTTGAAAGGTTGGTGATTTTCCCACGAAGTAGATTCAATCAAAGATGCTCTTTCAGGGGACGAACCAGGGCTGCTTAAAAGTACTTCCCTGCTGCACTACCTTTTCTTTCAATAAGCAGAGGTACCAGGAGGGAATGGTAGATGAATCAAGCCTGAATTTCCATGGCTAACATCTATGCTTTCCAGGAATTGAGAGCAGTTAATAAATCGCAGATGGTTGCTCAGCAACTCCCAGGGTTGGTACCTTCTTTTATGCTGAGCTGTGGAATGCATTGGTTTTGGCTAAATGTGTCCTTGGAAGAAACACTCTTTGCCTAGAGAACAGACTGATGTGACCTCTGGAACTGAGAGTATTGCCCAGAGCTGAATAAACTCAGTTTCAGAATTAGAGAGCTTTTTTGCATTTTCCTTTCCTCACAGCTTCAGGCTCCAAGGAACTCTTTCTTCAGGAGTCAGATGTCTCAGTTTCCCCTGTGTCCTCATGCAAGAAATGAATGCTGTTTTGACTGTGAGTTTGAGTTGTGATAAGCCCGTGTGTATGTCACAGGAAGCAGCCTGAGACAAAGTCTGCATTTGAAACCAGGATTTTAACTGTGTATTTCAATTTAGGTGTTAAATATTTCAGATAAAAATACTTGTAAAGTATTTTTTAAATAGTAAAGTAAAGAGGTTTACTCTGTGTTGCCATTTCCTTTAGATGCTTTTCAAAGCAACTGTTTGTATGGAAGAGATTGCATAAAATTAGCAGCAGTTTCCTGTATAGTTTCATCCCTGACTGTTGCTTTAGTTCTGACATTTGTACCTGAATTCTTATTAAATTAGTGTAGGCTGCCAGTGTTACATTATTCAATAGGGAATTATTATTAGGTATTCCAGCAGAAAAACCCAAACAAACATAAAATCAAAAGAATAATGTCAGCAAATATGTTTTCATTTTTATTTTTTATTTATCTTCTTAGCTCCTGTAAGGCTCTACAGTGAATCAGTATGTCTCTATCCAGGCAAGTTCTACTTACTTGCATGGTCACTTGAAGTATTTTTTTTCCACTGATAGAAACTGGCAGCTCCATGCCTTTGGCTCTTGCCTGAGAGTTAACTGTAAGTTTATGTGAGATATTAGACTCAGACAGGGATAGTTCTTAGCTCTGGATAGCAAATAATTGACAGGATTTTTGTAGAAATGCAAGTTAGCTAAAAAGCAGCTCGCATACATTACAGTTTTGATCTCTGACACTGGAAACAGAAGAGCCTCTACTCCATGTTCTTAGCAGAGGTTCCCCTCCTCGCTTCTTACCTGCTGTGGCAGAACAGGTCAGCCAGAGAGCTGGCACATCTTCTTCTCTCTCTAAATTGGGAAGAAAAATGCACCTAAGGGCAGCACTGTATTTTGAGGCCCTGGCTGCCGCCTCTTGTGTCCCTTCCATCCCACCATGAGTGTGGTGATGCTGAGCTCAGAGGTGTGTGAGCAGTGCTGTGGTTTGTTCACTCTTGGAAGAACAGTAGCCTTCTCTCGGCAGCACATGGCACAGTCCAAAAGGGCAGGAGGTGGAAGGCAGGTGAGAATGGCCCTCATGCCAGCCTAGCAGGGCTGTACCTGAGCTCTGTGACAGAGTCACCTGAGAGATTGTGCTCTCTGCAAGAATGAGAGCACAGACAGGGCTCTAACACTGTCTTGCCTTTTTCTGCCCAGTAACTGCAACCAGTCCATAGGGAGACCAGGGAAAAAGGAACTAAAAGAACTAAACAAAAAGTGGAAACCCCTCTTCCCAGACAGTTTTCCTGGACCACCGAGAAAGCAGACAGGACTTTGCTCAAGGCACTGTGTTGGAGGAACCCAGGTGCTGTGGTGAGGAGTGCAGCTTTCAAGCTTACTTAGGGATTTGGGAGTTCCTGGAAACTTCTCTCGGTGTGTATGTAGGTGGTTCCTGCCAGTCTGAGATAGACAAATCATTGTTAAAAGAAACTGAATTTGGTCTTGCCTTTACATATCTAGCCTGCCCTAACAAAGGCAGTATGTTTGTGTTTTAGATGTGGCATCTAAATGAAAACACAAGCTACTGTTCTGTCTTTTTTTTCTTGATTTCAGAGGCTGAGCAGTTGACTGGCCATAGAACTTGAAATACAAGCTTAAATCAGACTTATCAGTTTCTGGTTGTTTGGTTTTTTTTTAATTTTTTGGGGTGTTGCTTTTATTTTTTTGTTTGTTTGCTTGTTTTGGTTTGGGTTTTTTTGTATACTTTACAAATATGATGTACTTTATTCTGTTTACATAGTCCCAGGTACCTCATCATATTAGTTTGCCTGCTACAGTAGGGAAAATGGCTGTTTACTTTGGGAAAAAAATAATAATTTTTAAAATCAGTTCTCTTATTAACTTAAATCACAATTCAGAGACGTATCACTTTATATAATCAAAGTAAATGCTACAACAAATACTAAGAAATTTACAAATTTTAAGCAGAAGCAGCACTAATTAGTTTTTATTTCTAAATGTCGACAGCAAATATTAGTTCACAAGTAATAGCTCTTTCTGTCTTCTCAAATTAGCCTTTTAAAATAGTTACTTTGATGATATTACTCATTGTCAAGTTGTATTTTAAATATTGCAGTTAAAATGGGTAAAATGCTGGTCCCTTTTCTCTGCGTGGAATTCTAAAAAGCTTTTGCAGAGACTTCACAAAACAAAACCAGCTTTGAGCAAGAGCAAGCCATGGGCAAGATCAGCAAACTAAGTTGGAAACACCGAAGTAAAAATACTGGGTTTATTGTGGTACTGCCTGACAAGTTCTGCCAGCCTTCTTAAACTGCTTGGTGCGTAAGCAGTACTGGAAATCTTGACTCCAATTAATTCATGCAGGTTGCAATTGTTCTTTGCACTTAAACCTTGACCCAAAAGGTGTGCCTTTTTGTGTGATAATGAGACCAGTCTCGTGGTTCCCAGATCTTGAAAAAAAAATTCTGCAGTATAAACAGATAACAAAAATTATCATAATGAAACCAACACTTCTAAAAGCAGACAAAGTACCAAGTCCATGCAATTTGCTATCATACAAAAAGCTGTGGACTGAAAAAGATCAGTACTCATTTTGGGGCCCTGTTGCAAACAAGGTGCTTTGTTGAGTTTTGCTGGTTTCGAGCAAACAAACCTTTTTTAAATATTTGGAGAAGATTGAGTCTGCTTCCTGAAAAACTGAAGCCAAAGTCTGAGCTGATTTGATTTGAAATTAGGTCATCAACTCTTAAGCAATTTTAAGCATAGCAGGTAGGAATTTATTTTCTTTTATTTCATATTTCTGTAGTTTCCTTTTTTCCTTGTAATGTAAGAAATAATGATCATGCTTCTTCATCTGTTAAAAGAAATAGCTATAGCATTTATGCTATAGAAACACTTGTGTATCCGGTTACTGCCAGTTTTCTTACAACTGTGGCCAAAGAGTTCCTTCTGATTTTGTGGCTCAAAAGTGCAAATATAGGTAAAGAGAGAGTTTTGTTTCTTCTTCAATAAAAATGTGGTATGGCCTTTTTTTGTGTGTGTTCAGTAAGAAATATGTCAGTTGGGAGAATAAAAGGTATAGTTATGTACCATGAATATGACCAGGCTTCCACTGAACTTTCAGGGGTGACTGATTCGTGGGGGAGATGGGAGACTTGAGTTGCTTAGTATGACTGAAAAATGATTGTGGAGCAAGCACAGGGATTTGTTTGTAGAAAAAGTGGATACCTGTACTAACTACTTCTCTTTTGGCTTAAAGAGGGCCCTGACAGAGGAGAAGCAGTTGTTTCACACAAAGGCTGGGTGTTTCCCAGGTTCACTCTCAAGCAAAGTTTAAACAATTTGTTGATACCTGTGAGCTGCCAGCACTGTTGTTTATGATATCACTATGAGTTTTGCAATACTTTACTTTCCCCCTCCTCTCTCTTTTATTTTTTTTTAAATAAATGCTCCCCCTCCTGCAGTTCTGTTGTATGTGTTAAAACCAAATACAATCTAACTCTGCTAAGATTAGGAAAGGGGGGAGGAATTCAAACATTTTAGCTGACTGCATTCTGAAGACAAATTAGGAATAATTCAAAATACTCTCAAATCTGAAATGACTTGTGGTTTAGCCTCGTATCATTGTTTGTATGCCTTGTATTTTGGTGATGAATGTATGATTGTATCTTGTGATGACTGTATGATAGTATTTTGGTGGTTTAAAATGATGTCTGAAGAGGAGAGTAGGAAAATGATTAACATTCAAAGGCAGACTGGATTTCTATGGTGATGTATTAATACCAATACATCCCTCTTTGCACTGACATGAAGTGCACATAAATGAAGTGATTCCTCTTGTCCATCTGATGGATTGTTGCCTTAAGAGTAAGGCTAACTTTTCTGTTGTGTTAAGAGGAAGGAGATTTGGCACAAAATAACCCTCCTTTGGTCCAGCTGGATCTCAGGTATCACAGGGACTTGGGACAGCTGAGTGATAGTCAATTCAGCTCTAAGCATCAGAAATGATGGCTTAGAGCCAATATGGCACTGCAAGTCCAGGTATGCTCAGTAAGAACCATCACAGTTACAGATGCACAAATAGTGCAATTCACTGTGAGTCTGGTTGTGCCCAAAGAGCTTTTGCAGCCAGACCTGAAATCTGGTGGCATTCAGTAACTCTTAGGGCCAAGTACAAAACAGTGCCATTTATTGAGCAACAGAAATGCAGGTTGTTACTGGACTGCTGGTGATAAATACACCACCTGAGAAGCATGTGTGAATACACAAAATATGAATAATACAGCTGGTGACAAAGACATTAAATTTCCAGATGGCTCTATAGGGCTAAATTATGATCACAAATACACAAATTTCTAAATTTTCCGAGGAAGCACTCAGTATAGTTGAGTGTTTGAGTCCTATTTCTTAGTCATTCACAAAGGTGGAGTCTCCTTTGGCCTCCTGCCTCACTTAAGCTGCATCTATATTGTTCTCTTTGAGAGAGGGGAAAAAGTGAAAAGTTAAAGGTGATGTCATTCCACATTTGAGTTTAGTTTGAGAGACTACAGTCATTCATGTAAAGCATATACAGGTTTTAGTCTGTTAGCATGTGCAGAGGTATGAAAAGTAATAGGTATTTTGAGTTAGTTAAGCAAAAGTCAGTTTTTGCTCACCATTTGGGCCATTCCTGTGGCTTAGTTCCTGTTAGCTTCACTGTCTTAAACAGGGCAAGGCCACAACACCTCTGTGCTGTTCCACCATTTGTTTCATGCCTCTCTTAGAGTGATACATCAAGCTCCTGCAGTGTTTCTGCTCCGAATGTGTGCAGCACTTTGTTCCTGGTGAACTGTAACCAACGCATGTACTCCTTCTCACTGAACTTTGTTTTTCATTCTTTTTCCCCACACAGATTAAAGAAATATGACCCTCTAACCTGCCAGTCCCCATTTTTTTCTTTCAACCCAAGCATCTCACCTTTCAAGGCATTTTTAAGACTATTTAAGATACTTCCTTTGGTCATGGAAGCAGAAGGATTAGATGCAGGCCAGAATAACCTGTAAAGCCAAGGGTGAATGCACCTTGGAAACAAAATTTATATGAGAACACATTGTTCTTGTGTGTTTATACTGTAGTCTGATAATGAAGGAAATATAAAGGGCAAAACCCATGTTTGATCAGCTTTGAGCCTTGAAATCAAAGGGATTTAATTTTCTTTAATGTCCTGTGTTTTCTGATATGAAAATGCAAACACAGTTGCTGGACACTAGCAGAAAGATGCAAAGGCAGCAGGCATGTTTTCTATTTGTTCTCAGAATTTCCTACTACCAAGGCAGAATGACTCCTCCTGGTGAAAATCCTAAGCTCTGCAAAATCCTGCCTTAAACCAGATGGTACTGTTATCAGACGAGAAGGGCAATATTGCCTTTCCTATTTCAGCCTTAAGTAAAATGCTCACCCTCAGTCTACAGCTGACACAATTAGCTTAGACTCTAAAGGGGCAATTAATTGAGACAGAATGGAGAAAATAACTTGGAAACCAATAGCAGTCTGTTGGAGTGCAGCAGCAGCAAACGATTGAAGAGGTTAATTCCAAGCATCTGCCTCACTTCCCTGGCAGACGTTGCCAGCCTTGAGGTGCCGATATTGGATCCCTTCCTGAAGTGTCTCCTGAATCATAAGAGAGTTGTGCAGTGATTGAGGTGGGGCAGAACCTCTGAGCTTTCAGTCTCATGTATTTATGTAAGTAGGAATTACTTAGCTTTAAAAGATTCTCAGTGGTTTCTGCTTTGTGGCTGGTGCCTCTTCTCCAAGAGCTGCTTGAGACTCTGTCAGCTGCACAGGTTTCTTTTGCCACTGCTCTGCTCTGGCCCACAGCTAAACTAGGTATTAAAAGTGGTTAAAATAGATCTTATGTCCCTTTTGTCTGAAAAGCTATAGCAAGCTTTTTTTCTCCAGGCAAATCCTTCTTTTTAATGTGGATAAATATCTTGTAAACTGAATGTGCTCAAAGCACAACTTCATGTGTTTCTTGTCTATCTCCAAATCAATATTCATGACTCTGCTGAAAGCAAAGGACTCTGGGTCACTAAGCAAGAATTTTTTTCCATTGCTGTTAGAAACAAACAGAATTTTATCTTAGGGTTCTTCAGAAGTTGGAGGGGGAAAAAAGGGTGATTGAAGGGAATTGGAGAGAAGATTCTTATTCAACATCTTGTTATTCTGTCAGTCTAAGGTGAGCTATGCTGGTAGACCTGAAATGAAGGAAAAACACCAACAGCCCTAAGTTGTTTAGTTGTTTTTACAGACTTTTTCATCACAGTATATTTTTGAATATTAGTTACCTGCAGAAACATGCTCACTTGGGTTTGGTATTTTTAATAGCAAAGATACTGTCAGAGATGAGTGGATAAAATATGTGCTTTATTGATGGCCAGAAACTGGAATTCCTCTTCCCTTAGAAAATCAAGAATTTGAAATTGCCATTATTTGGAATTAGAACATTAGAGCTGAATTTCTGAATATCTTTGATTTGGGATGAGAGGCCTGTTTTGTTTTAGAATTATGAATATTAGTTTTTAACTTTTTATATGTATTTAGTATGTAGACTTAGCTTTGGTATTTAAACATGTTGTACTGAAATTTTTCACAGAATTGTATGATTTTCAATTTTTCATTTCAAAACAAATTAAAATCCATAATTCCTGAAATTATTTCACCTTTAGCACAATTTTGTTTTTCAATAAAATGTTTGAACTGAAGTGAGATGTGACTCTAATTGGTTTGATAAATGCAGAACAAACACACACACTTTAACCTTTGTAGTAATTCTCTTTAGAAGGGACATTTCTCAAAATGTTTTCAAAATAGCCCTTATAAAAGTTTAATATTATCACTGATTTTTTTATATTAAGACAATGATACAGAATAGTGCTGCAGCCATATTTGGAGTTTCACTTCTATGGCAGAAGACTTTCTTTTTCCAAGAACTGGGGATCCATAGCTGTTGGGAAGTTATGACAGGGGGACAAGCTAGGATGCTAATGTCCTGCATGGTGGCTTTCTGAACCACTCTCTATGTGACAGGGATGTGAGGGGTGTACCTCTGCCTCTGGAAGTCAGACAGATATGAATTTGTTCTGTCATTGTCTTTTGGTAAAGCTAGCTGATGGTAAAAAGGTGTTATAGAAGTTATAAATATTATATTAATTCTTTTGTCAAGTGGACTGTCTGTCATTTATCTCACAGGTTTTAGCAATGTGACAGTGATATGTTGAGGTTTTGACCCTGTGTGCTAACCTCTGCACAGGAGTAAATTTGTTAGTTTTTCCAACAAGTCCAAGAGATTCTGATTAAATTTAAAACAATTATTTTAAGGCTTGCATGTGCAGTGATGTAACTGCACAAGCAGGGAGGGTGGAAATTGCTAATAAATAAATAATAACATAATAACATTATATAAAATAATTTATATTTTATAAATTTTATAAACACATAAATGTGTGGTCCTGTACATCAGTGCCTTCAGAAGTGCACTGCACTACTGTGGACTTGGGAACTTAGCATAGGGCTGTGAATTTCCTGTGGGCAATCCCAGAAAAATATATTCAGGCTTGGCTCAAAGCACTTCTAGTGGTGGTACCTGTTGTATGTCTGGCTGTCTAAATTAGATGTTACTGTTGTTGCCCAGAGAATTTATGGAGAACATGTTTTATGTCTTGCCTTTCTGGCACTAATTGCTCATTTAATTTTGTTTGGTTCATTGGTTTTTAGCAAAGCTTGCTGATGGTAAAGAGGCACATTTTAGAAAGTGTAAATATTGTACTCACTCTTTTGTTTTCCCTCTTGAAACAAAGAATGAATGTTCTTGTGCCCTGAATGAGTGAAAGACCTTTGGTCTAGGAGCCTTATCTAATTAGGTAATTGTGGGCATGTTTTCAATATTAGAAGGGACTCAATTTTATCCAAGAAACCCCCGGTAATTTCGTAGAAGGAGGAAATGGAGCAGTGTTTTCCCTGTGTAGGAGCTGTGATTGTGCACATGGCCACAAGGAGCTAATGCCTGTCTGTGTGGGCTGGTTACGCTCTGGCTGCTGCACACAGGTCATGTTTGAGCAGCTTGTGAAAGGCAGCCTTGGCCGAGCCTGCTGCAACGCCGTGTGCAGAGATCAGCAGTGCCGAACGCAGTTTGCAAAGCACGAGGGATGCCAATTGGTGGGAAACATTTAAACTGGCAGGGAGAGCAGGTAGCTGAGTGCAGCCAGCAGCCTACATAAGGATCACAGGTTCCATCTGGGATTTTGTGATGAATGCCTAATAAGCGCACGGATTAGACGGGCAGAACTCTTCAAGCTGTTGTAAATGTAGCTGAAAGAAGCGTGGCTTGCGGGACACCAAATAACTGCTCTTGTAAAACTTTTCTTTGGTGTTGCAATATTTAAAGTCCAGAAAAATAATGGAGAGAAAACTGGACAATAAAATGAAAAGGGAACTGTCCTACTTAGCTACTTTAAATGACAGAAACATATCCCTGGTGTCTATTCGTAAGCAGCAGGCAGCTTGTGATGTGCCCGAACTACTGATTATTGGTGAAAAGTCCAAGACGGCATCTCCGGTAAAAGCAAGTAGTAACTTGCACAAAGAAGAGAAACTTTTGCAGAGTTACTCCATGGGAATGACAGAAGTCAATACAGTTGAAAAACAGGTCAGTGAGCGCTGGTGTGTGTGTCTCTGCGCGTGCATGTTGGGAGGGACGTGGTGTTTCTGAACTGGTGGATTTAAAACAAAGCATGTTGGACATGGGTTGTATATTAAAGGAGGTTAAACCTTCTTTATCTAAATTGTCTCAATCCCCAGCATGGATGCCAGCCCCATAACAAGCATGCAAAGTCCTCTGGGGATCCTCTGAAATAATCTTTGAAACGAGATGTTAATGATGACTTATGCCATAGAAGCTAATGAGCATTGTTTCAGCTCCACCTCTAATAATACAGAGTGGTGATTCCTAGGAAGGAAACATAATAGTATTTCTCTTGAACTCCAATTGCTCCAGTAGTTTAACAGAAGCTCATACTAGTTTGGAATAACAGAAACTGCAGAAACATTAAAAGGTTCTTATTGTAGGTAAGTAGTTTATTTATATCTACTAAGTGGGTGCTTAGTGAAGTTGTTGATAAATTCATCTGTGCAACTGTTTTTTTAATTCAGTGTTGTATATAACTGTGATATTTTTGAAGATTAACTGCTGTGGTGAAGAGACTTAGATCAATGCTGATAGAAACATGATGAGGTTTATTATTTTTAAAAGAGTTTTGCTGTTTAAAATATATGTACACTGCAGTAATGTAGTTTGGATCCATGAATATTGTGAATATATAAGGAAAATAAACTCTCAGAACAAAGCTCAGTTGGTTAGAGCATGGTACTAATAATGCTAAAGTTGTAGGTTTGATTTCTGTATGAGTCATTTGCTGAAGAGTTGGACTTGATGATCCCTGTGGGTCCCTTCCAGCTCAGAATGTTCTGTGATTCTGTGTTTTCATGTTCTTTGAAACTATGTGTGCTTAGAGTGGCTCAAATAGTGTCAGGCTGGAATTAAATAACAGCCAGAAGACACCAAATATACCCGAAGGCTTTTTCTGCCTCGAGTTACTTCTTGTATTATAAATATTTGCTAGAAAACAATCATGACATAAATGACTTTGTTCTACCAAAGGATCTCTTCTCTGTATTCAGTTCACAGGGATATATATGTTACTTGTACTGGTGCTGTAATGAACATCACAAAGAGGTTTGTCTTGTTTTAATTCTAAATTAGAAACATTTCATTTACAGCAAACCTTTCCCATTTCCCATAAACCAAACTTGGTTTACACAGCTCCCTTTAATTTAAAAGTGCCTGTTAAGGTCTCTAAGGTTAGGCGTCATTTTAGTAAGACTGGCTGCAACTGCCTCAGTCTTTCCCTATCCTCTGTACTGTTAGAGAAGCCTGATCCCAGATGGGGAATAGCAGTCCCTTGGCAGAAGCATTAGTATAATTAACTTAGTATTTTGGAAACAAAAGCCTTATAAAGGCTGCTTTGTAGTAGTATTCTCATTGAATCTCGACATTGAGGTTTAGAAGGCGTTCTTTCCCTCATTTAAGACTCAGGAACTGTTTGAAAAATATCAAATTGTGTTGTAAGTAGTTACTGAATATAGTAGCTACTGACATTTGTTAATCTTTGTTTGGGAGAGGAGAGGAGAAAGAACAACCAGTTATGATCTAATACATTTAAACAATATGCTCTAACGAGATACACTGAAAAACGTTGAGAAGGATGAGGAGTGAATTTCTGGCTACTCTGTGTGACAGAGTGCTGCTGTTACAGGCACAATATTGAAGACTCGTGACCTTTAATGTTTTTGTGGCTGCTCTGCCCTCATTTTGTTGTTCACTGTCTGCCTATTATAAACTGGGAAACATCTCAAGCATTTAATTATTAGTGTGTGGCTTTTCAGTTGTGTGCTGCTGCCGCCTGAGTCCACAGCCATGAATCAGGCAGTTGTGAAAAGGAAGTAGGGAAGGTAAAAACACAGATAAGATAATTCTTCGGGCAGTTGTGTGCTCAAAGGTAAGAGGGCAATTTCAGCCCACAGGGGTACAGGGAAAAGAGCAGCCCAAAACTTCAGGACACAGTGGATGAGAGGTTCAGTGACCTCCAGCGTTGGTGGATGAGCAGGCAGGGAGAGGCAGAGGGGGAGGTGCTGAGTGTGCCGGACCCCATCTCCTCCCTAGCTGATTTCCTGCCATCACTTTGAGGAGCCTGGTGCTTGAGTTTTAGGATGTGAAAGTTGCCATCCCTGCAGGCCAGGCAGAGGAGGGCAGGAGATCAGTGCCAGGCAGTGTTGTTGTCGGAGCAGACATGACACAAAGCAGATCCTTAAGAAATGTTATCCAAGTTTTTTTATTGTGCTCATGCAGAGCATTTTTACATCCTTCTGACCCCATAGTGCACCCCATCCCGATGGCCATCATCACACCACCCCTTAAGTCCATTGGTGGAAGCACTGTTTTGAGAAAGCATCCCCAAAAATCCAAAATACAGATAGATCCTGTTTTTCATGATGTTTTTCGCAGCACAGATGTTCTTTGTTTTCTTCTACCTTTATCTTCTTTCTCTTCTTCTCACAGACACACAGGAATTCTGCTGGCTTCTTCTTTCTGTTGACTCTTTCGCTTCACCCACTGTGAGCCCTCTCCACAAGCCAAGGCAGGAAAGCTGTGCTGGATGAGCAGAGAGGAGCAGTTCTGTGCTGGATCTTGGTGTGGGTGATACTCAGGGAACTGTGGAGTCCACTTGTCACAACCTCAGCCTTGTGCTGCAGAGACCAGGAGTGTTAAACTGGCATTTTGGAGGTGGCTGCACCTCTTGGGAAGGGGAAACAGGTAGAGGGATGGCTTTCCTGGTGACAGGCCACCCCACCAAGTGACCATGAAACACAGCAATGGAGGCAGCATGGAGATTCAGCCATGGGTGGCTGGTGGCTGGGCTGTGAAGCCAAGGAAGGCACAAACCTTGGTTCACAGCCATGGTGTTGCATCCATTCTCAAGACATGGCTCACCATGTGTGAGGATCTTACCCAGTGCTGTGGTTTCCTTGTCTTTGGGTTTTTTTCTGAGTTCAGTTGTTTTTCTTAGATTTGTTATGTATCCCTTCACTGCTTGAACTCTCAGCCTTTGCATATTTGAATGGGAATATCCAGAAGAAGGAGCCTGTCTTGGGGGACCATAGGTCAGCATGATGCTGGCCCTCTAAGGATAGCCCTCAATGGGGTGGGTTTTCTCCACCAGCTGTACAGACCATGGGCAAGGACTATCTTTCCCAAACAGACCTGCCATGAACTCTGGATGCTATGATGCCAAGAGCTCTGTGCCAAACCAGGGCTTGAGACTTGGTGCTTCCAATCTAGCAGCATCTCCCTGCCCTGCCCCACATCCATGCTTTCACAAAAAGTTAATTCAGCCCCATCATCCAACAGGGTATATTCCTGTTGGATGATCTTCCTGCTGGCTGGAGGCAGTCAGAAAGGGGAGCGTGAGCCTCTGCCTCTTCCAGCTGTTCCCAAGCCCTGCTTTGCCCCAGGTCAGGCATGAGTGCTACAACTCCTGTGAGGGACATCAAGGGTTGTTCTTCATGCCTTGTTTCTTGCTTTGAAATCCTCATACTGGGACTAGGGCTTCAGATGCCACACTCCTGCACATTTGCTACGCATCTTGGGTCTGGTTCAGAGTTTCTCCTGTAGATGCAAGTGTTTTCCAACCAGTTCTGATGCTTTCTTTGAAGCTCCCTCCATCTGCTTCTGATTCTGTGTCAATGATTTCTCAAATAATTGACACAATTTCTCAAATTTCTTCCCTTTTTTTTTGTTTTTTTGTATTGTTCATATGAGCTTCATAACTTCTTTGTGTCAGGATTCTTAGCTTTCAGAGTAGAGACTCGCTGTGCTGTGTGCTTTCAATTCCAACTTTTACATGCAGAACAAAGGAGGGAAAGAATTGTCATCATTTCATGTGTAATTATTTGCATATTATTCACATAGATACTGTAAAAATATGCATGAGACTGGTAGAGCAAACAGACTTGGTAGAAATCTGCTCTTAAAAGTGAGCCATTCTCCTTTGGTGTGAGAGACAAAAGAGTAATTACAACCAGTTCTTTCACACCTTCCCTTCTGGATGTAGAATTAGATGCATTTCCATTATTTTGTTCGTATTTCTCTCTGGGCAGAAAAAAAGCAGAAGGTACTCAGTCTCAATGCCTGAGACTCCCAAGCACCTTTTTGGGTATTTTTGCCATTTTGGTGGTGACTGCTTCTCTGGTCCTCTTGCAATAGTATTTCTGAATTTCTGTACAGCCTCACAGATGCCATTTGATGCGTGGGTGTTAGCTGGTATCAAGAAACCCTTTTCTGAGACCCAGCATGTGCCCAAGGAAAACTATGGACACATTTCTGTATGCCTCATCTTTGTGTCCTTATATGAATCTGCTGTTTTCCTCTTGTCTGGTATAGAAGCACCCTTCTTGCAAATACACACATAGATGTATTTCTGCCTATTCCATTTTTGGGGTTTTTTGAAGCTGTTAAAAACAATACTAAAGGTTTTGTAAATAATTTATTTGTACCTGTGCACATTTCTCGGTTTTGAGGGGAGATTCTTCAATGTTTTGGCACTTGTGTGTGTTTCTTTTTTTTTAAGGGAAAGAAGCTTTTTAATTTTCTTATATCCACATTCCCTCTCTATTTTTTTCCTTGCTATTTAAAATTTTGTGTGAAAGGATTTTTCACACATGATGAAAGCATCAGGTTTTGACAAGTATCAAACAAAATATTTTTGCTGATTCTTCTGAATGCTGGGATAGCTTTTTATGCAAACCAAAAAGCAGTGGCCAAGTTTTGAAGTTTCTGTGGCTTACAATGCATTGAAATAGTGGAATCAGTCCTCGCTTTTATGTTTTTCAAAAGACTGGAAAACGAGAAATACTCTCTAATCTTTTTACAAGATTAATTTGAATTGCTTTTATGTCACAGGGTACCTAGGAAAACTGAGACAATTAGTGAGCATGGGGGTGGAGGGAACACAGTGGAGGACATAAGGCCTGTGATGGTTCCTGAGTTTCATCTACAAGGGGTGGCCAGACAGGCAGTGAAGCAGAGAGTAGAAGATGCTCATCTCCTCATTCTCTGTTTCACCAAAGGATGCAGAAGGCAAAATACCTTTGTCCTGTGAGCCAAAGTGCATGCACAGGGTGAGCTTCTGTAATTGTCACACAGATTTCACTGGGTTTTTGATAAGAGCAGGCCATTGTGAGCAGTGTCCTTGGGGAACTGGGGACAGGGAAGGGGGGGGATGGACAATACTCATCTAACACTTCTTGAGGCGAAATTTACAATAAATGTGAGTTTGAGTTTAGACTGCATCTGAAATGTGGTGGTTGGGAGACTGTTTTCAGATGTGATTTTTTCTCCTATATGCAAGGACAAGTTATTATTTCAAATTGTGGGAAGTTATAACAATAGGAGGACACAAGAATGGGGGTGTCGTGGTTGTCTTTGTGTGGTGCTTAAACAGGACACCACATTGGCAGAGAAGTCTGACTAACTGTTAATGTTTTGTTCTGAGAGGAGGTGCTTGTGGCACATTTCCATGCATGTTGGGGATTTCACTAACTTAAGGGAAGGGAAGTGCAAGGAGAGCAGTGTTCTGGGTGCTGCCAGGCCTACGGGAGGAGGAGGCAAAAGGGGATGCCAGGATAAAATATTCCTCTGACTCTTCCCCAGCATCCCTGGAGTGGAGCCATGAGGCCGAGCAGAAGGGGAGGGAGCAGGAGGGAGAATTTGCTGTGAGGATAGTTGAGGGGCTGCACCACAATCTTGAAGAGTTGAAATTGCTCATTCCTCTTCCTGTTCTAACAAATACAGTATAGAAAAGACTGAAAGCAAATTTATTGTCTTAAATTTTTGCTGTTTTGGTTGTGACCCCAGACCTCATTATTCCCAAGCTGTCTAAGCGTAAAACAAAATCAAGTTAATGAATTTTGAATACTGCATCAAATGAACTGGATGCAGTCTAGTGTTACTAAGCAGTCTAAATGCTTCTCATCCATGCTGTGGTATTGAGAAGGGAGTTTTCTCGTGGGTTACAGGAACAGGATCTGCAGTACTGAACCTGATCCAGTGGGCCTTTCTCCAGGCTCTCCCTGCAGTAATGCCCAGCATCAGATGTTTTATTGAATGTCAGAGTGCCCAAGGCTTTGCAGGCAAGAGAACAGATTAATCCTAGTAGTTTTCATCTAGATCTATTTAAAGTTGCTTTAAATCATGGACATGAATTTTCATGTTCTTTCCATGAAATCTGACAATCTAGGACTTGTCCCTGCCCTTTTCAATCTTGATTATCACATGGCTCCAGCAATTTGAGATAGAGTCTGTGCCCTCAATAATTGTTCTGTGAGAAACATTGACACATTTTTTTCTTTTTTAATATTTATTTTCAGTTAAATTGAGTGCGTTCATCTGTAGAGTTCCAGTATTGCAAAGCCCATGATCTGACTGAGAAATAGTTCACTTCTGGCGTGCCTGTTTCAGTACAGGCCATCCTGAAAATCAGTGTTGGATCAAGTCAGTGAGTTACTGTAGCACAATTTAGTCTTCGGTGCCTCACAAGTCGGTAAATAAAATTAAACCATAGTGAAAATATCTGCTTACAGTTCTGTGCCTTTCAAGGTCTTTTTTAGATACAGATTTCAAGTTAAAAGGGTTATATATTAAATGCAGAGAACCCAGGCCTTTGCGTGCATGCATATAGCTCTTCAAATATCATGCAGCTGACCCTCCCTGCATCAACTTGTTTCAGGCTTCTGGAAACATAATGATTCTGTTTTCTTGGGTTTTTTGGCTTTTTTTTGGTTTGGTTTGAACTCCTCCTGGGAAGTATCAGGCTGGCCAAACTGGGCCAGTTTATGACCTTTTTGGAGAGGCAGTCAGCACACTGTGACCCACTGAGACACTGACAGTGTGCTCTAAACAACAGCTCAGGCTGTGTGATGGACATGTGCTGCGGCTGCAGAGAACTGAAGTTTTAAATTACTTGGTTGGGGTAGGAATACTGAGTCAATTCTGCTTTTATATCTCTAGTCAGTATTTTCTAAATTGCTGCTCAAGAGACTGTCAGAAGCCTGATTCATCATCATGGGCGTAACTCACTGATAATACTGATATTCAAAGTGTAAAATAACGTAAAGGGGTTTGGCCATCTTGACTAACTTGAGAGCACTTCGTATGTGCTTGTGAAGCACATATGAAGCATATGTGCATATGAAGATTGTTGTTGTTTTTACAGGGCTGAAGATACAAGCATTTATTTTTACTTTTCCACTTTCTCCTTAGGCTTTGTCCAACATTGATTCTCCTCCTGGTTGTGAGCTGAAGCCTACAATGAAACATAATTTTGCGTTTGACAACATGGGCTATGAGGAGAGCTCTGAAACCATGCCCTCCCCACCTTCCCAAGAGAATACTGTGGTAGTCAACATTGTGGGAATGACTTGCCAATCATGTGTGCAGTCAATAGAAGGCCGAATTTCCAAAGTGAAGGGCATTTTGAGAATTAAAGTCTCCCTTGAGCAGAACAATGCTGCTATCAAATATCTGCAGTCAGAAATAAGTCCTGAACAGATTTGCCAGGAAATTCTGGATATGGGCTTTGATGCCAACATAGCAGAAGAGAAGTTGACAACAGCCACTGTAGATTTGCCGAGCTTGAAAGAAGCAGTAGTTAAACTTCGGGTAGAAGGCATGACATGCCAGTCCTGTGTCACCACCATTGAAGGAAAGATTAGGAAACTGCACGGTGTAACAAAAATCAAGTTGTCACTTGATAACCAAGAAGCAATTATTGCTTACCATCCTTACATCATTCAGCCTGATGACCTCAAGAGCCACATCAGTGACCTGGGGTATGACTGCACCATTAAAAGTAAATCAGCTCCTTTGAAGCTGGGTGCCCTTGACCTCCAGCGCTTGCAGAATGCAAACCCCAGGGAGACACCTGCAAGTCTCGAGAGTGATGGGCTGGATCCGCTGGTCACCAAGATGGGTAGCACAGCAACAGTGACAGTACAGATAGAGGGCATGCACTGCAAGTCCTGTGTCAGGAACATTGAAGGAAATGTATCAGATCTTCCTGGAATAACAAGTATTAAAGTGTCTTTGGAGCATAAATGTGCTGTGGTGCAATATAGCCCAGATTTAATCACCCTGTCAGCTTTGCTGCAAGCTATTGAATCCCTTCCACCTGGAAACTTTAAAGTAAGCCTCCTTAATGGTTCAGAAGCAAATAAAGCAGCACCTCCCTCAGGTACTTTCACATACAATGTCATCAGACAGCCACCACAAGGCACGATGGCTGTTATTAAGATTGATGGCATGACCTGCAATTCCTGTGTACAGGCCATAGAAGGGGCCATAGCACGGAGGCAAGGAGTGCAGGATATAGCAGTTTCTCTAGCTGCTGGTACTGGGACCATACACTATGATCCAGCAGTCACTAGTGGAGAAGAGTTAAGAGCTGCCATAGAAGACATGGGATTTGATGCCTCTGTGCTGACAGGTAACTTTTTTCTTCTGCGGGTCGCGTGCCAAGGTGGGTCTCGCAACGTCGGCATTGAGATTCCTTTCTGGAGAGAAACTCTTAAAGCATCACATTGACATTGTCTCTTCCAAATGCCTGGCCTGGTCTGACCTCCCTTAGCAAGGGATAGAGGTTCCAGCTGTAAAGCACCTTGTTTCAGCCCTCAATGACTGCAGTTACAGTGCTGAGGTAGAAAGCCTTTCATATAGCTCATTCCCTTACCCCCTGAATAGGTGTCCTTCTATGTCTACAGGCTGCTGTAAGTACCAAACCACCCATCAAACCAAATGCTAACGTTTATGTTCCAGAATACTAAAACATACAAACTTAATGAGGTATCTTTCATTTAAAACTGCTTTTTATCTAGCTAAAATCACTTTTTAGTATCTTTAGCCTTTGACATTTATTTCTTGAGTATTTTTACATGCCTTACTTCACTAAACCTTGCTTTAAGCAATGTAAGTGGCAAAATGCAGGTACTCTTGGGTGGGAACAGCTGCTTTTACATGCCAGCTACAGCAATGTATGCATTTTGTACATGTGTTCAATGTTTAAAAAGTTGTTTTGATGCACAATCTCCTCTTTTGCAAATTTTGAATGTGGCAGTTTTTGCCTGCTTCAACTAAACATATTTGCTTTGAAATACTGATGTAGTTTACCTGAAATTAATTAGTTTGATCCCAGAAAAACACATCTTATTCACTTCTCTCATGGGTCCAATCCCTCTGAATCTGTGATACTACTACAAATGGGGAAGAGCCTGTATGTGATGTTTAATTATAATTTGTTTGGCTTATAATTTGTTGGTAGGAGACCTTCCACTCCATCTGGGAAAGGAGGGAATCCCCTATGTTTAACACGTTTGGAAGCAGCTTCTGCTCCTTTACACAAACCTCTGCCCAAGGGAGGTAGTTTGTGAACACAGCTGGAGCTGTTGTGTGTCTGTTCAATATCTGGCAAAGAATAAAAATGTTTGCAAGAAGTCTGTTTGTGTTCAGGTCTCTGGGGTGCTTCCAATACTCATTTTGCAGTACTTACATTGTGAATACTGTGCTGTAAAGAGAAACCTGTTGAAAAACTTGTTGTTTCCCTTGTTTGAGATGAAGTTATATGAGTCCTGCATAGATGGCAACAATGACAGAATGGTTACGACTGGACTACATTCTCAGTGCTGGATAAGCACTGTCTAGATACCAATATATCTTTATCAAGTGGAGATAGCTGACAGCTCTAGGCACTGAAATTGGAGGGAATCATTTGCCATCTGAATGTGGAAAGCTAGTTCTGTGGAGTTAGATGGTCAAGTGGTACTGGTGAATATGTATTTTTACAAGCTTAGTAACAACCTATACTATTTCCACATAGAGACCAAGGCTATCACGTCACCTTCTAAACAACTATGAGCGTTTGTGTGGTTGATAAATGTGACTTGTTTTTACTTTTGTGTCATCCAATCACACTGTAAATAGTTCAGTGTATTGTGCATTTATTCAAGATACTGCCACTGGAGACCACAGGAGCCAGCCTGATGCCAGCAAAGCTCCTGTGCAGCCTCAAGCACCAGAGCCTCCTCACCAAGGCGATGCCTCGGATGATCTTCCAGACAGTTCTCATCCTGATGGGTCAAACCAGCTCAGTGGAGCCACAGAAGAAAAGTGTGTTTTACAAATCACAGGCATGACCTGTGCATCGTGTGTGTCTACCATTGAAAGAAAGTTACAGAAAGAAGATGGTAATAAATTTAAGATTCCTATAATGAGTCTAATAATAAGGGATGATGGGATAGAAAAGATATTCTATGAGATTAATGGAAGAGGCTATCATACAGCACCTGGAAGTTAAATAGACTCAATGCTCTTTCTTAGTGCTGATGTAACTATGTCACTGTTTAACTATCCTATTGCGCTGGTGGACAAACATGATGAACATACTTGTAACAGGTTGTAAGGTGATAAAAAATTCAAATAAGTCTGAAGACAAGAACACAGAAATGGTTGTCATTTAGTTTTCAGGGCCTTGTTGGTTTACAAAGCAATCCATCCCCTCCAGAGCCATTGAGAACTTGGGCATGCTCGAGTGTATTTGCACAAGCAAGTGCAAACAAATGAATGGCTCCACTGCCAGGGTAAGCTTAGGCACAGTGGTGTTTACTGGTCTAGCAGTCTGGAGGCTGGAGCTGCCTTTCCTCTGGCCATGTAGAAGATTAACAGATGAGTCTTAGCAATGTCTGATTCTATTTGTATCAGCATGCCTTTGGAAGGTTTTGCTTATTGGTTACTCTCTCCCCAATCTCCCTGTGGTGGTCTCACTGCCTTGATTTAGAAACTAAAAAAAGCATTAGATCTTCAAATTTATTTTTTTTATTATTATTTTTTTTTTGCCTTGTGATCTCTATATTTTGATTTTCCACTCTAAATGTAGATTTCTATGGGCTTTTTATTTATTAAAAAAATAAGGAGGGGTGGGGAGCAAGAAAATAAAAAGGTCTAGCATTGTGCTGTGGGGCTTGTTCCCAGCTACAAGAGTCTAGGGTAGACCTTGCAGCAGTGGATGTAAAGATTGCTTCCAAACATCCTTTCTGCCTCATTAGATCATAGGAAAACTTGTCTCCCTCCATGTGTAAATCTTGCAGTTCCTCTCATTGCCAATGAGTAAACTCAATGCAGCTGGGTCTCTGTAAAAACTTTGCTGTTGTGACTAAGGAACAACAGTAGAAGGAGGCAGAGAGAAATCCGAGGCTTATAATATCTCTAAGTGGTTAGAGTCCTTACTGACAGTCTCTTGTAATATTTTATTTTTCTTTCCCTCAAAGGAGCTACATTATCTAATATTTTTATTGCCTCTGCAGGAATTGTTTCAGTGTTGGTAGCACTGATGGCAGGTAAAGCAGAGATAAAATACAAGCCAGAACTCATACAGCCTCTTGAAATAGCACAGCTGATCCAGAATTTGGGTTTTGAAGCTACCATCATGGAAAATAATGCAGAAACAGAAGGGCAAGTGGAGCTTCTTGTAAGTCACATGTATTTGAAATTATATGTTTGTTTTGGAAAAGACAGGTCTGGAAGGCTCATTTTCTTGCAAATAGCTTTGCTGAGCTTCAGCAGCTCAATTCTGGCTGGTGAGACCTTTTTTTCATAATTGCTGAAAAGACAAAATCAACTTGTCTTAGAAGAACGTATCCAAAAGCACTGAAATAAAAAGTGATAACTCTATTTACAGATTAGACTTTTCTTAGCAAGCAGAAATGAAACAGAAGTTCTCCATTAAGGCACTTTAGTACAGACTCTGAAAAACTGAGAATGTGTCAACAAATACATATTGCTAATGTTGTCGTCTGAAGTACACCTACAAATATTGGGTGAATGTGGGGGATTAATAACTACTCAAGATTGACTTTTCTTTAGATTACAGGGATGACTTGTGCTTCTTGTGTTCACAATATTGAATCCAAACTCATGAGAACAAATGGCATATTCTCTGCCTCAGTTTCACTTGCGACTAGCAAAGCTCACATCCTGTTCGATCCTGAAATTATTGGACCTCGAGATATTATAAAAGTAATCAAGGTAGGCTTTGGAAATTTTTTATGTATGGACAATTACATGGTGAAATTTAGAAGGAAATAAAGCAGCTGATATTCAAGAGGTTTCACTGATTTTGTAGATGCTATAGTTATTGCCACGTTTCTATGCTCTTGTGGTGAGGCTGCTGTGCTCCACAGGAATGCATAAGCTCCCCAGATGTTACTCTAAAAACACACACTAAAAACTACAAAATGAACCTTTTTTATCTTTATCTAGCAAAAGTGTCATATATTCATTTCTTGCCATTCTGTGTGTGGAATCACAGTCATTAAAATGAAGTATTGCTAATTCAGAAAAAAATACTTCTTTCTCTTGACAGTGACAAAGGCTGTAAAAGAAGTTCTGCCATAGCTCATGCCAAAAGTATTACAGATCTCTGTACACACTTGCATCTATTCCCACATCTTTTTGAATGGAAACAGCTTTTGATACAGCCTGATATTAAATGAAAAAATCCTGGTTTACCAGTGATCACACAGATCGTAAAATTTACTGTTACCACGGCCCAAAGTGGGTTTTTGTGGACAAAACTTTTTTTCTTTTTTTTGTCCCACCAGAAGGGATCATACTGTTTAAGGTGCATGCAGTCAGTAGTTAGGAGGACAGCAGAGACTGTTTGCCTTCCGTGCTATAGAGTTATTTACTCAGAAAAGACCACAGAACTGATGCAGCAGCAGTTATTAACATGTTAACTAGTAGACTGTTCGGGCTGGCAGAATAATTCTATAAAGCATACTTTGCCACAGAACCATTTTATGATGCAGGTAGGAAGTTTCAGTGTATTGTTCTTGCGAGTGTGCTTTGGGTTTTAGGGTGGTTTGGGCAGGAGGCACTGTTCTACTGCAGTAACTCACCAAAGCATCACTCAAAGCTGGATTTTTGCTTGTATTTGTTTCTGGGATGCTTTGCCCTGCAGTTTGTTGTCCTATGGGTTTAAACTAACTTTAGGCACTTTGATTTTCAACTTCAGGTGTGTTTATTAAACTCTAGTGTTAGGGACTTGCTCACAAGGCTGTCTAGCTCCCAGTGGCTTGTGCATTTAACTTCCTTTGTGCTATGTCCCCTATTTACTGATTATTCCAGTGGAGGTGGAGGGGTATATATTTTCCTTTAGGAGGAGTGCAGTAGAACTCCACCTGTCAGTGGAAGCTCCCCATGGCTAAGAACTTGGACGCTTACTGCTGTGATCTTGTATAGGTACCAGAAGCCCTTTGCAGTCCAAATTTTGAGTAGTGACTGAAATATCCTCTCATTTTGGCAGAATATAAAAATAATTGAGTTTATTCAATTGGGGATTGGAATTTATTAAACATAGAACAGTGTCCTTTTCTGACATTTCTTCTAAAAGTAGTGTCTTTTAAATGTGTTGAAAGTAATATGGTTAGCTTCATCAAAACTAACTTATCTTTCCTTCCCTTTCAATAAAAAGGAAATTGGCTTTCATGCTTCTGTGGCTAAAAGAGCTCCAAATGCACATAACCTGGATCATAAAAAGGAAATACAGCAGTAAGTATTTCTTTTCTGTCTCATTAATGAACATGTCTAGATCATATCTTGTAACTCTACTCCTCCCAGCACACTTCCCAGTTAATTAGATTACTCTTGTGCAAAGCATATTTAATTTTACCATTCGCCATTTGGTTCAAGTACTTTTATTACTTTTGTTAATTTTAGTTTTCAACTCCCAGAAGTCTATACAGTTAAACATGTTGCAGACACTGAAATTGTTCCAAAATGCTGGATCTTTGCAAATATCCCAAAGCTGTGTGTTAGTCCAGTGCTAATAACTCCAGCCCTGCACTACCGGCACAGCTGGGCCTGAGTGGGGTGTAAAAAACCCATGGATTTACAGTTTTTCTTTTTCAGGTGGAGGAAATCTTTCTTGTACAGCCTAGTGTTTGGTATCCCTGTTGTAGTCATAATGATTTATATGCAAATACCCAGTGGTGAAGACCATGGATCAAAGGTGCTGGAACAGAACCTCATTCCTGGGTTATCTATTTTGAATCTTCTCTTCTTTATCCTGTGCACTTTTGTTCAGGTATGTCCATACTGCTTCTTGGGGGTTTGCTTTCTGTTCATTTCCCATTTATGTAATCTGATGTGATAAAGACTAATGGACTAAGACTAAGCTAATGGAAAGATTAAGTGGATTAAGCCTGCCCTCTTGTCTGTACCACCTATGCAGAACAAAGTGGCACTTTTCTGCAAGTTGTCCATTCTGTATTTACTCATAGGTCTTACTCCCACCAAAGTTGCATCAGATGGTTTCCAAATGGAGAAGGTAATATAAAAAAGAGATCCCTGATCATCTGAAAACTAATTGGGTAGCTGTAGGTAAATCCTTTCATTTTCTATGCCTTGTTTCCTTTGCATTGCTGAGGGAAAGGATGATATTTGCTGGTTTTGAGAACAAGGAAGTGCAAATGAGAGGATGTCAATGGAGTCAGTCTCCTAGTAGACCTGAAGTTACATCAGTATCAAGTTTGCTTGGGTCAGCAATGCCTTCCCTTATGTACTACATGGTTTTAATTCTGCTATGGGCAGTATTATGTACTCTGTGGTTACTAATCTTCATACAAGTGTGTCCCTGCTTGCACCAACAGTTCCTTGGTGGATGGTATTTTTACGTACAAGCTTACAAGTCACTGAGGCACAAGACAGCCAATATGGATGTGCTCATCGTATTGGCCACGACGATTGCTTATCTGTATTCCTGTGTCATCTTGATAGTAGCAATCATTGAAAAGGCAGAGAAAAGCCCTGTCACGTTCTTTGACACTCCTCCGATGTTGTTTGTGTTCATTGCGCTTGGCAGATGGCTGGAGCACATAGCCAAGGTAAGTCATCTTCACACAAATACTGTGCATTTATGATAGGAATAAACTATCATGGAATTTTGTGTCAGCTGTTTGTGGTGTAATCTACAATATGAAAGGTTGTTTAGAGTTCATTTTGTTAAGTAGATATAAGGGTTTATATATCTCAATGTATCTTAAACATTAATCTCTGTTTCTTAGGGTAAGACCTCAGAAGCTCTTGCTAAGCTTATGTCTCTTCAAGCCACAGAAGCCACTGTGGTGACTCTAGGACCTGGCCACTCTATTGTCAGGTATGTATTTATGAATCAAAATCCCTTCAGCCTGCCTGGGTCACAGACTAGGCTTTATCCAGTTAACCTGAAAGCTGATGGCATCAGTAACCTGCCTTGTGTCTTTTGCAGGGAGGAGCAAGTACCTGTTGAACTGGTTCAAAGGGGTGATATTATAAAAGTTGTTCCTGGTGGAAAGTTCCCAGTGGATGGAAAGGTCATTGAAGGCAGTTCTATGGCAGATGAGTCTCTCATTACTGGTAACTTCCTTCATCTTACAGAAAGAAGTCAAATCTTCTGGAACTCTTTATTACAAGAAAAGAGAGCAGACCCAATCCAAACACTGCAGTCTGAATAGCCTCCCACCTTAATTGATGCTATGGCTTTGTGAGCTTGAATTCAAGTCCTGCATCTGTGCACACCCCAAAAAACTGAAGGTTTTCCTCTCAGTTTGGCCACTTACTAAGCTACTGGTGGGATGGGATTGTTGTAATTGCAGCGATCTGGTTGGAGTTTCCCCTGGAATGTACTTGTAGAGATGGTACCTTCTCAGAAATAAGTTCTAAAGGATCATGTGGAAATATTGATGAGATGCTGGAGTCTGTATGACAGGGCTCTCTGAGCAAGGAGGGGGAAAGAAAGCCTCAAAATTTGATGTTTATATGTTTATTAAGGGTCACAGGACTTCTTTACAGCTTCTGAAATTTTCATTTCATTTTGTACATGTAGTAAAGATTCAATGATTCTTATCAATAAAGGATATAAAAAAATTACATTGGCATTGAATTACTTGTTCTAGTTCTGTTTTTACTTGGGAACAGGGACACCTTTAGCTTCAGGGAACCAGTTGTTTTCACTACCACTAAAAATAGAGAAGATAAAGATGTTCTAGAGCTAGTATTCTTGCAGAGGTAGCAGGAGAACAGGAGCTTTTCCACAGAAAAAAAAAACAAACAACTTTCTGGCCTTTGAAAACTGAGGGTCATGGAGATAAAGACAGATTTCTCAAACTCCCATTGCTATGCAAGGTGTTAATGGAGAAATTCTGAGAAGTACCTTTTCCAACCAATTTGTTCCTTGTCCTTTTGAGCTATGGTATACTGAAAAGTTACAACCAAGGAAACAGCATTTGCTTAGAAATTAATCCTATGAAAAGTTTTATAAAAGTATGACTACTTATCCATGTCTTCACCAGAGAGAGATACACAGCATGTGACTTCTGGTCATTATTGCTTAGCATACTGATTTTGCTAACATAGAATGAGCTGTGTGCTGATGGATTATGCTGTTAGGGGTATTGGCTCATTTAATATTACCTTTTCTTTCCAGGGGAACCTATGCCAGTCATTAAAAAGCCTGGGAGCACAGTGATTGCTGGTTCTATAAATGCACATGGCTCACTTCTTGTTAATGCAACTCATGTTGGTAGTGATACCACTCTGGCACAGATTGTGAAATTGGTGGAAGAAGCTCAAATGTCAAAGGTAAAAGAAGAAAACTTTGTTCACAGATTCTGATTGAATAAAAAAAAGATTCTATGTTTTGATACTTACACACTTCAGCAAACTGTTTTTCCAGAGCTATTTTGTATTTTCATGAATTCTGCATATTTATGTGTTTTGACCACGACCATGTAAATAACTGGGTTTATTTTTTATAGGCACCCATCCAGCAACTGGCAGATAAATTCAGTGGATACTTTGTTCCATTTATCATCATCATTTCAACTGTGACATTGATAGCATGGATCACAATTGGTTTTGTGAATTTTGATATTATTAAAAAGTATTTTCCGGTAAGTAGTTTTATTATTATAACTGGATTTTTTGTTGATATCTTCCAATGTAATTAACATACTTTTTCTATATAGGTGTTGATGTTATAATCACTCTGAGAGGAGCTCAGTTGGTTAGATAATTACACCGTGATTATGGGTTCAATCCTTGTATGGGCCTTCTACTTTGAGAGTTGGACTTGATGATCCTTGTGAGTCTCTTCCAACTCAGAATATTCTGTAAATACTTCTGTAAAAAACCAGTATTTTCTACACAGAGCAGATAATTACACTACTTAAAATCTCTCTGCAGGTGTAAATATATCTTTGCATTTACCTCTTAGTTTTGCATGGGGTTCTTACAAATGGAAATTATTGACAACATTTCTGGACTAAACATGATCTATAGCTGCGTTGCAAGGAGCTGAGCCATTCCTGTCTGAAATTTTTGTGGGCATTCCTGTTTCTGATGGCAGATAGTGGTTTTGGCTTGAGAAAAAAGCTGAGCATCTGTTACCCTTGGGATGTGTATTTGCTATGCTCAGGAACTGGGAGGATCTATGTATCTTGAAATAGCATTCTCCTTCACTAAGGTTTAAAGGAAATCACAAGTTATGTTGACACATGGGAGACTCAGAGCAGAGAGCGTACTTGAGCAGCAAAAAATCCAGGAAATACTGCCATAAACAATTCATAACACGGACCTTTCTTTAGCATTACAGTAAGAATAATGGATTGATTTCCTTTACTGAAGTTTTCCAGATAAATGTGTTTTCTGAAATGACTGTGATTGGTTGTACACCTATGTTGTCTGCTGTCAGAAATCTTACATAACTTTCTTATTTTTTTTTCCCCTCTCTTCCCTCTTCTTGCAGAATCACAGCAAAAACATTTCAAAAGCTGAAATAATACTGAGGTTTGCATTTCAAACTTCAATCACTGTGCTGAGCATTGCATGCCCTTGCTCTTTAGGCCTGGCTACCCCCACAGCTGTAATGGTGGGCACAGGAGTGGCTGCACAGAATGGTATTCTCATCAAAGGTGGAAAACCCCTGGAAATGGCACATCAGGTTAATAGTTTATTCTGTACTTTTATAGCTAACCCAGCTATTGCTACATGAAATATAATTCCTCAGGAAATCCTGCAGGTCCAAAGAAAGACTGGAAAGTTGTTCCTTTTTTTTTTTTTTTCATTTTTTTTCTCTTTAATTGATTGCTGCTTGTTAAGGTTAAGAAGAGAAATCAGATCTTCAAAGTAGTCACAGCAAAGTGTTGAGAGTCAACATATTCTACAATCTCATGATTGTGAGGTTGCTAATCCTCTTCATGGCCTCAGAGGTTTCTGATTTTACTTTGTTTACTTCTTCTGCAAAGGAGTCCAATAATCCACTTGGGTTTTTCCTTTCCTCTGAGACCTGTTGTGAAATGCTTATTGTTCATGATCAGTAGTTTAAAATGCAGAATGAAAGAAAACA
The DNA here is from genome assembly GCF_030490865.1 of Poecile atricapillus. Classification (NCBI taxonomy): domain Eukaryota; kingdom Metazoa; phylum Chordata; class Aves; order Passeriformes; family Paridae; genus Poecile; species Poecile atricapillus. The sequence continues at coordinate 63,887,687 of NC_081249.1, read as the reverse complement.
AGAAAATTATTTTGAGTTGTTTTTGTGGAGTGGTTTTGAGACAAGAAAGAGAGAAGGGAGGCAGAAAAAAAGTCTTTGAAGACATCAAAATTATGCAAAGAGGAGGAAGAGGTGAAGGAGAAAGAAGTTTGACATGTCCAGAGCTGCTGAAAAAAAAATGAATCAAAACCATGCTGTGATAGGCTGTATTAGGCACATGCAGAACATTTTAAGGGAGAAGGATGGTAATAGCAAATTAATCAGACTGATAATTCTTGTTCTTACTTGACCAGAAGTTTTTCCAAGGCTCTGGGAAAAAAATAAAAAAGAATGCTAATTAATGCTGTGAATTTCTGCCTTTTGGATCCAAGCAAGGCTATGGTCAGGGCTTTGAAAATTAGGTGACTTGTTGGATTCTGCAAGGTTGGTGTGTTGGAATAGCTGGATATGGAAGAAGTGCCTACTTTGCTAAGTTTTGGGGGTTTGTTTTTCTCTGTGCTGTGTTTATTTTCAGGGTTAGAATTGACTTCATCTTTGGGTTCCAGTATATGTGGGGCTGTAGTTCTTGGTTCATTTCTGATTTCTCAAGACCCATTGTCCTGACTGACAAGTGATGGCTGAGTTTGGTGAATAGCATGACATCAATTTTGCTTAGGTTGTTGTTTCTTGAACTTCTTGCACTCTTTATATCTTCTCTATCATCGACCACTTCCTGAGTCCTCTTTCCTCAGTGTTATTGTTAACTGCTCAGAACTGCATTCAAAAAAAGCCTTCTTTGCATCACATACCTTGTGGTAAAAGTGGTTAAGGTGCCATTACATGAATCCTGTGTGTGAATGCATGTACTGTCTTTTGTGTATGCATCTCAGTCCTACAATTACACTGCTGTCTGAGATCCTGATATGGGCACAGATCTTGTAGTTCTGTGAGGAATGAATAAGAAAGTATGAGAAGGCCTGCTGTACAGATAGTTCAAGGTACCTACAGGAATTCCTACTTCTGTGGATTTATTCTGTCTTTGTGTGGATATAGTCAGCTGTTTATTAAAGTCTTGACTGTATTTATGTGCCAAAAACATACAGGCCTGCAGGGCTTAGGCAGTAACTGTGTTTTTTTCTTGTAGATCAAGACTGTGATGTTTGATAAAACTGGGACCATCACCTATGGAGTTCCAAAAGTCACGAGGGTGCTTTTGATGGGAGACACAGCTGTGCTCCCCCTGAAGAAGGTACTGGCTGTTGTTGGCACAGCAGAAGCCAGCAGCGAGCATCCTTTAGGAATGGCCGTCACTAAGTACTGCAAAGAGGTACTTAGCCTTCCTCTTTCATCCAGGGCCTGAAGGCATCTGAGAAAATGCTGCAGTGTTGTACAAAATGATTGGGTCCCAGAGGAAAAGGCCTGCCTAAACAGTAACAGGCTGGAAAGTTAGGAGATTGCATGGTTGTGCGTCTTGGTCTGGACATTACCAGATCGCGTATTTTAAGCTGTGCTTTTCTGGTAACATATTTTCTGAAGAAATATCTTGCTGAATTTATCTTGAACTAATGAGAAAATAAGGAATATATGCAGGAGAAATACTTAAAATAACATCATGAAGCAAATGTGTATGATGATATTTCATATTACCTGACTGTAGTCACTTCTATTAGTCACTTGCTCATTTGAATAAATTAGGCAAAAGGCTCTAAAGCTTGAATATTAAACTATATTATTTGTGAGTTTCACAAATGAATTAATAGATTACTTAAGTCTTTGCAAGTTTTACATATCCTCATAGGTCATTTGTATAAGTCATGTGTTCCTCAAGCTTCGGGAAGAAGTAAAACACAAGTCATAGCAAAAATAGGAAGCCTATGTAAATAAAAAAATTATGTCTGCTAAGAAAACTCATTAATTGATTTACAAAAAATAATTTAAAAATATATATCAAATTTGCTATATTTTTCAGTGATAAAATTTAGAAGTAAAAATATAAATTTAGAAGGAAAGAGAGACTATAAGCAATGAACCAACTGCCTTTCTTGTATTTTACATTTTTATTTAAAATTTGTCCTGACAGTTCTGTAGTCATCCCATGCAGCAGTTATTACTGGATCATGGCTTATATGAATTGTCATGCTATACTGTTGGCTGATGTTCTTACCACCTGCCTTGTCATGCCTGTGTTTTAAGATCACTGAAAGCTACATATAGTTCCAAATTCCAGAGACAACCCAGAATAACTTGTTTACCAATTAATATTTTCTCCATTCTTTTTGTAACTCCTAGGGTTCTGATAATCGCTTTATTTCATCTTGAAGGTACTTACTGGCTTCTCTCCCTAACTCAACAGAAAAACCCAGTTTCCCTAACATCCAGACAGATCCCTCCAGAAATTAGATACAGTTTTTCACTGTACTCTTACATATATACAAAAGGTCTGATCCACCACAGCCAATTGTCTGTGAGGTTAATTAGAAGTTGCATCTTTTAGAAGCTAAATGGCTTAATGTTTAAATATTTCTCTTTTGTTCCTAGTCTTGGCTGAAGTCATGAACCACCAATCTTATTTTTTCATACTCAGATCACTAGAAAAAGCTGTTCCTTATGGCTTGCTGGTGCTAGGGATGAGACCCGGCTGTAATCTCTATGGCTGCCCCTTTCTAGAAGTCTAAGCCACAGCACACCCAGAGCATCCTTATTTTTAGTTCTGTGCTACTGATAGTCCAGGCTAGTTTTCAGTTGGTTAGTCAGTCAAGAGGAGGAATGAGCTCTTTTTGGTAAGAGTTATCTAATATTTGTACCCCACACGGGCAGCACAGATTGATGATGTCCTCTGGTTACATCTTCAGGAGCTTGGCACTGAGAGCCTGGGACACTGCATTGACTTCCAGGCAGTCCCAGGCTGTGGTATCAGCTGCAAGGTCGGAGGAGTTGAGGCCATCCTTGGCACAGCTGAGGAAGGTCCCAACAAGCTGGATGCTAACAGGAGTGGGGACAGCACTGCTCCTCTGGGAGATAATGCAGTGATCACACTCTTGGAATCACCAGGTAAGTGTTTATCTGCCCCTGTGCCAGCTGCAACATGAGGGAGAATGAATCAACAGCACCAACCACCTACCAGGCTATGTACAAGAAAAAGGTGGATATGGGGCAGAAGAAGGCAGAGAACAGGAGGGACAAAAATGTGCCTTAACAAAAATTGAAGCTCTTTCCTCAACTCTTGATCTCTCTCTGCAGCTCAGAAACCTAAATTAGGTACAGTGATGGGTACTTTAAAATTCCATACAATACACAGACAATAAGGCATACCCAGTGATGCTCCCTTTGGACAGAAGGATGGTCCAGCAGACAGCAAAGTTTGCCTTTATGTTCCCATTTAGGGCAGTTACCTTTAACGCATATTATCTTACTGCAACTTTGCATATGCTACCCTTTAGTTCCATATTAACTTGGACCTTTTTTTTCCTGTTCATATATCTCTCAAGGCACTTAATTAGAAAGAAAAACAAACCCCAACCCCAAAACTATTCAACAGATGCAAAACAAAGTGTCCTATATCTGCAAACTGATTTTAGTGCCTGATATTTTTGATTAGGCAATACATTCAGATTTGTGTCAGACTCTCTGGAAGCCACTTTGCTATTTGGTAGTGTAGGAGAGAAAGAAAAGGTATTTAAAGCCTTTCTTAAGGAGCTCATCAATTCTCTTCAGAAGGCTGTGGTGCTCTTGACCTTTCTGAGAAAGCTATTAGAAGAATTAAATAGAATGAGAACTTCAATCATCAGAACTGTGCCATTTTTGAATGGTGCTAATGTAGTATTTTCTCACCTGCTTATATGATTCTTGTGAAGTTGGATTGAATTCATAATGAGGTGCATTGTTTGTAAGAACTACACTACTTTTTTCTTGTCAGAAATAGCCTTTATATTTGAAAATCATTAGTTGTGAGAACAAAGCAGGATGGCATTTACTAAAGGTGTGTACTGCACTTATTCAGAGAAACAATGCCAGCTGACAAAGGCAAACATGAGCAAGTACTTCCAATGAGTTCATGATGCAGTTCTCTGTGTAAACAGGCACAAATTGAGTCTTGAAAGAGGAAACTTTTATGAGGCTGTCTTCAGGCAGTGCCTCCAGCTAACTTGTTTTCCTCAAACATCTCTGCTTACACTGCTTTTGAGATGCTCATTTTTCTTTTTGTCTCTGCACAAAGGTCCGTCAGCTTCTCAGAAATACTCGGTGTTGATTGGAAATCGTGAGTGGATGCGACGCAATGGCTTGAATATTACAAATGATGTAAATGATGCAATGACAAACCATGAAATGAAAGGACAGACTGCCATACTAGTGGCTATAGATGGTAACTGCTCTTCCTTAGAGTGACTTAACAAATATGAGTCAATCCTACTGCAGAATGGATGAAAACAATCTGAAGCAGTTGATCACTGGCTTAGTGTCAAGAAACTACTGATCTTTTAGTTCAGAACTGCTTCTGAACTGTGAAGTATCAAGGTGTTCTTAAAAGAAGCTTTTACCACAGAACAGTGTTTATAAGGTTTTGTTGTGTAGTTTTTAATTCAAGAATTAATTTCTGAACCCTCTGTCATCTAGGATCATTGTTCAAACAAGCAGTGCCAATACGGTGCCACATCCAATCTTTAATTTACATCAGTTAAGGATCATGGACCAACCTATCACATCACTGGTTTCAAAACATGCAGTGAATAAACATGGTGATTCATTAGATCAGTCAAGTATAAAGGATTAGACTTAAATGAATTTTGGGGGGTTCTGTTCCATGCCATGCAGAAAGAGGTCCCAGATCCCTTGATATGAGAAATTATTTCAATGGTGATAGATTGCCAGAGCACCTGTGAACTTGAAATGATGCCAGTGATTACTTTACTGAGCAAATATTCTTGGTGCTCCTAGAGAGCAATTTTGGAAAGAATTTGCTTGGGAAGGAAGTGTTGATGCACATTTGAGCCAATGTACTGGAAGGCAGATGTACTTCTCAATGAAAGTAATTTTACTAGAGATCCAACCCCGAAAGACTAGGGGACATAAAACCTGACTCTATATGCTTCCTCTTGGAGGAGTGACTTCAACATCTGACCTGGGCACAAATACCAGCACTTTCTCTGACTCACTATCATATTTGTCCATACCATAAAACATAGCAGTCAGGCTTGTTTAAAAGCTACTCTCCTCCTTGTCTTCCTGATCCCTAAATATCAAAGGTGTTTATTGTTTTATCTGAAACAGGCAAATGATAAAGAGACCGTAAGTGAGAAAGCTGCAGACATGAATGTCAGTATTGCTCAGAATGTGTTATTTCACAAGCTGCCACTGTGTGATGGAGGGGGAGCTCAGCTCTCTTGCTGCTACTTTGCCTGGTCCCAGAGCTCTCTCTGACAGGGGGTTTTTATTTGTGCAGGTGTGTTGTGCGGAATGATCGCAATAGCAGACACTGTCAAGCAGGAGGCAGCCCTTGCTGTGCACACACTGCAGAGCATGGGGATAGATGTGGTGCTCATAACAGGGGACAACAGGAAAACTGCAAAAGCCATTGCTACTCAGGTATCCGCTCTGTGTTTCAAAAAGCTGCATGATGAGGTTCTAAGACTCCTGTTTGCCCTGGTGAATTTGAAGCAGGGCCTTCAGCTTCCCTGTAACTGCAATTTCCCTGGATACATTAAATGAAGACAATTTTTTCTTGAACTGGATTGGAAATCAGGTCAATATGGTATAATAGAGGCCAGTGGCTGCTTTAAAATCCCACTGAAGACAAGCAGTTAATACTTCTCCAGAGTAATGGAGCTTCTTGCAGTAATTGGTTGCTGAACTGAAGCCTCCTGTTTCCCTTCACTGGAAGGCAGGCCTGTTCGGTTAGTGATGAGGCAAAGTTCCTTGAAGGTCTAGTTCTGGTCACAGTTAGGGGATCCACAGTGTGGATTTGTCCTTATCTTAAAGGGTAACATCAAAATTTGAATTATTAAGAAGTGTAGCAGTCTAAAGGAGGTTAGGTTTATATGAGATTTCCCCCATCTCAAACTGAAATTCAGATTCTTACTCTACCTTGCTATGTTTCCATCCTCTCAATCTTCACTTCCCTCTTTCCCTTTGAATTGGTCTACTTCTAATCTTACCATGTGCCACTTTGCTTTCCTCAGGTATCCCACCACACAGCTGACTCAGCCAGCATTGTGGTATGCACGTTCTTCTGTGCTGTGAGATCTGTTTTCTTTCTCCGTGTGATGCTTTAATCCTACTCCTATTGGATTTCATACTTTCACTTTTGTATTCTGTTATGGTAAAGTGCTTTCCCACTCAACTTCCTTTGTCAAGGGAAAAAAGTCTTTCAGCAACAAGCTTGAATTTATGGTTCCAGGAGCACAGATGAATGTTTTAAACAAGCTAAGTTTGTGTCAACCTACATTTTCATTTAGTTTTTGGAACGTAATTTCCAATGGAAAGAAATGGTAAGCATTTAAAAATGTTATAAAATGTGACTTAAAAGGTTAAAAGAGAGGTTCTGTCTTATGTGGTGAAAAGCTTCTGCCTGGTGAGGCAGCCAAACAAAGGGTATTATCCCAGCACTATTTAATATACTCATCTGTTCTTCAACTACAACACTAGAGCCATTGTTAGTAACTCAACATAAGTTATGATGTGGATGGGTAGAAGCATTTAGCCAGCCATCTGCTTTATTTTTATAATCTCCCAGAGAATTGTTGTCTGTGTGGTTCCCCTGCTGTAACTGCTTGATCACACATGGTTCGTGTGTTGCGTTATCTGTCTGAAAGCTCTGCAGAGGGATCTGGACAGGCTGGATTGATGGGCTGAGACCAGTTGTGTGAGGTTCAAAAAAGTGAAGTGCCAGGTCCTGCACTTTGGCCACAACAACCCCAGGCAGGGCTAAAGGCTGGGGGCAGAGTGGCTGGAAATCTGCTCAGCAGAAAAGGACCAGGGGGTGCTGTTTGACAGCAGCTGAACCTGAGCCAGCTGTGCCCAGGTGGCCAAGAAGGCCAATGGCATCCTGGCCTCTGTCAGCAATGGTGTGGCCAGCAGGAGCAGGGAAGTGGTGGAGTCACCACCCCTGAAGGTATTTAAAGGACAAATCTTTATTGCTAGGGCATTGGAGCTCCAGAAGCCATGCAGGGCATGATGCTAAGGGCAGAGTATAGTTGCCAGCATCTCTACAGTAGGAGGGTGCTGTTATCAATCCTGTTCTTATGCCAAAGGCATGTTGCTCTTCGGTTTTCTGTTTGAAATCAGTTTGGTTGATATTCCTGTTTGCCCTTCACCTAGAACAGCAAATGGCTCTTCCTTCCAGCACAGAGCATGTAACCAATGGGGCGTCTTTCTTTGTATATGTAGGTTGGGATCAAAAAAGTTTTTGCGGAGGTTCTTCCTTCTCACAAGGTTGCAAAGGTCCAGGAGCTCCAAAACGGAAAGAAGAAGGTTGCAATGGTTGGTGATGGAGTCAATGATTCCCCTGCACTAGCCAAGGCCGATGTTGGAATAGCAATTGGAACAGGCACCGATGTTGCCATTGAAGCTGCAGATGTTGTCCTTATCCGAGTGAGCACTACAGTTTTGGCCTGTCCTCTTTTATCACTGACACTCTTAATTTTGGTTTAGTTTTCTGAAGATTCCATGTGGAAAACTTTCCGTGCTCTTCTCTCTTGCAGAATGATTTGCTGGATGTAGTTGCCAGTATTCACTTATCCAAGAGAACAGTTAGAAGAATACGAATAAATCTGATTCTTGCCTTAATTTATAATATGCTTGGAATACCCATAGCAGCAGGTATGTGACTACCAGAGCTCAGCTTGTCAAAAACAGCAGCACAGTTGATCTCTGTGGTGCCTCCTGTAGGATTGATTCCCTGCTCAAGGAACCAAAGACAGGTTCCTAGATTATTTAAAACTTGGTAGAAGGAGGGCAAAATAGATACTTTTTTTTCCTGAATTTTTTTCTCTTTGCTTTTTTCTCTTTGCTTTGCTTAGGAATAAATACTTCTGTATGAAATTAAAACTATGCTCTTATTTCATATAGCAGTACTTGGGGACTAGTTTCTGTATATCCAAACCCAGCTCTAATTAGATGTACCATCCTACTTTTGGGTACTTCCTCTTTTATCTGCCCTGAATCACACATTTTCTCTCTTATTGCTTGTATTCCTTATACCTTTGTCAGACATTTTCTCATGCTCTAAATTCCTACTTAAAACTTAATTCAAGTGCTCCTTGTTTTGTTTATGAATAACTTCTCCCTCCTTTTCCGATACTATTGCTTGTCTTTCTGTTGCCTTTGCTGTGTTCTATATGTGCAGAATATCTGGAAGGGACAAATAGTCTTACCCTGTGGCTGCAGTCTTGTATCTGTATTGGTGCAAAGGTCATCCCTTGCAATGGAAGGGACATGTTTAGAAATAAGTGAGTAAATACATATATCGATCTAGTTGTGTTTATGGAGGTCTCAGCAGGTTGTGTTGTAGAACTGCTGATCTGTTTTATGTTATGCAGGGGTGGAAATGCCCTTGAGTGCTGGGATAAGCACCTCTGGCTCATGTCCATATGGTTTTTTTTTGCTAGGTGTGTTCATGCCTGTCGGCCTCGTGCTTCAGCCTTGGATGGGATCAGCTGCAATGGCAGCTTCTTCTGTGTCTGTCCTGCTGTCCTCCCTGCAGCTGAAATGGCAAGTTGTCCTGTGTTTATCCACTGGGGAGCTGTGGCAGTACTGAGGCTGGGACTCAAGTGATACACTACTTTGGGCTTTCTACACCTAAAAGTACCTGAAAGTCCATTAGCTTGGGGTTGTTCTGTCTAATCCTTGGCTTCAAAAGAGACATGTGTCACTATTATGAGTTTACCTGGACTAAGACAGTATGCATTATGCTTTAACTAGCAGCTAGAAGTGTGACTGGATGTCACCTGGGCCCATGTGGTGGAGATCTAGTTTAATACCAAGTAATGATCAGGAGGTTTTGCTGTTCATCAAATGAGCAGTTTGTTTGAAAGATAATTCTCCATAATGTAACAGTAGATTTTGGAAAAAAATATTTGTACTTGTTTGGTTTTTATTTTTGTCTATTTAAATTAGCCAGAGAAAAATGGGGAAACAGTGTATTTACTCTTTTGCACCTGGCTGCAGATAAAGCATCTTTCTTTATTTTGGAAGCAAACCAATTTCTGATCTACAACAAGATTTTTCAAGTTCTATTCATTTTAATGTTATATTTTTGGGTGCCCTTTTTGGTAGTTACAATGGACCTGTTCTTAACAGCATAGAAAGCAAACACCTTTCAAGAATAAGATTTTTTATGGTCTGAAATTGATCCAAACCTTCACATATTTTTACTGTAGCTGGGGTCTTATGTATGTTCCAGTACAGTACAGTATAGTATAAACTAATATAGGAAATCTGTTACTACATCATGTTTCTAGTCCTGCAAATGCTCAATGAGATATACCTATAAATCTTTATATATAAATATGAAAGACATACATACACATGTCTGTTTGCAGAATCAGCCCTACCACTACAGGATTTTCATCTTAAAAGGTTTCAGTGTATAGTTATCCAAAGGATGAGAAATTTCTATAAAGGGATTCCTTAATCCTCCATTTCTTTTGACCTTGTGCTGATTGCATTAAGTGTTACACGCCATTTTGGGTAGATATTGAGAACCCCCTAAAAAAATATTTGGCTTCAGACTTATGGAAGCTGTATTAAATGTGTACACTTTAGGACAATAATCTTTCTTGAAGCTTCAGATCAGGTGAATAGAACTTCAGGTTCCAAAGAACACAATAGTGCATATATATGTGAAGAGGACCATGCATACTTGCCATTGCTGGGATTTGACTTAGTATACATTGAATCAGAAAGTGATTTTTTGTGTCATTGAGTCCATTCACCTGCAATTGTCTTCTATGAACCTTCTAATAATCCATCAAACTCACAATTTTTATTAAAGAACCTCACTTTGAAAGTCCTTCTTACTATTGAAATGTCTTAATGCTGTATGACAAGTTCTCTTAGCTATTTAACACTGTGCCTGAAGTGCATGGAATCATGGAACCATCTGGGTTGGAAAAGACCTTTAAGATCATTGAAACAAGCCATTAACCTGGCAGCACCAAGTCCACCACTAAACCATGTCCATAAATGCAACAGTAGAGTCCTCAATCAGTGGTATGTGGTCTTGAATTACTGAAAACTCAGATCAGAAACACCTTGAGGAGTGTTCTGCATTTCTCCATCATCTTCCCTTATCCTTCTGTTCTTGTTTTGGCTTGAGAGAATTGTCGGGCTCAAAATTCAAGTAGAAATAAAAATTATTGTTTTGTAACTGTTTTTTGAGACCCTTACACTCTTGACACCACACAAATTAATTGTTTGTGAGCTATTAGATAGGAAACTTAATTTAAACATGTGTAATTCATCTATAAAGTTATTTTTTCTATATAAACACTTCCAATACATTTAGGCTATCAGAAGTCTCTGATTTGTTCTAGTGCCAGATGCTTCTACATGTTGACATCTTGTTGTTAATATATTTTCTCTTTCCCTTCTTAGTTACAAGAAGCCAGACACAGAAAGTTACGAGGCGCAAGCTCAAGGCTGCATGAAGCCACTCACTCCTTCTCAAATAAGTGTTCACATTGGAATGGACGACAGGAGGAGGGATTCTTCCAAATCATCTTCTTGGGATCAGACTAGCCAAGTGTCCCTCTCTTCCTTGGCTTCCAAAAGGCTGCCGAGACGCAATGGTTTCATTGAGGAGGAAGGGGGCAAGTGGTCATTGCTCATAAATGGAGCAGATGAAGAGCAGTACATCTAAAGCACTGGACTCTTGGTACAGGGGGAAATGTTCCTCCTCCCCAGTCAGGGGAGGGTATGACTTATTTCATCAACAGTTTCTGTGTTGTAAGTGAAGTATTCCTTCAGCTCATAAGATAATTGCAGCTCAGCTCAGTGTTGGGCTGTATGGATTGTGGATTTTTTTCAGGTCACCAGTTATTTCTGATCATGGAAATAATCTGTGGCACTATAATGAACTGGCTTGTTTGCACACAGAATTTAGTGAAATAATGTAAAATTGTAATTTTCAGAGTCTAAAAGAGTTTCTCTTTGACTCTTTGCTAGAAACCAAATTTCGTACTTTTCACTCTTTAAAACTTTATTACTTCAAGACCACATGAAGTAAAAGTATTTTCAGACCTGCCAAATATTGATTTGTATCTAAATGAAGTTAGCAATGGCAAAAGGAATTCTGTGGTCAGAAGCTGAATTTTTACACAGAATCCTAACTAGTCATGTCACTGTGAGATCACTTTGTATTTAGGATCCATGACATCTCCTGGGGCCAAAAATGCTTTGTTGTTTCACCTGCTATAACTCTCTGAAAGGTCTTTTTCAAAGATTTTCACTTGCTTTGAAGTATTGCATTCTTTTGATGCACGTTTCTATTACTCTCTTTGATTTTCCCTTTTTCTCCATATAAGCCCTTTTCCCCTTTTTCTTGCACAGGAGATCTATGAGTTACCATTATGTTTACAGATATTCCTGTTTGGGACTAACTCCTTTAAGTCACCAGGAACCGGTCCATTCCTATTGAAGTCCATAAAGGCAGAACTGGTTCCTGGTCCCAGTTATCCAAGATACCTTGCTGGACTCTGGGGAAGCTCCTTAGAGTTGGCCAGTTGTCTTTTTCCTCTGACAGAGTAAAGGATTTATGCCAGTGTGAGCAAAGGTGGTATTTACCTTGGAATGACTGAGCAGAACTAGCACTGGTGTGACTCCAGCATAGCTGAACAGAGTGAGCTTATTGCACAACTTAACCCCAGCTGGCTGGTTGCTTAAAATGCAGCTAAGTTTAAATTAAAAAGGTGGAAAAATGGCCTTAAAGTGGGCTTCTATTTGTCATAATATGAATAAATGACAGGACATGAGCTAAGAAAATTTGTAATTTAAATTTGTATTTATGTTTTGTACTGTTTTTAGCTCCCCTCTTGACTTCAATGAGAAATCAAAGTGGTGGATAACCATTTTTTTGCTGTAATATCTTTACCAAATCTTGCATTAACTTCATCCCTGTGGATGTCAGATTCACCCCTTAACACTTTTTAGAGCCAGGATGGTAGGAATCAACTGCTTTGGTGCACTGGATCCAGTCCCAGAGCGCTGTGTTGTCCAGCTGTGGACTCTGATGTAAGCAGTTTTATAGTTTAATTTAGAAACTGAAAGAAGAGGAAATACTTTGCTAAACAACATGAAATAACTACTTCTTTTAATTGACTGAAATATAGAGCTGTTTCTAAGACAGGTTCAAATCCTTCTTCTCCTAATGTAAAAATGAAAAACAAGTTGGAGAGGAAAAGAATTGTTCTTAAAGAATTGGACCAGTCCTCTTATTTTCTCAGCACTGTCTTAAATATAATTACAAATCAGTTTTAAAACTCTATGTAAGTAGAGATTACTTTCACAGTTTTTCACACAGTTCACACACACTTTGCACACACTTTTCAAAGGTGCATGCCATAGGTGCATGTCCCTGTGGGAAAGAGGGTCTGAAGTTTTACTATTCTGTGTTTTCTTAGCATTTCTTACTGTAAAAATATAGTGGTTTTTTTTAAAAAAAATCAAACAAATAATTGTGTGTCTTTTTCTTTTTTTATTGAGGGGTTCAGAATAAAAAGAGCATAAAGAGAGATTGTTGGATTGCAGGGTGCATAGCACAAGGTTTTGTTTCTGTTTTGTGATCTGTTTCAGGCAGGATGTATAGGAGGGAAAAAAAGACAGTGTTGTTTCATGTTGAGACAGGTGAAGTTGCAAGCATTTTAAAGGGTGGAAATAGGATTCAAAATCATCCTGGGAAATTGGACAGAAGCAGGAAACTTTGCAAACGGAGCACAGAGGAATTAAATGTCAGTGCAGATGAAAAACGTCAGATATTGTCTGGCATTCGTTTTGTGACCTGGTTTAACAGCACAGTGATGCTGCAAAATGAAGAGAAACATAGAGAGGTATAAAGACTGTATCACCCATTTGACAAAATACCTCATTCTGTTCTGCTCTGGAGAGGCACCAGCTGAAGTAGCAGGTCTATGAAGTAGCAGGTTGTATATGTCATGCTTGTTAGGAAAAAACAGTTCAGAGCAACGAGATTTAACAGAAATCTAGAAAACGTGAGAAGGTAGGTGTATGAGAATGAGAAATATAAGAAGATCGAAGGAATTTGAGTAGGTTTGCCTACAGAATACCATAAGGAAATACAAGTCTTAAGACACAAAGAGGACAATTTATTCCTTTCATCTTTTCAATGTCTTTTATGTTCACAGTGACTAGAACAAGAAAATAATAGGCTTATTGAGCCAAAGAATATTTAGATTAGTCACTAGTCCTGTGTAACAGGAAAGATTGCGGAGAACTGGAAGAGGTTGCAGGTGGGGGCTCTTCAGATGCACATGGCAATCAGGCACATATTTGGTGATAAAATGTTAGCCAGAGGTGAATCCTGACTTGGGGCAGGCAGCTGCCCTACACCAGCTCCTGACCTACACCCCAGATGGGGTTTCTCCTATTTCTGTGAAAGTAATACGAACCAAAAAATTACTGGAGTAGAGAACTGACCACACTATCCTGCTTGCAAGATGTGCTGAGGAACCAGAAGAAAGCTTATTTCATACTTGAAATTAACTGGAAAAGGTTTGCTCATTATATTTGCATAATGTCTTATGCTTAAAATGGCTGTGAAACTTGCATAAATCTTAGAATCACAGGATGGTTTGGGTTGAAGGGATCCTTAGAATTCACCTAGTCCAGCTCCCCTGCCATGGGCAGGGACACCCACTAGACTGGGTTGCTCAGAGCTCCGTCCAACCTGGTCTTTGAGCACTGCCAGGGAAGGGGCACCCACAACTTCTTTGGGCAACCTGTACCTGTGCCTCTCCACCCTCACAATAAAGAATTTCTCCCTAACATTTAATGTAAACCTACCCTCTTTCAGTTCAAAGCCATTCCCCCTTGCCTAATCACTACATGCCCTTGTCAAAAGTCCCTCTCTGGCTCTCTCATAGCTCCCTTTAGGCACTGGAAGGTGCTCTAAGGTCTCCTTGGAGCCTTTTTATCTCCAGGCTGAACGACCCCAGGTCTCCCAGCCTGTTTTCATGGGAGAGGTTCTCCAGCTCTCTGAGCAGCTTTATGGCCCTCCTCTGTAGTTGTTCCAGCAGGTCCATGTCCTTCTTATGCTGGGGGCCCAGAGCTGGATGCAGCACTCCAGGTGGGGGTCTCAGAGTGGAGCAGAGTGGCAGAATTCCCCTCCTCACCCTGCTGGCCACACTGTGTTGGATGCAGCCCAGGATAAAATTGGCTTCCTGAGCTGTGAGTGCACATTGCTGGGTCACTTCAAACTTCTCATCACTCAACGCCACCAAGGCAAAAATGTCTATGAGAAAGTTAGAATAGTTATACCTAGTCAAGAAAAAGAAATATAAGTGGTAGTCCTGACTCTTGTGACCAAGTGCTCTTGTTAAACTGGAGCTCCTGATGCACATCCAGTCTCACTGGAGGGGTGTATGATGTGGAGCTCAGCGTTTGCATTTCTGCATAATGTAATTATGAACTGCCCTTGTCCCCACCGGGCCCACCTGCCTGCAGCCCCCAGCAGAGTGAGGTGCTGGCCTGGGACTGCTGCCTGTGCTGCCCCTACAGCAGAAGAGCTGGAGGAAGGTGCCTGAGAGGATGAACTCCTGAACTCCCTAAGCTTGGTGCCTGAGGTGCTCAGCAGTGTGTCACGCTTGTCCTCTTTCCTAGGACTGAGTATTTTGATGCATTAGACAGTACGGAGCAACTTTTCAAACCCCAGTTTTGATCTTAGGTGTCTGCCCTGTACATGTTGTCCCAGCACAACTCAGTTGCTGCCTATCTGATGGTAAGTGTTGATATATCTGATGATTTATAGGGGACATCCATTTATTTTGCTCTGGGAAAAGTTCATGAGTCTTTTGTTGTAACCTTTAAATTCTTTTTTAATGAACACAGAAGACATCTAATGAATCATATCTTTGATTTTCGTGTTAATTTTAGTGCAATAGCTCAGGAATACTGTTGCCTGTTAAGTTTTTCAACTATTTTTCTTCCCTTGTTATAGTTTTGTCACACAATTTTTGGTGCCCTAAGTTCACAGGAGAGAAATTATTCCATTTCATTTCCTCCTCCTTTCCCCTTTTTTTCCAAGCAAATAAGCTGTCTGATTTCTATCTGGGCTGATTACAACCTTTCTCTGACTAAGTATTCGTTCAAGGATTGTATTTTCTCTAAATGCACTTATGTGTGAAGAAAAAGAATGAGTAGGTGGTGAAATTAGACAATGGTGTGCAGGGATGTGAAATCAGATAACACTGAAATGCTGGATTTAATTTCCCCTACTAAGATGCCAATAGCAAGCCAGTGGGAAATTGTTTGAGAGTCACAACAAAAGAAGTGGTGAAGCACAAAACATCCTGCTCACATGTGAGTCTCAGACAGACATAAGCACAGGAGGAGACACATTAACTCCTCTCTTTTTCTGAAGTTAAAAGCACCAAGGCTTTGCAGGCAAGTACAGCCCGCCCACGGGCTCTCTTGTGCAATGATCTGATTTTCATGACTGATTTACCTTCATGCTTCAAATGATGATTTCTGAAGTCTCCCCTGGTGATGCAGGTGAAGGGATGTGGCAGGGGGAGGCGTGTGTTGTTTTTCCCCCGGGGCATTCAGCCATCCCCGGTGGAGGTGTGTTCCCAGGGAGGTTTGTGCTGCTCAGCGCCGAGCAGTTCTGTGCTCCGGGGGCATCGGGGTGAGGTTTGGGTCGGGGGGCTGTGCCACTCAGCAGCCAGCACCTCACCTCGTGGGGGACCACGAGATGTCACTGCAGGTCCAGCCCAAGCCACAGAAACCCCTTAATCTGCAAAGCATCTGAAGATCCAGTACATTCACTGCCGGTTAGCAGCAAGGGGAAAAATGTAAAGGGATAGTTTAATTCATATTTAAAATTTTGGTCTGAAAATATATAGCCCAAGAATAGATTTTGGGCTAGTGTCTGTTTGCCTCGAATTCTGAATTGGTACTTCTTATTATTTGATACTTAAGCAAATCCTAAATTGCACAGGTGTGTCTACTGAAATTGCTCTCTTTTTCCTCTGACAAGCGGAGATTCAGGAAGAAAAGCTGCACTACAGGAAGTCAAAGCAAGGTGCCTGCATCCTCAGGACAAACCTGCACCTTCTGGTGTGAGCTTAAACTCCCCAGGGAGCTGAGGGTGCAAGGCTGCTTGTTTGGTGGAGCTCTCTTTTAAGTAGACCTTAGGGGAAGTCACAGCAACCTTTGGCTTTCCCACAGGGCACAGCATCAGACTCTGCAACATCAGCCCGGAGGGCTGAGCCCCGTGTAAGCCAGGAGCAGGCTGCCAGCAGAAATCACGTATTCTGGCAGAATTTTACTCACCAAGGCAAACCAGCCCTTGCTCTGAAGCCTGCCTGTGTGTTCCAGCCGTGCAGGAAAGGGTGTGCAGTGCCAGTCTGTGAGAGACTCTCCTGCATCCTTGCAGAAAGGGGCCTGGCTTCCAAGGGTTAATTTTATTTTAAGATACCTCTGCATTGCAGTTGCAAATCGGAGCGGTTGGGAGCAACCTGCTGAACGGGAAAGGGCTCATTAAATATATACTGTCACTGATTTATGAGAGAGTGCAGAGACAATATAATTACATATAATTATGCCAGAATCTTGCTGCAGAGTTGCCATTTGTGTTGGGAATTTTATCCTCTCACTACGGCAGGAGGATTTAAAAAACCCATACATCTGCCAATATATTTGTGCCACAACTAACTTAGAAGCTTTTGTTTGATCATTCTCTTTACAGACCATGGAGCTTTTTAAGTATATCATCATCTTAGGAATGAACAAAAGGTAGGCAAGGCTTTGGGTGGTGTGCTGCTTTCTTCGTGTCCATGGGGGAGGCAAGTTTGGGCTGTAAAGAGGACCTGGCCAACACTACTCTTGCCAAGGCTGTGTTACAGAGGGAAAGTTTAAACCAGTAGCTCATGAGAAGCTGCTGGAAGGGTGGTTTGGGTGGAAGATGCCTGTACTCACCTGCCTCTGCTGGTGCAGGTACCCACAGGTGGGCTGAGAAAGTCAGTGTGTGTAAGATGAGGTGTAAGCTCTTCTCTGGACACACTCCTGCACCTCTGTGTCCTTCTTTTAGTGAGGGGCCCAGAACTGAACACAGGATTTGAGGTGTGGCCTCACCAGTGCTGAGTACAGGGGGACAATCCCTGCCCTGCTTCTGCTGGTCACACCATTGCTGACACAGGCCAGGATGCCACTGGCCTTTTTGGCCACCTGGGCACAGCTGGCTCAAGTTCAGCTGATGCTGACCAGCACCCCCAGGTCCTTTTCTGGTGGGCAACTTTCCAGCCACTCTGCCCCAGCCTGTAGCCCTGCCTGGGGTTGCTGTGACCCAGGTGCTGGGTTGAGACAAACTAGGACATGAAGGTTGCTTTTATACAGAGGGGGCACCTGGATTTTCAGCCCACCAGGGCACTTCACTGGAAGATCTCAGTGAGTGGAGAGCCTCAGTCATTCAGAGGGATGCCAAGGTCTGACCAGCACCCACCACAGCCTAAAAATGGAGACAGGAGCACCCCAAAACTTGCCAAGGTAGGTTTCACACAGCACCTCTGCACTAAAAGAAATGACAGATGAGGACTCCTTTTCCCAAAGAAACTATTAATCAGTTATTAATGGTTACACCAACAATTTTACAAGCTTAAATAGAAGGAAGGAAATGAGAAGTTGGCAGAAAGTTCTCCCTTCTGAGCATACTAAGCTGTAGGAAAAGGTCCTCTTGCTTATACAGCAAGCAGGTTGGACAAAAATAAGCAGAAAAGTAGGTTTGCTCTCAAGATGTCTTTAAAGTAACAAGAAAAGCAACTCTGCTTGGAAGGTTTAGTTCCAATATCTTAGGCCAGAGAGGGCAGGGGATGGGGGGCAGAAACAAGGCTGAGCCCAAAGCAGCCTCACTATTTTCTGCCTCTGAGAAGTGTTGAATTCTATGGAAAACACATCACTGATTTGATGACGCTGTCATTGCTCTTGTTAATGTTATTAAATAACTCCCTGTGCATTTATTAACTGTAAGCCCTGAGATAAAGTTGCTTTACAGCAATAAAACATCAAGCCACTTCCACAAAGAAAGCTTTGATTACATCTCACACAAAGCTGAGATAAGGCACAGGTGTAGTGACCCAGCAGATCAAGGGTGTTTTGCATTTCAGCTCTCTCTTCATCATTATCTTGCTTTGTTCTCCTGATTGCCTGACTTGTTTGTAAAAAAACAAGTCAAAAGCCACCAATAAAATAAAAAATCATTTTGGAAAAAACTGATTTCTAGCTTCATAATAACAAATGAACAAAAACATAACTTGCCAGCAGACAGGTGACTGGTCTCTGATTCAGACATGTATGACTGTTTTCCCAAAATCTTCTTCACTCTCCCCATTCTCATCAGCTTCTCCATCATTTTCAACATCTTGTATGAGTAAGTCAGAAAAGAAATCTGTTGGAAACCCCTGTAACAAGAGACCTGAAGGTTAATGAAACAAGCAGATTTAGGCTTCTGCCAAGGTGAGTGTATTTATGTATGACATTTACCCATCTGCACTGATGACAGTACTTTCTCTGCCTGCTCTCCTGCTTACTTCTTTATCAATCAAATGACACATTTAGGAGTGGCAGTGGGTGTGATGAGGATGACAGCACCTACACCAGCATTAACACTGTCCCTGTTTAATTTACTGTGCTGTACACACACATCCGGTGCTGTGAACGGCCACAGCGTTTTTGCAATGCATGCACCGGCTTCAGAAAAAAGAACTTTTAACACACAAGAACCAAAAGAGCCAGAGAAAGAAATGGTTTTTTTAAACTTTTCTTTGATCTGGTTAGTTGTTCAGACAGATGCTGGAACACAGAGCAAGCCATTAGACTCCAAACTTTTTGCCTACCACTCACCCTGCCATCTATACCCTGGTAGCTCCTTGTGGCCAAGCAGTTCTCCCAGCCTTAGTTTATTGCTGCTCTTGCAGGTGGTTGTTGTGCCAAACCCATTAGACCCTCTCATTTATTGATTCTGTGACCAGCCATTACAGCACAATTTACAGGCCTGCATGCCCCTGTGCACTTACATCTCTTTTTCTACCTGGGCTGGAAAAATATTAGGCAGTCCCTCTTGCAGCGGTTTGTCTCCATTTTGGGGTTCTTCCCATTCTATTTTCCACACCGAACAAGTTATTTCCGTCTTTTTTTTTTTCAAAAACCCCATTTTTCATTCACTTGATTAATATTTTCAAGTTCTATTTTGGACTTTCCCACTGTATAGAAGTCTTTAATCTTACTATTAAAATACTAGTGCAGGATTTAAGTGATACTGTTTGCAGAATGAATGGAAAATTCACGTGTGAAGAGTGACTGCAAAGGGCAGTATCTGTCTGGTGTTCTGAATAAAATGATACAGCTCTTAAACTGCTGGTAAGGCTTTTTCATTGCTTAAGGAATGGCCCAGCTCCCATTTTCCCCTGGCTTCATTTGGCTGAATCCCAGTTCCTTTTGAAAATAATTGATTGCAGAAAATCTATCTCTTTTTTAGCGTTATTTATCTCCAACTTTACTTACCACAAAAGCAATTATGAGGGAGCTGGGAGATGGCTTTTCCACTCAAACTTGTTTGCCTATAGGGAGAGCCAGGAATCAGAATTTCTCATGGCTTCAGAAAGCTGGGGGATGCATTTCAGCCACAAAAGCCCACCCTGGGCATCCTGTCCTTCTGCCCACATCGGATATGCTGTTCCCACCATCGCTGGTCCTGTGCCAAGGATCACGTGGCACCATGTTGGGAGTATGCATTTCCTGCCACTGTACGGGAATGCACTGCTTGTCCCTGCCTCCAGAAGCTGAGAATTGGAAAGAGGTCACCTTTTCTCCATGTCACTTCATTGTGAAGAAAGTTTTGATGTGAGAGAGCAATGTGCTGAGAGCACACATTGGTGGGTTTCACAGAGCTAATTGTTGAGGTTGAGAGGGACCTCTGGATTTCATCTGGGCCAACCTCCCATGCTCAAGCAGGGACACCTAGACCCAGTTGCCCAGGACCATGTCCAGACAGCTTTGGAAAACTGGTAACCTACGTCAGTGCTTGGTGACCCCCACAGTGGCGGCTTCCTGATGTGCAGGGGAAAACTGATGTGTTTGTGTCCATGGGCCCTGGTCCTCACACTGGGCACCAGAGGAAAGAGCCTGGCTGTGTCCTCTTTTCACCCTCCCTTCAGGGTGAAAAGAATTTATTTATACACATTGATGAGATCCCTCTGAGCCTTCTCTTCCTCAGGCTGAGCAGTCACAGCTCTCTGAGCATTTCCTCACAGGAGAGGTGCTCCACAACCTTCATCACTTTCCTTGGAGTCTCTCTTGTACTGGGGAGTCCAGGACTGGACCCAGCATTCCAGGAGTGGCCTCACCAGAGCTGAGCAGAGAGAAGGATCCCCTCCCTCAATTTGTTGGCAACACCTCTCCTAATGCATCCCAGGGCACCATTCAACTTCTTTGCTCTAAGTGCACTTTGTTGGGTCATGATCAAGTTGGTGTCCACCAGGACCCCCAGATGCTTTCCTGCCAAGCTCCTTCCCAGATGGATAGCCCTCAGCACAAACTGGTGCCTCAGATTGTTCTTCTCCAAGTGTGGGAATTGCACTTTCTGTTGAACATTATGGTGTGCCTTCCAGCCCATTTCCCCAGCCTGTTTTGTTCTCTCTGGATGCCAACACAACCCTCCGGTGTATCAGCCACCTCTGCCTGTTTGTCATCAGCAAACTCGTCCAGGTGCACTCTGCCCCATCACCCAGGTTAACCCTTTGCAGAGTCAGGTTGGTGACACAGACTTGGTGGTCCCAGGTCTTTCCAGCACACTCTGAGGACTCTCTTCTAGCAGAGACACTGCTTCCTGAAATCTTTGTGATCCTGGAGCTTAGCTGTGATTCTCCAGGTATTTTGTCAAACTCAGTTAACAATAATAATAAAGAGACAACGCTGATTACAGCTTAATAAAAGAGATCCTTTTCTCCAGTTCCTTGTAGGCTGCGGCTGATGTTTAAAAGCAACAAGAGGGTTATTTTGTCTCTCACTGCTGTTTTCTTCTGGCTGTTTCTGGAGAATGAGAGGACAGCCTCTACCTCTCTGATCTCTACCACTGATTGCAGTTGCAGTGCTGGGCAATAAGAGGGCATGATTACGACCACAGCAGAGTTGCTCAGTGAGTTAAACTGGCTGGGCACATTTTCATTACAAACATTAATTGATAAATGAGGAGGACAGAATTACTGATGGCATCTAACACAAGAAATACTGGCACCATATAGGTTGTTTAGAACATATAATAAACCAAATGATGAGAATTTACTGGTGGGTGTCTGTTTCTTCCATATGAAGCCATAAATTTGGTTTGGTATTGCTGAGAGTGAGAATGCTTTTGCTGAGGCTCCTACAAGACCCTAATAAAAGCTCGTCTAGCAGGGTAGCAGTGAGAAACTGGGATTGCTGCATACCTAGATTACCCAGGAAGGCCCTGGGGCAACCACCAGCAGGCCACTGTTTAGAATTTCTTGTATTTCTTGTGTTCACTGTTGTTGTGCAGCTGTGCTTCATTCCAGCCCTGGGACTGGTGTGGAAAGGTCAGAAAGAGCCCTTTGGAGCAGGGACACAGCAGTGCACAACAGGAGCATGAGGCTGCATGGATGCTCCCTTCTTTACCTGCTTTGCCCTGTCTTTTTCTTTTTGTGGATACACCTTGGAGCTGGTTGTGCTGTTGGTGTCCCTTGTAGAAATCATCCTTTAGCATGGGATGATTTTTCAGGGAAATGTGACCTAAAAATCATGCAGGACCTCTTTGATGGATTTGCAGGTACTAAAATACTTCTAGTCCCTTGGAAATGGCTGGATGACTGGCACTCAGCACAAAGCCCTGCAAAAGACCTTGGTTAAAAGGGAATTAAGATTGACTCTGGTTTAAACATTTAAACATTATGTTTAGGGCAATGTACTCCAAACCTCTGAAGATTTGGAAAGGGCTAGCATTTAAAACTAAATTTCTGGAAATTAGGGAATGCTGTTCATGAGAATGCAGCTAGCTTCTTTTGATGCTTCCTGAATTTTGTAGTAGTGGAGACTAGCAGCTTCATCTGTGCCCCTCCGGACTTTTCAGACCTTTTTTAATTGTGTCCCTGCTCACCTCTTTTTCAGATTGAGCGGTACAGGACCTGTCCCACATTAACTGTTCCCTGGCTGGTTGGATTGATCACTCCTGCTCTGCCCACCCATGACTCCCCCTTTGCCCTGGCTGGGGCTTTCCCCCACTTCCTGGCCCCACTTATCCATCCTTGCAATGGGTGACTTGAAAGGAGCCAAGTGCTGCCCTCCAGCTCTCTCCTGTGGCTCCTTGGCCCTAGCTCCCTGCAGGGCTCAGCTCAGCCCTTCCAGGTTCTCATTGTGGAAAAATGACATTATTTCTTGAACAACTCAGCACTGATCCCATAGGAACTGTTAACCCATTAAAATCTAATTTTCACAGGTTTTCTTTTATAATGAAATTAAGGCAACTGGGTGCAACTGTCACTGTCCTAAGGACAGCATGTCTTCAGGGAGCCCAAGGGAGAAAACCATCCCCATCCTAAGTACCTATGAGTGAAATCATCCTGCAACCCTTGAGCAGCACCGTCCTGCTAGGGGGCATGGTAAAATGGGCAGAGTCATGAAAAATATTTCTTCTAGCTGCCATCACAAAGTCTTTAACATGGAAAGCAAAAGGAAATGCCTGTGCAGCCTCAGAATTGCTCGGGACCTGAAATAAAAACAGAATCACTTGGCCCTTTTTTTTTCTACACTGGTCATTAGATCCAGCTAGCTCAGGCAACCATCTTCATTCCTGCTGGAAAACATGTGAAAAAAATCATCAAGGCACTTTTAAATGACTAGAAACGCCTACAAGAGTCTAAAAATACACAGCAGTGGCAATGCGTGCAGCAGCAGTTATTGTCTCTGTGCTTGAGACTGCAAACTGATAATTTCACATGCCAGCATTAAACAGAGGAGACCGGCATCTGTACCCAAAATACAAGTGCTGGTGCCATGGATGGAGCAGTGATCTGCTCTCAAAATCATTTTCCAGCCTTAACCTCTCGGCTCCTTTTTTGTGTTCTGTTCTTTAAAATGGCAACAGAGTTCTCTGCACAGCTCTCCAGAGAACAACAGGGTACAGGCACCGATGTGTGATCCCTGTGAGATCTGGGAATGGAAAATACCACATGCCATACCAGAATGCAATGGCTGGGGACAGGGGTTAGTGGTGAAAAGGGCATTTTTAGGTTAATGGTTGGACTTAGTGATCTTAGAGGTCTCTTCCAACCTCTGATTCTAGATAAGTGTGCTGTGTAAGTACCACCTAGGCAGAAAACACCCTGCTGTGCCGCTGCTGCTGCTTTCCAGCAGGCTGGAGCAGGGTTGATGGTTCCCTGTGGGGGGATCCTTGCAGGCTTTGTTGTTTATGCCTTCATTAGAAGGAAGATCAGCTAATATAAATTTCCTCTCCCCATCCTTGGAAAGGGTGGGTACTTCAAGTGATATGTGCCCTGTTAATCAGCTCCACCTCTACCAGCCCTCGGTTGCCTCTGCTCTCAGGGAAGTGCTGCTCCTGAGTGAGCAGTGCAAAAACTCAAGTCACAGACCATTCCTTGATATCTCAGTTTCACAGCACTAAAGCTTTTCCATCAGGCTGCTGCTTGGCTGGCTTTTTAAATTAAACATTGCTGTTAATTGCATAGATGCAAATCTGAGTGCCACAGAGAAGAAAATACTATGTATCTCGGTACGATGTAAAGCCAATGTAGGTCACTTCATACACACATTTGGTGCATATATGCGTATTCAGATATGAAGCAACTAGGGGATCTATAGCTCTTTCTTCAGTAGATTTGGTGTGTTTGGGCTGCAGCTTGAAATTTCAATGTAGTATGCAGGGAGAGCTGGTTTTCTTGTTGTTAAGTCAGCAGAGAGAGAGCACATTCACACAAGAGGCACTGGGATCCCAGAAACTTTACCTTGGTTCACACTTTTTTCTTCCCTCCTGCAGTACAGCAGTCAAGCCACAAATCTTGAGGAACAGGAGAGAAAACCCATACATGAACTGAAAATTTACTGTCAGGCTGAGCAGCTAAGTAACAGCTTTTCAACCCAATTTTCATTTAGGTGTTCTCAGGCTAGCTTAGCAGAGCTCTGGAAAGGTAACATTCACATGAAGATGAAGACTAATAACAGTAATTCTTCTTGAAAAGCTCCCACGCCAGAACACTCAGAGAGCTGTACTGCAGGGTAGCAAAATCATGATGCTGTAACTCACGTTCAAAATGTGGAGAGTGAGCAGTTGTGATGCCATTCGCACCAAAAAATTACCATTCTTAATTAATTTTTTCACTGTTCTTGCGAAGTGTGGTGAGGCACAGGATGCTGATGAAGGTGGTGACGGCAGGGAAGGTGTGTTGTCACATGCTGAGGTTACCTGCTTCCACAGCCTTAAAGCTGAGATCTGCTAAATCCGTGGCTGGGCAGCTCCTGCTGTTAGCCATTAACACAGCACCTCTGATGGCAGGGGCAGTGCAGGGAGGTGACTTTGCTTGCACTGCACACACTGACTGGTTCCTGGGCACTTTTTCTCTCTTGCTTTGTGTCTGTGGCTGTGTACACACACTCAGTGGTGCACACACCACCCTCACAAAGAAGAAGAGGACAATTTGCACTCCAGGGAAACTGGTTGTTTGCTGGGTGGTTCTGTGTCACATATTGTAAACCTGAAGAACCAAGATACAACCTCTGCTTGTCTGTACAACTCCAGGGATGCCACCGTGGTTTTTTTAAGCTCCTGGGTTCAAATCTGTATTGTCCTTCTTTTTTTTTTTTCCCTACAAAAGTTCACATCATCAAGGGGAGGTGCTCGAATTCACTACTTCCTCTGAGTGCTACCCTTGCCTGATTCTCATACCCTCTGTGAAATAGCAGTAGCAGAGTCCCAGTTTCAATTGTGAATATGCATTTATATGGGATTTTGGATCCTCTGAGGGACTGTGTAGATTGAGTGAATCACCGAATCAGGACGAAAACCCTTCCAAAAATCCCCAGACATCAAGAGTCTGGAATTCCCTTTCTTTCTGCAGATCAGGCTCTTGGTTCAATCAATAAATAAAATATTTTAAAAAGCAGAAAAAAAGGGGAGAAACAAAGAGAGAAAATGATAAATAGAGATATTTGCAGCATTACAGAATTGTTTTTAAAATACAGTTTCCTCATGGTTCTTCTCTTCTTTAACCCACATTAGATGTGAATTTCTGAAGGATTCAAGTGTGGTTATTTTTTCTTATCTGGTATTTTCAGTCACAGTATTCTTTCTTTTCCTTTAATTTTCATGGAAACTTTCTGCACTTTTAACAATTCAGTCAGATTTACTGGAAGAACAGAGGCAGAATTTCTATATGTGGCTGGATGGGCTCCATAGCCCCAATTTCCCATGATTCACAGGACTGCCTTACTGGTTTTTGACATTCCTCCTATGCAATGACTGACACATGGAGTTGATAATTACAGCTAAATATACACATACATATACTGAATAAATTTAATTTTCTTCTGTCACTCTTACCATTCTGGTTTGTGACAGATCTAGATGTGTCAGTTGACTTAAATGACTTCTTGCCATTTTGCATGTTCTGTCTCTCCCACGAGTTAGCTCCAAAGCTGTGTCAGGAATACTTTCTGATGACACTGCTGCATTTCAAGATTGTGCAGGTGAGCTCAGTAGCTATTTCTTTCTCTCATTCAAATATTTAAGCTGATCTGTCACTACTGACTCAATCTCTTTATTGCTTTCTGCAGGAGTTGACATTTCTCTGTCAGACACTTTGGGCTTTGGCATGTTCTGTGGTTTTAGGGTAACAAAGCTACAGTCCATAATTTCCACTTTTGTTGTGGCCTGGAACAGAAAATATCCTGTTGTGAATTGCTTGAGCAGAACCTTTGAAAGAAAAAACTAAATTACATTAATGTAAATAAAATCCTAGAGGTAAAGTGATGGTTGTGAAACACCAGTGCTGGGAATGAAATAAGAAAAACAGCTTAGAGAAAGTGTTTACACAGAGCACTACAGGTACAGCTGCTTTTAAGGCACAGGTGGGCTTGGCAGCTTCTTTAGATCCTTCCACCCCAGGTGAGTTCTTCCTTCAATCATCTTCAGTTTTTCAGACATCTACATTTTTTTCCTGGTCCCTCCAGCCAACCTGTGCCAGATCAGCAGATTTGCTCTTCCAAGAGAGATGCATTTTTTCACTCTGAATGTCACATCATGACAGCCTCCCTGTGCATGTTGCAGAGGTGATTAATGTAACAGTGTTTTTTCTTTTCTTTTTTATTTGGGAGTTATTTTACTTGTTCCCCTCATTACTTTACCACTCCAGAGAGTTAGCAGAGATCTCCTTCATGACTGAAATTCATCCTCAGCCAGAGCTGCTGGACTGAGAGCAGGTTCCCTCTAACTTCCACTTCAAGTACCCAGCCCTGGAAAGCCTTTTGCATGCAGTCTCTCTCCAGTAATGCCACCCAAGCAAAGGCCACTCAGGTGGATGCAGTATTTTGAGGGGAGCCACCAGCAGTCTAAAACCATGGAGGTTTATGCTTTTCTCTGGCTGAACTTCTGGCTCTTCTGTGCTGCACTGTGTAATGCCTTAAACTTCACACCAGCCGTTATCGTCACTGACAGTGCCAGAGAAACTTTGCTCTGCTCTGCCATGACAGGAGCAACCAGCATCTCTCCTAAGAGCATTTCATGTGCTTCAAGCTCTTTGCCAGAGAGAGCATACCTAATTTTACTTTAAATGGATGTTAATTTGACATGTGCATTTAAATGACTGAGATAAATTCTTGGCTTTTTGACATTAAAATTTATTAAGTGACAAGCGCTTTTTGAATATTGTTATTTTCTGAAAGGTTCTTTTTCTCTATAGCACCTAATAATAAAGCTCTAACACGTAAGAGTCCTGAATTTGTAGGAAGTTGCACTGAATGGTCTAATAGGTCATTTTCATCTCTGCCTTACATGGGAATAATAGAATAATAATAACCAAGGTTGCAAAACATTCCTACCCTAGCTGAATCAGCTAGCTTTTTTTATGGACTGGTTATTCATTGAACAATAAATATTCATGGATTTGACAGGAAAGACATAGTGCATAATTTAACCTGAGCAAAATTAAACAGGACAGGCAGCCTTATCCCCAGTAGATCACAAAGGACTGAACTTGAGTGACAGCCTTGAGTGACAGCTTAAGAATGCCTGACAGTCACAGAAGTATCAGATTCTTTAACAGCAATTGTGAAGGCTTCTTACATTGTGTCCTCGAGTCTATTCAGTGCTAAAATCCTGCATAGAAGAAGAATGAGCTACTAATGCTACCATTCCAGAGAAAAATTCAATACCTGATGCTTTTCACTGTTGCTTTTGTCCCCCGTGCTCCTTCTGGATGTACAGACGGCCAAATAGAGACTTGTCTCTAGAATAGCCTTCATAGCTCAACTTTTGAAAACATAAAACATCTGAGTTTGGTTTCTCAAGAAGAAATAAATGCTGCAGTTGCTGTGCCAAAGTTTGGCAGAAGGCTCTGGTTCTGTACTCACATCACATAAAATCACCGTGGTGAGGAAGTGGAACAGGCTGCCCAGAGGGGTGGTAGCTGCCCCAACTCTGGAAATATTCAAGGTCAGGGGGGGCAGGGATCTGCTCATTGCAGAGGGGTTGGACTAGGTGAACTTTAAAGGTTCCTTCCAGCCCAAACTATTCTATGAAATATCACTATATATTGACCACATGTTATGTTACAGTCGTTGAGGATCTTCTGTCAGAGGCTCCTGTATCTGCACTGGCAATATGAGCCCAGCAGATGAATAATAATCCCTGCCCTCTGCCCATGGCAACAAGGCTGACGCCAAAACTTCTCTCGGACAGATACCTGATGAGGAAGGCTCACCCAAGAGGGTAAATGTTCCCATCATGTTCCCAAGGGCAATGGGAAATTAAATGTTCCACCAAACCTGGTGGAACAGCACAAGCTGCCTCATTAAGACTCAAACGTTTACTGTGACCCTTAAATACTGGGGATCTGACTGCTACCATTTATCAGTGTCTCATTTAGTTGATATATACTGCACTGGGTTAGGTGAGCTGTGCTGAGTTCCAGATGCTCTCAGCTATAAAGTTCCCAATTTCTTGTGGCTTTACCCACTCACAAATGTCCTGTTGACAGGCCAGGAAACCAGAGGTGTACCCCATCCCTTAGGCTGCAGAACCCCAAAAGAATGAATAATGTCCTGAAAACCTGAGTGCAATGGCTTTAAAGAAAACCATACTAAAACCTCTCCTCTGATTTATACCAAGAATGACAGATGTTATTTTAGAGAACTGGTTGAAATTCATCACTACTTAAATAAAGTATCCATTTCAGTATGCATAGCTTTCCACCTGTTTCTGAGCCTAGCAGAAAAATTCATGCTTTTTCCCTGTGGAGATACCCTCTCTCAGGACCAAAGGCCTCCACCCAGATCAACATTTTATAATCCTTAAGGCTATTTAATATTCCTGGAGGGCCTCCTTATCTTCTCCAGGAAAGCCTCCTTATCTTCTCCAGAGTGTTGTTTTATCTGCCCACAGTTTCCTTTTCTTCCCATAGAATGCTGTCCTCATCCAGATGGGCTCTGTATTACTCCCCAAGGAGCTGATCTTTCCAGAAATTCTTATCCTGGGATTTCTCTAAGTCATTTCCCACCATGATTCCAGGTGCTGCTGGTTTGGAGAGGGGTGCACCAGCCTTTTGCATTGCCCTGCTCCCCTCATCCCAGATGAGCAGGTTCCCATCTGAAGGACAGACACCTCTGCCCTTTTGCCTGTGTTGTTTGAGGTACTCTTGTCCCTCTGACCCTTGGCAGTCTCCTGCCCCTTCACAGACTCCCCCAAGATATTTACAGCATCCTTTTGAACAATGAAAAGACCACAAAAATCTAATTTTCTGTTCACTATTCTACCTCATAATTCTACAGCTAGGATTCAAGGGGCTTAATTATTTATCCTGTTTCATTAGATTTATTATGACTTTTTGCACAGTGCCTCCAGCTCCACAGAGGGAGTAGGCTGCATTATAAATAAAAAACTGCCCTGTGTAGCAATTTCAGCCAGCTTTCTTCACAAAAAAAAGGCTTGCTTCTGAAAGAATGGCAGAGGAGCAGCCCAAGGCAGGGAGAAACAAGGAATCATTTCTTCTTCCCTCCTGCCCTTTCACGGTTCAGCTGGAAAATTTCTTAGGGAAACAAATTCGACTCTGGCATGGAGGAAGCGATCCAGGTGTCTAAACAGAAGCATCCAGTGACATTTTTAACACTGAACCCCTTTACAGGTGGTCTGATAGAAGATAACACACAGGAGATCTATGTCCTTTGGGAGCTGCAAGTGGAAGCTGAGATATCCCAACACATACTGGGCACAGGGCACCCAGGTGTATGAGTGATTGCCACCTTGGAGTCTGCCTCTAATTCATGTGGCTTTGGATCAGAGAAAATCAGGAAATCATTTTGCTTTTATGAGATTTCCATCACCTGAACATGCATGAAATTATACAAATAAGACTTTGAGAGCCTTTTCTCATATGGCACAGTAAAAATATTGCCATTTGTTCTTTTACTGTGCTCCTGAGGCAGGCTTATAAAGATGTATGGTAATTATATCAGAGTACATTTTTCAATTAAAACGTCATTACTATCTCACAGAATATGACTAAATTATATCATTTTGTTCCACAAGTCTGCAAGCACTCTTTTGGTTGCTATCAAAATAATTTTCTGCAGACAAATCTAAGAGTTCAGAACTAACAGCTAACAAGTCTGATGCTAGTTTAGATCTGTTCTCTGACTAGAGAGAGGCCTTATGTGAACAGATGCAAAATTAATTTGAGAAAAATTATGTCTTTACTTGTTGAAACTCTTATTATTCCTGTTACCATCTCTTACCATCAAAAGAAATAAAGCCCCAAAGAATTGTGTCATGCTGCTGGAAAAGGTACCATTTTGAAAACTCTAGAACAGAGACACGCAGCACTTAGAGAAGTGCAGTCCTAATGGCAGCTGTGTCTCTGATACCCACTGGTGACTGTGACCCATTGTTCACCCACAGTAACAGAATTTCTCAGAGTTTGGAACCATTGGCTTCAAGTCCAGCGATGCTGGGTGGAGCTGGAAGGAATCTCTGGGCTCCTGGCAGGCTATGAGCCAAAACAAGCACTTTGCTCCATACTCATGCTGGTTGCTTCTGAAGCATAATAAAATCCATCTGTGGGTTTCATTACCCTGACTAGCTCCCCTACTTTGGAAAACTGTCTGGAAGACACAAAGAGCACACACACTAAATGTCAGACACATTCTCAGATTGTGTCATTAGGGTATGACTAAATCTGGCAGCCAAGGGAAGTGCTACTGTATCTTGTGTTATTTGAACTAAAACGAAGTGACCGAGCTAAAGCTGAGCATGGATACAGACAAGACCAAGTGGTCTTCAAAAGAAAACCTGTGATCCTAAATCTACCTGAAAGCTTGCTTTAGGAGAGTAAATGGGTTTTAAATGGGTTGGTTCCCCTAAAGTCTTTGGGAAGAAGTGGTGGATGAGTGGATTAGAAAATCAGGTCTGTCTTTAGAATAGGTATTTTAAACTGGGTTTATGTTTCTAGTTTTTGAAATTTTGGCCATTTGAACACCTTTTCTGTGAAAGTATGCAATATTTTCTTTATGTACATTTTAAATACATTTAGTGCAACTCAGGCCCTGATCCTGCAGGACATGAAAGAGACACTTCACTGACAGAAGTTGTCTCTATTTTCCTATTGAAATTGTCTTCAAGTTTAGACAGGAGTGTTCAGATTCTGTTTGGCTATAGAATGTTTCACCGAGTCACAGTGACCTCTTTGAAACACCTTGAGCCAAATTCACCTAATGTCACCATTCTTTGATGACAAAATCAACCTTGCAACCAGCAAGTGAAGACAGGCAGGAAGAATGAGGTGTTTCAAGAGGACTATAGGAGAAACCAAGATTAAAAATCATCATGATTGCTAGGAGATAACCCTTGGAAATCTGTTCCAGCTTTTTCTGCTTCAAGATTTTTTTCAAATGTCTCAGTACTTCTGCTAGAAGCAGCTTCTAGTAAAATACTTCCTTGTCTGAATGTCAGAAAACAGCTTGTTCCACAGGAATAGTTCAGATAGACAAAATTCTGTTCATTAAGGAAGTCTTGCTCTCTGGGACACCCTCTCAGTCATCTTCTCAGGTGAGATATTTTCTTCTTTGTAAATGGTAATGGAAAGATTTTTCCTTCTTCTCTCAGTTTGCTTTATCTCTGCCTCCAGGAGCTGTTTCTTCTTTCCAGAACTTTTTTTTGTTCCCACTACAGCTCCCTGTTTGATGCTATAGCTGGAAAAGACTGATGGTGGAAAGAATATTGTTTAGTCAAATACCTTCTGAATTTTTAAATTAAAAAAAATGCAAAACATTGTTTTTCTAGGCAAGAGGTTTTGTGGTGCAAGTGCAGCAAACAGCACAATAAACACCATCTGCAGGGGTGACCTGGTGAATGAAACCTTTGGGTGCAAAGTTTTGACATTTGAGCTCCTGCCATAAATTTGTGAAGTTGCAGCAGCAGGATATATTATTTCTTTCTCTTCTGTTTTTCTTCTTTTCTCCTCACAAAGTAAATTCTGTTACCAAAAAGGACAAAGAGGTTCTTTCAGCTTTCAACTCCTCATCCTTTGCCATTTCAACACAAATTTCCTGGTAATATATGAAGATGAATTTCACTCCAAAGTGCTTTCAACATCACTGCTACCAATAACATCCTGGGAGGGACTAGATGGATAAAACTTTGCTCTCTGGCACATCAGTAAAAAACTTCTTTTCCTTTCAAGGATAAGGAGTGGAAAGCTCTCAACACCTTTTTTGAGGAAAGCATAACTGGAACTTGGATATTTGGATGGATTCTGTGCATGGAGTGTATCTAGGACCCTTTTCACCTCTTGAATCCCACACCAGACCCCACTGGCTCTCTACAGAGCAGCTCTCCACTGGCCTTAATGGCAGCTGGGACATCCCAACAGCAACATTCCAGTGTCTGCAGTTTGGATCTGATTCCCAGACAGGAGGCCAGTAGCAGTGGACACAGATGCATGTCATACCAAGGGCATGAGATGCCACTTACTGTGTGGCACTGCCACTTCCACTGCCTACCAATGGACAGCGACCTCAAAGTGGGTACGTGACTGCTCTGCCTCAGTGGTCCTTCATCCATCCCTAAAACAGCAGTAACCACTTTCTGACCAACACATGGAGCTGTCTTAAAGAGTTTTCCTCACCTGTCCAAAGGCTTTAATTTCTGCCCATGTGGAGGTAAATCGTTCAAGGCAGCATCTGTGTTCTTGGAAAAGTTACTGTGCACAGGAGGAGCCATCTGCTGTCGCTGCAAGTGCTCAGGTATCTTTGGATTTGGGAAGTAGGTATTTTTAGAGAGAAAAAGAGATGGCAGGAGTTACAGAATCCCAAAATACCTTCACTGATTTTAGGCAAAGATCTGTATATGCCATATGTTTTGTAGAAGGAACTTCAGGCACCTTCCAGTGGTAAGTCAAGCCAAGTTTTGGTTACAACTCCATCTTTTTAAGATTCAGCTTTAGGAAAAAAATCAGTTCTCAGGTTCCATGTCCTTCTTTAACAGTTGCTCCATCACACCATCACCCTACAAAAGCAATAATGTAATGCAGAGAGGCCTTTCCACGGCAGCCTTCTGACCCCTGCACACAACCCTCTCCACACTGTGTGGCCTCACGGCTCCAGAGTTAATGAGAAATCATCTAATGCCAGAAAAAAAAAAAACCTCAACAAACAAACAACAAAACAAACAAAAACACAAGCCCCAAAGTAAGACCTTCAGTTGGTTCATTTGATGAATTTAAACTTAGAGCAACTGTAGATGATCTGAAGCTGCAGACCAGTTTCTTCCAGTTCAAATAAAGAATCTGGGCATCTGGTAGTCTTCTCAGCCTAAGAAAAGACATTTTCTATAGGCCATGAGAAGTTGTTTCCTACCCTTGCTGCTCTGATGGTTTAGAAATCAGATTCTATTTAATGGCTCATTTCTACTCACTTGATCTAAGTCTTTTTTTGATTATTATTTCGCATAAGCAATTCTTTATCCTTCGTATAGTTACATAGATTAGGTTTATGCCCTTAGCCTTTCTCTTAGTAGCCTAAGCAAGCTGAACACTGTAGATTGAACAGAAAAAACAGATTCACCATGCCTCTCTTTTTTAATGATCTTTCCCTTCCTTCCTTCCTTCCTTCCTTCCTTCCTTCCTTCCTTCCTTCCTTCCTTCCTTCCTTCCTTCCTTCCTTCCTTCCTTCCTTCCTTCCTTCCTTCCTTCCTTCCTTCCTTCCTTCCTTCCTTCCTTCCTTCCTTCCTTCCTTCCTTCCTTCCTTCCTTCCTTCCTTCCTTCCTTCCTTCCTTCCTTCCTTCCTTCCTCCCTTCCTCCCTTCCTCCCTTCCTCCCTTCCTCCCTTCCTCCCTTCCTCCCTTCCTCCCTTCCTCCCTTCCTCCCTTCCTCCCTTCCTTTCCTTCCTTTCCTTCCTTTCCTTCCCTCCCTCCCTCCCTCCCTCCCTCCCTCCCTCCCTCCCCTCCCCTTTCTTCAAAACACAATAACATTTTTAGCAAATATAAATATTGGAATTTTCCTAATACTAATTACATTAAAGTCATCAGTGTCAATTAAAATGACTCACCATATTTTTTTTTTTTGTTATTACTCATTAAATTAATCCACAGGGGATCCTACCAGCCTTGGCACTAAGGCTTCATGTTGTTTGTACAAAAAAGGACAGTGATTGTGCTGGAGAATTTAGCCAAAACAGAAATTCAACAGAGGGGATAAAGTGCATCATCACCTCTATTTCACAGTTTAAAACCAAAGATCAAAAAAAGTGCTTTCACAGCTACCAAATGACCTATATGTGCTCATGCAAGACTGAGCAGCAGAGCCTTAGGTGCATTAAGGAAAAGCTGAATATATTATATTATATATATATTCATATATATATATATATAATGAATATGTATTATATATATATAATATAATAATTATTATATATATTTGTTGTGGTTTTAAAGCAGTAACTAAAAACTTACTTATTTCTTGCTGTGAGATATGGATTAGAACAAGAGCAAAACAGGCTTAAAACTTAAAAGGGAATAAAGAAAATTTATTAATAAAACTACAAGAATAAGAACACCAGAATAAACTTCCAGAAAACCCTTTTTATCCCCCACTACCCACCATTCTCTTGTTCACATGACAACTTAGAGACAAAAAACTTTGGAACTTTGGTGTTTAAAACAGTCCCAATTCCTGCTAGAGTCTCTTCATCAGTCTTTGTAGAGAAACAGAAGTTTTCTTCTGCTAATCTATGGAGTTTCTCACGAGAAACCTATTTCTGTTATAGCTCTCTGTTTTTCTGATGCCAGCTGCCCGGAAATCCTGTCATCAGTTCACTCCTCCCATTTCACATCACTCTGAGGTGTGTTATGGGTCAATGAGTCTAGGGATGTTATTTTTAAGGATGAGTTATTCAAAGGCAAAAGTTCTCTTCATCTGTTTCTGTGAGCTTCCCTGGAAACAGTTTTCTCATTGGCTCTCAAGGCCTCAAATCTTCAACTATTACTCTATTCCACTCTGTTCCAGCACCTCACTGTATCACAATTACTCCACCTTTTGCTCAAAATCCAAACTTTGAACACTCCATTCCTCCCTAGATACTCTGTCATGAATTAAAGGAGTTTTTTCAGGACACTATTGTCCATCTCCATAGCTTTAACAGAAAAATATTTCAGCTTATAAAGCATTTCCTTATTCTCTACTTTTTCTGAAGCTTAATTCTTTTTGTTACTGTCTCTGATAGTTTATAGTCTCTTTACATGTTGATTACTCTCTTTTTCTCTCTCTGGATAAAAGGATTAATCCACAAGTCTCATCTGGGTAGTGAAAGAGTTAAAATCTTGCCCAGGCTTTGTAGATGGTTCTGTGATCTCTGCCAGAGCAGCAGCTGGAGTTGTCTGCGATAGAAGATTCTTCATGGCTGCTCTGGAGAGTGTGGTCACTGTCTCAGCCTGCCACAGGTCAAGAGCTTTTTTCCTTTCTTTACTCGGCAGTCTCTGGTGAATTCAGTCACAGCAAAAACAAAACTGCAGCCGAGCCAGGGACCGGCCTGGCCCGGCCAGAGCCCGGGGCAAGCCCCGCAGGCCCCATCTCCCGGCCGGGAGCTGCTGGGCCCAGCCCAGCCCCTGCCCGGGCCACATGGCCTGGGCAGGGAACGGGAGGCCAGCCAGAGCTCTGTTACCTTTCACAGCCAGGAAAACAAAAAAAGAGAACAAGAGAACTCTGGCTTTACATCTTAAGGTGGTGTTCACAAGTTGATCTCACTTTTCAATGGTCAAAACTGCTGTCAATTCTTAGAAATGACTGATAATTGGTCAGGAGGAAAGACTCCCATCAGCCACCAGCAGCTTCAACTTCCTTAGCTACCAAAGTTATCTTAAAGGTAAAGTCACCCCATGACAATATTATATTATGTATAATATAATAATATATATATTATAATTCATGTGTTCTTGGATCTGATGTGCTTGAATAGTAGATCTGCCAGGTCAGGTAAAGCATGGGCAAGCTTTCCTGGAAATTAAGTAGTAAGTCTTAGGCTGTAAGTAACCTGAAACAATCGGTGAACTGAGGGAAGAGATAACTAAAATTCCGTCACCAGAAGGGATTGTTTCTGTGGAAGTGCTCCAAAGCAGTGGTTTGGCTCTTAACACCTCAAATCAAACACACACAGAATGGTAAGATTAAAAAAAAAAAATAAAAACAAAAAACCAAACCAAACCAAACCAAAAACCAAAAAAAAAAACAACACCCAAAAATGAACATAATTTTTTCTGTGTTTTATGCTGAGGCATAACAGAAAGTACCTGTTACACAGAGGCAGGATTTGAGCCAAGCAGACTCTGAAGAGAGCACAGAGCAGCCCATGGGACACCGCTGTGAGGAAAGCTCCGTGGCAAGCTCTGCTCTGGCAGCACTAATCCACTGCTCCTCATGCTGCCTCTGTGATTCTTACGGCTCATTCCAGTCAAAGAGGACTTAGAGAAGTGCTGCCCCAAGGATGAAAACAACAGACACCTTGTGAATGGTGTTCCCATCTGGTGTGCTCAGTGCATGGGACACGTTGCTTCCCTGTTTCCCCCAAGGGCTGTGCTGGAGGCACTTGGAGCCCACCCAAGAGCAAGAGAACATGACTTGGTTCCAACGTTGTCCCCACGTCTGGGTGGAGCCTGGTTTGAGGCACGCTAAGGTTGTGGAGCAGGAGCTGCAGCCCCCCAGCTGGGCCTGGGAACTTGCTGGTGTATCTACACAGCACATGAGCACCTCCACACCTCCTGCTTGGACACTTGTCCACCCCGGTTCTGTCCTGAGCCTGTGAGCACAGTGCCATCTGGTGAGACGTGGCTGCAGCCCAAACAAGCCTCGCCTCTCACCCAAAAACCCCTTCTAAACCTGAGCCTAAATGCCAGCACACCTCTGAGACATAATTTCATCAGGAGAAGCAACAATAGGCCTGGAATTTCACTAGAAATGGCTCATTTGTACCAGTCTTCTTGCTCAGGTATCAGCCAGAGGCTGGATTCACTATAGTGCCAAACTGAGCTGGCTCCTAATCCAGCCTTCATCCACTGCAGCTAGGCCTGAAACTGAATCCTTTGGAACCTGAAGCCCAGGATATGAAGAGTCCTTGAACAGACCCAAAGGGACCCCAAAACATTGGATTTCACGTGCCATTGGATTTGTTACACTGTATCAGCTGCCTGAAGAACTGCTCCCACTAAGAATTCCCTTGCTGAGGAAGGTTTTGGGGTCCCCAGGGAATCCCTTTTGGCTCTTGCCCAGCTAGAAACTGGCATGGGGGGAAATGTCATTCTTGAATAATGTGACTTCTTTACAAAGTTTAGGACCTGCTCCAGAAGCCCTCTTGTCGAGCCATGAGACATTCTGTGCATGGCAACACACGGCTGTGAGAAGCCATGGCCCTGGCAGCCACCAAAAGATCCTTCTCATAAAGCATCCCCTGAGCACAAACACCCACCTTGGGCTCTCAGCTGCAGCCTGACACCCGGCCTTGTGGGCAGGCAATGATGATCAGGAATCAATGGGGTAATTCCTAGTTTATGGGACCTGGAGAGGCTACATAAATCAGGATTTTACCTTTCAAAGTAGGGATTTTAATGCATTACCTAAATATACACATGTCCAGATGCATAGAGGAGCGGGTTGTTTCTCCTTTGTGTTAGGGACAGCACACCCCACCTCCCACCCCCAACACAGCCCTACAGAAGAAAGAAACACAAATGTAACCAATTCCTGTCTTTCCTGCCCACACAGATCACAGGGATGACTTTAGAATCGGTACTGCAGATAACTAAATGAGGCTGTCAGCACTATGGGCACCTCCACACGCTGCAGCCCCACATCACAGTGCAGATGGAGCCAGTGCAGGAACTGTTCAGGTAAATACAGGCTTCTAGAACTGTCTGAGGTGCTCTCAATTACCGCTCTAGCCAGGGCCAGCAAGACAAGGCCCACATCCTTCTGTGTGGGCCAGGTGGGATGCGCTTAGGGAACCACATCAGACCATGCCTCTCTGCAGACCTTAATGGGAATTCCTGGGTAGATACCTCTATTTGACTCTCAGTCCATTAGTGACAGTGAAATCCTCTTTCTCAACTCAGCTGCACAGCAACAGCTTTTCTTCTTTTTCTTTTTTTTTTTCTTTCTCTTTATTTTCCCCCACAAATCAAGTATTCAGACAGCTGGCTGCCATGAAGACTCCTCACTCCACTCATGTCAATACTGCACTGAACTCCATCCTAGCTCATTTGTGGTCATTCAGTTGTTCTGTGGTATTCCTGCTTTTTCTCCTTATCATGCACCATAACTACTCTACAGCAAACACATGGTTCTTTTTCCTGTGAGTTAAGGCTACAAGTAGGGATTGTGGTCCTCCCTTTTGGAGAGTTAGAATTTTCAGTTCTGTTGAACAGATACAGTGTTAGATATGGTCCACTATCCTCCAGCTGAGGAGGAAAATGCACTGAAAGGTGGCAAAAGGCATATTTAATGATAAATGAAATATGAGAAAATGAAATTAAAGAAAATGTACAATGTTATCTTCTGTTGTCAATGGAACAGCACTTTTTATTATGTCTGTATGCAATGGGAATATTAATTCTGATATGTAGAAGTGAAAATTAAACTGCTGATTTAGATTATCATATTTCAAGAATAGTAACTTCACAGGCTTTTTTTTTTTTCATTCCATGTAAAACCTCTGTGAGTTATAAGCCTTTTTTGTCAACTATATCTTACAAGTGAGAGGTTTATATTCCTGCTGTTATATTAAAGGAGGCATTTTGCTGCTAGGAGAGTTTAGCATTTTATTCAGCTGTGGTAACTTTTCCTTGTACTCTAGCACAAAGCACAATTAAGACAGAAATGTTCAGTAGCTTTATTATGCCCTTGTGTGAGGAGCTAATCTTTTTATCCCCCACTTCATTTTTCAGGGACTCCCAAAAGGTTTTGCAAACTCTACACATTTGTCTAGCACACTCTGTAGTGGCATAAACAAAGAATACATGGATTTCAATAGGGGGTTTGGCTTTTATATCTGCAATAATCCCACTTTCTCTTACTGGAAGTTTCAAGAGTATTGGAATTTCCCAGTTAATATTCTAGGCTTGTGGGTAAATTTTGTTCACATTAATTTGGGCTATTTGTTACTTTGGTGGATTAGCAGGGGAACAGAGGACTGGAATTTTTAAAGAAATGTATTTATTATTTAAATAAAAATTTTATGTACACAGAACAACACACAGGTTCATTTCCTGAACTACCAGTGGGAAACAATCTCTGATGAATGCCATTCAATAAAAATGAAAAAAACTTTTTTTTTTTTTTTTTTTTTCCTATAGGAAACCAGCAAACATTCCTAAGGAAGTAATTCCATTAGTAACTTTTCAAGCACTGAAGTTTTGGTCTAGCCTGGCATTCTATGGGCACATACCATGTGCATTTGTTGCCCTGGGTTCTACTGTCTGGCTGCTCCCTCTAATATCTTGCAAATCTATTTGCCAATTTTGGTGGAATTTGATAGAGTAACTGAAGACTCAGTGATACAAGCAAATTAGGTGAGGACATCTGGCTAATTTCCAAGCCTTGGATGGAAAATGGCTATGGACCCAGGGAACATCTGTTGTTACTTTCCCAGGATTATCCTCTGACATCTGGAGCTGGAGGTTCAAAGGTATCCCAAGCAACAACTGCTTCCTTTGTGTCTTGTAATCTTACCGACAAAACCAAGGCAAATCTTGTCCTATTTTGCTTTTGTGATACATAATTAAAGTAGAAAAAGAGACCCTCTGAATAACCTGACAGTGAAAGCTGCAACATGAGCAGTTATCCCTTACTAGACTTTAATATAGTTACTCTCCTCAGAGGTTATCCAGCACACTTTGTCTTTTGTCTCTCTATTCCTTAGGCCTCAATTACATTGTGATAAATTATCCTGAGTAAAGGAAAGTGTGAAGCAGACAGTCTGATAGTTTCTCATTTTCTGACTTACCTCTTGGGCATTGCCAAGTAAACTGCCACAGAAACCAGCCCATAAACATCCCTTCCCCAAACAGTCTTGTAGGAAGAAGCTAAGGAACTGAAATATCCACAGCAACAGGCTTCACCTGGAGCTGTTATTTATAATGACAGACACACAGAACATTTTCTCAATGATGCACATGAGAGGATAGTGCTTGGTCTGATCTTGTGCATGTCAGCAGGCAGAAGCATTTCACAGCTTCTGCCCTGCACCAAGCTCTGCAGCTTCCTGACCATCCCAGGGGATGGAGGTGGTCACCTTGTGGCTCTCAGAGACAGGGGACTTCTGACTGGGCACATAGTGACTCAATAGCACTTCTAGTCCCAGTGTCTTCCTAAGGCTGCCTTAAAATTTTCCCTCAAAAACACCAAAATTGAGGAATTTAATGGTACTACTGAATGTCACTGTCAACTACAGCACTAGCTACACTTGTCACAGGAACTCTTGGTCCCTGTTATTTTTTTTCTATGCTCTTGTGATGATTGAATGTTATAATTTCCAGGATTCCCACAGGCGATCATTAAAATGCTGGCAAGTTTCTATTGATGATTGGTTTCCACTGCAAAAGTAGAGTATTTCTCAGCAGATAAGTACACATTTTTTGCCTTGAACACTGAAAGAAATGTACACTTAATTTCTTTCCCACTGGCTATTTATATTTCAATACACAAGGATAATTCATACAGGAAAATATAACATTCATGATTGCATCCAGCATTTACAAAAGCAGTCAGGCTCTTCCAATTTGAAAAGAAAAAATTATGTAGGAGATGGGGGACTATTTCTATGTTGATTTTGACTTCTGAGTCATCAGGTTAGGAGAAGGCCCTGTGGCAAAAGTGTTCACCCTATAGAGAGGGTGAAAATAAGCTGAACATGAACACAAACTGGAAAGGAGACAGCATCTCTTACATGGCCCTTCCCCTCTCCACGCTAAACATTGTGTACCCAGAAAAATTCATGGTGAAGTGCAACACCTTCCAAAAAGGCACCTGGTAAAAAAAAACCCAAATGTGTTTTATGTGGGGATGTAAAAGTGCCTCCTGCTCTGAGAGGGGGCTGTGTTTGAGGAGAGCATGGTCTGGCTTGTGCTTTCAGTGGCAGCACTACAGAGTCCCTTTGCTCAGCTCAGCCCAGGACCTCAGCAGTCACAAGGAGAGCAGCACACAAGCTAGAACTGGGTTAGGATGTGTCACCCTGTGGCATCACCTCAGCAGATGATTGCCTCACAGGCAACCCACACTTGCCTCAGAGCTCTGTGGAAGGTGAGAAAAAGCACCCCAAAAGCGGGCAGTGATATTGGACAACTGAAATCCTTGCTGATGTCTAATGCCAGGCACTGGTCCTGGGAATATTCACTGGCAAAACAGCTTTCTCTGCTGGAATAAGAAGCTTTATTACACTGGAGGAAAGAAGAACTAGGAGCACAGAATGCCAGCTGTCCAGTTTGGCCATTTGGATGGTGTGTCTCTTCCTGCTGTGCCACTTCCAGCACCGGTGGAGAGCACCAGAGTCTTCCAGAAGTGTCTCCTGCTCCCTTCACTGCCTGTACAGAGTGCATGGGTTCCTTCTCTAAGTGCTCAGATAAAATCCTGCTTCAGTGCAATGGATGAAAGCCACAGTCTCACCTTCTGCTTTGCTGGCAAACTTCCTCCACCAAAATTTTCACTCTGCAAGGCTATGGCAATCAGGGAGTCACACCACCATGAGGTCAGGTCTTTTTCCCTATTGGATCTTGCTGCAGGGAAAAGCACTGAGAGTGTAAGAACCAACCTGTGGCTGTGGTTTTTGTGCATGTGCTGTCCCAGCAGCATGCAAAGTTACCATCAAACACCATCATTTTCTTTACCTGAGCTGACCCAGTGTGGACCCATTTTCTTAATGCAGAATGTGTAGCAGTGGGAGTTATATTGGTGATGAACTGTGCAAACCTGGCAGCTGAAGGCAGAATTGTTCCTTCTGAGCTGGAGCAAGCACTTTGTCAGCTCCCTGCTGATGACTAATGCAGCAGGTAACCTTTTCTTTCTTGCAGGGCCTTCCTGAGTGGACTCAAAGCACACATCAATCTTTATTAATGCCGTCACTCCTCCCGCAGAGGTGCTCTCCCTCAAACCCACTTTTTCTGGTGCAGAAACAAGGGCTTTTCAGCAGATTATCCATACCTCTAATTACAGCTGAGATGCCAGATGGTCACCTGCTGATGGGAAGGTGACCTAGCAGGTAACCACCTAAGAAACAGACCTCTGCCAGGGTGAAACAAGACATAAACGAGCCAGCAGCCGAGGTGATACATGTGGGAGTTTGCAAAGAGCTCTATCAGCTGCATTGATGGGGAAGCAGGGAAATTGCATGAAGAACGAACCAAGTAGTTACCACTCTCTAGAGATTTCTGAATATTTTTTTTTTTCCCTCTCAAATAAAAGACTTAGTGAAAGAAATTTGTTGGCGGGTTTTGTGTTTTTTCCCCCCCTCCTGTACAGCCACAGTTGTGTGGGGTCCTTTGCTTCCCCCTGCTGTCACCCTGAAACGGCACAGGGTGGGCTGTGGCTCCAGCCAGCCGTGGGAGTGGGGAAACTAATGAGGATGGGCTCCGCCGGCAAGCGCTCCCGCATCCCACAGCTCCCACGGTGCTGCCATCGAGAGCTGTGAGAGCGGGAGGCCGGGAGGAATAAAAGCCACCAAGCCCCCCCCTCCGTGCCTCACCGCCCACGGGCAGAGTCCCTGGGAGCCGAGCAGAGCTCTGGGGTCCCACCGGAGAGGGCTCTCCCAGCTGGCTCCCACTGAAGGCTGGATTTTGCCGTTCCTCTGCCCCATCTCCCACACGTGCAGGTGAACGGATTTGGCACTCGCAGCACTCTCAGGTAAGAGGGGTTTGCTGGGCAGCGGACGATGTGCTGGCATGAAAGCCAGTGTGGGGCTTTGTGGTCTGTTAGGAAACCGGAACTGGAAGAGGACTTTGCTCTGAATTTTGCAGAAAAGATAGAAAGAAATCGTTCCCTCTAGCAGTCCTTAGAGAAGAGCCCTTGCTCCGGAGGGGTTTGCTGGCCCGTGTACACCTCCCGTGTCCCAGTGGGGAGCCCCTGGCAGTCAGAAGCCATCAAGAGGGAACTGGGATCTTAGGAAGCCCCACCAGTTCTGCCTGCTGTGTCTACCAGCACAGAGTGCGGCACCTGCATCTGGGGGAGAGAAGAGCTCGATTTGAAAAGTCGGAACACCAGAGTACAAATGTGGACATGGCTCTTGCCCGGACTTACACATGGTGGGGCCAGCCTGAAGTTGTCTTTTGGATTTGCTGCAGGTCGGGCATGCACCAGTCAGTCAGTGCTCACATTCTTTTGACTTCTATTACCTAAATATTTAGGATGAGAATAATGACCAGGAAAATAGTTTAAAGCTAAAACCGGCTGAAATAACAAAGCAAACAGGCTGGAGAGTCTGTGCAACACACGCTTGTCAGTGCTGCTTGTAAGGGACAAAGAACTGAGTTACAGCAGGAGGCGGTAATGCAAGACACAGCATGTGTTCCAGGTGGGCAAACCTGGCTGCCGACCACCAGCAGTAAGGGCACTCAGGGAGGAGTATTGGACAGCCTGGAAGAGGCACAGGGGTGCTGTGGCTCAGTTGCAACCTGCCGCCCTAAAAAGCAGCTGTATGGAGAGGCTTCAGTCTCCTGCAAGGGGTTCAGAGACTTGTCCCCGCTGCTTGCTGGCCCTTCTAACCCAAGGGCAGGTCCCTTTCCACTGGGGAAACAAACTCGGGGAAGGACCAATGGGAGGAGGTCCAGAAGTTGGTTTCGGTCTTTAACTTTTTTTTCCTGGCTGAGTTTTACGTTTTTCATATGACTTTCCCAACTCACTAGCAAACTGGGAGCCGGCACAGCGGGGCAGGACGTCCTGCCTTCCCGCCCTTGTATGCCACCAGTGTTCGTGCTGTGCCGATTTCAGTTTCCTGTGAGTTTCAGTGACAATTTCCCTGTTTCAGCCGGGAAACAAAACAGTTCTGCAGCTGCCTCGCTGCTGACTTGCACTTTAGCACCCTCACGCATTGGCACAAAAGAAAAGAATTCATCCTTAACACCCACACATCAGCTTCTGCAGAATCACCAAAGGTGCGGGGGAAAGGGGCAGCACCTTTCTATCTGGCAAATACAGCGATTTCTCCGAGGGATTTGTCAGTCCTGGAGAAGTCCAAGCCAACGTCTGAGGAAGGACTGAAACCATTACCTGGTAGTTCTGTGTGTTGTGCTTTTGCGTGAACACACTTTGTGCGCAGCCATCATGCAATTGCTTTATCTCACCTGTTAGAACTGCGCACACAGAGCTCGCATTCACGGTCACTTCTGGGCTCCCTCACTAGGTGGTGACATGCTTCCAGATACTGAGTTCTCCTTCAGTTTGTCGTTTTCCTTTTAGTATAGAAGAGCAGTAAATAAAGACAAAACATCCGTTTTACCCTCTGCTTATGGAAATACAGAATTCCCAGCCACGATGAATTCTGCTTAAAGTAATTTGATATTTAACTGATTTTTAATATGACATTGGATTGATTAATATTGTTTCTGTAAAAATGAACTGCTATAAAAGTAATTTTAGTCATAAACATTTACATAAAGATTAATATTTCTGATCTCTGCATAATTTAAAACACTTTTTCAGCAGCCATTGCCAGATGCAAAATGAATGCCTGTTTGTGCACCTTCTAGAAACAAACCTGCACTGGAAGTTTTAAAGTTAATGTGTCATTTGGCTGGGAAAAATACCAGTTTCCCTTCCTCCTTTCTCTTTTCCCTGAGCATGCAACAGTGCTTGTTTTTTTCTTGAAATGCTCATCAATTGTTGTAGCCCATAGGTACAGTATTTGTTCTGCTGGAGACGGTTTGGTGGCTGGTATGAGACACATGCACTCACCAGAGGTCAGGCACTCATATGAAATTTCCATTCCAGTCCATTGTTCAGTACTGATGGAGATGTCCTCTGGGATACGAA
Organism: Poecile atricapillus; assembly: GCF_030490865.1. Lineage (NCBI taxonomy): Eukaryota > Metazoa > Chordata > Aves > Passeriformes > Paridae > Poecile > Poecile atricapillus. The sequence goes on along the minus strand of NC_081249.1, from coordinate 63,842,773 downwards.
GATGAGGCCTGGAAAAGGAGAGCTAAATTCCATGAGACATCTGATGAGATCAGGCACACTAGAAACCTGAATGCATGTGTTGGTGGCTGGCTGCTGCCTGCAGGGGTTACTGACCTGGTGGGATGTCTGTGAATGCCTCAGTCCCTGACTCTTGCTCGGTCACTCACCCACAGGTAAAACCACACCTTGCTCTATTTACTGCCAAGAGACAGAATCTGCAATGCCTTTGTGCAAGGAGCAAACATTGCCCTTCCCCGTGGCAGCAGAGGGTCCTGTCTGGGCTTGGAGCAGCCTCCTCTGCTCAGCCATGACTAGTAGGGCTTGGACAGATTTTGGTGGGGGGTCTTGTCATGGATCAGCTGGTTGAATGAATCTGTCTTTATCTTCAACACATGCCTGGGACCCTGCGCTCCCTAGTAAGCTCTGGGCCAAGCTGGACACAGCATTGCACAAGAAAACCCTAGGGTGGATTTCATGTCAACTTAGAATACAATAAGGTTAAGCTTAAAATACTGCTCTTTAACCATTAAGAAATCCAGAGGCTGTTTTGAGGTAGGTGCAGGAATGCAGCTTCCCTTATCCTGGCCTCCTCCACACACACCTTCCTCTGTCACACAGCTGCTGGTGGTGGCAGACTTTTGGTGACCCTGGCCAGAAGCTTAGGCTTGGAGTGTGTGTGTGTGTGTCTAAGCTTCCCACACTCCCATTGATGTGGGATGCTACTTTACTGTCTGGTGCTGTCTGAGGCCCGACCTTGGATGCCTGGCTGCTTACTCATCCACCCCACCTTGTAAAAATTCTTCATTACAAGGGGCTACTTTCTAATCCAGCTGCTTTTCTGACAAAGGCATGTTGTTCCCGTCTCCCTGTGGCTTGCAGTTTTTATTCAATATTCTTCTTCAGAATCCTCCCTGACCTTAAAACTCTTTTCATCCTCTCTCTTCCTTTTTTTCTTTAATTCATTTTTGCTCACTAGTTAATTCTTGCTGAGGTTTGTGTAGCAAACCCCACCTGTTTCCCTGGGTTTTCTCATAACAGTTAAATACTCTTTGTTCTGCCCGAAACCAAATCAAAGTGAAGGTAGAACCATTCATAGTTTTCAGGAAGATGGCATTAATTCTTCTCCCCCAGCCTACCTGTGACCCCAGAGCTCGAGCATCATCACCAGCAGGCAAGCCAGGAGCTGCCGGGAGGCATACCTGCCTCTGGGTATGCCACACTGCTGGCTGCTGGCTGGGTTTGTGCGTGCCTGGAGTTTTTGAGGGTAGTGAAAGCCTGCCAGCATGTGTGAGTACTCTGAGTCAAGATGCTTAGTAATGTAAAGACACTTCTCACAGCCATATTCATTTCTCTGTCTCCACAGGCACCCCAAAAGGCTCAGCACAATGGCTGCCGGCCTGGAGAAAGCCTGCCACCGGTGCATATCAAAAATTGCCAGCAATGGTAAGGCACTTCTGGTAGCAATTGCCTCGTGTTTAGGCAGCCCTGTTGCTAAGCCAGGTATTTAAAGGAATCATGATGGTACAAAGTCCTACCTTGTTGCAGCCTGCAACCTCAGGATCTCGTCCAGGGAAGCAGCAGGATTCTGGGGACCAGCATGAAACACCAACGAGACGGGCTCCCGTTCACGAAACCATTTATTCAGCATGAGAACAAAGTCAGGTCCAGAACAGAGAGCCCCGAACAGAGGCACAGCAGGGGTTTTTGAGGGACAGAACCCCCGAGGGTTTACACCTTTGAGGGTGGAGTTCAGGGTCAGGGACCATTAGAAACACAGCAAGGGAGAACCCCCCAGGGACTCAAACCCAATCAGAACTCCTGGGCCGCCCTTCACAAGGGGTTTGGGGTGGAACAATGTTAACTCTTTGCCTCCCTGAGGCCGCTGCAACATCTGCTCCTTTTTTATTTTTTTTTTATTTATTTTTTTTTTTTTTCAAATTTTAATTAGGAGCTTAAAATGTTTCCAAACATACACCTTAAAATCTCACTTCTTCCACAGAGCACCCACTTTGCTTTGTGGGACACCAATAGCTCTATCACAAAACACATTAGGCAAACAGAAAAAAAACAAAATTAAAAAGAAACACTTAAACCTTGGACCACGCCGGGCAAATTAAACGGTGATGGTACTTAATACAAACATAATATTTTTTTTGTTCAGTCTCTTCCAGTTTAGGATTCTTTGTTAGGAAGGGTGCAGCTCTTAGATCTCCTCTCACGAGGGGCAGAATTCTTCGATCTCCAGCTTCGGCTCCGGCTCCCATGTGGGCGTCGCCCCTTTAGATGATCTGGGTGAAACACTGGCTTTCGGAGCTCGGTTACAGTTTCGATTTCCCCAGAGGAGGTGTTGCCCACGATAGAAAAGCACAGCCCCCAGGGGTGGAGCACCGAACAAAGGGATGGGGCCAAGCAGGAGTTACTGGGAGGTTCGGGAAGGGAAGGTTTGGGACCGGAAAAGAAGGAGCAAGGCGGGAAACAAGGGATCCCAGACCGCGTGGCCGGCGCCATCTTGGGATGGGGGGGGAGGCCGGGACAGGCTTTCCCGGCCAGGGAACGGGAATATGGAAAGACAGGGGGTGAAGGAGGACACGGAACGGCGGGCAGACGGCAGCAACCCCGAGCCATCTTAGCTTTTTTCACCCTTTGTCCTGCCCTTAGGAACAGAGGAAAGGGGAAGGTACAGGAAGGTATACACCAAAAAAGGAACTCCACAGAAGACAAAAACAGCCCACCGGAAGATCCATACCGTCCATAATCGTCCATAATGTTGATATAATCGTCCATAATCGTCCATAGTGTTAATAGAATCGTCCATAATGTTGATATCGTCCATAATACGTCTCGTTGGGTGATGTAAGGTGTTTGTCCCAGCGTCTGGTCTCGGCTCCCCCACCTCCGTAATCCCTTTTCTTCCCCCATGCCCGAGGCACTCTCAACCCAGTCTCCCTGCCAGGTACTCTCGAGTCCTCCTTTCCAAGGCGGGGGTCTCGCCGGCTCTCAAGCCATCAGCCGGGGACTTACGAGGTGTCCATGGAGCCGCTCCTGCTGTTCTCCTGGATGCCCGCATTCTCCACCATTTGTTGCAGCCTGCAACCTCAGGATCTCGTCCAGGGAAGCAGCAGGATTCTGGGGACCAGCATGAAACACCAACGAGACGGGCTCCCGTTCACGAAACCATTTATTCAGCATGAGAACAAAGTCAGGTCCAGAACAGAGAGCCCCGAACAGAGGCACAGCAGGGGTTTTTGAGGGACAGAACCCCCGAGGGTTTACACCTTTGAGGGTGGAGTTCAGGGTCAGGGACCATTAGAAACACAGCAAGGGAGAACCCCCCAGGGACTCAAACCCAATCAGAACTCCTGGGCCGCCCTTCACAAGGGGTTTGGGGTGGAACAATGTTAACTCTTTGCCTCCCTGAGGCCGCTGCAACACTACCTGGATCTTCCACTGAAGTTTCCTTTCCTAGACAATTTTGTGTGCTCATGGAATGTGCAATAGTAACTCTACCCTAACAGCAGCTGCTTGTTGCAGTATTTGAAATACAGCGACCGGCACAAGATTTCAAACAAATACAAACACCACCATGTACCTAAATATGGGCTGCAACAGACAGCCTAAGAAAAATAATGTGTTTGCCTTCTCTTGAAGTGTTACCTTACACATAGTGCAGCAGAAACATCCACAAGGAAAATCACCTTGTGAAGAGCAGCACAACCAGCCTGGGAACAAACTCTCCTAGGAGCAATTCCAGCCAAGCAAAATTGCTGCCAGCCTGTGTGATGGCACAGGGACACAAGTCTGGGGATGGAATGTGATCAGGAATATCCCCCCTTTCACCCAGCGAGATTTGAGACAGGTTATTCTTCCCTCTGCCTGCCTGCTCCCTGGCACAAGGGCCACTGGAGGTGTGGGTGTCCCCCATAAGCACCCCTTGCTGTGGGTTGGAAGCACCAGTTATCTGGACAGAGGTTCTTTTGCATGACAGCCTGGGCTTGCTCAGGTTTTAAAGCAACTGGTTCTTCCCGCCCAGGGTGGAGGACACAGAGAGAGGGCTGTAATGAGCTGACAGCTGGTTGAACAGGCTGGTTCTTGCTCTCCGAGGAGCAACGCAGCAGAAAGTTGACCTGGGCTGAGGCTGTGCAAGCTGACAGAGGCACACGAGAAATACACTTCAGAGGTGGGGTTTTGTAAGATCAGGGAAGCAGTGTCCTCGGCAGGAGGTTAAAATCCATGGGTTTTAAAGCAGCTTACTCCTGCTGACTGCATCTCCTTTTCACTCTGAGTTGCAAGTGTCTTTTGCTTTCACTTCTAGGCAGTAGCAATTTCTAATTCCACTCAAATACAAGAAGCAGCAAATCCCTTGACCTCTTGTCATAATTCATTTACCCACAATAATTGCTGTATTTGCTAGTCTAGGGTGTTACCTTGGGGTCCTCTATATTCCTGATCTTTGCTTTGCTTGAAAGGCTCTTAAAGTTTAGAATGAACTTTTATCAATGATTAAACCCCTCAACTCCTCGCTGCCTGGCAGAGAAAATCAGGCCAAAGAAACAGAAAGCTCAATCCAGGCCTCCCTGCAGAAACCTGGCAGAGGTAGGGAAGGAGAGGATATTTTCTGGCCCACTTCTTCATTCTCATTACTGCCCCAGGGAAAAGGAGGGCTGGGGAGTGATGGAAAACGAGGGGTGCAGAGCATGCACCCTCATTACACCCTCACAAATGCTTGGGAGTGGAATTGGAATCCAACTGGTCCCTGTGGGATCCCTCACATCATGGAGAAAGGACATGCAGGGGGATCTGGACCCATTGGTGAATATCACAATTTAAAAAGTCAAAAGTGGTATTTTCTCTGATTTTTGTTCCTAGTGTCTACAAGCAAAATGTTACCATTCCCTGTTATTAAATTACCACTGGAATGTCACTAATGAGAAAGAAAGTAATTAATCCTTCTGATTTTTTTTTTTTCATGACTGGGATTGGTTCTGATCTCACCTATGCTCTTCTACACCAGAAGTACCCTCTTGGGTACCTGAACAGTTACCCATGAGTGGGGAACTCAGAAATACCATCCCAGAAAAGTATCTTCAGATTCTTATCATGCTTAGGTTCAAAATCAGCTCAGCTTTAGCTATGGATCAGCTAATGCATCCAAAATTGATTTTATATTCATTAAAATGCAAGCTCTCATGAAGTGCAGTGATGCTTAATTTCACTTTTCCTCATCATCCTGTATATATTTTTCAAAGAGCTTTTCAGCAAAACCCCACATTTTTACCTTTGGTCCCCTGGTATTTAAATAACTCCCAAGAGCCAGCTCACCTGTGGAGCATCTTTTCATTCTTGGTATAGCAATTTAAGTTCAGTCTTCAATTTACTGACCAAAATAAAAAGCCTATCTACAACCCTGGGTCTACTGCAAAGCAAACTGAATGGCTCTATATGTAATGCCTAAATATTGTTTTAAAATTACTTCTGGAAATTATTCACAACGGGCTAAAGCCAGAATTTAGACCATGGTGTAACTGTAGTTCAGTATGCAGAGGCAAAATTCAGGCTAGACACACTGCAATACTGCTCAATCCCCAAAGCACCTACACCTAGGACATAAATTTTAGATGATGTGATGCTGATATCTGGGTACCAAAGTTCTATTTCGCTGTACTACAACCTTGCCTAAGCAAAGAGGGGTGAAACACAGCAAACACTGGTGGTCTCGAGTTGAGATTTGCTGAGGTTTCTCACACTTCCCATGCCTCTAATGGTGGCTTTCCAGTAGAACTAGAGGCCTCCATGGGAATGGCTCTTCCTCCCCCTGAATCCTCCAGCTTTTGAGTATCCAGTTTGGTCAAGGGACTAAATCACGCCAGGGATGGGATTCCAGCTATTCATCCCCAGAGACTAGTCCATATCTCTTTGCTATGGCATTTAGCCTCATGAACAGAGCAGTCTTTGGATTTGCTCAAGGATATCTCATGTCTCTACCATTCGGATCATTCACAGGTCAGTTTTTGAAAGCTCCGACTTTGCTGTTATTTTCTCATTTGATGGTGGCTGGCCAAGCTGAACAGATTTAATTCCTTTCCTTCCTGTTACTTCATTCAGGTCTTTTCTGCATATCCCATCTAAGATAGTGACATTTTCCTGTGACTTGAAAGCACAGAAAGACAGCCAGATCCACATCTACCAGAATCATGGGCAGACTCGTCCCTGGTCTGTAAAACATACAACCTTTCTGCAGCTGGTTCCTCAGAAAGACCCATTAAGACTTTCTCTGCCATCACACCAACCTCACAGGCTGCATTCTTTCTTTTCTCCAAGTGTCTATCAGTACTTACTGCAGGGGATGCCTGCAGATACTGTGAAGGAGTAAAACACGGATAAAATTCCTGCTCCCCATCTGCACTCCCGCCTGTTACAGCACCCATGCTGCAGTGCAGCACACTGGGACACTGCTTGCTACGCTACAGCACTACCTGCATCTGCCTCAGGGCATCAGCAGGCATGGGGCCCTGCCGACTGAATTTGACCCGAATTTGACTCCCAGACTGCTGGGAGTCAGGCCCCTTCAGAGCAGCATTCCCTCAGGGTGTCCAAAGGGCATACTGTGAATTTTCACACAGAGTTTTGCTCCTCAGCTTCTTCATGAAGAAAAATCCTGGGGTAGCTGCAGAATTTGTTTGGAAGCTGGTAGCATCTCATTAAAAAAAAAAAAAAAATTAAAAAAAAAATCTTTTTTATCCAGAACATGACAGGCTATAGAACAAATAGCACTTGGAGGTGACAGCAATATAACCAACACTTCATTTATTACTGTATTTATTATCAGCTTGTAATTCTATTGAGCAGCTTGCACTACAGCTGTGTTAACGTACTACTGAGGAGAGTAGGTATATTGTGATTTATATTCATAAATCACTTCTGAAAATCCTGTAAAGAGTCTTAAAAAAAAAAAAAATAAAGGAACTTTTCTCTCTCTTCGAAGTAAATAGGGACAGCCTTAGCTGATCTGAAACTTCCAAATGCTGGGAAAACTAGTGGCAGCAAAATAAAGTGTGAGGAGCCCACAAGTGAATTGGTGTCACCTCCAATACTGCCTCCAGAGCCCAAGCAAATGTGGAAGATGCAAAGGCTCAGGCATCAGACACAAGAGAAACCATGACATACAGCCAAAATGTTAACAGTGATCTCAAGTGTTTTTACTTTTGTGGGGAAACCCTGGCAAAAGAAACTCAGCCAAACAGCAGATTTGTGTCAGCTGACTGCACTGCTGGGCAGGAGACACAAAACCTGCACCTACTGATCTGATTTTTTGTGACCACAGATTTCAAGGAATCTGCAAGATATTCAGCCACTTGTTCTCTTCTGTTGTGTTTGCAGACATGAGCTCTTCCCTTCATCCATTTCCCGTTAGGATTCCTACGGCAGGACTTCACCAGTGCCCCAGCAGGTGCTGCCCTGCTGGTACAGAGCAGCAAGTTCTGCCTGATGCTGAAGCTGGCATCAACTTCATAAAGCAGATACCCATTCCAGGCATGCCTGGAAACACTTCCCTCCTTGTGTTATTTTTTTAGAGACTACCAGCCCTTTTTTGTTAATTATTCCAGGAATGGGGCCAGGGGCTTCTCTGACCAGCCTGTGAGGCGACATCGCTGACATAAAAATACCACAAGCCCCACGCGTACAGCCGGCTGCCCAGCAGCATCCTCTCTGCTGAGCTGTGCTACCCTGCGGCAAGTACCATTTTCTGGAGCAATTCGTCTTGGGGCCAGAACGGGGCAGCACAGCCCAGACAAACCCAGACAGAGAATGCGTGTATCCCAGCTGAGCAGCATTTCTGTGAAACTCCCACATTTAGGGAAAATCAGTCTTTAGTGCTGCTAGCGACACTGAGAGTGGCTGCAGAGCCCTGCCAGTTGTGTAGGCAATTGTTGAGGAGTCTCACTTTGTTAAACATGGACCTGGAAGCCTTCCCAGACTATGCATCTGCCCCTCCAATTTGAGACCTAAGAGGCTGTAGCTGAATGGGGAGATAATGAGTAAATACATTCCCAGCGACTGCTTTGGGAGCGGAATTAATGAACCATTGTCTTTTCTCCTAAGCTCTGAGTGGTCCCTACCACCCATTTCACCCCTGCAAAACCGTGCTGTTGGGTCGATGTCAGACACAAGCGAACAGGGCACTGTGTGCCAGATGTGCAGCCTCACATGCACATGAGCCCCCTGAGCCCTTTTCAGAGCTTACTGCAGCATCCCTCCCCGGGGTCAGGCAGAGCAGGCGCTGCACAATTAACAAATGACACGATGCCTCCTCCTCCTCCTCCTCCTCCTCCAGGATCCTGAGCACTTCCCGTGCAGCAAGGGCAGGGACGGGAGGCAGCTACGAAACCACAGGCAGAGGGGTGGCGTCGCTCCGAGGGTGCTTGTGGCAGCACCAGGCAGTCACTGCAGTGTCTGCAGACCTGAGCTGCACCCCTTTGGGCACCAGATAAATGAGTTGTCCAGCCTATGGGCTCTGCTTGCCCACAAATGATGTTGGAAGCCAAACTCATTTACAATACCATCGCTTCTTAATATGAAAGAGTAGTCTAGATGACTTAACAGCAAGAGGAGCTAGCACAAAATGTGGTGAAAAGGGAGACTCTAGGCTGAGTTGTTCCACTGAGAGGCTGTCAGTGGTTGAAAGAGATTAGCCAAGTGTAGGACAATATCAAGCGGGGGAAGAATTTCTGTACTGTGCAGCACTCAAGAGATAGGAGTCTGAGCAAAAATGAGAGAGACTGGCCAACAGGGAAAGGAGGAGGGGGCTGCACAAGGGAACAGAAGTGCTTTCTTCAGCTCAAAACACCCTCAGTCTCTTCCAGTTCATAGAGATGACAAACATGCTACTTCTGAGAAAGATGTCTCTCAAGCACTGAAGTGTAAGATCCTGGTTCTCTGTGGAGAAAACACAAGCAGTATGTGGGGATGCTGTGTTCCCATGAAAAGTGTCTGTGAGTCAGAAAGCTTGGTGGATCTGCTCTGAATTTTGATGGTGCTCCTATGTCCTCTCTGTTTCTCCTTCTGTACAACAGAGGCAGTGATGCTGCCCTTTTTCTCTAAGGCAGCCTGAGGGTGATATTTTGGCAGTGCTGCAGAATTTCCCAGAGCGGCACTGTCCGCAGGGTGCTGGCAGTGTCCCTGCTCCTGCACAGCCAGGGGGACACCATGCACCTTGCAGAGATTGCAGTTCTCTGGCATGGGGAACTGCAGGACACAGTTTACCCAGGGAAAGGGCTGGTCCCAAGCCAGCTGCAAATACTTGCTCCAAGATTTTTTTCGCAAGACTCCAAGGAGACATCCTACTCCTTTTCTTATCTGTGCTCTTCTCAGCCCCTCTGCAATCTATGCCCACCTGCATTTTGGCACCTTTAGGCGCCCACTTGAAATGTGGGCCATTTCTACAGGGACACTTGCCACAGAATGTCCTCATTATATTATACTCTGATTTGGCAGGGCAGCATTTCACTTTAATGTTGCCAAATGTTCATGATTAGGCACAGAGGTGACAGCTCCTGTGAGACAGGCTGCTCACACTGTTCTTGATGCCAGTGTCCCTCATCCTCTGTGAAGGTAAGCACCTATCCTCTGCAGCACCTGGCTGTGCAGGGAAAATATCAGGTTTCAGATACACCAGCAGCTCTCTAGGGAGTAAGTAAGCACCTCAGGTCCACCCACCTGCAGGGACAGTCTGTGCATCCCTAAGAGCATCCTTCCACGCAGCTTCAGCTGATCTGTCCCAATGACAAATCCCACTCCTTGCAGCACGGCTGCTGCCTTTGTGCTCGTGGGCTAAGCTGGGTCAAGGAGTTAGACCAACCAGAAAGCATTCACATCTGTGATAAAGACAGCTTATTTAGCTATCGGTGAAAACTAAGTGGAATGGCATTAAAGCTGCTATTTGCTTAGCAAACAGATACGGCTCATTGGTTGCCATGGATTAGCTGATGCCAAATTACTTGTTACTGCACAGTCGCCTGGCAGTGCCTCTGAAAAGGATGCAGGATAAAGCAGCAGTGGATGACTCCTCACCCTTGCAATGAGACAAGCTGCAAGTATTAGCTGGAAAAGCAGTTTGTGTCTCACTACACCCTGGAAGTGATAAAATGCATGCTAGTCCCATCACCACAAATGCTGCACCACAGAGGTGATATTCCTACCCCATCACTGCATTTCTTCCTACACAATTGTGTGGATACAGAGCATCTGTAAAGAACTGGATGGAAATGCTGGCCTCTAATCGTGAACTAGCCCAACTAACACTGTCTTTCTTTTCTCCTTCACAGCATTCTTTATATTTGGGCTCCTCGCTTTCCTTGCCTTACCACTGTCCATGACTTTTATAGGTAAGTTGACTACTAAAGTAAATTGAAAATAGAAACTTCCTGGAAGTGTGTGGCAGGTTAACACATCTGATGTAAGAAAGGAGACGGAAAATTCAGAGTTTCCAACTCCGTCTTGGTACTTCAGCTTCAGACAGAATCCCAGCCCACACTCCATATCAGGGAGGAAGGAATACTTGAATTCTGACCCTGTTTATCATAAAAAACCCTCCAGTGTTTTACCTCAAAACCCAGCTTTGTCTGTGGGAGGAAGCTCAGAATCTGACATGAGAAGATTTCATTACTCAGGATCCTTCTGTATTAACTACACTAAAAAAAAAAAAAAAAAAAATAGTGCTGGAAGGGAAAAAGAGATGCTGTAGGCTGCTATTTCTCCACCTTTTTGAAAGTCAGACCTGGTTTGTGGTTGATCTGTTTCTGTATAACTCCTTGAAGGCTGGATTTGTGAGTAGCATTTCAAGATCAAATATTTAAGAAAAGAAAATCCTTTGAGTTGCAGAATTTTATACATTTTTAATCTGCATAAGGCCCCTCTTTTCTCAAGCATCACCTTTTCCTTACCATTAACATAGATTTTTATTTTTTCTTTAACACTTCATTTCTACCTTTGGGCCTTTCACGTCCTCCATATGGGTTGTGAACCCCACTTGAGAAACATCAGTAGAGACACCAATCCACCTCTGCTTTCAGACAGGCTCACATGTTCACAGCATCCCTGACAGATGTCTGACTTGCCCTTGCTCAAGGAAATTCCATGGCTTCCCAAAGAGGCTATTTCTACATTTTATTGCTCTCAAAGACAAAATATTTTTCCCCATATCTTCCCTATGGCAAATTAAACAGATTACAGCCTGTCCTGCCCACTGTGGTCACAAAAACATGTTGGTCACTGTCCTTCTCAAGAGATCCTTTGAACTGTTTGAAGGCTGCTATTATAACCCTGCTCCATCTTCTCTTTTGTTTTCCCAGAGGTCTTAAAACTTAATTCTTTCATCCTGACCTCACAGGTCACTGTTTCTGTAGCTTTTTTTTTTTTTTTAAATCATTTTTTCCTCTTTCCATTGACCTCTGGCCAGTGTAAGTATTTTTCCTTATTAAAAAAAGCATGATGTAACACAGGCCTCCAGCTGAGATCTGAGGAATGAACAATGCAGAGTAATTAGCTCTTCTGTTTAACATGCAGGATTTCTGTAAACACACCTCAAAATGAAACACGTTCTCTCTGCACCAACCCATTTCCTCCAACTTAGTTTATGGCGCATTGTAAGCCCAGATGGTTTTTGGCAGTTCTGCTCCCTACCAGACATATCTCATTTTTTATTTACATTGACGTTTCCTCCCCTACACGCAGTGTTTAGCTCTATCAGTTTTCATCTCGTAGGTTTTGAATGCCTTTTCCCAGTGTATCCAGATCCCTTTGAATACAAAGTCCTCAAGAGCTCTTGTCTTTGAGAAGCTGTTCATCTTGTGCCTTGTTGTTCATGAAAGATGGTCCAAAGGAACTTGGACAACCTACATGCAGATGCTGAGGGCAAGCTGCATCCCACCTAGACTCAGACTGTGTGCATCCACAGCCAGGCTGAGCGCTGTGTGTTGTCCTTGCAGGCTGCTAAGGGAAATGGACATTCCTGACAGTGAAATTCCCACACCATATCTTATGTGTCTGCCTTGAGATGAGGTGACTTTTAAGGCAGTTGGGACACCTGGCCCATTGGCATGGATAGTTATACAAACCTAGGTAATAAGTGCTCAGCTAAAGGTTGGTGTTATTCCCTTAATCTGGGGCTTTCAAAGTACCACTGATGTCTATGCTGGAACTCTGATTAGGATGTCCTAATTAGGAATTAGGGAATTCTAATGAGGGATTAGGGAGCAATTAGGAAGTCAGGAAATGGACTGAACTGTTACATCTCAACACTTCTCCTCTTATACTTATCCATGACTTAAGATTGCTATTTATCTCTTAAGAAGATTCTAGCTTTAGCTTTTTCCCAGGCTGAATATGTCTGAACTGTGAAATAGGGATGGAAGATATAATACAAAACATGGCATGGCTTCCATGCTTATTGACATCCTGCTTTCTGGAAATGAATCCAGGTCTGGAATCTGACCACTTATATAATTCCTCAGGAATATTTCACAGTATCCTTAAGACCAGTGAGAAGTGGAAACTCTATGGTAAAATATTAGCCTGGAGTTCTGGATATCTCCTGCATCAGATACAGAGCCCTTTTTCCCCCACAACTTACTGAAATTAAGAGATAATGTCACTGTAATATAGTGTTTTCAGAGGGTATTGATTTCCTGCAGGTCCATATCAGCAAAGGCATTTTTAGGAAAATGAAATGTCAAGGAAAATGCAGATATTTATTTTCCAAGAAAAACCCTATGATGTTCTGATAATATTCCGTTACCATGATCTCAGAAAAAAATTTGCTGATGTGCCTCCAGTCATTTTGGCTCTTGCTTCCTACAGAGGAAAACTGTGAGATACAATACTTGTTAAAACTCAGAGGTGAATAACAGGCAGCCCTGGTAATAATTACATGCCAACCTTATACATTCCTAAAATTCAATAATGCTGTAAATCACAGTATAATTCAAGATACATGAAAAGGATTCAGCATTATTTTCCAAGCTGCAGACGTGTGACATCATTTAAGCCATAGACTGTTCAGCAGCTTTTTCACATTTACTGGCAGAGAAGAACACTTTTTTCACTAAACACTCCAAGGATATAGAGATTTATTTTAATTTTTTTTTTAGTTTCCAGGACAGTGAAGGATTACTCTCAATAACCCATTCTTGTATATTGTCCAGAGTACCTTTATATCCAGAATTCCTCAAGGGTAGCTAAATCACATTTGAAAGCTGATGACATGTTTTTTTTAATAAGCAGTCTAAATTGCCCCCTGTTCAAATCTAACCCAGTACTACTCCTCGCACTCATAACACCAAATAATTCCTCAAACTTGAAGTGCTCCCAAGAACTGTCTGAAGCCTATTCTCATACTCTGTGCCTCTACATGGGAACCAGTCTTGTGCTTTAGCAGTTGTTTAACACAATCTTTCCCTGCATTTCAGCCCTTCAGGAAGTCCTCTGCTTTGCTGATATGTTTTCTGATAAAACGGTGCCCAAAAGCAATTACTTTGAGATAAATTCTCTCAGCACCTAGATCCAAGTGTAAGGCCCAAAGTCAGGGCTTGGCTAAGGTCCGTGCTAAGTGATGACAGATGCAGCCACCCACGAGGAACACCTGAAAATGGTCTGGCATGTTGTGGTCTTCACCTCCCATTAGGAAAATGTCATGGAGTGGGCACCAGTGGATCAGCCTTGCTTTGCTATACAGCAGCCCTTCTTTCCTGTGGGTGTACTTCAGCCATTTTCAGCTGAGAATAGTAAAGCTGCTAAAAAGAGGCCAATGCTGTATTGATTTTTATTTGTCCTGACCCCTCATCTCATGGATAATCATGAGTCACAAGGATACTTGGTTGGTAGCAATCTTTTGTGGGCCATGCCAGAGCACAGCCCCAAATGGCTTTAGAGAAGCTCATGTCCCGTTTGCTCAGAAATACTCTTTCCACTTGCTGGACCCTGTGTCCTGGATCTCACTGCAGTGTTGTTCTGTGGTAGCCAAGAGGTAAAATGTGCAAGTACCTCTGCTTTCCCAAGCCTCCCATCTCTATTGTTTTTTTTTTTCCCTTTGGAAGCTGTTCAGGCTGTGTCTGATCCCACAAAGGTCTTTGGTTCATTCATTTGGACTCCCTTGCTGGTCTGTGTTGTGGTCAGGCTCAATCGCTTTTCACTCTGAACCACAGATTGCTCTGGCTTGCAGGGAGCACTGCAGAAGAAGCAGACCTTTGATCTCTTATGGTCCATGTATCCTGTCTCTAGCAGTCAAAGGAGAACATATCTGTTGCTTATAGGAAAGAAGAGCTAGCACTGATGCTTTCCTACTAGTTTTGGTGTTCCCAGATAAGCCAAACACACCCTGTGTGAGAACTGATTGGCACATTCACTGATTTCACTGTAACAAATACCAGTGCCCATCTGTCAACCGTGGGTCCATATTTCCTGTTCACACCTTGGGGTGTATTTTTAAAATTACTACTGTATCACCTGCTTTGACCTACTCTTTTGCTGTCATGTCTGTCTCCAGTATTCTCCCAAAACCTACAGAGTGCCGCTGTCTGTCACTCAAATCCTTCCCAAGACTGACTGATGTCATGTTATATATATATATATATTAAAGGATTCCATAATAGATTTGTCTGGGAAATAGAATCGTAGCTGCATGACAAAAAAGAGAAAGGCATTTTTTCTCTTTTTTTTTTCCCCTTAAATTGAAATCTCAGTTAACACATTGGAAATAGAAATTGCCTAGGTTCCTAAACTGAAATATATTCCCAGTGATCCCTGGCCAGCTGCTTTTGTGGCAGGCTATTAGATGGCCGAGAACTCTGGAAACCTTGGCAGCAGCTTTCTCATGAACATGATGTAATTTGTGACAATTTCCCTGCTGCCCACCCCTGTAAAGCTGGGAGTCTGAGCAGGTCTCAGTGTTGCGTAGCTGCAAAATGGACAAAAATATTACAGCTTTGTATTAAGAATGAAAGGGGAGAGAGTCCAAATCCATCTAAACTCAGCCTTTTTCATTTATACAAAGCTTGGTAATAAATACTTAGTATAGAAGAGATCACTGGACTCCATAGCCCTTACACAAAGGGGATCACAAAACTGCAGAGCACAAAACACTGTTCTGTGTTCTGTGACTAAAGTCAGACCTGTAGCAAGCAACCACAATCCAGAATACCTGTATTATGCCATGCAAAGAGTGCAGGAGAGGTTCAGAACATCAGCAATGTTCTGGACCAGCAATAGCAGGGGATTTGGTAGGAATATGGACAAGCTAAAGAGGATTACAGCAATAGAAAAGAAAAAAACAAAACAAAATCCCAAAAAAACCCCAAAACAACAAAAACCTCACCAAACCAAGAACGCACTATTTCTTTCCTAATTTGTCTTATTCAGTGTCATTCTGAAAATGGAAGGAAGACATTCTACCTGAGAGATGTTTAGCACTAAGACCAGCATGTCCCTTTCAGTATCATGCCACTAGGGAATGCCAATTATTCAGAGAAAAGTCAGAATATCTCCTTGCAAACTATTTATACAGCAAGAAGAAAACAGAAAATCCTTTCTACCCTGTGCAACTGATCAGTCAAAGCTCTGAAACATGGGATCAATACCAATAAAATTACAGTGTAATAAATTGTTTAAAATTTCTGAAGATGCCATTGGGTAAGAGACTTGGGCAGGGTATTCATCCCAGCTAACTTATAGGTATCTACAGTAGCCTGTCTGGATTCCTTGTATAACTGTGGAGAGACAGAAGAGCTTTCAGGGACCAATTCACCCGACCAATTTCAAATGCCTATCTTAGGATAAATGAATTGAATTTTACAAGTGCCTATTTCTCCCTATTGACTAAAGAGTGTAGAAAACTAGTTCACATATGGATGCCTGCATTGCAGAC
This sequence comes from Poecile atricapillus, assembly GCF_030490865.1. Classification (NCBI taxonomy): domain Eukaryota; kingdom Metazoa; phylum Chordata; class Aves; order Passeriformes; family Paridae; genus Poecile; species Poecile atricapillus. The sequence goes on along the minus strand of NC_081249.1, from coordinate 63,826,857 downwards.
ATCTATATTTGGACAGATGAGTTTCACTGCCACCGACCTGTATCACAAGCTTTTATCAGTCTCTACTGCCAGCAACATCCTCACACAGCCATACACTCTCTTCCCTAAAACTTACCCAGCTTTCTCTTTCTTGCAGTAGATTTGAGGGTTGCCAGGGTCCCCAGCTCCATAACAACCAATTCTTTTATCCTCCAGCAGCCCAAACAGCTCGGAAACTTGAGTTTCTACAGCTCCCTATCAGGTGTCTGGAAAGCTAAAATGGTTCCATGTGCTCCCACGGGTATTGGCTCCCAAGTTTTGAGGCATCTGACTCAGGAACATGCCACACTCACAGGAACTAATGAGCAGGAAAATCCTGGGGGAAGCTTATCAGAATTCCTTCTTTTCATAGTTTTGATTTTCAAAGAATTTTCTACTGCTGATAAAAATTTTCTGTCCAGCTCAGTCAACGGTCCATTTAACAAAGAGCTGTGGCTGAAGCTATGTACAGTATGACCTCTACATGTGGCTCCAATTAATAATGCCAGAAAATAGTAATGTTGGTTTTGCCTTTGCTCTCCCTCTTCCTTCTCCTGCCTTTTGCTTGTTCATGGCCCTCACTCCTGTAGTGAGAGGTGCAAATCCCTTTTAATTCAGCCCCCATTTCAACAGACACAGGATACAAGTCTTGGGTGTAAGCACTACACTTCACTTACAGCATCTATAGTTTTCACTGTACAGCTTGTTGCAATATCTGGTCATTTGAGATAACAAACATTCATTTTTGCCGTTCAGGAATGAAGTTTTTGGAAGACTGCCCAGTTCAGCCACTGATTCCCTTATATCTGTTGGTGGGTGGCGTGATTGGCAGCTTAAAGGTAATGTGCCTTCTGTGTGTGAAAAATATTTTGTGTGACTCGACTTAGACTTGCTAGTTAAGACATAATGATAGCTGCAGACAGCTACATGCACCCAGTACTGGAGAGCTACCGGGATTGGAGTGTGCTTGTTCCGGCACCACAAGCACCTGTCAGTCAAGTGAGCTGCTAATGAGCTCAGCATTGTCCCACACATTGTGGTGTGATTTTCCCCTGCATCACAGCAACTGTGCTACCATCCCTACTGAGGGAAATGACTACTTAGCATGGATGCCTGTGGTAAATGGGGTCCTTTTTCCACAAGCAATCCTCCAAGCATGTCCAATCTTTCTCCATTATTTTCATACAGACAGGACAAAAGTTAAGTTACTGTCCTTGCTTTGGGAATGTTACAAAACTGTTTGTGTTTGTACATAGTCCTTCACAAGTTCAATTTACTCCCACTCTGACCTGGCCAGAAGTAAATGACTGCAACAGAATCGATTCCTTCCAAAGAAAATAAGTCCCTGCAACACAGCAGGGATTGTTAATCTAGATGCAGCATTTTCTAACCACAACTACCTGTCTTCTAGTGGGCTGTGCTCACATTTTTGCTGAGCCACAGTCTGGCAGTTCGACAAGTAGACACACCCTCATAACTGTGATAAACCCTGGTCACTATAAAGCTTCATCTGCCTTCACTCTAAAGATCCACCCTGTTCTGACAGTCCCTTTGCAGATGGTGTTAACAGGCTGCTAGGGAGCAGGAAGAGCCTTACCACAATATTTCTAGCCTGTTTTCTTTGCCAGGACTGAAAGAAATGGGAAAGAATACTCCTCTGCAGGTCTCTTCATTCGCTGCACTCTTTCACAGTGGCAACCTGACCAAACCACAGTATATCACTGGGATAAGAATCATGCTTTCTAAGGACCTTTGGTCAGTAAATAAGAAAATGGAAAAAAAAAGAAAATGCTTAATCTTGTTACAAGGAATTTTCTAAATTGTGAGTTCTACTGGCAAATGCTTAGTCATTCTACCACACCAGTGGACTTATCTGTATAATCAAAGGTTCATTTAATAATAGTTTAGAAAAGATTAGTGCATAACTGAAAGGTAAATTTAAGACTAGTGGATTGAAGCTTTCATAAAAATGTTGACTGGTTCTTAGCTATTCCTGGTTTAAAGTCAGTTTTTCTCACTATAAATAAAATGGCTAACAGATCAGTTAATATTCATGCTGACGTCAAATAATGGTTTGAATTTTACTTCAGTTGACAGCAGGACTGCTTATTTTGCAGTTTGGCAACGCATTTGGTCAGAACTTGATTAGCTGCACTCACGTGTCATATCAGTGCTTGGTCTGCAGCCAAATTCAAGTCTCTCGTTTGTCTGAACTCTGCCCTCTGTTCTGTTCACTGCACTGCACTAACTTCATTGAGCAGTGTACCCACTTAAGCTCTAAAAGTTAAAAGGTCAGAGAATGGGTGCAGGATGAAGTCTGAATGGATGCTGTCCTGTGATGGGCAACATCTAATGGCAAGTCATTCTAGCACAGATCTGTGCAGTCTGTAGGCTCCTCATCTATTTCTTTACCACCTCCAGTCTTTTAAAAAGCAATGGTAACTGTTCACTGAGGCAACTGAACCATTCTAGAGCTCCCAGAGAGGCCTGTTGAATTCATGCCATGCTGCTCCATAAATGCATATTCAGCAGCTAGTAACAATATGAGCGACTGCCAGCAATTTCTTCAATCACGCTTGGCAAGGCAATAACCATAAGAATTAAATGCACTTTCCGTGAACTACTTAGATGCAGTTGAGATTCATAAATCTACCTGGGAGGTTTCTCTGACTGCCTCAAACCCAATACTCATCTGCCATTTAACCCCATTCTCACTGCTGAGCTTGATAGAACCTGAGTGTTGAGCTGAAAGCTAAATGGACTGCAGCAGGCTTGAGGTCCGCCCACAGGCACCCCCATGCAGAAACCTCAGAACCACTGGCCAGACAGGTTTATCCCTCCTGTGTCTCATGAGTCTGTGTAAAATAAATGTTCCTATAAGAAGATGATGGTTTGAGCAAGACTGCCACTTTGAGTGCTCAGCTGGATGTGAGACGTCAGTGGAAATACCATTTTTTTTTGTCTGTGTTGGTGCAGGGACATTAAACTTTGTTTCTCAAAAACTGGTACCAACATCTGGGCTGGAAAAACAGTTGGTTTTGTGAACAAATATTTAATAATTTATATATAATCAAACAGTCTTACAGGGAAGAGTAAGAATAAGAGAAAACTCTGTGTTTTTTTGGTAAGCTTTTCCTATTGAAAATGGAGCACATGGAATAAAACTTGAACCAGCAAAATATACACCCAGATGGGTTTTTCTTGGCCAGTGTTCTGGAGAAAGAAGAGTGTAAAATGAGGGGTGCTCTTCTCTTTCATTTCAAGCAGAAAAATGAGCACAGATTATAACTCTCTGAAAGAGAACATGACTGAGAACCCCAGTGAATCAACCTGTTCTTTGTATTCCCAAGACTAAATGAGGAATCCAGGCATCACTGATGAGTCCTACTGCATTTCCTCGTATACCAGACCTTTCTAACCACCTGGCATCATGGTGTTCCACATATTTCTCTGCTAGTTTTGACTGAAGGCAGGAATGGGGTAATCTGAGAAAATGGTACTTAATTGAAGAAAATTTGACAACAGTACATTGCAAGTATCTAAAGCAATTTATTTGAGGTTTAAGTCATAGTCTATATGCTTCATAATTTGATATAAGCTGATTCAACTTTATAACCATGGAAAAAGTTATAGAGTTAGAAGAGAAAAATCTACCCACTACAAGGCAGGAACTACACTACTTAAGTAATTTAGCAGTTACTCTAATATGTTCTTAAAAGTTTCCAGCGTGGGAGCTGCTGCCATCTCCCTACACAATCTGTTCTCATGCCTTTCCATCAGCAATTTTTTTCCAATGTTTGACCCCCCCACTGGTAAATAACCTACAAGGAAAAAATGCATTATTGTCCAGAAGTACCTGCCTCATTTATGGCTCCTTAGCTTTCTCTTACACTATTTTCCTACATCCAATTTTATTTGACCCAAAGGCTGGCAGTGGCTAGAAGGTGTTCAGACTCTCTGCAATCACTTTACTTATTCCCTTTTCTACCCCAATGCCTCCAGGTGACTCTCCTACTGTACGACTCAACCAGGATGAGGCAGCTGCTTTCCAAGTCTGTTGTGATCGATGATGATGATGACGACGAGTATCCCTGGAGGCAGAATGCTCACAAGTACTACATCCATCTAACCCTCAGCCTTTTCCTCTTTCTCTGGTTCATTCTTGGGAACTACTGGGTTTTTTCTGTGTATCTGCCAAATTTCATCCCACCTTTTCATCAGCCTCAGGATTACTGTGACAAAACCCTGTACATTTTTGCTGTTGGTGTTCTCATTATTAGCCATACTGTTCTGTTTCTCCTAATCTTTTGTAGCTGCTGCATATACTGTTTTTCCAGGCAAAGATTCTCTTCTGAGGAAGACTAAATGCTACATACATAAATCTCCAGATGTTTGGGAAAGCATGTACAACAAAGAACAGGCAATAATTCATCCTTCTGTACATCTTTGTTGTATGATATATATGTGTGACAGCAGTCAACTTCAAGAGGACATTATAAAGCACAGTGCCATCTGGAAATAGCTATGCTGGAATACAGCATAGACTATGCAAAAATGCTGCTGCAGGTGCCAGGGTGCACTCCTGCTAACTTTTACATCCCTTTTTTAATTCTGGATGTTTTATCAGGAGCGAGCTCTTGCAGATGGCAAACTCCTCTAAAACCAGGTCCCCCTTATGTTGTATATAGCATAGTACATCTTTGCCTATAAAAGTAGCCATGTTGTCCTCTTCACTGGGACCTGAACATCTCCCCATAGTCTTGCTGAGGTTTGTTATTGTCCCTGCATTATAGAGGAGGGAGCTGAGACAAAGGGTTGTATTGAGGCTGCTTTGCATAGTGCATGGATTCTGACAGTAACTGAGATGCTCACTAGAGAGCTATTGAGGCCACTGTCAGACTGGCCAGTAAACAGCGGTGATAGCAATAGGAGCATCTATAAAAGGCAGCCTGAATACAGCCCTCACGTCTCTTCTGAACTTGGTCTAGAAAGCATCTGTATCTAACTTCGTGGCTAAACCATCTCTGGAATACATCCATATATATCCGATACATCCAACTGAGTCAAGGCTGCTTTGCAAGTCTTTGGCAGAACAAGGAACTGAGCTACTGAGTGTCACATTGGTGCTTCAGCCAGGGCTCAGCATTCCCCCCTCAGGGGATACACTTTTTCTACAGCAGTAGTTTATGTATACCACAATAACACAAAAATGACTGTCAAACCATTGTGATCAAGTTCATAGAACCAATGATGTTACCTTGGTATTTTGAATATAAACCACAACAATAAGACATGGGTGGGGATGTGAGAATTTCAGGCAGATGTGTTCACTACAGCAATTCTCTGGTTGTGGTGTGAGTGTTCATTTGATTTGTTCACCTTGGTGCTGTACATATGGAAATCTGTACTTAATGGACAGATGTAATGCAAACAGCTTTTCAGTCAGCAGCAGCTTTAAAAGTGCCAGCATGCACAGAGACAATTTTTTTGTGACATGTAATGGAACAACCCCAAAAGTGGTTCTGGTAGATTGTTTTTTCATGTGTTGATGAATGCAGTGTAAAAGTGCTCTTTCTGCTTTTGCTTTTATGCACATATGCTAATGTGGTCAAAATGGAGGGTCTCCCCTCTAGATGAGCTCGAGGGTGGCCCAAGGCACAGGAAAAAGATGTGTATTTTGTCTGTTAAAACTGTGAAAAACGAGATTCACTTAATAAATTACAAAAAGTTTAATATAAACGAAAAGACAATTAGGAGACAAAAGAAATAAAGCAAAGGGTTAAAATGGCCGGGTGCTCTGGAGCGTTGCCAGGAACACACCTGGTATCTTGGGAACACCCTTTTTATCCCATCCTGCTGTGAGGGTTTAATGCATATTCAAACTTTTTCAAGAAGTATTTAGCATGTCCCCTTCCTGGTTCTGTCTATTTAGAACATGCTCTGTATGGTTTTTATTTTTGCTGATCATCATTATTTTTGAGTTTGGTTTCCTTTCTTTGCAAGCCGTCAGTGCTGGGCCCCTTGTCCTGCCCTGGTGACAGCTGGGCTTCATGTCCGTCCTTCCGCTGCTGCCACCAGCCTGGTCCTGGCTGCTGATACAGCCTGGTCTCTATTTCCTGCTACTGATAACAACCTGGTTTCCACTGTCCTTCCACTGAAAACAGCTTGGTCCTCCCATTGTCTTGCCTGTTGGAGTTATCTTGCCTTGTACTACAAAATTCCTTTAAGCTTAAAACTTGTTAGCAAGAGGAAAAGTACATACATAGCCAAAAAGTATTCAACATATAATATTCTTCCAAATAATTGCAAAAGCCAATATCACAATACAGATTTATAACAAAACCCACACAGCTGAAACTTGTGTTTTAGGGAAACCCAAAAGGGTTATAAAATGCCTGTGAAATGGTGAAATATGTAAAAGAGCTCAACAATAGCTGAGCTATTCAGACCACAGCTGAACAGGGTCTGCTCAACCGTCCTTCCTGGGAATGAGGTTGAAAGCAGTGTAACATCTGTGGGCACCACCTGTCTTCAACCACAAACATTTATCTCACTGGCTATTGTACAAATAAGTAAGCCTGCATTTGGTTTACAATGATTTTAATTCAGGCTCCAGATTTAAGAATTATTTCCAGAGAACTAATCTTAGAAAGAAGGTAGGATAAAGATAAAATAATCTGACATGAGGGCAGTGTCAGTGTAGCATTGCCGTGCTCTGTAGCATCCATTCAGGAGAGGTCACAGCCTGGCTGCCCCATTCAGAAATCTATGGAATTGGTGTTACTTATACTCCTGGCTGACTTAGGCCATGCATAGTTGTATGTAGGGAAATGTGACCAACGGAAATCTTTCCTTTTACTTGTGGGCCTCAGATTGGATCTGGGAAAAATCACTGGCTGTTTCCCAAAGAGCTGTTCTACCACACGTTCCCCCCTGCCCCTCACTTTTCTGAAACATAACTGCTGTCCATGGTGGAATTCCTCTTTCCCACCACAAACACTACAGTGGCTCATCACTTGGGCTTCTGGATTTCAGGGTTCAGTTGTGAACTGATCTATGTGATTTTACCTTCAGTGGAGAGCATCTTTCATTTGTTAAGAACCCAAAATGTTTAAGAAATTGCCTATCAGAAAGCATAACTCTATCACTCAAATGCAAAAAAGCAACTGTTTATCATTACATAGGAACTTTACCCAGAAGCTTGGAACAGGCATGAAACTGGAAAATTATACTCAGTTTTATAACGCAAAAGAAATTTAACAAGAAAGCCACCCATAGGGCTCCAGTGCAAACTTCCCTGTTCTTGCAAAATACTGCTAGAATCATTCTTAATCACCTGGAATTAAGGGCTAATACTCCTGATTTTTAAGTCTGAATTGATTCCAGTGACCTCACAGCAACTGATGATGTCCTCCTATCGGAGCAAATAAGAGGAGATTTTAGCTCGGCCCAGAGGAGAAGAGATGTAAGGTGACATTGCTTTGTGTCTGCTGTGTGCTTTTGTGAGCATGGTTACAGCAGCTCAGCAGATGTGCAATGATTTGCCAAACTTCAGCCACACAACAATAAACCTGAAGTCTATGCCTCATTTACGGAAGGCTAAGAGTGACTGGTTCTCTACAGTCTGACAGGGGGGATTAATTCTTCAGATATGACACCCCCGTGCAGCCGCTGACATCTTGGGAAAGTGCTGCCAAATCACTGCGCTAACTTTCAGTACCTGGTTGGTACAAACACAAAATTATGGAGGTGGTATTAATGAGGGAAAAGACATTTGTGAAATATTTTGAAGTTTTACAAAGTAAACAAAATACTTTGCTACAACCAAGAGAGAAAAATTCTGCATTGATAGTATTTACCTTTACCTTGTGTACATCAATACGCTACAGCATATACAAGTCAGAACATCAACACCTCCAAAACTGTTGGAGCCATCAGTTCTGTACCCAAAGGGATCTGAGCATGCCTTCTGCACTTTGAGCAGAGTGGAATCTTGCAGGTTTGCAGGTTTCATGAGCAGGTGGAATCTACATGGTTTGGGATGTGATTAGATACACCTGAGTCACAGTGACTCTTCTGACCCACCAGAAGCTGCACAGTTTCTCTCAAGTTGCCCCAGTGGCTAAATGAAGCACTCAAACTTAAATGAAAGTAGTTTAACTGAAGACATTTTATCTCGCTTAGGGGCAAGCTATGAACATGTGTATGAGCCACGGCACCTTAACTTGCAAGCAGCAGCATTTTGAACTGCCACAAACTGATGGTGTCCCAGACAAATGCTCACTCCCTGCAGAAGTAGGTGTGGCTCCTCGGCAAACAGCCTAGGGGGAATTAAGTCATTACAGCCCAAAGGTCAAGCGGCTGAAAATAGTCTACACCTTAAAATGTTTAATTTGAATTTTGCCACTAGACTGAAATTACAAATGGAAAATGTTCATTTTCTTCCCACAGTAATATAAAGGTCTACTGGAAAACTGAAAATACACCCTTAAGCGATTTATTATGCACTCAATGTTGACTACAATGCAGGAAACCAGCTATGTTTCAGTTAAATCATCTCCCCTTCTTGTGAAGGAAAGGTCTGTTTCCAGTATTTAAAGAAAAAAAATACATATTATTTCAACAGATTAGATAGCCTGCTCACTGCTGGTTGTGAGTATTAAAGAAATCTAATAATATGAAGACCCAAAGACAATTCTAGATGCACACACTGACTCTATACACATACATAAAAGTGCACTGTCAGAAGCCATGAAATAAGTTACTCTTATTACAGTTTATTGCCCACAGTATAGTTGTCCTCCCACTGTTCAACCTTCTTTAGCAATAGGCACAAGATTCCAAAGCTCTATAGAGTAGCTTTCCACAGCTGTTTTAGAAGCAGCAGACAGACAAGCAATCCTTCACTCTAAACGTTGAACACAGACAGCTCCTACCTGCTGGCCCAAAGAAGAGAGAAAAGAAGAGCATCAGACATATCACAAGCCTCATCTTCTCAGGACTGGAAACCGGAACGCTGTGCTGTCAGACAAGATGATCTCTCTCACAGAGCTCTTACTCTGAGCTTTATGAGGTCCCAAGACATCAGACTTTAAAACTACAAGGTAAATGTGCAGAAAAAAAACCAACCTAGAATAGCTTCTGCTTCTTTATGCCAAGACCTGTTTCAAATGTTCCAGATCCTGAAATAGAAATGGTTGATGTAAAAGATCCTAAATGCTTTGACTTTACAGGCAAAGGGCTACAAAGATTAAACTGATTGTAACTCCTATATATTGTACAACATTTTAAACTAGACCAGTTTCTGTAAGTTACCTTGAATATTTTCTCAGATAATTAATCTTCTCTAAATTCTAGTTGTTAGGGACTTTGCATCGCAACAAGGACCTTTGTATGTTCTACATATAATACAGAAAGGATTGTTACATCAGGACTGCAATTTGAAACTGTTGCTTGTTGGCATAGATTTCTTCAGGCTTCTGTTCACTGCTGGAGTAGATGCAAGTCCCATAGGTATTATCCATAGGAGGAAACGGACAACGTTTTTAGAAAGTATAGTACTTGAGGGAAAATAAAAAAGGCTCGCAAGTGCCATCTGATACTGCATAGTACAAAAAGAACAATGTCATATTGCAAGGTTTCTGAACAAGTTGTATGAAATTCTGAGAAATCGTGTGTATGTGTTTGTAACACTGAATTTCTACCAAATGTCTCATTTGAATAAAAATCAGTGTAAGTGCATAAGCCTATGTGACTGCAGTCTAAAAATTAATGTACTTTACATTTACCAGTCATGATAATTTTAATCAAGCCTACTGCAATTTCACTGAGATGAATAGTTATATCAGAGACTGATTTCGCCCACAGATTTGAATCTCAGCCATACTGACTCTTCTGTACAATTAGTAATACTCAGGGAAAGGAAGAATCCATGATTCCCTTCCCCATGCTGCAACTCAAATGTGAGAGATGCAAACTGTGGGCGTGCAAATCAATATACAAGAAAGCTTACTTTTTACAAGGTCCTCTTGATGCCCAGGTGAGTTAGGTACCTGCATGTGGAAGGGAGCCTACAAAAAAGATGGAGAGGGACTTTTTACAAGAGCATGTAGTGACAGAAAAATGAGGAATGGCTTCAAACTGAAAGAGAGGTTTAGGTTAGATAATAGGGAAAAATTCCTTACTGTAAGAGTAGTGAGGCACTGGAACAGGTTGCCCAGAGAATTTGTGGATTCCCCATCCCTGGAAGTGTTTAAGGACAAGTTGCATGGACTACTAAATAACCTGGTCCCTGCCCACACTGGGGGGGGGTTGAACTACAGGATCTTTAATGTCTGTTTCAATAACGTTTCATGGATTTGATTCTCAGTCCTTTTGAAAAAAAAATTCAGCCTCTCAGTGTAATATGAAATGGGTACACAGGATGCAAACAGTGTAGAAAAAAAAAAATCCACTATTCACTCTTACTCACAAGCTGCTATAGACAACACCTTTTTATTATCACTTTACTTTTGTATTGTTTTCTACTTCAGCATGGATTTCACAATAGTAGTTAATGAAAATACTATTTATTTTCAGAATGTATCAGAAACAAAGAGTTACTTCAGTGTTTTTTGTGAACTTTTTTTTTTTTGTAAAACTTGTCCAACATGCCAAGGTGAAATAAGACTAAGTAAACAGGTCTGTCGCTTATTTGCATGGCAAAGTTTGGCTCCACAGCTTTGCATGGATAAATTTCACATATCTCTGCAGGTTTTGTTATAACAGCACAGGCACTGTTTGGAGACACAGAACTTCAGACTATTCCTTCGGCATTTGACTAAAACAGCAACCATTTAGGCAGGTGTGTGTGTGTGTGTTCCTCTGTTTGTAGATACCTCTGGGAGGATCCTAGATTCTACTAGATATCATCTGCAATTTGGTAACAACTGGGCTGGAATAAAATGCTAAAAAGCAGTAAGATTTGCAGAAGAATAAAAAAAGTGTAGCAGGACTCACCTGAGTCAATAAGCCTGTGAGTATTCTTGTTCAACAGCTGGTAGTAAGACCAATAAGATCCAGTAGAAGAGCAGTAAGAAGAAAAACAGATAGCTGAAGAAAATGTTAGTATAGATAACTGCATTACTGCCTAGAAACAAACATGTATGCATTCAAGTACGTTATTTACTGTAAAAATATAAAGAATTTTTCAGTCATGGGAATCAAAAAATTATTTTTACTAACTAAAAAAATTATTCTCTAGGACGCATATCAATTATAACATTTTGTATTTTTTATTTTAAAAATATCCTAGCCACCCTATTATTTTAAAAGCAATTATATACACTTCAGCTTGCATAAATTATTTGATATACAGGAGATTAACTAGGTTAGCAACACGTTTTGCTGCTGCTCCCAGCCAATTCTTTCCACTTTGGGAGGACACTAATCAGCCCCACTCTTCCCCAGAACATGCCTAAACCTGGGAAGCCCTGCAGGCTCCCAGAGACCAGGGCCCTCAGCAGTTGATAAAGCAAGCCAGTGCTTCTGATAAGGTACAGCATGAGAGTCCTTTTACTGGCCCCTGAGCAATGAATGATAGATCTGATGACATACTGCCGCACTTGTTCCTCAATAATAAAAGGCTGTTTGGTCTGGGGAAAGCCTTATTCTTCACTAGAAACAACACTGCTGATGACAGCAACTGGCAAACTTGGTGATGACTTGGGTACACAACAAAGAAAACACCCTACTGTTCACAAAACAGGCCAGAACTCCAAACCCGCCCTGCATTCAGGATCAGCAGCTTTTGCTTCTCTCACCCTGCTACTACCAGAAGCACTTCAGACATGTCCCTGAGATCTCAGGCACTTTATGTTCCTCTTCAACCACTCACCAAACCCTCTGCTTCATCCACACAACAGGACAAGTGTCAACTGCCTCTCTTTCCTGGGCTGCTGACAGCTCTTGCACTGACTGGGGCAGTACAAATTTCTGAAGCAGAGTTTCCAAGTGTTCTACATCCAGAGCTGAGGCCAGCATGATAAAAACAGGGCTGGGAGCATTTCCCACAGCAGTGGCTTGAACACACTTGCCACTTCTTTTGGAAACCTGGCCCCAATTATAGATGTTGAGCTTTCCTGCAAACCTGGCCCTTAAAGCCTGAGCCTGTTCCCACCGCAATCAGTGGCAACTGAATCAGTTCTGATTGATCTAATGGGGGCAGGCACAAAGACTTAATTAGAAAATTAGTAACTGCAAGGAAAGGAGAGAATGCACAACAGCCTGCCAGATCTCTGGAACGAAGCAAGCAAAGGAGCCAGTTGTCCTTAAGACCAACCAAAAAAAATAAAAAAGGAGAGATGGGCAAAATGGCCTTGAAGCTGTTTTAAGCATCCTGTATAATATATAATTGCTTTTCAGCTCTTGAGTACTTTACTTTTAGATCTGTCTCCTGGGAAGAAACTATGAAACACACTGAAATGCACAGCCCTTAACAGCAATCAGCATTTTCACCTTTCCTTTGTGCTGGAAGTAATTAAAACTTTGCTTAAAACTACTTGCTATTTGACAGGTACAAAGACAGATCAAATCTAAGGTGTATTGTTCACGTTAGTCCAGCTGAGTGCCAGAGAGGTATTTCTCACCAGCTCTCGTGTTTTAAGAAAATTGAGATTCTCAACTCATTACTCCTTGAAAAATCCTATTGTCTGGAGGCTCACAGCCACAGCACTCCAGAATTTTGATGATACTTAGAGGATTACCTGCAGTCATGGAGGGCTTACATAACAGGCTTGGGGGCTATTTGTACACTGGTAAATGCATGCACCAGAATGCAGAACCACCAGTGCCACGCCAAGCTGTGCAGTGTTAACCCTGGTGCACCCTCATCTCAGTAATTTCTAAGGCGGGGGTCTCGCTGGCTCTCAAGCCATCAGCCAGTGACTTATGAGGTATCCATGGAGCTGGGTCCTGCTGTTCTGGTGCTTCGCTGGATGCCACACATTCTCCACCATATGTTGCAGTCAGCAACCTCAGGATCTCATCCAGAGAAACCGCAGGATTCTTGGGACCAGCATGAAACACCAACCGAGACAGGCTCCCGTTCATGAAACCATTTATTCAGCATGGGAACAAACACAGGTCCCGAACAGAGAGCTCCGAACAGAGGCACAGCAGGGGTTTTTGAGGGACAGAGTCTTTGGGAACAAACTACCCTTTGAGCAAACTATTTCCCCAGGGATATTTGAGCTTTTTTTTGACAGAAATATCTGCTTAATACCTACTGTGACCTGGGCATCAACAATCATTTGCCTATGGGCAATAAGAGGATCAGAGCCTGGGAATATGCAATGGAGTATTTGATAGCATAGATATAGGGTAAGAATTAACTTGGATATGTTTTATCAGGGATAAACACTGAGTTGTGGTTATTAGCCTGGGTGAAGCCAATTTGTTCTGTGCTCAAATGAGGGAAATATTAAGAGCTCAGAAGACTCTGGCTCTCTCACTTTCAGCTATATATCACACAAATATACCAGTTGCTGGCTGGTATATGATGAGGGTCTGAGATGTAGGATGCCAATCCATGAGAAAAATTCTTGGTCTAAAAAATCCCTTATGTTCAGAGCAGTGTCCTGTTGGAGTTAATTGCTAACGTACTAGCAGGCAAGAAAGAAAACAGACTATAACTTTTCACATTTCCAAAGCTCCAGAATAGGTTCTAATTCAGCTAACAAGATGTATCAACCTAGAATTCAGTAGAGAAGGCAAGATATGTGGTCAAAACTTTTGAACTGGGCAGAGATTTTGCCTGTGAGGATACTGAGGTGCAGGCCCTTCATTAGCAGCACCCAGCTCTTGGCAAAAGCCCATCTTGCCTTTCTCCTGCACAGCCCTTCGAGCTACAATGGCTGGGTTAGCAGAGAGCACTTACACAATCTCTACAGCCGCCTGCCTCTGGAACAATACAGAAGCAAAACACCACAGGGGATGAAATGAGGCAACAGAACTATCAAGGGGGTGCTAGGACAGCATGCAACAGCTCACTTTTGATGTGAAGGTTGGACTTGATGATATCGGAGGTCTTTCCTAACCTTGACTGATTCTATGAAGTTGCTCAGACAGACAGTACACTGTGTCAGTTCATTTCTGGGTGCAAGTTTAGCCCCACAGTACAGAAAAAGCAAGTGTTTCTAAGCAGAAACCTCACAGCTGAATGTGCTCAGGGATTGGTGCACTCTGGCAAGGACATAATTCCTTGGCATTTACAAAATCTCCTTAAAATTTCATTTTGTTAGAAGGGTACAGCTAACATCACAGTAGGGGCGTTTCAGTATTTATATAATATTCTCTAAGAAAATTGTGTATGTACAGGATGACAGCAGTAGCCAACATGACATTCAAACATCTTCTGTAATCTCAATATGAGTAATGTGCTGTAATTGCCCATTACTGCTTAACCCCCAAAATATTATGAGCTACTCCCATTCTCTGCCAGCCATAATCTCTTTTTGTGTCTGACTCATGGACAGCTTCTGCCAGGCATACTCACATTGGTTAGCACCTCAGGGCTGCACCATCCAGCATCATGCTAATCACACTCCAAATGGTTCAGCCTGTGAGGAATTCTGTGTATCTGCATGCATCCTGTTTACTTTCAGAGGCTGGCAGACTGCAGGGATGAAATTCCCAATTTATGAGAACACAGGCTGCAACTACAAACAACATGTGATTATGGCCTTTTACTAGGCCATAATCACATTTCTTAAGAAATAAATATGTTAAGCACAGAAATGGCAAGGGAATAAAGCACAATCTGTCTTACTGTATTTACATTTTCAATAGTCTTTCAACTGTTTTAAGATCAAGCATTTTTGGATTTCATTAAAAGGCACAACATGTAGCTGGATGGCCCCTGCATGGAAGAAAATATCACTGTGAAAATGTGTCTCTTTGCCCTCTAGAAACTGTTACTTCACATGTAATGTACCCTACAAGCAGACAGGGCTGAGTTCAAAAGTTATAACTTCATGGTGGGAAATGGTTTTTGTATGAGCCTAATACTGACACATTGTGCTGAGAAAGTGAATGACTTTAGTACAAGGCCTTTGCCAGAGCAAAGAGATTTAGAAAAAGAAGTATCAGGCTATAACAGAGGATCAAAAAAGAGAGAATATTCCCATTTCTCCGCTATCTGCACTATTAAAATCAGGTAACTTCAGCTCTTGAAAACTTAGATGGAGGTTCCAGTGGAGTTTCTCTGCATGTGACCCTGCATACTCCATAAAATACATGCTTGCACACTGAACTTTCTAAGTGCACAGACCTTTTGTGCAATTAAAACTATAATTATACCTATAATGACAATTTCCTTATGGCTAACATGGGCTGTCCAGATGTGCAACTCCAAGTGCTTCTCTTGGACTTCCAAGGTCCAAAGAGCATAAAACTGAAAGCATTTTCAATTTCACTCCCCTTACTGCAACAGCCACTCGTGTACTCTTTCCATACTGGAATACTTCACTCCATCAGCAGGAGCTAGGTATTTAATGGATTTGTTATGCAAAATGCTACTTCAAGTGGCACGATGTAATTTTTCATGTTTCTCTGGGAGCATCCCTTTGACGGCTTTCCAGGGCAGAGGATGCAGGTCTAGGTTCTGCAGCATTGCTCCCCGTTACCAAAACACAACAGCCCGTCTGCAGTCCCGGCTCAGCTGGCGGCAGCATCTCCCCAGGGCTCCAATCTTCGTCTGCCACACCTTTGCCAGGCACAGCCGCCTACAACAGTCTTTCATGGCTAATGCAGAAGGGGAGAAAACAGAAAGGACGAGAAGAACCAGCCCACGGGCTGTTGCTGAGGAGGAAGGTGGCACCAGTGCCCGCATTGTCACGCTCGCTGCGCTGCCTCGCACCCGCCCTCACCACGGCCGGGCCGGCCCGGGCCGGGCCGCCCCTCAGCCCTTACCTAACGCGGCAGGGCCGGCCGGGCGCCTTATGTAAGGGCAGAGGCGGGGCCGGCACGGCCGCGGGGGTGGCGGCGGCGGCAGCAGCGCCATGTCCTGGTACCGCAACACCGTGTGGTTCGTCAAGGGGCTGCGGGAGTACACGAGGTACGGTCCCGCCCGGGGCCCGGGAGGCGGCGTGGGGCGGGGGCAGGGCCCGGGCTGGGGCGCTCCTGTGTGTCCGCGGCGAGGCCGTGTTTATTTGGTGCTTTGATGGACGGCTGCCCGCCCCCGCCGAGGCGCGCAGATCCCAGCCCCGCTGTGAGGGCAGCCCGGCCCTGCCCGCCCCACCAGGGTCCAGGCCAGGGCTGGGTGGCTTGAGGCGACCAAACGCTACCGCGAGTTGTCGCTTTCGTTGCAAAGCACTGGAAAAGGCTGCCCAGGGAAGTGGTGCAGACACCACCCCTGGAAGTGTTGAAAAAAACATCTGGGTCCGGCACTTGAGGACATGGGTGAACGTGGTGGTGCTGGGTTGATGGTTGGGCTTGATGATCATAAAGACTTTTTTCCAACCTTAATGATACTATGATACGTCGATGATTGCACTGTCACTGGTATTCATAGTCTGTCCCATGAGTACAGAGAGTAAATGGGGAAATTACTGGGTGCTGAGCTGTGAAAGGTCTTTTCAATCCACACGTGTGTTTATTTTGGAACGGCTCGCTTCCAGTTTCTCACAGGTGTCTGTCTCTTCATTTGTTCAGAGGTGGTTACGAGTCTGCTTCCAAACACTTCAACCCAGCTGATGTAGAGGTGGATGTTGCTGGAAGATCCTTCCTAGTCACTGGTGCAAACAGTGGCATTGGCAAGGCCACGGCCAAGGAGATAGCCAGGAGAGGTGAGCAGGGCTGCCATGGAACCCCCAGGAGGCTTACAGAGAAGATGGAAAGAAGTGGGTTTGGCTTTCCAGCACTTACACACAAGCACAAATCCCTGGGATGCAGGGTCATTTCACAGGGCTCTTAGGGAGAGTTAGAGGTTTAAGCACAATCAGTGCAGTGCAAACTGGGATAAGGAAACCAAATTAGCAGAGAGACTCTGCAAATGTTTTTCAAGTGCATGTTTACTGAAGGTATATGTGTTATAGTGGTATCTAAGGATGCTGGTGATGGATCAGTGTCTGTTTAATGATTGTTTGGTACAAGTAGCAGCCTGGCTGAATTTGAACTGAGGAATCTGCAAATGTGTCATAACATGAAAGAAAACAATTGTCTTTACAAAAAGGAGATGGGAGAGCATAAATAAAACCAGTGTAGCTGTTCTTGTTCTTAATACTCTGGAGTTTGTGCTCTTTGACTGATTACATGTAATTATTTTTTTATGTTGCTCTCTGTACGCAAGGACATGGTATGAACTGGGCCTATCTGCTGCTGAAGGATAAACCTAATCCCTTACACAGTTGACAAAATAATTCCTGTTGTGCAAGAGTGTCAGGAGTTTTGGCACGTAGAATGAAAGGGAGGAGCTTGTGACTCTTTTCTGTCTTCGTGCACTTAGGTTTTGTAACTATCTTATGAAGAAAGTGTAACTCAGTTAAATGAAACTAATTCAAAACTGTTAGCATCAAAGAGTCTTTGGGTTAAAGATGTACATCAGTGCCAGCATGTGATTGATTTCAAGTTCCCACTACTGCTATTGTACATGATCGCTTCATGTAACTATTGCTTTGTCAGGTGACTGGTTTTGCTCACAAATGGGTATCTCTACCAGGTTTTGCAAGCTGGAAAACTGTCTGGGTCTGTATGGGATTTGGTCACTATGTTTAGCAGAACAGCCTTGGGCTCAGACTGCATGTCTGATATGTTGTATGGGCATTGCTGTTCATACGAAGTTTAAATGACTTCCTGGTCCCATCCTTGATCATCTCACTTTGAAACTCAGAGTCAGCTCTGGGGGCTCAGGCTTCTAGCTGAATCTCTTCAAGTATGCCACAACAAGAAAATAAGGAATTCCAACTCAGCAGAAGAATAATCAAGCTCTGTTGGCTTTACCTTCAAACACTCAGGTATTTCTAACTAATGATGATCTTGCTGACAATCTCTGTAGTCTGAGTTCAGCTTTTCTCTGAAGTGGTGTCTTATGGATATTCTGATTTGGGCTCTACTCCATGTCCTTGTGAACTGGTCTTCCAGCTTGATACAGTCTTCTCCCAACTACTCTGACTGTTCCTATGTCTTAAGTTCAAATAGATACAATCTTCACTAAAGAAAATACATTTAAATTCCTTTCCCTAGTGTATCAGTCATACCTAAACTTCCCCCCTGCCCTGGTGCTCAGTGGAAAACCTCTCTTGTAGAAGAAAGGTTTCATTATCACACCCCAGACTGGGCTGCGCAGTGTGTGACTGTCATCCCGAGGTAGGCTCAGTGTTTTGCATTTGGGTTCTGAGCACTGAAAGTGTGACCCAACACAGCTGTTGTTTCTATTATGGATTAATGATGTTTCTATTAGGGATTAATTCCTTGAGCTTTCTAAAGATGGACTGCTAGCAATCCCTAAAACACCTTTAAAAACAGGCAGAAGTAAAGAGTATACATATTATTGTGGCTGAAATTAAAACATGTCTTGTAACAATCAGAGAATATGAAGAAAAGAAAAATGGCCTAGCTGTACTTTAGTCTTGTGTTTGAAAGCTTTCTTTTTTATGGCTGTGATGAGATTGTGTTAAGTATCCAGGTCTCTGAGGAGAACCTTGCCTTGTATCCTCCTTTCATGGCAAAGTTGGTTGGAAGAGACCTTGAGAGGTTACCTTGTCCAACATCTCACTTGAAGCAGACAACAGGAGATGAAACCAGCCATTGCTGTGTCTCGCTGCCTGATAGCCACAAGGATGCAAATTATGCATCCTCTTGAGAAAACCATGCCTATTGAGAAGAAAACTACTGGAAAATTATTTTTCTGATGAAAAATAATTCAGATGACCTGAGTCTCCCAAGCTGCAATTGAGGCCATTGTCCTTGTCGTATCTCCCACTGCTGAGAATTCTGGTATCTGGCACTTTTATTTCATTTTCACAGAGCAATTCTACTCACTTGTGTTGTTCAGGCTCTTTACTGAACTTCCTAAGGCATATATTAAAAAAAAAAATGTATGATACAGATTCCTTAGCTTCAATTTCCCCTTTAGCTCTGGTATTTCACCACTAAACATGATGTACAGACTTGACAGAAATGGTTTGAGCACAGTACTTAGAGTGCAGTGGCCTTTTCCATGTGTGTAGCCTTGTGTGATGACCCTGCCTGCCTTCACAGGAACCAGAGCCAAGCAGAAATATTCCAGGTTTTTTCTACGTCCACTATCTCACCTAATTAAAACGCTGATGTCTCCCCCAAAGGCAGTTAGTAATTAATTATCAAATGCTTTTCTTGTCGCAATCCACCAGGTGGCACAGTTCATCTGGTTTGCCGAAATAAGGAACGGGCTGAAGTTGCCAAGGAGGAAATAGTGACAGAAACTGGCAATCAGGTGAATTGTTTTTTAGTCTTTTGTTTACTCTTAGAAAGATTGTTAATATTAAAGACCCCAGAGGCCTGAGATACTCTTCCAACATCTTGCTGTTGTGTTTTTAATAGTATTTTCATATAGACATGGAAACATCTAGCAGTTTATAATTCAAATGAAGCAGTTTATAATTCAAATGATTTGAAGTGATTAACACCTAACTTCATTAGGTGATGAATTCTGTGATTAGTAACATCATCAGCAGCATGCTGTTTTATTTAATGTTTGTTGTTGATTTGCTTTTGATGTCCTACTTACTATTCCTAACTATGTGGCTGAGGCTTTTAAAAGTTAATGCATTGCAACACTCTTGCAACAACATTTATGAGTCTACAGCATTGGAATGAAGGTTTTATGTGTCTGAATAACATGTTCTTGATTTGCTAAGGTTGGCTGCTCTGTGAAGTTCTGTGTGTGGTCCTAATTCTGTGTTCTACATGCCTTTTCATCTCCTTTTCTTCTAATACCTCTTCCTTCCCTCTGTTACACATTCTTTCTGTTTCTGTATATATCACTCTACAGTACATACCTGTATCTGTCACTGTTGCTTTCATTAATTGTTCAGGAGAGTTTGCTTATGGAGAAGTTCACTAGTCATTCATTATCTTTCGATCTTGCTGCCCTGGTTTTGACTGGAATAGAGTTAATTTCCTTTCTAGCAGTTCCACTGGTGCTATGCTTTGGATTTGTGACCAAACCAGTATTGACAACCCACGTTTTAGTTATTGCTGAACAGTGCTCACACAGCATCAAAGCCTATTCTCACTCTCACACCACCCCACCAAGTGAGCAGCCTGGGGTGCACAAGAAGATGGGAGAGGTCACACTGGGACAGCGACTCCAGCTGACCAAAGGGGCACCCCAGACCTTAGGACATCTTGTTCAGCAGCAGAAGCTGGGAGGAAGAAGGAGTAAAAGGGGGGCATTCACAGATAGGATGTTTGGCTTTCCAAATCACTGCTGCATAGTATGAAGTCCTGCTTTCCTGGGGATTGCTAGATGCCTGCCTGACAAAGGGAAGTAGTGAATTAATTTCTTGTTTCACTTTGTTTTCACACTCAGTTCTGCTTCACTTATTTATGTCTTTATCTCAGACAGCAAGTTTTGCCTGTTTTGTCCTTGTGATTGTCTCCCCATTCCCCCTGGGAGTGGAGTGTTTGAGTAAATAGGATTGTATGGGGCTGAACTACCTGCCAGGGTTAACCTACAGCACTTGGATGGAGACTTGTCTTCATTTTAAATAATGACTTGCCTCTTGTACACAGTACTTTTATTCCAGTACTTTTTAATGTGGATCCAAAATTCTGAACTTTTTTTGTTTAGAGATGTCATATTGACTAAATTTCTGCCCTTTGATTTCAGCTCCCTAGTGTGACACAACCAGCATTACTCTTCAGTTCTTTAATGGAGGTGAATTAGATCAGTCCTTACGTAGAAATAAATGCTTTCCAGCTGTCTATAGCTGTGTAATCCTATGGCTATAGTAAGGCTGGTGATTATCTCTGTTCCCAGGCAGTCAGACTGCCTGGGAAGAGAGGTGAGTTTGACCTCTGAAGGTTCCTTCATGTTCTGTTTTCTGTTACTTGGTGAAAAGAACTTGAGGCAAATAGTATTCTTCCTCTAAAGGCAGCATAATTACTGCATTCCCACTTTTTGATAGGCTGCAGACCCATAATTTCTGTAGTCAGGAGAGCGTATGAGGGCACTGCAGAACTGGTTTGTGACCCTGGGGACAGGATACTTGTGCAGGGAGCAGCTCTCAGTGAAGTGTTAGATGAGCTGCACTAGAGGCCCTGTGGGACACGTGACTGCACTGGGAAGCGTATTTTAATAAGGAGTCCACAAGAACATCCTTCTTTATAAGTGCTCATTCAGAAGCAATCCAGAGAGATAATAAAATACTTTATCTGCAACTTGACAAGCTGTATCCAGGCTGAACTTGCTCTTCCTGATAATTTGGATGGAGATTCTGCTATAGTATACACTGAAGATCTTTTCTATCTTCCACAGTACATGCTGGAGTGCAGTGGTGAAATGGAGTTATTTGGCAGTCACCTGCCCCTAGATCTGGGAACTGGAAAGTTCTCCTTATCTGTTAAAATAGATCTAGTCACGGAGAGAAAGTTTTCTTTGAAAATGGCTTTGCTACCATTGAGGACTTTTATGGGGAACAGGCCTGAATATCCCTTTCCTGAGTCAGTGTGACAGTCTTCAGCAGATAAGTGTTGATTTAGATATTTTTCAGTCTCTGAAATCCCTCGTAATAGTGAACATCCACCAAAAAAACTTTGCCTCTTCTGTACCAGTAGATAATGCTATTAGTTTTAAAAGTAGAAAGCTTTCAAGAGGCATCCAGTTTGAACCAGTAGAGCAGTGTCAGTTTTTGGTCAGAAATGATTCACAAAATGGATATGGTTGACCACAGTGGGTCATCCGGTCCAATGTTCTTGATCAAGCAGGGTCATCCTAGAGCACATTATTACAATGAGAAAATTCTGACCCAAACTCAACTAAGGAGCTGAAATCAAATGGCTAGAGAGAAAGTCATAAGCTTTTTATCTTCAGGGAAGCAGAATTACAGGCAGGGAGTAATGTCATATCTTCAGCTTCTTCACTTTTCTCATTTGCTTGTATAATGAGTATTTAAAGAAACAACTTGGAAAGAGAGGAGGCCCTTTAATGATTATTTGTTTTGCAAGAGAACACATCCTCTGCATAATTATTTTAAAGCTGCCTTTTCTTGGCATACGTCATAAGACTATCTGTGGTGTGTCTTTGAGTAGAAGAGCTATCTAGGAGAAGAGTAGGAGTTGACGTGCCTTTGTATGCTGGTAAATGCCTCTGTGCTTGTACTATGTGGAACACAAATCTGGAAAAAGCAAAAGAATTGTCTGTAGAAAACAGCAAAAGGTTTTTGATGTTTTGAAGGAAGGAATTATTTCTAGCTTTAGTGGTTTAGAAAATGATAACTGCTCTGTGTCAAGCTTTTTTTTTTCTTTCCTCTTTCTATTGCGCCCACATTGCTGGCCATAGTATTGCAAAACATTGCAGGAGTGTTGTGACATGGAGTGACTGACAAGGTTTTAACAGTTAATGCAGCAGTTGGCATGCAAGGGGATGCAGAAGGCACCCAGCATTCTGAGACAGCTGCAGTGATGCTCCTTGAAAGCATGCTTTACCACCCTGACTGGAACAACTGTGCCTGGCACATGGGACACTAGCCCAGGCAGAGCTCCAGAGGGATAATGTAGCAGATGTTGGGCTGTAGGGAGTGGCTGGTACTTTTTCCTGAGCCTGGGGCAGTGCATGATGGCGGCTTCATCTGTTGGGTTCTGCTGTCCTCACGATGCTGAGCTGACAGGTGATGCAACAGCAGGAGAGGAGCAGGCTGCAGAACCATAGGGAATAGAAACAGGAGATTGACAGGGTCTGTACAGAGTAGGAGAGCACATTGCCTAGAAGGAGGGATGGCTGCAAGCTGCATTTGAATAAGTGGTGGATAGGGACTTCTAAGATGGGGAGGAATGGAAGCTTGTGAATGCTGGTGACAGAAGGCAGTTCTTTCTCTGCCTGCAGATGTGCATTTATAGGATAGGTATAGTGCCATGGTAACAGATGAGGAGAAGCAAGCTCTGTCAGGGGAGTTGTTGGAGACAGATGATCCTGAACAGTTGTTGACAGTGGGAGGAAGTCGTGGGTGATGATGGCTGAAGGCTTCTTCCTGTGGGGGATGGAGGCACCCGTCTGCAGTCTTGGCTTGATGACTTGAGAGGTTTGTCACTTGCTGGGACTCAGATGTAAGGTATTGCAGAGAGTCTGCTGAGGCTGATCTGGACCTTGGCTTAATGCTTCTTGTTGCCCAACCACATGGGCGCCCATGACACTGTGAGGGGTGACCTGGAGTTCTTCAAGAGTGTTTACAGAGAGTCAAGGGCATGGAAGCCCTAGCAGTGGTTTCCTAAATCCATACAGTAAAAGTGAAGGGCTTGGGTAGGAGCATATATGCCCTGCAGGTCATCACCTGAATGTTCAGCTGGTGTCACTTTGGCCTTAGCCTTTATGGCCTCTTGGACCTCCTCTGTTAAATGAGCTTTGCTGGGCAGCAACGACAGATTGGAGCAAGAGTGTCTTTGCCAACAGGTTTGCTAAGCCTAGTGAGGAGGCTTTAAAGTGGTTTCATTGGTTCATAGTGACCGAACCAAGAAGAGTAGTAGAGTCATGGGAACAGTGAGTGTGTGTCTAGGGGACAGCAAAATGTAGGAAGCTCTCACTGTTTTCATGAGAAAGCAGCATGTCTAGGATCCCATTTCAGATGCTGTTCATGAGTACACATAGCATAGGAAACACAGGAATCCATGCCTGACTGCGGAGCTGTGATCTCACTGGGATTAAACAGAAATAGTTGGCATGACTAGAGCACTGGAGTGGATGTATACCCTTGCTCGTTGTACTGGCTTTGGCTGGAGTAGGGTTAATTTTCTTCATAGTGGTTGGTATTTGTCTGTATTTTGGATTAGTGATGAACACAGGGTTCATAATACAGAGATGCTTCTGCAGTGCTGAAGAGGGCTTACATAGAGCCAAGGCCTTTCCTACTTTTTGTACTG
This sequence comes from Poecile atricapillus, assembly GCF_030490865.1. NCBI lineage: Eukaryota > Metazoa > Chordata > Aves > Passeriformes > Paridae > Poecile > Poecile atricapillus. The sequence continues at coordinate 63,802,746 of NC_081249.1, read as the reverse complement.
CCACACTAGAGAAGAAGTTGGGGTTGCATGGGAGGTTGTGAGGAGACACAGCCGGGACAGGTTGACTAACTGACCAAATGGATATTTCAAACCATATGATATCATGCTCAGTATATGAAGCTGGAGGGAAAGAAAACGGAATGTGGAGATGTTTGGGGTGGTGGCTTCCCAAGTAACTATTATGTGTGATGAAGCCTTGCTTTCCTGGAGATGGCTGAACACCTGCCTGCCCATGGGAGGCAGTCAATTAATTCCTTGTAAAAGGCCTAAAGCACCTGGTGTTCCCAGGCAGTTTTCCATCCAAGTACTAACCAGGCCCAAGCATGATTAGTTTCTGAGATCAGACAAGATTGGGTGTTCTTTGGGTGGTAAGATCATAGGCTTGGGGTTTTTTGCTTTTGCGTGTGGTGTTTACTTTCCCTATAAATCTGTCTTTATCTCAAACCATGAGTTCTCTATCTGCTACCCTTCTGATTCTCTCCCTGATCCCTTTGGTCAGATGACTCTGCCTGTGGACAAGAGGGGAGCAGTGCTCTCCTTAACTTTGACAAGGCCTTCTACATGCTTTGCCATGATATCCTTGTAGCCAGTTTGGAAAGGTGTGATTTGAACTGGTGTGTGAAAAGGTGGGTGAAAAACTGGAGCATGTGGCTTTGAAAGTAACAATTAACAGTACAGAGCTGATCTGTTAATGATTTTTAGTGGCATCTCCCATGAGTCAATACAGGGGCAAAACCTGATTATATCTTTTTAAGAGCACAGGTGACAAAATGAAGTGCAGTCTTTGCCTAGCTGTCTGGAAAGCAGATGGTGGGAAGGGACCCAGGAGTGACAAGTGTTCCTCTGTGAACAGTGTGCTGGGACAAGGGAAGCCAACAATACCCCAGGCTGTATGAACACAAGTCTAGCCAGTGGGCTGAGGGAAGTGCATCTTCCTCTCTGTTAACCCTTTGTGAAACCACAACAGGAGTCCTGTGCCTGGCTTTGGAATCCCCAGGATGAGGAAGTCACCAATGTCCTGGTGTGAGTCCAGCAGAGGGTGACTAGGGAGATGAGACATGTGATGTACAAAGTGACTCTGAGAAGGCTGATTTTGCTCAGTGTTGAGAAGGCTGAGATGGGTCTTGCTGTATTCTACAGCCATGTGATGGGAGTATGTAGGGAAGGCACTACCATGCTTCTCTTGGAGATCTGCAGTGGGAAGACAAGAGGCAGCTGATACAGATTGGAACAGGGACAAAATTCAGAGTAGACAGTAGGAAAAATATTTTCACCGTGAGGGTGATCAAATGCTGGAGGGTCTGAGCAGGGGGCTCAGACAGACTGGTGAATCTCCATGTTTGCCAAGCAGCCTCCAGGGGTCTCTTCCAACCTATATTATTCTCTAATGCTGTGACCTTGAACATTTCCTTGGAAAGTTCAGCCAAAGAGAAAGCTGCTGAATTGTTTAAACTGAAGTTTTGCAGGCTTTGCAGTATTTTTCTATTTCTGTGCTATGTCTGACTGTCTGTCATATATTTATCTAAGTAGGACTCTCTCTTAATAACTTTGGCATTAAAAATCTGTGTCTCAGAAGCAGCTGAACCAATAACTAAACATGTTTTAAGGACTAGAGTTAAATTTTGCAGTTGTGCATGTTAACCTGTATTAGTTGTGTTCTGGAGACAGTATTTTTTTCATACTACTTAAATACCTCTTCACCTAGACAGGTCTAAACAGGGTTTCTCTTCACTTTCCCTGTTGATTGTGACTTAGTTTCTTTTCCTTTAGAATATCTTCTTGCATATTGTGGATATATCTAATCCCAAGGAAATATGGAAGTTTGCTGAAAAATTCCAAAATGAACATAAATTAAATGTGTTGGTAAGTTTGTGTACTTTAATCATGTGTGTCTGTCTTGGGAGTGTGTAGCCTATGAATTTGTCTGACAGGTTATATAAACTTGACAGTTTAGCCCACAATTCTCTCCTTAATTTTCTCTAAATGTTTTTTTTTTCTGAGAGTCTCCATGGTGTGCTTGCTCTTGTCCCTTTTCACTTAACACAGATGTGTACAAAAAAAGAGAAAAGCAGTGATTTTATAGCTGCATCTTTGGGGACACCATACATTTTCTCTTTGACTTTCATTGCTAATAACATTGTCCCTCTTAAAGCTAGACCTTCTGAAAGATGAAGCTTTTGCAAAAAGTCCAAAGACTACAACAGGGCCAGGGAGAGAGGAAACAGTTAATCATCGTGGTTGGCAAGAGGCTCAGTGCAGTTCCCCCTTTATTTAGCAGTGAAAATTTGCTCGGGGGGCTGTGCTACAGTTGAGGCACGTGGAGCAGCTCCTTTAGTGCTTACTAGATGAGGAACATCTGATAAAAATGGGGAAATCACTTTTGAGGAGTGGCAGTGAACATGCTGGAAGGTGTGTAGGGGCAGATATTTTTTTGAGGTGGGAGAGAAAAATCTGAGCTCCTTCTGGAAGGTAAGGCAGAGAAAGAAATGTGTCAGAGACTATGCTAGCTACACACAGCTTGCAATCATGTTTTATTGAATAAATAAAAGCTACAGTGTGTAGCTTTGTTTTGCAGTTTCAGAAGACAGCAAATTAACATGGATTGCTCATGTGTGTGGATTTTCTTGTAGATATTTGTGTAGATTCTTGTTGTTTAAAGGAGTTGTTTTACAGATCAACAATGCGGGATGTATGGTGAATAGCAGAGAGTTAACTGAAGATGGACTTGAAAAAAACTTTGCAACAAACACTTTGGGTGAGTATTGAAGGTTTAGTTCTGGAACATGCTTATTTTGCTTACAAAAGTGTGTTTTTATAGCTGGGTTTGTGATGTATGTATTCCTGCTCAAAGAAGGATCATAGCATTGCTATGCCAGGGAAGGAGCCAGGAAGGAAAAGAATATTACAGCTTGTTTGGAGTGTCATTTTTTAATTTCTCAATTTTTCAGTTGTTCTGATATCAGCATCTTTATTTATCATAGCAGAAGTTGAAAATTGCAGGTTGATTCTGAAGTTTGCTAGGAAACTTTATTCTGAGCATTGCTGCTAATGATGTTCTTTGTAATAATTGTGTTTCTGGGGTTTAGATGGAGCTTGGAGCATATTCAGATGTTTAAAGAGAGATTCAGATGTTTGAGTGGGCTTGCACAGCCCTGTTCTGTGTGACAGAGGCCCTGTGTAGGAAGTCTGAGCTGTATGCAGTGCCCTGGATGCTCTCAAACAGATGCAATCTCTAGTCAAGGGATTGATCAGCAATGGGCAAGTCTTGGGCGTTCCACGTGAAAGGGGCACTGTGTGAACTGAGTGGCAATGGTGTAAGAGAGACAAATGATGGGAAGGAAGTCAAGAGGGAAAGTGGAGAGGTGGAAGGGCAGTGAAGCAGGGAAAATGGTGAGCCAAGTGGAAGGCTTCTCCACGGAAGCTGTGGAAAAGAGGTGAGCAAACAGCCAGCCAGCAGAGAGAAAGAGCTGTCTGACACTGATGATATCTGTAAGGCTGAAAGATGCATCGTGCTTGCATCAACCCAACAGCCCTGACACTCTTCCCTCTCTGCCTCTGTGCAGGGTAGGTGGATTTCTCAAGAGACTGTCTTTAATATAGTCAAAAGTGATGCATTAAGGAAGAACTGTGGTGCTTTGTTTTTCTGTTTTTCTCCTGTTCATCAATATCTGGAATGAGGAAGGGGAAAACCTAGTCTATAAAGATAAGACATTTATAGAACCAGCATAACCTGGAAACCATTGTTGGTTTTTATTCTTAGCCTTTTTCCTGTGTTGGTTTCTTAAATTCTGCTGATGTTTGAAAACTAACATTTTAGTGTTCACTTCTGCTTCACTGTTATTGTGCATACAGCTCATTTTTTCTGCAAGTCTGAATACATTAAACTGACAATTAAATGAAGTATAAAAGCATAGATTCATTTGCTTCAGACTAATCTTCTGCTAACATTCTTCTGTTTCTCATGGTCAAAAAATTCAAAATTAGTTTTATTTTGACATCAAATTTCCCTTGGCTGCACAAGGACAAGAACTTCTACCTTGAGGGATCTATTCACCTTATAATAGTTTCTATCTTCTTGTGGTCTTTCAGACAAAAACCCAGCAATGTGCAAAGATACAGTTCTTCCAGAGAGAAGCAGAGTGAAACAAATAGAACAGTCTGAATGCAAAAGCATGTTTTGGTTTAGTTTTCTTAGACATTGAGGATATTAAGTGCTGAGGAACAGTACTAGTGCATTACTTGAATTACATTTCATCACACAAGTAGAAGCAGCAAATTCTGCTTTTACAGCTGTAAATCAGCCTTACTAGAGGTATACAGCTTCACAGAGGAAGCTGAGTTATGGTTGTAGCAAACTAGGAAAATGCCTGTATTATCTTTTGTGGATGTGGACTTATAGATCGCCTTTATGCATTCGTGTATCACTTGCTGCATGATTGTGTAAGAAGATTAAGGAGGTAGATCATCCTCTGTTGTCCAGCTTCTTCAGAGTTCAGAGAAGGACTGGACTGTTTGCTTAGACTGCTTCTCTAGACAAAAATAAGTGTTAAATTTTGAATCTTTTAGAACAGAGTGGGACTTGGTTGAACTGGAAGGAGCTGGCAGTGCAACGGGAAGCTTCTGTGCTTGCAGGCCAGACACACATGAAGGACCAAAGCTACAAACCACAGGTTTCTTCTTTAAAGACAGGGATAGAGTAATAAATCATATCTAGAGTCACAGTAGGAGAAAGCAGTGTGGAAAAAGACCTGTTAGAGTAGATGCTGTGTTATTTCCCTAAATACTAGGTGCCTTTGAGTGTGATTTCCTTGGGAGAAGTTATTTCTGTTTCAGTAACTATCTGTGGTTATAGGTTCCTGGAGAAAAACCTGGCTAAATTAGATATATCTAGTGTATAGATTGGCTGTAAACTTGAATGTGGTCTGAAAGAACAAACTAAATTCCCCTCTCTGCCCCAGTAAAGCTAAAGCCTGAAGGGTGATATGGGCTCAAGGCCCTTGTTTGGAAAATGTGCAGTTGTCCCTCACTTGACTAACAAGATAGAATAATGTCAATATATTTTTCAGATCTTTACATGTAGGGTGTTCCTTCCATGTTTCTTTTGCTTTTTTTTCCTATCCTGGATCTCTGGTCTAGTAAAGGAGTGTGTAGGTTGTAACTATCTAAAAATGCAAGCTTGAAATATAACATGCTTTTAAATGCACGACACAGTTTTTGAATTCTGTATCTGATATCTGATTAACATTTCTATAAGCTGTAAAGTTGTTCATTTAGGTGTCTGAAATGCTGGGGAGCTTTTGAATGTAGTCAAGGAATGTTTTCCTCTTGACTGATCTGTTAGTCCATTTTTGAGCATAATGGATGTCAGTGTTCAGTTCTAATTGACGATCTGACTCGTGAAACATACTTTATATCCTGATCTTTTCTTGGATATACATGGGACAAAAATGTCTGCGTAAGTCCTCTTGTATGAATATGTGCAAAAATAACATCAGTTAGAATAGAAAGTAAAATTCCCTTAATGTAAAACACAGCTGACTGGCTAATTGAGGATGGCAACTGAAACAAGAGGTGCATAGTCCTCTCTGGTGCTGTCAGAATATGCAGGTGGATGAAGTTCATAAAAATGTAAAATGCAGGCTGATAGTAAAGGCTTTGTATGGTTCATTTAATATTCAAGTTCAAACTGTAAAGTGCTTTGAGCAGGTGGTGGCAGCTGCATCTGTGCTGGTTGGTGCCTGTAGCACCCTTGAAATGAGTCTGAGGCACAAATGCTGCATGGCTCGTTGTGGTTCTGTTGGTGCTGTCAAATGAAACACCTTGTCTTTTTTCCCTGCTAGAGGCTCAAGAATTGTTGTCTGATTGCTGGAGCTCAGTGAATGCAGAGAGCAGAATGGAGCACTTAGACTGGGAGTGCTGGCCAGGCACGAGAATGAAATAGCACTTTGCTGATTGAAACACACTTTCAAATAAACCAAACTGAGTGACTCGCTTGGGGTAATGTGGGCAGATTTCCTACAGTCCTGCCAATCCTGATGGGCAGATTTTTTTCTCTGTCCTCTAGTTTGTGTGATGTTGCCCTTATATTTCTTCTTGTGGGATAACCATGTACTCAGGGTTGTACCCAGGAGCTGAGCAACAACAAGCAATCATTTCTTCTGATGAGTCTTGCAGATTTCTGATGACTATTGATTTCAAACATAAAGATTTCAAAACTATTTTTTATTTAATTTTATTTTACTTGTTTTAGTATAACTCCCAGCAAAGACTATTAAGCCTGGTGGCATTCAGTCATTTTGGAAAAAAAACTTCAGCATTGATAAGCAAGTGGAGGCAAAAGCAGCATGTTCTTATTGAAGCACTAGACATCTTGCTGAAACAGTCATTTTCCCTCTATTTTATCGCCTGCCTCACTTTGCTTTTACTCAATATATCTTCCTGTTTGACATGGAAAAATGGCATATGTATTACTTTTTTATTGCTACTTACCAGGCAAGGGGATGTTAAAACACACTGAGAGATAAATGATGCTCCCAGTATGCATCTTTTCCTCAATCTAATGTGCTCTCGTGTTTTAATAATATATAGACATATACTTCCACTCTGTGCAAGAAAGGTTAGAGCCAGAGGAAATACGATGTTTATCTGTCATAGTAACACTATGACCCGTCTGTGGCAAACTGCCTAACCTGGGTGGGTGTTTATCAGTCTCTTCCCTACATATGAACTGTATCTAACTGGTATTTCACAGAAGCCAGTGCAGCCTGGTGTTCTGAATTACTTGGAAGTCAAAAAACTTGAATATCAGCTGTCAGTTTGCCATAAGTTCAATGTCTGATCTTTGGCAAGATCTCATCTGTGAAAAGGAGGCTGTGGTTCCAATTTTCTTTCTAAAAGACTTTGAGAGTTATGGATCAGAGGTGGTATATGAAACGATAAGGCTGAATATAATTGCACATGTAGTAGCAGTACTGAAACTTGGTTCCCAGGAGACAGAGGAACCCTTATTGAGATGAGGGAATTGTAAACCTTTATTTTGTGTTTCATGTTCATTAACTCTTCCCATACACTCTCAGTTACTGCTAGTGCAGTGGAATTGGCCCTCAGAGACAGCACACTAAAGTCTTCATTCCTGATCTCTTAGGAAAAGAGACTCAGGGATGTCTCTTACTGGAACTGCATAAACTGCTGCCTTGCAAATCAGGCCAGCAAAGAATGTCACTTTGTTGGGTGGTTTTGTTTGTTTGTTTCTATGGTTTGTTTTCACTTGGACTCAAGAAAACCAAGCCAGTTTAACTGATTTCTACCAGATGAATGAGCTATTGGAATCTGTACAACAAAAATTTTTTTGGTGGTGTTGGGGTTTTTTTGGTTGTTTTTTTGTTCCCATTTTTTTTTACAGTTGAAATAACAGTGTTCCTTCCTAATAATACTGCAGAGCTCAGGCAGATGAAAAACTTCAGAGTATGGTGCTGGCTGCCTGCCCTTATCCAAATTTTAGCAGGGCAAAAACCTCACCAGCAGTGTCCCACTAATTGCCAGATAGAACATCAAGCAAAACACATTCTGGAATCCACCAAGACACTTGAGTCCACAGTAACTGCATCACCAATTAATTTGATGTTATAAGTAGGTAGTGGGTTTACAATGTTACTTCTGCTGAAACCATAATTTTCTACAAAATTGATTTATAAGGTTCAGATTTTAGGGTCACATTAAATCTTAAAGAAAATTAGAGCATGTGTTTGTGTACTTTTATTTCATGTGATAGCCTGTTACTTTTCAGTCTGAAATAATGTGAATCCTAAGGAGTCTTCCAGGTTCTGGCAGACTAATTTACACCACCAGCAGTTTGGAAATCCGCATGCACAGTGTTTGTTTATATCTTCTATTAGGGCTGTCCTGTGTTTTGATTACTTTCATGTTTTAGTACAGCAAGACTTGCATTTTTCTGTGAGAAAGACCAGTGTCTAATACACTGGAGACTGCTGTCCCATGCACTAGGATAGCTTTCATTTTGGTCATGCCATAAGACCCACAGTGGAATATCTGTTGAAAGAACATGCAGAGCTATCTTTCCACAAGACCTGATAATAGTGTCTTCCTTAGAGTCCCCTCAACATCTGCATCATGTCATGGGAAAGGCAGCATAATTTTATTTAGGAGTTTATCTGGATGATTTTTTTAGTTTTTGGGCTTTTTTCTTTTTTAAAACAACATACAATATGAATCAAATGTTTATCTCCACAACAGTGCCTCATTTTCTACACATACATCATTAATATTTCACTCTGTGATTGTGAAACCACTGAATTAGTGCTTATCCAGGTTGACAGGAGTTCACTGTATGGAGTCAAAAATTTGAGTTAGAGCACATTATCAGATTATTCAACTAAACTGGGATCTCAGAGCAGGTGGAGCAATTACCAGACAGGCCACAAGGGAATGAATGCATGGTGATTCAATATCTTTGGTGGGTTTTGTTTTTTCATATTTTTAAAGTAAACATGAAACTTTAATATTAAAGTGCATGAACAAAGTATATTCTCATTAAATGCCATGCTCATTACTTTTACTGGAATGACCATGTTTAATGCATAGATTGGCAACCCACCCTGTCTACTTTACCATATGATAAAGTTGGTTTAAGGTGTGTAATGATGTTGCTCTATAGAAAAGTTATAGTTACTCTTTATTATACATGATTTCCTATTATGGGAGATCAGCTTCAAGGCATAAAGCCTACAGAAGTTTTTTCCAAAGAAACCTAATATTAAGAGACTGTTTATCTTTAAAAAAAATTGTATATCTATCCCAGGAGCCTTTTTAACTGGAGAAAACATGGCCAGACAGTACTGTCAAACCTCATTACACAGAACAGGGCTGTAGCTTGTCCAGTAGGTTTTGCAAGTCAACTATTCACCTTGGTAGAGTTCAGTGAGGGCAAGATGAAATCCTTTATACGGGTGTGATAGACTGGACTCACCTTCTTCTGCATTTCTGCTGCTTCTGAGCAAACTCCCAAATTCATCTTCCTGGACTCATGTGTCACAGCAAATGCTGCTCATCAGAGAGAAATGTTGTATACCATTTATTTCACTGATTTTTTTTTTCACCCTGTTACAGCAGTGGGAGACAAGCTTTCAGGCCATGTGGACAATGTACCTTCCAGTGACAGGAAATAATGATGCACAAATCTAGCCCCTGTCACACAGTCCTAAATGCAGGTAGTACCAGCTGTATGGTCAGCAGATACCCAATAATACCCACTGCATTCAGTGCAAGGCACAGCACTGTTAAATGTTGCCTTTCCTTTCATGTACTTTTGTGTTAAACCATTAAAAAAACAAACAACTCAGTCTGTACAGTTTGAACACAGTGATAATTAAGCATTAACCGTATTTGATATGCTTTGCCTTTTTAAACTGAGCTCTTTGGGAGCAAGTTTTTCCTTTAACAGACAAAATTATTTTTGCATCAAGTAAATGTGTTAGAGTGCTCAAGTGTTCATTTTGGAATATCTGATATCCAGTACATTGGTATTAATAATCAAGTATTGGCAAAAGGACATGCAGTTTGGGTGTTGCCTTGATTTCCTTATGTAGGGGCAGAGATAAATGTAGTTTCTTCTACCAAATCAGTCTTGGTTTTCCTTGCAAAGTTTTTTTAACCAAAAAAACTTCTTTTAACTTTTTTTTTTTTTTCATAAGGATGGTGGCAGGCAATGCCTTCATTTCGTGCTTCCCCTTTTACTCAGAAATTAATTTTTAGTTAAGTGCCTGCTGCGATACAGCAGTGCTGGACAAAGTACCTGCGGTGAGGTACATGGCCGTGCCAAGCCCTGCAGTGACCATACTGAGCATTTGAATGTCATACTGTTTGAATGTCACCATCAAACTACAGGCCAGCTTTGCACTGATAAAAATGGGGAGGTTGCAGTTGATGATGATGTATTCTAAACAGAAATAAACCTTGGTAATAAATAATATCTATTCTACTATTACCATTATAAATTTATAATTTATAATTTATAAATATCAGGCTATTTTGCGTGACAGACCAGCCCAGGCAAATAAGAATGTATAATAATCCAAGTATTTTTGTCAAAGGAATGAGGAGTTTGTGTTCAAACACTTAAAATGGGGACAGTAGTCAGTGAAATATTTAGCAGTGGGAGAAATTAAATGCTGCAGCCTTAATGCCTGATGCATTGTGTCTGTCTGTGTTTTCAGATATTGTTGTTTACCATAGGAAGCTGTGATCAAAACTTCTCTGTTTGTGCACTGTCTCAAAGCAAATGAGCAAGTGGTTTTGTGGGGCAAAAAGATGGAATGTTATGGCTTTGTGGGATTTACTGAATTCTTAATAAACTTGAGGAACAGAGGAGATGTGGGCTTTGCAGTTAGTTTGTGGTTCTAAATAAGCACATAAACTTCTGACAAGCTGTTGTTGCTCTAAGCAGGATTTTTGGCATTGAACATTTCTCTTATTTGGCTGGAAAACAAAACAAAAACTCGGTTGTTAATGAGGCAACATTAGTGCATTCATCTTTCCAGCTCTTTAGAATTAACAAATCAACATGAAGCCCCTTAAAAGTGTAAATTAATCTGCAGGACAGTAAAATGGAGCATCGCCAGAACTGGTGCATTGCAGCTCTGCCTTTAGGAGATGCAGTTTACTTAACCAAGACATGATGTTACTTTTTGGAAGAATCCGCAGCCAAACAACATTAAAACCAGGCTCTCGGCTTATACTGAGGTGTTTTTGGGTTTTTTTAATTGTTTTTCCCCCACATCACGGCAGCTTTCCCTGACAGTCAGCGCGAGTTCTTGTACCGATGATGTCACCGCTCAGTCTCCCCGCCACTACCAGGGGACCGGGCTCTCGTTATTCACTGGCAACTGCCTTTGCTCACATTTTCTGCTGAAGACAGGCTGCATTTATTCATCTGCGGTGCATTTGCTTTGTTTGATTTGCCAGGGTTTTAAATATACATAGTGTGTATGGGCATACCTCTGATTATACAGAGAAAGTGAAGGCTGCTGTGACTGACAGGGGAACTGAACAGTTTGTTCACCAAGCATGTAACATGCTTGATTTTGGTACCATATTTATAAACTTGGTGTGTTTTAACTGGGTGATATCATTGCCTGTGTGGAAGAGAAGTTATAAAGATATGCTGATGTCTTTATCCCTAGTGAAAAGCATGGCCTTGGTAGCTTAGGTCAAAAAATGAGGTTATTTCTAATAGAATTGTTGAACTAGAGGCATTTGTAAAGACATGAGAGGGAGGTAGATTAATTTTGAATTAAATGGAATTTTTAAAAATACATTTTAAACAGAAATAAAATCTCTGAAAAGATAAAACAAAAAAAAAAATCTGTGTTGCACTCGGTTGGGTGAAACATTACTAGGTGTGTCTGTGTTTCTGAGTCAAATACACTGACAGTTGAACAGTGTTTGTAATAACAAATTTTGCTGGTCATGGTAATAGAATATATTTGTGTGGTGTGTGAAAATCCTTGCTAAATAAACATAATTAAAAGCAGGGAGGGGCACAATTAAGTTTCCCCAAGTAATCTTAGCTCAGCCTTGGGCAGGCAACATTATTTTTTTTCCCCCAAGGATTCCCTATCTTCCATAATGGTCATGCTGGGGATTTAAGGGGTGGCTTTTGTGTGCAACACAAAAAGTATCAGCATACTCTGAGTGATTTCATAGTGAGAAGGGAAAAATGGACAAGTCTTAAGTGCATATGCAGTGCCCTAAGAACTGTAAGTATGAAGAGCAGTCTCCTTCTCTTGTTCATGACCCAGCTTAGATCTATGTGTGTATGCCAGACATGCAGGGGAAATGCATTCCTCATTTCTTCACTGACATCACCTTCCCCCAACCCAAGGAATTTCATATCTGAGCCATTTTGCCTTCAGATTCTCACAGATTATTATAGTGAGCTGTTTTCTCTATAGGTAAAACAAACATGAAATTCTGTAAAATAATATTTGCCTTTTGCTAAGTATATGGCCATATGAACTACTACAGGTTTAGTTGGCACACTGCAAGTGGAGCAGCAACAAAAAAAGCATTGTAAAATCCAGATCAGATTTCAGAGATAAAGAGACTTTGGGTTTTGGGTTGTTAAGGAGGGTGGAGAGAGAAGAAAGCTTTTTTTAAAAGGAAAGGTTAATGTTGGTGCCTGTCTGTCTTTTAGGAACATATATCATGACAACTGCCCTGGTGCCCCTCCTGGAAAAAGCAGCTGATGCCAGAGTGGTGAGTCTGTGATGCTGTTTAAAAGGGGTGTTTTACTATTTTTACCTTCTGGCTCGTGACAGCAGTTCTCTCACTGTGTTAGCAATGCAGGATTACTTGTAAAGCTGTAAGGATCTCTAAAATCATCTTGGATTTTGCTAACGGCCTCCTCCTCTGAGGCAAAGTTCCTGCCTGGTGCTCTCAACCCTTCATTGGAAATCAGAGTAAAACACTTCATTTGGGAACTTACCCTCTTAAATTCCCTAGGGCAAGTTAGCTCCTGCAGCAGAGTGCAAAATATGTACAACAGGAGTATGGGCTTAAAAGAACTCTACAGATCTTGGTGTAAAATAAGACAGCAGGTATATTTTTTAAAATGAAATTTCCCAAGTTTTGTATGGCTTCTAATTAGCTTCGGTAAATGCTAAACATACAAACTGTAAATAGTGCTATTCTGCTATTTTCTTTCTCCCTATTACTCTTCAAAAGAAGAAGCACAAAATTCCTGAAATAAATCAACATCACTTCTTAAAAAAACTATGTATCTTCCACCTCATCTCCAGGTATGCTCTACTCATGAGCATAAGCATAATGCAGAGTATGCAGAGGAATCCTGCTCTGCAGGGACTTCCAGCCATGGCCTGAAGACTACATTGCATGCATGAGTGCATCTGTGGGGAGTCCCTGGTTTTTGTTTTCATTCACTTGCTTTTCATTCATTTGTTTTTCATCCATTTCATTACAGATAACTGTCTCTTCTGGGGGAATGCTAGTTCAAAAATTAAACGTATCTGACTTGCAGTCAGAAAATGGGCCTTTTGATGGAACTATGGTGTATGCACAGAACAAGGTACAGTCCATGGGATTGAAAACAAAGCCCAGCCCTTCTTTGCTAGGCAGCTCATACCATCTGCTTTGCAAAAAGCCTGTTGGTCACTGCTGCTTTCCCATTCCATCCAACCCATATGCAGATGCACAGGCAATAATCTTCAGGAGTATGATGGCATGCCCTGAGGAGTGCATACATCTTGCATGGAGGAGAGCATGGCTAGACTTTCATTTGATACGAGAGAAGTCCCAAGGGGGAACACTGTCTTTAGCTGATGAACCCTGTCTGTCTGCTTAGTTCTTGCCCACAGTCTGCAGCAAGTAGACGTGGTCAGTAAAAGCAGTGCAGATGCTTTAAAAGTAGATTTGTGGCCAGGGTATGGATGGCAATGAGTGTGAAAGTCTCTGATGAAATTATCCAATAAATCCAGTCAGGATGAGCAGCATTTCTGCTGTACATAAATGCTCTGGTATTTATGGCATATTTGATATAGTTTATTTCCCTGGGAACTAATTTGGTGGACAGGCTGTTGAACTTGGTGCTAGCGTGGCTCTTACTGCTCTATCCTAGAGACAGCAAGTTGTCCTGACAGAACAGTGGGCAAAGGCTCACAGAAACATCCATTTCTCTGTGATGCACCCTGGCTGGGCAGACACTCCAGGTAACATCTGCTTCATGCTCTGACAGTAACTTTTTCTTTTCAGGATTAGTCTAAAAGCAAAGACAAATGAAACTTCCTAGTATATTTCTCTAACAGGTGCAGTAATTTCTTTTCTCCAAACTGGTGCTTGAAGTAGTTTTATATCCCCTTGGTGGCTCTATTCTGCACAGTGTCTGCTAGCTGTGTATATCTAGAGAATAATAATGGGCAATGAATGCTTCCAACCCTGCACAAGTGCACAGCAGAGACACAGTTCCTTAATGTAACCTTTAAGTTACATTTGTAGTGGAAATGTTAAACACACAGATGGCACTTCTGCCTCTGAAAGTACCAATATGCAGACACTGAGAATTTGTGAGGGCATGTAGGAGAATGCACCACTGTGCAAACCCTGTGCTCTTCCTCTAAGCATTTACTGCTGTTGAGAAGCAGTTTGGCCATTCAGCCCTTTGTCTGAGCTGCAGCTGTTCTTCAGTGACAGTGCCTGAGCAGGTGGGCCAGCATCAGTCATGCACTATGCATGTTGCATTCCCCGATGTTTCCACCTCCCAGTGGCCAAGCTTGGGATGCAGAACAGCAGTTACATCTCTAGGTCTTTTATAGGGATGCAGTTTCCAAAAATTGCTTCTGACAACAGAAGCATTTACCCTGTCTACTTTATGCTTGAAAATAGCTCTTTCCAACTAAATATCCTGCTATTTATTTTTCTTTAAAATACATTTATTTTTGCACTTCCTTTGTGGATTTCAGACTTAACGAACCATAAAGTTATCCCACCTTAAAGTTCAAAGACTATCCAACCCCCAGAAATAAACACCTACAGTGGATGGGCTCACAGTCACCATCTGTTGGACAAAATAAAATGAAGGCAGAGTTTAGACAAGAAGTAAGCAGATTTTAAATACAGTGCTGCAACTGGTTTCCTAAAACTGGTGAGAAAATAAGAGCTAAAAATCCCATTAGAATACTAATTTTTGGAATACTAAATTTTGGTTTTTGGAATTTCTGTTTCCCCCGTGTTTGTCATCTTCATGGTTTAGAATGGGATTGGCAGAGGAACGTCTTACAGATCCTGTTGTCAGTTTTGTCCCTGTAATTTGACCCAAACAAACAAGTGGTAAATCATCTGGCAGCTTAGTGCTATTCTCCCACAAGCCATCCTACTCCCAGACTGGGGGAAATACTAATTTTCTTCCATAAGCTCCAGAGATGCCTCCTCTCCTTCCTACACACAAAATGGCAATTTGAAGCTGTTCTATTTTTGTTTTTATTTTTTTGTATCAAAGAAGCTTTGCATGGCAGACCACCATTCCATTGTTATCCTTTCCAGCTGTGAGGTCGTCCATGCCCGATTTCTACGAGAGGATGAAGAACTCGCTGCGCACAGAGGCCCAGGGAGCTGACACCGTCCTGTGGTTGGCAGTGTCAGCTGAAGCAACAAGGCTGCCCAGCGGCCTGTTCTTCCAAGGTAAGGAGCAGTGCCTCACAGGCTGGAGATCCCCAGCCTGCCTGAGCTTAGGATCCCTGTCTGGCCTGGAAGGGGATGAAGGCTACACCAGGCAGCTTGTGCAAAGGATAAAGCATTCCTCAAAGTTGTTTCAAGTCTAAATGTTCGAGTGAACATCGTGTTAAATTATTCTATTCCTGCTTTTGTCCTCTAAAGTAGCTGATAGAGACTTCAAAGCATTTCTTCACAGAGGGCTGGGGATTTTTGTAATGAAAATGCCTGCATGTAGGACTGTGCCAAGGGAAGGTGAATCACAGAAGTCAAAAAGCATCTCACAGAGTACTGGGAGTTGGCTCTGCTTTGACAGGTTCTTCTTCCTACTGTTCCATGCTAGCTAAAACTGTCAATTCCCCCTTTCTCTAACACTGGGCAAAGACTTCAGCACAGTGGCATTTTTGGCACTGTGAGCTCAGGGAACGGAAAAGTAGGGCAGAGCCTTTCTTTTCTCCCAGGCAAATGATAGGCATCTTTATAGGAGCAGGTGGAAGCAGGGATGCCTCAGTGGTGATACAGGTCAGTTCAGAAAGAGAAAGTTCAGGGTAATTTCTTAGGGAAGCTCAGGGCTTCTGTTGGATGTGGCACTCAAATCATGATTCACTGAATTCCTATACAGCGTGCAGGAAGCTCAGACTTTTCTGCATTTGGGTTACTTTGTCCCTTCTATCCCACAGTCAGTCACACAGCGTTGGCTGCAGTGGACGTTTTTCATGTCAGCATGGTGCGCATTTGCCTTTCTCTTACTCCAATCACTTTCATTTGGTCCTAGTGCTTCTGCTCAGTTGTTCTTTCTGTTCCTTTCATAATTCCACCAGGCTCTTCTCTTTGGCCTTTGTCTACCCCCAGCTTTGGTAAACAGGAAACATGCCCTGGCTCTTTAGCTAAAGCTACTGACTTTTGAGAGCTTTGGTCCTGGCATGATTGCTCTTAAAGCTGCAAGAGAAGTTCTCAGTCTGTGTCTTGTGCTTATCAAACGGTGGTGAAGCCAGTTATTTCTTGCTCCTATGGCCTTTTGGAAGCCACAGCTTATCATGGGCATTCTTCAGGCCCTTTCAGTGAAGGGCTTGGGGTGTAGGAGCACTTTGCCACAAATCCCACACTTCTGGTCCTAGGAAGCCATTTTCCAAATCAGACACAGTTTCCCTCCATTTTCTGCATTCTTTTTTACTTTTTGAGAGCAAACCAAAGCCAGTTTTTTCTGAGAAAAAAAAAAAACAGAAGTGAGAACATGACTAGTACTACCATAAATCTCTGCATCTGCTAAAATATACAAAAAATGTTTAACAGAGGCCTGCTTTCCAAAGACTAGAAGCATCTTCTCTGTGATGCTGAACTTGGCTTTCATACCTAGTTCCCAAACTTTAGCACAGGCTACTGGAAGCACTGTGGCTAGGTGGAAAGCTGTTCATAATCAGTGCTGGAGAAGGGAATGTTCCTCTGCATGTTTCTCTCTCCTTCGTTTTCCATGAGCAGAAGTTATGTGGCATGTGCAGTCAGGTAAACATTAGCTCTTAAGAGAGCAAATATCTCTGCTCTCCTGGGAAGCCCAGTGGCAGCCTGATAGGTTTTCAGGGAAATCTGCTGCCCAGAGTTGCAACAGCTTGTTCTTTTTATCTCAGCTGGCTGCTGTGGAAGTTGGGCTCGCTAAAAAGACTTAACCAGTGCTCTGAATGTTGTTCCACAGACACCTGACAGCATTGTCATAAGACTCCTGGGCTCTAGATACTGTGTTTTTGGAGGGGAAAATCCCTTAGAGTAGGTGGTGGTAACAGCTGTATTTACAGAGTGAGTGACAGGCATGAGATTTGGAAAACCAAGCAAAGCATCAAACTGAGCAAACTTGCTTGGATACATGTCATTTGTGGTGATTGAGCAATAAGCCCGAGTTCCTTTGCACTTAGAATTTAACTATTGTTTCTAAGGATGAAAGTAAGCATTTTAAGATTGAAAATAATCCTAACTACAAAGTCCCAGCTGGGGATTTGTATAGTACTAGAAACGTTCTCCAGGAGGCAAGGAAAAATGTTGTTTCAAGTGCAAAAACATCTTCTGCCTGCAGCAACAAACTCCAGCTTTTGCTCTTTGTCTGTAGGTGTTGCACTAGTGACAGGCATAACCCTACAAGGAAGCTCTCCTTTCCCTACATTGTCCTCAGCTGCAAATGGAGGCTTGCTTCACAGTCCAGGTCATATTGTGCTACAGAAAAATCACTCTAGCTCCAAAATACAAATTGAATAGGTTAAATTTTTGGTTTAGAAGATATGCTTAACTACAGGTACCTAGAAGGTTAAGTTTCCTGGCTTCAAGACCATGAGGTATGTTTGGGCAGTAGAGAGTCCATCAGGAAAATGTCTTTTCTGCTATAAGAGAGTTAAATGTACCCATAAGATTTTGGGGGGGTTCTTTGTTTGGTTTTTTTTATTTTTATTTTATTTTTGGTTTTTCTTATTTTCTTCCAGACAGGCAACCAGTCCCTACTCACTTACCCCTAGCATACACCCACAGTCCACCAGAGGATGAAGAGAAACTAATGGAGCTGCTAGAAGAGTTCTCCCAGAAGTTTAAATCTGTTTCTCCAGGAACTTAAGTGTCTCTGCTGACACAGTGTCACCACAAATCTTCTAATGACATAGTAACCTGCTGTTGAGGGGAAGTAGGATGCCATAGGCCTGTTAAAAATGAATTAGGTTCAGGTGTCCTCATAATGAGGCAGTAGAGTGGCACCTGTGTCATTTTTTTCTGCTGTCAGCTCTCTCCCACTGTGAATATGCAGCTGCTGCCTCAAGACACACTAAGAAGAAATGTATTGGAAGAAAAATTGAGAGGCATTAAAATAAACCCTGAGACTTTGTAAAGTTACCTAGAATAATTTAAAACACTCAGCACAGAGAAATGCAGAGGAGTGTACTTTCAGTAGCCTTCATGAAGGACTTCAGGAAAGAAGTGGGAATGCTTTAAACAGCTTCTAACTGCTGTATTTGACAGGTTGGTGGCTTCCTTTACTGCATGAGAGTGATTGGGCTCAAACATGTAACTGGGAATGCAGAAACTCTCTTGCAGAACCTGCTTAGTTTAAAGGGAAGGATTCCTTATGGCCTTCAGTTTCTATAAATTAGAGCTGGTATGCAGAAGTGATCTGCTTCCTCATGTTTAAACAGCAAGAATTTAGGAACACTGCCAAATGCCTTCCACATTACTTTATGGCGCCAGGGCTGAATATTATCCCATTTATGTCAAAATACCATGAAGTAGGAGGTTTCAACACAACACACCCAGACATGGCTGGATCCAGCAGAGAAATGGCTGCTTGACTGTAGACACAAAAAGAAACAGCATGCTAAGCTGTACCTGCTTGCCATTTCTGTGAGAGATTAAAGGGAATTATTTTATCATTATGAATAGATTAAGAGGGGAAGGGAACTATGGCAGGGCACAGGTTTTAGTAAAGAATCCATGGAGGAGAATGGAGGCTTGTATTTTGTCTGGATCTGTTTATTTCCAGACAGAGGACAGGATTCATCTTACCTGATCTGTAAGGTCATTTGAATTACTCACTGAGTTTCTCACTGTAAATCGGTAGAGAGAAGAAAGGTTTTTTTTCACAGGGATTTACTGGATCTAGTTTAAGAAACACCACCTCCAGTGCTGCATCTTTCTAATAGTGCTGAAGACAATCAGCTCAGACTAAGACATTCCGGTGGGTCTCATTTTGTCTTAATAATTTCAGATTTACTACAAAGCCAAGACTGTTATTAACAAATAATACATCTTCTCCTGAACTGTGTTTATTAACCAACTGCCTCTAGAACCCAGCCAAGTTGCTGCACTCTTTCATATGTGGCTCAAACCAGTGTGGTAGGACCAAGGATCTAAACACAAATACACAATACAAGAGATGTTCTTGAGCTCTCTGCAGTGACTGGCAGTTAAAGACTGCTGATGGACAGAGGAGAACTCCTCATGTCTGCTTTATGTAATTTAGTTTCCTCCTGGCTGATGGTATTTCCTCATTAATCAAAGATCTCCTATTAAGTATCAGTTTAAGAAAAAACTGCTTTTTTTCAGCCTATTGTCAATCTCCTTAGAAATAAAGACTTTACTGTCAGAGAGGCCCTAAGGAAAATTTTCCCATGATAAGCAGTGCTGAGACAAGTCAGGCTGTCACAGCTCCTCCTGAAGAGGTTGGGTCAGCATTCAAACTATTGCCTCATTTATAAATTAACTCTTTGTTGCACTACAGTGAAAGAAAACAACAGCAAGTCTTGTACAGAGGTTTATTTCCTGCAAATCTGGTATTAACATTTTCTATGGTTTAAACCGGTAAATACAGTTACCCACAACAAGAGCATGGCTGGAAGAATATATAGTAACTACATTTCTTAACCCAATAGCTGCAAAGCTAATAAAAAATATTTACATTATTTAGTATTTATGTTAATTTGCTTCTCAGCTCTGCAGTACAGAAGAAAAGTTTAATGACTGGTATTTAAATAGTTCATAAAAGTAAAAACTCTGCACTATATATGTAAATATTTAACACATTTTAGTCCACATTCTGCACTAGTGTATTTGAATAGCCTATATTTTCCATTTTGTGTCACAGCTTAAAAATGAAGCCAAAGTTAAGAAAACTGCTTTAATCAAAGTTTGGTCAGAGTGTCAAAGAGCAGTATGCTATGGTTTAAGAGCACTTGTGATTTAAAAATAACTAAACCACAGGAACAGCAACTAGAAGCATAGTCCAGAGTCTCACACACTTTGGTATTATGGTCCTGCTGATGCTTTATTTCAGCCTGATTCCATGAGAGCAAACATGGCATGTGGCTGCAAGCCAGCGAGAGAATTTATGTTAATGCAATCCAGAATGACTTGCACCTTCATGTAAGTGAATACATTTACAGACTCACAGATTATGCTGAGTCGGAAGGGACCCACAAGCCTCATGGAGTCCAACTCCTGGCCTTGCACAGGACGCCCCAAGAGTCACACCAGGTGCCTGAGAGCATTGTCCAAATGCTTCTTGAATTCTGTCAGGTTTGGTGCTGTTCCCTGTTCCCTGGGGAGCCTGTTCCAGTGCCCAACCACCCTCTGGGTGAAGAACCTTTTCCTGAGATCCAACCTAAACCTCCACTGACACAACTTCAAGCCATTCCCTTGGGTCCTGTCACTGGTCACCCCAGAGAAGAGATCAGTGCCTGCCCTTCCTCTTCCCCTCACAAGGAAGTTGTAGACTGTGATAAGGTCTCCCCTCAGTCTCCTCTTCCACTTTTAAAATTTTATGAGCAAAATAAAAGTAGCATCCAGTGACAGATGACCAGAAAATGAAGGTAGCACAGGTCCTTGCTAAGCAGTGCACACTGGGAGTTTGAAAGCACACCTGGTTCATGGGAATGGACAAGCACAGCAGCTGCTCTTGCCAACCTTTCCTGTCCATGCACAGCCCAACATTTCTTGTAGCAGCTTTGGGGCTTTTATGACTCTGACCTCACTCTGATGGCTTCACATTTTTCTTCATTTCATAAAGTCACCTAGTTGGGAAGTTTTTGCTCTCAGGGATCTTGCACAGGAATGTAGCACTACAGAGCACATGTGGAGCTGGTAATTTCCCTACATCCTAATGGAAAGGCACACCCCATCATCACTGCAGCAAGACTGACTGCAGTGATGCAGGGGCCACAACATCTTCTCTTTTTGTCTTGGATGAAAATTTTAGGTCAGCGTAACAGGTATCAAACAATTTTGTAAACTGCATTTTGTCTTGTCATTTGGAGTTTAATTTCTGGGTCATCTTTATTCATTGTTAAAAAAAACCCATAACAATAAACTAAATTAATCTGCTGTTGGTTAAAGGTATAAAAAATTGTTTGTTATTTGCCTTTGAATGAAGGCACTCCCATACATACCTAACCATTTTTGGAGTAAAGTGTAAATACCAATTGTTGGCATTTGCAGTAACACACACTCCAGCTTCTGTGTTCCATTCAGTGGGAACAAGGTGTGAGCAGGGCCACCCCTTCCTGTTAAACAAGGCTCAGGTGGGATGTTGAACATGCACTGCCTGGGCTCAAAGGGAGTTCTGCTATATCCTTCGTTATAGCCTGATAAGTCAGTCCTGCAAACCTCAATGTAAATAAATTTATTTGGTGGGAGACAGTCCCAGCCATTTCAATTGTCAACACAAGCACTAATTTGTATTTTTGTCATGACAGAGCCTTTCTAAAAGCCATGGCACTTGGAGAAGTACTAGTTTTCGTTAAGCGGTGCTGAACTTGGTGAGTGGAGAGTGAACACAGAATTCTTCTTTCACGAAGTAACCTGATGGAACAATGGAGGAGGGCAGCTAGGAAGCAGTTTAATCTGTAAATTCCTCTGTATGTTACTCTCTCATCCTCCCTGCAAAAATAAAGCACCCATCTCATGACACTGGATCATACTTATCTAAAATTAGTGCTGGTCAACATCCACCCACTGTCATTTTAGAAAGGCAGTTTCCACTCTGGCAGTGCAAAGCTTTGCATCTTCCCTAGCTCACCTTTCCCTGTTTGCCTCAGACTTCCCATCTCTTGCTTTGTTGGGAGAGGCAATTCTGGGCACATTCGGGCAGAATCAGCGATTGATTACAGGAGATAATTTTGAAATGCAACTAAGATGACTTGAAAACTCTGTATTCCTGCAGTCACCCCAAAAGCACTGATCTAGGCAATGAGAGAAAGAAGGCTTTGAAAAGGCACTGAATCTGACAGGGAGCAAGTGCAACAAAAACACTTCTGGGACTAAAAGTGATCAAATCCAAGAACTTCAATTTGTGAAGTAGGTCAGTATTTATGTTCCTCTCTCTAGAGGGAGCCATCAGATAAACTTACAGAAAAATTATGTATTCCTCTGAAAGAAGTTTTCTCTCTCAAAACAAAAGCTAATGCTCAGCTTTATGAAGGGACACAATGCTAGCCTGGCCAAAAGGTCTTCAGCAGGACACATTTATACCCTGCTCCCTGGAGAAACAACTCAAACCTTTGCTGCACCAGCAGTGCCAGTGCCATGTCACAGATAAAAACAGTGTCCAAACAGGGAAAGAGTGCTAAAACCTGCACTTGTGCAAACTTCAGGGTGAGAGTTCCCAGGAAGTGCCATTTTCTTTGATAGTTAAAAATCTTGAGCATCTTCCCTTTTCGGTTCAGGATCCACAATCCACAGGGAGCCTTGAAGTGATGCACAAAATTGTGCAATTCCTCTGCTGCCCAGACACCATTTCCTTTGGGCTGCTCACCCACTGCCAGGCACTCAGGGCAAGAATTTGTCCTGGCAAAGAACACATCCATAAAATAGCTGCCAGTTTTATGGCAATTCACAGGCAGATGAATGGGTCCAGTCAAAACTCAGTAAATCAAATTCCTCATTACGTACATGAAGAAGGAAAAGAAATAGCCAAAAGCTGATAGTAATTAATTTAGTGGGGTTAAGATACCACAATTTATTCAGCTACATCAGAAACACTTATTTACATAATGGAACAGTACTGGAAAGTGTTACAATGTAGTAGGTAGAAAAAGATGGTCAAATTGTTGAGCAGCAATCCTGCAAAACTCTGACCTGAACAAAGCCATGTCTTTTTTTCACATAAAATCCCTCTAATAAAAAAGATTAGCCCACAATTAGCAAAGGGATTAGCAAAGCCCACAAGATACTGGTCAGTATGACAAACTTAACATACTAAACAGTCAGAAACAAGGCTCAGCCTTTGGAAAGATAAACCACAGCTAGAACTAATGCTAATGAAATAGATGTAGAAAGGAAGTTTGTGTACTTGTCTATTTGTGAAAATTTCTTAATTACTTGGCCATGGCAACCCCACAGAATTTTCTTGGGACAGAACAAAATAGGGGTGTTAGCAATGGGTCTTTCACATCTGAAGGAAGCCCTGACCTGTAACAAAACGTAAGTATAAAGGTGATAAACACTTCAATAAATTCAGACTATTTATTGTCCCAAGAACAAATAATTGGAGAGAGGCAAAACTATCTTCATAAGGCCCGATACCTCTTCTGCACCATCTCAGCAGTCATGTCTCTTCCCCATCCTCTTAATGTTGAAGTGCTTATACATTTAATGCAGTTCTGAAAAAACTACTTGAGGTAGGTAAATATTATTTGGCAATTGAACCAAAGAACAAGAAATGGAAATCTTCACAGACTGGGACAACTCTATGTTCCTTGTGGCTTCTGGTTCTGGACCATGGCTGCTGGCTGGCTTACAGTACTGGGATGGGGGGGATGGTTTGGCTTTATGCAGTTCTGATGAACATTTCTACAGTGTAGGTGATTTTTGTTTCGGTTTGGTTTTTTTAGGTTTTGTTTGTATGCTGATAACATTCCTTTTTGGTATCCCCTCTTTGCACAGACTTTGCCAGCACTGTGCTGTCTTGTTTTCATTTTGGTTTGAGTTCAATGTCCCTACTTGGCAGCAGTTTCAACTGAACTCAATTTCTTTCTCTTCTGAGCAGTACAGTGTGTCCTGCAGCAAACAACATTTCAGAGATGGCCAAAGACTGGTCAGAAGGGAAAATCCCCAAACTGGGAAAATGCAATGAAAAGTCATTTGATCACACAAAGTTCATCTCAAATCCCAGAACTTCAGGTTACTGGCAAACTCGGGATGACATTTTTTTCTTCTGAGGAGCAAAGATTTCCTGCCAACATTCACAAGATGCAGTTTTGAAGAGAAAAAACCTCTGTCTTCCTCAATATTACATAAAAAGTCATCACAGAAGGGACTCAGCACATCAATGCATCCTGAAAAAAGGATCAAGTTTGTAGTTACTGTTGCATACTATTGCCACACATAGTAAAAAGTCTTCTGAGTCCTAATGAAAACATCCCACTTGCTCAGTGTGGTCTCCTGGAAAGGACATGGCCTATAAAACCACACATTGTAGCCCTATTTCCTGTGTGCTACAAAAGAGAACTTTGGTCACTGGTACACAAATGCTGTTTTGAACAGCAAGGACACACGTAGCTAATATTTGCTAATTTGTTAGTAACTGAATTGTTAGTAATTTAGATTTAAGGAAAGATACTTATTTTTTCCTTTCTCTAAGCAATAGAGTAGACAGAGGCATTAAGTGGACCTTGAACCTAAGAATGGCTGAGGTGGGAAAGAACCTTCAAAGGTTATCTGGTCCTACTCAAGCAGCGTCACCTAGAGGCGGCTGCCCGGGGTCATGTCCAGTTGGGTTTTGCGTATGTCCATGAATGGAGAACCCACAACCTACCTGCCTGGCCAGTCTTGTGCCCCTGCTCAGACACCCTCACAGTAAAAATTGTTTCTTGACATTCAGAGGAAATCTTTGTTGCAGTTTGTGCCCATTGCCTCTGGCCCTGTCACTGGACACCAGCGCATTCTCTTTGCACCCTCCCTTCAGGCATTTATACACACTGATGAGATCCCTCTGAGCCTTCTTTTCTCCAAGATGAACAGTCCCAGCTCTCCCAGATATATTCCAGTACCTTTCACCATCTCAGTGGCCCTTTGCTGGACTCCATCCAGTAGGTTCATTTCTCTCTTGTACTGGGAAGCACAGAACAAGACAGGAAAAAACCCCAAAACTGTCAAATATTTCTTTCTAACAATTATTTCCTCAGCAGGAATAAGGCAATTTTTTTCCCCCTACAATTGTGCTGGATCATCCTTTTTGCACATCCAGCCATCCACGTTCTTATCAGGAAACAACCCCACTCAGAGGAACACATCCCTCCCTTTCCCAGGACTGGAGATGCTCATGCCACCCTCTGAGGAAAAGTGCAGTACCCACTACAGAGGTACTAAGAGCCCACATGCTGACACGCATGTGATGGCCTCAAGTTCAGGAGGACAAAGTATGGAGGTCACCTGGGCTTGGCAGCAAAAAGCAGCTGCAGACAAGGGTGCTCAGAGCTAAGCACACCTCTGTCACTGTTCAGGATCATCCCGTCAGACTGGCTGATTTTAGCCCTATCACTGCTCTGTTTCAACATCTAACCATGATGTGAAGTCTTCTGGTAGATGGGAGGACCATCAATGCTATATTGCAAGCAAATGCCCACATTCTTTTCTCTTCACTTAAATATTTTCAGCTTAAAAAGACTGAAGTTTGGTGCTCAGATTGCCCCACCTGGGACACAAGTGACTAGCAAGCTGCTCAGGCACTGTGTATGTGACCAGAGCCTGCCCCATCACCTGCCTAAGCCCTACAGACACTGCTCATTTTAAAGCCAAGAATAGGCATGCAGATGCTCTGGAGAACACTGCCTCTTCCCACAAGGAAGCACCAGCTAAGGGAGAAATGAAAATCACCTTTTCTGATGTGTAGAGCAGAGGGAGACCAGCAATGTCTGTGTTCCCCTTGTCATAGCACGAGGGGGCACTAAAAGCTACTCCCCATCAGCAGCCTCAGGGAAAAGGGGCTTGGGTTTATTTGAGAGTGTTTGTAGGTATATGGCACTGCATTGTTTACACCTGTATCAAAACACACCCTCCTCCCATCCTTCAATAATGCAATTCATAAAAATAGCTCACAGTTGTTATTCAGCAAGTAAAATGGAAAAAAAAAAAGGACCAGGGAACAGACATCCCTTTTCATATGGATCTAGCAGACAGAAGAAACTGAGATTGCTACTCTTAACACAGCAGAAGAAGGCAGGCATTTTAACTCTCCCAGTGTCAAATCCTTCTTGTTTCATTTGGAAAGTAAAAGAATTACTGAATTAGATACATCTGTTTTCCCTTCATATCTCTACATTACAGCTCTTAAGGGCCAGCAAAGGGACAAATTTTCCTTCCCCCCTCAGCTTCACTTGCAGCTTATGTAATTTTCTAAACCCAGAATAGTTTGTCCTGAGCCTGCAAGATAAGGAGATGTTTAGCTTAAATCCAGATAACCCTGCAGGTCATTCAGTCAGAAAGAACAGCCAGAAAAATTCTGCAAAATGGTTTTGCATACCCCACATGCACACATAAGCAGCACTGAAACCATGACTCCTTGGAAGACGGGGGGAGTGGCCACGAGTTTATTGCAGAACAGTCCAAGTCATTCTGAAATGTAGTCTCCTTTGGAATCAGTTCTTCATCTTTGTTTGCACATTACATGTTCAGGAGTAGGCGCTGACCAGGGGCAGATCCTCAGCTTGCTGACTCCACCGCTCCATCAGGGTGAGCACAATTCATGCTGGAGTCCCAGCCTTGGTGCCACTGCTGTCTCATCAACTGGGCACTAAACAGCCATCTAAATTCACTTCAGTGTGCCCGTTTTTCTGTCACCAGTAGACACACTCCTTGCACAGCACAAGTCACATCTTTGGCCAAAAGGCCCTGAGCCCAAAGGAACATGGAACACCACAGTCCAGCAAAGCTCTGTACATATTCTCCAGCTGGAATGAAATATGGCAGGCCACTTGCTCATCTTGCATAGCTTTGACAGCCAAGAACACTTCAGTCATCAGCAAACATGCACAAGGTGTAATAAAAAGCATTCCAAGAGGAAACAAACATCTAGTTTCCAGGAGAGAAAGTGGGAGGACTGAGAAAACAACTTTCAAGCTGGAAAAATAATAGTAGTCTGTGAATTATGTTTGAAAATATGCTTTAAAATATGCTGTCTAGAGGGAAACCAACAGCAAGCTGTACGACCAGGAAATCCAAGGTGGTGTTACTTCAGAGAATGTGACTGCAAAATGCTTCATCACAGGTTATAGGATGTTTAAAAAGACAATTTTCCCTGAAAATAGACAGCAGTCCTGTGATGTGCGCACAGAAGTCCACTCACCCTTTACTGCAGCAGCTCACTGGAGCAGAATTAATGCCATGGGCTGAATTAACCATTTGTTTTCCCCTCAAAAGTGAATTGCTGCTGGGCAAAGAAGAAACTTTCTTTTGGAATTCTCTCTCAAGAGAGAACACATGGTTTCTTCAGGTAGCAATGTGCTCTGTAGTGGCAAATGTCATGGCCTCCCCACCACAGAGGCAAGAAGGTAAGTCCAAAACAGGGCAAGACTGATCACTACCAACATGTTGTGTCTCAGTTGCTACAACCACAAAGCCTGCTGAAACAGGAGATGCAGGAAAGCTTTTGGTCTGGACAGCAGTTCTGTTCTCTACACCAGTTTCTTTGAAATGCGTGAGTAATGCCATGCTAAAAAGTAACATGGATTAAAGGAACGGAGAGTTGGCTCCTCAGAGAAGGTCCCTTTGGAAAAAAGGGCTTTTTTAGTTTATTCACCTTGACAATATCATTCTAAAAAGGTAATTTTGGTCAATCCAGGTTTTTAAATACTGTTTATTTTTAAGAGAAACTGTAAAGTATGACAACAGGACAATGGGCATCATTCAGCAATATCAATTTGGGTCTATAGAGAAAATTAATAAAAACCATCAGCATTTTGAAAAATAAATATGACTAACCATATGGAAAACAGGAAAAACAAAATTCATCTTCAACAACACAGACAGGTATAAATGCTGAAATGCTGCTGTGCAAGGTAGAGGTAGAGGTAGAGATAAACCAGACTTTTCAGATCTAGACCAGTTTTAGATCTGCCCCCCTCCATGCACACTCCGAAAAGTTCCTGTTGCCAATAACTTGAATCAGACTGTCATCATCAACAAACTCAAACAAGTCTGTGTGCTCTGAGCTGGAAAACTATTTCAGTTTTCTGTAGAAATCAGTTGCTGAATAACCTGACCCCTGGTTCTGCGACTTGTGCAGCAAAGGAAGAGGCGGGATGATTTTGCAGACCAATGAATGCTCTCTGGATGACGCCCACTAAGACAAGTAGATGGTAGAGCCCTTTTAGCATTTGCAACAGTCCATCAGCTCCTCAGTGATGCACCCAGAGACCATGCCTGGATTTCCTCCTCTGAAGAGAGCATGGTCAGCAGAAATATCCCAAACCAACAGGTACTGGCTGCAGGGAGAGCCTATTGCCTTACACAGTCTGTTGACACCGAAAACTCACAGAGGAAGACACAACCCAAGAACCCTCTGTACAAAGCAGCAACTATCTTGACATAGTGAAATATAAAAACTAAAAATTGCACTGCACACAGATTTTTCCAAACAAACTCAAGACAACCAAAGTCAGATTGTACAAACCGTTAGTTAAAAAAATACCTTCTTGTATATTTTGAGAAGAAGTGGAAAGAGTCTTCGTGCAAATGCTCAGCCTGGATCAAGCAGAGGACATAAAGTTGTTGTAAACACATTAGTTCCTTTCTCATCTGCCGTAAGCACCCAGTGTTATCTATCTTCTGCAGTATAATTAGGGTTAGGAAATCCGTTTCTTCTGTAAATATCACCTTTCAAGTTCCACTGCTGTAACATCAAGACACTACTGGTGTCATATCCCACAACTGTTAAACACAATAAAATAAAACAACATAATGAATAATGGTAAAAGACAATAAAATACAGTAAAAATAAAATCTGTAAATAATTTACACCTTTTTTCTTTAATTAAGAGGGGTTACATGGTTAGAGGTGGATGCAAGAAGTCTGAAGAAGTTTGATTTAATTTTCCACCACTTATGTCAGAGTGGTGGAGGTTGGTGAAATGACATTCTGTATTGTCATCAGCTTTCATCTGTATGAGCCAGGTTCATAGATGGCCTTAAAAGAAACGAAAAAACTTCCACTATATGACTAACTTCAATGATCAGAACAGTGATAACACATTGTGAGGTATTTGTTTTTTTAAATTACTCAAGTTGTTAAAACTTAGTCATTATTTTAGCCATTTCTTTATCCAGCCACACTGAGATTTGGCATGTTGAAAAACAGTTGGATTTCCTCAAGGGAAAGCTTCAGTCAGCTTTGTCCCAGCCCCTTCAGGCAATAACTTCACAGACCAAGACCTCCTTGGTCCTTACTGGGCAGAAATCCTAAACCAAATCCCAAGTGAGAAGTGTCTGGGTGGAAGAAGGCAGGTATGACATCCTGCAGCCACACGGCAGAGGGAAGGGAAATGAATTACAGGAGCTAGAGCACATTCCTCGCTCCTACCTTAATAACCTTGTCTGTCCCCGAGGTCAGCAGCCATCCCCTGGTGGCATCGAAGTGTACGTGAACAATGTTGTGCTTACTGTCATGGAAAGTAGCTGTAGGCGCCCGCCTGAAGAAAGAAATCCAAAAATTAGCAAGAACTGTAACTGCAGGATTTCCCCCCAAAATGTTCTCCATTGAGGAAAAAAGTACTTGACTGCTGCTGTAAGCCATTAATTCAGCAACCACTCTGTAAACTGCACTTTGAGACCTTTCTGGCATGAAAGGAACAGGGGTGGGGGGCTCTCTACCCCTCCTGGCTTGATCTCCTCCTTATCCTGCTGAGAAAGCCCAGGCGCCACCATGCCAGGCTGCTTCCTCCTGGATCCTTGCACCCACCCAGGCCCTTTTCTCCCACTGCAGCACAAGAGGGCTCAGTGTCCACACTCACTCCTCATCTGTTATGGACTCGTGGCAGCTGTCGCAGACCCTCACTTCGAACTCGAACCCCATCAGCGGGATGGAGGAGCGCTTGGAGCTGCATTTCCCGCACACGGCTTTCCCACACTTCCGGCAGTGATGCTGTGGGAGACAACATGCAGAAAGACATCTCAGGCCACAAAGGTCACTGCTCAGGTCCACTGGCTCTACCATCTCGCTCCAGCAAGACATGACGCAGCTCAGCTCTGCCCCAGACACCTCATTTCCCAAGTTCCATGAGCACATGCAGCACTTCTACACCCATTTAGTAAAAGTCTGCAATCTGCAGCCCTCTGCTGCTAGGCAGGAAAACACAGCAGCATGTTTCAAGCAGACCAGTAAGCCTTTCCCAATACAGCCTGAGCAGTTACAGATGTTTATCCAATCTCATTGAAAACAGCTTTGGTTCTGGCACAATCTCCAAAAATCACCTGTAAATTTCTTTCTGTAACTTATTTGACTAACAAGGAGCAAAGTTCCACATGGCTAAAGTCATGGAAGGCCCCAAGTCTACTCAGCCCAAGGCCTATTATGTGCATTTGCTATTGGGATTAATTGGAAAAAGAACAGTGCATTCCTTTCAACCACAAAATCAAGCCACAGAGGGGAACCCACTGTCCCACCCATGAGCACTTAGTGGAAGACCAAAGTGTAAATTCTCAAAGCTTTAGGGGGAAAAGGGTTACCAGAATCCATTATGAGAGAAAAGCCTAATGGCACCACGTTAACACACCAAAGGGCACATACAAACCTGCCTGAGGCCTATTTTCTTACTGTCCCACATTTGCTTGAAGTTCCAGAAGAAAGGCTGGTCACATTTTTGACAGGAGTCACTATCCAGCCACTCTGGGGTCTGCAACACACACACAAACACAAAGTGGAAGTGAGCAACAAGCAGAAAATTTTCCAATGAAGCCTAGAGGCAGGACAAAAAAGATGTGTTGTGGTGTGGCAATATGTCCAGCTAAACTTGATTTAGTATCTCCATTTCACAAGATGCCATTTTGACTGTTGTTGATGATGACAATATGATATGTGTTCCCTGGAATCCTTTTTGGCTTAGCTTTGAGCTTTGAAGGACATGGGAGGAACAGTTCTTATCCAAATCACAAAGAGTTTGATAATAAGACCACAGAAACAACCCAATTCTGTAATTAAACATATAAAAATATTTAGTTCTGTCCTGTCTGGACAGCATTTACCATCTGCTATTGTCCCTGGTGGCAGCTGGGGTCAATTAATATTTCTGATAGCCAAGGAACTCATCTGAAGGAAAAGGGAAGTTATGGGAAATGCTGATGTGGTTGGGGTTTTTCATACTCTTTCTTTCTTTAACACCCTAAGAGGAGTTCCTGCTGTCAGAGGTGCCTGTGCTACAAATCACACACAGGGATGAGAAAGATGTGATTCGCCTGGACAAGCCTAAGACCCAAACCAAACCCAAGCTCTTTTCCCTCATCAACCCATGAGGTTAAATGAACACTAAATATTGTTTAATATTTTGTGAGGAAGTGCTATTAGCAAACTGCAGGTGTCTTGTCAGAGTCACTGGTTTCTCACATGCTGCAAATGAAAGTGGCAAGAAACACAGCTGAGATTAAGAACTAAAAACAATAGAAAAGGCAGGCAAAGGTAAGTTAAGGGCAGATGGAGACCCTCAGCTCCCAGGATAGCTTTGACCCCCAGCAATAAAGCAATCACCTGTTCCATATTCTTCTGCCAGTTATTCTGAAGGCATTTCATTCTCCTGGGGAAAATCCTCGTCCTTTCTACCCACAACAGTCTTTCTTTTTAATGCCTACAGATTTACATCTCTGTGTATATCTCTCCATCTCTTGGGCATCTGAACACTATAGAATTTGTTTGTGACAAGTAACAATAACAACAACATTTTGTTTGTGACAAGTAATTTTGTAGTCAAACAGAAAGACAGCTTATGGCATCTTTCAAACATCTTCTTACAGCTTTTTAAAAATTGAGTTGAAAATAAAGAATCAAGGGCTAAAATGGCTTAAGTGACTCTAACACAATCTCAGTGATGTGGAAGTCTGATAGTAACAAAATGGGTACTGAGCACGTATCATATGGAGAAAAATCCTTAAATAAGGGCAAAGATACAAAAGCCAAAATCCAAAAAAAAGGTGATCTAGGACCCAAAGCCAAGGTTTGATATTAAAATCCCAAGGATTCATGTTTTGGGGGTGGTTTAGCATCCTGTTGTGCTGCTGTTAACAAGAACAAGCCCACATAGCCATAATCTGGGAAAGCTGTGCACCATTAGCACCTGCTGCATGGCCTTTATTTAGCTAATAATATTTCCCCTCTATTTTTTAAACCAGCCTTCTCACAGCATTCCTGCTTATTTGGTGATAAGCCAATCTTAACCCTTACTGCAGCCTTTTGAAAGCAGCAAATAAATAAAGGTTTTCATTTCTAGATGTTTGAGTTGCAGCAAAAAGGAAACATCTGTTGGGAAGGAGGAAACCGCTCTGCTTTCGTTTCAATTTAGGAGCTGATGACATACTTGGACCCTGGATTAGCAATTAAGGAGAGTCAACTGGAATGCTAATTCACATTAAAAAGGGAGCTCAGTTTCTGCCTATGCCTATTTCAGGATTTTTTTTTTAAAATCAAGTTTTCCACTTAGCGTTTCTCCTTCCTCAAGGGAGACACACTCAATCCACGCAGGCCACGAGTCTTGAGAACCAGCAAAGCTGGTGAAAGCCCATATGGCCAAAAGTCTTGCTCTGACCTTCCCCCTGCAGGAAGAGGGCACAGGTTTGCTGTGACTCATGGCACCAGGATTTGCCAATCTCCTGAGCAGGGCTGGTGCCTGACTCAGCCAGCACAGAGCTCACTCCGCCCTCTATGAGTCAGGACTCAGAAACTGCCAAGCGGGGGCTGCTCCCACAGCGCCAAAGACCTGGGGAACGCTTTTGCACCTGCTCACATTTGTTGGCCATGAAGCACAAAAGCAATTAGGAATGTGTGGGTGAAATCCTACTGTCTGGATCAGCAAAGACATAATTTACCCCACTTCTATGTGGTTATACCAGAGGGAAGCAAGACCAAGTGGCAGGTGAGATTGAACCCTTAGTTAAATGACTTCTTATCAAGGAAGAAAAATTCTGGGTTGCGCTTTTCCAGAGATGACCAAGAGCCTTCTTTTTTCACTTTTTTAAAACCAAAATTAATCAGTCCATCCATTTACATCTGACCTGATATTTCTCATGATGTGCTGAAAAACACAGCAGAGCATCTCAATACCCTCCTTACAGAATATCTTTCAGAGCACTAATGTAATGAGCAAGAGCCATTTAGCAGCCTATTTAATACAAATCTTCTGCCAGGCGATTTCCCCTGTACCATATTATCAAAGGCACAGCATAATTGCTGTATAACAACTGGAGCATGCCCAGAAACGTTTTTAAAGCTTGGAATGATCTTGTTTCGATTGAAAGCTACACATTTTAGCAAGGCCCCTTCTTCGCAGGACTGCTTCAGACCAAACTGACAAGAATTAAGCATCTACCTCCTGCCTCTCAACATCCATGTTCCAGACAACGATTCCCCCATCTGCACCACAGGAGATGAGCTGCCGGGTGTGGTGAGCATAGGAGAGAGACTGAACTTTATCACTGAAAAAGAAACAAGACAGTTAGCAATCAACCACCTATGGCTACTGCACAAGTGAGCACAGAATATCAATAAAGCAGTACAAACCATTTGTTTGCCCATATGTTTCCTTCCACCACTCACTGCACATGGCATCCATCAGATGCAAATCAGTCTTTACTGTCAGACTGGGACCAGAATGAGAGTGTTGCTCATCTGGGCAGCATCCACAAAAGCAAAGACCTGTTCTGATAACTGTTTTTGCTGCTTCTGGGATGGGAGGTCCCAGCTGTACTGGGAAGCCTCAATAGGGTTGCAGCTTCTGAAGGCACATCTGGATGCAAAAACACAGCCCTGGTAAGTTACCTTCTTGTCAGAATGTCAGTAACAACTTTGTATATTTTGCAGAGATTTACAAAACAAACACTTCACTGAGAAACTACTAAAGATTTTCTTTTGACACTATTCAAAAATAATGTAGGAAACACTAAATTGTTACTAAGCCTTCTCATAATAAGTGGAACATTTAGGTGCTTCTGTTTCTTCTTTTAATGAAAAAAACAACATGGGAGGAACAATTCAGCTTAAACCCCCAAAGGTGGGCTCAGTCCTTAATAAAACAAAGAAATTCAGGCCTCATCTCAAGCTATTTGCAGCCTGGGAAACAAAGACTGTACAACAGTGTTATGGAAAAAAAAAAAAGGTTGGAAAGATACAGGAACTGAACATACTGTGACTGGAAATCATCCACAACATTTGGTTTCCCTTGCTACCACCACTGGTCTTGTCAGCCAAAAGGACTTGCATGCTAACACATTTATCTGTGCCTATGGCTGAACCTGAAGAGGGGAATGCATTCACAGGAGAGTTCAGGACAACACTGCCAGCCTTCACAGTGCCTGCCTCCCAAGACCAGAGGCACCATCAGGATGTGTAGGATGCTACGTTGTACAGTTCCAGCTGACAGCCACCACACAGATTAAGGTCCAGGGGCTAACTTCGTAATAGAACTGATTTCCACAGCAATAAATCAGGCAGTGATGCATTAGCAAGCACCACTGGTAGGGTATGAGGGTGATCTGGGAATTTCAGCTAGACCTCTGCAGTGCTCTGAAATCCCAGAGGCATCCCAATCACTCAGAAGAGTGCAGCATCACCCAAAAGAAATGCATGAATATGTAAGAAACTGTTAGCTCAAAACCACCATGGGATTTAGTCTCTCCAGACCCAAGCCTGGCATGCAAGTCCCACATATATGCAGACCCAACACTGAAACCAACTTGTTGCATTGCCAGTGTAAAAAGGTGAGGAGTCATTGCCACTAGAGTCATTCTGATGTATAATCAATGCCCAGCACGGGCTTACCCCATCTTCAAAGACATCTACAGCTATGCAAATATACTTGCAAAGATGATGCCTCTTAGCACTGAGGAGATGTGAAGGCTGCTACGGTTAAAGGTCAAAGCACATCACTTAGAATTCAGGCTGTAGGTGAAAGAGCATGGAGGAAAAAGATTAATTGTACAAGCCCGATGCTCCCTCTAGGGGAAGGAAAGACCTTGACACCTAAAAACCCCGAGAATTTCCCTGGAGCTGTTATCATTTGAGGAGACTCCTCTTTCCAACAAAGGCACAGGCTCTGGTGCAACACATTCAGGAATACAGATGTGCTTTCCTTCACCATCCTCTGTAGACTCTTAAAACAGCCTGTGGGCCCAACACTGGAAAATTTACTATAAGCAAACTATGCCTGTTGTATACGGAGTCACACATACAATCTTGAGGCTTTGTGTAGACTGTAACCTTTGGGCTGTTTGTTTCCAGATGTGGCTTCTGCATTTAGCTTTGCTCCTATAAAAGCAGGAGGAATGGCTTTGAACATACTTATGTCCTTGCAGCTCGATGGCTGTTCCTTTTCTTCCTCCAATATCCCACATTATAATGGAATGATCAGAACTGCCTGAGAATAAAACTCGCTGTATTGGGTCCCAGCAGAGAGCAGTGACACCACCTGCAATAGCAATACACAAAACAGTCATTTTATTACAGAAAGTGGAAGATTGGAAGTTAGCTAAATATAAAGATACAACAAAAAATATGGAGTGATTAAAATGCAGATCTCTTTGGCAAGGACTATGCAACCATGTCCTTTCCAGTGGAAAAATAACAGTCTAGAAAAACTACTGAAATCCCATCTTGCTCTTCTGTGGGCACAGGGCTTCACTGCTGTTTGCACGGG
Organism: Poecile atricapillus; assembly: GCF_030490865.1. NCBI lineage: Eukaryota > Metazoa > Chordata > Aves > Passeriformes > Paridae > Poecile > Poecile atricapillus. Next base: position 63,767,158 of record NC_081249.1, on the reverse strand, counting down.
TGAATCCACTGAGCAGTAAAGTGTGAAAGAAGAATGGTCACAGTGGGAGCTACACAACTTTCCATCTTCTTAATTTCCAGAAGATTAAAAAAGAAGCAAGTGTGGAATGCCATGGGCATCTTCTCAGTATCCTAGCACAAGGACTCAACTACATTGTGCTATCTTGAGCTATTAGAACTTAGAGAGGAGGGATATGAAGAAAAAATGTTGAGGAATGACACAATTTCTTCTGTTAGATGGTAGGATCATATCCAGGGTTGATCCTTTCAAAGGGTGATGGGGCACAAGTCCCAGCAGTGAAACAAGCATTTAGTGCCTCCAAGTGGTGCCTATTCCACTTGGAATAGGCAGGGGTCTACCAATACAGATCTTGCCTTTAGCAGCATCCTTTCTGTCTCCTAGAACTACCACAATTTGTTCCAATCTCACTCTGCTTTAATTAGCAGCTACTAATTGTGGGATTTTCTGCCACAGATGTGTTCTGCGCAGAGCTCTAATCGCTCTTCTTTTTACCAATAGAGTTTCCCTGAAATGCTGGGACACTTGAAGAGCTATGTCCCTTCCACTGTAAGCATAAGCACAAGCCATCCTAGTGTATCACAGGGCAGTCCAACTACCGTGATGCTGAGCACAGATGAAGACCCTCCTGAGCATTTTTCTGGGTCTCCTTCTGAGGCCTCACCTGTGTGTCCCTTAAATGTGGTAACAAGGCTGCAGGACTCTTGCTCTAGTTTCAGGATGGTGACTTGTCCAGAATGGTCACCAACAAACACATGCCGGGTTTCCACATCAAATCTGAAGGATAGATGCTGAGGAAAAATTACTATTTACACAAGCTTTGCATTCCTTTCATGACTTGCTAATTCTTTTGACATGAGTATACTGCAATCTTGTGAATAGTGCTCCAGTCTCAAGGAGGTATTAGAGTTTACTTTTAGGCACCTGTTCATCTTAATAATGCTAATACCTGTTCATACTAATAGTGCAGTATTCCTGGGTGAGAAAAAACAAGATTATTCCAGGACACAGTTTGTGGTTTTGTTATGAAAGACCATTGAAGTAGCCCTTAGCCATGAACATAAGAGTTGTCTCCTCAGCCTTTGTAACTTAAGTGCTAGAGTTGGATGGTATCCATTCTCTCCCTTCCAAAATACAAAGGGGTACTGATTTTAAGCACACAGAACACTGCAGAACAAAAAAACCCAAACCTGTTCCTGGTTATGCCAAATATTTTTGCAGTATTTGTCAGTGATTCTCCCTGGCATTGCTTCCAGTGCCCTCCATCATCACAATCAGATGACCCAAATTAAATTGTCCTCCAAAAGTTTTTATCAGTGAAAATTGGCTGTTCTCTAGAGAGACCTAGGGAACAGGCAAATTCTTGCATCATGCTTTCAAAAATATTTATCAATGAATTAAAAAGTCTTTCTGCCATTTAAATTGGCTGAATTACCAGATAATATAAAACAAGTCCATCTTGAAGCAATAATTTTGAGTCAGTATCACTTCTCCTGAACTAGCAAAGCATGCATCATTTATACCACAAACACTCTGGGGCATTAAAAGGTCTGTTTATGCTAACCTCTGTTTTCAGCCTAAGAGCTCCTACTTTTCCTTTTCCCTTTTCATTTGCAATAAAGCTGAATTAATATATCTTTTATTGTCAGGCAGCTGGGGCAGCTCTATGTGAATAAGCCACCTGAGTGCCATTTCTGGAATAATTTACTCTTTAGTTAACCCAAACTCCCAATACATAGTGAGCAGTTCCAGAGTGAAGGACAAGTGCTCATTATTTTTTATCGAAGTAATTTAATTTTTACCATGCATACACACAGGCGCTCTGACCTGACCACCAACTTACTTTTGCTACCATTAATTCTCTGAAGAAGGCATGCACTGCATGTTTAACTGAAGGCTCTATCCATATTTATTACAATAGCAGACCACAATAGGTTGTAGATCACCCATTGTGGTGCTCAAAAATGCTTAGACCTAAATATGCCACAACACATTAAGAAGACAAAGCAAGAAGAACTGACAGTTTTTAAAATTGGCTTTAAATAACAGTTTCTCTCACAAAGCACTGAATACATACAGGGCACAAAATTCAGAGGACAACTAGACAAACAAACTAAAAAGACTGAGTGCCAAAGAGCAGAAATAGAACTGAGAGCTCAGCAAAGGATACTGCAGGCCGCAGGCGCCTGCGCTGGTGCGGTACCCCCCCAGCCGCTGGCCACTCTCCGAACAGTGCCACGTGAAGTGTTTGTCTTGTCCAGTGCTCAGCACCCACTCCATCTCCAGGACAAACAGAATCATGATGACCCTGCTTTGATGAGCTGAAAGTTAAGCAGACAGACCTATAATCACACATTACAGAGAAGAACATGGGGGCAGACAACCATTGCAAATACCAACTGCACCCAACTCCTCCACTCACACTTCCCTACAGAAGCAGCTGGTGTTTAATAATCCTGTTGACATCAGCTTCCACAGAAGCTTGTAAGGTCCCTGCTCTGCATGTTCAGCATTTGCATGAGAAAGAGTGAAAGCAAGACTTAATTCCTTCAACGCCTATTGCAGTCATTTATCTTCTACAGCAGCAAAAGTCTTCCCTCCATCATTGTATCATCACTAACAAAGCTGCCACCTGGAATGGACTTGGGGCTCCATTTAAACCTCTTTTCAGCTACTTTTTGACAGTAATCAAAAATGAAAATGCCAACACTGCTGCTCCTCTTGCTGTGAAGTTTTGGTGGATCTGGGCTGTGGTACCCCACCAGAACAATGCGTTACAGCACAGGCACAATGCTGCACCAAAGGGAAGATTCAGCATTAAAAGGTTTCTGGAATAAAAATTAAATAGAAGAAAATATCACAGGTGTGGTAGATGAATGGAACAGCTGAAGGAATAAATTTCTACCGCTACAAAAACAAAGCTATCAAAAGGTTTTCATTAAAACAGGGGGATGCATGCTTGTTTTTTGTATGAATGACCAGTGGGCTTAGTCATGAAGTGCTGATTGAGTCGATATTCTAATAAAACAAGCAGCTGGAAAGACATACAGAACTATTCCCAGCTGTAACCTAATGGTGAATGCCACACTCCTCAATCTACAGCCCTAACGGTTTATTGCTGTTCTAAGATGCAGCAACATGTGTCACACCAAACAGACTGCTGATATCTGTTTGAATAAAAACTGGCACAAAAAAAGATTGAATATGTTTAGAAGCCTAAAAACCAGCCCCAAACCTCTATCTCAAATGCAGAGAATTTCTTCAGAACACTATGGAAAAACTGTTGTCTGCCTTAGACAAATGTGCAGCATATATGAGAGCTGTGTTCAAGCCCCACAAGGGGGAACTACCTGTAGGAAAGAAGAGGAGGCTCCCAAGAGACAACACCGGCCCTGATCCACACTGCTTTTTCAGACTGAGATTGCCTGAGCAGAAAAGTCAATAGATTTATTGACACAACTTGCCATAACAGTGATAGGCAGCTAAACCAAAGTGTCAGGTGTAAACTGTGCCCAGATGATTTCACCCTTGCCCATTAGAAGAGCTCAGATTTTGGCTCTTCCATTCACATTTACATTCCAGATAGAAGGATGGGGACCACCCCGGAGTCACTTGAACTCTTTCAAATAGATCCCATCTCCTCTCTACCCTTGCTTTCTCTGGGAAGAAATTCAGTAGCCCCACGCTTATCTTTAGCCATCTGTTGGTGTCTCTGGGAACAGCTGCACCAGCTAGTTGAGTGCTGCACTTCAGGACACGACTGCTGCCACACACACCTCATGAGCTCACAAACATGCTCCAGGAGCTTGTGTGAACCATCAATGCCACACACATACCCATGCATTTCCACAGGATGTGCAAAGCTGGCTGAGATCAGACTGCTCAAGGCCTGTCCAGAAATATTTTCTCAGCATGTGGCAAATGCTACTGCTAGCGACAGCTTCTGATGGTTTGAATTGGTTGTGAGGATAGCTGGTACCACCCAACTCTCATAAACCTCCTTCTACCTCCTAAAACTTCTAAAAGACAGGGCTTGTAATTTTTGGTAGAAGTACTACCTGTGAATGCTGAGGCAGCTCTTCCTGGCAAGTTAGGAGTAGACATTAAAAAACGGTACTTGCCAAGAGGTGGATGGAGTGTACATGACAGCTTCGTTTATCTTCCCTCCCCAAAAAGAGCTTTCAACTCAGCACTCTGTTGTCCACCTGCACATATTAGCTGGTGCCACCACACACATGCTGATGGCAGATATATCTGAAACAAGTGCAAGTGCACAGTGTAGATCATCTAAGTAAAGAAGCAAAGAGAAGACAAATGCAATCAGAAAGTCACTTGTCCTTAAGAGGAAATTTGACTCATGTAAAGCTTAAAGAAGTAAAATATCAGAAGATTGGAAGCTGACAGAAGAGCAAGGAAGGGATCTGGGCCCTAGGATTAACACAGGTTCATCGTCTTGAAGCAGCAAAAAGCTGGTCCTTCGTTAATTGAAGATTTGATTATCATTTGTATGCAGAAAAATGTGGAGCAAGCAATTCTAAAGCTGCTCATTTGTAACAGCAGGATGGAGACGGGATGGAGTGTGAATGTGGCCACAGCAGAGGAGAACTCTAAACAGGCACCAGGCAACAGCAGATATGTGTAAACCAGAATGAGAACAGCGCCATTTGTGGGGAAAGATGCTGTAAAGAAGGGAGAGAAGCAGCAGAGAAGGAGAAGGGCACAGGTCCATGTGCAGCTGGAGGGCGGGAGTGAGCAGGGTAGCTGTTCTGCTCTACGAGAGAGCAGCAGTGAGCACTGTGCAAAGAGCAGGTTGGAGCGAGGATGGAAAGGCTGTGCCCAGAGATGAGAAATTGCAGCTGGGAGCTGCAGCTGGGAGGTGCACAGCAAGATGTCAGCAAAGGAAATGGAGGACCAGTGCTGTGTATAAAGGCAAAAGTCTGAGAAGCATGGTCAGTGCACAGTCACACAGTGATGGGCAAGAAGCTGTTCTGAGGGGTTACAAGAGCAAAAACTATCAGCAAACACCAAAACAGAGATGAAAATTGCCAGGCAGAAAAAAAGCTTAGCACAAGCAAGGAAAGCACAAGTGAAGAGGCTGTGCTTAGGCGAAAGCAGAAGTAAGGGCATAACATCAGCTGGCCTGAAAGCAGGGGGTCAGGGGGACACCCTGGAAACAGGCAGGCTGCACAAAGCATGGGGCAGAAACAGGTCTATGAATCTGGCTAGGCAGAAAAAGTGTGTGTCAAACAAACAAACAAAAAAACAAAACACTAAACCAGTAGTTGTTATCTCATCCAGAGGAAGCACAGCAAGATGGTCCAGTTGCAAGAAGCAGTGTAGAGAAGGCCATAAAGAATGGGAAGCAGCAACAGCCATATGGACCAGACTGTGAGGGGCTGGAGGGGGCTGGAAGCCACAGCTGCTGAAAGAAGGGAAAGGTTTCTTGCAGGAATGTGGGAGGATTTGCCCAGGGAGAGAGTAGAAATTGTCTACACCTTCAGATGGTGCTGTGACTGAAGAAGAAGGGATGATGATATGAGAGACAGACACACAATGAAAAAATTAATTTCCTAGAGCATCCCAAATGGCGCTGATCAAATGCTTGCACTACTCCTCCTTATGCAAGGGAATGAGTCAGCGCCTGCAGGAGGCCAATGCCACAAGACCCACCCCGGAGTCCTGACTAATCCTGTGTCACATCCCCCATCACTGCATTCAGATGCCTTTCAAGAAATACGATTTCACAACTGCAGACACAGTGTTGCAGCAAAACCTCCACAGAGCACGTCCAGCCATGTACACCAGCAAGGCCAGGCTTCATAAGCCACCAGACCTGGCTGCACACCCCTACCAAGACCAAAGTCTTATTATTCACAGCCTATCCACCTGCTGTCATTCTCTGTCACCAGATCATTTGACCAACACGAATCATCATGATTCAGCTAAAGCCACTTAGTAGGGTAAATAAAATTATTTAAACCCCTAAAATACTTTTGAAGAACATAAAGGTCTTACTTGAAAACTTTAATTAAGTTTTAATTTAATTAAAATTTAATTATTTAAAAATAAATTTAATTAATTAAGTAAAATTTTTTAAAACTGAGACTTTTAACAAATTAACCACTAGAAGGCCACCATACCAAACAAAACCACCTGTTCCTTTTTAATTTTAATTTTTCCTTGCCCAGGGTTTTACCAAGCTGCTTATGCCAACCCCAAAACTCAGTATGACCATGTGAGGAAGGTGGACTGCAGGCATAGGGTTGTGGAGGGAGTGAGTCCTACTGGACCATGTGAGGAAGGTCCATCTCTGTTGGATCTTGATATACCTACCCAAGGGACTACAATGCTCTTTCCTGCATAGTTTCCCAGACACTGTGTTGAAAATGTGGCTCTTTCCGCCTTGCTGTGTCCCAGCTGGACTTTGGACCGAGTAAGGCTGCTGGTAAGCCCAGATCCAGTGTTCTGCTTGGAGGCAAATTTAGCAAGAGGAGCATGAAAGTGCCTAACACTGTGTGGACCAATGGAACTACAGGACTGTACCCTGTGACTGACAGCTGCTTACAGAGCACTTCACTTTTGCAATGTTTCCCCAGCACTCCAGACCTCCATCATGGGTCCAGCCAAGCCCAGGGATCAGGCAGAGGGGGCACTACATTCCTTCAACAGCACCTGATGTGAGGAGTGAAGAATCCAGGAGCATGTCTTTTTGGAGGAGGGTGTTGGGAGGCACTCTGCTGTGGAGCAGAGTCGTTGGTGACCCAAAAACTGTGGGGAATCTCTTTGGGTTTCTTTTCTTTTTCCTGCCTTGCAAAACTGTTCACTGCAATTGTGCGGGTGTGTGCAGTGAGACACTGGCACAGGTTGTCCAGAGAAGCTGTGGGTACTCCATCCCTGGAAGTGTTCAAGGCCAGACTGGATGGGGCTTTGAGAACCTGGTCTAGTGGAAGGTGTCCTGCCCTTCAGGCAGGGGGTTGGAACTTACCAATCTTTATGGTCCCTTCCAACCCAAACCATTCTATGATCCTATGAAAAACCTTCCCATGGTGACACAGCTAGGCTAGGAAGGAAGAAGGTGACTCTAGTTAGGAGTGTGGTGAGCTGCACCACCTCTCCATTGTTGTTAGTGGACACTCAGAATCCTTTGCTCTCCAATATTTGGGGAATCTGAGCTCTTGGGTTTCCCCTCAGGACAACCCATGACATCTTCCTATCCAAAGGTGTCCCCTAATATTTGCAACATATCTGGCACATTGCAGAAAGCCGTAAGAACAGCGTTCATTTTCCTTCTTTTCTTTTCTAATTTTTTGAGTTTTCCCCAGACCTTCAGTGGGCTATCACAGCCAACTGGCTTTTCTGAAATACTGCCAAGAAATCCATTCCTCTCTTCTAAAATTTTCAGCATTTTCCCTGAAGAACTCATCAAGAAAGTCATTCTCATGCATATGCTGTTCTGCATACACAGAAGAAAAAACCTCAGCTCACCCTCTTTAGTGCCACAACATTTAAATATGAAACTTAGCTGCATTAAACTTTGGTGACTGCAGAGCAATCACAAATTTGGATACTTAACACTTGTACAGTCAGACTGCAGCAATCTTATTTAAGATTCACATATATAAATATATTATCATCATTGTATATTTGTCCTCAGTTTTTATAAGCTAAGAAAAAAACCAGGCATTCTAGCTTAATTTTACAACACACCAGACATTCATGAAACACTCACATGTTAGCCATGCTCTGCAAAAATCAAGATTCTCTTCATACCTTAAAATTGAAATGTTACAAAGTGATCCCCAGAGCCTTCATTTAGAGACTTAAATTACACTCAGTCTTTCAAGGTATAAAACTAAAAATATATGAGTAAGAACATCTTTTAAAATGTATGTGAGAAATGTCAAGCTAACATGTCCGAGGCTTCTATACAGAAACATAATGCTTAGTATATAACATATGACACCACATAATATCATACCACCTCCTAGTCTAACAGGAAAAAAAAAAAAATATAATAAATTGTCACATGTATTTGTCTCTTTTATAAGAATACCTGTCCAAAACAACGTCCATAAGAGGTTTGAAAAGGATGAATAGCTAGGTTTCTAAAAACATCACATTAGTGAGCACCAGACTCTAATTAGAAAAGGTATGGACTGGCATTTCTTGACCTTTTACTAGGAGAGGTATTCACTGATAATCTTGTGGTTACTGGAACTGACAGTTACTGAAATACAATCAGACTAACCCTAAAAGCTTCAGCCTTCAAAGATGGGTTAGTTTCTTAAGTTGTTTCAGTAGATACATTGGATTACGGAAGATTGAAAATTAAAACTCCTATTCCCCAGACATGGACAGTTTGTTGTCTACTGTGATATTCCAAAGAAACATTTGAAAGGGAAAACAGAACATGAAACAGCTCTTTTAAAAATCTTGTTATCTCAGAATAAAGCACATTGTAGATCTATTGATAAAACCAGCATTTACATTAGTTTAAAAAAATAAAATTCTATCATTGTAAGGGAAACTTTTCCATTCATAGTCCTAAAGAAAACGTTAACAAAAATTAATGACAATACAAACCAATTAACATGGATTGTGCTTCTTACCCTGGTAACTTTTCACTAGTGTCATCTTGTTGTAATCTTCTGATAAAATGAATTCCTGAGGGAGGGAAAGAAAAAGCAAAAGAAACAGGGCTTAGAGATGTAAAGTGTTTGAGACTGTTTACATTTGAATCCTTTACCTAGGTAAGTTCTCCCTTCTTCACAACCACAGCCCTATCTATACTTTTAATAATTTTGATTACCCAAAAATCTAAATTCTTTCACTTTTTAAAGCTGCCTAAGACAACACGGTGAGTGCTTCTGAATGGAATAAATAAAAAGAAACCATTAAAAAAGAAGTCAAAAAAGCTGACAGAAATGACTGGCTGTGAGCTGAGGTGCCACAAAATAAGGAACCTGACACCTGGCAAATACCTGCTGCTCAGGCCTGCCTGGGCAGAAACCTGCATGTGTGCACAGCTCTGTGTGCCTACATGTACATTCGTGTACACACGTGTATCCTTGTGTGTGCATACACTAACTACACCCCAATGTGAACATTCAGGAAATGCAATATAAATATGTAAGAGACCCTCCAAATTGCTCAGTCCAGACTAGGTACCAACAATACGTGATGGGAATGGAATGCATTTCAGGTTTCTGTTAAAAAGCCTCTCAGCACTTCAGACAAACAGAAACCCAAATTCCTCTGTGTCCAGGCAAGAGCACACCTATAGGGACGGGCTCTGTTGTCTTGGTGTCATTGCTGTTCAATTTCCAATATGGCTTTTGCATGGAGAAATGTTGAGCATGGCAGCTAAGAGTCTGCATGGCAGCCTTGGCTCCTGGAAAAGTCTGAGGTGATTAAACTCACTGACCACCCATGTGTTCCTGCAGATTGTTTTGAAGGGGAGAGTTACTCAAAACTGGGGAAACAGAATGGCCACAACCAAACTCCTACAACATCTCTCTGAAGGAAAAACCCAAGCAAAGGGTAGGGTTTGTGGCAGCACCACATGAATTAGCTTTCAGAGAGCTGTCAGGTATCTATGTACATATATCAGATACTCTGAGAAACATAAAATAAAAAATGAAGGAGTGTAAACCCATATTATTTTAATAATTTATAGCAAACTACAAAGAAACTCCCTGTGCTAATCTGCCTGGAGGACAGAAGAAGTAAAACAACTCATTTAACCTGAAATAGGATGGAAAACTAAAATAAACATTACAAATGCAAGATAAGTGAATTTGATAAACATATAGTTGTGAAATGTTCTCGTGTATATGCCAAAAGGACTGGAGAACACTGGACTTCAGAAGCCTACAGACTATGTTTAAGGGAAACCAAATGTTTAATGCAAAAGAGCAAAAGACATTCTAACCCCCAACAAGCCAGTGTTTCTCCCCAGTTTCCGAACCACAATTTAAAAATAAGTCACTCTGCATTTTCTGTTGGGTCACTGCAGGTAATCTGTCTGGCCTTCAGCACCAGAATTAACCAAACATCTACTGCTTGGCACCAAGGTGGAGATGTTACAGTACTCATCTGTGGAACATCTGCACATCCCAGCTTCCAGAAAAACAACTGTGAGTGATTTGAGGCAGCTATGTATTCTGCTCTCTCTGTTTCTGTTCCTAAATTTGTTAAAAATATGTTCTCTTAAATTGCTCTACTTCATCTTCCTTTCCTTAATCCGCTCCAGCTCCCGGTAGGTTTCCCTGGCAGCTGAGCACTACAGTGGGGAGCATTACTTAAACAGCAGTAACAAATAAATTAAGTCATCTGGATTTCTATACCAGGATCACCTTACCTCTACAAACCATGGAAAGTTAAAAATCTGCTATACCTTTCCAGCTACTAACATGGGAACTTGTTTTTCTTGACTACAACCTGAAGAATACTATAACATGAAATGCTTCACTACAAAGCCTATTTGAAGCAGGACCCTTTGCTAGAATGCTTTCTTCTATTGTTACCTAAAGAGAAATTGCTCTGATTGCTGCAACATGTGATGGGAAGATATGTCTGCCTTTCCCACCAATTTGGCTGTCCTTGTCTCTGACTGCAGTGGCACATGGATGCTGGTGACTTCAGGTGGGATGTAGAGAGTGGATTGCATTGTCACTTTTATTTGCATTTTTATCTTAACAAACTTGATGCAGCCATTCTGTTTTGTGATCCAAAGAACTCCATAGTTTGACTGGAAGACTGAAAAGGCTTTTGAATATCTCCATTCTAATACAATAAATCAAACGTGTGGTTTGTAAGGTGCATCCAAGTGTTGATCACCACTGTATTCTTTAATATAAGCCACAGCTATATACTATCAATACACTGCTCCATCCAAAATAAAAAACAAATATGGTACAAGATAAACACAATTTCAGTTAACCTAAATAATGGATTTTTTTTTTTCCCTCAAGACTTCTTACATATCATTATCTTCTTGAAAGGATATGGTAATTTGTGATGCATTTTCTAATCTTCCTGCAGGTCTCTCCACTTCCCTTTACACTCTCGTGTTCTTCCACTGCACTTATTGCCCTCTCCCTCTTCAAGCCAAATGCATTAGTTGCGTCACTAGACAGGTATTTTAGCACAGGGCACCTTGCTCATGAAATTCATGCCCTATTGCACATACAATGTGTCATCTGCACTACAAAAACATCAACTACATCTCTTTAACATTGTACCAGCAGAGGCTGGCTTTTTATCCTTGCCTACGTAGATGTTTTGCTCTTCTCAGAGCTGCTGACGCTCAGTTCTCATTAGGCAGCTTCTGGCTCTTCTTAATGAGCTGGAAAAGCTGGGGTCACCTACACAGCTCAGTCAGTGCTTGTTAACAGAAGAGAGAAAGATTGCTGAGTCCTGTGTAAGCCCTTGCGCACAGGAGGGGTTTGGACACATCAGAGAACTCAGGATGGTAAACCCAAACACCCTCCTTACAGGGATTAAAAACAACTTCTCTGGCAAGATCACACTTTATCCTTCAGAGGTGGTTTTGGAGCTACTTTACTACCTTTTTGTCATACTTTAAACATTAATGCTCAGGCTTGCCTGTTTCAGGCAAGCTTATTATTAAACAGCGACTTGGTACCATGTGTACTTCACAAAGTGCAAAGGAGAATTCTTAAAAACTGTCAAAATCTAGCTGTCCACTGGTGCACAAAAACTCCCAACTATTCCTTTGTGTATCACACCTCCCTCACACTGAAACACATACACCCACCACAAACTTCTCTTGAGCAAAAGACTTCTGTAAAAGCTCATCCAAGAAATAGTATCAGCATCTTGTTTAAATAATTCAGAGTCCTTGGCCCTGGGGCTGGGTGACAGGGTCCAGCAACTAAGGAAGATCCATGCCTTCCCAGAGCTTCAGGTATATGTCAATTGATGGACTGCAAAATGGAGAACTCTCCTTAAGCAACTGAATCCATTTCTGAGTTAATAATCTTTATATATTAGTTATGTGTTACCCATGCACAGGCTAGTTCCTGCCCTGGGGAATTTACAGTCTGCTCTTTATAAACGATACCATTTTGATAACACCTGTGAATCTCCCTATAGGCTTGACTTTATCCTGCTAACACAAGTGACTGACTGCACTCTCAGGTCTTCCAGGGAACAACAAACCTGCTTCAGAAATGGAAGACAATGAAAACTCTTAAATCTTCTGTCAGACACTACATTTATATCTATTGGGAAAAACCCCAAACCTCTATAAATAATGACAGCATTTTCACTTTATTTATTATATAATTTCATTTCATTTCTTGAGGTAAAAAATACAAAACTCCCCACAACAGCAGAGGGGAAGGTTGTACATCAGTAGGTAGAGCCTGACTCAGTCTCAGGTATTCAAAATACTGTTAATACAAATGTCAAACTTGTAGACAGCTGCAAGATCAGATGAGGTGGAAGATGAATTTATCTTAAGTACCATCCCCAAGGAAGAATTCTGAAGGGGTTCTGGTGCCCTGTTGTCCTTGTGGCTCTGCTCAAATATATAACAGCTTCGTATAGACTTAGTCATGGTCAGCAAAAAAAAAAAGTATTTATTCCGTCTTCAGCTACTGAAAAACTAAATCTCTCATTTCAATCTCCCCAGATATGAAGAGAGAAATTTATGCCATTTCATAATGGTTTCTAGAAAAAGCAACATGGGTGCATCCAAAGACAAGTCATCTTTCCTTTACTGGCTGCAGAACCTAATGCTTAACTTTATCCAGGAAATGAGTTTTCATATGGACGAAATGAAGTAAGAAGTCTCATCTTGTCAGTGGTCTCCTGTTTACTGCAAGCGGAAGACCTTTCTTCTGTTTCTTGTGGTATCTGAAGAGCCCTGCAGCCATTCGAGTATGTTTTTTTCCACTTCTGAGCAAGGAATTAATGTCCAGTCTTTTGGCTTCCAAAAGGGATTTCAGGTAGTCCCTAAGATGTCATTCCTTCTCAAAAAAGGTTTGCAAAGTGTAAAAAAAGCAGATCGAAGAAAGTCTGGTTTTTTTTACAATAGGTTCCATCACTTCAAGCAAGATGCTAGACAATCTGTACTCAAGATAAGGTTGTGCTGTGCTGCACAAATGTTTGTGCAGCCCTCATGTTGAGAAGTGACAAAAGGTTAAAAACAATCCCTTCCTCTCTGTAGGAGCGAAAGTTGCTGCCTTGTTTCACAAAAGAGGTGGCCATACAAGACCACCTTAGGAGGCTTCACTGGAACTTCTTTCTGTGCCAAGAGCGTTGCTGCCCATCCTTCTCCAAATGCAGCATACACATTCCCAAGGTGCCACGCTTATAACCAAAATCCGTATGGCTTACAAAAATTCCACATAGAATAAAAAAAGACACTTCCAATTCCTTATCTCCATTTACACCTGAAAGTACTTCCTTGATTTGTAGAAAAAAATCATTTGAGATTATGTGTCACTCTCATGACTATCAGCTCATAGCCCTTACAAGGAATCCTTTCTTTCTACCCAGTGTGAAGGTGCAGAATAATTGTCAGGGTTTTATTGGTATAGTTGGATGGTTTTTTGTTTGGGGTTTTTTTTGGCCCTGCACCCAGCATACACAAGTGTGCTGGGCATTACAGAAGTGCTAATGTGGAGCAGCTGACTAATTCCCAAATATTTCAAGCTGTTCAAGCAAATTGCCTGTACTTTTCCCTTTGAGGAAATTAAAATAAGGGTACTAAGGTCACCCTGCTGCAGTAAATTCTGTTATTTTGTGTTCAGTGTGCCCTGCTTATGTATTCCTGTGCTAAACTAATCATCATAGCTGGGCCCAGGAAAAAAAATTTATCCTTTCCACTAGAGGGTGGTTGTAATCCACGTTCAAAAGCACCTGGGGATGTTCTCTACACCCAAAAATTTCTGGGATTTGAAAATGGGGTTCCCCTTGCTCATCCATTCCCACCTCCACCACTTCTTGCAGCACATTACAGTTGTGGCTTCTCTTACAATTAAGTCCTCGGTCTGTTACAGATGAAAACATTTCATCCTTTGCACAAATCTGTGGAGTGCATTTTCCCCTACCACACAAGTGCTTGCAGCTACAGAGGACTAAATCAAGCAACACAGACAAGCACCTCCCCCTTCCTATGTATTTGTATGCAGAAGACTGGGAAAAGAAAAACCCAGCTTAGCAACAAATAGAATCTGCCTTAGACGTGGCAATATAAACCTATAAATATCTGAAGTCACATGTAGGTTTATCACCTGCATATCTCATTTACCTTTTTTAGCTTCAGAATGGAAAATATTTGACCCCATTTACTCTTAAGCATCCTCTGACTCTTCAAAACAAAATGCCCCCAAGACAAAGGACACATCTCTGATCATGCCAGAGTATTTAAATACCTTATTTACAGTTGCCTTCACATTCCTCAAAGGCCTGGTGAAAACAAAAGTGCCTAGTAGGATCGGCAAATTTCAGCTATTTCAGAGTGGGAAGGAGAGAATTTCAGAGGTGCAGAGAATTCTCTGGAATCTGTCCCATCTCCTAGACACAAAAGGAAAAATCTCCTACAGGCACACAAAAAGTCTCTGCTACTAGGCATTAATAGCTTTATAGGTCAAAACCTTCACATCTTTGATGGAGCTTACAGGCAACAACTAAAAGGGTCACATCCCCTTTCCCAAACACCATACTGGCTTTAGTGCAGACAGCTGCCCTTACATCAGCTTGAAAACACTCATTCACTTAGAAAGCCCCTAAGGCAAGATAACAGCAGAAAAATCTGAAGTGACGGTAAACTGATCTTAAACTGAAAGAGGAATCTATTGATGAGGCATAGGTGAAAAATATCTCTGACCCATGATTCTTCCACTCTTCCAAAGTGATAGAGCTTTTTATTCATCATCCCACAAGAAAAATCCAATTAATAAGGTCAACTGCTACCCTCTATCATAGATCTAACAGACACACTCCTCTTTTAATATCCTACTTCCTTTCCACACATCTCTATCTCAGATGTTAATGAACCAAATCTCTCAGCAACCTCCCTGCCAATTAAAAGCAACTCCTCTGAAGGGAGAGGAAAACAAAATCTGAACTCTGAAGTTTGGAAAAGTAGATAGACATGGAGCAGAAATCCACCTTCTGCCTCTAAGATGATTTTTCCTCCTCTTAATTGCTGCTTTCAGAAAACTTTGGTACCATGTAATTAACAAGTCACTTAAATTTAATAAAACAACAGCTGTTTTTCTGTGTTATTTTTTAAGAGATATGCAAATTAAGACAGATTGTTGACTTGCTTAATAAATACTGTAAATCCCACTCAAACTCTTTGTGGCAGCTGGAATAAGATTTTTAATAATCTAACATTTTCTGCACTACAGATTTAGTTGCACTATCATTAAAAAGTCTGTCTCCCAAACACTACCAAAAATATTCTCACCACATCATCACACACATACTTCTCAAAAAGGAAGCATTTCAACTAGAAATCTTTGGATGTACTTACTGAGATTGTACCATTGTCTAGACCTATGGACAGCCTTCTGGTTTCCGGGTTAAAAGACATGCATGAACATGGAGCTGAAAAAAATGAACATGTTGATGAAGTTAACAAAACTGAGATTCTCATTTTCTTGAAGTTCTGGAAAGCCGAAAATTAGCTAACATGCTTTATTATGTTGTGCAGCATTTTGAGCTTACCACTAGACAAGCATTAAAATAAAAGTGTTCTTGCAGATCATTCAACCCTATCCTATTAGGGCATGGAAAAATAGCCATTTCTTGTTCCAGTTGCTTCTTTTTATTTTTTTTTTTATTTTTTTACTATTTATCTGTAAACAAGCCTTTCATATAAGAGCAATGGTGCTGCTCTGATATAAGAGATATTTGACACTTCAGTGTAAGTCAGACATTACTTAGCTGAATAATTTAGTTTTTTACATTTGCCTGAACTGCTGACAATAAAACAAAACACTACATTATGTCAGAGGCTTGCAGTAAGAAAATTCCCCAGTAGAAATCAACATATCAACAAACATTAAAGACTGAGTTCAACTGTCCCCTACTCCAATTCCATGACAGACAGCACTATGACAATATCACATACTATGGTCAAAATAAAAGTTTGTATCTAAAACTAGCCATTGCTTGATTATGTTGATATTACTGTAACAAATATCCAGATTCATCCTGAAATTGCACACAAGATGGTCACAGTATGCTCCCTCAAGGATCTGGCAGGGTTTGTATCAAGGGTAAAACCAGGTTTCCCCACAAGAATTCAAGAGCTATGCTTGGTTTAATTGAAAAATTGTGAAGTTACATTCAGAAAGCAGGAGTTGCTTTTACTGCCCAACACAGCAGCATGCAGCTGGGAATCCTGCTGTCCCAACAGCAACCTTCAGGAATTATTTTTCAGAAGCAATTGCCAACTGCAGTTAGGATAACAATAAGAGTACTTCATAAACCATATTCTTATGACAAATATAGAGTACAGTCAGATGCACTTTTAGTTCTGCTTTTTTTCCCCCCCTCTTAGTTTCTACTCTTTGTTGTGATTGCTCCCATGTTTGTGTCACTAACAAGCTTGGAGTCCTCTCTTTTTCAGTACTGTGATCCAGTATCTTCTCAATTTGTGCAATGTCTCTCTTAAGACTAAACAGCCCATAGCTTAGCAAATCTTTTAATCCTTGATAGTTTAATTGGCAGCAAAGCTATATGAAGAAGAAGAGTCAATGCTGACTCTTTAATAGAACTTGTTCCACCTTCAGTATTGACTCCCTATTGAAATGTTTCCTGAAGGACAAGTAACCATAAACAGAAAGCCCATCAGATCCACATTCAGGCAGGCACCTCAGTTTATTTCTTTCCTGGAAGGGCTGACTGAATCGAATCAATGAAAAGGCTTCAGCTGAAGGAAACTGACAGAAAGGAAACAATTAAATCAGGCCTTGTAACAGTGACAAAACTTCCCCTTCCTGTACCTCTCCCTGGTACAAACTGGAATCATCCCTTCCAAAGGTGGTGCATTACTATTATACTGAAGCTTCTCTGCCTGTAGCAGAGTAAGAGTTGTAGAAAAAAATGGACAGAAACCTCTCCAATTCAAAACCTAATAAACATCAAATGAGTTTAAAAGCACTTAATGCCAGAACAGGCATATTACACAGCACATTTTAAATGCTGGACAGGATCTCTAAAGGCAATGATCAGCTCACAAAGAAGTCATCTCAGGTAAATTAATTATTTGAAGTATGCTTTTCCCAAACACTTCAGAAGAAAATGATACAAGCAATTGCTTGACATGATCTGATTACAAAAGAAGTAACTTCTGAATTCCAGACCTGTGTGTACACAGTCATAGCAGTGTAAAGATACTTATTTTGCTATAATCATTTTCTCATGGGAACTCTTGAGTAACATGTGCACTTAGAAAAATCATTATGTCAGCATGAAAATTATGACCACAACAGCTACACTGATGTAGTCGGTTATGCCACTTGTAACAAGACTGCAGCAGCTTGCTCTGGTAAAATGAAGACAATATTCAGGTACTTAAGCACATAGGCACATTAAAAAGAGGGGAAGAAAAAAAAGAAAACAAAAACCTTAAGCTTCTCAGATATTTAAGACCTTTTAAAAAAATAGCCAGGAAAAATAACAGCACTCTGTTATTTGTTATTTGTTATCTGTCTGAAGACTCTCTACTTCAGTACCTAGCCATGATTTGAATTTCAGACTGGAAAAAGAATGATCTGAACTACTATGGAGAACCAGCAGGATATTCCTGATGCAGAAGTCTGGCTGCATCCTTTGTCTTAAATACAGGGCAAATACACACAATTTTTGCCTTTGGAAAATGAAATACGGAGGAAAATCCCAATTACATGCTCTCAAAAGTGTGTCACCTTTATCAGAGACTGACAAAGTCAGAAGAGAAATACAGACTGTCCCTGCGGTTTCTGGGACCCCCTTCTCAAGTGCCTAAACATGACATAGTTTAAGACCAAAGGAGCATGTTTTGCATTGCAGTTTTTTACCCTCCTTCCTGTTCAAAGCTAAGTGTTAGTTATGAAAACCATCATAAGACAAGCAGTGTATTATCTGCCTCAAAGACTGGATACTCCATTGTCCCTCAGTACAATAAATCCTTTACTCCATTCCACATCTGTAATAACGTTTTTTGGTTGCATTTGGGTCTTTTTGTGTGTTTTAGTTTTGTTGGTTTTTTTATTGGAAAAGTTTACTTGACTCTTGACCACAATTTCTTTACCTTTCATAAATTTGTGTCTGCTAAGTTCTTTTTTTCATCCTGTGCCTAAAGTGAGAAATCTAATCATGGTTACATGTGTAATCAAGAGTACACATCTAACCAGAGCTACATGTTCACAGAGGTCTGTTGTTAATCACCTGGTGAGACAACGCTGATGTGAAGGAAATGGATTAGCAAAGTTTCAATTAGAGCTATTTTCTTTCTCATGGGCTAGATGTGATGATCAAAAATATGGTCACTGTGTTGTCCAGAATTTTTTGACCACAGAATCACCCACAGGCAGGACATAAAACTTTCCCAGTTAGGAGAAATCCTACCTCTAAATTCAGAAAAGATCTATAATATTTAAGTTCTTTTACCATTAGATATTTAATGATTTTCACATTCAGAATGTATTGACGACCCTTTTTGGGTGCAGAACTTGACCAAAGCACATCACTGAGTAAACCCAATTCCTCATCCTTCCCATTTCCCAGAGGACCTAGTCTGCAAACTCAGTAATTAATACTATCTGATATAAAATCATAAAATAGATTGGGTCACACATCACCACAGTCAGTCACAATCATGTTAGTGGGGTATCTGTAGGTAGGACTGCCCCTCACAGCTTGCTAAGAAGCACAAAGGCACCATTGTGCCTACTACATTTTTACACAGAGAAACTCTCAGCAGTCATTGTTCTTGAAACAACAAAACCCAGTAGGAACCTAAAGCAGAACACCATCAAAGAAGTGTGATCAACACAGAAACAGACAAAACCATCATTTCCAGTCAAATGCAGAGTTGTGCAGATTCTGACTCAGAGACCTTTCTATGACTTCCAAGCTTAAAGGCTTGACTGATTGTAATTGCTTCAGCTGTTAATTATACCCGATGATTCTTGAAATTGTTGAATTAACACAATATAATTTCAGTATCTCATGCCTCAAAAGCTTACCAGCCTTCAAAGTGAAGGAGCACTGTCAAGTGGTCAAATTTATGAAGGAGCTTTGAAATAGTACCCCCTTCAGTGGAACTGGATCTACTCTATCATTTCCACTGAAGCTGTTATTACTGGCAATAACACAGCTTTGCTATGACCAGGGGAGGACCTAATGAGATTCAAAAATGCAAATGTATGCAAAAATACCACATGGAAAAAGAGAAGAATCAGTGCCAAATAGCTAGAAAGACCATTTCATAACAGTTTGGCTGGGGAAAGCAAACCTCATAGGACAGGAAGATGAGGGGTCCTCCTCTCTACCAAATTGCTTTCTTATAGCAGGCAAACACCATAGCTGTCCTAGAGTCCCATATTGATGTTTTTGTACTATAACTGACACCTATTAAATATTTTAGTTACCATGGAAACAGATGTCTCTTCCAAATCTACCTATCTTAGCTTAAAATAATCCTTTCTCCAGACAGTATACCTCCATGAGACCTGATACGTGCTACCCAGTCTGGATTTAAGGTCAGCTTTACAAGCTTTCCAAAGACAGGCTAACCCAGCACATCTGATTGAAACTGACTGAAGAGCATGAGCATATGCCTGCCTTCAGTGACCTCCAAAACTGTATTCCTGCACTCAACACAGGGGTTACAGCACACAGCAAGGGCTGTCATTTCTTCAACTCTGTCTTGGTAAAACGGACATTGATCTGCAGTTTCTCAAAACATGAACACTCTCTTTGGGAGAGAAGAAATAATGGAGGGATCCATCAAAGAAATTTGGTTTTCCACATTTAATTGTAGAGGTAAAATGATTCTGCTTCTAAACTGGAAGAGCTGCCTTCCCTGTCTAGTATCCTTTCTATCATATTAGCTGCCATGGAATATTAAGTTCTTAGCAAATAAAAGCATTTACCATTGCCCTCTAATGGACTTAGCATACACAGTAGGAAGGGCAGAGTGATTTATACTGGAGACTTACAAAGCTTTATGGACTCCATTAGGGGCAGAATGCAAGACTACATTTTGAGTTCCCACATTTTAAAACCTATGTTTGCATTAAATGCTCATCCCTTGCTAACATGTCTGTATCCTTTTACTGCTGTAATCTCTGATGCCTCTCAGAAGCATTAGCATGTAACTTCGTAAAGCTTCACTGGTACCAAGAGGATTGTTCAAGACTAACATTTGATATAGAGACATAAGCTTGCAAATGTCATAAGCATGAAGCTTCATCAAAACCACTTTGCAAATCCACAGTAGATATTGAACATCCCCTTATACTTACATGGCATTGCATGATATATGCTGGGCCAGTACTGCCCACTGTCTCTCTTCAGCCAGACACGAACTGTTCTGTAAAAGAAAACACACAACATACACATGAGGAAGAATTAAAAAAATAATCATGACTGAATCAAAGCAAAGTGGTCATGACGAATGCAGAAGATGTTCTTCAAAATTAAATTATCTTGCTGAGAGGGTAAAGTAAACTTGTGAACTCCTACACCAGCCTGATACATTAGCCTCAGATTAACCCTTGTAAGGTGATGAGGGTAGGCTACTCCTTGGTTCCACGGTAGTATGGTACATCTATGGTATAGTGGTACTCCTGGGTTCCATGGTAGTGTTCAACATCTCGGCTGAACATATCTCGACGGTATTTGGAAACTGCCATGGCTTTTAGTTCTTTGCCTTTACAAAGACTTGAACATGACTTTTCATTCAACACTTCACGTGAGAATTTGGGATACCACAGGTAGCCCAGCAGAGCATTCCCGTATCAGCGCTTCCTGTCTCTGCAGAAACCTTCCCCCTGCTCTCAACGTAAGCCCTGGCTCATCTGCTGCCTGTTGTTTCATGGTTCTGCTTCAGGAAAACCTCTAAGAAAAAGAAGGAGGTTCTGAAATTTTCAGCTGTTTACTACTAATATTATGTCCATTTGTGCCAAAAATGACCTCTTCATCTTCAGGGCCTTTCCCTCTCCTCTGTGCACACACAGTGCTGTCAGAAGAAGCCACTGAACACAAAGAAGCCAAACTCTTACCCTTCTCTGAAGAGAATGACCACCCTTGCAGGTCTCCTCTGCCTCATCAGTTTGCAGCTGTCTTTGAATAGTGGCACTTAGAACCCCACAGTGCTCCCTACAAACACATCAGTTTCCTCTCTGCTAGAAGACCTGCCCAATATATCTCAGGATTACTTTTGCTCTCTCATAATCATATACTGTCATATAATAATGTACTGTCAGATACCTGTTACTCAATCCATGCCCTTCAGACATTTGTTGCTTGTTTCTACAGCAGAGGATCTGGATTGATGCACCATCTGGGTCATTAAATATTTATTATTTTAGCCCTCATTGTCATTTTCTTGTTTTGGTCCAGTCTCTGAAGCTTCCCTGTAACTGAAGCTCTCTCTTAACCTCAGTACATCAGTTAATTTTATTAAAACATGTCTAGCAACAGTGTCAAGAGTTAAAGCAGCATTAACCTCTTGCTTGTTCCTGCATAGCCCACTGTCATCTCACTTACAGCCACCTGTTACCTCCCTTACTGTTCCTCTAATCCTTATCTCTAATATTAACTAGAAAACTCTCCATATAGTATTGTATTCATGCTTTATTGACTTACACTGAGTGTATTAACTTTCTTTAGAAAACTATCCAAAACACCACCATGTTAGCATAGCATTTTGACCCATCACCCACCTCTATTTAGTCTTTTCCATCAAAATTGCTATGCAACAACATATGCAGGACGGATCTAAAAAACTAATGTTTCTATAAATTGCATTTGATACTATTAAGTAAAAGCAACAAGCAAGAATGGCTCTTTCCAGTACATGAAACACAGAAATACTGCATGATCATTTTTACTGTTACCTCATTTTATTCAAAGAGAAAACTGCAGCCCTCTTCAGTTAGTACAAATTCACAGCAATGTCATAATATAAGAAATGCAAGGAATATAAGAAATATATCATAATGAATATAAATTAATCTAATGCATTACATACACAAATATAGTCTGAATTGAGATGCCATGCATAATAAAGCAATTCAAGAACTAGTAATCTACCCTTCAAATTTCACACTAAAGGCTGCACCATCTTCCTGTATTGCATATGTCCAAAATCAGGTTTCTATTCATCTTACCCTGCATTCAAACTCCTTTTACAGCAAATAATTCTGAGACCTTGTATATTTGGGCACTACACAAGCTGAATCATTGTAGAAATATCTCAAGCACATGCTTTGACAGGGTATGTTGCTCTAAAAACTAACACTTCACTGGGTTAACAAGCCCCAATGTTAGAAAGCTCTCACAAATTACTCAAAACATATGACATTGATTTAAATTATCTCTCAAGTCTGGCCTTTTTGTTTTGAACAAAGTAGCAGCTCTGAAGCAAAGCCACCAAAACTTTTCATAAGGCACAATTCACCACTCACTCAATAACAACCCTGACCCATCTTTGATCGTGAGAGGGACAGACAAATCCTTCTGTCATTTCTTCCATAGCTGACCACAGCTGTTGACCAGGAGCTCTAGAAGCACATCAGCCTCTCTGTTTCTCAAAGAGAAGTGCTCTTACAAATGTGTGTGTCCTTGACAAATGAGCTTATTGTGGCAATGAAGGAGTGTGCACAAAAAAAAATGGGATGAATCACAGGGAGCTGAAATAACTGAATATGAAACTACCCTGAGGAAATGCACCTGTGAGAGACCTGTCCTTCTTGACCATCCCAGTCTAAGTATTTTAAGTGCTGTCTGTTTCAAAATTCCCAGGCTTCAACAATATTGCCTTTCCTCTCCATTCTGAGGCTCCAGCAAATAATAAATCTAGTACAACATACAAATAATTCAGTTTTCTAGGAAAGGACTGTGTAGAAGAACAGATCTTTCAAAAGCTGCAGGAAATAAAAATGAATTTTATGTGCAAAAATGGCAATAATTTGAATGCTTTGGATTGGTTTTGTCATTGTTTATTAAACTGTACCCACTGGAGAATTAATAATCAATTTGACAATTACATCAATTTTAACGCTTTTAGATGAATGATAATGAAGCAAAACATTTTCTAGTAAAGCTTAAAACAAACAAAGAAAAAAGCTGCTGGAGGTTGTGTTAAGAGTGAAACTACTTCTACTAATATAGGTCTCTTCTATAGGTACACAGTCTGTTCATTTTTTAATGTAGTCAAATATATTTCCATACAAGGACTCAGGTGACTAAATGAGAAATAAAGCATTCTAAGAATAAAAACACGATGAAAAGGTGTCACCTAACTGTAAGGTATGCGTAAAGGAACATAAACACCAAGTCAGTTCAGGTAACTCTTTAGAAAAATAAGTATCTCCCCAGTAAATGATCTGAAATAAAAGAAAATAAAAGATCTTGTAAACAATTGATCTAAAAATTAAGGATGATTACTATGCATGTCTTTAAAGCAAACATTTAAAATTTATATTAAGCATTAGAATGGAATTCCAATATCTATGCAGAAGCTCATGTAAAAGCATGAACATTATCCCTTATGTCAGGAAATGACGATTCAGAATTTTTTCTTCTTAAGGTCATTGAAATAGAGAGAACATTTTATTGAAAGAAGGAAAACCAACCTCAGTTCAGCAACCTTTTCCAGGTAACTTTTTCCCAAAGTAGATTTGGGCTAAAGAACAAACCATATCAACTGCTTAATCTGGAAGAAGCCAAGTGCTCTTAGAAGAGCACATCCTTTTTCTGCACATGTTCCACACATTTCTGTATACTTCTTTACAGAATACTATCCACTAAATGTGAAACCCAGAGCTTTTCAAGCTTCTAAAGAATGCAAAGAAAAAACCCAAGAATGAATGAAAATTAGCTTTTTTTTATGGATATCCAGCACGAAGAGTACTTGCTGCTTGCATCGTTACTGGACTTAAACAGCACCCAGCTGGGTCAGGATTCATTCTTCAGCTGCTCTAGAGTGATTCAGTCAGCATCACCATGGAAATGAGCTGTCCCTTCATTTTGTTGCCAGCGAATTGACTTGGAAAGATTTTTAGAAGCTGCCAAATCGATGGATATTCTTCTAGTCTTTTCATAACAGAGATGATTTATTTTTAAATGAGACAGGCTATACAGAAATAATTCTGCCATACAAAAGACAGGCTATGTCTTCATATATTAAGGGGATGTGAAAATTGACTATTTTAGAAGAAAAATTGTTTCTCTCTGTTATGATGGAGAGAATGTGCCATAGGTGGCTGTGGATGTACCAGCAGGTCTCAAGCACACTGCCAGGCTGAGCAGGTGTGCAGGAGGTGGGCTTCACTTGAGCACCTACTACTCATGGAGGTGCCCATGTCAACAGCAGCACATCCACCCCAGCATGGCAGCTCCATGTGTCACCATCCACAGAAACTTATTCAGTCACTGCTGCCTCATTTCTGATAAAAACAATTTCTTCATATAAACCCAACTTTGTGCATCTAGGCTGCAGTATGCCTCATGAAATTCTGCACAATGCTGATAGATGATCTACTCTATCCCTACTCTGGCCTGAGTGATCACCTCACTGCTGGAAAACACGGTGTTGCTTGGAGTGTTGGAGTTGAGTTTCTGTGAGTGACTCATAGCAGGGCTCCTGTCTTTTTTCCTTTGTGCCTTACATGAAGGTAAGGCAAAAGAAAAACACTGGTGTTGCATACAGTACAGACATACTGATGTGTCAAAGCACTGGCCCAAGATGTTTGTATGTTGCAATACTGGGAAATCTGGGGTAGGGAGATCCATTAACTCAAGAAACAAGGTCCCTATAACACTCCACTTCTCCAGAATATGCATAAACCCACCAGTTCTAGTTTCACAGTTTAAGGAAATCTATTATGTCCATTTCCGATAACAGATCCTTCCTCTCCTGTTCAGTTTTTTTTTCCTTTCTCACTCCTATCTTTTCCAAAGTTTCTCTTTGCTGAGAGGCACTTGTGTAACATTTTCACCTTCATGCCCCAGACATACACCAGAGTATAACAGAGAAGAGATAACCCCCAACATATACATTTACTATATTATTTCATAGGTATACTTGGGCTTCAGGAATTGCTTTAAATGGCATTTTAATGTATTTCTTATTGTTTGTACTTTGGACCATATACTGCAGGATTATTTTATCTCTTGTCTTGCTGAGTGATCAAAACCGGTAAGCATCAAATGAAAGTGAAATTATTTTTAATTTTTTATTTTATTATCTTATGGTTTTATTCTTATTTGTAGTGAGGACACAAATTATAGAGGTACAGAAACTTTCATCTGTCACTTTTTAAAGTAATCAGGCTTATTCAGAGACCCTTTGAACATTATAGCTCCTTGGGAAAGGGGGGGTATGTCAACAGTGCAAATGACATGGTTAAATATAAACATTTCCTACTGCCCACTGTTCTAACTAAAGAACTGATTTAACACAGTTTCAGAACAGTTTTGAAAAATGAAAAGAAATACACTTAACAATTCTCGAAAGTCCTTTAAAACACTCCTCCAGCTATTCATTGACAGAAGAATATATTAGGATAATATTATATGAGCATTAGTGCAATCTGTGAGGTTTCAGGCATATCTAATGGAGTATTAGCACATATTCTTACCATCAATACACTGGAAACTTCTTCAGTGTTGAAAACAAACTCCATCTATTCCTAAACATCCAATAACAAACAATTCAGAAGTATTCAAAAGACATGTTCCTCTAGAAACTAAGTATCTGCATTTGTGACAGCAAAAGCTCTACCTGATGTCATTAAACAAATGTGACAGTAGTAGCCTTTGAAGTCCAAGTACACCACTGATGGCTTTACTGCCTTGAGCAGCAACACACTGTCCATTAGAAGTAGGATAAGGAAAATTATTTAACAACTGCATTAAACTCAGTTATACAGTACTATAAATCCCCCAACATATCTCCAGAGACTTCTGCAGGCAAGAGATGGGAAGAGATTCTGACTTCCACTGCTTAGTGACGTGGAACCCTACTGTGAATAAAGGATCTTTCATGCTTAGTGGCAGCTCATGAACCGCTGCCAGTGTACTGGAACCAGTGATGAGGAGTTTCAACTCTCCAATAAATTTTGAAAGAAAGTGTATGAAAGCAAAAATCAAAATCAGAACTAGTTTCTGGGCCAGCTTGTGTTTCAGGGAAAACAAATAGAAATGTAATAGCAGAGTGCCAGACCTCAGGCAACAAAATGACTTTATCTAACAGTCCTTATCCTACGTACTCCTGAACGAAAAGCAAAAGAAAATCAAGACAAAACCGCAGTGCTCCCACACCACTCCCATCACACCCAACACCAAAGGTGCAGGGACAGCTTCCTGTTGAGGGGAAGTGGAAGGGCAGGTACTGATCTCTCCTCTCAGGTGGCCAGCAATAGAACCTGAGGGAATGACATGAAGCTGAGTGAGGGGAAGTTTAGGTTGATATCAGCAAAAGGCTCTTCACTCGAACAGGCTCCCCAGGGAACTGGTCCCAGCACCAAGCTTGCCAAAGTTCAAAAAGCATTTGGACAAAGCTCCTGGACATGTTGTGTGATTCGTGGAGTATCCTCTGCAGGTCTAGGAGTTGGATTTGATGATCCTTGTGAGTCCCTTCCAAGCCAGCATACCCTATGATTCTATAATCACGGTAGATCTGGTCTAGAGTCTTTTATATTACAAAAGGGCAGGTTCCATTTCTGAAATAAAGTGCAAGAGCTACAAGTTCAAGCAAGGGGGAAAACGTTTGGGGAAAAGATTAAAGAGTTATGAAGGATGGACTTTATTTCAGGACTGTTTTAGAAAGGTTCTCTCTTAGCAGTGATTACATAATGGCATTTCTAGAAGATATAATACCCTCATTATAACCATAGTCTGTAACTCATCATTTGGCTTCCTATAAAATATAAGTATTTTAAATAATGATAGCAATCCTGACTCTGTATTTCTCAAGCCCTGCAACAAAGCCATAGGAGCAGTAAGATCTGACTTCAAGGGGAACCTGGGCCAGCTCCCAAGAGCCAGCACCTTTGACATCCTGCTGTTGTATCCAAAACACTGCTGCCATTGTCACCAACCCAGAAACCCTCATGCACAAAGCTCAGAAGCACCAGAGAAACAGGATCATGGCAAGGGAGGTGAACCTAGCAAGGACTTTACACAGTCCTGGATGTGAGCAGCACAAGGAGCACACCAAAACCCGTGTGGAGGCAGCTGGGTCTCACAGTAGTAATTCAGGCACCAGATGTGAGGAAGGAAGGAATCTCATGAGCACTTGAACATTCAAGTGCATTGTCAATCCCAGTAATTATAAAAAAAAGTGATATAAAAAAAAAAAACATTGCACAAAACACAGTGCCAAGCAAGCAGACAGATGGACTGACAGGCAGGATTTTTTTCACACAAAGCATACTAAGCAAACTATTCTTAATAAGATGTTTCCCCATTTAATTCATGCTGCTGTAACTAAATACAGATGCACATTGCATAATAGAGAAAATGTCAAAGTTTTTGTAGGTTATATGCAGCTAGAGGATTGCATGGGTTTCTCAGGGTGTTACACCCATCAGTTGTACTTAGACCTCAGAGAAAGTGACACCATTTTATTTAACACAATTTTGGTTTACATAGAATGCTTTTTGGGCATTTTGTGGGAAATGACTGAAAAACAAAGATTCATAGGAGACAATGTTAGGAGAAATTATAGTGACATGACAACTTTACTACTCAGCTACAAAACATTTTCCACCCATTTTTCAGTTTTCTGGACAACAAGCAATACAGTTCAGTGATTTTTCCAGTTACCTGAGTACACATGCCTAGGAGCAGTGAAAGCCCTGCTCTTCAGGCATGGGACAAAAACCAGATTCTAACCAGTTTCCACTTCAGAAACTTTGGTGAAGTAGAGACCCAAAAAATGAACCATAAGTCACAACCACAGAAAAATACTCTGTTACATTGAGGTTACTAGAACAAGGTTCAGAGAGCCAAGCTGCCTCAGGTCTTCAGCGGCTCCACAAATTCTCATTGTGTGTCATAAGAAGCAGTATAGTGACTACACCACATTCCAGCTGTAGGGAAGATAACTTTTTCTACAAATATGGGTAAATGCAGGACTGGAATTCCCAGTGAGCATCAGTCTACAGCTTTGGAAAGTATTAAACAACAAGTGCTACATCACACTGGGACTTTTTTCCAAGCAAACTTTCAAAATTACCTCCCTCATTAAAAACTGCGCACCAGTCTTCCTTACAGATCTTCGGGGTAACAAAATGACCTTCATCTCCCTCTTACTTACGGACCTCCTTCACCCATACCTGAATGATTTCCTTTCCACAACAGATGCAGCTTTGGAGCTGCCTGTACTGACCAATTCCTGTTTGCATTCAGGAAGTATAAACACACAACCTTTTGAAGGTAATTGCATTGGATGATTTAATTATTGCAATCCAATTACTTTCACCTCCTTCCCACATTCAAATGTTTCAGTAATGGAAGTTATTAGAAAGATCCTCATTAGATTAAAATACATACCTGCTATGCAATAAGTGACTCAGTGGAACCATGCTAAAAATACCCAATGGATTCAGAATTTACAAAAAAACCCCTCTCCTACACCCCTCTAAATTGCCCATGTAGCAAAGGTGAAGAACTAGAACCCGCCAGGTCACTGTCCTGCTTCCAGCTGCCTGATTGGAACATCTGTCCAGCAAAACACAACACTTTTTTTTCCTCCAAAACTCCTACTGGCTATCAACTTAGTGATATTTTTCAAGGTATGCATGCTTCACTCTGCATAAAAATGAATGCATTATTCAACTGATAAAAAAAAAAGTGGATCTGTGAAGTGAAAGCTGAACATAGTAATTTTCAACATATATACCCGCAATATGGCATTTTCTAATAAATTACAGTCACATAAAGTTAATTTATAGGAGAAGATTGATATTTGATCCCAAGCACTAAATTAAGTCATACCCTTGGGCCTCAACTTATTTTTCATATAAATGTTTGGTTAACTATCGAGTGTAACATCTATTAAATTATGCCTCTACTGCAGAGGAAGGAAGCCACATTTCCACATGCATAGGATGATGCCCTCTCTCAGCATTTTAATTTCTGGACCTAGGTCATCTGCATCATTCATTGTGAAAGAATAAATTAAATAATTAACTACTTCACTGCTTCTTGCAAAGTATCTGATGTATTAAACAAGAGTATAACCATTCATTAAAGATATTTCAGAATCCTAGGGTAAGGAAAATAGGCTCCCAGATGCAAAGATGGAAGACCACGCACAAGTTCTAAAAGTGTTATTTTGTCTTGACAGTGTATTTACTGCATTCAGTCAGAAAGCACTCAACATTTAATTCATTTAACGAAGTTGTACGGGAAATCCTGTGTATCTTGGATTCTGAGAAAATCATCATATCCCAATGCAAATAAACTCTTTTTGAAGCAAGAAGCTATTAAGTCTCAACATACACTGATTTCCCACAAAATCATTAACTCTCAATGTGCACATTTATTTCTGTTACTATATGAACTATCACTTTAATTGATTGCTTCTCTGATTTTATTCTTCGTGGAAAAAACAAACCCAAACCAAAACAACTTTGAGGGGCTTTTCTGGATAGCATTAATTTTCTTCACAGTAGCTGGCATGGGATTGTGATTTGATTTGTGCTGAAAACAGGGCTGATAATGTTGAGATGTTTTTGTTAATGCTGAGCAGGGCTTACACTGAGCCAAGACCTTTTCTGTTTCTCATCCCACCCCATCAGCGAGTGGGCTGGGAGTCAACAACAAGATGGGAGGGGACGCAGCTGGGACAGCTGACCCCAACTTACCAAAGGGATAATTCCATATTACATGGTCTCTTGATCTGCATATAAAGCTGTGGAAGGAAGAAGGAAGTGGGGGATTTTTGGAGTGAGGACATTTTGTCCTTACAAGTAATGGTTACATACAACAGAGCTCTACCTTCCTGGAGATGGCTCAACACCTCCCCTGCTGATAGGAATTAGTCACAGAATTCCTTGTTTATCTTTGCTTGTGTGCCTGTCTTTTGCTTTGCCTATTAAACTGTCTTTAGCCATTTTCTCAGTTTTACTCTCCCGATTCTCTCCTCCATTCCACCATGGGAGAACTGAGTAAGCAGCTGTCTGGTGCCTAGTTGCTGCCTGAAGCTAAACCATGACAAAAACCCAAACCAAAACCCAACTCCAATACCCATA
Organism: Poecile atricapillus; assembly: GCF_030490865.1. Lineage (NCBI taxonomy): Eukaryota > Metazoa > Chordata > Aves > Passeriformes > Paridae > Poecile > Poecile atricapillus. Next base: position 63,736,682 of record NC_081249.1, on the reverse strand, counting down.
CTGTATAGGTAAATTCCTTAGCCAATAAATAGGACAATCAGCTTGTCACATGCAGCTGAAGGTGCTAAAAGCTTACTGAAACACTCTGTATAAGAAAATATAGGCTTTTGGTTTTTAAATACTGCTGAACAATTACACCACTGTTTTTTCACAGACAACAAATACATCTATTTGGAATGTATTTGTGTGCTTTTTGCCACACCAAGGTGCCTCTGCAAATGCTCTCCTTGAGGCATCAAGGACTTTCTGCAGAGGAATCACATTTCCAGTTCCTCCAGCTGAACTTGAACAATGATTCATGGGTGATAAAATGTTCCCTCAGCTTTTCTGCTCATTGCCGTTTTCCTCTCCGGGCAGCCTGACTCAGAGATATTTTCACTGTCCTCACACAAACAGAACTCCTACAGGCTTTGCTCTTCTAGAGGAGGAAAGAAGCCACTCTGCTGCTCTGACCCAGCAGGACAACTTTGGCTGGGGAGTCTCAGTACTCTGGGAAGGAAACCAGCAAGGTCAACAGAATTAGCATCAGCAAAAGGGAATGAAGGAAGCAGGGCAAAGCTATGCAAACCAAACCCTATCCTGAAAGATTTGTACAATAGCTGCAAAGGAACTGTAGCCCTGAAGTGCTTTACCAAGGGCTCTCAGATTTCTTCTTATCATGCATACTGCAGTGTGTTGTGAAGTGCCAGCAAAGCCCAGCAAAACCCAAACTTCTGACTCTGTAATTTTCAGGCAATCTGGCATTCCAAGGGCTTAAAAGACCAACTGGGGGCTGTATGGGAAGATGGAAATCAACAGAGTTGAACAGAAACCATCTTCAAACCTTTACCGTGAGACTGATTGTTCCATCCCAAACTTTCGGTTTTATTTTTTAAAAAATCTCTCTCAAACATGCAGGGCTTCTTTACATCCAGCAGCTTCCTTCATATGGCCTAGTTGCAGCTTTTCCATTCTTCAGCATTCATCTTCATACTGTAGTAATTTTATTCTATCATGTTTAAAAAATAGTAAATTTCAATTTTTAAACAGCAAATTTCAATAAACATCCTCTTGCTCTCCTCCTATGAGACTAGAAGTCTGTTGTCTCTACCTTCTCCTCTGGTTAGTTGCTGTGTATACTCATATAATTTCTTACATGCCTCCTCTTTAAGATAATCAATCTTTCCAGTCTCTTGGAAGAGCTGCTCTAGTGTTCTGTTCCCCTTACCTGCTTTCCAGTCCCTCTAATGAGACAATATCCTGTCTGAACTGTCATCTTCTGTACTAAACGCAGCAATCCAGACTCAGACAAACCTGCTAAATTATAAGAGCATTATCATTCTCTTTATCCGTCTTCTTCCCATATGTACCCTAGCAGTGTTTATTTGCAGCAGTTGTACACAGTTTTTATTCGTGCTGGCAGGACTTAGAAACTCACAGACTATGGATGAAAGAGAAAAAAATATATTTATCAATATTAGATTCTCTCTGCAATACACTGCTATCCACTTAGTAAGTTCTCCTGCACTTCACATCTCTCCAGACCCAATCAGCTTATCTGCTAATTTGGGTTAGTTAGTCCAGACTGTTAGGGAAAGTAACAGAGGATTTGTCAGCCACAGCTCTCAGGGGCAATCCCAGAACCATGTTTCTGGCAAGAGAGGTGGAAAAAAAATGATACAGGAGAGCAATAGGCAGAGACTATCAAATACCAAGAAAAACCTTGACCCTTTGCATCAAACTTTCTCCTTTCAAAAGCAGGACAGGAAAGCCATATCCATTGCAGCAGTGCTGGGAAGACCATCTCTCCTCAGGTACAAAAAAAATACATTCTTTAAATATGTGAAACGGTGCAACATATTGCAGTGCAGTCTTGTAAAGATACTTGGTGGAACTGTGTCCTCATAGGGGGCCACTGCTTAGGTGGTAATTACAATAAAGGTGTCAGTATTTATAGATTTACAGGAAACAGGGATTCAAGACAATAATTTCAAAGCAAGGATTTTCAAAGTCATTGCTGATTTAAATGGTGGACAACTCTACATGATCACTGGGAAAACCTGATCAACTTTCCCTATCCTGAATCAAGATGAAGTTCCTTACCAGAGAGCTAAAGACCACCTCCTTCCAACCCCCCTGCCAGAGGCAGGGACACTTTTCACTAGATCAGGCTGCTCAGGGTCCCATCCAACCTGGTCTAGAACACTTTCAGGGATGGATGCATTTGCATCTGTGGATGTTGCTTTCCAGAAGAAGGCTACTAGTTAGTATAGGCATGGACAGGACAAAGAAAGGTGTCTGAAGTAATGACTTGGCCTCTTCAAGGGCCATTGGAAGCAGAGAATGGTAGCAAATTGAAGCAGACCAGATCTGTTGCTGACCTTGGCAGAGGACACTAGATTTTAGATGGTAATACAAGAGAGAAGACAGCTAGAGACAACCCACTGGGCTAGTAAATCCTTGTGCTATTAGGTAAAGCATAAAATCAGCTCCCAGCATCTGCTGGGGAAAAAGATGAGCTAAGATGGGGTAAAGGCAGTAAATAAGAGAAAGGTCCTTTTTGATCCTGTGGTCTTGCAGGCTCAGCACTGTCTGAAAAACTAAATCATGTTTGTAATTCTAGCTCAACTTTTTTGCAGGTCAGACAGGATTGCTTCTTACACAGAGGGCAGGGAGGGGAGGAACAGCTTTCCTTACAGACAGTTAAATTACTATGCAAAGAGACAACGTGTCCAGTTACCTTCAGCCACGAGAGACATGTCCCACAGACTAAAACCCATTCTGTTGGTTTCAAAATCCATGCGTGTTCTGCTGTGTCAAGCAGTTCCTCCTCCCACTCTCCTGTCCTGGTATCTGAGACATGCTGAAAACACCCAGGTGGAATGACCTGACAGTCCAGTAAGTCTCTTCCACATGTCATATCTAATAGAAGTAAATTGTGTCTTATCAGGCACACACAGTGAGCTTTGGAGGGATGTATGCAATTTGTGAGCAGCTATCGAGAAATGTAAATCATTAACAATCTGCAGCTGATTAAGCAGTTTACTTAATTGAGAGATGTCCCAACTACTGAGCATCAGAGGCAGGCACTGCACATGAGGCCAGTATTTAGAATCAATGTTTATTCCAGTTGGAGGGGAAGAGGCAGCAAATATTATACAGAGCTGTTCTGTGGACAGGATCTGGCCCCAAAAACAGATCAGATGGACAGCTTGCTCTAAAATAACACCAACAGACAGGAACAGCAAGTTTACAAGAAAGACTGAGCAGTTACAACCTCGAACACTGCAGTCAACAAATGAGTTGCTTTGGAAATACACATATATCCATCATCTACACTGGACAATGGAAATAAATAGAAGCCAACAAAGGCTGTTAGCAATGCACAAACATATCATTCCACAAATGCATCTTTCCCCCTGGCACTGTACCTTTAAAATACTTGCTTCACACTCTTAAGTCTGAAAGATCAAGGTTTGTCTTTGCTTTTCCTACTCGCTTTTTCTTTTCTTTCAGATCATTTATTGGTTTTGTTTGATCCATTTTTGAAAGGAAAAGATTTCTGTAGTAGGAAACAAAGGTTCATGGTATGGCACCTACATGCTAATTAAAAAGCCAGTGAATGCTGAGGATCTGTGTCCCACCTTTCCCAGTGGTCAGCCATTAACTCTGTTTAGAACATAGGAACCAAAGAAGACAATCCAGTAGTCTACTTCCAAGCCATGCACTTAAAAGCTTAGAGACATTTTTCTGTACTCCCATCAGTTCTCCCACACTGTCTCTTCCTCTGGCACCCTTCATTTTTACACACATTTCAAACACGCTATTTCTCTCCCCAGAGCTTTGCATCTGGTTCAACAAGAGCTGACAGAGATTTACAAGTCCTGCTAGACTTAGCCTTTTAAAATTACTCATGCTGTTGGCAAGAATTTAAGCTTCAGATCTGTATGTGTTTGTGGGAAACGTGCAGATACTCCCCTTGCACCCCTGTTTTCCCATTTTCAGGAACACCCATTAACCAGCAGATATGAGGCTACCAAGGTCACCTCTCCCTGGCAGTAGCAAGCCTTGAGCATTTGCACCCCCACAAGCAACTGCAGAGGTAGCCCACCTTCCTCCTTGAGCAGCTGATGTTCCCCTCCTCACCAAGTCAGCTTTGAAGCAGCAAGACAAAGGCAAATATTGCCATTCCCCCCACCCACTACAAATGAAAGAAACTCTTCCCATTTGACTTCCATTTCTCTACTGCTTGTAGCATCCCCTCCCACTCCCTCATGCCTGGGACGCATCACACATCCACCATTTCTCAATCACTCATAACAATTCAATTCATTTTAATAATATTTAAACAGGTTTAAAAAAAACCTAGTAATAAAGTGAGAATTACTGTGGAGAATTAATGTGCTGCTGGACCACAGAAGCACAGAGGAGGCATTTCAGGTTTTCAGAAGGCATCACTTGGCAGATAAAACCAGCTAAACACATTAAATGCCTTTTCACATCATCAATTCACAAGGTGGTTTTTACCAACTTCTGGTGTCAACCATTTTCCTGATCCAAGCTGCCCCATTTCACTTTCATATCAGCTGACTTGGATATTGATATTTAACAGCATTAGCAAGGATGTGCAGCTGCTCCAAGTTCATGCAGGAAGGAGACAGCCTGACTTTTTTGAATTCCAAATTGATAAGAGGAGGGTCACTGAGAGAATTAATAAGCAGGAAGATGAGGAAATGAGAAAGTGAGTTGAGAGGAGTTAGAGATAGAACACGAATGGGAAGCACAGCAGTAGGGAACAGGATATAAAGTACAAACGATACAGTAGGGATGGCAGCAAACGTCTGGTTCAGCAACACTCAGACAAGGAAGCTGAAAGAGCACAGTGTTTTGGTAGTAACACTGTAGGATTTGGATGGTAGGTCCATCCAAATGGAGGTAACAGGCTGAAGACAAACACTTCAAAGCCCGAGTCTCTCCCACCACCCCCATTACTGTGGTATCAGGGCAGCTTTGTGCATGTTGATTGTCTCTCACCAGAAGAAAGGGGAGAAGTCCAGCCCCACATGGTGCATTTAACAAAGCAGCCTGGTGATGTACAGGACAATGAAAACCTTACAGCTGCACTCAACAGCTACCCTCCAAATCTGGAAATTGGAAAGTATTTCTCACATTAAAGCTTTTCCCCAAAGTGCAGTTCCACTTACCTTGATACCTCACAAATACTAAATTCTGTTACTTGGGACACTAAATCCTTTAGGCTCTGTTTGCTTTTAACAGACAGGGATTGGTTTTGCATTTAAGACAAAGGTTCATTATCTATCACTGTGAAATAATCATAGAGAAACATAAACAACAGTTCAAAAAAGGAAGTTATGACCTTGCAGGCCATCTGAATTCAATGTCAAGTGTTTTTTCTCCCCAGCTGCACACTGCAAAATGTGTACATCTTTTAAGGAAGAGAAAAGGCTCCACTTCTCTTGTTTTCCTCTGCAGCATTCATGGAAAGTTGCAAGGCTCAGCCCTGGCTCTTAAATTCCTACTCTCTTTTCTTCCCCAACTTGAGTCAAGTTATCACTCAAGAATGAAATATTTTTCTTTTCAAAGGAGCTTAGCTTTTGAATAAACAAACTCACAGAATCAAACTTTGTCCTGTTTAGGAAGCATTTACAAAAATGACTATTAGTGAAAGATAAAAACCATGTGTTTGAGATGCTTCTAAATCAGTCCTGGACATACAGTGAAAGCAATGCCACAATCCAGTTCCGCAAGAGAACTTAAGACATTGATACCAAACACCAACAGGTCTAAGGTTAGAGCACAGGTGTGGGAGTTCTGCTTCCACTATAGAGGCAGATAGTGAAAAATGGGATTCTCATGAAACACCAGAGTGCAAACCAATCCACACTATACAAGCTTAAAGATGAAGCAGTTGCATTTTTTTCATAGCATCAAGACTGAACATGCACTGACTGAACAAGAAGTAAACTTCTGTGCAAGGCAGGATGGATAATCACACATTCATCCCATTATTTTCCCTCTCCAATGAAGCCTTTCCATTTAAACTTTCAGCTTTAGCAGATGATTTTTCCTATTTTTTTCAGATAATACATAACCATATCATGCTGCCAAATAGCAACACGAGTGTCATTCTGATTTGATTTCAGAAAAGAATATCAATTTAGTTTCACAGGAAGGAGAGTGCTAAGTTAGGTATCTTGTTCTGCTTATTTTTGTTACCACTACATAATTGATAGCTACTTGTAATTTAATTTAATTCGACTCAAAATATGCTTCTCTCTCTTAGTCTGTGGTCAAAATTGTTGTTTCTACAAGATTTTATGCAATGGAGGCCAAGTAGAATTTCTATTTGTGTCCAAAGTAAGGCAGTGCAACATTGTGGTACAATAAAAACAGCAGAGTTTGTAGAAAAATACTATAAAGATTATTGCAAAACTCTTATGTCTCAGGTATTCCAGGCATACATGATTTAAAGGAAATTTTGTTGCTTTCTTGATCCTTCAATGCCTTAAAAAAGCAATCATAATCTTATAACAACTCAGGGCTGGGCTAAAATACTCTGACACTATTTCTTCAGTACCAGAGGACTTGTACCAGTGAATTTCACATCAACAATCCTGAGAACAGTTAAAGTAATATTAAAAATTAAACAAGAAACTTTTCATAGAAAACACAAAGGCTCCTACAATAACACACTCCACACGAGAAAAAAAACCTAGGATAGATGAATTCCTTCACAATTCCAGAGGGAACAACAACATACTGTGGAAGACAAGGCAAGTCCAACAATCCTTGCCACTGGAAAGCTGGGCTCCAAGACACAAAACCCAGTGTGGCAGCTTGGGCCAAGCCCAGGAGGAGGAAGAGAACACAAGCGCCACAGGGCAGCACCATGCAAAGAGCGGTAAAACAATGACGCTACATCCAACACGTATTTTCTGACTCTGTTGCTGCCCCATCCCAACTACTGTGGCAGTGACAGCTAAGGGAAATAGATCATCCTAGTGCAGCTGTACATGCACTCACTCCTCCAGTTATCCAAGTATCACCTGTCCTTTTGAAATGCTCAGCTGATCCCACTCACAAGTCAGCAGCAAAACTCTCAAGTGACACTGGAGCAGGATGAAACCAGTCATGACAATTTTTGTGTTTGTTTGCGTGTTCAAGCAAAAGGAATTTACTATGTCTTCCTAATAGGGAAGACATCACTGTCCCTAAAACAGTGGGTAAAGGAGAAGAAGGACTGAAATACTGTGTGAATCATCCATTGGATACTCAAATGGAAAAGAGCTTGTACAAAAACTGTAAGATTATGGAAGAGACTCTCCACAGGACTTTACACCCCAACAACACCTTTAACTTCTGTTACATTATCAGTGTCAGGTAAACTGGACAAGGCAGAAAGACCTATGTGATAGTTATAGAACAAGCATCTCTAGCTATAAAGTACTTCCTATTGAAAATATGCTTTGAAGACTAATTTAATTGTTGTGCCTGAAGTTTCCTTGCTTTTCTTAGGTAGAAGAGCTCACAAGCTATTGAAACAGCCCATTTCTTCTTCATAGTTTCTTTGTGGCATCACCAGTTTTACTAGGAAATGGAAGTTTTTATCTTCTGTCCTCCTTGAAGTTTTAATACAACCTACAAAATCTATTAAGAGTTTTCTATAATCATTTGGCAGCAATACCAAATGCATGGGCAGAAAACTGCTTAGGGTAAGTTCTGTGACCACTGTACATCCATCTTATTTCAAGTATTTTAAGAATTGAAAGGAACTCAAATGTCATTTTCATGATTGAAGGTCTTCTCAAAGATATAATGCTTAGGTAAAACTTCATAGCAGAGGGTCTCTGGACTTCCTTGATCTTCTTCAAGCTATGCTCTAGATTTGGATGTCCCCGATGAAGAATTCTCTCTTCAACACCTAACATCCAACTGTCTGTGTTTCAGATGCAGATGATTGGTAACTTGTATTCCAAAACTGGACATTACTACTGCTTAGAACTGTTCTGTGACTTCAAAAATACAGGTCCAAAGTTTCCACATGGCCTGAAGCCACTAGTGAAGGGACTTTCACACTTCTTAGAACAAACTTGGGTACTTTTACTGACAGGCACAGTGCAGCTGCAATGACACCAAGACCACTGGAAGAAGCCATTCCAGAATGGTGTAAGCGGGGAAGGAACTGGCATATAAAGAAGTGTTCGTGTCCCATCTCCCAGAACTAGACGACAAACAATGCTCTGCTCAAAGTGGCCAAAAATTCATCCCTGTGCATCAGAAACAAAGGATCATGGAGAAAACATATCTTGACAGCTACGGAGGAATGCCGGAAGATGTATTCACATCAGTTACAGGTCCAATGCTTTGGGCCTCCTGTGGTGCAGGAAGCAAGCACAAACATCTGACCGGAAAACTTGGTCACAGAGGCCATGAACGTAACTTCAGTGCTCCAGCTGGGTTCCAGCACTGGCTGCAGCCCTGCAGGTCACTGGCCAACGTCACACCCAGGAATTTGGCTAGCACATGCACTTCTGCTCAGCACAGGGGCCCTGGGAGACCTCTCCTCATCTAGACTTCTGGTTGAAGTTACCTTAAGAATCTCAAAACACTTTGGTTTCAAATTCAGGTTTTTTAAACTTACTGTTACAGATCTCCAACCATCAGAAATGTTTACAGGCATGACAGTTTCAAGGGTTGTGTCTTGTTTAAACCAGTGGCTTAGTTGGTTTGGGTTTTTTTCTAAAATCACAGAGCCAATTACCTATAAGCAATCCTCCCACCAGGAGGAACAGCCACATGACCTGGGTGCTCCAAAGATGTCAAACACACCTACATTAATAAGTGACACAGGCCTAGGACCAGCCTCCAGCAGTGAGATCACCTGGCAGGGAAACCAGCAGCTGCATCCAAGCTGTGTACTGGGAATGGTCCCTGGTACAAGCTGACTGACAAACCCTGTATGGGCACTGCTTGATGCTGTACAAATTGGCTCATGGCAAGAACACTGCCTGATGCCAAGAACCAGACACCACAGCTAACCAGATCCCAGTGCTTGAAATATACTCTTGCACTGTTTAATTTATTAGAAATACAGTCACTATGGCTACTGGCCATGGGTTCAGCTGCCCATTTCTCCCAGCTGGTTCATGGAGCCATTAAAAAAAGGAAACAGTATTGATCCTTGTATACGCCAACCATCTTGTGTAACACTTGTCTAAAATAATGGAAAGTGAAAACAAGAGGTTTGCTGCTTACCCTCACAAGAGCTCTTCTTTCTCATTACATTGTACACCACAATAATATTTCAAGGTGGTCCCTATTTTCCCACTTTCCCTCCTTCATTTTTATTAGCCTGAGGTCAGTACAAAAGCATTGGTTAATAACTGAATAAACACCATTTTTTGGCTTGAAGTTATCATACACAGCAATAAAGGGAAATGAAACTCAAAACAAAGATGACCATTGCCAGGATAATGCTTCAGAATATCACAACAACCAGCTTGCAAATTAGGAGCTTGCCTTCAAACACAGGCAGCATTATTTATTTCTGGAAAAATACTATTGAGCCTGAGGTATCAATATATGCACACACACCACTTTTTGAAACCACTGTTTGCACTTTTTAATCCACATGCTAACACAAACACAGATCACTAAGCAATTACCCATCTCATTTGCTTTTCCTATCTCCAAAATTTTTGTCAAAGTGGTTGTTTATCTACTTCTCCCATATAATTTTGTATACAAAACACTTGCCTACACATTTGCCATAGGTTTTGTGCTTAACAGCTGTATAACAATTACACTTTCTTCTAAAATAATTTGAGTCTGAAAACAATGTAGAAATGTCTGTCTGTGTCCAGAAGGGCATGTGAACACAGGTTCAGTTTTAGAGCACAGGAAAGACCACAGGAAACAGAGACTGAGGCAGACCAGACTGTTGGTTAGGCTTAGCCATGCTGGTGACCTCAATAATTGCAATCCTTGGGTCATCCATTCAGTTGTGTTCACACCTCATAAAAACCAGACAACAATGTTCATGCTTGCTTCCTTGAAGAAGGAAGGTTTTGGGCCATCAGGTTTTTAGAAGATTGAATATAAGCTCTGATCAAAAGGGTGCTGTGGATGAAACTAGCTGGGGATGACGACTTCTTGGCTTGGTTTCCTGGTCATAAAAACCTGTTAAGGAAATCCTCACCAGACTTCTCTCTCATCTACTAAAGACTGAATGAAGGAGGGAAAGAAGGAGTGAAAGCTTCTGAAATGACACAGAGAAGCTTTCAGAATTCAAATAAAAGTCATGCATTTTTCAGCCACTACAGCATGTAATTTTTTTTTTAAACAATCAGTACATTCATAGCTCCCTTTCCTTACTGCTTTCTCTGGTATATAATATGGGTTAGTGACAGTATTTCTGGAAAAGCTTATTGTTGGAAACTGAAGGACCATGACCAACAGCATTTACAGCATTTCTTGTTTAACAAAAAATCCCCTACACTTATTTTTCATCTTCCATTCCAAAATCAACACTTTGGAACCTGAATTAGTAGTACAAGCTACTGAGTGATTTCCTCCCCTCCCCCTGGTCTTGTGCTCCCCAACCATATCAGCAACCACAAGGAGTGTGCAACGGGGAAGATGAAATACCAAACAACAGAGGTCTCAAATATTCCCCCAGACCAAAGCCTGTGGCGGGGCAGCCTGTAGAAATCCTGCCTGTAGAACTGTAGAACAGCTGAGAGGAGATCTCTGCAAGAGCCCATCCCAACACAGCTCCTTATCTGCTGGTGCTTCATAGCTCAGACTGCCATGGTACTCCAAACACCATAGCAAGCTCTCTGAAATTTTATGCGTTTCGACCTTTTGGCTACAAATAAACCTGCCAACAACAGGGATCAGAGTGTGAAAGCTGGAAGTTCAGTGTTTGTATGGGTCTGTCCCTGCTGGAAACCTGGAATGATCATTTATCAATTTATATTTTCAAAGCATGATGATGGATTAATTTATTCCCACTCATTTACTGGCAGTTACAGAAGTTACCAAGAAGACATTAGTTTATGAAGCCTGATTCATTTCCTGAAGGGAAGAGACTGAATTCTTCTTTGGAAATGGGTTAGTGCCTATACACTGTGTAACCAACCCCTGTATGTAACATACTGTGCGGAATGTAGTGGTCTACTACCCATTGCAGCTGATACTCTCACATGAGCTGCTCTCCCTGCTTGCTCCTGCCTGAGGGAATCCAGCATAAGTCCATTCTTAGCTGCCAATGCCAGTGCATGCAGTCTCAAAACCTTCAGATGTAACAGAACTGAGAAAACTTAGGCAATATCAGACAGCACTAAAAGTCTCAGCTGCTACGGCAGCACATACAACAGCACAGACAAGGCTTTGGTAGACCCAAAATACTCTTTCTGGGCTGAATTATAGTTGTTCTGACTGCATGAGACACAGGTCTCAGTGGAACAGAATAAAACTTGACTGCCGCAAAAAGTTTTAATTTCTTAATTTCAGTAATTAAATAACATCAGGGGACAGTAAAGTCAAAGGTGGCAATTTTGATTTGACAGACACATTATCTCTTCACCCTCTGCCCTCAGCACAATCAACGTTGAGACTGCTTTAGTCCTCTTTTCCCCATGTTAGTACTACCACACTGCCCTACTTATATCTCTATTTTATCACTATTTGCATCTGCCTATGCTAAAGTAAATTGTTCCCATGGCAGATTAAAAACAGAAAGAACATTTATCTCTAGAAGGCAAACACAGGACTATTTAGCAAAGGCCCTTTCACCTCCCATTAAGCTCCTGGACAGGAGAAAGCAGGCTGTGCTGAGGCCTGATCAAGGACTCCTGTGCCACAGGAGACTGAAGCAATGGGATCAACATGACAAGAACAGGCACAAGGGCTGTATGCCTGAAGTTGGAGAACAGCACAGTCACGACCTTTCCTGCTGGACTTCCACTAATTGCAGAAGGGCAATCATCCTTTCACAACTGCTTATTGTTGGTGGAGCTGCTGAAAGAGCAAGTGAAGCAAAGGCATGATTCCTAAATCCAGACAAGACATGCATAGAGGACCTCCACTGCCATCAAATGCCATAGCTTCCTTTAGCCAACTCTGCATGCAACAAAAGCTAGGCTGGACCACAAGCTATGCCCTTGCAATCAAAGCTGAAAGCATCTCCTTGGAAATCCTACTTTCATTCTATCTCATGGGATGCACATGGTGCTGCAAAACATGAAGCCTTTGAAATGTCAACGTGAACTGCTCATTGGATGACTCCACAGTCCATATTTGCTGTAGCAAAACACAGAGCTGAGAGGAGGGGCCAAGTCTCTCTGTATCTGATGGGAAAAAGGTATAGGGTATGGGAATGAGAAGATACAGCTTAATAACACTTAGGATCAAGAAGAAAGTTACAAAGTAAGCATTATTTGGCACATAAGCAAAATGAATGCAAACTGTAAGGCCCCAAAGTATTCCACAAAGCAGATGCACCTCCCGCTTAAGAATACAATTAAAGCTTTATTTGCTATTATAAGTGAATTTGAAGCCAAAGGTAAATTTACCACATTTGCACTCACTGCTGGAGATGCAAAATCTCATTATCTGTCACATTCTAAATACAGGCAAGGATCTTCTCCCCATATCCCTTCAAGACAAAGCACTGTACTTGTTCTATCACCCGAATCCAGATAATTCAACCTGATGGCAAAATAGGCCACTTCACATTAGGACAGCCTTTTCTCAGACTTCTCTCCACAGGACTCCTAAGGAAATCATGATTACAGACCTATAAAGGTCAAAAAGCATTGCTTTCTGGGGCTGATCGACCACTACTGTTATTGCAAAAACCTGCTAGGCACACTGATCTTCCACCTCACATTAGGAAGGAATGGTACAGAACTTGGAGAATAAAAGACAACATTAGACAAAACTTTGCAGTAAACTTGGCAGCAGAACAGTAGTGCTTTCTAGCCAGAACAGTGCTTTGGCATCGCCTTCAATTCAGTGCTCAAAACCTTAAGAGTTCCCTGAAAAACTTAATTTAAGTGGTGAATACACATGATGCGACAAGCAAAGCCCATATGTTCAAAGTCTGGCCAAGGTTAGTTACACAACGCTATTTCCTGCAGCCTGACTAAGAGAAAAATTGAAACACCACATTTTTTAGCCCAGCCTCCACAACTGTTCTCCCTCTCATGAGGATGAAGGCAGTATTTTGTCCATCTCAAATGTTGGCAGAGTCTAATTTGTAAAATTTATTATTTGTTTTCTGATAGGTCAGTATCAATTTTGGCCATTATTTATATGCAGTTTCAAGCCATCAGGTATGCAGATTGTGACATATAAAGAACCCCAAGAGATGCATATGGCTTTGTGATTATGCAAGGGTCCCTGCCTGGAAGGCTGCCTGGTAAACTTGCTCTCTCCTGCTTCTTTCACAAAACTGTCCCTTTCTTTCTCCAGGCTTGCTCCAACCATGCACCCAAACTGCTTGCAAGGGTGCCTTCAATTCCTGTGTGGATGTTTGTTTTACAGTTTTCCCATTTACATAATTTCTTTACCTCACAAAAGAATAAAGAAGGAAGCTTTGTTTTCTCTTTCCTAAAATGCTCCATACAGGACAAGGCTCTGCTGAACAGGATGTGCCCTGCTGTGTGTGGTTATTCTCAGTACTCAATGGCTGCTGCTCCTATTCCCTCCCATGGTGCCCCATCCCATCCTGCCACATCCAGCAGTGAATGGCTGCATCCATCACTACTCACACCGTATGCAGAAGGGAAATAGCTGTGTTTTTTCTTGCTTCTGGACTTGAAACATGGACTACTGCAATTCTTATCAAATCCCTGGGCATATACACGCAGATACCAGAAGTTTTATACAAACCCGCTCATATTTGTGCAATGTGTGATGAAGCAAAAAGAGCAAAGCAGTGTTTTTTATATAAATAATCTTTCAGTGTCTGAGAGGTTACAGTGCACAGAACTCAGTGATGCACAGAAGACACTTGTACAAAAGCCAGTTGCTCCCCTTAGGACATTGCTCATCATTTAAGAAGCTTTTAGCTTCTGACCACAGAAGCATCAATGCAGTGCCTGCATTATGCCATCCTACTCTCTCCTTTCCATTTGATCCCTGAGCTGCCAAGTATTTTCTGACTTCTCTCAGGGCTGTTACAAACACCATTTTACAAAACTTGTGCCACTTTTGAGCAATTCTCTTCCATGTAGTATCACACAGCTAAAAGATATTGCTGGGAAACCTATGCACAGATCAGTGTTGGCAGATACCATGCAGGCACCAGCACAGCTAGAGAGAGGGAAAGAAAAGAGTCTGCCTCAGTAAACAAAACATTATAAAGTAGCTCAAACAAGCTACTGACATATTTCTATTGTGCTACAATGATCACATGCTATTTGAGACCTTCAGTCTGCTAAGTGACCCACAATGAAAGGTCAGCCTTACTTAAATAGCTCAGTAGCTTCAAAACTGTTGCAATTCCTTTAGTTTTAGGTATTGCAGCCATTTTGTGTAACAGCATCACTGCCTCCTCTAGACATATTTATCTTGAGGAGAAAAATGAACAAGTTTCCTGCAACAGTGCATTTTTAGTTATATGCCATCTCTGTACTGCATGGACTCCATAACTGGCATTTGTTTTTCTTCCAGGGTCCACAGGCCACACACAGAGGTGGCATTGTGCAGTCCCCTCTTGGCGAGAAGCACTGTTCAGCTGCAGAACTGGAGAGACTGCAGGGGAAGGTCACCAAGCCTGACAGACACGAGACACACTGATGAGAGATCCAGTCTCTGTGTAAGCAGATGCCTGGGAAATTAAGATGGGGTCAGGGAAGACAAGGAGGAAAACAAGAACTGGTTAATAAGGGAAGCAGATGCATCATCCTGAAACCTGCTGCAACTCAAGAACACTGCTCAGCAACAGGCAGAAAAAGAGGCTACCAGGAGACAAACAGAAGGTGTATTAAGTAGCTCTTCTTATTCCAAATAAAGCTGGTGAGATACATTCACCCACAACTTTAATGAAGGAATAATCTCTAAAACAGAGAGGGGAGTAGAAGCCATTGCACCTCTAACTCAAAAGGCTCAAGCACCTAAGGTTCCACACTATTATGCCACCCAACTGTGCTGCTGAAGCTGGGTCTGTACAAGCTGTGGTCCAAGTCACATTTTTGCAGCTCTCATCTTGCAGTTAAGACATGAACTTAATGCAACTGCAGGAGTTTTATCAATCTGTGCATTGGCCTACGTGAGCTAGCAGTTTCAGGATAGCTCAAATCAGAGAGAGGAGACTAAATGCTTGTGCTTTGAATCTTTAACTGACATGCAGGAGGACAGCATCTTAAGGCAAAGGATCCACAAGCTCGGATAAATTTCAACAAGTGGTGGCACAGAGTGTTTAAAAAAAGCACAACATTGCAAGGCCTCCCACAAGTTACTAAGTGGAGTTTATCATTCCGAACAAGCACTCAGCAAGACATTTTACGTGCTAGTCTCAGATTTTGGCATCTCAACAGGATACATGTTAGTCAAATCAGGAACAATTTTCAACATCTGCAACAATGTCTGATTCCAAGCACTTTTGGACCTCCTGTCCTCTCTTAAGCCTCTTGCCAGCATCCGCTTCTTCCTCGCAAACAGCCAGCACTAACCTCCACCCTGACCTTTATTTGAAACACACTCATCAAATTACAACACATCCAAAAAATTTACTTAAAAAAAAAAAAAAGCAACCAAATTGCATCTACAGCACTAGGTCTCTTCAATTCCTATCAACAATTTTATTGGTGACTGATGTTTTTACTGACATTTAAAGAACCTCCAGGCAGAAGGAACAAGTCCTTTTACACTTGTGAAGAGCTCCCACACCTTCTCCACTGCTTGAGCTACCACTGCTCATGCTGCAATCACCTGGCTGTGAAACCTGCAGGCTTAGACTGATAAACATACACAGACAGTATCAAAATCAGTTCTCTCAGCACCTGCACTTCTGCTGTGAACCAACAGCTACACGAAACGCAGAGCAGACATTTGTGATGTAACCCTGTGCTTAGGTAAGAATTACAGACCTGTAACTGCAACCACACTGCTGGGGAAAGCAAACACTTTCTACCACTCCACCACAAGAAAAGGGAAATTCAGTTTACCAAGGGTCTGTGGTTCCTTGCACCCTGCCTGAATGCAACACTGTGTGAAGAATCCTACCTTTCCAGTAGAGCTTTTTCACAGGCATGAACTGTGATGCTGTATGCTCAATGTTCTGGATCTGGACAGAAAAACCACAATGAGAAAAAGATTGGTTTTGATATACTTAAGGATGGAAAGATCACAGTTCTCCATGTTAGAAGTCATGTCAGCACAAAGCCAAAGACAGCTCTCACAATTCTTGTCACATATGCATATTTCCATTCCTAGCCCACTGTTAGTTTAGCAACGAGGTTTCCATTTACACAAGCTGGACATTAAGCTGCCATGCCCCCTAAAAAACTGCTAGTTAGCTCACCCAGAACACAAGCTTTGGACAACAGCTGAAGTGCGCATCTGTATTTAAAACTTTCAAACTCTAAGCCAAACCTAGCAATACAAGCTCTGCACAATTTTCTCTATGTGAGATGAAGACACTAATAAGTTAAGCAGTCTGGACTTACTGTTTATACAGTGATCCATATGAAGAAGCTGGGACATCTGAGTTCAAAAACAACTTAAGATAATACAAGGTAATGGAGAAGACAAAGTTCTCTACCCCCTTAATACAAAAAAAATTAAATAAAATTATAAAAAGCTATGGGATAAATATTTTTCTCCTAGGTCTTGTCACCTTCTAAGAGACTAGAATGCCCATTTTTTTAAATGAAAGTATTTGGACAATTTTCAGTTGACTGTGATAACTTTTACTTCTTGTGAATACTTCAAGGAGAACAGTTCTCAACTGCAACACCTACATTTAGAGGGTCTGTAGCACGGAAGTGAGCACAGAACTCCCACCCACAAGAAGACACAAACCAGAGTTCATAATCACCAGGAAAGCTGTTTACAACAGCCTCTGTGACTGAGTTTTCCTCACTTACAATCCAGCTAGTGGTAAAAAAGAGGGTTATTGGCAAAGTGCAGGTTTACCACAATGACACCCAGCTCCCCTGCCAGTCTAGCACGGTGACACACGATCTGCACATCGGAGGCCCTGCTGAATTAGCACTCACAGCACTGGCAGGCTCTTGAGAAACCCACAAGTGTGCCAACGCCGAGCAGAACTGCTTGCACTGAAAGCTGGGTGAGTCAGTGCCCTTGTCCCACTGTATCCCATGCTCAGGTAAGATTAATGACACTAAATCTTCTCTGGAGCATGGAATTAGATATGTCTGAACTTGACATACCAGCGACCTACTTTTCAGACGTGCCCAACACCCACGTCTCCCTCTGAAGGCAACAAAACCAAGGATGCTCCACAATTTTGAAATGGCAGTGCATGCTTTTAATACTGAGGAAGCTGATGACAACTTAGAATCAGCTGTGCACATTAGGAAAATCCCACTTTATCTTCACATGACCATACAGTGCTATGGATCATTCAAGACTCTACATGTTTGGCTATATATGTCTGTCGATTCCATGTGTTTGCTGGCAGGGAAAGAGCATGGATGAAAGTTAGTAACTTCTTAGAGTCATCCTGCATTAGATTTATACATTCCTGGATATCTAATTTTGCCACTTATTTAACTCTCACCTGTCTAGACAAGCGCATCCTTTTCCTTAGAAGAAGAACACAAAATATCTTATCTGTCCAATGCATACCAGCTCTACTGTAGATACAGGCTCAGTCTATTTTGCCCAGATACTGAATCAGAAAACCCTCTTAAGATTAGGACATAATGAATATTACTCAATTATCAGGAGTGACCAGGATTCAGAAGAGAAAATCTGTGCGCGTGTTCTGTACAGATGCCACACACTAAAAAGGAGCTCCAACCTTGCAGGGTACACAAAGTTTTGAGAATCTAATTGAATATGTAAACCGGCTTCCCCCCCCCCTTATTCCTTCTTTCCCTCCCTCTTTGTCCTTCTTTATGAGGAATAATTACACTCTCTATTATTACATAGTTTTCATTTTATTTCTTAAAATATATGCATATATGTGCTACAGACATGCAGGGCTATATAATCCATGACTATGTCTGCAAGCTATAGCTAAAACCACTTTTGTGTCTTTTAAAACCAGATAACACTACTGGTGCCATATTAAATTGAGACCAGAGACCAGGCTAACTCCTGCTTTTAAAGATTTAGATGTATAGGGCCACATCATGCAGCAAAGAAAACCTTTAAAGTGGTACCTAGCTGTTGTGTATGCAAAGACTACCAGCAACCTCAATAAATGTGCTCAGCCATTCACTAGCAAAACAATTCCTCCTTCACCTACAGAAGATGTCCCAGCCTGAAGCAAGTGCTGGAGATGGCAAGTCATTCTAGCTGAAGCTCTCTGCAGAGGTTTCAGAACATTTTCCTCATACGAACAGTACGTATCACAGGCTGGGAAATGTGGATAAAACTTACTTATTTGGTTAACAAGTAAAGGGACAGATAACATCTCCATAACCATCCTTAACAGTTTCCAGGAAGCTCTAAAACCCCTCCACATTCCAAGGCCATTAAACAACCATGTCAACACTGACATGAGAAGGCAAGTCCAAACAGGAAAAGGTGCCATAAGGACCTGCAAAAGCCTAATCATAACACACAGGTATTGAAAGTATGGCAAATTATGCTTTCACTCCAGGTAGCCTAAAACCTGCAAGTTAGACTCTCAACCTGCTATTCCTTCCAAGTCAGTTTTAGACTCCTAACCTCTTAATTACAATAAAAATGCTAATACAAGCAGAAAATGAAAGAAAGACCCATCAACCAACATCTTCATGCCTAAAGAAATAAATGGCAGGATCATAACTTGTAGCATGTCAAGGATACTGCAAACAAGCCCCGCAAGAAGGCACATTACCTGTTTAATTCCTTTAAACAGAAAATAACCTGGGAATCTCCAGACTTTTCTAGTGTGAAACTCCTGGCTTCTTCTTCACTGTTTGTTTCTTGACGCTGATATCTCAGTTACTAGTGAAAATAAAGATGTCTCATCAATCCCTTTCCCTACAGAGAAATATCAACCTGGAACATCAACCTGTTATCAGCAACTAAAGCTAGTTATTTTTGCTAATGTGAGGGGGAATGCAGAGATTTAGAGAAACATCTATACAAGATGAAATAAATTTCAGGAATACCTTCTTACAGGCAAAAAGAATTGGCTAAGTAAGCCTAACAAGCTACACTGAACCAATACAAGCTCAAGCCTTATTCAGCATCACTTTAAATACATAAAAAATGTGAAGGCAATAAAACTGTGAGCACATAACAATGTAAAACTCTACTAAAAGTTCCTTTGACAGTCTACTTGTTTTAAGTAGCTCAGCTCTTCTTGCTACCAGGCATATGAGCATTCACTTTGAGACCTCAGCTTAGGTGAACTTAAATGATCTTAAAATTGCACATATTTGACAGCTGAAAACTAAGTCACACAGTGAGGACAAAGATGAAAGAAAATACTGTCAGTTTTTCAGAAAGCTTGCAGAGACATAAAAGCAGACAGTCAACAGAACAGGCATCCATTAAAAACAGTCCATCCAAATACCCTGTGAGTATCAAAACATATTGACATGCTGGTCAACAACATGTGTCTTTCAATGTTAGGACACAGGTTACACAGTACACCTGAGCTATAAAGAAACCTTGCTTAAAATAACTATTTATAGACACTGCAAGAAAAAGAAGCACTTATATTGAAATAAAAGATTTTCAAGATAGAATTTTGAAGCAAGCTCCAGCTGCGAGGCTGAATGAAGTTTGAGCTCTTTCAGAAAAGACAGAGTTGCCTGTGGGCAGCCTCAGTCCCTTCGAAGCCCTGCTAAAGAGCCTGAAAGCATTCTCTTCCTTGGCAGCTCTTCAACACGGGATTTAACTCCAAGATCTTATCACTGATATACGGTATTTTTACACAATTACCAAGAAACGTTTGAAGAGGAGAAACGGGAACCAAAACTACTGTTTCAGCCAATGCCACCACAATCCTTAGGCAAGGTCAAAGACCTTCACAGACTCCCCGACAATCCTCGTGATGAAGGAGATCTCAAATCCCATTTTACCCGCGCTAAGAAAAGTCACTCAAGTCCTGCAAGTTTCAGGGGCGCCCCAGCCTGGTCACTATCCTGACCCACACAGCGATAGAGAAGGAGGAGAAGTGGGACACTGCGCTGGAGACCCCTGCTCCAGGCTCTTTCCCCTCCAAGACGTGATGCGTCTGCCTAAAGCAATGTCCCCATGCTGGTCCACCGCCACCTTGACACTTGCCCGGGCTTCGGGTGGTGTAGTCTACAGTCGTACAGGGATGCTGGTGTTCTGCCACAACCATCCCTCGCCGGGGGAACCCACCACCTCCCGCCGGGGCTGCTGGCAATGGGGGACAGCCAGCCCGGACCCCGCGCCGCGGGCCCAGCATTGCCACCATCAGCGGCAGCAGTGGCGGGAGGTGACAGACCAGCGGGAGGTGACAGTCCACCGCGCGGCCCCGCTGAACGCCGGCTCCCCGGTACCTGTCTTCGGAGACGCTGATGACTCCGTCCTCCTTGGGCACTATCGCTGCCATGTTCACCACCTCCTGCGACCCCTCCACTTTGTTGAGCAGGAGGGGCTTGCGAGTCAGCGCCTTGGGCTGGGGCTCCGCCGCCATGGGGCCGGCGGGCACCGCCGCTGCCGCCGGAGGAGACTACGGCCGGGGGAGGGAGGGAGGCGGCCCGCACTGCCGAGGCGGAGGAGGGACTTGCCGGAGTCGGGCGCTCCCCGGGAAGCA
Organism: Poecile atricapillus; assembly: GCF_030490865.1. Lineage (NCBI taxonomy): Eukaryota > Metazoa > Chordata > Aves > Passeriformes > Paridae > Poecile > Poecile atricapillus. The sequence continues at coordinate 63,715,762 of NC_081249.1, read as the reverse complement.
GGAACAGCGCGGCGGCGGCGGCGGCGGCGGCACCGCCCCCGGGCGGGCAGGGCCGGGCCGAGCCGGGCGGGGCGCGGTGAGCTGAGGGGCGGGAAATGGCGGCCGCCCGCCGCCATCTCGCAGAGAGGGGCTGCGGAGCCGCGCCCTCACCAAGGGAAAGCTGTGGTCCGGCGGAGGTGCGGGGGCAGCTCTCCTGCCAGGGCCGCCCTCCCAGCGCCGCGGGCTCGCCCCAGGGGCAGCCCGGGGAGCGCGTCCCTCTCTGACCCGGTTCTGGACTATCGGCACCGTGCCGTCCGTCCCGCACTGCTGGGGCCGCAGGGCGAAAAAAAACAAAACCAACGCGAGTAAAGATTAAACAGAATGTTGCTGCGAAATTAGCTCCATCCATCTGTTTACATTTTCCTGTCTTAGTTTTTCCTGGGACTGAAGGTAAACATGGAATTTCTGCTGCTGCATTAGACAGGGACTCTGGCAGGCAGGGCTGCACCGAGGCGCCAGCAGAAATTCTCTTTCAGAAAGCTTATTCCTAAGGGAAACGCGGCAGACCTCCAGCAGCTCGTTTTCATCAAGCGGCTTCTTTTCACTCGTTTTTCCTGACAGATTCATTGAGCTCCAAGAAAGTCAGATCACTTGCCCAAAGCTCTGTGGTGAAACCAGTGAAAAGGCAACTTCCTCCCGAGGCATATGCCAAACTTTCATAATCTGTCTCGAAAGATTCTGGAAAATCATGCACAATGTCTGAACTGCTGTCCTACATTGTACAACTTGTCAGCAGATTGGAAAGCGCTATTTCAACTGCAACTTTAAGTTTACCCACACTAAACAAAACGAGCAGTGGTTCTCGTGGGAAAAAAATTAAAAAATCTTATCTATCTATCTATCTATCTATCTATCTATCTGTCCATCTATCTAATCAGGTATGAAAAAATTCAAGATCAGGAGATTACATTTTTCTCCAGGAGTAGAATCCGCAACGGAACAAATCCTGATTGCCCATTCACATCTGTTGCCTATGTAGTAGACAGAGGCAACAGAGGAAAGATAAAGTCAATTGCTTCTGACAGAAATTAAATTTCACCATGTTTAGCGATCTCTGTTCTGCTAAACAAACAGGCAGCATCAGCAGGAGCACAGCAAGACATTTAAGGTTTCTCAATTAAACATGACAGGTCCACAAATGTAGTGTAGAGGGAAAGGTCTGGTCAGCAGCAGCTGGATTACAGGAAAGGAATTTGCAGTCTCAAACTATTTCCCTGAGGATGTGTGACTGGACTCTTCCTCGTAATTCTTAAAACAGAGCTACTACTGAAGAGTCAAAGAGCCACCTTCTTACTGCTATGGATGATCCTGCAGTCCTAGGCTAGAGTTACAGATAGGAATGCTTGTCTGACTACTTGGTGAGGTGTGAGGTATTCTTTGAAGATTGATATACTTGTTAGTTTTCAGAATATATCTAAAAATGTCTGTTACACTGAAGTCTGGTAAGATCTACTGACCTTGCAGTAGTTTGCTCGAAAGATTAGGCATTGTGGATCACTTGACAGATAAACAGATACTGAGCATATGCTGAAGACAGCAGGTTGCAGGTTCTTGGGAGACCCAGAATATGTTTTCCATAAAGGCTTTTAAGGAAGAAAGTAGTTGAGAAAGTGCGTGTCTTGATAGGCAAAGCTGTGGATCACAGGACTGAAAGGTGGTCCTACATATCTCCCAAAACAACTGGATTATCCTCAGTTGCCTACTGAAACATCACTCTTCCCTATGAATCTTGTCTCTCTTATATCCTTAAACAGTTCCAGGTCCAGCTACTCCTTCAAGGTTTAAGACACTGTTTGAGGGAAAACACTGAAAGGCGGGCATACATTTTAGACTGAAGTGACATAATAATACGATAAAATCAAATATATTCTTTATATACATGGTCAGTCTTTGGAAATAAGTTACCTTTTGGGGAGAAAGGAAGGAGGGAAAAAAAAAAAAAAAGAGACAACACAATGAAAGAGAGATTCCAGAATTTCAGTGGCTATTCAAGATAAAATTCTTGAGGGCATTTTTTAAAGCTTATCTGTAATGGTGATTTCCTCTGCAAGACCTGCAAAGAAAGTACTTGAATAATAGAAAGATGTCCTGAGGTCTAGTATATCTTTTTACCAGGTGTGCAAACTTGAGGTCACTGCTCTGTTCTCCCTGATGAGATGGGAAATAGGGTTGGGAAATTATGTCACACAGAAGCAATTTTACTATGACTGATGGAAGAAAAAGTAATGTATGGAAACTTGGGGAGAGGAGTAAGTGAGACAGAGAGAAAATAGCAAGATTTCAGTAAGAACCTGGAGCTTCCTCTTGCATTCTCCCCGGCAGGCTTAAAGAGTATTGTGATGGAAAAGGCATGAAAATTACCAACAAGACCTGAGTGTTCTCCCAGATCTACCATTGTCACACAAAATAATCAAAAACTTTCAAAAAACAATTTTCCTATATTGACAGAAAGTTGGTAATCATGTCTTGTGTGACAGTTCAGACAAAGTTAGAATTGCTGTAGACGTCAAGTTTAATGAGAAGTTACAGAAGCAAAATTAGGGTACTTTAGAAAAGTGTTTCCTGATATAACTGAAAAATCAAGCAAATCTTATAAATACTTCCTAGAATATATGTTTTCATTTTCTGTCATAGCTTTCAGGTCAGATTGCATGGATTAAAAATATTGCTAGGACTGAAAGCATGGCAACTTAATATCTGAATCTGCAGCCAAGAAAAGCAAGCTTATTCAGTTATTTTTCTGCATTAAAAAATGTTGTGGGATTAAAAATTATAAGATGCTCCTCTGATATTTGCTTTTTGCAGGAAATTGCAAAAATTACATGATGACATAATTTAAATGTTCTATTTCTTGTCTAGTAGGTATGCTTGATTATGTGAACTTTCTTGGAAGAGTGTATCCACCAGTAAGACAGAATGAAAACCAAGCTGAAAAATGCAGTTTATATCAAATTATATCAAATTACCTTATCTTTGGTTCTTAGCGTCATTTCTCATACTCTGTGTTCTGGCATGACACCACGGTAAATGAAACATCCATCCCTCTGTTAGTTTTGCCTTCCTCTTCTTGAGGCAGGCTGTCTTTCCCTCTTTTGATTGGGGTAGAGCAGAATTAGGCTCTAAGCAGCAGTCCTGGCTCATGTTATTCATATGCAGGGTGAGGACAGAAGACACCGGGGAAGCAGCTGTGCTGGTTCGCACTGATGCATTCACGCACAGTGGAGCCTCTTTCCAATTCCTCGTAGTGCACCAGAGTCTTGAAGGACTTTGTCCAATTCCTTATCTGCAGTCCTGTTTGTAGTTCAGGAGATGGAGCCAACCGAATTCCCAATCTTCTCTGGCAGTTTGCTTTAAAAGCTGCTCTCTGGCTCCATCTTCTGTTTGGTTGGGTTTGGGATTGGTTTCTTATGTCTGTTTATTTTGACATGCACGGGTGAGATTCTTCTAAATTTTACATACTGAAGTTGTTTTAAAAAGCAGGTAATCACATCTTGTGTGACAGTTTAGATAAGCAGAGAGAACCCCGACCTGCAGATGGAAAGAGTGGCCCAGAGAAGAGGGAGCCGAAGGTTCCCAGCTCTGCTGGGAATTACAGATCTGTGTTTACAGATTCTCCTGTTCTGCAAAGCTGTTTCTCCTGTTACAAGATGAGGTGAAATCATTTGACCAAAAAGCACAGCAACATGTTCTGCTTTGGTGTAATTGTACTTTTCTGCATAATTATGACCATTACATGATCTGGCAATGTGACATCTCTCATAGATTTCAGCTAAAATTGTCGAGCTCTGGGGCCACTGAGTAGGCATAGGACAATTTAATAAACAGATTGGTCTTTTTGTGGATGCTGTAAAAAAAAAAAAAATTACAAAGTGCTCAAGAATAATAACAGTAATAGTAAAAGTCACAAAAAGAGGCCTCTAATAAAGAAAAACCAGTTTATGGTGATTAATTTTTAGGCCCAAATTATTCATGCCCTTTTGAGCCATCAATTAATCTGATTCCAGTTGCTCTTACTCTGCAAGATGGGAACTAGTGTGGGAGCAAAACTGCACTATCACTGATTCAGTGCTTAAATTTAAAATTGCTCTGTTGACAGCAAGCCAGATTTTGGCTTCTGAGGCCTCTTCCTTAATCACCCATGCAAAATTAAAGAACTCACATACACAAAAGATAACCACATAAAAAAGGTAAAAACCACTTGGCAAAAAGTAGAGTTGCCTCTCAATAATCATTGAATAGTTTTTTACTCTCTCTCATGCTTTTCTTCTCTGCGTGTTTGTAAACTAGATGTTTTCCAGCTTTACAATATATACAGTTTCTTCTATACCTGCACTTCTATGCAACTGCAAAAGTGCACGCTTAAAATTCTCTCCTTCCTCTATTTTGTCATCAGTGACAGCCTTCATAAAATAGTTTCTGAAAAGTATTTTTAATTTCAGATGCTACATCATTCTTGGAAGACTGTGGGAAACAAATATAGATGAGCTCTTTATATAGGAAGGCAAACTTCATGAAGTACCAAAAGGTTCTGTGGAAAATTTGCTTGTCCATCCTGCTTAGAAATATGAAGCTTGTTACAAAAATGCACCCTCAAATTTAATCGCTGCTCCTTATTTTGCTCCAGGTATTTATCAGTCACACAATAGTGGACCACCTATCACATTGCTAATAATAAGCCCTACATGCTCATTGTGACAGTTTTCTTCTTTTATTAGTTTCAATTTATGTGGCCATTGATAAAATGAGGGCCTATGAGAATCAGAGCTTGAATCTGCAGTGGGTCAAAGTTATGGAGAGAAAGATTAGCATTAAAAAATAAACATGGAAGTACCACTGTGTAGCACCCTCTCGAGAAAATATATACTCATTTTTAGCTGTCATGCAAGTGCTGTTGGCTTTGTAACTGACTGTGAACATGTGAGAACAAAAAAAGTGATGCTGTGTCAGTGTGTGGGCTGCAAATGAGAACTCCTGGCTCATGCATTTTGCTCCATAAGCAGTTCTGGCATTGTATGCAGTCTTATTGCTGTTTCCTTTGTCCTCATTGATCCTGCTATAGTATTACTCACATTTTGGGCTCCCAACTTTCTGTAAAAAACCTCTGTAATTTTATTCACTGTCTTTTTGCTAGAACTTTCTGACCACTAATTCTTCTAAGCTCATTATTTTCATATTTTTCTAGGCCTCAGGACTTAATACTTCTTTTTTTTTTCTTCCCTGAATCTTCCCTCTGTGATATTGAAGAATCATAAAGTATCATCAGCAAACACAATTTTGTATCTGGAAAATGCATTAAAATCACCTATGTAACCTGTATGAGAGGTAAATAAATTTGTCTTACATAATGCATGAACTATATGAAAACTTTGAAGTGTTTCCTTTTCTTTCATCTAAAGTGTGCAGTTAAGAACATATCCAGGAAATATCAAGGAACAAAACCAAGTGCAAGGTCCTGCACCCAGATCAGTGTATTACCAATACAAGCCAGGGGATGAATGGACTGAGAGCAGCCCTGCAGAGAAGATCTTGGGAATACTGGTCAGTGAAAAATTGGATATGACCCAGCAGTGTGCACTCACAGCCCAGAAAACCAGTCACTCCCTGGCTTGCAACAAGAGCAGCGAGGCTAGCAGGTCCAGGGAGGTGATTCTTCCCCTGAACTCTTGTAGAGTACCCTTGTGAGACCCCACCTAGAGTGCTGCATCCAGGTTTGCTGTCCCCAGCACAGGAAGGACATGGACCTCTTAAAGATGGTCCAGAGAGCCACGAAAATGGTCAGAGGGCTTGAACATCTCTCCTATGAGGAAAGGGAGAGAGCAGGGGTTGTTCAGCCTGGAGAAGAGAAGGTGCCAGGGAAACATTATTGCAGTCTTTCAGTATATAAAGGGAGCCTGTAAGAAAGACAGAGGGACTTTTTACCAAGGCTTGTGGTGGCAGGACAGGTGGCAAGGTTTTAAAATGAAGGAACGTAGGTTTAGATTAGCCATAAGAAGTAGGTATAAGAAGAAACTTTTTGTAGGGAAGGCAGTAAGATACTAACATATTCAGAGAAACTGGGAATACTCCATCCTTGGAAGGAATGTTCAAGGCCAGGTTGGACTGGGCTCTGAGCAATCTGGTATAGTGGAAGGTGTCCTTGCCCATGGCAGGGGGGCTGGAACTCAGTGATCTTTAAGGTCCCTTCAAACCCAAACCATTCTGTGATTCTACAATCTGAGTGTACAAAGAGAAGAACAAGAAAACTACTATTAAAATATAAAGTAATATTAAAAATATAAAAATGTTTATTGCTTGTTAATACTGAAAGTACCTTTGAAGAAAAAATGAAGGCATAATTAAGAAATACAAAAAGTCTAATACAACTTATGGCCAAAAGGTCTTAGCAATGCTACTGCTAACAAAGCTCTGGCATAATTTTAATACATACTTTTCAACAGAAAATTTTTGGAGCTGGGCGGTTTTCTTGCAGTCAAGCCATTTTTACCCCTTACTGCAATTACATGGAAAGCTCCATATTGTACAAACAAAGTATCTGAATCCTTAAAAAATAGGTGGAACTCCCGCTAAGCTGCCAGTTTTGTCAACTCAGACCTGTGACAAAAGATTGCTTTAAAAGCTTGTGGTTCCTAAAGCAGGGCAACTGAACTCATCCCTCCTGTAGAAAATGATTTCTGCGAAGAAGTCCCAAGAAGCAGCTTGAGAGCAAAATTGCAGAAGTTTCAGTGTATACAGGGATTTATGACTCACTGCTGCAGGGCTGTTTGGAGTTAAAAAAGAATCCCAGATTGTCTAATCAAACTTTTGCATGTCTTACTCTGTGCCAATGTTATGTGCCACCTTTTCTTCAGCAGGCAAATCACCATTTCTGGCCATCACTGTGGCAAAAGGTTCCTCAACCTGTGAGCGCATATAGACATCCCAGTAATGCCACATTTAGATGGGACATTATCACGGATGGTGTTGTGGAGCATTTGGTTCAGATTACCTCCTGGCCATTCCTGATAATTTTTATTCTAGATAAATTGCAGCCAGAATGTCTGATTGCTTTGAACATCTTGCACTGTAGTAAGCCCATATGTTTATCGTCACAATCTACAGAGTGCCCTTTGATTTTGATGAGAGAACCATATCTGAGTCAAGTATAGCTGTCTTTGGGAGACTTCCTTTGGGACAAGAGTGGGTGTAAAAGCACTGGCCCACCATAGGACATCCACCAAATGTGAAATTCATGAAAGTGGGAGAAATACTCTTTACTGTAAAATAGGAAATGCTCTAGAGACAAGAGGCCACATGTATTTGGAGGGCAAAACCAATTATTCAGGCATGTCCTCATCTGTAACTCAGTGACCTCCTTGTATAAAAATATCATCTGACAAGATAGTAGAAATACTTCTGTGAAGATTGAGGAACTGATGAGTGTACAGCTTGTACCACTGAAAGTGCACTAGGAAACTCCAAATGGGAAAACAAAGAAAACCTGCGAGTCAGTCCAGCTGGGAAAGAGGAGAAAAAAATTTACAGTCTTAGTAGTTTTCATTAGCCCCCAAAATCCAAGCTAACTAGCCCCAGAACAGGCTCTGTATTGTATGCTTAATATGATCACGGGACAATTTTCACATAGATGCTCTAAACCAGGTATCAGTATCAAAAGATACAGGTGCTCAAAAGACTCCATAGGAGGCCAAGCAATGCTCTTGAAATCAAAAGAACTTGTCTGGTGTGTTGGATCAGTTACCAGTAACTGGAGGGGACTAGGGCAATAGTTATTTGCCAGTGAACCATGACAAGAAACAATAAGAATTGGCCATGTCTCCCAAAGTGTTCAAGTGAAAAGACACAGGAGAAGGGGAGAGGTAGTAATTAAGAACATGTAAAGACCCTTTAAACTGTACTGAATGAGTGTTGGAAACAGGTTTCTCCATCTGAAGAAAACCAAAAGTAGATAGGCATGTAGGCACATACTTAAACAAACAAAAATCCTCAAACTCCCCCAGCCAAAAAAAAACAAACCCACAACAAAACAGCCAACCAAACAAAAAAAAACCCAAACAAAAATGTCCCTCACCAAACTGAAAAAGAAACCTTTTGCCAAAGCTAGAGAGACCAAGACCAAATCTGCAGCAAGAAATTCAGGTACCTGCTCCAGCTCTCTAGCTCATAAAACAGACCAGACATTGTTCTTTGGGTTCTGAGGCCAAACTGTGTGTCCCAGCTTGCACTGAAGAACTACATTTTCTTCTTCACCTGAAAGTGATGACGTAAAATTGCTTTTGAGGAAATGACTCCTGCTCCATGCTGTCCTCCAAGCCAGATCCACGTACCATCTGAGAGGTTGCCAGGAGTTTCATGCCAAAATTGCCAAGTAATCCACCTATACATCAATTGCAAGAGCTCTGCATAGAATGCAAGAGCATTGGCTTCTAAACCTTACCAGTATAGATCCAGCTGCTGAAACTTTCTCCAGGGTTTTGGTACCTTCCAATCCAACAGTTTGGCCACAACGACCCTTTCACTGCAGAAACAGATACCAGTGAGGCACCTAGCAAACTTCCTGGCACTTCAGGAGCCATGTGGAGAGAGTCCCAGGCAGCTGCCAGGACCCCGACTGCTAGAGAAGCACTTGTATGCAGGCAGCCTAATTTGTCTCCTTCACAGTGGCACACACTGAAGTACAAGCCATCCTCTCAAGCACTTGACTGTGCAGATTTATGTTCTAGGGACTTCAGCACCTGGATTGCAGAATATCTCCACAGGGATGTCTGACTGGACCTGTATCAATCAACATTCAATTCCTTGACTCCCTCCTCTGGGAGATGAGTGCCAGATGTTAGGGACTCTCTTACCTCCTGTTTGATACAATCCTGCTTGACAATTTTCCTCTCACAAGTGCCGATAACTGAACAGAAAAAAAAAAAAAGCAATCCAGAAGAGAAACTAGGACAACTTTCCTATGCAGGGATAGGCTAGAACCTGATCTGAATGGGGAAGAGGAAAGAAGGAATGGTTGTGCAGCTGCAGCATGATTTCATACTGTGAACATATCACTCTAGTGCCTTCAAATCCTCTTGTAAGACTACATCTGCCATATGTGTAAAATGACAGTGAAAAAGGCTTTGCTACCACAGACCTTTTTACTTATCTGCCCTTTCCCCAACTTAAAGGTGTGCAGTGGGAGTTCTGACTTGTATTTATGTGGAACATTTATGGGAGTACTTTTTCTCTGAAATGATATTTTGATTAATTTCAGGGGTTTTCATTCATGTTCTTTGATTTTGGCAAAGGAAAAATATGTGCATCTGTGCATTGCATGTACACATATATGAACAAAGACTCAGAAGAAAATGAGGGGAAAATACCACTTCTGACTAGGCATAACAATTCTGAAAAGATATACACATTTTATGCTTTTGTTTTATAATAAGAGGTGACATGCTGCTCAGGAGCTGACTTGTAGCAGAATAGATTAAAATTCTTGGACCATCAGTAGCAAGAAATCACAGGGCTGTACTTACAGAGGTCATTAACTGTCCAGACATCTGTTGGGTAACAAATTCTGCCAAACATAGATCATGAAGTGGTTCTTGAATTATGCAAAGGATAATTTCACAATCCAGAAAACAGAGAACTCAAGCAGAGAAAGAGCTGTGTAAGACTTTCTTATTTCCAGTTGGGAAGGAATTCACTACAGAGTCAGAATTACAGGAAAGTTTGATGCTGGTGGCAGTGGTCTGCTGCATTGCTAGCAGTGCAATAAGGAACAGATTTAGATGATAGTCACAATTACAGTTATATACCCACAAAGTAGTTGACATTATAGTAAAATTAGCTGTATCAATAAGAGGGACACTGTGGCAAAAGTAAAAACTCCAAATGTCTCAGTGAAAACTACTGTAAAACATATTAACAAAAAAGAAATAGATTTCAGCATAATAAAAGGTAATTGAGAAACAATGGGCAGATGCAGAAAAGGAAAAATTTGTGCTAAGGTAGAAACAGTTTGGAGTGTTCTAAACAATGTATAAAATCAAGTATAATAGACTCTAATTCCCCTTGAAGAAGGAATACTGTCCCATTTTTCATAAATTAACTGCAGTAGCCAGTTGGTAAAGGATAACAAATGAGTCCAATTATGCCACACTGGACTATAATTGGGTTAAAGGGTTGTCATTTACCTCTGAAATGAGAGCTCAAATGATATCCATCAACCTTTGGAATCAGGAGTTATTCTGGCATCAGGAGTTATTTATTAGCTGCCGCCGAAGTCCAGGACACAGCACAACCAGTCATTGAAAAAACAAAGAGTGAAAACACTCGTCAGGAGAAATTAGTAGTTTTGGCTTTTTTTCCCTTGGCAGCTGAGGAGAGTTGTATCTAAGTAGATAAGCCATATCTAAGAAGAAATGTCAAGAAGAACATATTGTAACTTTTCCTGAAAGAGAAATAAAAAGGACCTGAAATGGAAGACATGAAGAAAAATAAAAATTGATCAAGGAAAATAAAATTTTATTAAACCAACCTGAAAACCTTGAACACTATTGGAATGGATATAATAGTTAAAAGCCTGTTTTTTGTCACCTTTGCATTGTTAAGTTTCATTCTTCGAGACCCCAGTTACATAAATCACTGCTAGCTTTATTCAAAAGTCACACAAACCAAAAAACAGAAATGCATGTATCAGTGTCAAGTTCCTAAGAAAACAGACTAACAGAAAATAGAAATACCTTAAAAGAGGAAAAGACCAGGAGAAACTCAGAGAAAATGTTACACTTATCACTCGACTGGTGTACACACACACTCTGCCAAACCTGGAGAAGCATACTTACTGTCAAAATGAATAATGTGATGGGCTTTCTTGGACTTTTTATTTTGGCCCCATGTTTGGAAAATAACCATAAATGGTATGTTGCCTTAAAAATGGCTTACCAACAGGAAAATATTAGAACTGATCCTGAAACATTCAAGGCTTTCCGATTGCAACATCATGAAATTGAAAGCCATCTCCAACGACAAAAGAACTCATCACTGACAAAAATAGCACTGCTTGCTGAAGACTGTTGTTATGAAAAAGGGTTACACTTGTAATTCAGGCTATGCTATAAGCTGTTCTCAAGTCAATTCTAAAATTTTCCTAATGAGAAATGCTTTTGTAGTCTCTAACTCAGTAAGAATTATCCTTTTGCAATTTTCAAAGCTGTGTTTTAAGTGTCCTTCCTTCTCATTTGAAATATTTATAAAACAAGACACTATTTTTCTGCAAATTGGTGCAGGACAGATTTGCCCACTGTGGCCACCCACTAAAGTTTTCTATGCCAAATAGGCCTTAAATCAGGGCTTCAATGGGTACATAAAAGTAGAAAAGAAAAAACCCTCTCACTTAATTTTATTTGCATCTCTTGAATTACATGCTCAGCAACAGTCCCAAACACCTTGACATAGGTCCTTAAAGGCATGAAATACAGATGATAGATTTCCTCTCTGGATGAGAGGCTTAATTGGGTTAATTGTATTCTGGAAGACCTATGTCTGTGCTTAATAGATGGCTTTTGTAGAGATTTCCGATTAGCTACTAGTTGAGATTTGATTAAGTCTTCATTAACTGATAAGTGGAAAAAGATCAACTGGTCCATATTCCATTCAACATCAGTCACCAGCTGCTTTGCAGGGAGCAACTGAGTGCATCTTTATTTTAGAGTGCATTTTGATTTTGGGCAAAAGATGGCAATGCATAATAATCACATTCAGAGTAAAAGTTGGACAAAAAACCTCTACAGTGAGGTAATATTTTAAAGGAAGAACTCCCAGCTCTCGAATACTACATGCAGGTGTGATACCTCAGTGGGAAACAGTTTATGGATGAATGAATAATTCTGTCTGTTTACCAAGACTATACACATTACATTTGCCATTAAAAAAACCCAAACTAAACAAACCACAAACAAAAAAAACCTCAACCCATTGCTTTGCCTCCCTGGAAAGTGCTTGTAGGCTACCTTTTATCTGTAAGTGCTTTATAATCCAAGCTGATTGTAGCTGAAATTGGTGTCCCTTAGCTGCTTGATTAGTTAGATAAATTCTGTACGCTTGTGTCTGGGATCCATGGTAATGGAGTTACGTTGCTATGCTATGAAATGTGCAGGAAGGTCCAGCACTTCAGGAAGGATATGATTTCCAGGGCTAATGAAACTTGGTAGTGAAGGCAAGAAGGAATGCTTGGAAGAATGAACAAAAGCAATCACTGGAACAGTGACAGGGGATTGATTGCTCAGTTCTAGCGGGTACAGGCAAGGCATCAATGCCCCAGGAAGGTTTCCCTGGGAGGGCTGTAACAACCACCCCAAAGATCATTTAAAAGTGGTCTTGTGGAGGAAAAGTATCATGGTTCTGTTCCTGTCATCCTGAGGAAAGCCTGCATGGAAACATTTTTACAGGTATTTGTGTGGAGGATGCATTAACCCCTGAAACCAGAGCAGATTGCTACATATGATCTTTCTCAAGTTTTCAATAGACCTGTTATCTCTGGCCATTCTAGCAAGAGAAGATTTTTTTTTGCCCTGGCATAACAAGCAAAAGTCTCCTCAAACCTGTTGGTTTATTGAATGCAGAAGACTCCTCCTGTGTTCATGACCTGGCAGCTTCCACCAGCATCTCAAGGATGGAAAATGAGAGGGGAGGGGAGCGGAGGGGGAAGGAGGGAGGGAGGGAGGGAGGGAGGGAGGGAGGGAGGGAGGGAGGGAGGGAGGGAGGGAGGGAGGGAGGGAGGGAGGGAGGGAGGGAGGGAGGGAGGGAGGGAGGGAGGAAGGGAGGAAGGGAGGAAGGGAGGAAGGGAGGAAGGGAGGAAGGGAGGAAGGAAGGAAGGAAGGAAGGAAGGAAGGAAGGAAGGAAGGAAGGAAGGAAGGAAGGAAGGAAGGAAGGAAGGAAGGAAGGAAGGAAGGAAGGAAGGAAGGAAGGAAGGAAGGAAGGAAGGAAGGAAGGAAGGAAGGAAGGAAGGAAGGAAGGAAGGAAGGAAGGAAGGAAGGAAGGAAGGAAGGAAGGCAGGCCTTATTGTATGTTAGAGGGTGTTTATGCTAGAGGGTGTTTTATGTTCCCTTTGGATCTTGATGCACCAGCTTAGATACTCAAGACACAATAAAGGCCCAGGGCTGAGACAGGGTTTTGTTCTTGACCAGAACCCTAATTTAAGTGAAAGGAGCAATATAACAGATCAAGAAGGATAAAAAAGAACTGTAAGTCTATTTGAATTCTCATGTGTCCTACCTTATTGCAACTGTAATTTTGAAAAGTTGAAGTAGATTTTTCCATACTTAATATTCCTCCATGTTACCAAATAGGAGAGGTCTTGCTCTGTTAAACACTGTTACATACATATGAAGACAGTGCATAGTCTAAAGACCTTTCAATCTATGACCAGTAATATTAACGAAAAAGCATGTATCAAAATCAGTTTTTAATGCCAAAACCCTCCTTATCTTCTATTCAGGTGTCTTGCAACTTCTCCATCATTAACTGACTGAATTCTGCTGTCACAGCCAGATGACCTCAAAGAGTTCAGGTTTTTTCTCTGAAAACAGTCTTACACTTCTATCATAATTTTATTTGTAAGTAGCTAAGTACTTCACAAATACTCATGGACTTAAGTTTCCCAGTACCTACATTCAGTCTGCACAGTTAGAAAACAAGCTCTGTGAAGCTCCTGTTGTATCCATTTCCTTGCATTTCCACATTAACTGTTCTTCCCTGGGATGGTACACTGTTCTTCGCTGTGGTTCCAACTCCCAAGCCAGGAAACAGCAAGGGATTTGGATCACTGGAGGGGTGGTGGGGAATACAAAAAATCCCTAGGAAGCTTCAAAGGCTATCCTCTGGGTTTCCCAATGGATGGACAATGAAAAAGAGGCTGTCTTTGAAGACAGGCCAAGAGAAGCCAGAATGCCACTTCTTTCAGAGGTCATTGTTCTGCAGGGAGATGTAGTTTCACTGTGTTCTGGTGCTAGGGAACCCAAAGTACAGGCTTCTAAAAGGTGCTAGTTTCAAAGGAAGGCAGCTGCCTCTACAAGTCTTGAAAAAATAGGCATCCTCATTCAAGTCCTAGAATATACATAAAAATAAGTTTTCTGTTTACCTAGGCTACCTGAATTATGAGATTAAATCAGTTTATCTTTGGTAAGAATTTCAGGAGGAAGGAAAAAAAAAATTAGACTCAAACCCTGCTGCATTGAAACTCGTAAAGGAACCCAACAGGACAAAACACCCCCATCCCCGCAACAATATATGCTGCCATGTATGCAAGACAAGTAAGCAGTAACATTTTATTTGTAGCAAAAAAGCAAGTGAGTTGAATGCACAGAACATGGATAAAGGAAGACTAAAAAAAGAGGACACAAGTATTAAAAGATAAATTGAAACTCAGAATGTTATATTAAGAGATATGTTTTAATGATATGCAGTAGGATTAAATTAGGAAATGGAAAAAGTAACTGTAAAATATGGGGGGAAGCATTTAATAATGACAATCTAAAAGGCTACAGAACTGTATTCTAAAGAAAGCTCAGAAAAATTTCCCTGTATCATTAGGACTTGAGCTGACTAATCTAGAAATTTTCTTTGTGAACATAATTCCATATTGAGGAGAAAGACAATTGAAAAAAGAAAAAAAAATATACTATCATAGTTCTCAGACCTGATTGAAGGTCATTAACACAGCATCTTCCATTCAATTCTGAAGTTTAGGACAAAATGAGGCCTACACTATGTGATAATAGAAAAAAATCTCAAAAACATCAACTTGGAGAAGAAGCTATTTAAGGAAAAACACAGTAACAGCAAATGATAAAAAAATGCTTGTCAGCTTTTTTCATATGATGGGGGTTTTAAGTATATTTTTACACTTATACTCGATTTTTGGGTTATTGACTTAGCATTCAAATGTAAAGTAAATCTGCACCTTCAATACTACCTTATTTGTCCCCAAATGGACAACACCCATTCTCTGAAGATGAGAAAACATTCTTAGGCATACATATACATTCATGCTTTCTTATCGATGTACAATAAATACAAACCTGTATAGAAGCAGGTGGAATCTTTTGCATCATGAGGACAGCCAGAGTATTCCTCCAGCCAGAAGCTTGCTCTAATCATTCATCTTGACTCAGGAGAAAAGGTAGAACTGGCTCATTTGGACTGTGCATGGGGTGTCACTTTGCCCACCATATTAAAAAAAAAAAAAAGTAAAAGAAAGATGCATCTGTTTTCAGTGGCAGACTCACTCGGTCTCCCTGCTCAGATGTGTCAGCTCTGCCAGTAACGAGCATAAGCACTAATATCACTGGGGTTTGTTCCTTTGCAGCCAATCTCCCACACAGATTTATAAATGCAGCTCTGATGGCAGTACCAGCCATTATGACTCTCACATCAAGAGGCTGATGCACACTTAGGGCTTAGGTTGATTACCTGTCTTTGAGAGAATCTTTCTCAATATTAATCAAATTGGCCTGCTCCCAGCAGCAAAGTACCAATGCCTACCACAGACAACACACACCCAGCCGTGATTCTGCCCTATAGCGGATCTAATATGGATCTAATGTAAGATGCATAGGGGCAGGAAGGACTGGATGCTCCAAATGGCCTCAAAGATAACAGCAAAAAGCATAAAGGAAAGTACAGTAAATTAGTTTCCCTATATAAATCCCACTGGAACTGTGTATAAGTTTTGCCTGTGGGATTCTTGCTTCAGTGACGATTATCAGGGTTGAGGGCACAAGGGGTAGAGTGGGGCCAGCTTCTTCGATCTCACTTTCCTCTTGCATTGGCAAGAGAGTTACAGCATGCCTACAGCTTGCAGTATTCAAAGCTGATTCAGAATCCATGCTGGTTTATAACTGGTTCTACCACCATGAATGAACATGGCTTTTTCCCTGGTCTCTCTTCACTGACTGGCAACAAAACATAACATTTCCAAGTGGCCTTTCAGGATTTATGCAAAGTCTTCATGGCCCAGGCTGCCTTCAACCATGACATTTTCTTGGTATGGCAAGGACTCTAAAATGCCTCTTTTCCAGCACTTTGGAGAAGGAACCATTCCAAAAGTTTCCTGGTTTTCAGATGTTCCCTGAGAAGATGCATGTTTTACACATCAAAGTGATGGCTTTATTGGGATGGTCAATGAAATATCAGCAACATACAAATAGAATATGGCATGTCTGAACACTGTGCTTATC
This sequence comes from Poecile atricapillus, assembly GCF_030490865.1. Lineage (NCBI taxonomy): Eukaryota > Metazoa > Chordata > Aves > Passeriformes > Paridae > Poecile > Poecile atricapillus. Next base: position 63,699,506 of record NC_081249.1, on the reverse strand, counting down.
TCAGAAATTTAGAAGGAAGCCAGTTAAAGGCCATCACCATACACTCTGTCGACATTACTCCCAAATGAAATTACCAATCCCAAGGCATGATTTGCTAAAGCAGCACCGTAGCCTAGAACTTGAATCCCACTACCTTAGGGAGACACTTATTACTCTTCCAGCAGTCAGTCTTGCGGACCTCAGATGCTGCAGAAGATACCTTTAACTTTCTTGGGGACCTGAGGGGACAGAAGGTGTCCCAAAATACCACTGTGGAGAGAAAATTACTGTGAACCAAGCCTCTCTGACAGTCCAAATGTTTTACTGTGTAACAGGGACTGGCATGCAGCTGGATTCCAGGGAAACCCAGCAATGTGGCCTCTGTGGTACCTGCTGGTTTTCTCCCTCTGACAGGAGGGATTCAGATTAAACAGTAGAACCTGTACCAGAACAGCCTTGCTGCAGGTCATGAGACCCAGCACCACTGCTTGAGCTCTAATACTGAACTTCTGGGAAGATAAAAGCAGCTCGAGTCACCAGGTGCACATGAGCTTGGGCACTCTCACCACCACCAGCACGATCCACAGTTAGAAATAATCATAGCAAAAAGAAGTTACTTTCAAAGTTGCTGTATTTTGGTCTGCACCAGCTCCAAAGATTCCTTCCCAGTTCTCTGGATCCTTAAGATTGGAGATACTTTAATGGCCTTGAATGGTAAACTGGGCTGAAAGGAAGTGTCCTTGATTTCAACCCAAAGCCTAAGAAAGGATGGCACAGGTCACAGGTGCAGCACTGACAGGAAAGCCAAAATAAGCTGCTTGAAGGCATAAGAATGCATACCAATTTGCAATGGAAATGCAATTCTATCCCTCTCTTCCTAGAAATGCTAATCTTCCATTAGTCTTAAAAAAAAAAAGTAAAAAAAATAAAAAAGGCTAATCAAGCTCTTGCTTAACAAGACAGAAATCTTGCCTGGAAGACCAAGATGAATCAAGCCAAAACACTGCCAATTTTATACTAGGAGAAGGAAGGAGCACAGTGGCTTTAAACCTTCTAGAGCGGTAGCTGTGGAAGCACATCAGCTGGATCAAGGAAAAAAAAAATCAGTCAGATAGGAAGCAGAGCATTCTCCTGAAAAGATTATGCTAAGAAATGGCTCTGGAGTTACTGCTCCAAGGCTGTGAGCAGAAACAGCAGACTCAGTTGCTGGGGGAAAAAAACCCAAACCCTAACAAATCGCCAAAAATCTGAGAACAGAGACCTTCATCATTAAGTGGTTAGCAACACTCCGTAATTACAAGATTTATAAGAACTAAATTTGGAGTGCCTTAGCACGGATGAAAGAAACCTTAGTAGTTAATCATTGCCCGTATGGAAGGAAAAAGGTCACAGCTAAGGCTAGCCTTAAATTTATTTTTTTTTTTTTTCCTAGGGATCGAGTGAAAGGCCAGACGGTGTCTCTGGGATTCATCATCAAAACGGTACCGGACCGTCTTCTGCATCCCAAACCCAGTGCACACGACAGGCGACCCCCGTGCTGCCTGCCAGGAGCCGAAGCTCCCTCGAGGAGCGAATTCCACCCCCCACCCCCCCCGCTCCCTCAGCACCGAGGCCGGCGGGACTCCCCGGACGCCTCCAGGGCCGGAGGGGCTGCGCTGGCATCTGGCTGCAGCACAGGTCACCCAGAGCCCCTAAAGGACTCCCCTCGTCCCGGCCAGGGGACAGAACCCGCTGTGGGGGCAAGTGGGGGAACCGCAGCTACAAGGAGAGCGGCGGCGCCCGGACACGGGGCGGGGAATAGCGCCCGCCCTCTTCCCTCCCTCTTTCCTTCCTTCCCACCCCCGTGACTCACCCGCCGCTCCCGGCGGCGACAAGCCGCCAGCGCCGGAGTCACCGCCCCGGCCCGGCCCGGCGCTCCCCAGGGGCCACCCCCGCCCTCCCCGAGCGGGCGGGTCGGGCAGGGCGCTGCCCCCGAGGGACGCGTCACCCCGCAGCCCTCGAAATAGCTCAGCGAGAGGGGCGGCGGCGACAGATCCCTCCCTCGTCCGTCCCTCCCGTCCCGCCCGCGCCGCCCCTCCGCATGCCCTGCGCCTGGAGCGCGTCCATAGGAGCACCGGCGCTGCCCGCCCTGCCCCGTGTCCCCCGGCCAGCCGCCCCACAGCCCGCGGCTGCGCCTGCGCGCCCCCGCCACCCGCGTCCCCGACGGCTGCGGCCGGTCCGCCCCGCCGATTTGAATATGCTAATGAGCGATTACCGGGACCCTATGGTGGAGCCGGGAGGCAGTCACGTGGGACGGGGACGTGTCCTTGATGGGCGGGGCCGACCTACCCAGGCTGCCTTAAAAGCGAGCGGAGAGCGAGGAAGCGCCTCAGTCAGAGCGAGAAAGTGCCGGGGTGGCGGGGCTGCGGCTGCTCCGCCTGAAACTTCTGAGTAACATCAACAGGGGGAGGGGAGGGCGGGCGGCGGTGGAGGAGGAAGGTGGTGGTGGGGGGAAGGTTAGCCAGCAGCGCAGCCCTATCCGCCTCTCCCTCATAAACCAGCCTGTGTTGGGTTGAGCAGGCCCCTCACACAAAGGAGGGCAGGGCAGGCAGGGCTGCCCCCCCTTCCCCCCCGCCTCGGCAGAGGGGCAGCGGGGAGGCGCCCTTCCCCGTGCACAGCACTCACAGCCACTTACTCCTCTCCCGTCCCCCGTCTTCTCTCTCTTCCCCCCCTTTTCCCCTCACCTCCCCCACGGTTCTCCCCTCAGCCCCCCGCCCGCTGTCCATGTAGCCGTCCGGCCGCCGGCCCCTCCGCACTATGCCCATCTTACTCTTCCTGATAGACACGTCCGCCTCCATGAACCAGCGCACCCATCTGGGCACCACCTATCTGGACATAGCCAAAGGCGCTGTAGAGACTTTCATGAAGGTACCGGGCTCTGCCTTGCGAGAGGAGGCGAGAGGAAGCGAGCGAGAGTGACTGCGCGGGGAGGGGAGGGGGCGGCAGGGAGCGGGGGGCTGCCTGGGCCGGGGGCGCGGGGCGAGGGCGGGCGGGAGGGAGCGAGAGAGTGCGTGTGTGTGCGGGGAGGGAGGGGAGGGCCGGGCCGAGCCGGGGGGCTCCGCTGGCGGCGCCGCCTCTCGGCTCACCCTCTGCTTTGTCCCCCGCGCCGCAGCTCCGAGCCCGGGACCCGGCCAGCAGGGGAGACAGGTACATGCTGGTCACTTTCGAGGAGCCTCCCTACGCTATCAAGGTAACCCCCGCTCACCCCCCCTTCTTCCCCGGCCTCCTTCCGGCCCGTCCGCCCCTCGCCCGCCTCGCCCCGGCTGCCGGCAGTCCGGGGGAGCGCGGCACACACGGGCTCCGGCGGCGGCGCTGACATCAACATGGCCGACGCTTTTCCCCTGTGCGGTGTGTGCGAGCAGCAATGAACTGTGGGGGATATTTATTCAAGTTGGGAGAAGTGACAGCAACTCCAAGGAGAGTTCGGCTTGGAAGGGGCGAGCCGGGGAAAGGACCGACTTCAGCCCGGAGAGCCCCGGACTCGGAAGGGGACGGCACTTCCCTGGCCCCGCCACGGCGGGGGAGGGGGGGACGCACCGCGCGGGGGAAGGGGGCGGCGGGTCCACATGACACAGGACGGTGAACCTGTTGGAGGTCGCTTCACAGCGCAGTTGGCGTCTATCTGGGCACAACTCTGAGAGGGTGATGTAAATAGCTCTAAGGTCTGGGCACCGGTGTCCTCAAATTTGTCCCGTGGAACAAAACAAAATGCTTTTGCGTTTGGTAAATGGGGAGTGCTAAAGATTAAGAGAAGTGCATTGTCTCAGGCTTTTTGGATCAATATCAAATACTGCTAACTTCTGAGGTATTTTGTTAGCATTTGTAGTGAGCCGCATGCAGTGGGGAAGGCTCTTTGTAGCCTAACAAGAGAGCAAAACTCGTCTCTGCAGAATGAATCTTCTCATGTTTCTCTTTGCAGGCTGGCTGGAAGGAAAACCATGCAACGTTTATGAATGAACTGAAAAACCTTCAAGCTGAAGGACTTACGACTCTTGGCCAGTCCCTAAGGACAGCTTTTGATTTATTAAATTTAAATAGATTAGTAACTGGCATAGACAACTATGGGCAGGTAGGTTGACTGTTGCTAGGTGGAAAAATCTTAAAACAAACTTCCCAGAGACAGCAATTAGCTAGTTGTCCAAAGTGGCATCTTCATGGAATATTCAATATGGGGGCTTCTTCCAAAGTAAGCAGAGTTCAGCTAGCTTGAAGAAATACACTCACTGAATACAGTCTGGTACCCAACTTACTTTTTTCCTTTGATTTCAGTCATTTCTCAATTTTTAAGCTGTGATGTAGCCTCCAAGTTGACCTTTTCAGATAAAAGCTTTTTTTGTCAAGCGTGTCCTCAGTGCCTTAGCTGGTGAGCCTGTTAGGGTTATGAAAACTTTGCTTTCTCTATACAGTGCTGAACAGTTTGGGAGATGAGCCATTTTTCTAACAACACTGCATGTCCAAAAGTACTGGAAGGAGCACAACTTTTTCAAAACACTTTCTTTCCAGTGAGTTTACCCCAACATTTCTTTGCGTATGTGTATTTTTATAAACTTGCCTGTTGTATCAGAGCCTCGAGAGGCTGTGCTTTTTTAATCTCTCTATTGCAACTATCCCTTTAAAACAGGATTTTTTTGGTGTGGGCCAGCATTCTCATGCTCATTAGTATGAGCTGCTGAAATACAGATGTTGTAGGTTAAACACGTGCATTAGGACTCAGAGTTCTTTCTGGTGCTGGATCAAAGCCTGGATTTCCGTCACTTGAAGGGTACTGCTAGTGTTGGGCAAAGTATATAATGTACTTTTCATGTGGGGCCTACTGACTTGAATCTCCCCTTTTTGTGGTTATTCTCATGTAATTGTGTCCACTCTCTGAGGATTAGTGTTTAGTACTGCTCTTGGTATTTAACATGGGAATGTGGTTGTAAACATAAGTCCCCTTCTCTTTCCTAACTAAGCAGGGTTCGTGATAACATGCCATGTTTGTTTGTGAAGGAAATTTTTCATGCTGCATTGTATGGCTTCCCCATGAGATGATCAAGTGAGCCTAAACATTTTTACAATGCCGGTTTAGTGATGTAACTTAAAAAAAAAGTGCTAGTTCCACACATGGGAACACATTTTTTCCTACGGCCGTCTGCTGTCCTCATACATCTGTGTGTAATTTTCCCATTTTTCTGGTGTTTTTGTTTAGTTACAGGAGCTATATTACTCTTGAACACTTAACCCCTCTAGGCCCATACACAAAATACTTGCTCTTTCCCATTGCTACTGATAATTATTCTAATTAAACCCATGTCAAATAATTTGCTCTAAGTGAACCAGCTGTGCTCAACTGCTCAAGTGGGCAGTTGAGTTGTCATGACTGTTTTGACTCACTAGTAGTGTTCATTACTGCAATAGCTGCTCTTTTGCCTGTGAAACAATGACTTTGTTTGATCTGTTCTGGTTGCAAGTCTCTCTGGGCTTGAACCCATCCTCACTTAGGAACATTTTTCTCCATTCCACATGCGGAGCTGGCTGTTGAAGAGGTATTCACATGTTTAGTCAGGTGACTAAATAGAAATTCTAACTCTTTTTACCAAAAATAGATGAATGTATTGTAAATGGCAGGTCATCTGCTGCTCAAGTCAAAGGTTCCAATTTTGGCTATTCTAACCAAAATAGCAATTTTTAAAAAAGAAATCAAATTCCACAATACTTCAGCATTTGCAGGGTGAGATCTGGGGCAGCAAATTGTCCTCAGCTTCACACTGGTCTTTGTTTTGGTAGCTTGTCAGCTTGTTATTCTTGTCTACCACCTAAAATTTAGTCCAGACAAATGTTTACCATTGCATGGTGTAAGAAACTTAAAAAACCAGGAAAATAAAAGCGGTCAAAGTGCTTAGTTGCAATTGAAATAGTTTTCATTCAGAACAGAGATTGCTGATTAACTTTTTTCTAAAGAAGCTACAAATACTAAGACTATAAAATAGTAGTTAACTGAAATTTAGCAAGCAGATATTGGAAGACTGAGTATGTCAGAGTAAGAGAAGATAATTTTCCAAAAAAACCCCAATGTATAGACTATCTTAGGTGTGATATTATGTGATGTAATAAAATCCAAACTTCTATTCATCTTCTGCGGGAAATTTCTGTGGCTAAAAAATCTTTGGACTGTCATGCTTGTATTTTGGTGTATTGACAAACTTCTAAGTAGTTGCTGAGATCCACTTGTTACACAAAAATGAACAAATGTAAAACAGACTTTGCTTACACATGCAAATGACAAGACGTGATACAAGCCTGATGGGATTGTCTGGTTATGTCTCTACCAGTGTGATGTCTTGTACCCCTGCTGAGTGTGAACTGTTTAAATGGCAGAGTGACTCAATATACTCGATTTCTTTCAAAGTTGACCAGAGTTCTCCATCAGCTGACCTTCTGAACAAGAATGGTGGCTGAACGGTCATTCTGAAGTTGGGGAAAATCTGCTTCATATTTTCTTGCAGCTTTAATGCTTGGATTTTTATTATGAGTGTTTATCATACTGCTCTTTAAGCAAATAAGTACTGGCTTAGTTACTCATAAAGATTGAGTTACCATGTAATCAGCTGATCACAGGATCTCACGTTTAGATCTTAAAGGACACTGTCAACACACTTAAATGATCAAGAGCCTGGAAGATTTTTTTGTAAGCTATTTCTGATATAAATGCTATGTTATGGCATTATAAGTATTTTCCCTTACTGAGGGGTTGCTAGATCCAATTGTTTTGGAGGCTTTTGTCAAGAAAAAATGGTTTTGACAAGTACACATTTTAAGGTGGCTGTTCCTTTAACTTTTGCAGCACTTCAAGATTGATAATTTCACTGTTATACTGCTTGCATCCAATTATAGGTCTCCCCCCTCCTTAGTATGCTTTATGATGATTATGATAGCAGAAGAATAAACCTTCAAACAGGGTGTCAGTTTTTAGAGTTCAGTAAAAATAGCAATCATTTTCACCTTCTGCATTTTTATGGAGGGCTTAGGGGGAAAAATACAGCATTTAGATGTCTTCAGGAAGAAATCTGTTGAAACACACCAAGATCAGTAAGGGTTTACTGTCACATCACGCAAAATATTGTACTTCATTAGCCCAGTTTACTCTTGGATATTTGACTTCTTATTTTCTCCAGTTCAGCTTTTGCATTATTTCAGGTAGTCTGAAAGACCAAGCCTTTTACCAGCAGGTTTTTTGTCCCCTTGAAGTACACTCTTAGGTCTTGCAACTGTGGCTTGTTCCGCAGGACATGAATAGTCACAATTTAACCAAATAGTTTTGTGTAGCAAATGTGCAGCTTGTTATAGTAGATAGAAGGGTTAAATACTGATAGATGTTTCTGTGGAAACAGAAGACATTCAAAATGTAGCTGCTGTTAAGAGTGAAAATGTAAACAAATAGTTGAAGTGAACCATTATTCAGTTACCTGCAGTTTGTGATGAGGTTTCTAAGACTGCACTAAATCTGAGGTAGGTAAAATATGTATCAATGATGTTTTGATTTTCACATGCAGAGGACCAACATAGCCCTACAAAAACTGGAATCTGATGGATTCTTGAAGTTGCTGAAACACTGATTTATTGATACCACATGTGTTTCATGTCGCCTGTTATTTGTGAAATGATGAAAGTCTTTTTTCAGCAGTATTGCATAGAGTAAGTTTGAGAGGATAAAATATACTTGAGTGCATTTCAAAGTGCTTGATATTTCAAAGTAGTTTTGTAATTTTTTTCAGGGTGAAATTGCTTTAATACTGCATATAGAAAGTGCTTTTTGATAATATAAGCTTCCTATGTTTTTTTTTTAATCTCACTAGCAGATTTTGTATATTTTTCTGCAGCATTACTACTGCTATGAGTTTGACTTTCAAACAACTCTAATGTAACAAAACCGTGTGCTAACTTTGTTGCAAGCAACAGAAAAGTCAACTCTAATGTGTCTAATACAAGTGGATTTAGAATAGGTATTTTTCATTCACAATGATGAATAAGATGCTGCCTGGATTTAGATTAGCACAAGAAACACTGGGTGATTTACCAGGCTGTGGACAGTCTTGGTGAAAGCCTTTTACTCTTTAGTGCGTTCTGCATATGAACAGAGTGTAACTAAAATTTTTTGAGGAAAAACTAAAATCCAAATGGAATTCAACTAATAAAGAATATTTTGGAAACTTAAAAATATGCTCAGAGCTGGAATGACCTATTTCTGACCTGGAAGTTGGAAGGTATCCTGCGTATGATGGCATTGTTTTTAAATAACTTGGGGTTTTTTGCCAAGTGTTTTGTTCATGCCATGTATGACCATTAAACAACACAATCTTAGGATAACTGCTACTTTATAGTTCTCTGAGTATATGTTTAGACCCATTTATGGCTACAGTAGCAGAAGTGCTAATGTGTTCCCACAGTAGAACTTGGCATTGGTATGTAGGGTTCAGGACGCTTTGCCATAATGGCTGAAATCCTGCAGTATTCCAACTACAGGTAAACAGTGTACCTAGGAGATAATGTCTAATCATGTAGGGACAAAACAGCTTTAAGTCACACATTCTAGGCTAACTGCTTGCTTATACGCTTGTCTAGGATCTCCTGAGCTTATAAAACCACAACAATCACTTGTGAAAGAAATACTGTTTCCAACATGGACTGCATTATGCTTTTGCAGTGATATGTTCTGTTTTCTTTAAATTGTTGAGCAGGTTTATTTTTCCAAGAGGCATTTGAGGATGATTGTTACTGGATTTTGTTCTCAAAAGTCAAAATCCTTTGAAGTATGGCTTTTGTCTTGGTATTTTGGGATCATAACACACTGCACTGAAATGGCCTGTGCTGCATGTGCCTCCAAATTTGGAACTAACGTTTAGGTTAGCATTTCCTGCTTTGTCATGCTGGCACTGTTGCATGTGCAGTTTGCTTCTCATGTTGGTAGAGGCAGAGCTTTGCATGTCTAGGGTAGCTCTCCTGGCCTCTTTTTTTGGTCTTCTTCGCCAAGAAAACCAAACAGGAGAATTTCAGACAGCAGTAAACAACTTCACAAGTGTAAGTGCAGTAATGGCAGAAATATGAGAGGCTTTCTCACAGTCTCCTGTTTTCTGTGGAACAGGAATGGATTTAACATGAAGCTGTATGCTTGCTGATGTCAAAGATCTGTATGTGAAGTGCTGGTAAAAATCAATCATTCTCATTTGCTGTGTGAGGAAATTAAGCATACTGGTTTGAACTTCTACCTTTCAGACCATAACCTTTAAACATGCCATCTTTGAAATTTTTTGTTAGTTTTGTTTTAGAGTACCCTTTAGTGAGAGCTGCAGCAAGCTCTGTTCAAGTGGTTTTTTACATTGTGAGCTGGAGCTGCTTGCCCTTTAGCCTTCCCAGTACAACAAAGTTCAGCAAAATGCTTAAATGATTTTAAAATCATTTGTCTAGTTCTAATTCAGTATGTTTTTAAAGAATTTGAAACAACCTTACATGAAATACTTTATTTTTTCCAATGGAAATAATCTCATCAATCTGTTCCATTAGCAGAAAGAAGATACTTCAAACAAATCTGATTTGGAAGGGGTAGTGCTGTAACATGTTCATTGATAAATTATCTGCATACACTGTGCATTTTGTCTGGCTACATTGAACAAATACAGAATGTCACTGCACTCATGTAGGGCACTGATAGTGTTTTCTGATGCTCAGTATACAGAGTGAGTAAAAACTGGCCTTCTCTCTTGCAACAGCCGTCCCATCTTTGAATCCTAGTATGCCAACTTGATTGTATGCATCTGTCTGTAAGGTATACTCAGCCTTACTCATCAGATTTCTGCTCTGGACCTTGTGGTCTCTCATGGGCCACAGTTATGCGAACCTTGCTTCAAGTGGTGTGACTTCATGTAGTAAAATAAATCAGTGATTGATCAGTGAGACTAATAAACTGGACTGAACTGTAGTGGTTCAAAATTGGTTTTAAACAGCTAAGTTGTTCCTGCTGTTGTGGTGATAAACTCCAGGAAGGAATTGTGGGGGAGTCTTTGGGAAGTTATTCTGAAGAATTGCTCTATGTTCATAGGTCAATATGCCACTTCTAGTCCACTCAGTCTAGTACAGTTGGTACTCTGGATTATTAGTCCCTAAAAATGTGGGGAGATTTTTGTATACAAGTCTGTATTTTCTCCTTGGTGGTGTGTTTTTTTGGTTTTTTTTCCCCTCTATTTAATGTGCTGGCAACTGTAGGACTCGTTACCCTTCTCCAGCATGTGGAGAATAGAGGCCTGGCTTAGCACTGTGAATTGCACTGACAGAGCCAGAACCAGCTCTGTAAAGTCATTGCTGTGAAGCAGAAAGGCTGCTGTAATTAGGGACTTGATCCAGGGCTTGGCAAGGTCAGTTATTTTTGGAATAAAACATTCAGAAATATTTTTAGGAAATATAACCAAAATCAAACTCAGTGTCTTTGGAGCTGACTTTAAAGTTATGTTTGGTATGGATTGTGTTATTTTATTTTTCTTAGAAAAAGTTGGTAAAGGCTCAAATGGAACCTGTTTTTAGTAGCTCACATTTACTATGTTTGCTCAAATAACTTTGAAAACTGGTGCAACTTACTGGCTGATTATCCAATATCAGATGATTTCAGTAGTGATGCATTTATTAATCTGTAGTGAACTGATAAGATGCATCTTTTTCTGTAAGTTACAATTTCCATTGCCTTAAAAATAAGATAAAAGTTGTGATTGCAGTTGATATTGCTGCTTAGGTAGTTAATTTAAGAAAAAGTTAAAGTTCTCCCTCTTCTGGGATTATATGTCTGTCATATCAGTACTTAAATATTTCAAATGTTAGTGGCCTTTTGTTCTTCATTTCAATGTGGTTTGTCACTGTTTAGTTACTTGCTGGAATTCATTATATATCAAATTCCTATTCCATGCATGTTTTACTTTTTCTTTTAACTGTCACATAATTGTGGAAGATTGAAGGACTGAATTGTTTTTGAAACTTACTAAGGACCTCATCTAAATTGGAACACTTACAAGTTAATCAAGAAACTATCACTTACATAATGTGATATTTGAAACTCAATTAAATCTGTTCTTAAATGAAAGAAACAGGACAAACCTATATACTAACCTGTGATCTTTGAAACTGTGACTTACTAATATTGGGACCCCTCTGATTTAGGTGTTTTAAGTTTAGGTTTAAGGTTTTAAGTTGGATGTCTTAGTAAATCTACTATGTATTCATCATTTCTTTATTCAACATGAACAGAGTCTTAAACTGCTTCCTTAACACATGCTTTCTGTTGTTGCGTGTGTACTATTCAAAGTGGAGATTTTGTATTCCAAAATGATCTGTTCTTGAATTGAAATTCATTTTCAGCCTGCTTTGAGTTGCCTTTTTTGTTTTCTTGCAGTTAGTTTTGGTTTTGTTTTTGGCACAAACTTTTTGAGAGAGTTCCAAAATGACTGAAGTTGCACAATTAAATAGTCTTTAAGCAGTTTGTTCAGTGCCAGACTTGGAAACCTGAATGTGTAAAGTTATGAGCATCTATAAAAATGATACTAAGCACAGTGAATTTTCTTGTGGCATGTTTCAGGATGGATGTGCAATGAAATCATTGCCTATAGAACACAAATTTGCAAACTTCAGCAAAACAAGCAGCTGATGTGCTTAGATATATTTCCATGACTTTGTTTTTGAAAATGGGTTTGATGTCTCTTGTGCAATTCAGATAGCTGTTTTGTCTCTAGCATTTATAGTTATAGAAGTGATATCTGACTGGATCTTTGATTTTTGGTGTACAGCTTTGACTGGACAAGGCTAGTTTAAGATGACACATTTGGAGGTTCAGTAGTCAATTGGAGTAATAAATGGCTATTTTAAAAAAGGTTTTTGGAGATAATGCTGAGGTCCAGAATACCAAGGGGCAAATTACTTGCTTTCATCCCATTTATTTTCCTCAATACCTTAAATTTCCTTTTCTTAAAATTAGGTAGCCTGTGTTATGAACATAATGGTTGTTTCAAGAATTGTCCCTTAGTTCTGTAGCTGATGTGTTGAGGTGTTTGATCTCTGGCTCAGCTTTAGGAGAAGTCTGCTATTACAATTGAGTTATTACAATTATGTTCTGCTTTGAAAACCTTTTGCTAACTGATTTTTCTTTAAAATTCTTTTTATATAACTTATAATGCAGAAAGCATTATACCACCAAACAGTGGTATGTTTGAACATGTGTGCAAAAAATTATTTCATCCATGGCTAATCTGTAGTGCTAGTAAGGAATGAAACTGAAGCCAAGTAACTGCCTTGTAATACTACATAGGTACTCCAATTAAGAAACTGTGACTAGCCCATGTCTTGGGCATTGTAGTACCTCTTAGGTTTTTGTTAAGTAGTTTTAAGAATTGTCTAGAATGTGTGAAATTAATTTTCCTACAATAACCGTGCTGTAATCTATGGAGGAGGACAGCTGAATTTAGGTTTTGTTATCTCACCTCATGGAGGAAAGATATTTTTTGGTAGCCATCCTTACTGTCAAATTGTTGCAATTTTGTTGACTTTCAGAGTATGAATGAATGCAGGAGAAATCATTACTGCTTAACAAGCATTTTCTGTTTTTTTGGGGGGGCAGGGAAAGTGGTGAGTTAATGGGTGCATGGATTTAGACCTTGATAAAAGGTCTTCCTAAAACTGCTTTTAAGGTCTTGTCCAAAAGACAAAATAAGTTAAGATGGGGGGGGGTGGCTAGCTTCAAAGGCAAAGGGAATGTGTTTGTAATACAGTTTAATGTTTGTGGCTGAGACTTCCAAAGATGGGCAGTCTGCAGCAAAAAAAAAAAAAAGGAAGAAGTGGAATGATAGTATATGCTTCCATGCTGTCTAGAAACCATGAACCAACTATTGGATTAAACATATGCTAAGAAATTATAGTTCAGTGGTGGATTACTTCTTATTTGTACTTACACAAGAACATTTAGGGGTTTTAGATATATGGTTTTGGATAGGAGGTATTAACCTGTTCCTGTGTATTTTGAGGTAGTATGCAAACACAGCATGCCTCAGGTTTATCTTGTTACTCAAATCACCTTATATGAGGATAGATTTTACTAACTTGTGCCCCCTCTGCTGGCTGGTGTTCCAATTACAGAGTAAAGTACAAGTTCACATAGGTGAGGTACTCTCTGATTGGCTATTTTGGCCAAATACCAGTTTATAAATGGTTTTTTTGCATCTGAAACGATGGTGAAACCCATGGGAGTTGTGATTTGGAAGACTAAGTGGTGGTGTTGAGAGATGGTGTTTTCATAGCACAGTTACTGTCTTGGGCTCAGTCAAGACTCCTTAAGCATTTGTCAAACCTGTTTCTTTCCCTCATCCCTTAGTTGAAGAGATGTGATCTTTTTACTCACCCTGGGTGTGTATATTGTTACATATACAGAGGAACTGGACCTTTATAGTTTTCAGAACCACAGTTGGGTCTTCTAAAACCTGCTACTATTACCTGCTTTTCTGATAGTAGTTGTTTTCCCCTTAAGATGTAGAGTTATCTTCTTTTGGTTATAGTGAGGTGATTTCTCAAATTATCTTTAGCAGGTGATGAATTTTCCTGTGTTCTTTCTGAAACCTGTCTGTTGGTGAGTTAGTATTCCTGACTGCCTAGCATGAAGGAAAGGCAGAGCACAAGTCCTCACATTGTGAGTACTGCAGGGAGACCTAAGAAATGTCAGTATTATGACAGAGGATGCTTCTCCATACTGCAGGTGTGTGTGGGACTAGCTCTAATAGTAAGAATCATCCTCTTGTCCTACAGCCCTTTCAGAAAAACACTGGGCATTTTTTCTTGGAGACAGTGTAATTTCTGGAATGGGGCTTTCACTAGGTTGTTTCATAAGTTTCCTCTTTGTGACTGGTGTTGCTGCCTTTGTCATTAATCAGTCATCAAGGGAGAATTCTGCTTTGTATTAAAATTTCTTTTATGGCTTGAAATTTTAACATGTTTCAAAACAGTTATCCTGACCAAAACTCAGCCTGGCTGGTGTAGCTCTCATTGAACTTCTGTGACTTCTGAAACTGATCTTTGTATATCTGCTGTGCAAATATCTGATCTTCTCCTACTAAGACAGACCTACCATTGCAAGACTGTATTATATAGTGAATAATCAATAGAATCAAGGAAACATTGAAATCCTTATGGGTGGCAAGACAGATAAGTTAGTAACTTTCGTTGTGCATGAAGGCCATCTTGTCAGACCTTAAGCTTGTACAGAATTTGTATGTTCTTCAGCTCTTACTCATTCAGGCTGAAAGCACAGAAGTTTCTCTGACACTGAGGTGCTTCCACTTCAGGGAATCAATTTCTGTTCTAAAAGAGACATAGTAAATAAGTACAATTTCAAAGTTATTTTTATCATGCAGGTTCAGTCACTTAGATAACAATGTGATGGGATTTAGAGGTACTGTATTTTTCAGTCTGGCTACAGAATTATGGTGCTCTTGTGGCATATCCTGTGAGCAGTCAGATTCGTCAAAGGAGATGGTGTAGTAGAATAGGTGCAGAAAGGACTGCCCTTTTTGCACTCCCTCACCCGCAGCATATTCTTCCTTGTGTTCTGATAGATGAAAATTTCAGTGTGTTTGTGATAAATATTAATTAGGTGATAGAGTAGCTTCATCTGGGGAAACTTCCATTTAAAGACATTTTGCTTCCTATCAAGTAATAGGAAAGAATTTACTGATCTACCAAAATTGAAAGCATATTAATTCCCTAGTACTGTAGTGCATTACATGTACATGCATGGTTATGGTGTGTGTCTACATACATAATTGAAACATATGTAAGGATTGAAAATCCTTAAAGGCAAAGTAATTTTTGTAGCATTTAATTGACAGGTATAAATTGACTAAAATACTGTAGTGATGCCAGTGTATTCAGCTGTGTTTGTGACTTGGGAAACAATTGTGTGACAGCATAAAATACAATTGATTATACAGGACTTGCCAACTACATTGATTAATTCTGTGGGGATAGTAGAAAATAGCCAAAGCTGCTGAAAATGTGAGTGGGACTAGTAAGAAATTGCACAAGATGCTGCAGTTCTTATGTAACTGATCATCAGAACAGTTGTTAAATACCTCTGTGTACTTGACTGGTAGTTGTCTGCCTTGAGCAATGAAGGGCAAGGTCTCTAATAAATGGTAATATCTTAGACATTTCATGGTTTTGCTAAAGTGTAACTGAAGTTCGTAAGAAACAAGAAGTGAAAACCATGATGTATTTGGACCATCTCTTGTGGTTTGAAATTCAAGTTCAGTGTTTTGATATTTTTTTAAGCTGTTCATCAGTTAAAAATAGCTTTAAAGCTAATAAATTTTGTCATTCTGACTTCTAGATTTCATTTTAAGCTATTGTTTTTGAGCAATGGTTGCTCACAGATTCTTATGAGTATTTGTGAGACTCTTGACCTTCTAAATTATGAAAAACACAGGACTGAATTAAAAAAATCATATTCCTATTTTGTGTTTCCTGGTCAGGTGTCTAAATTTAGTGAGAGTTCGGGCTGATACTTCTGAAAATGAAGAGGCTGTGCTGAGATAATACAATGGGAAATAGATGTGCACTACAGCTTGCAGAGTTTTGTGGTTTACTGAAATGAAAGTGGATCTTTTAGACATTTGTTGTGATCTCAAAATGCATTTTTCCCAGTTCCTAGTGATAGGTAAAAAATATGCACTGAAGTTCAATTCATGTCTTTTTTCAGCTTCCAACCTTTCTTGGGTGTGAGGTTTCTGTACTACTAAAAACTTATTTTTGTTGTAGTTGCTGCTTGTGTCATTTTTAGTCTCTGATTTGGTGTGTTTTGGTCACATTTCTACCTCATCCATTTCTTCAGTTCTGAAACACCTGTCACACTGAAATTAATATTTAAATGTGTGCTTTGAGATAACAGTAGTTGTTAATTTATCTTCTCTTCCTGCATGTATAATATTGTCTACTTGCATATGTAAAGGTCACAATAGCTCTTGAAGTGCTTTACCTGTACACTTGGGAAAAAAATCATGCGTGTATCAATTAGTCATGCTGAAATTTGTTGTTAAGCTTACTTACCAGTGGGAGTGATTTCCTAGTTGTGAGAGTCTTAACCAGGCAATAATGTGTCTTAGTAATTTGATATACTCCTGGGTCAATGTGAGGCTCCCCCTGAGAGCATCACACAAGCTGGGATGGCATGGGATGCCTCTTAGTGACCCCTTGTAAGTGGTGTGGAGCTCAGTGGTGCTCTGTATTTGTGTGTTATCTGAGCATGGAACTGCTTCAGCTGGAGACCAAGGATAAGGCAACCAACGCAGCCGAGTTCTTTTGTGTTTTGAAGTAGTCGTGAAGCTGTCAAATTGTTCAAATGGAAGTGTTATGTAATAGAAGTTAGTTTTAAGGCTTTGAATCTCTTGTTCTTTTTTAGCCAAGCAAACTTTCTCTGGTGTTGATGCTGAGTTTTAAGCAACTTTGTTTCCAAAATAGGTCTGTGGGGCTTTTCTTGTTGTCTTGGTGCACGTCTGTCCTTTAAAATGCAGATTGCAGGCGAATGGAAAAATCTTCCTTGTACCTTGTTACAGGGTGGTCAGCCATTAAAACCATAGGTGCCTCTTCTGTTTTTCACCACTGCTACAAACTTCCAGAAGGAAAAGCAGTGTATTGAAAAGAATTTGCTTCTGAAATAAATACAACCTCATGCTGGTTTGCTATTTACCAGAGTAAGTTGTAAACAGGCTTATTATTTATACCTTGTTATCCTGAGATGCTTTCCCCAGTGCATTGCAGCATACCTGTAAGCTGCCAAAGAGCTGGTAGTAATGTACACTGTCACTCACTGTTCCTCTGCATATCCAAAATAATTGGGCTGGATTGAATTAATTACCTAGGCATTTTGAAGAATATTTTGAAGATGTGTAAATGCTAGGTGTTTGGTTTTTTTTAAAGTGTATTTCTAGGGGATGAGAAATAGAAAGTAATTTGATTACTGTAGAATTAGAGTAATTAGATAGAAGTTCTCAACCAATTGTTGACAAAAGTGCTGCAGTTTAGTTAAAAGAATTGGTAAGTCTTCTGGAATTTAATTTTATGATGTCTGACTGCTGAGAGCTTATTTATGTAAGAGGGGGTTTTCTTAGAGGAGTATTTGACTTAATACTGGTTTTGAATGCCTTTGTATAGGAGGAGTAAGGAGCAGGATCAGAAGAGCCAGTGGTGATCTTGAAAAATTAATGACATGGAAATTTTTAGTCAAAAATAATAGATCTCAGTAATGGGCATTTTTACCAAAATTTTTCCAGATACATTTTAATTATCTTTCTGAAAACAAGTTGATTCTTAGTATGCTAATGCTATCCTTTGTATATTTAAAATGCTTGTGAAATTATAAAGAGTAGACTGAGGATGAAGGCATTTCACCCTCAGACATGTTTTGTAGGGAGCTCAAGTGTAGCAACTCTTGATTCTTTCCATGTAATTTTGTAATCATTCTAAGACAAAACTGTTTAAGGCTTAAACTGTAGATGGGAAAAAAAGAGACCAAGTACAATGAAGGAATAAAAGAAGTTCATAAAGATTATGAGGACAGCCAGGTAGGTGTTGTCAGAGATGAAAATTTTAATACTTCTATTTGAAATTGCACTGCAATATGAACTAGGAACTGCTTATGACATTCTAAATCTGTTATTTTTATCAGTTGTCAATCCCTTTTTACAATAATTTATTAGCAATAGTGTTCAAGTATTTTTATGGTCAGTATTCATGAGAAAAATATCTGGTTAGAAACTCTGCTTTCTGTATTATTTCAGTGCAATGTAATTAGCTTCCAGCTGATGTTTTGCAGTTGTGGTAAACTATTAGTTGGCACAAAAACATACTATAATGGTTAAGAAGTAAATGAGGCTAAATATTTGTAGGAAATTATTTTAATTAAAATGTAGTGTTTTGAGCAGCCTTAAATTCTTTTGAATAATTGTTTAAATTATCAAGTAGCTTGGATTTCATGGGAGTCACTGATCTTTGTTTTAATTTGATTTTTGCTTATTTTTTGTAGTAATGGTATGCCATTTGAAAAGAAGTCTTTAATTTTTTTTCACTAAGCTTTGGGAAAATACTGACCACTATAAATGTGGTGCTGCCACAGTAGTCAAACTGGATACCCTTCGGCAATTATATTTCAGGTTGTTAAATAATAGTTCTGTTTGAAGCACAAAATCAGTGGATGATCTTTTATATTTAGAGGGTTCTAAAAATAGATTTAAAAGATCTTTTAAAACCTACTGGTTCTCTCTCCATACTTTTAGAGTAAATCATAAGCATTCATGAGATAACTTGTCTGTATAAGCAGAACTAGGCTGAAGGTTTAGTTCCATTTTTCTTTGTTTACTGAGGAAGAAAAACAAGGCCTCGAGGTTAGCAAGAGAAGAACAGGACCTACTAAACACAATCTTGTAGGGACTTTTATTCAGTCTGTTATTAACTCTCGGTAGAGTGAAATGTATTACCTAAGCTTGGAGTTGACAGGTCTGTGGAATACTTCAAAATTCTTTTCCAGAAGGCACAGAAAGCTCCTAGAATATTGGCAGTAGATAAAAAAATACCAATAACTGATCTCAAGTTTTTGCTACAGCTAGCTTAGCTGCCTGTCTCGCTGGGATCCTAGAATATCTTGCCTTGTATATGTTTCTGTCTTAAATGATACATATAGAAAGTTTCTTTATTTTTCAAGTATTTGTTGAAGTAGATTTTGCATGTATGTTCATTTTTGATCAGAATGGAATGGGTGCTATTTATATCAGTCTTAATACACAGAGTATTAGTTCTTAACCCAGGGGTCATGATCACAAGATACTATGCAAATACTTGGACACACAGTAATTAAATCACAAAATCGGCCCTGGAATCGGGGGAATTGGAATTACCTTTTAAGGAGATGGTTGTGTCTCTAAACGGCTGCTAGTTTGTCAGAATACTTCAGCAAGCGTTATTTTTGAAGTCCTGTGTTAACAATTTTTGCTGTTTGTGTATGTGTTCATTGAATACAGACACGTTAAGTGTCTAGCTTTCCATGGTCTGGCTGTAAAAAGGCTCAGAAACCCATTGTGCTGTACTCTGTGGTACATGAGAATAAATACCTCAAGCTTTGTTGTTTTGTTAGTGGATATCAGTGGCTATTTAATGTCTGAACAGAGTTTGTTACATTATTTTAAGCAAAACTTTTTTTTTCCCCCTTAGGGACGAAACCCTTTTTTTCTGGAGCCAGCAATAATTATAACAGTTACTGATGGAAGTAAGTTAACTACTACCAGTGGGATACAGGAAGAGGTAAGATCTAACCTCTCGTTACAGTGATGTGTACTAAATACTGTTTAAACATTGATACTATTTACAGAAGGAGCATAAGTGGCTCCTCAGATGAATCATCATTAACAGCTTAAAATTGCTTGTGTCTTGTTTTTAATTTCAAGTAATTTTATGCAATAGCACTACAAAAAAACCAAATAACTTTTTCCTTACTTCAGGTAACAGAAACCTGTGGTACAATTGTTGGTCTGTTGAGTTTAGAAAGAGCAAACTCATTCTGTCTAGGGAGTTCATGGCTTTTCAAATATGTTAGCAGAAGAAATTGATTTCTGTAAAGACTGTATCTTTAATTGGTCTTGATATAAGTTCTTTTTGCACAGACCCAAGTTAATTTAGTGATTTCCCAAAGGATGTGGCCACTAGGGAGTATGTGATACATGTACTGCTCTCACACTGAGTTCTTAAAATGATTATAATGAAATCAGTAGTCTTTGTAATTTAAGATAAGAAATGAAGAAATTTATTCCAAGTTTAATCTGTAGAGCAGTTTAAAATTGAGATCTTAATATACTAGAGTACCTACTCAGACATCTGGTAAACTCAAAGGTATAGCAAATGCTGAGGTACTGAACTATTTTAACTTACAGGCCATTTTGAATTTTTTTCTTAAAAAGATGGAAGTGGTTGCAAGGGGTAGGATTGGTCTGGCCAGCTCAGTTCCCATTCCATACAGTAGTAAAGAAAAAAACCAACCAAAACAAACTACAGCAAATCCCTAAGCTCATTCCCTTTTCAGGGAAAAGGTTAATATCCAAAGGTCCATTTTAAAACCTAAGAGGAGAATTCAGATTTTTGACTGTGCTGCACCACATTTGACTGTACAGAACAGATTAACTTGTTGCACTTTGCTGTTCATTAGTTACTCAGATTTCTCCTAATAATATATTATATTGCATTCTTACAGCACTTACAGAATTTTTCTGTATGAAAAGTGGTATTTGAGTGGTTTTTGTAATATATCTGACTTGAAGAGAGTTGAATGATCGCATAATTGTGTGGACTCCTAACAAGCATAGCTAGTAACTGAAAGGGAATTCCTGGATCCATGGTAACAAGTAGGTTAACTGTATGAAACCTCACTTCCATAATACTTTTGTTTTTTACCCAATAAGCTGTTTTCAGATTAATTCTGTGATTGAATGTGTGCAGTCCAAAATACTGAATATGAGATTAGTGTGACACTTCTGGAGTCTTCTGCAAATGCAGTACTGTTAGCAGCAGAACACTGTGTTGGGTAATCTCTTAGCTGTGCAATTCCTTCCTTGAGAAGAAGAATCTCTATTGTCAGATGATGTGTAAAATTTGGCATTGACATAATGGACTGAGGAACACCCAGGTGCTCAGAGGGTGAACGTAATGATGTCTGGGTAGAGGCTGAGAACCGGGTTTGTTCAATCTTCAGAAGAGTGGGGGAGTGCTTTACCAACTTTTGCAAAGGCTGAATGGGACAGGGAGCCTGTCTTTTCCTGGAGGTACACAGAGCTGAGAAGAGGCAACAGCTGCAAGATGTCTCATAGGAAATTCTGATTGCATAACTAGAAAATCTTTAACTGTGTGAGTTATCAAGAGATCTGGATGTGTTGTCCAGTGGTTGTGGTGATAGTAAAAGCTGCACGGGACAAAGCCCTGAGCAATCAAAAGCCTCTGGACTGTATACCTATCATGTATTCCTTCTAGTGTACGCAGTGGGATGCTTCTATGTTACATTTCCTTTCCTTTTTGTTACTCAAAATGATTTCGGTAAGAAAGCTGCATTAGTAGTTAAGCTTTCTTTTACAACAAGAATCAGGACTTTTTTAGCCAGCCAAAAAAAACAGTTGTTTTTTTTTGTTGTTGCTCCTTTTCCTTTTAATGCTGATACAACTTCTTCATCTTAGTCTTCACAAGAAGACATCTTTCTAGAGTCAGGCAACCATTTGGTCATACATTCACATTTCTAAACTGTTGTAACTTAGGCTGAGAGAAAGGGTTTTCTGGTGACTGCATTAATCTACTAAATTTCGACTTGGCTCATGAGCAGTGCTGACTGATAAGTGTGTGCTACACCAAGAGTTTGTGTCATGATCTTGTCAAATAGGGCCCAGTGTTACAATTTTGTGATTATTAAATTAAATTTTCAAAATGCAGAATTTACTCTAATAATAGTGAATCTATGTGGGGCTTTTTTGTTACAAATAAGCCAATGTAAAGATGTTCCATTCCTCTAGAAGGCAAAGTGGACCCCTGTTCTTCTTGCAAGACAAAATGCAAGTTTGAGTGCTTTTCCATATGTGTGTTCTGGGTACATGCTTCATACCTAGCAAAGGATGTGACTTTTTTTTTTTCCTTTTTTGTACCATAGGTGTACTGATAGGAACATTCTTAACACTATCAAAGAGGAACAGAGCACTGAAGGGTGCTACTGTCTTTCAGAGATACTCTTTTGCTATTGTCAGTGTGTGTCCTATTAAACAGAATTTTTCTTAGTCTACCTTGAGCGTCCTTTACAGTTACCTCTCAAGTTGGACAGGCAGAAGTGAACTCGAATTAGTACAGGAACACCATCCTGGAGATACGGAAGTTCGTTGCTCCTCTTCGGTTCACTAACAAAGCTTTTTCAGTCACTTTCAAATGTCTCTTCTGTTCTTTGGGTTTGTCTTTGGGAAGGCTTTTCAGAGTTGGTGTTGGAAGTGATCATATCCCACTGGCTATGACAACAATGTTTTTACTTCTTAGCATTGACTGAGGCAGTGTATTTTTAGTTCTTTTAAGACATATGTACAAGAGAACCAACAATGTTGGGCTTTGGTGTTTTGTTCAGGTTTTTTTTGGAAAGCCTGTGAAGTCAGTGTGGAACCTGGAGGCAAGTTTTCTCAAAGCTTTGTCATTCAGATGAACATTTGCATTCTTACCAATGAAATCAGTTTATCACTATGGGAACTCTGTCATTTGTCTTAGTATGAAGCAGTTAAGCTTAAACCCTGTTCCAGATCTCTCCCTGAATTCTTCAGATGTCCTGTTCCTTTGTGGATTTTAAAATGGGTGTTGCAGATAAAGCCTTACCCTTCAGTGAGTGCTCCTTTGTCTCTCATGGGTGTGGTTACTCAGACTGAAAGCAGAAATTATATTGTCTATATTTTCTCCACCTGCACAAGTTGGTAAGACTTTCAGTTCTGTCCCTTCTGACGCTGCTTTTTAATGCACCAGTGCCAATGCACTGAAAAGTGCCAGTATCAATTCTATGTTCTGCATGGCTTGTTGACCAGACTCTTTCCTGGACTCACTAGTTCCAGTCAGAACTTGGAGGGGATGGGCTCATACTATTGGCAAACCGTCATTAATTATTTGGTCTCATGTTATGGATTCATTATGGAGTGGCTTTTGCTTCTGGTCTGATCCCCCACATTCTGTCTTAGCCCTTTATTCATCTTTCATTAAGCAAAAGTTTAAATGCTTGAAGGGGTTTCCTATTCCTCTCCATATTATAAAATAACATGCTTTTTGAGTTTTACAACTGCTGAGCTATGTTACCTTGTCTTCCCTCTACATACCCTCTAAGTAGCATTAAACTTGTCTGCAAGACTGAAATGGAGTTATTAGTGTATTGATGCATTCTGATAAATGATTATACAAGCAAAAATCATGAGCAATGCTGCTTGGTTTCTGTATATTGCCATTCTTCTGATCTGCCAGTTATGAGAGACTCTTACAGGAGGAATCTGATTTTTGTGAGACTTCATACCAAAGCTGTTTGGCATTGTCACATTGATCCTTCCTAGAACTGATCACCTTGCATTGCACTTGTAACAACCGTGACAAGTGTCACAGTCAAGGTTCTGCTGGTTCTGCTTATTGTCAAGAATAATCAGGAGCTCTAAATGCTCTATATTTTTATCATAGTTCCTCCAGTTAAAACTTCCGATTTCTAAACAAATTCTGCAGAAATATATGGCAAGTATCATTAAATGTACGTTCTTTCTCCTTATTCCTGTTAGCAGCAGTTTTTGGGTTCACAGCCTTTGTCACTGAGAGCTCTTGATGTGTGTATTCTTGATGTGTAACTATCAGGTCAGTGAGTATTTGTTGATGGCTAATGCTGGCTTTGGAATGGCCAAGTATATCATGACATTGACATGGTATGTCAGTTGATTGATGTCTTTGGGATCTCCTTGAATTATCTCCCATGGAAGTGTCAGAAAGACAGTTTATGTCTTTCTATGTGTTATAACTGCATAGGATTGGATGGAGAAAGATGGGAAAACATATTACTGATAACTGTAAGTAGAGTTTTGCAGTCTGTCAAGAGCTGACTGTTCTCAGCTGGGCTTTAAATGGTTACCTGTCTGTAGTCCTTTAAGGATGAAAGGCTACATTTGCTTTGAATGTGAGATGTCTTATCCTTTTTTTGGGTACCAGAGCATGCAAGGAAGGTTACTTGCCAATAGATTTTTTTTTTTTTTTTTGTACAAAAAGAGAAGTTGACTGTAGGCATATTTTTGTTTAGTGCCTAGTCTTCTAATACCCTTTTATGAGATTTCCCCAGATGGAGCTGCCTGTTTTCACCTGGGTACTAAAGCTTAAGCAGTCCTATTGGTGCCCCTTCTAACGGATGAGCCTGTATGTGCAGCCACTGCCAGATGATCATCAGTGTCTTTCTCAGACTGCCCGACCAGTGCAGTGTGTCCTAAAGCTTATATCTAGCTTTTTTCATCCTAGGGTCTCTAGGATCCCTTTTTTGTTCCCCCCCACACCAAGATTTTAGACTGCTGCTTCTCATGATTGCATAAATGTAGGTAGAAACAAGTACTGAGAATAAACAAAACTGTTCACCAATAGCCTTGTACTGAAGAGATCTTCTAGAACCCTCTTATCTTCCACCCTCTTGTAGTTCTGGAATATTTTAGTTGTTTTAAAGGCAGGAAGAGTGGCATAAGGTGCATACTGATTGTGTAGTAGCATTATCATTGTAGCATTTGGGAATGGTAGGGCTTCTGTGTGCTCCTACAAACAAGTGATGAGACTAAACAGCTGGTTTCTAGTACTAAGCTGGGAGGACACGTGTTGTCTGTGTACAGTCACATGTTGAAGACCACAGCTGGTAAATAACCTTCCCTTAATTAGTTCATTCTACCTTTATCTTTCATACTGTCTGTTGAGAAAGAGGAAAATGTGTGCATGCCTTCATCCTAAAATATGTGTGGGGAAAGAAATTAAATGTAAGATGTAGAATTCTAGGCTCATCTTAGTTTCTGCTATGTATGCAGTTGCTATGGTAATACAATACCAGTTTAAAAAAGGCAACTGAAGGTGACAAGACCAAGTTACTAATGTCTGTGAATGAGGTGGTTTCAATCTATAACTTCACCTGTATAAATGTTAAAGGATGTTAAATGTAACTGGAATTAAATTGTAGGAGGGAAGGTGAGGACATTTGACTTCATGACAACTGCTTTGTATTTTGTCTTAGTCTGAAAACTTTTCTGATAGTAATATGTGCATAACACAAGTGCCAGCTTCTAACTACTCTTTAGTGTTGGGCTTCTCTCCATATAGCCAGCTGAGCCAATGAAATATATTATAGCTTGAGGTAAACTGAACTCAGGATACTGTTGGTGCAGAATCCGGAATATTTATATATATATATTTATATATATAAATATACACAGTTAAAAATACGTGTATCTGCTGCTCAAGGGAAAACAATGCTGTTAAATAGGTGTGTTTTGCAGATCAAATATACTCTTTGGAGACAGTATATCTTCAGTCAGATCTAAATAGGAAAGCTTGAATGGCATTCCTTAATAGGCCCAAGTGAGGATGGTGGAGTGCTTGCAATTCAGTCTTGTTGCAGTCAGGATTCCAGGCTGTTAACTAAGAATGTGGCTATTCTTTTAACTGAGTTTCCATTGTCAGGCAGTCTTTGTGGTTCTTTCTGTAGAGGGGAAAGACATTCATGTCAAGCAGTTATAAACCAGCTGAGCTCCCTTTGACTAACTTTGTGTAAAACATGAAACATTCGGAGAAAATAGTTCTGGTCTTTCATGTACTCTGTGCTTGAATAAGCAAAAAGAGGAATTCTGGAGGAATCATCAGGTGTGTGAAAAGTGCAAAATATTCTGATTCCTGGCCACATTTTAAGAGTAGTTTTGTCATGTTTGTTAGTAGCTTCAAGTTTGTATCAATAAATTGATTGCTTTTCAAACATGTATTTTTCCCAGTATGAGATGCTGCAATTATGTAAATAGAAATAGCTGCAGTATCTGGATTTAGAAATCAGGTTTTAATGCTTCTGAGCTATCTCTTAAAAATAAGCAAACAAACCTTTAACAGCTTTCTGTAAATTCTCTGACCACTATGGACAAGAAATTAAGGCAATATATAATGAGTGCTTGTGTGTACTTGCATCAAGTTTTGGAACAGACTAGTACTTTCTTGCTGGTATTGAGTTGAGGGTTTAGAATTGGGATTTTTTTGGACACTGCGTGAGAGAAAATGAGGACATGTTGAGTTTGCTTCAGCATGTGGGCTTAACCCCCTTGTATTTGGTGTGCTAATAGGATGGTCTGTGCTACTTGAGTCATTGCTTTGGGATTTTTTTTCCCCCTTTTGTTGCTGCAGTGCTCCAGGTGAAATGAGAGTTTTGCTTTTGCTAACAGGGCTATCATCAGCCAGGGATGTATCAAATTTTCTGAAACTTGCAATTACTTGTTGCAAATCTGTCTGTTCAGGGCTTCTGTAGTTGAATGTTTGGATAAGCTTTCTTTTTCCCACTAATCTGTGTCAAGTATCCGGTTGCAAAAAGAGCATCTAGGATCTTCTGAATGCCTTGTGCTATCCTTTAGAAGCTTGATTCGTTTTTGTTAATGAAGTATTGTGTGTGGAGAGAGAATTGTGCTTATATAGAGTGAATTGCCATTGCTATGTAACCTGAATTTGTTTCTTTCATAAGCATTGTATTCACAGATGTAAATTCCTTTCCAGCTCCATTTACCTCTTAATTCCCCTCTGCCTGGAAGTGAGTTGACTAAGGAACCCTTTCGATGGGATCAGAGGTTATTTGCTTTGGTTCTTCGTTTGCCTGGTATTACAGCACCAGAATCAGAGCAGATGACAGGGGTACCTGTGGATGACTCTGCTATCACACCTATGTGTGAAGTCACAGGAGGTGAGTGCCTTTGTTTCCTTTGACAAGTCGTTACTTTCTGAAGTGTTTATTAATTCAGTTTAATTCAATTAATTGTGTGATTCTATGTCATAGAATAAGGATTTTGTAGTTCTTACAGTACTTGTAAAAACTCTCAAGACTATTATAATGAAACTGAAGATGCATACAGCATTAAAGCTATGCAGACAATTAAATGTAGCCTGTCTTGGAAGAGTGGATATACATTCTTTGGAAATGTTTTGTAATAGAACTTACTTTTTTCTACTATATCTTGATATTGCAATTAGAAATTGTAGTAATTGAATCTGTTCTGCAGTACAGTTTTGGTAAATTCCTGTCATACTCTGGTCTAAAAAAGCTAAAGTGAAGGAAGTGAGTTGTTTCATGTGTTTGCCTCCAGAGCATGCAGAATGCCTTTCAGAATGCATAATAATTCTGCAGAATTGATACTTGTCTCAGTTTTAGCTCATATTGTTAATATTGTAGAAATCATATTCCAGATCAAACTTGGGCACTGAGTTTATTACATTTAAAAAATGTGATGATTCTTTTGATGCATCAGAGGGAATGTGATAGAGAAGAAACAAAGGGCTTTGAAAAGTATTCTAAAAGGATTTGATTCCACTGCTTTCTGACTGTAGGTAGGCTGTACTGGTAAATGCTTTGACTGAAATTTGTGGACCGTTTTAAGTGTTGCTGTCTGTCACAAGGGGGAGCCCATTTTCCATGAATGCAACCAAGAATTGGAGTTAGTCATTAGGGGTCTAAAATACAAACATTTCTGATGAGGCACTTATCACTCATCACTCATCACTAAGATGCCTTGCTGCTTAAACAAAGAGGGAGTGTTCAGAAGTTTTAAATCAGCGATCCATACATAAATCAGTTGTGTGTGGTGGTTGAACAGTTTTCAATGATCCAAGTTAAAATAAGGGCAGAAACACTGAAGAGTTTTAACCCTGACTGTTTTGTTCTAGGTCGATCATATTGTGTGTGCTCTCCAAGAATGCTGAATCAATGTCTTGAGTCATTGGTGCAAAAAGTACAAAGTGGAGTGGTAATAAATTTTGAAAAAGCTGGTCCAGATCCCTCACCAATTGATGGTACTTGAAATTTTTTACACTGTGCTATCAAATAACAGGGATGACTGTTGTCAATGTAACTTAGTGAACTTAATATAGTAGTTGTCAAGTCAAAAGGGAAGCTATTGCAATTTGAAAGACTTAAGTACAGAAAGGACCTACCTGTTAATTCTGAAACTCTTTGTAAAGTGTCTCAAAATACTGGCTGTAGCTGCCAGACATCTCTGCATTTGGTCAAACCACTCAGGAAGTCTTAAATGTGTTCGTTCATGTCAGGCACAGTTAAAGGGATTTATGGGTTTTAAGCAGTTTTCAAACAGCTAGAAATGTAAATAACGTGATATCAAAAGACCTGGGCTTATCCTTTTTTCTTCAATGTAGTAAGGTGTCTGTGTTAAGAGTTAAAATAGCAAATACACCTGTGTGGCATTAATTTCTCATTGTAAATGGCTTAGGCAGGTTCCTCTTCGGATGTTACTGAGAAGTTTGTGAGATTTAAGTTTTATTTTGCTGCAGTAAAGAGTCTAGCAGTATTAGTCAGGTGTATAATTTCTTTAATGGTTGGATTTGAAGGTTATCTGTTAATGACAATGGAGGAAAAGAAAACATTATTATGAAGGGCTCCAGATAATTGCCTTTTGGGGCCTTCATCCTGTAAACATTCAATACTTACTTGGTTTCTCAGTTTGTGTTTTTGCAGACATTCTTACTGACAACTATCTGATATTCTTAGAAATAATATTAACTGCAGGAAGGACTTTCCTGGGGTTATAGGTTTTTAACTCTTTACAGAAGTTATTTAATACTGGTCTTAAGTTTTAACGCTTTTGACACATAGCCTTTTTCTTCTGTAGATGGGCAGATGGAGATATCCAGACCCTTTGGACCCCAGCCTTGGCACAGCTGTCACAAACTTATCTATGTCAGACCAAACCCTAAAACTGGGGTTCCTATAGGTCATTGGCCTGTTCCTGAATCCTTTTGGCCAGATCAAAATTCTCCAACACTGGTATGTACTGAAGAGAAAGCAAAGGGTTTGTGCATGCAGGAATATTCTAGGATTTCCTAGTCACAGATTTTTTTTTTTTTTTTTAACTCTTGATACATGTATTAAATTGTAGCAAATGTGGAAGCAGTGTGACACATGCTTCCTTCCTGTGGAAGGAGTGACACATGCAAGCCTATAAATTACTGATGAGCAAATAACATGGGGTTTTCTTTTTAGTAACTTTGAAGCATTAGGAAACTGCCTGTAACAGACTTTTGACCTGGTACATGCACTTAAGTGTTTGTTTGAACCCTGTTAAATATCAAATGATGGCACTTAGTAAAAGCCTATAGAATTCTATTGCCTCGTAGAAGGTATTGATAAAGGATAGTATGATCTTGACAATTTGAATCCCTGTGGTAGTTCTGCTTTCATTCTAGCAAGTGAATATAGTTTCATCTGCTGTTGTGCAGTTTAGCCACACCTTCAATTTATCCAAACTGAGAAAACCTCAGCTTTTGAATTAATTAATTTATTTTTCACAAAACAATGTATGCTACTGCCTTTTTGTCTGAGAACTAATCATTAATATAGTATAATGCACTTTTGTGTTTGTTTATACTTGAAATAATTAAAGTAGAAATCCTGCGGTTGTGTAATAGTTACCTATATTTCATGATGATTTTTACTGAATTTTTGGGGTTTTTTTATATGAAACAGATGTGTTAACACTCACTGAACTTCCAGTAAATTTTATTTCTTGGTTAGAAAACAGATTAAGTCCTTTGACATACAGATTGTTGAGGAGTGATAGGGTATGAAATTTTAGTCATATTTACAGGTTTGATATTTTTGACATCTGTGGCAATGTTCATTAAAGGATGTAGTTGTTCTTCTGAACTACAAGAATGTTAGCATATATAAATAAATTTGCTGTAGTCATTAAAAGAAACAAGATGTCATTATGTAGTGGCTATTTAAAGGGTGTTCTGTAGGAAAGCTGATCCTGTGTATTCCTTGTAATCACTGTCAGTAGTGTATCTGCCTCCATTTGCTGTGTAGAGTCTGTAGTTTGGTACTCCAGGTCTTAATCAAGACTGATAAAATAGATCTTGCCAAGTGAAGAATTGTTGAATTATATCTTCCAAAAGCCTGAAGTTAACTTACTCAAATGGCAAAAAGATGAGTTTTTTTTCTGTTGTTGTGTGTATAGCTCTCATAACTATACAGCACTGTCATGTACAACTAAATTCTTGTCAACATCAATAGGAATTCTGCATTGTACCTTGCTCATGCAGTGTTGGGGGGCTAAGTTGCTGGTAGTGTTTCAAGACCTGTATTTCAATACTGTTCTAACAGTAGCATTCAAACACAACGTATGTTGTAATCAGTGTGTATGTATGCAGTGTATCTTGTCTGCTTAAGAGTTCATAGTTAAATACTTGGCTTTTCCTGCCTGTTGCCTGATCTACAGTGGAGTTGTCTCAAACAGTTCTATCACAAGAACTTAAGTCTACTGTGGCTAATGACAATGACACCATAAAGACTTTTTAAAATGTATATTCAAGTCTGCTGATAATTATGTTGGCGGATCAACATGTAAATGGCTGCTTCAGCTGCTCAGAGGTAAAACTAGTTCTGCTGTCCAGCAGTGGATTATTAGACTTCTCAAGTCTGAGTAGTCAATTTCTTTTGCAGCCTTTTTATTTCTAGTATAACTTTGGTGGCTTGGTCAAAAACTACCGCAACTATTTATTAGTCATACTCATTGAAGAGAGTTGTTCTTCCTCCATTTGGTTGGGCCTCCTGTTTGGTGTCCAGTTGGAGAAAGCGCCTTCCTCAGGGTGGAGACACTCAAGGCAAGACCAGCTCTCTTGACAGAGAACTTGTTTGGGTGGCTTACCCTAAAATGAAGAGCCTAGAGCTTAGACATAAAAGAATTGCTTTCAAGATGAAGTGGTAAGATGGTCCAAGAACCCTTGTGTTTTTCTTCTTCATCTTGTATATTCATGAGTTACCTTTTTGTAAATGGAAGGAGGCTTCCCAGTTGGGCTCTTCCTCAGATTCTAGTGGCCCTGGGAGAAGGCTCAGAGTATAAGAATTTATATTCTTCAGTGGAAGGTGTACAGCTCCAATTTTCATCACACTGAAAATTGGCTTTCCCTTTTGGCAAAAGAAATTTAAAGTTGAAACTTTAATGGCGCAAAGGCCTTTTTCCTGTGATTAATAAAAAGATTAAAAAAATCCAAACACTTAAGTTCCTTGAACTGAAATAACCTTTTTTCTCAAGCCTAGTTAAAATATGAATTTTTCAAGTTTTTTTTTTTTTTCGGAGTTCATGCTGCTCTTGATCTCTATAACTGATTGAGTTTTGTAACTGTTAAATTTGCCAGGGAAAGTTCCTGGCAAAGTCAGCAAATGCAGAAGTACAGCACCTGCTTTTGTAGGGAATGAAAATGGACATGTCCCAGAGTAGCAATGATGATGGTTTTTCTGTCCCCACTAGGACTTACTCCCATCTGTACAGCTTTTTGGTAAATGCAAGAAATCTTAGTTGCGCTTTGCTCTAGACTTTCTATGTAAAGTAACTGGCATTTATTTAGAAAACAAGATTCCTTCAGAATAAGACAGTGCTAACATCATAAATTGCTTAGGACTCAGTAAATTAATCCTGTATTGAGTAGGTTCCTTAAATGTATTTTCAAAGAAGCTGTATTACTTCAGTTGTCATAGCACAAATGCATTTTAATTGTTGTGCAGCCTTATTAACAGTGGAATGCTTTGTTTAGCCACCTCGCACATCTCATCCTGTGGTGAAATTTTCCTGTACTGACTGTGAACCGATGGTTATTGACAAACTGCCTTTTGATAAATATGAATTGGAACCTTCACCACTGACCCAGTTTATCCTGGAAAGAAAATCCCCTCAGACCTGCTGGCAGGCAAGTAGGGTGCATGCTGAATTGAAGTTTATGGCATGCTGTTTTTCATATATCTTATTCTACAGTCAAAATAGGATGCAGAATTTCAGGCCACAATACTTGGTGTGGAAATCTAATGTAATGTGTTTAATTGCAGGTGTATGTGAGCAATAGTGCAAAATATAGTGAACTTGGTCATCCTTTTGGTTACTTGAAAGCTAGTACAGCGCTGAATTGTGTGAATTTATTTGTGATGCCTTACAACTACCCAGTCCTGCTTCCACTGCTAGGTAAATACCACTTCATACAAGTTTTCTTATGTGGTAGGTAATTGAAACACTGATGTCATTTAAATAGATTACTGCAATTAATGCCAGTATTAATTACAGCTGGAGAAAGGTAGAATCAGTGACTTGTTTCACTTGTCTCCAATTGTCTAGCCTTCATGACTCAGACTCAGCGTGTAAGTTGATTTACTCAATCATCATTTTCAGATATGTTTTGGTCTCACTTTCATTTTTTCAAGAGCCATTTTTCCTAATCTGTTGTCTCAATACCAGTTCAACTTGATAATTTGTCAGGTTCTATTTTTGGCTGCAGCATTAATCTTGTGTGTGTTTGTTTTAGTTATATATGTTGACTTGTAGATTCTAATTTAATTATTGAGGAATTTACATTTCTTCAAGAGTTTCTTTAACTAGAATTTTCTTTTTAGAAAAAAAAATGCAATGCTATCTTGACATGCCTTTCATTTTGCTGCTTTTCTTTTTTATAACCATTAGATGACTTGTTTAAAGTACATAAGGCAAAGCCTACGTTGAAGTGGCGTCAGTCATTTGAAAGCTATTTGAAGACAATGCCTCCTTATTATCTTGGGGTAAGATGACTGTGTTAAAATGTCTGGTTTATAGTTGTTTTTCCACAATGAATATAATCTCTATTTTAAGTAGAATATATACTAATTGAAGAGAGAATAGTTAAACTTCATACGTAATGATAGTGTTTTCACTGGAGTCCTGTGGAAGACCTGAGATCTGAATGCTATGATATTTTCTTAATTTGATAATATCCTGGGACTTATATATAAATTATATTTTTAACTGATTCTGTATAAATGGAGATATTTTAAAACAACAAAAAAATACTGTCCTGAGTCTTTCTTGTTCTTTTCAAACTTTCAGAACCTCAGGTTCTGTTTGAAATGGGTACAGTTAGTTGAAGTATGCATGAAGTTAAATATGACCATGCAATATATTCCATGTTTCAGCCTTTGAAGAAAGCTGTGAGAATGATGGGAGCACCAAACCTTATAGCTGACAATGTGGAATATGGACTTAGTTACAGTGTCATTTCATATCTCAAAAAGTTGAGTCAGCAGGTAATGTTCAAGCAAAAGAGCAGTAAAAACTTATTCTAATAGCAGGATAATCTTAAAATACTCAAGTTCAGTGGCTTTGTAGGAAAAATGAGCAGAAAGATCAAGTTAATACTTTCCCGTAAGCAATTAGCAAAAAATAATCTTGCTTTTTTGAATTGAAGGAAAATATAACATTTAAATACAGGCTTTATAAACTGAACTCTATAGAGACAGATACAGAAGTACAAGTTGAGATTTTTTTTCTATTTAAGGAGCATTTTCACTTGTGCAGGAAATAACATACTTTTATCCAAAAAACCCCATGTTGTCTTTAAAGATGTTTTAGTGTTTTTGCAGGAAATGGGGATTTGTGCTTGATGCATCAGAATCAGTGTTCTTTCTTTTGGCTTGTGACATGAAGTGGAAAGCATTCAGTAAATAACTGACAATATCAAATAATGGTACAGATGTAGGAATGACAAGTGACCATTTGAAATTGCTGATCGTGTTCAGAATAGTGCCTGAATCTTTGTCTAGGCTCCTGCGCCAGCTAAAGCATTTCTGCCCTGCTACCTCCACTTTTGAACTGTGCATGTTAAGCTTTGTGTTCAAGATAAAAAAGTAAACTTGAGACTTCAAGAAACAGTAGTGCCAAGTACTGGTAACTTAGCTAGTGAGTTTTTACAGACCACCTTTGTCTTAAAACATGAGTATAAATAATTATTTGAAGAAGCTAATGTCTTAAAGTCCTGTTAAAACCTGGTCATATTGCTCACTATTCTGTGAACTGATGTCTCAACCTAGACATCTTGGACTACTCTAAGATGTAATGACATGCACTGCAAATTGTACTTAAAGCTTTTGTAACTTCTGAAAGGCTCCGCCAGTAAAGACTCAGCATTCTCAATACATAGTCAAATTTATGTGAAATTGCAAAACCAAAATTGACAGTTGTGTTACTAAATTCCTTTTGACTTGTTTCACTGTATTCTGTCAAAAAGCCAGCATTTATGAATGCGTTTAATTTTGGTACAAATCTAATGTAATATTAGGCGCTAGGTCTGTCTGATCAACCAGTTGGTTATTTTCATATATTTCAATTGGTTAATGTTGGGTGACTGATTGCAACTACAGTTGTGGGAGAATCAGTCTTGTGAGAGTTTTACTGTTCTCTACAAGAACAGCTGAACATTATATGAGGACAGATAGATCTGCAGAGAATTACTAGTCAAATTATGGCATTTTATGAAAATAAAAGCATTGCATGCATATTGGTGCTTAGATACTGTAATGGGCAGCAGAGGAGAAATATGCAGAAGACCTAGGCAGAAAACTGTTAGCTATATTTCAAGCTGTGGTAGGCATTAAGCGGTTATGTATTAAGCACTCCTTAAGCATTCAGCCTGGTTATGGTCGTCATAGTGTTTTAGCACATTGTTGAATCTTGTAGGTAGGAATTTAAAATGAATAAGTCTGACTAATCCTTTTAAGAGCATATTGTCAATTTTATTTATTTATTTATTTCAAATTAAGGCCAAAATAGAGTCCGATAGAGTCATTGGCTCTGTAGGCAAAAAGGTAGCGCAAGAGACTGGAATTAAGGTCAGAAGCAGATCACACAACCTGTCTATGGCACATAGGAACGATTTTCAACATCTGCTACAGGGGATTACTGGGGAAATTCCTCATAGACCTCTAGACCTCAATATGAAGGAGTATGCTGGGTTCCAAATAGCTTTGCTGAATAAGGTAAGCACCACTGTGTGTAATGTTGTTATTTTCAATATACTTCCATTGAAATGCTGGATATTATTTCTTACATGGCATTAATTGCAATTTCATTTACTGGAACCATAGGATTTGAAACCTCAGACATTTAGAAATGCCTATGACATACCCAGAAGAAATCTTTTGGATCAGTTAACACGAATGAGATCTAATTTACTGAAGAGTACTCGCAAGTTCCTCAAAGGACAAGATGAAGGTTAGATAACAGTTTATATTTTGTCTGCCTGGGATATGATCATTGCAAAGAAACAATTTAACAAATAATGTAGTTCTTTAAAACCTGGTGGATGTCTGATCCTGCCATTACACTGCATGGATTTTCTAGATGCTTTTTCTTTACCTTGGAGGAAAAAATGGTGAGGACAGACAAGATTGCTGATTCACTGGTCTATCCCTAAGTGAGGGGACTTGGGCTTTTACAGAAGATTTTTTTATACACTGTTTTTCTTGACTCTCATGGATGTATCTGATAAAATCACAGGGCAGTTCTGAACATTGTCTCTCTCAGTAGAAGTAGATTGTGAGGAGTGGAAAATTAAGCTAGCTCACTGGGTACTGGCACTGTGATTGTTTTGCCTGTTAAGCCAGCAATAAATGGTTCAGTAGTCTGCTTATTCCTTTACCTTTTTTTTCTCTGTAGTCTTCTGGCACTGCTTTGTGGCATTTAACTGAAGATGTTGAAATAAGTAGAGTGAGAAGGGCAATGCAAGTGAAAGCTTGTGCTACATTAGTGCTGCCACAACTTAGGTCTGATTAAGATCTGTACATTTCACATTGTTATCACTTTGTCAGAGTAGTTGTTCTTGAGAGAGGAGGATTAACTTAGGATTTTTTTCTGCAGTTTCTTCTAGTGTATTTTTTTCTGGATCAAAGGCTTGGCAACTCTAGAACAAGTTTAAAATCAGCTCCTATGGGTTTTTTAAGAATTTGTTGATTTACAGTGGTCAAAGGTCACACTTGCTCTGGGAAAATGCTAGTCTTGTCAATTAAGTTTCAGGTGGCTGAAACTGTACGAAGTTATGTCAAAGCTGTGTCCAGCATGGCATTACTACTTTGCTTTAATATGTCTTTTGTTTGCAGTAATCTTTTAGTTCTAATTTGTTCCTAGTCTGTTTTTCCATCCACTGCTCTGTTGCAAAGTTGGGACACATTGGAAATCTAACATCTGTGTATGACACATATTGCTTATTTCCTATCAAAATGATAAATCCCCAAGTTATGTACTGATTCATTTGAGCAAGTCTCCTGAAGTCAAAAGTCTGACAATTACCAGTTAGGCAAGAAAAATGGTGAGCTTTTTATAGCTGTTTTGTTTAATGCATATGATAAGTCTGAATACTGGAGATACAAAATGGATATAGACTAAACTCTCATAATGGCAGCATTACTGTGTATTAATTAACTCCTCTGTCATGATAGATCAAGTTCACAGTGTACCTATAGCACAAATGGGAAACTACCAGGAGTATCTAAAACAAATACCTTCTCCACTCCGAGAACTTGATCCAGATCAACCACGAAGGCTTCATACGTTTGGCAATCCATTCAAATTGGACAAAAAGGTGACTTTTCTGTAAAGCGTTTTCAAAAATGGTCTGGTGTGTGTGTGCTGCTGCCTGCATTGTTCTTTGAATAGTCTATTGGAGAAACCCTTTCAAATACTTGTAAAAAAAAATGTTTACAAAAAAGTGTCTCAGATGTTCTTCCATCAGTAGTATCATATGGAGGGCAGTCTTTATTGGAAAACCAGTGTTATGTCTCTAAATTGTAATATAACTGAAACACTTGTCTCAACTTTTAGAGTCTTGACTGTCCCTTTTATCCAAATCTCTTAGAATTGACCAAGCTGCCAGTATAAGTCAGAGCTCTTGTATTAAATGTGAGTCTCTTTGCAATTACTGAAAAGGAAGCTTGATGGCCTACTCCCTTACCTTACAGTCAGACTGTTGGATAAGGGCCTTAAGCACATTTATCTCGTCTCAGTTGACAGTTTGGAATTCCAAACAATGGCATGTTGTATGTAACTCTTATGCATGCTAAATATTATGGTTATACCAGAGTGTTAATTGTACCTTATGTGGTTTTGGTGTGATTCTTGAGAATTCTTCCTGTTAAATTAATTACAGGGAATGATGATAGATGAAGCAGATGAATTCGTATCGGGACCTCAAAATAAACATAAAAGACCAGGAGAACCAAATATGCAAGGGATTCCAAAAAGGCGACGTTGTATGTCCCCCCTGCTCAGAGGGCGACCACAAACTCCTCCAGTTGTCAATAACCACACTGGAGGAAAAGGGCCACCCACACCAATTGCACAAGCACAGCCTGACCTTGTTAAACCCATTGCTGTTCACAAAAGTAAGTGAATCTTCAAAATCTTTAAAGTTTGTTTTTTAATGTATCTGAAAAAACTTTTTTGTGTAAGAAGTACTGCTGGCTGACTCGTGAATATGACAATTTTATCCCTCCTTCTTGAAAATTAAGTACTTGTGTGTGCATCTGGGGTTAATGTTAGAGTTCATATAGTCCTTCAGATGGAAGTCTTCCATATAAATTCCAAGTATAATCAATGTATTTCCTCTGTCCTGAAGAGACAGTGTAGATGAGTTTTCTTCCTTTGCCTGGAAATTTAGATACTCCAGAAGTATCACAGCATGAAGTTAGTTTGGATTTTGCTCTAGTGCAGTGAAATCACTTCCCTGGGTGTGAAGCTAAGGGGCTGTATAACTAGCTCTTACTCAGTGTTTAGTACTGAAGTAAACTTGGTTTTATTTAAAGGGGGAAAGACACCATATCATAAAATCACTTTTTAGATGGTTTTTCTTTCGTTGGTAGTCCATACAGTAATTTCCTTTTTCATACAAAGAATATAGCTATGATTTTTTTGAAAGTCCTTAATTGCCAGGAGATAGTGATGGGCCCAGTGCTATAATGCACAAGCAAGTTTTCTTATGCCTGGCATGTACACTAGACTGTTTGAGCTGGGGCATAGTTTTAAGAGCCTAATACTGATCTGACTCATTGACTTGGATCATTTGATAAGGAATTTGAACGTGGCAAGTGTAATGTTTGTTTTTTCAGCATCAGAAACAAATAATGAAGCTGGAGTTGATGTCTTTGAGAATCACGTTACAGACTCCCTTTCATCAGATGTTTTCCCAAATGCTGTGGATTCAGAGTTTTCACTGTCCTCTTCACCATTCAATTCATTGGATCGACAGACAGCACATACAGAGGATGTAGGCCATGAACATTTAGGGAATAATTTGAATGTTGATGGGTTTTTGGAGAATCATGAGGAATCAGGTAGTAAACAGCAGAGTGTGGAAGAGAGCTTGACAACATCTTCACCTAGCAAAGGGAAAAAAACAGTGCACTGCAGAAGTTCCAGAGAGATTAATATAGAGCTAAGAGCACAAATTATGAAGGAGATCCGAAAACCAGGAAGGAGTAAGTATACTGAATTTCTTTCAGATAATTGTCATGAGAGTTAAACAAAGAGTTCATGTTAGATCACTATTTTAGAAGTGTACTGGCCCACGAGACTGAAGCCAAATTTAAATTTAAAGCTGAAAAGATTTGTTTTAAAACCTCTGTTAAAAACTTACTGTAGAAGTGATTAAAACATTGCTGTACCTATCAGTGTTCATTAAAGTCATGTTTTTTATATCAATACTAGAATTAACTTGATAGGTGTTAGTAATATCCTAACCTGCAATATTCTGTGTTTTTTTAATGTTAGTTCTCATTAAATAAGATGTTCTTGCTCCAGTTGATAGGAGATACAGCTTAGAAGTTTACAAGAATTGAATGTTGCATTTTACTCATATATATAACAACAAATATCTGTGTAGGCATCTTTTAAATAACCGATGTTTCTTTTCTCTTGATCTTTAAGAATATGAAAGAATCTTCTTTTTACTGAAGCATGTACAAGGAAGCTTACAGACCCGATTGATATTTTTGCAGAATGTTATTAAAGAAGCTTCAAGGTAGGTAACAGAATCATATTATTCTTACAAAACTGTACCATGTTGTGCCATGTATAACTGCTGGACAATCGTGCAATTGTTTGAAAATAATGCTTTGCACTGCAAGTAAATAATTCCTTATGAAAGAGCAGAAATGCATATACTTCCTGAGGTACTGTTTGTAAAAGCTTACCTTTTTCATTTGGATTTTGGCTTAAAGATGTTAGCAGCTCTTAACTGCCAAATCCCTGTAAATGTAGATGGAAAATGGCATAGAAAGAGAAGGTAACTTTAAAATAAACATTCCAATTAAAAAGTTCAGGTGAGTGTGTACTGCTAATTTGAAAATGTAATGGAGCTGCCAGTTACTGGGAATTAGGCTTTCAGGAACAGAATCAGCTCAAAATCTTGTCCTAAAAATAGTTTTTATATTCAGGTATGCTCAGAAAGATATGTCTCTACTCTTCAGCATACTTCATTCAGAGATTAGTGTAGTCCTGTCTGAGACTTTGGAAATGGAGGTGACTTTTCTCTGGAGAAGAGTGACTTGATAAGGATTTAAACCCTGTGTTTTTCATCCAGGTAGAAACTGTTCTTTACAGTATCTTTAAACTGTCCATACTTAGCCTTCTACATGCTTACTGAGAGGAAAAAAAAAGAAATGTATTAGAACTAGTAGTGTTTGAGAAGCTGGGAACTAGTAATCCAGAATCTGGATAACCAGATCTTTGAGGCTTACTTCAGAAACCTCAAAGAATAATTGCTTCTTATTCTCTAATCTGTTTTGTAGTAGTCATCTCTTTTCCTGTGGCATTAAGCAAATTTCATTATTAAAAAACAAAGTAATTTTAGGAGAAAACTATTCTGAGAGTTTAAGATATACTGGATGTTCGACATTTATACAGGTCCTCTAGCCTTCTCTTGCCAGCTCAGTGGGGCATGTAAATTTATGTGCATCATACTCTTCCTACAGCAACAATTGCTTTATTGTGCTATGGCTTGATTGCTATATTGCCTGGCAGAGTTGTTCTATATATTGTAAATTATACATTCTCCCACACTGTCACAGCCCACCAAAACCATATTGTTGCTCTTGGAGCTTGTGGCAGTCTTTAGTGGGGTTGGAATTTTTGTACCTGTAAAATTAAGCTTTTAAGATCACCTGTAACTCATTTCTCTTGCACAATCTCTTTATTCCAGTTATCTTTAGCTGACACTTCTATAAAATTTGGCAGTGGTTGAGTGTTGCTCCTGGATGCATCAGGGATTGTGGGGAGACTTGTGATCTCAAAATTAGGGCAGCTCCCATGCCTCTGTGAGCCAAAGACATGGACCAGGATGCCTGATGGGAACTAGAGGCTTCTGCTGAGGTTTAGTGAAGTCACAGGACTTAAGCTGGGATATAGTTCAAAGTATTTTCATTGCTGCCTGTCTTTGAACACACATATGGCTACCAAAGCATTGGTCAGAAGTGGTTTCTCAGAGGTACAGAAGTGTTGCAAGGGGGAGTGGTTAGTTGGAAGCAGCAAGGCGATGCACATCCTGAGGTGTAAGCAGAGGTGACAGAATAGCCTACTAATTCCATTTATACAACTGATATGGAATAGAGACTCCAGAGGGTATGGAGTTTGGATGCCTATGTTTTCCTTTCATTTCTTAAAGTTTTAATTTCTGTTTGTCAGGAAATCTGTGTGTAATCTGCACTGTGTAATGGCTGTTCCTCCAGCCATACCAACTTTGTTAACTTTAGTGAATGCATCATGAAGGTGTGCAAATAATCCCTAACACCTGTTTGCCAGCTTTGGTATTACAGTTCTTTTGATGTATATTTTATTTCTGTACTTTAGTACTTCTGGAAGCAACAAACTCTTAACTCCTTTTCCTGGATTTCTGGGACCTGAGTGATGTTCAGCTATAATAATGTGCTATAATAAACTCTCTTAAATGTAGTTTCATATTCAGCAAATGGAAAATCAAGTTCTAGTGGTTTACCAGAATGTTAAGAGACAGCATATGTGTACGTATGAGATATGTGTAGCCTCGTCATGCACTGCTTCTGCAGTAATAACTGAAGTTTCCAGAGTTCAGTAAAACTTTTGTCAATAATGTTTCACGTATTGCTCTGTGCATCCATCGTAATGCTTTCTTTTAAATCCAGGTTTAAAAAACGAATGCTGATAGAACAGCTTGAGAGTTTTCTGGAAGAAATCCATCGCAGATCCAGTCAGGTCAACCATATCAACAGCAGCTAAGAAAATGCACATGAGAAAGCCACAGCAGGGCACTGCTGTTCTTACTTGCATTCATTTTTGACATGCACTCTTAATCTCAAGTTCCTGTACCTGAAAGAATGAGAAGCTGCTCAATAAAATGATGAGAAGTATCCATCATACTTTTTTTTTCCTCACTTCTGTTATTTTTGTAATGTGAAAAATACTATGAAAACATTTTTATTTAACTAAATTGAGAACCTCTTGCTTGTCATGGACATAAGTGTCACTTTCCCTCAGGTTCTATTTTTCTTAATCTAACCTTCAAAACTATCACCTCTTAAGGTTGAACTTTGCCAAAAAGTTGCTTTGTAATTTTCAAAAAAAAAAGCACATACATTAAAAAAGGTAATGTTTTGTATATACAGTTATTTTGGATATATTATTGTAAGTTGTATAAATGTATTTTGAAAAATATTTAAGAGAAGCACTTTTGTTATTCCATCAATAAAATATCTATTTTAATTTTTGTGTAGGTTTGAGTACAATTTTTATTGGAATTCTTTGTTTTGCCTTCCTTTTCCAGAGCTTCTTTGTTCTGGTCTCAGTGCTGAAGAATGAAGAGTGGTTTTGTATCACTGGATATTCTGCTCTTAATCAGAGAACGAGTGAAAGAGAGCTAATGCTGAATTGCAGCTACAGTAGGATATCTGCACTTTTGGTGACCAGCATAACAAAGTGATGTTTTGTATGCACATCTGCAGCCGTGACAAACCCTGCAGTTTTATTGAGGGATACAGTGCAGTAAAGCAGGGGTCAGTAGCCTTTGAGGAAGGTTGCATAGAGGTTTTCTGTGTCAGAAGATTTTACATGTTTACAAGGGCAGGAACACCCACAGGGTGCTGCTGCCTGGACACAAAGTATCACCCATTGCCTTACTGGCTATGTCTTTCAGCTGTGCTGGATGCTCTGAAAGGTCTGGAAGGCTTTGTTTGATTCAGTGGGAGCTGAATAAAACAGTCCTCTCTGATGCTTTTCTTGGGAGTCACTGGTTTGCAGCCTTCACCCAGAATCTTTATGGGCCTGTGTTTCTGATGCTTGTGCCATGAATTGCTGAACACTTGCCATATCCCAGCTTTTGTCAGGATACTGACAAAAAATACACTTCCCATTTTTCTTGATGCCAGTAGTCACATTGTGTTCTTCTGGAATGTCCATTCTATCTTCTGTGTGCTTCAAAAGCAGTAGAGATAGTACTGCTATGTTTTTTGGCAATATTTGTTTGGTCACTGAGTGGCTATTTCTGCTTCTTACCTGCTGTGTTAGAAAACAGGCTGCCCTGGCAAGCGATAGAATCAGCACCCCTGGAAGTATTCAGAAAGTGTGTAGGTGTGGTGTTTAGGGACTTGGTTTTGTGGTGGACTTGGCAGTGCTAAGTTAATGATTAGACTATTATCTGAGAGGTATTTTCCAACTTTAATGATTCTATGATTGTGTCAGTTTTGAAAGAACCTTTC
Organism: Poecile atricapillus; assembly: GCF_030490865.1. Classification (NCBI taxonomy): domain Eukaryota; kingdom Metazoa; phylum Chordata; class Aves; order Passeriformes; family Paridae; genus Poecile; species Poecile atricapillus. The sequence goes on along the minus strand of NC_081249.1, from coordinate 63,657,118 downwards.
AACTTGATTTTCTTATCACAGCATTTTGCTGCTTGCTTGTTACATTCTGTATCAGCTGAATTATTACTGTCTGAGGTCAGACAGAATTTCAGTTTAAGGTTTTAATTTCTAAGTTTTAATTTCAGTTTAAACCTCTTGATTTCAGGGCACGGAAATAAAATTGCACTTAAGTAACATCACAAAGCTTTCTTTTGGGTTGCTTTCATTCGGATGACCTACATACTTAGCAACAGTCAAGCTGATTAGCCATGATAAAGTTGAAGAGAAGCTGTTGGCTCCTATTGTTAAACATTTAGGATGCTGAACCTGTTCCATTTTTTTGCAAATGTTTATTTTGGAATACTGTCTTTGCTGTAGTTGTGGTGCTGATGATTCCTAGACAACTCTAGGTTTCAACAGTGTCTACAATGTAATATGGTAGTGGAGAGCTTTTACTCTTGCTTTTTCTTGGAAAAGCTTAAAGCTGTGTTTTAGTAAATACATACAATGTAGCCTTTAATTTCATTGGAAGAAAGTTTATCATAGGAGGAACAGAAGTCAGTGTATGCATTTAGGTCTTGTTATGAAGGATTTGTAACTCTTCCTATAAAAAGTACTGAACCTGTAAATGAAAATAATACTAACATTATTTCAGTTTGGGGCCATGCTGTCAGGGTGTAGTACAGCTTAAATACAAAAGTTAGGCATGGAGTTAGCAGACTGTAGAATTGTTCATTGCTTGTATGGAAAAATGACTGCAATTGCATGCTTGTCTTAAAATAATCTAAACATTTCTGTATTAAAAACACCTTTCCAAATAATTGGTAGCCCAAACTAGGGACCTGCTGAAATCTGAAATTTACTTACACTCAACAAAATAGAACCTAAGATCATTGCTTTGTTTATATTTTAGTTACAGAAGAGAATGAAATTATTGCCTCAGATTCATTTGATTTGTTTAGTTATTCATATTGGTGTTACCTTGCCTGTTCTTCAAAGGGAATGTACTCAAACCTGAAATTCAGATTAAAAAGCTAATTTTTTCAGTTATTTTGAGCAGAACTGTGTTATTTTAAGTATTGGAAAACATATTTCTGCTATTACTAGAAAGTTGATACCCTGAATACTTTTGATCTACATAAAGATTAATTAAGAACTTTATGGGCATAGGAGCTTTAAGCACTTCTAGACAGGTGGATAGAAAATAGATCTTGTTTACCTGTTGAAGTTTTCCATACATCAAAAACTTGAATTACTAAGTATGAGCAAAAAAATTCATGTTTTCACTTTTTGCATTAAAAAGCTTGAATTATAGAAATATCTTTTTGATTTTGAGTTGATTGGAAGGTATGTATTTTATGCTTCGCATTAAAAAAATCCTATTTTACAATCTGATTTTCTTCCTCTTTATAGAATTTGTGTATTGTAAGCTGACCATTTTATTCACCGAAGTAAGTTTGTTCTTAATCTGAAGAGTCTGTGGCTCATGTTTCATAGATGAGCTTATTAATGCCTTTTTTATTTTAAAATTCTGGATTTTCCAAGTAAAATACTATTATGCATTGACTAGTAATGATTGCCAAAGCATATTTAAAACAAAATTCCAACCAAGGCAGTAATTTTCTTTTTGGGCGCTTGCACTGTGGTCAAAATTTAAGATACAGGTTTTTAAAACAAAATGTTACATACATGGGTATTCACTGACTAAGAGAACAGTGTGTGTTGCTTGGAAGCAGATAAGGGAAATGATTCCTGCCTTTGTGTTAGGCCCTAGTGTTTTACTAAACCCTGTAAATGTCTGTGTTCCTTGAAAATCCAAATGGCTGAGACCCCAGTTATGAGAGAAATGTGGTAGTTCAAACGATTTCTACAAAAATGCTTCAGGTGCAAAATTACTGCATTGTTAAGAATAAGAGTTGTTGGAGGCTGGCTGTTGCTTCAGAGTGGCAAATACCTGCTAAATGGTGAATAATGCAGTTCTTTATTATTGCCAACAAGCTATAGGGTGTTTTCTTTTGGCAGGCAGTCTGGAGTAATTTAATGTGTACTTATATCTGAAATGAGACTTGTAATCCACTACTGAAGCTAAAGGAGCACTGTGATGCTTCACTCTAAGACATGCTCTGCAGTTCTGTTTGGGTTTTTTGGGTGGTTTTTGTTTGGGGGCTAGGGAAGGTCATTTGCAAGAGAAGAGTTAACGGTTGCAAGGTAACATTTCTTGGCAGAAATCTGTTTGCTATCAGTACAGGTATGGATAAGTTTCCTGTATAGGGAATGGTTTCTATTTTAACTAATTCAGCTGGTCCAGCCCATTTGTAATTTAAGTTGCCCTGTAGAGATCAGTTCTGGATGCTGAAGTGTTCAGCATCTGTGTGATCTCTCTAGTACCTGTAACTTTTTGATAAAAATTTTAGAGCACATGCTGCATGTCCAAAGAAGAGGCTAATCTGACTTCCTAGACTTCTATGACTATTGTACATTCTTTTTAAGGAAATTAAAATCTATGCTTTAAAACCCCAAACCCCGCTGTTTCCATGGCTGTTTGAAGTTTCCTGGACTGAAGATTGACATGCTATTTGCATTGATTTCAGTGCTGCTTGTGAGGGATTCTGCTCCTGAAAGGCAGAGCATGCATACCTGTATTAACTTGCCTCAGGAAAAATGTGAAAGGTCGATCTGCTTTGAAAATAGGTGTTCGAGATCTTTTTAGTAAGACCATTGCTGAAATGCAACAAAGAAACTATCAGTAAAACACATCTGTTTTCTTTCCGTGTTCTATACAGTTAGTATCTGGTTAGTACCTTAACTTTTGAGTTGCTCCTCTGCTTTAAGACTAAAACAATTTTATCCAACAGTGAAATTAGTCTGGCAGAATTAACAGGTTGTTAGTTGTAAGATTACATGCAGGCGATTCATGTGTATTTCAATGCTGAAGGGCATCTACCTGGCCTTGGATGTCAAAGGTAATTTTTGTTGTCCTCAAATCCCTAACTCTGCTGAAGTCATACTATGATATTGCCTCACCTGTTAGCCAATTCCTAGCTATGCTGTTCTGGTGGAAAAGATAAGCAAGGCACAAATGTAGGTCTGTATCCAACTGGGAGACGAGCAGAGAAATACCTACATCGTCCTGGAATTTCTCTTGTTGGAGCTCTCAGCAAAATCTTAAGTATCTTAAACTCAGTAAAAAAGTTTTAAAAAAATTATGGTGGCTCAGCTATTATTAAAATACATCTTAATTTAATTCTTCCTTTTAGATATATAATATTAAGAATACATTGTCAAACCCCCCCCCCCGATACTAAACCCACCAGATGTGGATTATTTTTTAAATAGTTAAAACAATGGAATTAGTTTGAAAATTCAAGTAAGAAACAATAAAATTGAGAAGGCACCATTTTAGTGCTTGTAAAAGAAAAAAGTGCCTAGTTTCAAGTCATTGTGTGACTAGATCGAAAACTTGTAAAGTAAACAAAGTAAAGTAAATAAATGTAATCACACTTTTAAAATCTGCTTGTCAGCTTGGTCTGACTGGAGTTAAGGGATGTTTTGGCATTGGTTTCAAGGGGATAAGGGTCTATTTGCCTTAGTCTTTGCTATGTAATTGAAGTCACCTAAAAGCTTTTATTTTAAATGGGGCTTACCACAAAGTTATTAAAAATAGTACTGCCCTGATAGAGATTAAAACTGTTAGAAAACCTTTCTGCAGAGCTGTACAGTTTTAAGTTAACTAAGTTATGCCAGATGTTCCCTTTACACTCCCATGTGTGCACGTGTGTTTTATTCAGGGGTGTTTCTAGAGGAACACTGAATACATCAGGTGTGCTCAGGTTCTTTTTGGCATTGCAGCTGTGGAGTGGTGGAGTGAGGAGATGTGCAACAGGTTGGGCACCACAGTGAGATGCACTGCCATGCTCTCTACATGCCTCTTGAATCCCTTCCTGGCAGCAAGGAGGAGAAGTGGTGCCCTGGTCCTCAGGCAAGGAGCACCAGCATTTGTGATGTGGAGCACATCTATCGTTGGCACAGCCCAGGGAAGCAGAATGATGAGATGTGGTTAATGGTGAACGAGTCATGTACTGATGGGGTTGTCCATAGCTGAGATTTTTCTCTGAGTCTCCTACTCACCCAGTCCCATCTGCTCATGTGGAAGTGATCTGCTAGCAGCAGCTACTGCACATGAAGGTCACACTTTAAAACATGTAAGAATCAATTGTCTGCATAAAACTTGCCCATCATTACCATTAATGCTATCAAAGAGATGGTCCTCAAATTCCTTAACAGTTCAGAGCTGTAGATAAAAATATTACCTTTTTTCATTTTTTTGTTTTTATGATCTGAGCATGTAGGTATTTTAACCAAGTGTTTTCCAAGCTGGATTTTTTCTGGACTAGCAAAGTTGTTTGTTTCATTTGTGCCATTACACCTTAGTTGGACATCAAAAGTTCAAGTTTCTTATGAACAGTTACAAAGGTAAAATAGAAGTGTGTTAAATACAAAAATTTGTTAGGCATATGCATAAATTCTACCATGCTTTGTTTTAAATTACAGTAGTTGGTTTTGTAGTGATAAGCTCCAGAAGTGAGAAGCTTGAATATTTCATTTACCTGTAGCTCCTGATGCCTTTGTACCCTCTTCTGTTACTTCAATCTCTGCTTTGTGAATAGCTTCTGAAATATAAAGACCATCTTGCTCTGCAAAACCCCAAAACTTAGGTTATTTTCTGCATTTCATGACAAACATCTTTTTAAAAAATAATCTGAATGCTTTTACCTTTTTTTTTGCCTGCAGAATCTAAGGATCACATACCTATTAGGTATTTCAGCCTTTGACTGTTTTCCCACTGTATGGATAGCAGTGGATTGAATGCTGAATGTGAGTTACTAGTTTGAGAGGTCTCCAGGTTGTAGTGGAAGGCAAGGTTACATGGTGAAAATAGAAACTTTAACAGAGTGAGGACAATGAAAGAACTGAAGAACCCTTGGAAGGGAAAATGTAGAAAAATGCTCTTCAAGAAGAAACAATGGGACTGTGACATAAAATGAGTCTTGGAAGAGAATTAATTTGAGACACCAAAGAGTGTTACAAGTTTGCTTTTCTCCAGCTGCCTGCAAAAGGCAGAAAGCAGGAAAGGTTGAGAAGTTTTTTCTTTCCTGAGTTCAAGAATCAAGTCCAGCATGTAGGTGAAATAAAAGAAATGTTAAAAGAGCATTTTATCTATTTCTGTCTTAATTTTGTCCAGTCAGAAATATAAGCAAGCAGGACAAATGAGGGAGAGGAAGAATTAAAAAAAGTAAATATATCTTTGACATTTTTGAGGGGGAAAAAATACAAGCTTTCAGGTATAAAAAACTATTTCAGGTCTGAAATAAAGTAACACATTTGTTTGCTAAATGTGATCTGAGAGGAAATATTCTGAAGATTATCTTTCTGTTTCATATGGAAGAGGAAATGAAAACTTAGCTATTTTTTTTTTCAACTATCTATTGGTTAAGTAAAATATACATTTTCCTTGTAAACTCTGCTTTTTGTACCTTTTCCAGTAGAACCTTACTGCTATGACACAGTGGTGTAAGAGTAGAACTAAAAAGGGCCTCAACATATCCTTTGTTCCATAACTGTATCAGGGCAGGATCAAATACTTCTACAAGCCTTATCCCATATGCCAAAACTAAGCTGCTAAATTATATTGTTTATGGAATTAATTTCCCCAAAGTATTTATCTTATTTAAATATATATTAGCTTTATAAAATATATCCTTGTGTTGTTTATCAGTATTATATTAACATTTGTTTACAATAAGCAAAGCAGCAGTGAGCAGTAACAAATTATTTTAATGTGCATCTATGTGCAGTCTGAGATCTATATTGCAATAGAATATTGCTATGTTCAATTTTAAAAGCAGCATAAAAAAACTCCATGAGTAATGTGTCTTCTGAGGTTCATCCCAGGAAAGCAACTTTTCTCTAAAAGCAGGTTTGTCTGACTTGGAGCAGTTTCATTTATTCACTCACGTGCACAAGAATGTGAGCTGCTTGCTGGGCAGCTACCACTCCCAAGTCTTTACTGTGAGCAGAAATGACTGAGTTGAAATATTTTGTTGCTGGAAGGAGTCAAAAGAAAAAGAATAGATAATTTGGATTTGTTTTTTAAAATTTATTATTAAATGGGGACAAATTTTCCACGGAGCAGAAGAATTTCAGTGCCCCAAACCCAAGAATTGAATCATAACAGTGTTTTAGCAAAGGTAAAGTATAACTATCTACTGATTACTGGATTAGTAAGATGATACATCCTGGGCATAAACCAGTATTGTTTGCTGTGTCAGGAGTTGGAATATTGTTGGACCAGCATCCCTTGCTGTTAAATAAGTATTTAAAAACACAAATAGGAATGCAAGTTTTACTGAAGCATCCTTTCTGAATAAATAACCATTTTTCCAGGCCTAAACTGTCTTGACAGTTTTAATCTTAAAAACAAGAAAAAAAAAAGACCAAAACCAAACCTGTCCTTTTCAGGTTCCTTTCTTACAAAACAGCTCAAAATACAATTGCAGTTGAGTGTGAATTGTGCTTTAGAGTTTCAGAGATAAAAAGTACAATCATTTCAGAAGACCCAGGTCTAACAAATAATTCAAATGCAAGAGTCTATGGCTGTTGGGTCAAGAATCACTTTGTATTCAGTCAAACCTCTTACCTGAAATGCCTTTAAAATTAGCAGTGATGGGATCAAATGCATCTCTAATTCCCAAGGCAGAAAGAACTGTCTTTAGGTCAAAAAGGCTTTGAATACTGAACCTGAAATTAATATGATAGACCTTATTTAAATGCAGGAATTGTAGAGTTTTTTAGAATAAAAGGCATTAACAGATACAATTTATTTCAAGCCTTTGCATTTCATCCATCTCTTCCTGTATGAGCCTGGTGCATTGTTTGATTAAATGCATTTGCAGAGAAGTAGCTCAGCTTCACCTAAAGACATTAACAGAAGGAATCCCTCGCCACCCTCTGTTGCAATCAGATTGCTACTCAGTCTTCTTGACATGTTCTATGTTTTCCCAAAGTGCTCTCTTTCTAATATTATTTTTGGCTATAGCAAATGGCCCTTGGAAACATTTCCCAAAAATTAGCTTGGACAAAGCACATATTAATGTACACACTGGTTTTCAGTGCTTTGTTAATGTGATGACTGTGTTGTAGGAGGTGTGTAATGAAGCCCTTCCATGGTAATCCCTGCAACAGATAAAGCCACATAAAGCCTTCTGCACCTAACTCCTCCTGCTATGCAATTTCATTGAAGTAGATGATAGAAAATACCTCCAGCAGAGGTGTTTGCTGAAACAACAACTGACTTAAGTGGAAAATGGATGAGTGAAACCTGCTTTGTGCATGGAAAGATGGTTATGACTGCTGAAGAGGGACCAAGCTCTTTGTCCAGTGCCTTTTTAGTACTCTGGCAAGTTTCAAAAATACAAAATAGCATGCCTTTAGGAGGTTATATGTTTATTCTTCTTTAAGGAAAGAGAAAAATGGGTGTGGGAAAGGTCCAGCAACATTTCTCTGGTTTAGATTCTTAAAAGATTTATACCCCAAACAAATTGTAAGTAAAAGCTGTAGGATCAACTGAAATTCTTAGGTTTTTTAAACAGTACAGAGTGTAACCAGAAAGTCTTGCCATTCCTGGCTCACTTCTTTGTGGTTTAAGAAAGGGTTAGAGCATCTCTGATCATGTGATGAATAATGAAACCAAAAGCATGTAATTTGATTTTGCTCACACGCTGCTTGTGTCAGCACTGTCACATGGAATTCTGACAGCTGAAGTAGTCAATCCATTGTGCTGACATTGCTTACCTAGGCAGAAAAATGTCCATCTTTGTTCTCTTCAAGCTGTTGGCCCAGAGCGTTATGGTTTTGGCAGAAAGATGAGACTCAATCTGGGACAAAGGTGTTCTTTTGTGGCTGGGAAGCACTAGGAACATGCTGAGTTTCTCCCCTAGGTAGGGTAACTCGACCACGCTGAAAGCCTCCAGAGCTGCAGTCTGGAACTGGCCTGTGGGTGGGCAAAGAGAGATCTTATTTCATCATTCAAGTAGGAAGAAAACCCCGAACCCACAACCCTTGCTGGGCTCAGCAGATAGTTCAGAGCAGCTGTGGTGGGATGTTAGGAGTGGTCTCCAACACCTGGGGCTCAGGTTGCTGTTTGCTCACAGCAATCTCGCCTGAACACAGCTGAGTGTGTCAGAGACACAGATATCTTGGCAGACCAGTGCCAATGCCACTGATTGTACCTGAAGAGCCACCTCAACAGAGTATGGGTATTTTATTACTTTTCCATATAACAGCTGTACTCCTTGCTCAGTTTGGGGACAAAACCCCCAAAACTACCAGGGCAATGACAGCATTTATGATGACTTTTCCCACAATGTATGTTCTTTGAATAAACTTACGATTTTATATTTTTCACTAAAATTTTACTACAGCAAATAGGGATTACAAAAACAAAATGCAGAGCATCCTACTTGCTTAATTAAAACCTACTTTGGCTCATGTTTAGATCTTTACTATCTTTAAAAATCATTTTAAACCTTATTTCAAGGAAAAAAATAGTTCAATTAAACAAGAGCTTATTTAAACATTAACTATTTATCTATTTTTTTATTTAAGCACCAAATTTATTTTTTAAAATCTAGGCAAAACAATCTATCACAATCAGATGAAGGTCATAAAATGTAGTGTCAAAAATAAAAGCTGGAGAGCTTCCAAACTTGCAATTAGTTTTACAGCAATTTGTAACAGCCATTTAAAAGTACCGTTTTCATCCCATATGCCAAAAACCAATTAATCCAGGCATTTCTAATGGACTCTCTTATACAGTAGAAAAGATTTGGCTGTCACAATTTTGCTTCCTTATTTTTTTCATCTGAGAATCCAATAAGTAGCATTTCAGGAACACTCAGCAACAGTTAGCAGGCCAGGAGTCAAATACAACTTAACTGCAAGGTGCAAGTGAGGGTCTTACTGCTTTTACTGCAGGCCATCCAAAATGTTAAGTCTACATCTCCTTCACCCAGCTGTAGCAGTTGTATCTTCAAGGGTAGATGCTCACACTGTTTGAGTCAGTAGATGTAAATAACTGCATGTAGATCGCTCATGTTCATAATGCCTAAATATTCGTCAATAAATACATAGCTATAGGATGTCTCAAATACTTAGTGTACAGTGTTTGTTAGTTTTGCAGATATGGACTAGGTATGATTAAGTGTTGATTATCTGCTAGATTTTAGATTTTAGGCTCTTAGATCAGCCCTCCTGCCAGAGAACTGCTCTGTTAAAACCAACTTCCAGCACGTGGATCATTTTCTGGGAAAAGATGTTCTGGTTTCCAATGGGCAGGCAAGGAAGATTTATATTTGCAGTGCAATGGATGTGAGTGGTACAATTTGTGGGCATGCAGACATTTTGAAGTCAGCACATTCTGCACAAAGGTTATACAGTCGTTATTTATTAATTGGAAAGAAAATTAAAGACTTTAGATTATTGAGTCAGAACATTTAATGTTCGTTACTTGAACTAATTTTGAGCATCCCATAAGGATTACACATATGCTAAATTAGAATTCAAACGATGTTAACAAATTGCTTGGAAAGATGAATATGTAAAATAGTTGTGGTGTTTAAGAAGTGTGTGTGAACAGTAATGTTGATATTTTCTCAGAGCAGTCTTACTTGTCCCCAGGCTGGTTTGTTCTGAGTGGCAATATTAAAAGGATAAACAATGTTGTAAATGCTGCAATTGATAACAGGCCACAGCTTATCTTTCTCACTCTGTGTTTTGGATCCTGGTGGGACACAGCTTGTATAATTTAATAACGAAGGAAAGTCATCTCAGTCCTCTGATTAGTTGTAGTGAGCTAGTCTTTTGCATTAATTTTAAACTGATTTGTTAGAAATGTTTCTGGATTTTCTAGTGACAAAGATTGAATCAGCCCAAACAAATCTGACAACCAGCAAATTTTAAATGATCCCTTCTATTTTGGCTTTCCTCAAAAGTCCCTCCAGCTGCAGAGAGCTCACACATTTCAAGTCAGATGAAAGGTAATCCAAGTATTTTGTCTTTCCTTTTCTGTGCAAAAATGTAGTGCTTTAGGTACCTACTTAAGGATGATAGGATGGACTTCCTTGTGTTTAGGCAAGTGGTCAGAAGAGCACAACAAATTACTTCACATCAACTTTGCAAGGACTCTGGTGCGAATATATGCTCAGACAATGCAGCTCATCTGTGGAATTCCTGGTAATTTGCTTTACCTGAGATCTCTACTTGTACAAGCACCAGCAGCCTCCTGCCTTCTGTCATTTAATAAAATGGGGCCTGAATGATCACCATCGCAGAATATGAGAAGAACTTGGATGTGGAATTGCAAATGAATCAGCAGAGATTTTTAATAGCCTGAGGATTCAGTTGTTTCCCATCTCTAGGAAACAGGAGTACATTTGTAAGAAAAAGAAGGCAAACTGGTAAACTTTAGGTCTGTCTTTGAGAAGTTTTAGGACATATTCTGGAGAAAAGAATAATCAGGTCACAGAGAGGAATAGAAAGTGAGATAAATTGCAGTATCATGTAGACTGGCCAATAAAAATATTAACATTTTTAATTGTTAACTGATTTGATAAAAAGGCATAGATCCAGCCATCTAGTTTCAGGTAAAACATTAAACATGGTTTTACTGTGCCACTATTTACAGGTAGAAGTGGTGGCACTTAGAACAAGAAAGGAAAGGAAGCAAGCAGCCACTTGAAGCTGCAATGAACAAAGGCACAAGATGTTGACAAGGGTCACTAGCAGCTTTCCAAAGTGTTGTCAATGCTCAAGACTTTTATCAAGGACAATCAGTGAGATTGCCATGAAGACTGGAGTGGTGGAAACAAAATGGTGGTTCAAAAACACACAAAGAAATTATATCCCTGTGGAGATTTCCTCCCCCTTGATTTACCTAGGAAAAAAGTGCCAAAAGGAAAAGTCGGTTCTGCAACACACTGTGCAAGGTATTTTTAAAAAGACATAGAAATTGTGAAAGTATTTTATCAATCATGTGTATGCTCTCATTTATAATTTTGTGTACATTTCGGGTCATTTATTTTCACAAAATATCAATTTAAATTGGAAAATTGCAAAAAAAGAACTAGTAGAGAATTAGGAGCATTTGGTTTTTGAATAGTTTAGTAGAGCCTGGCATCTTCATCTTAGCTATCAGGAAATTAAGAGAAAACTTGGTGACTTGCAATTAGATTTGAGAGTAAATATTGAAGCTGAAGAGAAAATATTTAACTTAAAGGATAAAGCAGGCAGGATGTTAAGAGATATAAATCTGTCTTGAAAAGATTTAGGTATGGAATTTGAAAGGGTTTTACCAAAGTGCAGTTCTGAAATTTAGATTAGGAGGGAAAAGAGCTTTTTATATTTTGAAAGAGATTGTATAGCTAACTGGCATAATTCCTGGTGACAGAAAATTAAGCCTGCAGCATGAGTCCTTCTGTCACAACCCACATATATCAAGCCTTTGAAAGTAGCCTACACTTACTCAAATATTATACAAATAAAAGATCACCTATATTTATACTGTTTTAAGCCCATGCTGAGACCATCCACTGATTTGGTATAAATGACATAAGAATTTCCTTCCTTTTTCTAGAATTTGTGCCTGAAGATCTGCAGTTTTTCTCTAAAGCCTTGGAGGCAGATTGTGACCAGATCTCCAGGTCTGCAATGCTGGTGCTCCTGGTTATGCTCTGCTCCTTCTGGTGCTCACACATTCAAGGGACAGGGGTTTGACTAAGGGGCCAGGGAATTTCTTACCCAAAAAAATCAATTTAGTAGGGGCTTGATATAGTCTTAATTGCCCCTCTGTCATGGGATCAGATTTGCTTCCTACTGTAGCCCCTTCCTAGCCAGCTTTATTTGACCAGCTTCTTGCTATTGTAAAGGACTTTGCAGTACCCTCAGTCTCTCATCTTTCTTTCTCCTGGCATGCTACATGGGCGCCTTTTGATTCTTTCCTACAGCTGACAAGTTTGTTATGGAGTACTGGGAGGTGTTGGCCTGTGAGAGATGGGAAAGGGACAGTAGATATTTTAGGAACCATTTTGAACCCAGGATCTGTTTCATGATTGCCTGGAATTATGAGGAGTCAATTTGGTCACCTGGGTGGTCTCTTCATTTGATGGGACTTCTTCTGAGACTTCTCCAAGCTAGGAGAACAACACATCTTAGTGTGGTATCAGTGGAAATTAAATAGATCTGTTCCATATTGCACAGTAGATCAAATACGGATCAAGGACAGTTACCATAGTTAACTTCAGCTGTGTGGTGCATGGTGGGCACTTTCAGGGTCGAGCCCTCTGGTGTGGTGAAAGGCAACATCTGGGAATCCATAAAGGAAAACTTTTTTTGCCACATGCTTCTGAAGTACAGGGTGCTCACCAGGGTGACCTGGCTGAACGATGACCCAGCACTCTCCAAGGTCATCCCACGCACATCCCCATCTGCATGGAAAAAAGACACAAGGGAGGGGAACACATGCAATCCTACATGCCTAAAGGCCAGGTCCATGTGACTAAACAGAGCAAGCTGAGACCACTCTCCTTCCCTAATGCCAAGAGGTACAAATCACAAGGCACTGCTCACCCTCTACCTTCCCCTCCCCACCTACACATGGACCTCATTGGGGTTGCCTGCTGGTCCATGCTCTCCCCAGAGCTGAGGTTGAGCTGGTCAGTGTTTTTATACCCCATTTTGACTTTTTAAACTCAGAGTCTGACTGCTGAGCTTATGACTCTGTGTGTCCCCCACAGCACCCTGAAAGCATTTAGGGCCATGAATATGGTCCGAGGGGAATTTAGCTGTTCCCAATTAAAACTTAAAACACTGCAAAGGATTGCCTTCTTAAAAATTAAGTGAACAAGGCCAAGTGGTGACCAGCTTGACACTGCTTACAGATTCAGACCTATTCCAGCTCTTTCTTCACATTACAAATGAATGCTAACTCAAAAATTAGGCTTCCTGGCTTTCAGCTTTGGTTTGGGCAACATGGAGTGTGACAAAAATACTTTATGCTTGGTTAAATGCAATTTCTCCCATTACTCTTATTTTACATTTCATTCATGTGCAACCATTCTAGTGGGCCCCTACGGTACCTGCAAGGTCAGTGGTGATCCATCCCTGTATGTGGGTGGTGTTGGGGTCAGTGAGGTTGGTTTGCAGCAGGCTGCTGTTGGCCCAGCGCCCGGCACGCTCTGCAAAGTCGGGCAAGAGATGCACACTCGCGTCCACAAAAAGGGAACATCCCAGCTGGACCACTGTGCCTTGGCCGGAGTCAGTCACTGCTTGGTCCATCGTGTGCATGAAATCCTGCACGCTTTGATCTGCCAGGCAAGAGAAAAGCTGCACTTGCTGGGCTGAGACGAAGGATAGCACAGATTGCCCCAGGGCTCCATAGCTCTTAGCTCCAGTGCTGACACCGGTGTCCTCTGACTGTTAAAGCCCTATAACAACTGGAGCACCCTTGACTTTATGGAGTTTTACTGTCAAGTACTGCTGCCACGGGCAGTGATGCACTGGGTGTTGAAAAGCTCTCTTCATGTGTCTGTAGAAATCACTGTGGTGCAGATGTGTCGAGAGGCTGATCTTATGGCAGACTCACAGCTCTATGCAGGCACAGCTCTTAACAGTTCATAAGGTAATTATTCTTTCTTGGGCACGCTCTGACTTCCCACCAGTGAGGTCTAGTGCCTCTGGCCATGGCTGGCTGAGCTGCCAATGCCACAACACCCCTGTCTCCTTCTCCTGATGTTATTGATCTATCCCAGGAAAAGCATTTCCCTGATGGCCCCTCTGCCACCCTTGCCCCTCAGGTGTTGCTTGATTTCTTGAAGGATGGTGTCCCAAACTAGCCCATTATTGCTGATGAGCCCTGGCAATCCTAAACTGAGCTGATAGGATGCTTCATGTGTTACAAGTGACTCCTTTATTTATATGGTCCACAGCAGTAAGCTTTTATTTTTATTTTTATTTTTATTTTTATTTTTATTTTTATTTTTAATGCCATGGTCTGAGGTATAAAGTATTATTCTTGTGTATTTTGCATTACTATGGGAGCACTTGGTGAGCTCTCTGGAAGATGTGAGAAGTCAAAAATGCTAAATTAGAAGCAGAGATAAATGTGAGGAGTGGTATCCCAAGCTTGTGACTTTACCAAAGTGCTGAGATAACCAAAGTCCTGAATTCTTACTTGGACTACAGCTCAAAATTGCTTTAATAGAACCACAAGGTGAAGTAATTTTAAAGCATGTCATTTTGTCTGTGCTGTCTAGAGATGCATCCCATTATATATTGTTTTTGTTAGTCCTAGAATAAAGGTGAAGAAATTTTCCAAACATTGAAAGAAGTTTACAAGTGCATGTAAGAGCAGATTCTCTGTGGGCAGTGAATGAAACACCAATGTTTCAATTGTTTTCAGCCACTAAGGTTTTAACCATAGCCTTCATTATTGTTTAGAGCAGACCAACAGAAACATTAATGCAAACATCCACTGGAAGAAATTTTATCATATATGCATACATATACAGTTTGGGTTTATTTATGTTATAGGGAATTTTGTCTAAATATTTAATTTATTTATTTGATCAAGACTATTTGGGGAAGTGGTTTCCTTCCCTGTTACTGGAAATACGCCGTATACCAATAACAATAGATCCCATCCTACTTTATTTTCACGTTCATGCATTAATATTACTGAAAGCCAAAGCTTATGTGGTTTATGCCACAGCTAAAATGGAGGTAAAATGTCTGCTTGCTATGATGTGCCACATGAGAAGAGAGCATAAAAGAGCTAGCAGGTCATTAACACCCCCTGCTCTTCCCTGTTATATTTTCTGTGGAGATCTGTGCTTGAATTTCACTTTGAAATGTTATTCTGCAAGGTCCTTTCATAATAACTGAGCCCCTAATGACCAGAAGGTATAATCCTTGTATGAAATAATTATTGTTTAGGAATTGAATTAACAGAAATAGGAGTCCTGTAGGCAAGACTTCGTTATATCAGCTGCTCATAATTTAGATGCACTGTCCCTGTGTCAGTACATGTAGATGTATCTGTATAGATCAGCCAGAGTTACTGCTGTGGTGGGGTTGAATATCAATGCTGTACAGAATGGTGGTTCTGACTGAGGCTGGTTACACCACGGGACAGTGAAATTACTGTGGGTTTTAGTCTTCATACCCTGAAGGTAAATTTTATACTGAGAAATAGCAGTGTTATCTCTATACATAAGTATTGTATGTAAGCTGCAAATTATGAAGATGAGGCAGTCATCTGCTTTTCATAAACATTCTGCTCACAATGTAAAATAGTTTTTGACATGTGATTTGAGATGGTAGGATAATCCAGAGCTAAAATGAAAACAGCACCCTTAAATTCAGCTGACTTAATGCTGGATTTAAAGACATCTGTCTTTCCCATATCCCTTCCAAATTCCCATTGAGTTTTATATTTTAGCCTGCTTTCAGGGAAAGATGCAATTGCACCATCCATCTGTCAATGTATATCTCTGTCTGCCAGTCTCCTTCTGATAAATTTTCATCTTTTTGGGCAGTTGTAATAACATTAGAAATGTCTTAAAGATAATTCAGCTTCTACAGGTTTCATAAAATTTGTTAGTGGGATAGGAGTGAAAACCAGTGTTCTCTGCCTGGCAGTTCTTTGCAGAGAACACAAAGGAGACCAGGACCCAGTGGACACAATGGACCTCTGACAAACCTGAAGCATTTCTGCTGTTCATGGAAGTAGCTTTTCTAGATGTAGCTGTATTTTGTTTCATAAGAGAGTAAGTACTGATTCAGAAAAAAGAGGAATTGACCTGTGTGTCAACTACTCCCTGAGAGTTTCCTTTGTCCATCTGATACCTGGCTGTCAAATACGGAGAAAACTACATCTTGCAGTGAGAGAGAAAGCAGAAGTTTAGTATGATGTGTACAATTCCTGTCACCTTCGTAAAGCTGTGAATTTATTACAAAATATTGGACAGTAAGTATCTTTTTAAAGTACATTACCATGAATGCTGTATCCTAGGGCATCTTGTAGCTCAGTAAAGGTATTTCCTCGAGCTCCAAATTGCAGCAGCTCCAAAGAAACAGCCACACTTGCTGGAGAGACTACCAGATTGGTCCTGTTCTCTGCTTCAGACATGTGCCGATAGAGAGTGATGGCAAATTCAGTCTTCAGCTCTTTCAGCTCATCATAGGAGATGCAGTTCCCTTTGGTTAAGCAGCAAGCAGACAGGATAAATGCAGGGAATAAAATGGGCAACATGAAGACGAGCCGGGAACAGTCTCCTCTAGCTAATACCTGCAATTAATGACACGGATATCAGCAAAAGGCTGAGCTGGCAGAGGAACTTTCCATCAGTGTTGAGATATCACTTGCAATAGTAATGACCACTGTTAAACTACTTGTCTAGGTCTATTCAGTAGCTACTGTCATTTAAAAAAAAAAAATAAATAAAAATTTATTATTATTATTATTAATTATAATTATATATGTATTGACATGCTGACGACTCTGTTGACTAATAAGAACTGAATTTTCCAGAATGCTGTAGCGTGTAAGATGGATGGCCACTACAGAGTGTGGAGCCACACAGTCTCTTTGTTAAAAATTAGCTACCTGCACACATGATGGGACATCCCAGTGCAGTCTCCATGCTGCTGAGCACCCACAGTTCCATTCTGTCCCCAGCAGAAAGGGTGTCACCCCTCATGAGGTGCAGAAATCTAATTGGAGGCTCCAGGCTGGGCTTTGGATCCAAGTTTTCAAAAGGCTGGCTTCATATTTCCCCCCCAGATATTCCTTCTATGAAATTTTTGCCAGTGAAAGAAAAGGTTATATTTGCAAAAGGCTCCAATGCTTGCAGCACAAAATCACCACATCGGATTTTTGTGGGAAATCAAGCATTGGTCAATGTTATATTCAGAGATACTTAGATTCATATTTGAAGGAATATTGCTAAAATGAGAGAATATCTTTCCTTACAGACCTTTTGAAGATTGTATACAAGTATATTTTAAAAGTTACTGCACCTTCTTTCATCTCAGGATTTCCTACAAATCTTTCACAATGCCCTTTGCTCTAGAGAGCACCTCTAATGCTTCGTATTTACTCACAGTTAGCTCTGTTAAATTGTCTTGCCTTTCTGTGTCCTTCTGGATGCCTGAATGAAAGCTGCCTATGAACGTCTTGTCTCCTTCTTTAATAGGTAGTGGAGCAAAGACTAAGTCATGAGACTGCATTTAAAGGGATAGTCAGTGATCAGAGTCTCTGTCGGCGATGTCTGTACCACTCTGTCCAAATTCCTGTAGGCTACAAGCTCTATGGAGAGCCAGGCAAAGCAGCATGCCACTGACCAGCAAATCCAAGGCAAGGAACAAAAAGGTACACATGGAGATAGAGTCAGCAACTTCCTTGCGAGCCCTGCTTGAGCCTCATGAGGCTTGTGACCTGCTGGTACCGGGCAAGGCATCTCCTATCTCTCTTCCCACCCCCCTCCTTCTTTTATATGAATTCCATTGATTCCTCTACCACAAAGGGGAAGAGAAAGGGCTCTCTGTGTACCAGGCACACAGCTATTTTTTTACCCCCACTTTGAAACCTTATTCAGAAATCCCATGCAATTATAATGTCTTTATTTTCCTTTCTTTTTTAATTAATGCCATCCAAAATAGCAAGATTTTCTTTCACTCTTTAGTTTCCAGAAGGAAAGAAACAACAAAGTGCTGTGCTTGAAGGAGAGAAAATGAAGAATGGACTTTAAATGGACCAGAAGCAGAAGAGCTGTGGTCGTGACTGCTTTAAAAGCAGTTGCAGCAGTTCATAGCTTTCTTTGTGTGATGGGATCAAATCCTCCCTATCATATTCACAGGTTCAACCTCACAGCCTCAGAACGTCATCTAAGACAACCAAGATTTGGCTTAAAAATTAATGTAAAACTGAAGCTTATTAGTCTTCCCAGAGTTTGATGTTATGGATTTGGCTATTTCACAGTATACATTCTTGTTGAACCTGGGAAAGAAGACAGTGGGGCAGTGGGGGAAAAGGGCACTACAATCAAGCAATAATTTAGGTTCTCCTGTTTCACTCTTAGCAGGGAAGGCACAGCCACACAATGGAATGAGTGAGAATGAAGCAATGGGCCTCTCTTACTCTGTTCTTGTGCTGTTCCCCTCTTCCTGCTTTTTGAAGAATATGCCAGAATAAATGCAGACACTGGGGTCTGTTTCAGGATCCTGGGATTTAGAGTGCATTCTCGCAAGGACTGATGAAGCTCAAGAGCTCGGTCAGTCACAGCCTAATATAACAGGCAGAAATGTAATTTTCCCACAGATTTCAATGGCAGTATCTTCAGGCTAAAAATTACATTTGGGCTTAAGGGTTTGGCTGAATGAGGACCTCTCTGCTGAAGTTCTCATTAACAGTTTCCACTGGAGTGGATCTGTATTCAGAGGGAATGAAACAGAGGCCACCAAGTGATTTCTTGAAGGCCTCAGAGCTGTCAATAAGTAAATTACTTCTGGTCACTGGTGAGGACTGTACACTGGATTTGATGTGGTGTTCCCAGAAGCTCTGGACCTGAAAAGACATTTCTTCTGTGCCCTTCTTGATACTCTCCTGTGGATTTATTAAGATTTAAATGAAAGGTGGGGAACCCCTGAAGATTTTAGGCATTACTGTCTAAAAATAACATTCAATCCCCACTTTGCAAAAATGTTGCTATTCAGATTTGGGGTATGTATTATGGAAGACATAATTGAAAACTAGACCTGGTAAAAATATTGTGTAAGACAGCACAGTTTCAGTGGGAAAAGAAAAAAGGTGTTCTGGGTCTTATCACAAGGAAGATTTAAAAATTGGAGTGTTTGTTTCAAATCTTCCTTCTCTGCAACTCCGAGGAAAGGAAAGCTGTGGAGGAATCTTTGCATCAAAAACAGTGTTTGCAGACAAGCAGCGAGGACTTAAGAAAACTAAAACTGGATCAATATTGCTCAAAGCAACCATGGGGTATAAGAAATGTGTTTTACATATAATGAATAGGAAAGAAATCCACTGGTGAATGGTGAGAAAGATCGGAGGCAGTGGAGTAAGTAAGAAGTAAGAGTCAATGAAACTAGCAGTGGCTAAAAAATAAGTGTAGAAGCCTTGGGGAAGGTTATGAACATGTATCATAGTCAAGGTCAGAAATAAAATTCTCATGCCTGTTCAGTTTAGCAGCCTAAGTTCAAAGTTTCTCTGCACCAGACTGGGATCTGCAATTGAGAACTGAGTGTCCAAGGAGAAGCCAGTGCCACGTCAGGGTGAGTCTGAAAACTGAGGTTGCTAAGTGAGCCCAGGCAGCCAGAAATTGAGCTGTCCAAATCAGGATAGTTCAGGGTGGGCTGCAAATTAATTAGGCCGATTACAGAAAATCCACCTCAGAAACATAGGGGTCTTGGACCTACTGAAGTGTAAGAGTTAGGCTGCTGTGGAGAAAGGGAGTTTCTGTCTCCTTTAAAGGACTTTTTTTTAGAGCCTTCATACCTGCCTGTGTCCTAGTTTAGGCATCACAGCCTTCTTTGAGGCTTAATCTGGCTCTGCATCACAAGGTACTGAGGGAGGTACTGATAAACATTCTGGCAATAATTTTGTTCTTAAGATGCTGAAAACGTGTTTTAAAAGGCATGCAATTGACTGGTCCCCAAGATAACACTTCAAAGTCAGGAAGGGGCAGAGGTAGCATCTGTATTTTGAGAAGTGCTTCTTCACATTGAGATAACTTAGACTGACTGTGAGGGAAGTGAGGAAAGAAACCGAGGATGCCTGGAGAAAACACAGCACAGGAGTGTGTGGGTGGCATTCTGGAGCACAGAGCACTGTGTCTCTGTGGAGCTCCTCTGAGCTTTTACAGGAGCAGCTCTGAGCCTTCACAGGGAGTCCAACCTTTTGTTCCCTCACTAAGCAGAGAAAACCACCACTCTTTGAGAAGGAAGACAGCATAGAGCTTCCTTAGTGTGAGCACCTCCCCACACAGGGAGCCAAGCTGGTGGAAAGCACTGGAAAGAAGCCATAAGTGGTGGCTGTTTTCCACGATGGATTAGATCATGTCTGTGCCTGCAGTGTGCCAGTGCTGTTACTGCACAGCCCCTCAGTGTCCCCCTGCGTGACCGTGGTGCTGGGCAAGGGGACAGACTGCTGAAGCATCCCCTGCTGCTCAGCACTGACAGATGCCATCACAGGCGGCTTTGCAATGTCTGGTGTGAAAAATGTGCAGAAGTGGAAAAGAAAAATGAGGGAAAAAGAAACAGAGACAGCTGTTCTCCAGAACTATGTCTTCAAGGTCTTCATGGGCCAGATTCTGCTCTCAGGTATAGGAGTGAATGCCAACCCTGGACACAAACCTGGGTCCTCAAGCAAATTAAGAGCTGCTGGGGGACTACGGGCTGGGAAACTCCTCTGGGAGACAGGCTGCTCCATGACTGTGGAAAACAGACTCAGGATTCAGCCTCCACAGTGGTGGCAATAGGAAGGAAGGTCAGGAACTTGTTAGCCCTGGAAGCATCCAGAAGTCACAGGACTGAAATGAGAAACCAGAGGGAAAGGCACAGCTTACATAGGCACTATGGGCAAAGCAAGATTTCTTTGGAAACCTTTCCTCACAAACAATTTTTTTCTCACAGGAGACTGGAGTTTCCTCTGATTTATCAGTGTTCTAAGAAAACTGAGGCCTAGTTTGGTGTGGCTGCTGAGAGGAAAGGGAGAGTTGTTCTGCTTTGGGCTCTGGCCAGTTTGCTTCAGTTGCATGCACTTTACACAGTGATCTGGAGCAGAATTTGGCCCAGAGAAAGGCTGGAAGAGAAAAAGATGAGAGAACTGATAGGAAGCAAGTTTTCAGAACTCTCCTGTTAACTTTTCTGTGTGAGGTCAGTCTCCTGCAGTCTTCCTTCCACTCTAGCACAACCCCATTATCAGCAAGGCTACTGCACATTTACCCCTTCACAAATGAGAGCAGAATTTAATCTTCTATCTGCATCTGACTTTTGTGTGCTAGCTCTCCTTAACATATAGAATAACCCTAGGGAAATTAAATTGGATCCAAACCAGCTTCCTTCCTGCTTACATCTCTCCTCCAGGAGTGAGCCTGCACTGCAAGATGCCAGCACATTTGCTGTCAGGAAGGTGGTTCTGCTGAATCTCAGGATCAGAAAAATTGGCACCATCATTTCATACAGAGCTTATTCTGTGGGAAGGCAGATGGCTGTGGAGCCACAAAACACCCAGATGAGCAAATTCAAGTGAATTTTTTTACTGCTATCCCTATGCCATGTAAAAACCAACACTGCCTCTGCCTCCCACTGGGGTGTGAGGCAAAATCTGTCTCTTCAAAGGGGGACCACTTTAGAGGGTTGCTTCCAAAGAGGAAATCCATCTGCTCAGCGAGGTGTCATGGTTTGAGCAGATAAGCTTGGTGCCAGACTGGACCTTCTGGGGAAGTCATACAGTGTAGAATCCCAAAATGGAGATCCATTCTGCGGGAGCCCTCAGATCACTTCACTCACACCTGCCTGGCCTGCTCCAGGTGGAAAGAAGTTCTTTTAGCAGCAATGAAGGCTTTTTGGCAGCTCCACAGGAGCAGGTAGTCTCCCTGCCCATGGCTGCAGGTTGGGTAGCAGAGGAGCAGTGGAACAGGCTGGCTATAACCAAGCTGAGCAGCACTTGGCTCCCAGTCCTCTTCAGCCCCTGTGGATCTAAAACTTGAACATAACATTTTAATGGGTTCATTTTCCTCTATCTCTAATACTCCAAGTGGAATAACAGAGTAGTGGTTTCACAGCACCACCCTGGGAATCAGTGTTTCCTGCTCTGAGAGATGCCCCAAGGGCACCCTTGGAGGCTGGGTTGGCAATGGAGGACTGTGTGGGATCCAAGGTTGGGCCAGGCTATGCCACAGGAGCTTTTGAGCTGAGTCTGGAAATAAATGAGACCTGCCAGGGGTAGTTTTGAAGCTAGTGACAGCAACCAAAAACTTATCCACTCAGTAAGTTAATAAGTGGTGTGAGAAATTGGTGCTGGGTTTAAGTTCAGGTCTGGAGGTTAGGTTAGGTGTTTCTGATGTGTTATGTGATATCTTCTACAGTGAGATGAATGGTGCCTTTCTACAATGTGAAGCAAAGTGAAGAAAACAGGAGTTCCACTTCCACTGGATGAGGTTAATGCCTTAACACTGATGAAGTGACAGGTGTTTCCACACACAAAAGAGTAGGCTGAATAAGAGCCCAAATCAAGCAGTTTTCTGACAGTGACTGTTCTCATTATGGTTTTTTTAATAGACAAAATTCAAAAGGGCTGAGAAATGAATAAGACCACTTCTTATTTTTTTTCATTTTGATGACATTTATTGGAATTAAAAAAAAAAAAAAGGAAGAAAAGCTGATTGAGGAAAGACTAAGTTTTTTTACATCCTTGTTGTAAAGCAATAGTTGTCCTATGCCTGTCTCATAGGGAAGACAGCTTAAGGAACACCAGGAAAACGATGCATGAAGTCTAAAGAGAAAATCTCACTGCGTTTATATTTTCTGCAGTGTTGTATGAAGATCTTAGCAGTAAAGCCTCTTCCCTGTGGACTCTGAATGTATGATAAGAGCCTGTCCCAGTGCACAGCTGACCTGTGAGGGCTGCTGTCACAGATCAGCTGCTTAGCTGACTTCAGTGTCTCAGAGGTGCTGCAACAGCACATTCAGAGTTGACTTGTCAGTCTGTGAAATGCCTCCTCTGCCCCCAGACATCACCCTTTTCGTATCTGCAGATTTAAAATGTTTCTGAGATAGAGTCAGTACCCTGCATGGGGCCTGGTGGAGATTCACACTCAGACAAGACACGCCAGTGAGCCAAAGCAGGAAAGGAGAGCAGCACTGTGGTACCATATTTTCCTCCCAGACAACTCCATGAACTGACAAATTAAATGCATTTGCTGTTGACATGGAATACCAAGTAAGTTAAAAGTTGATACCCCCAAATGCTTGTCTAACTGTCTGTCACAGTCTCTTACAGTGCCAAGAGAATGATGCCAAGTAAATGACATAGGAAGAGGTCCTCATATGAGCACACTGCCAGCTGAAGTTTCTGCTGCTGATCTGACTGAAATGACAGGGAACCAAACAGCAGATGAAAACATAAACACATTTATGAAGCTGAAGATCTGACTTTCTATAAGAAGTCTGATTTTCAGAAAGAGGGGTGTGGTTGAGTAGGCAAGACAGTTGAGAAGAAAAGGGAACTTATAGAGTGAATAACGTGGAAGAACATGGTTTTGCATAGGCCATCCCAGCTTGTGATGTGCCCCCAGGCTGGGAAGAGAAGCACAGTTTTGTGTGTTTGCACATGTTGCACATACTTCCTCCTGCATGCACTTCACCCAAACTAAGCAAACCCTCCTACCCAGGCAGCCCCACTCTTGCAATGCCAGCCTGTGTGGTGAAATGGTCCTGCTCCACCACCACAGGTGGAGGAGAAAGGGTGGGTGGGTGTTTCCACGTCCCTCTGCTAGCAGGGCAAAACAAAAAGCCTTTGTTCTTTGGGAGCTGATCTGCTCTCACAGCTTCAGGTTATAATCCCTTTTGGTGACATCACAGGTACTGCTGAGGCCGCCAAGGTGATGTCACAATGAGAAGCTTATGACTGTAAATGGGGAGTAAGTCACAAGAGCACATGACCTCAAAATAAGCTAATATCCTGTTATTATATAAGTGTTCCCAATACTTCAATAAATGTGCCAGTAACAAAAAAGAAGAAAGAAAAAAGGCCCAAAGGTCTATCAAGGTATGTGAAGATGTGTGTAAAATTGACATTTCTTAAAGACCCACACATCCTCTATTAGTGTGTCTTGCTTCTAAAAATCTTCCCACTAGCAGCTCAGTTTTTACAATCAGCCTCAGGATCTTTCCTTATTTCAAGAGAAAAGCACAGAAGTTCTCCATATTTTGACATGTCCAATAATCACATACATGCTTAGTCATAGCATAGCATCTCACCCAAATGTAATCTACACCTTAGTGTCATGAATGTGTTAAGGAATTTGATCATATAGGAATATGGAAATGTGTCTTTCCTGTGAAGCCCTCTGGGCTCCATAGGGAGTACCATAGAATGGATGTATATCTGAAACTATCTAATTATTATCTGCTGTATTCTTAAGATAAAGAGGAATTAATAAAATTGAAAACATTGTACAAATGTATCACAGAAAAGCTTTATTGCAGCTATAAAAATGATACTTTATATGCTGAGCTAAATTCTTTGAAGTTGGAAATAATGTTCAGAATCTCTAAGGCACTTTTTTGTAGATGTCTCCACTGTTCTGCAGGTTTATTATTTTCCATGGTCCAGTATTTATTACATTTTATCCTGGGAAATTTTTAATGGATTCTTTAGCTTTGATAGGATAAGAAGCACATTCAAATGCCTCTAGGGGTAAATTATTTTACATCAACACTTTCAAGCACAAAGTCTGGATCTTCAGTAGGTTTTTACATTATGCAAGTAGACATTTAAGGTACTTAAATACTTTCTAACCTCTAGTGCCCTTTTTACACAGAGACAGGCAGTCAGCAGGGATTAATCTGATCCTAATTAACCACAAACTCTTCTGATACTTGGTCAGTGCACAGTAGCATGCTGCCAGGTACACAGAGGTAAACTGATCTGGATTATCTACCGGTGTATGTGCTTCACAGAGGGAGGTCTGCGCTCGGTGCTATGGGTGAGCTATGGGCAGATACAGCGTCAAACATGCAGTGGGAAGGCTGCTGGGCAAAGCTGCAGCTGCAAGAAAAGGGGAAAGCACTAATTAGAAGGCCTCTTCTTAATGGCTTTCTATCAAGATTTCACTGTCAGAGATGGCATTTGTTGGTGTGGCACCCTCCCAGCCGAGATCCCTGTTCTCCGCCCTCTCCTGATGTAGGTGTCGCAAGCAGAACAGAGGCTCCCGACAAAGTTTATTAGAGAAGTGCTCTCATTGAGTCATGAGGTGCATAAAGAACCCCCCAGCTTTCTAAACTTCTCCTCAGAGAAATCTAGGTGCAGATGGATCCAGTCTTTGCCCAAGACTTTATGTTGAAGAGATTACATTGCTGTAATTGAATCTTTGTGTGAATTTGGACCGCAAGATTAAAAAAGGAAAACCAAATATATTTATATGAATAAAGTAGATTATTTATTTTATTGATGGTGATAATTATAATGATTAGACTAAAATACCTTAATCAGAATGATTTACTACACAGTACAGATAGTTATAACTACTAGTGCAGTGCACTATTTATTGAAGCAATATTGAAACAGCAATATTAAAGCTAGCAAAACAATTAAATAGAGATTGATGTTATTCAGCCATACCAACAACTGTGGGCAAATCTATTCTGCTCAGCCTTGAGGGGAGTCCCCAGTGAAGGGAGGAGTCTCCACACACACTCCTAGAAGAGGTATATTAGATGTGCCTGCCATTAAAAAGTGGGATTTCATTCCCATGGGAACAGTTGCCCCCTCTGAGTCACTGGTGTTGGAATGTAATGGTGCTCCACCCTGCTGGGGTTGATCCCCATTAAATTGTTGCCTCTGCTGAGGCAACAGAGAAAACTGGGGACAAGAGGTGTCAGGGAAACCTTGCTGCAGAGCCAAAAGAATTCCTGCCCAGTGTTAATGCTGGGTGCTAATA
Source organism: Poecile atricapillus (assembly GCF_030490865.1). Taxonomy (NCBI): domain Eukaryota; kingdom Metazoa; phylum Chordata; class Aves; order Passeriformes; family Paridae; genus Poecile; species Poecile atricapillus. The sequence continues at coordinate 63,631,349 of NC_081249.1, read as the reverse complement.
GCTCTGGCTCTGGATCTCCCTAGCAGTGGCATGGCCAGCCCAGCACTTGAATAAGAATCCAAGATACTAAACAAATATTTTTCCAGGAAGGACAGAACTGGAAAGGGCTCTTCACAGACCCTCAGCTCTGCAGGACACCGCAGCTTTTGAAACGTCTTATTTGTGATGGTCACCCAGGCCTTGCATATCAGATCAAGGCAGGCTGATAGGATCACCCTTACAGCTCAGGGAAATTAAAATTGAATTTTTTATTCTGTGTTATTGCAACTGTTCATACAGATGTAAAGAACAAGGAAGTAGCAGAACAAAAAAAAAGTCAGGGGAGAAGAATGTCCCAGAAATGGGAACCTGAAAAGTTAACTTGCTGATCCTGATGGAGCTAAACATAAGACAAATTCACAAAGAAGATACATGGAATTTCTTCAGTTAAAGTGGTGACCAGGGCACCTGCAGTCCTCTGAGCATGGTGGGATTCACTGCTTGGGGATTATCTTTGTTCAGACTGCTCCAAAGAGTAGAGCCAAAAGCCAGCTCAGGCCATGGGAGCAGGCAAGCACACAACCACATGAACAAGTATTGGCTTCCAGTGTAGGTTGTTTGCTTTCCAAGCTGGTTCTTCTCTTTTTCCCCTCAACTCTGAAATATTCCTCTCTGAGGCATGGTAGTTCTTGGAGATCAAGAGAGTTAAAATAATTCCCAGAGAGGCAGTAATTTTGGGAAGCTGACATCTCTTCCATCAGCATGTTGTCTGACTGGTATCCAGCCATTAGCTCCTTCTGACAGAGCTGGAACCAGGCAGGAAAGCTGAGCTTTCAGGGCTGTAGTGCAGAGCCAGTTCCTACAGAAAACAAGCACTGCCTTCTCCTCCTTTAAGCAGAAGTCTGCTGGAATAGGCACCTAATAAAATAACATTGTTTTGCTTATGTTTCTCTGTGGTAAGCAGAACTATATTAGAACTATGCTTGGTGACACAAGGTTATTCTCAATTTTTCCTTGGGAAGTCTGGGACACCTCATGGTTGAAGGTCTTGTGTGAAGCCACACAGAAGGCATGCACCATTCACTACAGGATGGCTGCTGATCTTTTTTATGGAGTTGTTCTCTGTGCAGTTTTGTCCAGAGATGCCTTTCAAGCACTGTTGTATTCCCAGCCCCTGAGGTTGTAAGTTCAGAAACAGTAAATCTGTTTTCTGGAATAAAACAAAATTAAACTGTTAAACAACCTTGTTTCATCGGATACACTATTTGTAATAGAGAGGAAAAAGCGTTAAAAAGCTAATTGGTCTGGTGAAGGTTGCTTCTTCGAGGGCACGACAATGCACTGATTCTGCTTGAGATGTGGCACAGCACATATGATCTCTGCATGACTGTTTTAATTAAATGTAAGACATTCATTTCTTAATGCTTTCCCCCCCGCCCCCATGCTTAATGTCTATTTGCTGCTGCTTGGTCACGTAACAACTTTATTAATTAGGAAAAAGTGTCAAAGGACCAGCAAATGAATGAATGAATGAATGAATGAATCCTGAATTAAGAAATTTTTCTTTTTTCATGTTTCCTTTGTTTTAGAAATAGAACAGCTATAGCCTTCTTTAAAAGCTCTTGTCAAATATGGGGATGTTTAATGTTGCAGTTCCTTGGAAAATAAGACTCTTTACTTCAGCATTTCAAGAAGAGAAAAAATACTCATAGATTGTTTGAGGGGAAAAAAGAAAGCACTAGCAGTTGTCACAGTGTCAAAATTAATTATTTTGGATTGATCCATTTGCCTTGATCTTTATGACCCTCAAGGATTTCAAATACTTCCCAGTCAATCATTTAAATTCTTCAGCTAAACCCCATACCTCATTAAATAAAGAAATAACGAGGCGTCTTGATATGCTTTTCTTTAGGCCTGTCACTCCAGAGTCTGAAAATACAGATCACAGCATCTTAAAGTATTCTCAGTTTTCTTTCCAAATAGCAAAAAAAAATAAATAAAAATGTTTCTCTATACAGTTCATCACATTCTCTTCAGTGACACTTTTTGGCTGGAACCACTTAGGACTAACTGCACATACAACCTTCAGTGGTAAAAAGAGACCCTGAGACACCAAATTTACTGGTGACCATGCTAATGTCACCAAACAACAAAGGATTGCTGGGTGGGAGGCAAAGGGAAGAAAAGGAAGGGTATACTTAGAAGACTTATATAGAAAAAATTAAGATGTATGTGAACATTTTTGGATGTGTATTGACTTCTTAAAGACTGAAGTCTGATGGAAATATTTCAGAGTGGGGAGAGGACTCGAAGTATCATGGGATAGTGTATATTATATACAGTGCACAGAAGCTGTGCTTTTTCAGTGTTCCAGCTACGCAAACAGATTCATTTCATATGCATCATCTATTTAATCCCATCATACACCCCTATTGATACATAAAAGCCAACTCTTTCCCTGATCTGTACTTTCCCATGAAAAATAATTTCCCATCTGAGAGTTCAGACTACTTTTGTTCCTGCTTCTTTAAGATGGCATAGCTGGTTCGTTTCCCATTTTCAGTTCTTCACCTTTCATCTGCTTTTCCCATTCTCTCGTGAAGTGGCAAGAAATACAAACCAGAATCTGGACCTGGAATGGTGCCAGAGGGGAAGCTGAAATCAGAAGCAAATCAGAGCCATTTGTAAATCAAACCTGAAAAGTATTTTGCCACAATTTGTGTCTCACATTATTGTGCACTGTGATAACTTAAAGTGGAAAGGCATCAAACACTCAGGTTGTAAAAAGGCTCAGAGTGCTGGCATTGAAATTTAGTCCCCAGAGAGCCCAGATGTCTCAAGTTTCTCTCCTCCTCGAAGGTAAGACCAGAGGTAGCGTGGTGGCCCTTGGCTAGATCTGATGGGTTGTCCCTGCCAATAGCCCTGCAGAGCAGCACTTAACCCCTCTGGTGTGTGTTACATCCCGCAACTCCAAGTGGCCCATGGGGCTGTCCCTGCCACATGCACATACAGCTTGTGTGGAAACGTGCTACACCAAAGCTACACAGTTTGCAAATCTGCTTTCTTGCCATCCTACTTGCCTCTCAGGCAGCACTTCCCAAGCTCTGGGATAAAAGTGTCCCCTTGGTGAACGTCAGGGGACATACCTTGCACTGCCACAGCAGCTCCTGACCTCAGTCAGAGCAGCTGATGCCCTTCAGCAGGACCTGCACTCTTGTACCTGTGGTTCTTGCCCCGTATAAAATCCTGATTGCATGTGGCATCTCCAGTGAAGGTTCCCAGAAAAACAATGATTATTTCAGTGGAAAGCTGTTGCTCAGTCCTTGAGACTGCTGGTCCCCAGAGTCTAGTTCTGAAAACCAGCAATAAGAAATAGGATTGACTGTTATTTCTATTACCTTTGGGAGAATTTTCTTATGCAATTTAATTTAATTTTATTTCATTTATATAAATTATTTTTCAAGGTAATATTTTTTCATTTACCCAGAATCTTAACTCCTGTATCACAGATTGCAGTATGCTGTCTGTACATATCATCCATCCATATCTTGTCTTCTTTTCTTTTTTTTTTTATGCCAGCCCTTACATGATTGCACATCATTTTCAGATTTCGCACTTCTGAAAGTCCATATGGTTGTCAAAGTCTTTTCTGATGCCACTTGTTTATGGCTTCAAAATAATCAACATAGATTCACACATCTTTTTTTTTTTTTTTCTCTGTTCCTTCCCCCAGTCTTTTTTGTACACAACTCCAATCAGATTAATTCACTTTTTTCTCCAAATGATGCTGCCAAAGTTAACACATCAGCAGAGAAGGCCTGGAACAAAAATATGTTCCATCTTGCTATGCTCTTCATTCATATCAGGCTGCAATCTAGCTGTCACTCCAGAGAGCAGCCAATTTTCTTTTGGGCCATCTACCAAAAATGGCATAATCAGAAAATATTCTGGTGACCTGGCATGTCTGAGAGACAACGAGCCTCCACTGCAGAGAACAGAGCACACCACCAGCTGCATCCCTGTGGTGCCACTGAATGACTCCCAGGTATGCTGAAAGCAGAGTTTTGCCCCTTGCAGTCTGCTAGAGACAAGGTAAATACCAAATCCTGTGGATTTAGTGAGGAGGTGCTAAAGAGAGGAGTGGGCAGGAAAGGAAAGGAGCCCTGGGTCCTGTCCTGTTTCCTTCTGGACAGAGCTGCAAGTGCAGCCTCAGACTTGAGATGGGTCTGAAGTGGGGAGACAAGGCCTGTGTCAGGGAGCTGGTGCAGCTGGCAGAATGGAAGCACGTCCAGGCTCATGCTGGCCAAGGAGGAGATAGTGCTGTACTGTAAAAGAAACGGGAAGATGAGGAAGATGAGGAAGATGAGGAAGATGAGGAAGATGGGAGGGAGGGAGGGAGGGAGGGAGGGAGGGAGGGAGGGAGGGAGGGAGGGAGGGAGGGAGGGAGGGAGGGAGGGAGGGAGGGAGGGAGGGAGGGAGGGAGGGAGGGAGGGAGGGAGGGAGGGAGGGAGGGAGGGAGGGAGGGAGGGAGGGAGGGAGGGAAGAAGAGCATCTGTGGGGACAGGCAGCATAAATCCAAAAAGAACTCATCTGCACGGACAGTGGTTGGAAAAGCAAACCTGCCTGGAGCAAAGATTATCCTGGAAACCTGGAAAACACTGTGCATTTGGGCCCTGCTGGCAACCTGACAGCTTCTGCATCCTTATCGCCCAGGGTTGATGGCTTCCCTCCACATTCCCTATCTCATCTTAATCTCTCAAAGAGTGGGACATTGCACAGCCCCACATGCCTGAAGCTGGTTCACCATCTGGGGCTAGAAAATTGGAGGAGGGTCACAGATGGTTCCCATCTTTCTGCTCCTCTCCTGCCCTCTGGCTTATCCCAGCACTACCCTGACCTCATGGCCAGCTCTCTGGCAGCCGCAGACCTGGCAGTGGTTCTATCTGTTGCTGCCTCAAGCAGCCCCAGAAGTCCTTTCTTCAAAACTTCTGCAGAGTCTTTACACATGTGGCAGGGTGACAACCAGCATCCTCACCCATCCTATGGGAAAGCCACAGGGCAATCAACTCTTGAAAGAAAGCAAGGCAGCAAAATGTCAGGGAGAGAAACCTGAAGGGCAGAGGCTGCATTTTTGTGGCTTTACATGGCATGACAGGGGAACACTGGCATTTAGTCAAATTCCATAAGCAGGGGCACTGTGTAATTAGTTAAAGCTTTGCTTTCTTGTGACAAATCCACCCCCCGCAAAAATAGGAAAAAGTGGGACTCATAACCATGTCATGGCAAACCATGTGAAAAAACCCTCTTGCTCCTAATCACAGCCCAGTTTAAACAAAAATATGTCCATACGACAGTACATGTGAGCTGCAAAAAATGGCTGTTAATTCATGGAAGCAAGAGGAATTATAAAATCGGTATTATGTGTTGCATTCTTAAGGAGTATCTGTTCCGGGCAGCCCTGTCCCCAGGTTCATTACACCTAAGGAGCAGGAGCTCTCCAGCAGCACTGCTAACCTCACAAGAAGCATTGTCTTGGCAGGAGTTGGGTCATACTTAGCAGATTATCTCCGTACCAGGAGGGCTGAAATTTTCATCAAAGTAAACAGAGGAATTCGTGACAGGCAGCCGGCTTACCGAGCCGTGCTCAGGGGCTCGTTCACAGCGGATGCTCGGCTCCATCCCAAGAGCAGCCCCGTGGGCTGTGGCCGCTTCCTCGCCCTTGGCTCCGGCGCAGGGAAAGCACACGGCGGAGCCCTTCGGGTCACGGAGCCGCTCCCTGGATGGCGCTGGAAGGGAGGCCAGAGAGGCAGAGCCGCGGGCCGGGAGCGCAGCACGGCCGCCGCCAGCAGCTCGGGCTGAAACACAGAGCACGGAGGCTGCGAGGGCAGCAGGGCACCGAGCCAGAGCCCGAGGTCCCCGCGGTGCCCCGCCGGGGCTGGCAGCTCGGCGCGCTGTCACCGTGCGCGCTGTCTCCGCCGGGGGGCGCTGGGGGCGCGCCCGGGCCGGCGGCTCCCGGCGCACGGCCCCGCCACACGCCGGGAACACGGGACACACAGGGCCCCGCCACACGCCGGGAACACGGGACACACAGGGCCCCGCCACACGCCGGGAACACGGGACACACAGGGCCCCGCCACACGCCGGGAACACGGGACACCCAGGGCCCCGCCACACGCCGGGAACACGGGACACGCAGGGCCCCGCCACACGCCGGGAACACGGGACACGCAGGGCCCCGCCACACGGACGGACGTGACAGACGGAGGGACACACCACACGGAGGGACACACCACACGGAGGGACACGCCACACGGAGGGACACACCACACGGAGGGACACGCCACACACACGGACACGCCACACACACGGAGGGACACACCACACGGAGGGACACACCACGCGCAGGACCCACCATACACAGGGCCTGCCACACACACACGGACACGGCGCAGCCCCGCGGGCGTTCCTACCCAGCGGCCATCTCTGGCCATCTCCCTTCCCATCGCCGTTTCATTATGTGCCATCAGCTCGGCGGTTTTCATTTATGACGGGCAGATCGGATTAATGGCCTCCACCGACCAAGCTATCTTTCCATCTTATGCACCATATATTCAGGAGGAAAGGGATCGAAAAGGACATCTGATTAAAACGCCAGCGTGCTTTAATGCAGGAGGCTGAGCCACAGCAGGGGCAGGATGCACCTGCACAGCTGTGAAGTCCTCTAAGACTCCCCTTCTGTGGCCAAATTGAAGCAACACTGTTTATGTGTAAATTATTAAAAAAAAAAAAAGAAAAAAGAAAAAAGAAAAAAAAAAGAATAGCAGTTTGAATACTGTTATTGAGCTTCAAGGCCAGCCCAGCACTGAGTTGTATCCACACGCTTCAGAGATGCCCCACAGGTCACCAGACACAGCACACTGCAGCTGGCCTGGCTTCCCTCCTGGACTGCTGCAGGATCTGTGCTGCTCTCGGACACAGCCAGCCCACAGTGCTGAAGTGAGGCCTGCATTGCAGCTCAGCTGAGAGGTGTTTTTGACAGAATGACCCTGACAGGCTGGGTTGGTGTGGGAAGTCCAAGGGAACGTGGGATGACAGGAAGATGCAAAAAGCCTGGTGGGAGAGCATTGGAGACAGAGAGGCCAAAGCTTGGTGTAGCCTCTCCTGTAGTGGGAACAGTCCTAGAGGTGAAGAGCACCACCAGGAAGTGTCTTGGTGAAAGCTGCTTGAAGTGGTCCAAAACAGAGACAACAAGCACTCAAACAATCCAGTGTCTGAACCTGCTTCACTGTCCCACTTCCATTTACTGCTGAAGACATATTCTGCCAGAGGATTTATACCCTGGGAGGCTGCAAGGCTTTCCAAAGCAAGCAGTCGGGTTCCTCCACAGCTATCTCACAACCCGTTGGTTCCTGAGCTCAGGGGGACACAATCCTCCCCAGCTACTGAGACAACATGGCCCAGAAGCCTGCATTGACTTCTAGAACAGAAAGTGCTTGATGAAAATTGTCTGGGTGAAGGCTGCAAATAAATGTGACTTTCTTCTCATGAAGGGAATGAATTCAGTGCTGCTTACTGCCCTGAGCTGCTGTGGAAACCCGAGGAATTAAGAGAGATTCAACAAATTGAAGGAGGATAAATCCATTGGTAGCACAATGTAGCAGTTGGTCACACAGTGATCTGAGCAGTTTTTGGCTCAGGAAGTCCGGACTCTGTGTAAATTTAGCAATTTGCACTATGCCGAGTCCTGGAAGCTGGGAAAGAATGCCACAGGGAAGATTGCTCTGTACTCAAATGACACTTGAGCTCAGATGAGAAACAAGTCATTATCCAAACAGAGGATTCTGAGGATTCTTTTTTGGGAAGAGTCAACATGATTTTATAAAAGGAAATCTCATCTTTTAAATCTGTTTGCGGCTTCAGAAGGCATCAACAAATAGGTGTGTAGAGCTAAGAACAGTTTTCCAAAGCTCTTCATCAAAGCCCTTAAAAGAAATCCTGGTGTGATGGTTTAAGAGGTAAGGTTATGTGAATAAAGGGCTGATTAAAAGGCAGGAAACAGACGGTAGAAATAAATAGCCAGCTCTGACAGTGGAAGGAGGTTGGCAGTGGAGTCATGCAGGCATTTGTACTCAAGCTTACATTGCTCAGCATGACTTAAACCTGGAAAAATGGGGGCTTTGTGAGATGGGAGTTTGCTGAGGTTATTAAGCATCCAACACAATAAAGATGATGAACACCTGGGGAAGCTACAGAAAAATCTCATAATAGACAGCAATTGGGCAATAAAAAGGCAGATGAAATTCAACATAGCTACTTCTAAAATTAATTACATTTTAAAAGTATCTGATTTTGCATACATGAGAGTAGGGTCTCAGCTGACTTTTTCTGCTTGGGAATTGGACTTTAGGGCTATGTAAATATCTATGAAAAGGGTACCTCAGTGATCACCTGCAGCCAAAGCAACAAGTTCTATTACTAGGAGAGAAACAGAGAATAAAACGGAAAACACCTTCAAGCTGTTCTGTACATTTGTACAGTGCATCTAAATCTCCAAAAATGACATGTATTTATGGACCCTCTAGTTCAAAAAGCACATAGCACAGAAAGGTAATGGGGGTAACAAGAATGAACAAAAGCATGGAATGGTTTTCCTATGAAGAATATGTTACTGCAGTAAGACTTCTCAGATTGACAGGAGAAACAACAACCTGATTTCTGCAGTAGTTAACACACTGTTTGAAACTGCTTCTTAAGCCCTTTGTGAGGTGGGACTGTCTTTGCGACATCTGGGCAACTCCATTCTGTTGGGCAGATGGGATGACCAGTGCCAAAGCTCAGGCTGCTGAACCTGAAATCACTCCTGGAAGACCTCAGCACTCTCAGGATGTAAAACCATGATTTAAAGATAACGATGATTTAGAGATATGATGAGGCAGTTGGGTCCAGAGCTCTCATGGCTGGATACAGGTTCTTTATGGAAGGGTGGAAGATGGCAATAATGTTTGTACTCTAAGCAATGGAGTGGCACAAATTTGTGCGTGTTTGTGAGGGAGCAGAGGGTGAGAAACTCAGGAGCTTATGGGTCAGGAGAAGCTAACTAAAGGGATATTGTTGTGGGTATCTCCCATAGCCCAATCAATCAAGAAGGAAAGACAGAACCTTCTTAAAACAATTCAGGAGTTACTCAGGACAGACTAGAAAAATTCCTGTCTCTTGTAACTGGAAAGATCTGCCAATTGGAATAAACTCTTCAGTGCTTTCAGTCACAAGGTCATCACTCACAAGATGTTCTGTTAGGCCTGCCATGTGTCTGTATCTAGCAAAGTTTTGAGGAGAAAATTACTAATCACACTAGAAGAGTGAGTCAGGGATGCAGAAAGCTGCACCTACACAAGCCCACGGGACTGGATGGGCTACCACTGACAGTGCAGCAGAAACTGCCCAGTGGGATGACCATGACTGATACACTGAAGGGCAGGGCTACGACTCACAGAGACCTTCACTGGCTGGAGAAGGGTGCCAGTGAGAACCTTGTCAAGTTTAATAAAAGCAAATGAATTGTCAGGCTGACAGAAATTCTTCTTCCAGCCAGCTAAGTACTCATCATCATCCACATCCATACATTTGTGTTGAGTTTTGGGAATGTCAGTACAAGAGTGATATTGACAAACCTGAGAGAGTTCAGAGGGTCGAGTGAGAAGACCATGGCTGCAGGAGCAACTGCAGCCTTCCAGCACCTAAAGCAGAATTATAGAGAAGACAGAGCGCAGATTTCTCAAAGGTGTTCAGTGAAACAAGAGGGAAAGATCACAATTTCGGACATGGGAAATTCTCACAGCAGATGAGGAAGCAGTTTTTCACCATTACAGTGGGTAAGCACTGGCACACATTGCCCATAAATACACCATAAATTGCCACCTTTAAATACTTTCAAATCTGATCAGACAAGGTCCTGAACAACTTGATTTAACTCCAAAGCTTCAGGCTTGAGCAGTTTATGCCTTGCTTTCAGCAGATGCTTTGGACTAGATGACCTCCAGGGACCTCTTCCAAGTTCTGATGTTTCTACAGCTCTGTAACTGCCATAAATATATATATAAATTCCACAATGTTAAATCATAAAACCATAAAAACCAAACAAAGCCAAACCTACACAGCTTTGCATATACAATGTAATGCTGACATGCAGACGTGTCCTATGGGAGGAATAAAGAAATGCATAATAGGTAGCTCCACACACTGATGGAAAGAAGACAAAAGGATGATTATGAAGACCAATGGACATCAAACAAATCCAGATGGGATTTAAGCATGAAAGATTACCAATCTGTGTCACAGCTCCTATTTTATCATTCAGCTTTACTAGAGATAATGATTTACAACACTACAGTGAGAATCAAGAGACTCAGTCTGCAGAGGCAAAACTGAGTCCAACAAAAAATACTTTTGCTGCATTTATTTTGTAATTATCCTGCCAACATAAGATGCCAAAAGCTGCAGAGCTTGTGGCACTGCAGTCATTTTCGAAGCCTAGATAAAATACTCTGTAAGTCTGCAATACTTCATAGATGAACACGCAGAAGGTTACGTACAACTGACTTGTCATCTCTATTTTATTTCAGAGAAGCAGTGCATTCTGAGGTAAAAGGCAAAAAAGTTCAGAAAAAAACTGCAGTTCTCAAAAGACATTGTTGATAACTTAACCATATCAATAAGTAAATGTCATGAAATTTGTGCATATTCAAGTCTCTGAAGAGATAAGCCCCTTCTTAAATAACGGGAACAGAATGAATGAAGCCTACCTTCAGTGAAACTTACTTCATAATCTGGCTTTCTTTTTATAGACAGAAAGTTTTCTGTACACTATCACCTCTGCTTTTCCTGACACTCAGTGTCAGGAAACTCAGTTTAGGACACTCAGTTTTTTACAAGATTTGGTTACAAGCAACATCCATGTAAACAATTAAAACTTTAATCTCTAGTTAGGTATCAGTAAACAAAACAGAGACAGAACCAGTGGGGACAGTACAAATGCAGAGTCTGTGGACACTCTTTTGGATCTCTTCCCATCAGGATTAACATGGCAAAATCTGGAGCTGAGATGCTTGTGGAGCTGCTGGTTAATAACACACATGGACCTCATGACTGGCACTTGAGCTGTCCTGTGCTTCCATGTAGATCTTCATTCCCAGTGCTTCCTGCCGCAGCAGGCAACAGACCCCAGATGTGATGGACTTCCTCTAGAGCATGCAGAAAGATGGTTCAGAGCCTCTTCTTCATTAAAAACCCCAATCAGCTTTTGTCAGGAGTTTAGTGTTGGCATGATGCCAAGATCAGACAGCCACATCAGCTCAAACAAGTTTTTTATTTCATGTCCAGATCAAATGTTATCTGTATTATTAAAATATTGTGCAAATACTATGATTATGGACAGATAATGATGAAGCATAAATTTAAACCCATGGATGCTGACTGTGCTAGGCATCACTGTTTGTATGGTGAAATGCAAGCTGATGGAAGAAGTGGCTGTCTGGCTTCACAGTGTTTTACATATATTTTGGCAGGGTACAAACAATAACATGGGAATACAACTTTAGATAAATCAGGTTCACATGTTCCAGGGAGGGATTTGATCTAAAGGTCATGACAGTCAGAGGAAAGACTGTGTGGGGTCTGAAGGAGCATAGAGCAGATAAACATACACACACCATGACAAATCTTTCATTAGCGCTATTTTTGTCCCAGAAAAGAGAACAGTTTACCCAAAACTGCAGTAAGTCTAAACAGTTTCAGAGGGTAGGAGAAGGCTGATAATCTTCTGTACTCTTTACTGTGAATAGATTTTCCTATTTATTCATTGTGTTTAGCACAAAAGACAAAGTCTACCTCTGGTAAATGCTATAATAAGCATCTCACAGGATGAGGAGACTTGGACTTCAGTTTGTTGCCTTTTTTTCTATATGAAGAAAACAACAGCATATCCCTCTGGCCTGTTTTGGACTCAGGTTGCAGGTTCCTCCCCTAAAAACCTGTACTCATTTTCATCTAGACTTTCTTCCAGACTAGTTTGTAAAAACCATGCACTTACCTAAACAAGCCAGGGGAGCTGTTCCATTTTTTAAACTATTATTAACAGTATGTGTGTGTTTTTCCACCTTCTTTTTTTTTTTTTTTTCCTTCCAAAGCAGAAATTCTTTTGATTAAAATTACCTGGTAATACAGCAAATATCTTTCTCTGAAAATTAGCTTTTATTCCACACACCACAATGCCATCATGGTAGGTCTTCAGCATTTACACCTATATATAGGTTACACCCAGCATTATACATACACCTTTTAACATGGTAATTTCCCCAGTGGCTTGACCAGAATTGTGATCAGTGACACTTGTCAGCCAAAAATTTAACTTTTCAGAACACACATTATAAAATCTGTTTATATGACTTAAATCCTGGTGAAGGTACTTAGCTGTCATATTAGCAGCTTTTCACTTATTTTCTTTTTTTTTAACAGCAATTTAATTAGAGCAAAACAGGTTATCAAAAATGCATATTTTAAAAACATCTTTTGAAAGCCAGAAAATTTGGGTTGTTTTCCCTTTGGGGAGAGGTATTTGAGAAGAAACAAATTTTGTCCAGAAAGTATGCTTGCAGTGGAAATACAAAGAATAAGTTTCTTTATTTATTATTTTTATCAGAAAAATAATAACCCCTTAAAAAGCAGAGAGCTGTCTTTTTGGGTCTAATGGTGTAGCGATATATAAAAATGCTGTGTTATCTTTCTTGGTTTATATTCCAAAAAGGTGAGCTGTATTGCCTGAGTTAGAAGTAACAAACATGGTTTACTTGGATTATCACTGTCTGTACAAGTGGCTCAGACAGCAGTCCAAATGGCTCCCTTCTAGCTAGAGAGGATGGGCTTTCTGGGTGAGTGGGCTGAAAATTTCTCTAAGGTTTCCCTTTTGGCACTTTCTGCATCTTGGTCTGTCAAAGTAAAAGATCCAGTGGAACTTCCTCCTCTCTGGGGAAGGAGTGACACTTCAGAAGAAGAAGCTTCTATAAATACATTGGCAGCAAAAGGATGGCTAAGGAGTCTCCATTCTTTGTTGGATGCACAGGGTAGCACAGTGTCAAGGGATGGGGAAAATGCTGAGGTACCTAATGCCTTTTTTGCCTCAGTGTTTAACACCAAAGCCATCTGCCCCCAGGATACCCAGCAATGACAGCTGGAAGTTAGGGATGAGGAGCTGAGTGAAGGCCCCATAATCCATGAGGAAAGGGTTAATGACCTTCTGTCCCAGTTAGACACACATCTATGTGCCCTGATGTGATGCACCTGAGAGTATTGAGGGAACTGGCAAAATATCTTTCCAACCCCCTTTCAACCCTTTTCCAGCTGTTTTGGTTTATCAGAGAAGTCCTGATTGACAGGAAATCAGCAAATGTAATGCCCATCTACAAGAAGGGTTAGAAGGGTGATCTGGGGAACTACAGACCTGTCAGCCTGACCTCAGTACTGGGGAAAGTTGTGGAGCAGATCATCCTGAGTGCTATCACGTGCCATGTGCAGGACAACCAAGGGCTCAGGCCCAGCCAGTGCGGGTTTATGAAAAGCAGGTCCTGCTTGACCAACCCGATCTCTTTCTATGACAATGTGATCTACTTAGTAGGGGAGGGAATGTCTGTGGATGTTGTCTGTCCAGACTTTATGAAAGCATTTGAAACTGCCTTCCACAGCACTGTCCTGGAGAAACTGGCTGCTCATGGCTTGGATGGGTGGATTCTTGACTGAATAAAACTGGCTGGATGGCCAGGCCCAGAGAGTGGTGGTGAATGGAACTAAATCCAGTTGGTTGCTGGTGACTGGTGGTGTTCCCCAGGGCTCACCACTGGTACCAGTTCTGTTTCACATCTTCACTGATGATTTGGATGAGTGGATTGAGTGCATCCTCAGTAAGTTCACAGATGACACCAAGTTGGTTGGGAGTGTTGATCTGCTGGGGGGCAGGAAGGCTCTCCAGAGGGATTGTGATAGGCTGGATCAATGGGCCAAGAACAGCCTTGTAGAGTTCAATAAGGTGAACCATGTACTGGGTCCTGTACTTGGGTCAAAACAATCCCATGCATTGCTACAGGCTGGGGGAAGAGTGGCTGGAAAAAGACCTGGGGTTGCTGGTCAATAGCCAGCTGAACATGAGCCAGCAGTGGGCCCAGGTGGCCAAGAAGGCCAATGGTATCCTGGCCTGGATCAGGAATAGTGTGGCCAGCAGGACCAGGGCAGAGATTGACCTTGGCACTGGTGAAAGCTGCACCTTGAATCCTGTGTTCATTTCTGGGCCCCTCAGTTCAGGAAGGACATTGAGGTGCTGGAGCATTTCTAGAGAAGGGCAACAGAGCTGGTGAAGGGTTTGGAGCAAAAGTCTGATAAGGAACAGCTGAGGGAACTGAGATTGTTTCATTTGGAGGAAAGAAGGCTCAGGGGTTACCTCACTGATCTCTACAATTACCAGAAAAGAGGTTGTAGTGAAGTGGGGATTGGTCTCTTCTGCCTTATCTCGAGTGAAAGGAGAGGAAACAGCCTCAGCTTGCACCAGGGGAGGGTTAGATTACGTATTAGGAAAAAATTATTCACTGAAAGGGTGGTCAGACCTTAGAATAAATTGTTTAGGGAGTTGGTGGGGTCAGTCTCTGGAAATGTTCAAGAGGTGTCAGGATGTGGCACTTGGGGATATGGTTTAGGGGTGATTATGGTAGTGCTAGGTTGTCACTTGGACTTAGATGATCTTGAAGACTTCTTCCAGCTTCGATATTTGTGTGATTCTGCCCCACCTTACCACTGCCAGCTCTCAAAGGTTGGAAGCAAAGTGTTTCCTCACAAGAAACTTCTTGCCTAACCCTACTGGGGCTGTGCTGCTGGGATCTGCTGTGCTTAGAGCTGCCTTTGGAACCTGTGAAAAGGGAAATAAGACCCCTTTCTTTTCCCATCTTTCTTAAGGGAATTTCTCAGAAAAGTTAAAGCAGTTTGGTATCACAAATTAGCCTTCATTTTCTGCCAAATTAAGATGGAATACAATGTGCCTCTTCTGGCATTTCCTTCACCACCAGTCCAAGGGCTGCTCCGAAAATGTCCACCTCGTGCTGCTGTGCAAAAGCCTCTGTGCTGATCATATCCCCCCAAAAGATACAGGGTGCAATCTCAGCCTGCTTTACTGTACCCAGTTTGGGAATGCCAGTCTCAGAGGGTTCTGAGTATTTTCTTCAAATACTTAACACACTTCTGCATCACCTTTTCCTCAGCAAGGAACCTTCTCTAAGCTCAGGGTGGGCCCACTGCTGTCATTCACAAGTAGAGTACGTTTCCTTTGGAAGGTGTAAGATAGAGAAACCTCAGATGTAAAATTCTTCTTCATTAACTGGTGAAGCTGGGCAAACACGGTCATCCAGAGAACAGGGAGCTGCTCTCAAGGGCTGTTTGTGTTGCTCGGAGAGAGATGCTGATGTGAAAGAGCTGGAAGACCATTCTGAAAGAGAAGGTAGTGAACCATCAACTGACTCAAAAGTATTGCACATGGCTGATACAGGCCTTCCACTGGTGGCTGCCTTTTTAGCCCCATAGACAGTTTGTTTCTGTGACGGAAGAGAGTCTTCCAACTCACTGCAAAATCCATTAAGAGCAGAGTATGCAGAAACCACAGACAGATCTGAGAAGGACAGCTTCATCCCTGTGTCCACATCAGTCTCCTGGGCACCCTCCAAGTCATCAATGTTAAGCTTGGGGCTGCATTTCCATGTTTTTAGCCTGGCTGTAGGTGACCCAGTGTTTAAGAACTGAAATGGTTCACTGAAATGAAATGTCTCTGATGCTGAAGAGGAGTTCACTGTGGGCAAGCAGAACAGAGACTTGCTTCGTTGAAATGACCAAGAAATGCTGGAGGCACTCCTGGATCTGCGTGTGAAGTCTCCTTGATCACCATGTCTCAAGTCCTGCTGGGAGAAACCAAGATAATGACCAAGGCCATTCGTGTGATGTACCTTTTTTTGACCCATTTCTTGTGGCTGTTCAGAGACAGATCGGTGGCTCTGAGGAAGAAAGGCTGGCAGAGTGGTGAATTGGGAATCTGTTGACACAGATGGATATGGTTGCTTGTTCTGCTTTGCAGACTTCCTACACCAACTGTGTGCTTGCTGCAGTTGGGAGAGGGAGAGAAGAAGATCACATTAATACAGAGTTGGCAGTTTTACAACCCTAAGTCTTCATTGCTGAGTTGTTACTGCAAATAATTATGAAGCAGGCCTCAATCAGTATGCTTGCGGCAAATGTTTCACTGCAATAACAATGACAAACCACCCTGCCAAAATCCCAAATATTTACAAAAGGAGCCTCAAAGACAACAAGAATAAATGGTAGAGAAGCCTTGCCTTGTGGGCTGAATTACACTAGCTTGGACTTCTCACTTCCTACTGACTTAATCCAGATTCATTCATATTCTGTCTTCCAACATTACTACCTTAGTGGACAGCATAAGAAAAAAATAAAGAAATGGAAGAGGTACATATATAATTATAATTTCTCATTTCTTCCTTACTTTTTTTCTTGTTTTGTTTTGTCCCCCTCTAAAACATCAGAAAGCCTTCAACAAGCAAGCTCATTCTCTTTTTCTCAGTGGGAATTTACTACTTCTCTCAAGTCTTTCATATTTTCTTTCTTACCTAGTTCGCTCTATTAACTAGCTCACAGTGACATTACAGACACACATTCAGTTTGCTTGTAGACACCTAGACTGAAGACCCAAACTCATGGTTGTGATCCAAATCTGGACCTCAGAATAAATCTCAGTCCCAGGGCAGGATTCAGTTGCCTACCCATCAGATACTCAAGCATTAGAACAGGGAAAGCAGCTGTGATGCATGGTGAATCCAACATCCTTCTCAAGAAGGAGCTGGAGCCAGGTGGCTTTCCTATGGAGCTAGACACTGATGTCTGGGTAACTGAACTGTGTTCGAGCAATTGTGAGGTTTTTCACCTTCCCCCTTATTTTAGTGAGGCTTTTAGAAATTAGCCTTTCAAAAAGTTTAATTTAAAGTCTTTTTAATGGAATTTCTTGCATAATAGAACACACTTGATCTCTGCTCCAAAAGGGACAGGAAATCACGGGACAAAATGCAAGATCATACTACTGAGAATAAACAATAATCTCAGCTATGGGACTTGTCAGCTGGAAACAGGAGAGGAGAAAGTACTGGGTATCCTGATCTCTTTCTGCTATTTAAGCAACAAGGCTGTGACAACATGGTATTGGGCACTCTCAAGTGAGTTGAAAAAGCACTGTTATGGCCTCACCTGGGATATTGCACATGATTCCAATCACACCTATGTGCAAAAGAATAAATTTGAATTGAAAAAGATGGACCCACAGGGAAAAAAAAATAGTAAGATTAACTACCCATTAAAAGAATGTAACCGCAAACTAGTAGAAGGTTTCTAGTAACAACAGAAGGAGAAGAATTTTCTGGGGTGAGTAATGGATAAAGACAGAGCTTCTTCATTTTACCAAATAGATTATATGACATGACAGAAAGAGCTGAAACCTGGCAACCAAGGAGGTTCTTTGTACCCAGTGTCTAAAAAAGCTCCATACATTGCTGCTTCTAACATCTTGCTAGTGCACATCACATTGTCTTAGTGACCCAGATCTGTCATAGCCATCTTCTGGTTTTTATTGAAGCGATTTTATAGGCAAATAAAGGATTTTCACATCTGCAAAAAATGCTTGGTTCTTTCATGATCTCTTACTAGAGATCATAGGACAGCCAAACCATAGAAGTTCATTTAGATCCTGTAGATGAGGATATACATATATATGTATACTATATATATATGTGTGTGTGTGTGTGTGTGTGTGTGTATAATGTGTGTTAATTCATAACTATTTCTGTGTAATATAGTAAGCTGTTTCCCTTAATGTCATAAAGAATTATATTAATGAAGAAATTGAGGACAAAAGAGTCAAATGTAAAATGTCAGTTGTCAACAAAACATTAGTCAGAAATCACGTTCGACCTCTACAAATAACATTATTTTATTAATGCAATATGTGAACCAATTTGTTTAAAAATTACTCTGCAAGATGAAAAGCTTGTCCTTGAAGAAAATACCAGCTGTTTCTTAACTGAAGACATTTTTGATAACCCAGAAATAAGAATCTGACATGCTGAAAGTCCACAAACAGAGCACTGCATTCTTTCGATGTGTTTGACCGAGAAAACACTCCTCATTATATTTTGTTAGCATTAACAAAAGGTACCATTTTTTTTCTCAGCAGTAGCTCTGTTATGAGATACACTACATGAACTCAACCACCATGCTCAGGGAATCAACAGAAGAACCTTCAGAACACTTCTAAGCAATTGCTTCACCGTATCTTATTTTTACGCAATACTTGTGTTTTTGCAGGTTTAAGCTGACAGTTTGGCAGATCAAGCATCCACAGAAACCAAGGAACCAAGCAGTGCAGTCTTCCTATTTGTGAAAAGGATGGGACCACTGGTAGCACCTTGGACAAACCTTGAGCTGAAAACAAGGTTTTTGGGAACAGATCTATTCTTGCACTGCAGAGAGTTCTGGGGCCAGTACAAAAGCCTTACTTTTACTTTGTGCAGGCCACACCACCTGTCTACCACATGTGTGTGTCAGGCAGAGCCCACAGACATCATCAATAAAATTTAGCTGTCTAGTTAGTACAGCCAGTGGGGTCTGGAGAGCAATTCAGCTTTCCCTGAAAAAAATTTTGTGTTTGGTTGGTTAGCTGAATTTCTTTCTATGTCCTTGGGCTGTACTGAGTATGCACCCATTGACTGCAGTGAGAACACAGACTGTAGTTGACAACCTACTTCAGGTAAGATATCAGTTTTAGGGTTTTGCTACTTTAAACCCTTTCTTCCTAGTTCTTTAATGTTCCTGCAGACAGATAGATGCATTTCACTTTACACTAAGTATTTGCTGTTAATCTTGCTCCTGGGTCACAGCTCCTGGTCAAGCCCAGCTGGCCTGGCAGGAGGTAATGGTGGATGGTGAGGAGAAGGGGGCAAGCAAAGCCTGCTCTCAGAATGGCTGCCTGCAGGGCGACATCACTTATACAGCTTATTTCTGAGCAGCTGTTGGTAGGGGGACCTGCTCACCTTCATCCTTTTTTTAGGTAAGATTTAGAAGACCTATTTTCCAATGCTGCTCTTCATTCTATGGGCAGAAATGGGAAATAATGGGGAGATGTTAATTTCATACTTTCGTCTTAAAGCAACATGACCGAAGACTTTCCTGGCTGGGAGAGTACTAGCAGCAGTACCAGACAGTACTAGCAGCCGTAGTGCACTGCAGGTAGAACACTGTACCACAGGTAGCTTGTCAGAAGCTCCACCCCATGAAATACTAGTGAATAAAGATTACAGGCTAATCCTGTATTGTAGAGAAGTGGATTATGTGGACTAATAAGATTTTTCTATATCTACATTCTCTAACTTGTCAGAGATCACAGAGGGGATTCAATGATTTAGCCAGGATTAAAAATCAGGCAAAACTAGCTCCTTGTCCTGTGCCAAGGCCATTGACTGTGCTCCCCTGTGCCACCTTGGCAGGGCACACCAAATGCTGCACGCAGCCTTGTGCGCTCATGTGACCACTCCTCTTCAGTTTTTGGAGGAGGCTTCTCTGCCTCCTTCATCCTGCCACCGGCTTTGAAAACAGTTGCATCTTTTCTGAATTCTTTTCAAGTCCTCATCATCAGCCTTCTCATGGCTTGCTAATGCTCTCAGCATTGCCTGTTGCCTCCCTGCTGCCTGGCAGAGTCCTGCCTGCTACTGCCGTGCTGCCTGCAACAGACACAAGCACCAGAGAGATGCCAGAGAGCACATCAGTCATCTGAGGGGACAAAGACAGTGCAAAGTGACACGTTGATTCTGACCAAAATTCCAAATGCAGGGAGGTAGATTTGTCAGACCTTGCCACAAAGATGTGCAGCAAACCCAGTCACTGACTGAACAGATTAGCTCTCTAACAGAACAGATTTTTTCATCTGGTGCTAATCTGCTGCTCATTTATAATCTCTGCACAAATCTTTGTGAAGCCTGGAGGGATTTAGAGTCTTTGTGTTTTACAATGGGCTGCAGAAGAATTTCATGATGAATATCCGGGAATGCCATAAACAACTTGGGGTGAACCTTTCAGAAAAACACTTTCAGCTTGGGCTGCCAGGACCTAACAGAAAAAAACCTTGCTGCAGTCTATTTTAAGTTATCTGCTTTTTAAGAAAGCAGATAGAGATCTCCTTAAGCATTATCTGCATTAAGAACTGCCAGCAAGGCTTTGCTGAGGTCAGGACCCAGCCAGCACAGCAATGACATCACCATCTCGAGCCCAGATTTTGCCTGCCTTGCTCAACAGGAGTGTGATGGTGTTTGTTTAATTGTATTAAAACCAGTGGAATTGATCCAGGGGAAAAATATCAACACAAGAAAAAGTGGCAGAGATTAGTCCTCAGTATCATCATAATAAGTCTTACTTGAAAGGCAAATAGTCAGAAGCACAGCATTTCAAAAAGGCAAAATGCACAGATTTAAAATTGAGCATCTTTGAAAAGTGGCTTGTAATGTGTTCACAATAACGGAAAAGTTGAGTGTTTTGTAACACAAAATATATTCACTCTCAAGAATTTTTGCTATGTGCATAGATTTGTAAGAGATCCTAGTTTACCATGGAACTTCACTGGATAAAGTACCTTAGGCTGAAGAAAAACAAGTAAAAATCCCTTATATGAGTTAGTGACTGATTCTCTGTGCTCTCCCAATTCCCAGCCACCAGCATTAAGGACAACCAAACAATAATGTCACAAAAAGGAAAGGAAAAAATAGATTAAAATATTTTGAAAAACAGGAGACTAGAATTAGATTTGCAGATTAATTAAATCAGTTCATGGCATCTCCCTCAACTGAGTCAATTTTTGCTCTGAAAGCGTGTCCTTTTCACCAGTTTCAGAAGAAAATAAATATAATTTTTGTAAAGGTGCCCTTTATGCCCTTTATGACATCCTTGCCTGTCATAAGACATAGAATGGTTTGGGTTGGAAGAGACTTTAAAGATTATATAGTTCCAACCCCCCTGCTGTGGGCTGGGACACCTTCCACTGGATCAGGTTGCTCAAAGCCCAGTCCAGCCTGGCCTTGAACCCTTCCAAGGATGGGGCATTCACAACTTCTCTGGGCAACCTGTTCCAGTGGATGCTTTTCTTGCCTTTCTTCCTCTTTGTGCTCAATTCTGCTGTATCAGCACTATTATGCATAATAATTCAACAAGCTTGAAGGTCTTTTCTCACCTCCATTTTCCTTCCTGCAGACTAAACTGTTCTCTGCAAAAGTGCCCTTTCTTTGCCTGTTTTTGTCTTTTTGCCTTCTCTGACCCTCGTTTAGTTCTTTCTCTTTTCCATTTTATCTGAGTCCTCTTGTCCCAGCTCCTTGCGTCAGTCATGGCCACTACCTCTGCTCCCAAAACACATGATACCACTTCTCAACTCAAGATTACAGTTGCCCCATACCAATAAGAACATTGGCCGATTAATTCAGCAAATCAGCTAAAAAAAGAATCCCTCTACCTCCTCATAAGCTGTGATCTGTTAACATTTGCAGTGTTATTTCAAGGATGCCTTATTAAGCAACACTAAGCAGAAAATAGCCACCTCATAAACTGCACAGGGACTCGCTGGCATGTAAAACAGCAGCAGGCCCTACGTTTATGTACTGACACTCCACCTAGGTAAGATATTAATTTTTCTGGTGTCCACCTTCCTCCTGGGCATGTCTGCATGGTCCATCTCGCGCAGAGTGGCTAGGAAATCCTGCCAAAATATTATTTTACTTTTCCTACTCTATCCAGAGATGTTATCGTAATTTAAAGAAGCCATCTGTGCACTTTCTCCTCTCGGCTCACTATCCTTCCTTCCCAAACATGCATGGCCAAGCCAGTCCCATCAGTTATTAACCTTTCCTGCTTCCCACGTTGCACTGCCAGGAGTGCAAGTTGATTAGCACTTCATCTGTCTCTGTGTGGATTATGCCCAGAGGGAGCCAAGAATCTGGGCAAGACCTATAAATCCAGCAGTATACTCACTATACCAGTATATGGTATATTCTTAGCTACATTATTTACATATTCTTCCCACTGCTCTGACAAAAGCTCCCCAGAGCTCCTGCTTCCGGGCTTAGTTCTGGTGAAGCAGTGTGGGTGTCTTCCCATAGGATGCAATCCTGTTCATAAGGCTTGCTCCTGCTCCAGCCACTGAACCCTTTGCCTCAGCTGTTTTATAGCTGCACCCTCGGAGCAATTTGTCAATGTCTAAAAGCTCCTGTGACAATTCTGAAGGGCTTCCTTGCAAATGAAGGAATAGTTTCTTGGCATTAAACAGATTTATCTTACCCATGAATAACTTTGTTGTCTCTTGAACTGACTTTATCTAAGCCCCTTGATAATTGCATTTGCAAAATGGATTAAGAACATGGATCAATCTCGCTGGCAAGTATCCAAGTCCCTGTCAGGACAAGCAAGAGGTCACATCTTGTTAGCTTCAACACGGAAGAACACTCAAACTTCAAACTTTAAAACTGCCTGCAATTTAACAGGGATGTTAATCTACCATTTTTTGTATAATTATAATTTTAAAAAGGTGCAGTATCTGTATAAAGTAAAGAGAACCATTCTGATGATCACTATCAACTGATACGGAGGCTGAAAAATAGAGAGGTCGTTGTTTAAGTTTATATAACTGGGAAGAAGTCAAAGTTATCATCAATGCTGTGGCATGGATAATACTGCTCTTAGCAACTCTCTGGGAGAAGTAAAAATGTAGTCTTGTTACTTTCAAAGAAGATACTATAATTGCTTTGAACTTCAATGAATAAAAGGAGTCCATGGATCACCAAATCCAGTTTCCTATAGCCCATCCTCCATCATTCCCTAACTGACCATCCTGCCTTAAATTAAGGTTTTAACCTGCTCACTCCTGCTGGGTGGATGCTATGTAGTTAGCTATGAATGTGCACTAAAATCTATTTATTGGCTGATTCTTGTTCCTGTATCAAAACAATCATTGAGTGAACCAGCCTTTTGCTGTTCCTGCTGTTCATCTTGTGGTCTGTCTTCCAATCAGAGCTCCCTTCAGACTTATTTTGGTTGGGCTTAGGTGACCCTACTCTTCCAGTTCCCCTCTGTAGGACTGTGTCTCCATTCCTCTGCATGGGATGAGAGCCCTTCCCTGTCTCTGCACCTTCTGAGGTCACCTTTCTGGAGCCCAGAGCTGAAGACAGGTGTGGCCCTTGGGACCCTGTGCAACTTCCCATGCTTCCTGTGGCATAGAAACTCTGGTACACACCCGAGACTGCAATTTTCTTTTCATGGTCATGTTGCACTGGTGCCTGTAGGTATCTGAGTTACAGGAAATTTTCCCTTTGATTTAGCTGTAGAGATCCACTTCTTATTGTACAGACTTGCTTGAAACCCATATACCAGGACCTAGTATTCATGACTTTAAAATGGCATAAGTTAGATCCAAAGTCTCTGTTTTCCTTTCAATTTTCATATACTAAACTCCTTTTGATTCAACAGATTTCCAGAGTGATAAATTCCATTTCTGTAACTTCATTCTCATTTGCCATTTTGTCCTCCTGCTCAGAATCATCATCCTCACTGAAAATATAAATGAAAATCAATTGTACGTGCAGGCCATACTTAGGTAGGTTTCTGCTCTTTTCTTTTGGTTCATATGGCTAAAATCTCATTCTGATGAGACCACATCTGTGGTCTGTACAGTGAAAGGATGGCACCCACAATGTGCCTTTCACGGAAAGAAGGTCAGACAACTGGACAAGCCACATGAATGAAATTGACTCCAAAACAATACCCTTTGAAATCTGAACAACAGCCTATAAAGGTGAGGGACTGTGCTCCTTGATTTGAATGTAAGCAGCAATAAATACCTCTGCAGTGCAAGAGTGCACATTAACCTGGCTCTGGATTGCCACAGATATCCCTCTACAGGGCAGGCAGCTATTAAGGGTTTGCTGCTTATCCTTTTATCTCCCTTGGATGTAGTGAAGTGGAGCAGAGCATGCTGATATATTGCCCAGATATGGTGCCTACAGATGTCCTAACAAACTAACTCTCAGGATTCAGTTATGAGCACTTGAGATTAGTTCAAAAAAGAGTCTGTGGGAATGTCTCTCTTAGGCTGCTCTTTAGGGTGCATTTCTTTTCCTTCATCACCTCTCTCTTCATCCTGATAATCACTGTGCAAAAGAGAGATGCAGTTTGTCATCCAGTGATGCTAGAAAATAAGGAGTGCCATTAGAACTTCTGCTTGTCTTCCATAAAGATCTCATAACTTAGGGCTATTTAAAAACTCTCTGTCAGTTCTGTGCCTATACTTCTTATGAAACTACACTCACCAGCCTTGATTTCTCCACTTGGGCTCATAATTCCTTATCTCCTCATTTTTTTAAACAGCTGTCTCATCTCACATCACTCTTAGCATAAACTGAGGTTGATTGATATCTGGATAACATCATCCACTGCTTTTGTGATCAGTTACACAACACAGAAAGGGGTTTCAAATTCTTTCTTCAGCAGTACTGTCCTGGCTCTTGCTCCAAGGATAGAGCAAAAAAAACCCAAGCAACCAAGCAACCAACCGAAGGGCAACTGTCAGTGCAGGTTAAGCTTTCCTGCACAAAATCCAAGAAATATGCTTCTATTTCCCTGTGTACTGAACTTACCTGCAAAAGGATCGTATTTCCATCATGGTCTTCTGTCTGCCACCTGCCTTCGCTGATGGGCCTGCAAGGGTTGGGCAAGAGAGGCACAAGCTGCCCCACATCTTTTACTCTGAACTCCAGCACGGCTGACTCTGTCCTCACCGGAACTTGTCCCTTTGGGAGTTTTTTTAAAGAAAACTGAATGTCTATTTCCATGTTAGAATAGACAGGAAAAACACAAAAGTCTGCTTTTTTCTGACACATTGGTCTTTTCAGTATTAACTCATACAATTTCAAAATGTCCACAAAATTTTCATTCCTGCAGTATATGGTGAAGCGGATCATTTCTTTCCCGTAGTGCACCGGGCGAATGGCCCACAGAGGAGTCTCTGGAGCCAAAGTGTAAAAGTCTTGGCTGCAGGGGAGGTAAGGGAGGAATTTCCCGTGCATTAGCTCTGTGTGGTGGTAATGCCAAGGTGGCCGCTGAAAAGTTTCATGGAGCTGCAAGATGGGTTCTTCTCCATACTCCTCCTGCAGGAACAGAATGACAGCAAGGGCTGGCTGAGAAACACCAGCCTTGACCGGCTTCCTGCGCTTCCTGGGAACTCGTCTTTCTGAGACCCGAAACAGCTGGAGGTCTGGATGGATCCAGGCTAGAAGCTTATCAATGGCCTGCTGCAGAGTCTTGGATTCACCCGGGTCTGTGATAATATGTACACTAACAAGGAATGGGTCTTGTATACCTTCCACAGAAAGTTCACCTGAAACATTAAAAAAAAAAAGTCCTTTAAGATTTGCAACCAAGTTGGCAACACTTAGGTGACCCTTAAAGGAGAAACAGTTTACTCAGACATAGGGGGCTTTTCTTTTTCTCCATCTCTCTGAATCTCATTTGTAGTAAACAACAACAACAAAATGTGCAGCGATATAGCAACCAAGAAAATAATTAGAAGGCAGAGAGAGAAGTTTCATCAAGCATACCATAAGAGTTGCTGTTTCTCTGAGATAGCATCCAATAGATGCTACTCAATGTGCATTTCTATGTTAGAAAAGGCCTGTTCCATACAGTTGAGAGGTAGGAAAGACAAAAATACTGATGTAGAGTGGGGCTGTAAGAGACATTAATGATGTGCAGAATGATAAGGGTGGAGAGTGTTCATCCCACCTTGTTTTCATTTTTGCGAATTGGCTCAGGGCATGGAAATCACACCATTGAACTCAACTCTATCACCCAGACTCTGGAATTTTACACACAGTTAAGTGTTATGTGTCCTGGAGGCAACTGTTCTAATAAGTAGGGCAATGTTTGTAGGGAAAGGTAATATTTTTTATTAGACCAACTGATACAGCTGGTAAAAAAAAAAAAAAAAAAAAAGAAAAAAGAAAAAAAGCAGACAAGCCTTCAGGCACACAGGTCTTTCTTTAGAAAAATATATTACTTGTCCCTACAAATCCTGCACTGTTTAGACTATCAGGACTGTAATACTACTGCTTCAAGGTTTTCTTAAAATTAGGGAAGACTTTTAAAGGGAGGAGGCACAAAAAAATACACTTAGTCAGGGGAAAAAAAGAAACCTCTAGTTAACCTTGGCAATGTTCAGAGGGGCTCTATCTCTTGTTTATCTGAAACTTCTTTGATAGCCCAGCAGAGCACTGGCTGGTTAGAGGTCTAAGGAGAAACTGTTACTTCTTTTCTGCTGGAGTTACATGCCAATAAAGAGGCATGGTGATCCAAGACAGTTTAATAAATTAATCAAGTAACCTTGATATTTTTGCTGTAATGGCTCCCCTTGTGTGGTATTCTGAAACCACCTCCATGTCTGAGACCCTGAGCTTGGGCACAAAGCCTAAATGTGAGAAGCCTTAAAAAGGCTTCCCAAGCTTTTCATCGTGCAGACCACATTTAATAAGGGGATTGTCTCAAAGGCTATTCCCCCTCCTATTAGCAATCAGTACAAACCTCTCCCTCCTCCCTCCTGGCATCAGAACAACATTCTTGTGATACTTCACCAATTGCTTTAATGGAAAAGCAGCTTTGTGTGAGGAGTGTATTTTAGCTGTCTTTCAATATAGAATAGCTGCAAGACCCAGAGAAAATTTAGATGCAACTGCATAGCTTTGCAGAGATGACTGGTAAACACAATGTCGGCCTCAGTTTAGAAGCTGCAGAAAGATATGGTATGCAGAGCAAATAGCAAGCAAGCATCTTGCCTAGGGGAGATAAAGAAAAACCAAGTAAGTAATCAAAAATACAATTACAGCAGAGTTCTCCTATCTCTTCATGAAATGGGTGATGTGCAGTGACTTTGTCAGATGGCTAATGGAAGAAAAAAAATTGAAGCAAAAGGAAAAATGGTGTCAGTATGTGGCAAGAGGCTTTGCTGTGGCAGTCATTACTGGTAGGTAATTCTTTGAGATACCCCCTGTGGGTAGTCACAGTGTGGGAGAAAGACAAAAGGGGTGTGGGGGGAGGTCCTCTACATCGGACAGCAGAACAGGAAGGAAAACAAATTGCAGAGGACAGTGATTTAATAAAACCTGAAACCTGATAACTACATAGTCAGTCATTCATTTTCTAAGAATGGAATAGAAGATGTTCACTTTTTTTCTCTCTCTGATTCCTTTGTTACACAAATGCTATCAAAGCCTGCAACAAGTGACAGGCTTGATATTTATGCATATAAATGACTGCAGCTCTGAAAGAAGCCTGGGCAGAACAATGTGAAGCACGGAGCCATCACTGCCGTCAGCTTCTTGCCCTACATTAAAAAAAAAAAAAAAATAAAAAAATCCCTGAGCACGGCTTTTCTACCCTCCTGTTGCTCAGCATGGTGCATGGACACTGAATGGCTAGAGCATTTTTCTGAAGTGGAGCCTTGTGGGAGCCAGTGGCAGCATTAGTATTCTGCAGCCATCGCTGCCTGTGCCCATCAGCACCAGATGCTCACAGAACCAGCCTCAGATGCACAGCACAAAGCCATCCTTAGGAGCCTGAGTTATACAGAGCAGAGCAAATCATCTTTTTGAGCTAGCAGCAACTATGTGAGTGCAACAGATCAGTACAAAAAGAGCTTCAGTTCTATTTTATGTTAGCACAGATGCTTTCACATGTTTCATTATGTGGCTTCTGTGGTAAAATGGCAGCTCTTTCTGTTTGGGTAACAAAAAGAGGAACTTAAGCAGAAACACGAGGCAAGGAGAAACCTTCCCTGAAATGAAAATCAGTTGCAAATTGTTTCTATGTTGCTAACAAGTCTTTTACCTTCATCTGACAAAGGAGGGGAAACAACAGTATTTCTCATGACACAGTTCAATTTGTCCCGGGGCAAATTGTTACAGAAGCAAATGAAAGCCCTGCATATGTATTAGCCTTCCTGTGTTACTAGTTAATCCCACAGAAAATATCAAAATGCTGAGGCATCAATTTGAAAATAAGCTTCACAGTTCTCACAGCTATTACATTTTTTTCCTCTTCCTATGACAGAAGGGGATTAGGTCTCTCTGAGTTGGCAAAGCACTAACTTTGCTAAGAGGTAATTACTACCAGGATTGAAAGAGTATTTTACAATTCTACACTTTTTACTCCTCTGCTATGTAGTATTAACCGCCCATAAGAGGTTAAAGCAGTCAGCCCAAATGCTGTGGCGCTGTTACACATGACCTCTTAAAGCTGGGAGTGGAAGGTGGCCCTGATATTTTATGATTGCATGGGTCCTCCTCTACATATTATTTCTATTTTGTTGCCGATGTGATTCTGCTGAGCTGAGATAAAATAAAGTCCTGCAAAGCAGAATGGCAGTCGAGCCCTGTGGTTCTTCCTGCCCTCCTTGTCCTGCCCAGAAATCAGGATGTTTTCATCAGTAGGACAATCTGAAAGAAAGCAGTGGGTCCTGTCAAGTCTGCCTGTGCCAACCACCTCATTTTGGTGACTTCCCCACAACTGAAGCTGCCTGGGTTTGGCAACTTGCTATCCCAGTTGTCTACAGTTGTCTACATTGCCTGCTGTGTGCATGGAGAGAAGCAGCCACCTCTGAAAAACCTGTGGAGGATGATCGTGCATTCCTCATTCTTTTCCTCCACTCACTCTGTAGGGAACAGCAGCACCTGCAGAGGACAACTCTCTTAGCATCCAGAGCTACCTGGCTGGGTAGCTATGAGAACAGGGGCTGGTGAAAGGTGTAGAGAAGAGATCTGATGAGGAGCAGCTGAGGGAGCTGGGGATATTTAGCCTGGAGAAAAGGAGGCTCAGGGGAGGCCTTGTCACTCTTAACAACTGCCTGAAGGGAGAGTGTAGCCAGGTGGGAGTTGGTCTCTCCGCACAACTAACAAGTGATCAGACAAGAGGAAATGCCCTCAAGTTGCACCACTGGAGGCTTAGACTGGGTATTAGGAACAATCTCTTCACCAAAAGGGTTGTCAAGCTTTGGAACAGGCTGCCCATGAAGTGGTGCAGTTCCCATCCCTGGAAGTATTTAAAGGGCAGGTAGATGTGGCATGTGGTGACACGGCTTAGTGGTGGATTTGACAGTGCTGGGTTGATGGTTGGACTCGAGGATCTTAGAGGTGACTTCCAACTTAAATAGCATTATGATTCTATGATCTAGTGACACAAATACCCATGGGTGGAGTGGAAAGCAATGGGTTAAGTGGCTGGGGGGGCAGCCACCACCCCTGAGAGGCACCATGAGGACTCAGGTATCACTCTTGCTGGCTGGGAAGGCAGGGCTCCTGACCCAAGGCAGGCCCAAGTGGGTGTAAGGTCAGGACAGCAACCCCAGCAGCTGCGAAGCAGCTAGACTCGTCTGCAGTTACAGAGAACTGAATCTAACACTCCTTCTCCCTACAGTATGTATACATTTAACTTTAATCCACACAAGAAGCAAAACGTCCCTAGAGTTTTCTTCCACATCACCTGTATAATCCTAGGTTAGAGAAGTCTCCCTCTTTCATTTGCTTTTTGGCCCTAGGTCTCTTGCACACCTTGTCTGAACAAAACTCTGGCCATGACCTGGCAGTCTGGTCCCTCTTTTACACTGAGACATACCCAGGTTACATTCCCTCTGGAGGTGCCCTGAGCAAAGACCCATTCCTTCCCATGGCAGTGTTCCAATTATTTTTTTTTTATTTCAGGAGAAGTCACCATCTTCAGCAGTCTTGATGAGATCTGATTTTCCAGGCTTCTTTAATGGACTAAACTCATCCCATAGCAGAGCTTAGGAAGGATATATAAATACCTGTCTTCCTGAAATGTCTCTCCTCTGTCTCACCTGTGCTGGTGAAACAAAGGGTGAACCTAAAGACCTCTCAGACTTACCAGGAGTTGTTTAATGAAAAGTTACCTAAAGGGCCAAGGAAACCTGGTAATTTTCGTAAGATAGGATTGAATTTACAATTAAGTGAGATTTTAGGCAGACTGGTTCTTGGTCCTAGTTTGCAGCATTTCCAAACTGTGGCAGATATTTTCAGTTTTCTAGCCACATATATTTTCAATCTTCTATCCAGGAAACACAGAGAAAATATCCAACCTAAAAATAATTGATAATTTTTTTCAAAATATTTTTTTTTCTAGCAATATTGCATTGAGAATCAGAACACTGGAACATAAATTTCCATATTTTCCACCACAGCATGCTGCTTCATGAGAATATCTGAACCTGTCTTACGCCATACAGACCAGATTCCTCTATCACTACATCAGGCAGTAAGACTTGAAATTTCATTTGACCAAATTGCATGATGCAGTACCAGAGATGTAAATCGGGCAACAGGAGAGGTTCAGGGTGAATTTGCCAAGCTTCTGAACTTCAACTCCCATCAAGCAGTACTTCATTATCAAGAAATTACTGCTATTAGGAAGAAATGAAGTAATGCAAAACCAAACATCACAAAATAGCATATTTTTTCACTGTTAATCAATCAAAATATTTCAACTGTGGGAATGTAAAATAATCCCAAACACTGTATAAATAATGTCAGGAAAAAAAAGGCACTATAATATTTCCAATTAAAATTTGCCAGGACTGCTGTTGCACAGAAAGTATCAGTACTTCCCTACTTCCATCACATTGCAAAACACAAGGAAATGTCAAAACAGTAGCACTTCTCAGTGAACAGGACCTTCACATTTTATCTGAGTCCGAGGCAAGAGTGATCCTTTTACGTGTACTAATTGAAAGGCTCACAGGCAGACACAAAGTCAGAGGCTATTTTCATAAACAAGGATCATGGTTTTATGGCCAGCTGCAACAGAAGCAGTAACTGGACACCTCTGGCAGCAGAACCCACTGCTAGGTTGGTCATGCTTTGATGAATTATGCAGCATCAATAATCTTTTGAACAAGCAGGATGTGACAGATTCACTAGCTCCTCCATCCTCTTTCCCTGCTGCTTAATAGCATCTGACAAATGCAGGGCTGCTGGATAATGTGCTTCTCAGCATGCCCTGCTTTGCACACCACCTCAAACTCAGGAAGGATGCTCAGAAGCAAGAAGAAATGGGATATTCTGCACAGCACAGTGCCAAGAGGACAAACCTCTTTCATGCTCCCCTCAGAACATAATTTTCCTGAAGAACTGCAGTTGAATCTTCTACAATGCTCACTCCATCTCTGCTAAGGAACCAAAGACCAACACACAGACAAGCACAGCAAAATGGTCAGTCTGCTCCTCCAGGAGCTTTAGAACAGTAACAAAAAACCCCTGAGCAAAAAAAATAAGCCCAAAATTAGGCCCATTTTCTCTCTGATGGAGATTCAAACCTCTGGTACATTAATATGAACAGTCTTACGAGGACTAATTACTACCCTTATTGTACAGCACTGCAGCCAGTCCTGAGAGAATGAATCTTGTCAACAACCGACACTTAATGCCCCCAGAGGCCCTGCGTGATCAAGCAAAGGCAATGGCAGATCTAAACATTGTACCTTTGCTTTTAGATGGCATAACTCGTGCTGAAACTCCACACGGTGCTCCAGCTCCAGTGAATTTTTATCCTTCCCTCACTGGGGAGGAGTTATCTTCTCCTGACCTGCCTAAAGTTAACTTTTCATGATCAATTTAAGCTGCTGTTGAAAGGGGCCATCTCACATCCTTCACCTCTCTGTGTACTCCTGCTGCCTTCCCTCCTGAGCGCTTGTGTAGCTACATTTCTTAAGCTGATAATGCAACAATACCTGGCACTCCCTCTTCCATTTGCAGTCTGTGGTGCCATCTCAGCCCTCTTCAGAGCCATGTGACCCTCATCTCCTTCACAGGAATCACAACTTTTGTGGCACAGAGTCCTCCCATGGAAGGTTATGGACCTGATGGATGTCCCTCCAGCACATGGCTGGCTGTCCTGGGCTGCTCTTGTAGCCCAAGCTGAGAAGCAGAGTCAAACCTCAGATACGGCTCATCACTCTCCACTGAACATGTTTCCATCTTGGGTGCCTCATCTGTGTGGGCCTACATGCATTGTTCTAGTACATTACTTTGCTGTATTCCTTGTCCACAACTGAGAAGTGGTTTTGTGGTGAGTGTTATGGAAGAAAAGATCTTGAATGTCTTCCATTATATCCTCTAAACCAAACTTCTCTGACTTTTTCAGTCAGGTTCTGATTGTTCATACCAAGGCAGAGTCAGGGTCACTCCTTGGGTCACAGATGCATTCTCAGCCATTTCCCTCCTCTCTTCATTCATAGTACTGCAGATTTCTCACTTATCCCCTCACTACCCGGTAGCTGAGGAACAGCTTATGCTTGGTATAAAAGGATGTGTGTGTTACCTGTGGGCTGACTGTCCAGCTGTAGGTTAGAAAAAGGGGTAACTTGAACTCATGTTAGTATTTTTTCTCCCTCTTGTATTTCATTCAGTTCCAGTGAAACCTTGGGAAGTTAGTGTCTCTGTGAAGAAAGATGGCACAAGTTCACATCATGTTTCCCTTCAGATGCAGGCTAAAAAGAAAGGACGAGAATGCCATATTGTGTTCCTGAATGTGTAATCCCATGTCCCTGACACTTTTTGCTGGGTGTGTGTATTCCACCCAGGCTTTATGGAGCCTAGAGGCATGTCAAAGCAGAGGCTGTGCTCATTGTATATTAAGCACTCAATGAAGAAAGGACTCCCAGCTCTGAGAAGACAATGGATGGGATCTTCATGCAAACAAACTTAGGAACCTACAGTGCGTGTTTTCACACCATGGTCACAAGCAAGTAAGCTGCTTGGCAATTCCTTACAAACACCCTGTAAGATAATGATTTTTCTGCCAATGCTCTGGACTTCTCCATGAGCTCTTTATTTTGGCTACCTGGTGTTTTTCTTCCTCAAAATACGCTGCTTGAATATGATGTTACCTTGCTAGAAATAATCCAAATTTAAATTAAAAAACCCAACAGCCTTATCATCTACTTATCCTCTGGAGAGCACTGAAGGCTTCAATACTCTCCTCAACCACAGATAAGGATCACAGCTCTTCATAGTTCTTGGCAAGAACCCAGACACTGGTATTTGGTATAAATACCAGATTCTGTAGAGAGCAGCAGTGTGTAATTCAACTACTACGTATATAAATTACTACATAATAAAACTCCCATCAGCAACCACTAGTAAATCAAAAGCTGTAAAAAACTGCATCCAACACCATAATTTCCAAAGTCCTCTGATTACAGGCATTGTGTTTTCTTAAAATTCCACTCCTGTGAAAAGCTGAGATTCTCAAAAATGTTTTTTTACAAAAGGGCACAAAGAACATTGCCTTAAAAAAAAAAGCCCAAGGAACACTGCACTCTTGAGCAGCTAACAAATTCAGTCCAACAATGAGCTCCATACCACACACAATGAACTTTAGTTAACTGAAAGTGTGATTTTATGATGGGCTTAAGACAATTTAAGACTTTACTGCTGGCAGTCTTCCCTCTACTATTCTCAGCTAAGTGTTTCCAGTGCTTCCCATGTGTCAGGTCTAGATGCAAGTTGAAAGAGCTTGCTGAACATACTGAAAAGAAACTCTCAGACTTCTGGAATAATGAGGATTGTGTCTGGTGGTGGTAGTCAAAAAACTGGTTTGGCTAAAAATGTTAATTTTCAGACAGACCTCTTTTAATCAGCCTGTGCTTTTGCGCAAATCTTCCTGGTATCACAAAGATGTGGCAGGGAAAGCCAGCCAGAGAGGAGGCAGAAGTCACACCAAAAGATCTATGCTGAAGACACAACCAAAGACAATATGGGATCAAACCCTGAGGCATTGCTGAGCATTGCCATGTTTGTGTCTCTGCAGATAATGAACAACATCAGCATTACAGCAAAGAACCCATTTGGACTTGGCAGTAGTGGCAAATTACTTTGAATCTCATAATCCTTCCAGCTGATAGCAGTGTGTGGCTCAAAAGATCCACCCCCTACCAGCTGATGGAAAAGGGAAGCAGGAACAAAAAGAATGCTTCGTTGTCCATGCACCATCCTGGTCCCCCAGGATGGCAGCCAGGAGTCACCTGGTAAACATTTCATAAACATTTTATAAACTATAGATACAATTTTTAATTTTTTCCCCTAAACTATGAATCAACAAGTGTGGTACCAACAAAAACAAGGCAGGCAGAGGACATGTACTGCTCTAGAATGTGGCATGCACTATTACCAAATGCCCCAGTTTCCACTGAGCATGCATAAACAAATGGTATTTATTTATTTTTAAAAGTTCAGATGAAAGAAAGTACCCCATGATAATGTATTATGGCCATGAGGATACTAACTGTTGGCATTGGCAACATTTAGTAGAAACTGCCTTAATAACTTCAGCCTTCACAAGTGTTTTGTTACTTGACTCGGTGACTCAGATGGCTTTTCCTGTTCTACCCCAACTAGTGCCTCTGAGTCAGGAGTTGCCGTGGGACAGATTTATTTTTTTAGCTTCCCTCTTTGGGCTTTAACAATTCAGACAGACATAGCAGCAATTTCCAGATCATTCTCATCACTGTACCAGTTGAACTTAAGAGTGCCAAGATCTTTCCTGCAACCCATTTCTCAGGGTTAAAACGCCCACTAAATGGCTGCCTAGCTCCTTGTGGTTTTCTGAGACAGCAGCAGTAACACTTCCACAGGGGGATATTTAACCCACATCACCAAATAATCCAATTTAACTTTCTCTGAAATATTTCCTGTAAGATTTTACTACAACTGTATGGCACTCAATAGCTCAGTGTCTACCAAAGACTTCCTATGCTTCTGAAATACACTTGGATTTTTAAAATGAGGATGTATTGGGTTACATGGTTTTGATTATGACTATGTGGGCTTAAAAAAGGAGCTAGAAAAACATTTACATTGTCATCCATGCACATTATTCTTTTTTAATAACTAGTCCAGTTTTCATCTGCTGTATCTGTATGACAAGAAAGAAAAACCTGACTGGATGTGGTCAGAAAAGAATATACAAAACAACTGCAAACAATGTTTTGATAACTCTGGTCCAGTAACTGTTTAGGGTACACACATCCTTGATAGAGAAATCCCAAGCTAGCACCAAGCCAGTAGAAAGTAATTAAGCCATGGGACACACAGCTTGGTGCATGCTAAACGATTTCGAAGACTGAAACTCTGAATTTTACAAAAAACAGAGATACACAGATTACTCTGAGCCAGACAAATTTGAACAGGAACTCCTGTCTTAATGAGGGCAATGCTATGTTTGTGGTCAGTGCCACTTGGAATGCAAAAATCAAACTGAGGCTTGATTTCAAGTTTCATGCATTCTTTTGTGCATGTCCTTATTCACACGGCTGTGCCTCATCTCTCGAAGTGCCTTCCAAGCTCAACTCTCTGTGGATCAGTACTGTACTTTTTTATCCTGTATGCAAGCATTTGGTCCTCTGTCACAGTGGAATCTGATGACAAGCAGCTACATAAATGTTTTGCACAGCCAAAGGCTGCTAAGTTGCATGTACCAGTGGCATTTAGATTCTTCACCCTGCCACAGTGGGAAGCAACACCACATTTTACCCTGGCATCATAACACGAGCCAGGCAAGATATGCAGAAGATGTATTTTATTTTCCACAGCTTTATTTTTCACAGGAACTGACACTTCAGATTTCATTACTATATAAAACACCTGAATTTGCAACACTGACAGATGCTGCAGGCTAAGACTCTGCATGATTCAGGTCCAATTTCCTTTTGCATTTTTCCTCACACCTTAATTAGTCTTCTTTTTATAATAACACCTTCTGGAAATGCAGTATGATGCTGGCAATTGATGCTGTAAATTCTTTTTATAATTGTATTTAATACAGCTTATTGCCAGCCATTGCAAAAGCATCTCCATTCTCTATGGAAATAAGAAACAATATACTACAGTGTATCTTTGTATAGCAATAAAAGAATATAATTATATCCTTACACTCATTAAATTACATTGTTCAGAGAAACAGAAGATACCCAGTCCAGCAGTGCCTGGGTCAGAATCAGTCAGAACTAACCTAACTTAAAACAGGCAACTATATTATGCAATTCAAGCTTTGTGATAGATTTTTCAAAGCCAAAATCAGAGCCACTCCCCTTCCTGCTGCTGGTTAGTTTTCATCCCCTTTAACAGTTCATTGAAGATGGATTTTGAAATGATACACAAATAACAGGAAGCCATTTCTCCCTGTGCTTTTGTTACAAGGCATCTTGTGGTGTGTTGACCCTGGCTGGAGATCAGGTGCGCACCAAAACCACACTATCACTCCCCTCCTCAGCTGGGCAGGGGAGAGAAAATTTAATGAAAGGGTCATGAGTTAAGGACAGAGAGAGATCAGTCGCCAATTACTGTCATGAGCAAAGCAGACTTGATTTTGGGAAATGAGCTGAATTTATTACCAATCAGAATCAAAGCGGTATAATGAGAAATAAAACAAATTTTAAAAACACCTGCCCCCACCCCTCCCTCCTTCCTGGGATTAAGTTTACTCCTAATTCTTGACCTCCTTCCCTGCAGTGGCACACAGGGATGGGAAATGGGGGTTACAGTCAGTTCATCACATCGTTTCTGCTGCTGCTTCCTTCTCAGGGAGAGGAGTCCTTCCCCTGCTCCAGGGTGGGGTCCCACCCATGGGAGAGAGTCCTCCGTGAACTTCTCCAACATGTGTCCTTCTTCACAAACTGCTCCAGTGTGGGTTCCTTCTGTGGGCTACAGGCTTTCAGGAATGGGCTCCAGCGTGGGCCCCCGATGGGGGTCATAAGCTCTGCCAGCAAACCTGCTCCCAGCATGAGCTCCTCTCTTCAAGGCTCTGCAGGTTCTGGCAGGAGCCTGCTCTAGTGTGGGCTTCCCACAGGGTCACAAGCCCAGGGAGCTGATGCAGATGACACTGACAAAATGTTGGCCAAACCTTGATCAAATCCCATAAGAAAAATCTGAATTTATACTGGCGTAGAAAAAGAACATAAAACATTTATTTATATATATATATACTTATTAAATATAAATTAACATTTAACTAATTATTATGTATTTTTATATATTTATTATATATTTATTAAAGAGCATTTATTAAAAAGAAACATGTGCAGTAACCCACATATTTTATATCTGCCAAAACAAACTTTCTTGTGTTTGTTTTCTAGAAACGGAAAGTGGGTGAAATTCCATGGACTAGGAACATGGGTACGTGCAACACAGAAATAAAAATTTTAATGCCCTAGCTCTCAGGTTTACCACAAAAGAATAGGAGCACCCTACAAGGACTCAATTGTTTCCTAGCTGCTAAGGAAAGGCAGGGGAGCAGGGGAAGGTGAATTACCACTTTTCCAACTGCAAAGCAGGTGGGTGACAAGCTTGCCCTTTACCTCACTGAGAAGCACAACCTGAACTACTGCATGCTACAGGGTTCTAAAATTTCAAATGCTCTAAACTCTTCCAGAAACTTGCATCTTATCCCATAAGGACCATTTTTATATTTCATTTACCAACTTAGCTGGACCAGTACAAATGTGTATTCAGGCACTTACCTGACTCCCAGGCAAACAAACAAAAAAAAAAAATCATTCACTTCCACAATTATTTCTAAAACAACCAAGTTATATTGGCTCCAGGGCTGACTAGGTGTGGAATACTTCAAATTATAGAATCCTTAAGGTTGGAAAATACCTCTAAGATCATTGAATCCAGTCATTAACCCAACACTGCCCTGTTCACCATTAAATCACATCCTTGAGTGCCACATCCACGTAGTTCCAGGGATGGTGACCCCACCACTTCCCTGGGCAGCCTGTTCCAATGCCTGACCACATTTTCAGTGAAGAAATTTTTCCTAAAATCTAATACAAACTTTCCCTGGTGCAATTTGAGGCCATTTCCTCTCATCCTTTGTGAATGTTACAAATGACAAAAGTCATGTTTCAAAAATGTCCATTTCTGGTTTGTGTCATTCTGAAGAGCCATTATCATCAATGCAAAAATTAAGCAGAAGAGGCAATAAGAAGCCCCTATTAAAACTCCTCCTCCCTAGTTGAAAATCATCCGTGAAACACATAGCTCAAAGCAATCTGGAGATAATTAAAATTATGATGTACAGAGACTGTTTATTGTGCCGACCAACACTAATTAATTATTTCTTTGTGATTCTGTCTGCATCCATACACCATTTATGGTCTTTGTATTTTGGCATTATGTATTTCAGGTAAAGGTCCCTTCTGTGGGTGTAAAGCGCCTAGCACAATTCTCTCTCATAAAGAATTAGGGATGCTTAAATGGTAATTGAAAACCATAATTGAAAAGGTAACTGAAAATATGAGGAGAAAGAAGGTTAATACATTTCCTAGATTAATGAAGAGCACACCAATAGGCAAAACATCCCAAAAAGACAAAGCACTCTTCCTCCTAAAGAACAAAGGAAAAGGTAACTACTCACACCAGCATTCAGGTAATTTAAAAAAAAAAAACAAAACATTTCTCTTCACTGCAATCACACTGCTGAACCTTTGAAAGCTGTTATACCTCCAGATGCATCATCCTGCAGACAGGTTTGCGTGACATTTTTACTCAATAGGACAAGGCAAAGTCCACAGTCACCCTGACAACAGCCAG
This sequence comes from Poecile atricapillus, assembly GCF_030490865.1. Lineage (NCBI taxonomy): Eukaryota > Metazoa > Chordata > Aves > Passeriformes > Paridae > Poecile > Poecile atricapillus. Next base: position 63,592,539 of record NC_081249.1, on the reverse strand, counting down.
AGCCTGCACAGCAGGCACCTGCTGCCTTTTCTTGTCGAAACACACACACTCTGCAAACTTTGCTTCTTGTCCCCAAATTACCTGCTGTACAAAACCACAAACGTTAGGTGAATGCTGCCAGTAAAAAGCATTTTTGGTTGTCTGAAGCTGGGACATAAGGGCAAAGAAGAAAAGAAGTGAGAGGCTGCCTAAAATCCAAGGTCCAGCCAATCCACCAGGCAGGGCTTTGAACTGCTGAAGCAGTACACTGACCACAATAGCTGCTGCCATGTGCTCAGGGGAAAAAAAAGTACTAGAAATAAACACAGAATGATCCTGCCACTGGCATTTAGCAGCCAATGAGGTTTTCTGACTTGGGGGGTCTGGAATTCCTGTACAACTTTGCACTGGTGTAAAGTCCTGCTGTTTGCTCAGCTGCTGTGATAGAAACTGTAGTTGATTCACCTGCTAAGTCTTTCTCAACCTTTTCTTGGCATGTCTGTGAAAAACTCTCCAGTGGAGTTTATCCAGAAAGTGAAAAGATTATTCATTTGTTAAACACTGAAATTGGAGCCTCACTGGTACCAGCAAATAGGACCCCTGCAATCCTTCTGATTTAGATAAACTCCATTAGAACAGGAGCTTCAGGTGAAGCAGCTTCAGGTAACAGAGATTCCTTCCTAATTTACAACAGCTTAATTTGTGCTACACTAGGGCTTAACAGCATCATTGATTAGACTGCTTTCTGCAGTGTGAATGGTACCACTTATTGAATCTTTTCCCCAAAGAAATTAAAATGTCCAAATGACCTTTTTTTTTAATCTTTCTTCTCCAACAATCTTTAAAATGCATTACATACCCATGACCAGCCTCTGACATGAAAGTATTTCTATTTTACCAAAATTCTTTTATGCAACTGCTTCTGTTACTGTTTCAGTGTCTGACCAAACCAACCACACAAACCCCTCAAAAGGCGAAGTTAAATACTGCTACTTGTGAAGCTGTATCACTATAATTTGCCTTGGAAGCAGAAAAGAGAAAGAGACTTTTCTGTCTCCTGAACTTGTGTGTCTTTGCTGGAATGATAATACCTCCTTGTACTGACAAATTACTGGTGTTGAAACACAACTGCAATTGCCACATACACTGGACAGCAGCAGCCAGCAAGACACTGAGGAGACCATAGCTAATGTGACACACTGTAGCTGCCACGTAACAAAAGATTAATTCCCCCTGGAAACATCTCATTTAATAAAAACCAAGGCATACAAATGCAATTTACTACCTTTATTTGTAAAATGTGCAGCAGTCATGCAAAGTTTTTAAGGGATTCAAACCAAATTTTTAAATGAGGCATACTCTACTTTCACCTTGTCTTTTGAACTAACCTGCCTCCTTTAAGCAAGTAAGTATGAGTCACCACCCAAAAAGTGGAAGAAGTTGGCAGCATATTCCCCAAGCCATCATCTGAAATTGTGAGCTGAGAGGGTGGTGTGCCACACATCTGGTGTAACCAGGCAAATCCAATATGCTTTCGCTATCACAGAGAAGCTGATTGCCTGGATTTTGCCTCCCAATCATTTCAAAAATTATGCCTGACAGTGAGAATCCAGAAATCTATTTAAACAACAGAATTTAGGAAAAGGCTGCACTAAATTCTCTCTTTCTCAGACACACACACACTGAGCAGATGGAGGAAAGACAGCGAGTTCCTTGCTAGTCACATCAGCTCAGGAGTCAGACATTACGAATGCTGTCTCATCCAGCTCTTGTTGAAATCAATTAAAGCCCTTCAGTGAAGACCACGGGAGATGGAAAATAACCCTCTCCACACTTCAGCCAGAATGTGTGAATGAGAAAAAAACCTGACAGCTTTCTTCCCCTCTGATTTTCATGGTGCTTAAAGACCCAGATTATAAAACACAACTTGTCATCTAGGAATTTTTGATGTGCTTGCTTGGCATAAATAAAGCTCACAGTCTGTGTGTGAATCAGGAAGACAGACATCACTTTGCACTTGGACAGGAAGAGATAGCAGCAGTCACGCATGAATAAGCATTATTGCGTTTCAAAATGCTGCAGATGCAGTGTGTTCTACAACTAAGGAAGTAGATGGAGTGAAAAGTGTTCCTTGTTGCTCATTTTGCACTGGTGAAAACTAAAGAAAAAAATAATCCAGACACAGGAATTTGTCTTTTATCAGTTGGATAACCTGAAAATCAACTGGCATTGTAAATACAGAAAGACTGTGTCTAGAAAGTCTAGAAAGTCTGTGGCACTTACTAGAGCATCTACCATCTCTGAAATAAGAAACCGACTTCACTAGAGTGGCTCTGAAGAGCTTTGTTGGCATCAGCTTGCAATAAACATTCAATTATTCCTGCATTCCCAGCTCTAATGACATTCAGCACTGCAAACTCCTTTGGCCTGAGGGCCCATTCACACTGGCCCACACAGTGTCTATAGATTTTGTTCTCATTTTGCCTTGCATCCTTGTGAGTGCAAATATTTAGGACTTTACACATGGTTTGTATTTTGGTCATAAACATTCAAACAGTTTAATTTTCTATACTGTTTCTAGACATGGATCCAAGAAGAGAAGGAATGGAGGCTTTACTGTGTCAAAGCAAACTCTGTCAATAACACCAGGCTGATGTTAATAAATATTAGCAGAACAAAGGAAAATATAATAAACCATTTAAAAAAAGAATTTCAAAGTTATACTCACTGCTGGTAGAGGACATACGGCTGTACTCAGACCTGCAAGACAAAGATTTTAATTAGAATGTATTAAATCTAAAAGAGATAATGAAAACATTACCAAAACTAATGCACAGTGCTTACTGAAATAGTCTGATACCCATCTAGCACTATTTTTGTGCTAAGAGAATAACTGGAAGAGGTTTTGAATGCTGCTTCAGAAAAACTGGTATCTCACGTAAATTTTGAAAACATGTAAGTAGAATGAATAAATTAACTATGGTTTTATCTAGGGGTTATTCATGCTACCTAACTCTAGGTGTGAATATAAAAGCTCAGGAGGCTCTCCTTAAGGAAGAAATATGTCTGTGTCAGACATAGGTTAGAAGTCTACTGGGCTTTGACTCAGCTCTTCTCCTTCCTCACTTTATGTCCTCTAAATGCTGCTTTGCAGATCATGTTTTTGGACATCTTTTTAAGGGAACTCTATTTGATGAGCAGAATTTTTATAGTTCTACAGTCACAACTGTCAGAGAAGGAGAAAAACAGAATGCCAAAATATAAACATTTAGACAAAAAAGCTTTTTGCTTTAGTAGACTGTTCTTGAAGACATCTCAGTAAAACTATACAGCCATTGGTTCTAGTTCAGTGCATACTGGATTATCTGTGAGAAAAGTCAGAGCAGTTAAATATTTTAAGCAACAGTGCAACTAAGTTTTTAGTTGCATATAACTCCAAACTCCTGAAAACTTCATTCTGAGCTGAATAAAACATAGCCCATCCATATCCCGAAGATTCAGAAATAGTAAGGTAAAGCAAACATGCCATCACTTAAAATTTAAGGGAAAAAAACCAAAACAAACTCCACTGCTGATGCCCTACCTATGACCTTTGAGTGTTTAGATTTGGAGCTTACAGCTACACAGCCTCTACCCTCACACTTGCTGCATCTCCAAAACAGACCCCATGCATCAGAGCACTCTGCCACCATAAACATATGGCACGTGCACCCTGCAGTGCCCTGAACAGGCAAAGTGCTTGTTTTGGGAGCCCTGACACAGCTCTTGGATTCAAACCTAAATGCTTGTTTTATGTAATAGCTGCAGCAAACTTGCAACATTGCTTTGAATTAAAGAAACCACATGAGCCTTGACTCCCAAGAGACGTGTGTGGAAGTAGATACCATCTAAGCATATTCTCAGGAAACCCTCATACTCTGGGCTATCACGCAACCAAGGGAATAAAGGACACCAGTCCCACATATCTAGAGTATCTGCTTTTGATTTTAGTATGGACATATCTCTGTAGAAGGAAAAAACAATTACAGTCATCCCCATATTTCACAGCTTTGCACTCAGTACTCTGCAGACCAGATGCCAAAACTACTGGTTGGGTGAGATGTTGAGGAACTACTCCCAACTCTTGCCAATCCTGCTGGACTAGTGAAAGATGACACAACCTGAATTTTTTCACAAAACTCATGAAAAAGGATTCACCAATACCATTGAGTGCCATGAGGTTTTCATAGCTTTTGGAAAAGATCTGCGTAATGCTGGGGAAGGAGCTGCTGGTGGGGGCTGGCAGCTCTCCCTCACTCACTCTTCTTTGCTACTCCTGTACCCCCAGCCACTTTGATAAGGCCAAGGAGCAAGGACACATCTTTGTCGCACTGGCAGACACCAGAGGTTTATGTCATTAGCAGCCACTCTCAGGCACCCCATACAGAGCTGCTCTACAGCACCTCCTCCATGAATCAAGTGCAACCCGTCAACCCCAGGACCCTCATGTAGCTGGGAAGGGCAGAAGCAGTAATGACTCTTATCCTGAATGTGAGCTCACTCACTGCCCCGTGTGCAGCACCAATTTACACACCAAGACGAGGTATTCCCACTTATTTTGACTAGTTTGTGCAAAGCAGGGAGCTGGTGTGGCCCACAACAGGCTGTCTCCCTAGTCATCAAAGCTCCACACCACATTTTAGCAAGCAAAGAAAACAGGACCCACTGGCTACCAGCAATACTGTAGTTCTGTTACTGATCAGTATTCTACCTTTGACAGGCTACATGTTTCTCTCACTTCTCATGCCAATCATCAGCCTGTCTCTTGAGTCAGTGGGTTGGGAGTTGATGGTCACAATCTCCCCTGATAAAATTGCTTTCTATCCAGTTAGAGCCGACTTCAGCACAATTGCTGAAATTAGTTGGCTTTGTTAGTTTCTTCTTTATCTTGTGAGTTCTGCCAAATGTCCTTGTGCCCCATGAATTCTGCATTTTTTGTGCCCACTATCAGCAGTACATCCCTCTCCCCAAGCTTTGCTAACCTCCCCCTACATCTGAGACCACTGAAGCACATCAAGCCCTAACATTTACTAAGGCAATTCTGCTGACTGATAAATTCTAATTTATCTTTCTAACACCTGGACATCAACATGAGCAGAGAAGGAGACCTTCTTGTTCCTACTGCTGGGCAATGTACACACCAGTGGTCTGGCTCCAGGCAGGGACCAAGGGGAAATGATGCCAGGGGCTGGATAACTGCTATGCAGGCCATAAAACCACATAGTATTTTCAGCAGCAAGTCACATCAGTGTCACTTGGCACCATGTAGATTTGAAAGGGTGTGAAAACTGTGCAACATGTCATTCTCCATAAGCCTAGAGGCAAGCAATATACATCCAGCTGCCTCCAAGCATCCCAGGCAAGGATTCATTTAGGCTGCACTTCTGTTTGAAAACAGCCTGGGGCTGTCCTTCAATGTATCTGTGTTCAGCAGTTGGCAGCTAATTCAAAATGAATCTGCACTGCTTGTATTTCGGATGGAAGCAAGACAACATTTTGCCTTTTGCTGACTGCAAGTGGGAACAGCATTCTATTACTTCACAGTGTTATTTTATTATCCCAAAGTGCTGCAGGCACATTATAGGACATGGAGAATTAATGAATCCTGAACTGAGGGAGTAGCAGTCTGTGTACAGCCAGGACCTGAAAAATGAAACAAGAGGAAAAAGATAGGGGGTGGGAAAGGATGAAACAACAGTGTGCTGGGAGACTAATTGCACAGACACATTTTAACAGGCTTCAGAATTGTATTGCAGGAGTTTTTTTGTAGTTCTATTATGGTTCAAGATAATATTTAATTCATGTTTGTTGTATAACTGACATCCACAAATTAATAAAAAGGGTAATTAGGCTCAAAGGCTCATGTCAACCTCAGAAACTGAAATGAGGGCTGTACCCTCCCTAAGCTCCCTTGGTTGTCAATACAAAAGAGAGGTCTGAAGTATCTCTCCCTAGCTGTTGTCTAGACAAGAAGCCTACAGAAGCCACATTTCTAATGTAGAACCCTAGACCACGTGTCTAAAACCAAATGGGACGAATATGAGTCTCTCTGTATGCTCTCAGGGACAACCTGAATCACCTTTCATTCTCCCTCCAGCTCCTTTCTTTGTCTTGAGTCTAGTCCTTGAGAACAAAAAAAACCAGTGCTAGTAAAATTGTTATTGTTCTCAAAATATTAGAAGAAACCATTCAGATTCATGGCATGCATTGGCAAGTGGCTTATAAATTAAATTTATTTTCTTTACAGTCAGCTATTTAAGACACAAAATTCTGAAGTTAGTATAAGTTTTTTAAGCTTTTTAGACTGGCACACACAACATTCCCTTTGACAAAATCATGCATTAGAAAAATCAAGTACTGAAATAAACATCTCCTTGGGCATACAGGCTCCTGGACATCAAGTAACTGTGTTTCTTTCTGTTCTTTTCATTCCTGTTTTAAACATCCTGAGTATTGGCTTCTATCATTTCCCTTGGAAAAGGATTTTCTCAATAGGATAACTCAAGAGTAAAGCACCCATGTGCTTTAACGGTGACACCTGGGAGCACACTGGGGCTCAGAGGTTCCAGGTCTATTACGTGGTCTTGCAGCAAGCTATTTCCTCTGATAGATGTTAGATTATAGATAAAAGGAAAAAAACATCCATGACAGAAAGGGAACAAATAGAGGACTGTTCCCTTTATAGGCACATAATGAGAAGAAAAATTATCAAACAGGGTATTGAAACAGTGTGAGGTACTGAAAAGGAAGGCTTATAGCTCAGTCAAAAGACACATCAGTCTGCAAAGAATGTGTGCTCAATGGTCAGCCCACCAGCAAAGAGGAGCTGTGAAGATGTCAAGAGACGTTCAAACAGGAATGTGGAAGCCTGTCATAAAGGTCTCATTACCTCAGCTCTCATTACCACCACTGAAGGATCAGACTTGTGCTTTATTAGACGTGGTAAGAGCATCAGGAGCACAAAAGATACTGAACAATCCTCTGAGATCTGTGTGCACCTCCCACTGCTGATTGTTGATACAGAGCTTCAAAATATCCAAGAGAGGGAAGCATTCCACTGAGTTCCAGCGAGAAGCTGCTAGTGCAACTCGCACTGTTGCTGAATGTGGTACACAAAAACACTCTAAGGCTGCTTCTCTGGGTAAGAACATGGCTGTTTTACAGCTCTGGCTCACACAAGCAATGCAGCTACTCCAGCATCACTCGGTGCTTGGGTTCCTTGGGCACACGGGTCAGCTGTGGCACAGCACCACCTTAACACAGCTCCAGCACTGACAGCTGCAGCCATAAACAAACACTCCCAAGGGAACGGCCTGGGACAGAGGCCAAGTGTCGTGAAACAGTCTCCACCTGCACCAGTAAAAACACTCGCCTTCCAAAACATCCTGGCAATAGTCTGCTGGGAATGATCCCCAAACCATGGCAACGTGGCAAAACAAGTTCCTGGCCCATGGTAAAACATACCCAGGAAAGACATAGGCGAGAGCTGGATGGCCCCATTCAAACTGATGCCATCAAACCAGTTTAAGGATTCAACAATATGGACAACTCTGTCCTGTGCTCAGGGACACCCCTGTGTGCTGTTTAATGCACTGGCATGGCTGGAACCAAGGTCTCTGAGCTGTGCAACATCTCCAAAGGCAGCCTGCTGTATAAAACAAACACATCTCAAGTAATTCTAACATAATACTATACCCCAATATGCCCATGGTCTCCATTGCAAGGGCTCCTTAATCCCACTCCCCAGAATGAAATAGTGGAAAGTTAACAACCTCTTCTGCTCTCTGCATCCTTTGCTTGCCTAGGACTGATGGAATGGAACCTGCTGGAGTCACATTTCCCACACCTTCTCTACCTAGAGTTGTGGCACTTTTCACTGTTTCATATTAAGTACTGTATTTAACAGCTTCTTTTCCTTCCCTCCCTCAGAAAATGCTCCACAGGGCACATGGGAGTATTTTATAGCAGTTAACGCCCCAGGAACGAATTAGAAGATTTGGTTTTATAGCTCTGTCTTGGGTTTCTTCTCACCAAATTCCTGCAGGTTAGATTACAATCTGCTTCACCAGTCCAGCACAAATCTGGCACCCTCATGGTACTTCTCCTTGTGCACTCAAGATGAAATGGAATTACTCACAACAACATGTGTCTAAACTCCTTGATCTGAATTTCTAGGAAAGTGACAAAGAGAGATGACAGATTACCATTAGGAGGCTCTAACCACTACACTCCAGAGCTTATTACCAACAGCAATGTTTGAGACCTCATGGGACAGACACCTTTGTTGTATAAGGCTTGAAAAGTTGTTTGTCATCTTCCAGAAAGCCCCTGATGAGGCAGGACCACCCTGTGCTTTAGTGAGCACACCTGGCTGCATGTCCTGCTCACTGATTCTTCACAGAGCCCTCCCAGAGGGAGGCATCAGGTGGCATGTTATCACCCATCCCAGGCTAGGGACTGACTTACTCTCCTGAGGTCCTGGTTCTCTTAATTAACAACAGAAGAAGCCTGATTTATACCACACATCAAACCCTCACACACCTACATTCAGCTGAGATGAACCTCGCTGCTTGCTGGGACCTAAAAATTACGGATATCAGCATAGAGCTCATGGCCTCCAGAAGGTGATTTAAAGTCTTCTTCAACCTTGCTTTCTGTGCCTCACTCCAGTGCCTGGCACTCGCAGGTCTGCCTGCCCCGATGTCCAACCAAACAGCTTAGCTTCACAGAGCAAATCTGGTTAGAAATGGTGCCTCAACCCCAGCTTGTGACAAACAGCTCAACTTTACATTATTTGAATGTCAAACCAGAGACAACTTGAGTATCATGACATATCTGGACTGATGGGTCTACATATGAAGTAAAAGTGTCAGCAAAAAACCCCACAGCAAAACAACGCCCAAAACCCCAAACTAAAACAAAAGAAGCCCCAAGGTAAAAAAAGGCCTTAAAATAGCTTTCAACATCAGTGGTTTGTGTTCCTGAAAATTTCTCCTAGATGGATGAAATACGTGACAAGAGACTGACATGTCAGTTTGAAGGACTGCCATAAAAAGTTGTGAGTGTTGAATTCCGTAAAGCCAGAAACATGAGACATGAAAGCAACCTCTCACCCCAATAAACCATTCAGCTATTAATTTGATAATTTAAGTGACCCATTCTGACTGAGGGCACAAATGGATTACAATATTCTTGATATTTTACCTCTAAGCGGGGTACAACTTTTTATTTATATATATATATAGCTGTTCATATTTATATTTAATATATATTACATTTCAATATATAATTTAGTCACATTTATATATTTAAATATAAAATATATATGTCAAGATATATAATTTATATATTTATGCTGTAATATTTAGAATATGAATATTTAATATCCTAGATATTATAATATATTTAATACTATATTATAATTAGATATAGATATAAATATAAATAGCCTGAC